>NC_141194.1:111437202-112687202 GCF_055505025.1 Bos grunniens | reverse complement strand
CCTTTTGTGTTCTAAGGCATAGTCAACCCCCCATCCAATTACCTCAACAGCTTTAAAACAGAGCCAGAAAGAGAATAACTCTCACAAAGCCAATTCATTTGACGAGAGACCCTTGGTCTAGCATTCAAAGCCCATTGAAGAGAACATGATCAAGTGTTTAGTTATCTGAGTTCCTAGTACACAGCACAAAAAGGCTTGCAAAATATAAAGTCATAATTGCAATGGTTTTTAAATTATAAAGCTAGACTCACTTAAAAGCACAGCCAATGACTATGGCCATTTCCGGTGGAGGCGTGCAGTCACTGGCCTGGGAGGGCAGCATAAGCAATCATTTTAGGTGACAATAATGATGTCAAGTCATCAGGAAAAAGTTCAATTATTTTACGTATATCCTTTTTACTAAGGCAGGAGAGCCAAACATTTAGAACTATTACCTTCAAAATGTTTAACATTTTCCAGGCAGTGCCAAGGATGTTTCAGCTACCTAGAATTTTCATTTATAAAGAATCTCTTCCCTAGGCATGCAAAATGAGCAATTGCAATGCTAAGACACTACACGGCACAAAGCACTTGTATGTGAACATGAAATTAACAACCAGCTGAGTTGAACTTCCTGTGAGCCAGTGAAATGCACTTGGCGTGGCCGGATATTCTGACCCTGCTGAAATAATCCAGGTAAGAACACTGCTGTAGCTAACTGTGGCTGAAACTGAAGCTTGTAACACTATCACCAAGCATTCCAAATTCTTTCCATAATTTGAAGTCCACAATGTCGGTAAATATGAGCATTGTTCTTAGGAGATAATGAAGAAATGTTTAATCTGAGTAAATAGAGCTAAACAGTATAAATTTGTTCTTGAGCAACCAAGTTGTTTTCGCCTTCACTCGAAAAAACAGATGTCATAAATTATAATCATGCCTAGGTAAATGTGAGCCTGCATGCAGAGAAGACCCAGGAAGAAAAAGGCAGAGGGACATTTTTCAAAATTGGAGTACTGGGATTATGCTAACTGATCAGTTTATGTAGTGGTTACTGTGTGCTGGGCCCTGTTCTAGCACTTTCTTATATTAACTTATGTAATCCTCTAATGACCCTATGAGATAAGTATCAATACTATTATACTCCTGTTCCATAGATGATAAGACAGAGGTACAAGATTAAGCAGCTTGCATAATGTCACACAATCAGAATTTGGACAGTACGGCCCCAAAGCCCTTGATCTTAACCATTACCATCTACTGCTTCTTACTATCCTTTAGAGTCAGAGGACTCTAAAGGAGAGGCCTTGGGGCCAGTCTTCCAGAAATGCCTCATTCCATGAAGACTGAGATCAGGACCTGGCTGGAGACAGCAACTCAGGAGAGAGGTGGTGAGATGGGACTCCTTATGCCTGGAAGTAGCAAATAGAAGAGAGAGCACCATCTTGTCAGCCAGCTGGACGCTCTGGTTGGGGTCATGATTAGGTCTTTGGCTGTCTGAGCTTTAAATCAGTCCTCTTGGAAGGCAGACCTGGTGTGGCTTAACCCCTGTGACCCGTATGCACAGAAGGGAGGCAGAACATCCCTGGGGAGCAAGTGTCCTGGGCTTTGAAAGAGGATTTTTAGGTCAGGCTCTTACTGCCTGATAAAGGAAACTCTTAACCTGTCTATGCCCCACTTCCTTCCTCTACAAAATGGAGTTGATAATATCAATATTCTCCCCACTTTCCAGAGATAAGCAAGCTGTCATCAATGTAGGTGTTTCTCATCCTACATCCTCTCCTGGCAACTCTGAGGACTGTGTTGCCCAAAAGAATTTCCCCCAACATGCTGCCATTATCAAGGTCAGCAAACTTCACCCCTGAGGGTGTTAATGGGGCAACCACCTGGTTGCCTCGCTGGCTGGGGCTGTGCCACAACTGGGTAGATGTGGCAGAATGTTCCACACAGGCATAGAGTGGAGGCAGGAAGCACTGAGACTCTTGCTTTGGTCCAAGAAAATGTTGAGATTTGTGAGTTTCTCCAGGAAACACCTTTCAGGCTTAGTGGGCGATTTTGTCCCCTGTCCCCCTTTTTAGTAAAGGAAATAAAATCTAAAATCTTTAGCTGTGATACAAGTAGGATCTACGTAATTTCTTAAGGGGAATTTTGCCCATAAGTTTCAGGTATGGACCTTGGAAAGTGACATGCATTCTCCAGGCCCTTGGAACGTGGGATGGATTCTGTGTGGCTTGTGAACTGGGGGTCTACTGGGACTGAGACTCATAGGACCAGGAGGCAAGTGGAAGGCAGGAAATGACCTTCGAGCCCTGTCTTTCTAGTGGCGGCTCTCCACCCTTCGTTCTACCCACTTCCTTGGGGTGGGGGAAGAAGAATTTGAGAGTTAAGAGGGAATAGAAGGTGATGGTGACTGTAGTGCCCTAGAGAAAACATCCAGTAGGAACCCAAGCTCAGAGTCCTCTTCTCCAGGAAAGGGAATGTGTCCCCCGCTTTTGTAACTCTCCAGGAATTTCCCAGATAGTTCCGACCACAGTTCACTTGAACATATTCTCATTTCCCAAATAAGACAGACCCTGCAGTGACCCAGAGATGTGAGGTTAGCCCGAGAAGGGGCGGCTGCACCTCTCTGGAAACACTGTCCTGGGCAGGGCTGGACCTGGGCAGAGGCTGATGGGTGGTGAGCTGAGATTCTCTCAGAATTCCTGACTTTGAGGACACAGCATAATCCAGGGAGCAGGAGGAGAGCGTCCCTCATTGAGGTTCTGTTGGCTGAAACTGGTTAGCTCAAAAGCCCGCTGATGAAAAGCTCAAACATTTTACACATCCATTTGTTTCAGGTAGAGCCCAGAGAAGCACATTTTTCCCTTTGGAGAGTATGCTTTACAGAGCCTAGAAACTGCCCAACATCTGATTGCCCTGGATAAGGAAAACCCCGGGGCTTTAAAGACCCCAAGGCACTGAGCACATCACTGAGATACTTCCACCCACACTCTGACCACCTCCTGGGAATTCTGTTGTTTTCTTCCGATCCTGAGTGGAAGCTGGAAGCCTCCGGAAGGTCTCATCCTGTGAGGGACACCTCACCCCCACACAAAAACGTGCCAGAGGGGCCCTGAGATGAAGCCTGCTGTGAGCTACTGCTACCTGGTGGCCGTGTCTTCTTCCTCACTCACAGGCCCCCACCCCCCAAGCCCTCATCCCCACCTGCCTCCCAACCCCCCGCCAATCCCTTGAACTCACTACATCCAGGTGGCAGAAAGAATCCTGAAGGATCAAGTGACAGGGAGTGGTGGTAGACTCCACATGGGGTCCCCTCCTGATAGCCTCCTAGCACCCCAGACACCCCCTAAACTGGCCCAGTCTTGGCCTCGACTCACTGAACCGAGTCCTGCACCAGCCACCAAACACATCCTGAAGCAGAGCTCTCACTGGGAAAGAGCCAGCTCCCCTCAAGGGTGGCCTAGACAACCCTGGAGCCCCTGATCACTCAGGCCTAGCTCGCACCCTACTGTCTGCACCCCCCAGCCACCACCCTCCAGCCTGTGGGGTAGGGAGACTCTGCATAGGCTCTGGACTTAGGGCCCAGCTCATCTCCAGCCCTCTGGGCAGAGGCACCTCAACCTTGACTGGGTTGGATGGCTTACCAATTCCTGGGGTCCACCCCCAGAGAATCTGATTTTTGATTTGGGCCCACCCTCAAGGGTGGCACTAGTGGTAAAAAAACAAAAAACAAAAAAAACACCTGCCAATGCAGGAGACATAAAAGACATGGGTTCAATCATTCTTGCCTGGAGAATCCCATGGGGAGAGGAGCCTGGTGGGTTACAGTCCATGGGATCACACAACTGAAATGACTTAGCACTCACTTGAGCACTCAAGGGAGCTTCCAAAGGGCATGCACACTGTAGGAGGGGGTCTGGGGGGGCTGTCTTAGCCTCCCACCCACCACACATCTCTTGGGCCCCAGAAGACCACCTCCTGCTCAGTGAACTCTTCGCCCTCCCCATGACCTCTGGAGCAGTGGACCTGGAGCTTCTGGAACTCAGACCCTGCCATCCATGTAGGCCTTTTCTCTCTGCCTTAGTTTCTCCAAGCAGAAAACTATTCAAGCAAGCCTTACTTCTGTGCTACTTAGAGGAGCATAACAAATTAATGAATTAATTGTGTTAAGCTCATTAGTTGGAAGAAAAGTGCTATCAAATGCAAATTATTATTATTATTTTGAAATCCTGTGGCTGTCATTGCAGAGTTTGCACTTAGTTATTAGACACTGTACCTTTGCCATCTCTCAGCCCCCAGTTCAAAAACAATGCCCCTGTTTTGCTTCAAACCATTAATTTGAAAATAACCACCTTGGTTCTCATGATGTGCTGATGGGGAATGATCTGCCCTGGGAACTTGCCAGCAATTATAAAAAGAGATTCACATTAGCTGAAGCTCAAAGAGGAGAACCAGCCTGAAAGCAGGGGGGAAATATCCACATCCGATGCCACCTCCCCTTCCAGGGGCTGCATAATGACGATGTGGTATACTGGCTTTAGCACCTTGCAACTCCCGCAGGGGCCTCAGGGTCTCCATGCGAGACATGCAGCCCAAGCGGCCTTTCCTTTTGACTACAGCTGCAGCTGCCCTAGGATAATTGGAGGTTTCTTGGCCTGGGAACTCGTCAGGGGCAACTTGCCTTCCTGGCCCCTGCTTCCCAGGCCCTCCCAGAAGAGCTGAGCTGTACTCCCCAGATAGACTCACCAAGGGGCCAGGCCCTATTCCTCCGAGCCTCTGTCTCAAGTTCCTGCACACTTCTGTCCCTTTCCCTTGGGCTCTGCATCCCCTCTGGAGCTGTGTTCTTGCAACGCTGTCTCCCGTGTGGGTCCTGTGGGCTTTCTGTTCAATGGGCTTAGCCCTCATCCCTTGGGGAAGTGCCCACCTCATTCCCAGTTCGACACAATCCTCCTGAGTCCATTCTCTTCCTCAAGAATGCTCCCCAAGGCCCAGCCTCTGCCTCCCTAGCCCACTGTGGGAACTAGTGGTCAACTGTGGGACAGAGGACTGGGTAGAACTGTGGTAGGACTTGCCACGGGCTCTGCTCAGGCTCTTAGATGGCCCTCAAACATGCCCATCAGCGTCACAGTCCACACAACAGTGCCATTTAGCACTTGTCTCCTCTGTGAGTGCACCCCCGAAGGACCTTTCATTGATTGCATCTATCACCAGGGAAGGGAAATTGAGATGAGAAAAAAGCCTGAAAGCTGAGGCGAAAATGGGAGTGTCCAGACACTGGCTTCCATTCTCAGCAACTTGGGTCCATGAGACCTGCTCTTATGCACAGCAGAGGTGTCATGATTCAGAGTTATGAGGTTGACATGGATCGGAATCACCCCTCTGCTGCTTGCCAAGTCGTCTTGAACATATCACTTAACCTTTCCAAGTCTCAGTTTTCTCATCTGGAAAAGAGGGAGGGTGGTCAAAAAGATATCTCCCAGTATTGAACCCATTTAAAGGGTATAACACAGGAGAAATCACTCCTAAGTATATGATCATTAACAGAGACATCCTACACCCTGCACCACCACTACACTCACATGTGGGATTGGGTTTGGGATTGGTTCTGGGACCAGCAGACAAACCTTACCCACAAGGGTAAACCTGCTTAGACCAATAGATTGCTAGCAGACCACAGGTGGTACAGGGTGACAAGTCAGGACAAGCAAGTTGAGCTCCTGCAGAAGAGGGCATCTCCCATCAGGGCAAGGGCCAGTGGGATGAGGCTGTAGCAGCAGAGGTGGAGAGACAGGGCTAGGGCCTCCTTGGGGAATCAGGAAGCCAGCTGCTCCCTGGACCTGTCCCCAACCCAGCCGGGGCCTGGCCCACCACCTCTGCCCATGTGGCTGTATTTCCTTCCTACCTTTCAGGGCCTATAATTTATGGCCCAGCAAACTCTGACTTCTTTGTAGTGGAGCCATTGTTGTTTGTTAGCATAATCATTTCTCAGAAAGCATGTCAATAAAGGCTGGGGAGTGAGACAGAAGCCACCACCCCACCACCACCCCAACTGCTAAATAATTTCTGGAATGAGTTGTCAGGAACCTTTTATTTACTGATTTCGCGCATTTCATTTATTTCTGGCATGGGGCCAACGTTCCTGACAGTTAAGATTTATTGATTTAATTGCCTAGGGTAACCATGCAATAAAATCATCTCAAAGATAAATTTTCATGGCACTGTGCAGCATGGAGGTAATTTTTCAAATGCTACGGCTATATTTCTGCAGGTTACAGGTGCAAAATTTGCTTAAAGCAGGGATGTCTCATTACTACAGTATGGGAACATCAGGGGGCCAGCTATTTGGTGGAAAGTCTTTAGAGAGAGAAAGAGCAAGTGAGAGAGGAGATAAAGAGGGGGTTGAAGAGAGAGAGGGAGGGAGGAAGGGAAGGAGGGAAACAGCCCTTTCAGGAAAGAAATGATATTTCCTTAATTGGTTCATAGATTCAATGCCCATGAGAAAGTGGAGCTTCACTTTAATTAGGAGTGGGCTTGGAGGTTATTTACAGTGTTCCGAGGAATCATTTGTTTCCAGCTGTGCAACGCTTTGTACTGCAGGAGCGTGGCAAGGTAGATGATTGCCACTTGTGACACTCGAGTTTATTGCTTCTTTAGATCTTTTTATTTACCCTGTTAAAGTGATCATTATGGCTCTGAACAATGGGTAAATGAAAAACTCTGATTAACTCCCAGGTTAATGGTAACATTTAAGGAAGTCAGAAATAGCATAAACTTTTAACAATGTGAAATCTTTTCTTATCTCTCTTGATTTATTTTACAGTGTTTTTGCTTTGATTGCAGGTTTCAGATGGTGCTGTTTAATAGCTTATTAAACTTGCAGCCTAGCAGCTTTGCTGTTTGGATAAAATTTTCTTTTTGCTCAGGTGTAAATTTTGGAGCAGGTAGGACTTATTTTTTCCACCTCATTGCATTCCCAGGGCTTGGATCTGGTTGCTTTTCTTGGATGCTCCTGGTGGTCCATGGGATCCTGAAGGAGACAGTCTGAACCTGTTGTCCTGGAAACCTCACCCTTGCCCATCATCGTGGGCAGGGTGACAAGTGGGGACTGGGGAAGGTGAACCTGGATGAGGAGCCAAGGACCACATGGTGCATTTGAATCCCAGCCCAAGCCTCTCATTGCTCAGATAGGGAAACTGAGGCCCAGGGAGTTCGGAGCAGCGAGAGGTCTAAAGCAGATCTCCGGACACTCTGGGTGGCCTTCCCATCTTCCTCCTTGCTGGGCTGTCCTCTTCCCCTTGTGCAGTCGTACAGTCCAACTATGCATAGTTCCTGAACTTCAGTTTCCCTGTTGACAGATGAAGGGGGTTGGAACGGATGTGTCTTAAGTGCTCACCCAGCTCTGACGTCTGCAGCTGGAAGATGTATGCACATCTGGCCAGCCTCACCCCTCCACCCAGCCACTAGTACAACTGAACCCCGGTCCCTCTGAATGACTGGACCCCTCATGAGTTCAATACCCACACTCCCCAGTGGTCCAGGCTCACACCAGCACTGTATCACAGTTACATTTTCTCTCCCAATAGAGTGGTCATGGCACAATGCAGAGGCTGTGATTTTCAGAACTACAACAGAGGCATCTTTCTAACATGCAAATCTGATTATACCATTCCCCACTTCAAATCCTTCACAGACTCCCCATTAGCCCAAGATAAAGTCCAGAAGCCTAAGCATGACCTGACAAAGCCTGGAGAACCCGGCCCTTGCCTTGCTCTCCAGCTGTTTTCCCCCCATTTTGTCCAACCAATTGCCAGCTCCTTTAGAGCTTCATTGAATAGACCAGCAATCAACTCAGGAACTCACAGATGCACAGACACACACACGTGCACACATGCACACACATGTTATCTTGCATTTTCCCCTTGCCATAAACATTGACGTCTAATGCATCAGTAAGTCCTATGAACTCTACCTCCAATACCACTTCCTGTCTCCACGTCCACTGCCTCCACTCTGGTTCAAGCCACCATCATATCTCACTTGCATGTTAGCATATTAAAGACTCTTCAAATTCCCTGGAAGAGGGATATGCTTAGTCACTCAGTCATGGCCAACTCTTTGTGACTCTATGGACTGTAGCCCGCCAGGCTTCTCTGTCCATGGGGATTCTTCAGGCAAGAATACTGGAGTGGGTTGCCATGCCCTCCTCCAGGAGATCTTCCCAACTCAGGGACTAAAGCCAGGTCTCCCACATTGCAGGTGAATTCTTTACTGTCTGAGTCACCAGGGAAGTCCCAAAATACTGGAGTGGGTACCCTATTCTTTCTCCAGGGGATCTTCCCAACCCAGGAATCAAACCAGGGTCTCCTGCATTGCAGGTGGATTCTTTACCAGCTGAGCTACCAGGGGAAAGGGATGATTTATGGTTAACCCTCAGATTCTCAAAGGTGTTTGACAATGGCTTTTGTTGAACAGTTATTAACTTAATTCAGAAACCATTGGTTGAGTGCTTTCTTAGCACTTTGAGTTATCTAGGTGTTGAGAATAGATCACTGCAAACAAAAAGACAAAATGAACAGTGACTGTGGAGAACAGTGTGAACGTTCCTTAAAAAACTAAAAATAAAACTACCATATGACCCAGCAATCCCACTCTTGGGCATATATCTAGACAAAACTCTAATCTAAAACACACATGAACCCCAATGTTCATAGCAGCACTATTCACAATAGTCAAGACATGGAGGCCACCTAAGTGTTCATTGACAGAGGAATGGATAAAGAAAATGTGGTACATATATACAATGGAATACTACTCAGTCATGAAAATGAACAAAATAATGCCATTTGCAGCAACATGGATGGACCTAGGGATTGCCATACTGAGTGAAGTAACTCAGACACAGAAAGACAAATATCCTATGATATTTGTTATATGTAGAAAAATTGTAAAAGGGTACAAATGAACTTATATACAAAACAGAAGGAGAGTCACTGATGTAGAAAACAAACATGGCTACCAGAGGATAAGTGGGGGCAGGGATAAACTGGGAGTTTGCAATTGACATATACACACTGCTATATTTAGATAACCAACAAGGAATGCTGCTCAATATTCTGTAATAACCTAAATGGGAAAATAATATGAAAAAGAGCAGATGCATGTGTGTGTGTATATATATATATATATGACTGAATCACTTCGCTATACACTTGAAACTAACACAACATTGTTGAACAACCAAACAAAATGACATAGTGAAGGTCGTGGAGATTCTGTTCAGGTGACAAAGACAGGCAGAGGACAATCTCAGCTGGCTTCTCTAATGCTGTTGTCAGTGCTGCTAAAGCAGGCATTGAGGATGGTAGGAGAGGGGATAGATCGGAAAAGTGGGAGCTGTGTGCTGGACGGGAGCACCGATGGTCCAGCCATGATACCAGAAGGGAAGGCAGTGCATGTGGGTCCACACAGCTTAGAACAAAATATTCCAGCTGAGTCTTCCACTGATCTCAGCTCTCATCACCCACCTCCCCCAGCTGTCCCTCAGACATGCACTCCACTCCAGCCATACCAAACCACTTTCCACTTTCCAAAGAAAATATCCTCTTTGACCACATTATTCTCCTGACCTGAAATGCCCAGCCCTCCATCTCTGCCTGGCAAATGCAACACTTTTATGTCCCCCATCTCCTTCTTCCCGGCAGTTAGCACAAGGCCTTGCCCAGAGTTGATGCTCTGAAAGGGACTCTTACCTGAAAATCTCCTACTGTTTCCTCTGTCTAGTTAATACCTCCTTTCTCGGAGCCACACTTATTTTTTGAAAGAGAAAGCTAAGCTTCCCAAAAAGATCACCCACAAACAGGCTATCACGTCCCGCTTAAATACCAAATGATATCATAAACCACTGGCCTTGCAGGGCCCCAAATCTCCCTGGGAGGAAGTTCTGTATGAGGCCTGGGAAGCTCAGGGTTGCTGTACCCCTCCCCCACAAGTCCCAACAGCCAAAACCAGCACACCCAAGTCTCTGGTCCTTTCCACTCCGGCCTGGTTTACTACAGAGGGACATGCAAAAGCCATCAAGGTCCTTCCACAAACAGATAAAACAATGGCCAATAAAGGACCAGCTCATGCCAAGAGAGGGGTTTGGGGACCACAGAGGGGTCAGGCAGAAAACCAATCCCCATGAGAGTTTCTGGGAGCTTATTAGCACCCAGTGAGTCCAAGGTGAGGGGCGGAAAAATTGAAGGTCTTCCTCATAGGGAAGATGTTAAGATTATAAGGCAGGAAGTTCATGGTGGGGAGGATATTAAAAAGCACATACGTAGGCTTATTTGGAAGCAGTCGGTTGGAAGAATATGCAGGAACAGGACAGACCTGGCAGCTGCTCTCTGGCCTAGAAAGCTAGGGGCATATTTCTCAATGATCCAGTTCCTATGGGCGTTGGGCAGACTTCAGCTGCTGCCCCATCAAACAATTGCCCAAATTCCAAATGCACCAAAGCTTTTATGGCTCTGCATTAATATTTTAAAATATATTGAGACATTTCTGTCTAATTAAAAAATTTCTATTGTCTGGGGTGCTAGGCTCTGGCCCAGCCAAACCATGAAAGACCTTTTCAGGGTGGCAACCTTTCTACACCTATGTGGCAGGAATGGCTGGGGTCCTTAGCTTGTCTACGTGGGAACTTGATTAATGTATTTGGCCTGTTGCACATGACAGTGGTCATTACAGAGCATGCATGATGCAGGTAAATTCAGGCCAGAAGCAATTAAATAAGTCACCCTGGCACAATGTCAAGCCTTGTCTGTTGCCGAGTGGGTTCCACTCAGAGGCATGTGTCCATGCAGATCCTGTGTGAACCTGGTGAGTATGGTGGCAGCAACCGGATGATGCCCATTTCCCTTTGAATTGTGTCATTGCTACAGAGCCAAGCAAAGCACATCAGATGAGGTTTCATCGTTCTGTAACAGTCCTTCCCAGGGTATCTAGGACTCAACCTGGCCAGTGGGATCAGCCTGAGAGAAGCCAAAGGCATAGGCAACACGTGTCAAGGAGCTGGACTGGGGCTTCAGGTACAGGCTCATTGGTGAGTCCCATCCAGGCCTGACTTCATGATCTGCCAGACTTCTCAGCCTCCGTCTTCTCTGAAGCTCTCCAGTGTTTTCTCCACTTATTTCTCCATGACCTCAACAGTCACAGGATGCCCTCTATGTGCTAGGCGCTATGCCAAATGTGGAGGACACAGAAATGAATGCAACAGGCTGCCCTCCTCAAGCAGAGGCAGACAAGAGGTTCCCACACCACCTGTGCTAAGTGATCTGTGGGTTTTAACAGCTCACTCCTTCCTCTCCAACAGTAGATCTCAAGCATTTTCCTAACATGGGACCTTTTTATATTCTTCAAAATTATTGAGGACCCCCAAAGAGTTTGTATTTTTTATGTGCATTATGTGTGTTACATCCAGCATCATCTATTATTAAATATTAAAGCTGAGATTAAAAAATATTAATGTGTTAATTCATTTTAAAATAAAAGAAACTCTGTACCTGGTAACATAAATAACATCTTTTTTAAGAAGAATAACTCTATTTTCCAAAATAAAAACAACTTGGTGACAAGAGAAGAGTTATAATATTTTACAGTCTTGCAAACTTTTAATATTCTCCTTCTGCACTGAATCTGTTAAAATATGTTGTTCTAGTTGAAGTCTAAGAGGAAAATACACACAGATATGCATTTGGAAAAGTAAGAGCTATTTAAATAGATTTTCAGATAATCGTGGATATTCTTCTCTGCTACAACATGAAAATGTCAACAACAGGAAGAGTTTTGGAAAAGTTAGTAACAATAAAGATCTGAAACCACAGTGATAAAAAAAATTGCACTCTGCCGTGTTAAAATCCACTGGTCTCTCTTTCACTTTGAATAGGTCTTTTGAGCCATCATGATGTTGTAATGTTGCGCACGGGTCACTTGGAAAACACTGGTGCCCTGACTTATGCCCATCTTCCAAATGGTGACCCCTTCTGCCATGCGATACCTACAGGTCACTTTTGTTAATAGCACTACCAATCTGATGGGGAGAGTCTAAGTCCTGGAAACCATCAAGCTCACAGTGGTGAATCCAAGTTTTCCAAACTTCTGATTTTTGCTGGAAATTTCAGATATTATCATTGGAAAAAGGTGAGTACCAGTTGTTTTCCCTAAAGTGACAGGCTCACTTTGTTCATTTCCAGGAAGGTATCTACTAAATGCCCAACTCTATATAACCATGGTCTGTCCCTCATTCTGTCAAGAAAAAAGAAAAAAGAAAGTTCCATGAAAAAATGAAAGCCAGCCTGTTTAGCTCATAGCTCAATAGCACAAGTAATTTACTTTGAGTCAACAATGGTACCACGCCACATAATGATGGCTTTACAGAGTTCCTGCCAGACACAGACTCAAGGTTTGAGCTTTCATAAGATTAGTAATTGTTTTTCTACTTTATCAAGGACATTCTTAAGTGAAACTGCATTTTTTTTTTTTTTTTTTTTTGCTAACTGCAAGTGCATAGTGAAGAATATAAACACTCCTAGTACATTTTAGGCAGAGAAGGCAATGGCAACCCACTCCAGTACTCTTGCCTGGAAAATCCCATGGACGGAGGAGCCTGGTAGGCTGCAGTCCATGGGGTCGCTAGGAGTTGGACACGACTGAGTGACTTCACTTTCACTTTTCACTTTCATGCATTGGAGAAGGAAATGGAAACCCACTCCAGTGTTCTTGCCTGGAGAATCCCAGGGATGGGGGAGCCTGGTGGGCTGCCATCTTTGGGGTTGCACAGAGTCGGACACAACTGAAGCAATTTAGCAGCAGCAGCAGGAGCAGTACATTTTAGGGCCACTGGCTTGATTCACGCTCAACGACTAGCAGTGGTCCTAAAAGCGCTCACTAAATGGGAACTTGGTTGAGAAAATGAAAACTCCACTCTTTTTCTTGGCAAGGTCATTTCTTTCATGTGCACTTACTGGTGATGCTGGCCTAATGAAATCTGAGTGACAGAGGAGAAGGCAAGGGAGGCCCCTCAGGCAGAGAGGCTGCACCTGAAGGGTGGGTTGGAAGGATCCTCAAGGAGCCTCTCTCCAGAGAGCCTCAGACAGGAAAGCCACCATGAGAACAAATTCCATGTCTCAAAGGGAGATCACAGAGGTCGCACAAGAAGCAGGAACCATGGGCAGGAGACATGGTGACCTGCTAGGAGGTTTCCCCCTGTTCTGAGCTTCATGTAAGCCGGCACAGCCAATGTGGGTGTTGGGGAATACGGGGGTCATATCTGATGTGGGAGACCTTCTCCCCAGCTTGGCCGATGCTGGACTCCTCTCTACACAAACAGTTTGATGAAAAACAGGTACAACAAACTTCATGGGCCTTTGAATCACTGTTCAAAGTATAGTGAACTGGTGCTTAAGATTTAGGACAATGGGGAGAGAAGAAGAAGTTCCCTGTGTGCTTGTTGTCCTGTCAGTACATGTGGGGTCCATGTAGGGTTCAGGCTTCATGTCTTCCTGTTCATGTCCAGGAACCACCTCTTCGTGTTCCTTATTGTCTAGGGCATGGTGCATGGATAATTCAACATCTCCCACTAAGAAGAAAAGGAAGTATTGCTGTTGTTACTCACATGCCATGGCTCTGCAGGTCCCTGATGTCATCAGCTCAATGCTGGCTACACCATTCATGGTGATGCTGCCATGATCCATCAGGCCACCTGTGGACACCATCTCTGAACTGACTCTCAGACATGGTGACTATGATTCATGGATGATGACCACAAACACAAGCCTTCCCCAGACTATGCAGGAAAGTGTAAATGATAAGTCGTTTTCTGGTCAATTTGTTCTTTGAATTTGGTAATGTAAATGGAGAACAGCACATCTTCCAACTATGTCCTCTCTTGAGCTCCCCAGGATGTAATCACTGCATTCCTAGAATGGGAACTTTCTCCATGTTGAACACACCCTGCATTCCACATACCACCACCAGAAGAGAGGACAGCTGAGGATACTATCTTTAGAGCAAGAACAGTGGTCCCATTTATGTAAGGAATGAACGTGACATCATCAAATGATTGTAAATGAAAGAGAACATTTATCAGAAGGGCCCATGGAGAAATGAGGCAACCATCACCTCCATATGAGTTCTTCACAAATGTCACAGACTCACAGAAGGGATGGTATCCTGGTGACAAGAGGACACATCAGCACTCCTGCTACTACCTCCTGCCCAGCTGCTGTAGACTGGAGATGATCAAGGGCCCATAAACAGACTCACACATTCAACTCAAGCCCAATGGTTGGTGGTGGATGGACAAGAGCCCAGAGCCCTGAATTCATCTTGTGTCAGTCACAAATGAGAGTCACATCAAGCCAGCATGTCACATAATTATCACAACCCAATCTTGCACAATGCTGTGAAAGAAATGTCACACAACACAACCCATGGATATGAGTCCAGGAGCTTCTTGGGGCCTCTGGTTGCCCCTACAATCCAGAGTGAGGGTACCATAGTGAAATCATTGAAGGGTGCACAGAAATAAGAAATGAGGACTGGGACCGGCCTGGGTCTCCGTCCAGAATCACAGTGCCCTTCTCAGATGGACTGCCCATTTGACTGGTCCCTGGAAGGGGACTAAGACATTTCAAGGAAGGCGTTTGTAGTGATCAGAACCACCAAGGACCTATCCCAGGCCTGGGATACCATGGTTAGGGGGCACTGCTGGCCCTGGCTAGTCCCACGCACAGGAAGGGGATCTTAAAAAATGTCAGAAAGTGCTCCTAATTAGATGATCTCCTGAGGGATGGGAACTGGCACAGATGACATGCTCATTCATGTCTGAGGGAGGGATTACAACACAAGACTGGATTTAAAGCTCTCCTTACATCTACGTGGGGTTAGACCAGTTCCCATCAATGGAATGAATGGAATGGGAGTCAGTTGTTTCCAGACCAAGCTGGGTAAAGAGCAGGTAGGACTTGTGAAACTTTTATTTCCACTTCTGTCAGCTGGAAGGAGAGTTGTCTGAGGTCTTAGCTGTAGCATAGCCACAAGATAGAAAGGTTCTGGGTTACCAGGTAGCGCTAGTTGTAAAGAACCCACCTGCCAATGCAGGAGACATAAGAGATGCAGATTCAATCCCTGGGTCAGGAAGATCCCCTGAAGGAGGGCATGGCAACCCACTCCTGTATTCTTCCCTGGGAAATTCCATGGACAGAGGAGCCTGGTGGGGCTACAGTCCATATGGTTGCAAAGAGTTGGAAGCGACTGAGCTGCCCGTCAGCAATGTGCATGGTGCACTGTTACTGGAATGAGAAACACTGATTGTGTTAAACTGTTGACATTGGGCGGGGGGTGTTGTTTGTTAGAGAACCAAGTGTTACCCAAAATGTACAGCCCAAGTTTATATGTCTTACCTTTACAATGGGCATGATACAGTGTTAAAGTTCTCCAAGTGTGTCTTCTAGCATCGTGATAACTAGTGACCTCATTAAGGCTGCTGCAGCTTGAGATGCAACAGCACTGAGGTAGGTGAAAATACCAAATCCCTGGATGTCACAGCTCAGGGAAGAAGGATTAACAGGAGTGGTAGGTCTGTCTTTTAGCTTGTTTGCATCTCTAGCTGTACAGTGAAAAACTGACTTTGCTCTTCTAAGTTCAGACAGCAGAGTCTCAGTTCTCCACAAAATTCCCCCAAAGTTCAGGAACTATTTCAGAAACAGAGGATCTAGAACAATGAGCGGTTAACTCTGAGGCCAAAGAAACAGATGGAGAGAGGTACTGAGGTTGATTTGCATTCCCTGATTTTCGTAGGCAAAGCTTTGATTGACTACATGATTTCTTGGCCCTTCATAGTAACCATTTGTCTGTGAAATACAGCAGATAGACTCTAATAATGGATGATATTGATTTAATGGGGGTTTTCATGAAGAACAGACTTTTACAAGATGCTACAATACTTATTTGAAACATATTGACATTTTTAGTGGTTGACAGCATCCATGCTGAGCAGCTTCCAGATTTACAGGGATACACACTTGTAATGGGGGAAAAGACCATGAAGATCATTAAGAATCTGAAATTAAATTGGGAATCTTTAAGAACTTTAAAGTCTTAGTCAGAAAGTAGCTGTCAACAGGGCCCCAGGTATGAACTCTGGGATTTCCAGCCATAGCATGATTGCCTTAGAAAACAAGAAAGGACAATTCATTGTTAGCTGTTTTAACACAAGAACTCATCCCAAAAGGAAATGTCCTGGCTTTACTCCAACCTTGGGAATCTTCAGCAAGTGTTATTGTTGCTTTTGTGGTCACCCAGCTGTCAGAGGACTACCAAGATGGCGGAGTAGAAGGACATGTGCTCATCTTCTCCTGCAAGACCATCAAAATTGCAACTAGCTGTTAAACAATCATTGACAAGAGGACGTTAAGACCCACCAAAAAAAGATACCCCTCATCTAAGGACAAAGGAGAAGCTGCAATGAGATGGCAGGATGAGCACAATCACATTAAAATCAAATGCCATACTCACCGAGTGGGAGACCCACAAACTGGAGGACAATAATACCAAAGAAATTATTGCACTGTTGCGAAGCTTCTAGGCTCCCACATCAGACTTCCCAACTTGGGGATCTGGCAAAGGGACTGGGAACCCCCAGGGAATCTGAATTTGAAGGACAGCAGGATTTGATTACAGAATTTCCACAGGACTGTGGGAAACAGACACTCTCGGAGGATGAAACTTTGTGCACACCAAGACCCAGGTGAAAGGAGGAGTGACCTCACAAGAGACTGATCCAGACCTACCCATGACTGAGGGTCTCCTGCAGAGGAGGAGGTCAGCAGTGACCTGCTGTGAAGATGAGAACACTGGCAACAACAGGCCTGGGAGGCACATGTTGGCATAAGTTCTCTTGGAGGTCGCCACTAGCCATACCATAGAGCCTGTAGACTCCAGGACTGGGTCATCTCAGGCCAAACAACAGGGAGGGAGCACAGGCCCATCTGTCAGCAGACAACTGGAACAAAGATTTACTGAGCATGGCTCTACCCACTAGAGCAAGACCCATTTCCCCCACAGCCAGTACCCCCCATCAGGAAGCTTGCACAAGCCTCTTATCCTCACCCATCAGAGGGCAGACAGAAGACCCAAGAACTATGATACCACATCCTCCAGAACAAAAACCACAATCACAGAAAGCTAACTGAAATGATCATATAGATCACAGCCTTGTGTAACTTAATGAAACTATGAGCCATGCCTTACAGGGCCACTCAAGACAGATAGGTCATGGTGGAGAGTTCTGACAAAATGTGGTCCACTGGAGAAGGGAATGGCAAACCACTCCAGCATTCTTGTGTCAAGAACCCCATGAATAGTATGAAAAGGCAAAAAAAAAAAAAAAAAGTGATACTGGAAGAAGAGCCCCTTAGGTCTACAGGTGTCCAATATGCCACTGTGGAAGAGCAGAGGACAATTACTAAGAGCTTCAGAAAGAATAAAGAGGCTGGGTCAAAGCAGAAACAACACGGAACATGTCTGGTGGTCAAAGTAAAGTCCCATGCTATAAAGAGCAATATTGCATCAGGACCTGGAAGGGCAGGTTCAGGAATCAAGGTACATTGGACATGGTCAAATAGGAGATGGCAAGAGTGAACACTGACATTTTAGGAATCAGTGAACTAAAATGAACCGGAATAAGCGAATTTAATTCAGATGGCCATTATATCTACTATTATGGGCAAGAATTTTTCCATAGTTTGTTGTGATCCACACAGTCAAAGGCTTTGGCATAGTCAATAAAGGAGAAGTAGATGTTTTTCTGGAACTCTCTTGCTTTTTTGATGATCCAACAGATGTTGGCAATTTGCTCTCTGGTTCCTCTGCCTTTTCTAAATCCAGCTTGACCATCTGGAAGTTCACTGTTCATGTACCGATGAAGCCTGGCTTGGATCACAACAAACAAAACTCTGTGGATCACAACAAACAGTGGAAAATTCTTTAAAAGATGGGAATACCACACCACCTGACCTGCCTCCTGAGAAATCTGTATACAGGTCAAGAACCACCAGTTAGAACTGGACATGGAACAATAGACTGTTTCCAAATCAGGAAAGAAGTATGTCAAGGCTGCATATTGCCACCCTGCTTATTTAACTTACATGCAGAGTACATCATGCAAAATTCCAGGCTGGATGAAGCACAAGCTGAAATCAAGATTGCTTGGAGAAATGTCAATAATCTCAGACATGCAGATGACACCACCCTTATGGCAGAAAGTGAAGAACTAAAGATCCTCTTGATGAAAGTGAAAGAGGAGAGTGAAAAAGTTGGCTTAAAACTCAATATTTAGAAAGCTAAGATCATGGCATTTGGTCCCATCACTTCATGGCAAATAGGGAAACAACGGAAACAGTGAGAGACTTTATTTGGGGGTGTTCCAAAATCACTGCAGATAGTGACTACAGCCATGAAACTAAAAGACGCCTGTTCCTTGGAAGGAAAGCTATGATCAACTTAGACAACATATTAAAAAACAGAGCCATTGCTTTGCCAACAAAGATCCATCTAGTCAAAGCTAAGGTTTTTCCAGTAGTTATATATGGATGTGAGAGTTGGATTATAAAGAAAGTTGAGTGCTGAAGAATTGAAGCTTTTGAACTGTGGTGCTGGAGAAGACTCTTGAGAATCCCTTGGACTGCAAGGAGATCCAACCTGTCCATCCTAAAGGAAATCAGTCCTGAATATTCATTAGAAGGACTGATGTTGAAGTTGAAACTCCAATACTTTGGCCACCTGATGCGAAGAACCAACTCACTGGAAAAGACCCTGATGGTTTGGAAAGATTGAAAGTGGGAGGAGAAGGGGGCGACAGAGGATGAGATGGTTGGATGGCATCACTGACTTGATGGACATGAGTATGAGTAAGCTCCGAGAGTTGATGATGGACAGGGAAGCCTGGCATGCTGCAGTTCATGGGGTCACAAAGAGTCAGACATGACTGAGTGACTGAAAGGAATGATGGACAAGAATCCCTTAGAAGAAATGGCATAACCTTCATTGTCAACAAAAGAGTCCAAAATGCAGTACTTGGGTGCAATCTCAAAAACAGCAGAATGATCTCAGTTCGTTTCCAAGGTAAACCATTCAACATCACAGTGGTCCAAGTCTATGCTCCAACCACTGATGCTGAAGAAGTTGAAGTTGACTGATTCTATGAAGACCTACAAGACTTTCTAGAGCTAACACCAAAAAAGATGTACTTTTCATCACAGGAGATTAGAAGGCAAAAGTAAGACATCAAGACATACCTAGAATAACAGGCAAGTTTGGCCTTGGAGTACAAAATGAAGCAGGGCAAAGGCTAACAGAGTTTTGTCAAGAGAACACACTGGTCATAACAAACACTCTTTTCTAACAATACAAGAGACAACTCTACACATGGACATCACCAGATGGTCAATACCAAAATCATATTGATTATATTCTTTGTAGCCAAAGATGGAGAACTTGGACTCTGTATGGAGATGGACTCTATATAGTCAGCAAAAGCAAAACATGGAGCTACCTGTGGCTCATATCATCAGCTCCTTATTGCAAAATTCAGACTTAAATAGAAGAAAGTAGGGAAAACCAATAGTACACCACTAGTATGCCAATCGATATTACCTAAATCAAATCCATTATGATTGTACAGTGGATGTGACAAATAGAGTCAAGGGATTAGATCTGGTAGACAGAATGTCTGAAGAACTGTGAACAGAGGTTCATAACATTGTACAAGAGGTGGTGACCAAACCATCCCAAAGATAAAGAAATGAAAGAAGGCAAAGTGGTTGTGTGAGGAGGCCTTACAGATATCTGAAGAAAGAAGAGAAGCAAAAAGCAAAGGACAAAGGGAAAAGATATACCCAACTGAATGTAAAGTTCCAGAGAATAGCAAGGGCAGATTTTTTTAAAGTCTTCTTTAAATGAACAATGCAAGGAAATAGAGGAAAACAATACAATGGGAAAGACCAGAGATCTCTTCAAGAAAACTGGAGATACCAAGGGAACATTTTATACAAAGATGGGCACATTAAAGGACAGAAATGTCAAGGACCTAACAGAAACAGAAGATATTAAGAAAAGGTGGCAAGAATACACAGAATAACTATACAAAAAAGGTCTTAATGATCCAGATAACCATGATGGTGTGGTCATTTACCAAGAGCCAGACATCCTGGAGTGTGAATTCAAGTGGGCCTTAGGATGCATTACCACGATGCTGGAAAAGATTGAAGGAGGAGGAGAAGGAGGCAACAGAGGATAAGACAGTTGGATGGCATCATTGACTCAATGAACATGAATTTGTGCAAACTCCAGGTGATAGTGAAGGACAGGGAAGCCTGAAGTGCTCCAGTCCATCGAGTTCCAAAGAAACCAACACGACTTAGTGACAGAACAGCAACCAAACAACAACAACAGCTATCAGAGTCCAAGAAACACTACAGAGCTAAATGATGGAGTTATATGAGCAAGACAAAGAGAGACAGCATGAAAAGTAACACCTTCATCACCAACTGAGTTTTCATCTTCTAAATATATCACTAGTCCCCTTGCCTGGAATAGTCTCAGCTATCCATGCTTGAACATCCCTGTAAGCAATTACACAATAAGTCTAACTTGAAGTGCACACATTGAGTTAAAGTTCACATTCATTGACTCGTTCATTCATTCAATACCTATTCCCTGAGGCCTGCTCTGTGATAGGCCCTGGGGATACAGAAAGAGATGAACAAAGCCTCATCCAAGCCTCAGGTATGAAAGTCTAGCAGGGGATATACATGCAGATAAGAACAATCCAGTTTGAGCAGCATGAATAGAAGTGTGCTGTTGTAGAATATTTAATGGCACATGGAAATGTTCAGTATATAGCAGATTATAAAAAAAGATAGAAAACACTGATTCACCATTATACAAAAAATGATAATGCAAGAGTATTTTTGCCAAGAAAAATTTGGAGATGCCATTGTAAGTTCATACTTTCAGATGTCTGGCCACATCATCCTTTCCTGTCCCATTCTGCACACACACCAATGTGAAATGACACATAGAGAGAAAATATAAAAGAATATATCGCCACACTCCAAAACAAAATAACATCTCTGGACTTAAAATGGTATAGAAAAAGTAGTGAGCAGGGATGAAGTGTCCAGAAGGGTCCACAGGGCACTGGTTTTGAAAGCAACCAGAAGTGTCTAGGAGTTCACTACCTGATGGGTCATGAGTACAGGAATACAGCACACAATATAGAAAAGGAGCAAGGCTTTCTGCTTGAGAAAAGAGGTTGAAACCAATGATTCACTGTACCTGCAGCTACCGCTTATATAAAGCTGCACCAAACATCCAGGCAGAGAAGCAGAATAAACTACTCATCCAAGTCTTGGGCCAGGATGCTCATGGTCTTATGGTTGGACCTGCAATAGTCCCAGTATCACAGACGAGAGGGGAGCCCCATGCTAGACTCTGGGCCTGGGAGCCTGGATGGAGGCAAGTGCAAAATCATGAGATGGGGACTTTCAAATAAGTATGTTTCTAGTCCTCTAAGAGAGAAAGGGCTTCCCTGGTGGTCAGTGGTAAAGAATCTGCCTGCAATACAAGATACAGGGGTTCAATCCCTGGTTTAGGAAGATCCCCTGGAGGAAGGAATGGTAACCTGTTCCAGTATTCTGGCCTGGGAAATCCGAAGGACTGTGGAGCCTGGAGGGCTACAGACCATGGGTTCGCAAAGACTTGGACATGACTTAGTGACTAAATGACAACAACAGAAAGAGAAAGGGAAGAGTAACTGATAAAATGAAAAACAAATTATGAAAAAGATATATGGAGAAATAAAATATTTATACATTAGAAATAGAAATGATATACGAATATATATAGAAAATACATATAGAAAGAGGGACAGATACAAAGACAGAAAGAGACAGAGACAGAGAGGCACTTATATGGAGACTAAAATAAAACTCAATAGATGGGAAAGAGGTAAGAGTCAAACAGCAAATTAGTAACCTGGAGGATAACACTGAAGAACCCGTCTAAAAGTCAGCACAGAGAAAAAAAGATTTAAAAAAAAAAAATGAAAATTTGTCATTTGCAACAACATGGATGTGGCAACAGTGTCAAACTTTATTTTAGGGGGCTCTAAAATCACTGCACATGGTGACTGTAGCCATTAAATTAAAAGACTCTTATTCCTTGGAAGGAAAGTTATGACCAACCTAGATAGCATATTCAAAAGCAGAGACAATACTTTGGCAACAAAGGTCCGTCTAGTCAAGGCTATGGTTTTTCCTGTGGTCATGTATGGATGTGAGAGTTGGACTGTGAAGAAAGCTGAGCACCGAAGAATTGATGCTTTTGAACTGTGGTGTTGGAGAAGACTCTTGAGAGTCCCTTGGACTGCAAGGAGATCCAACCAGTCCATTCTGAAGGAGATCAGCCCTGGGATTTCTTCGGAGGGAATGATGCTGAAGCTGAAACTCCAGTACTTTGGCCACCTCATGCGAAGAGTTGACTCATTGGAAAAGACTCTGATACTGGGAGGGATTGGGGGCAGGAGGAGAAGGGGACGACAGAGGATGAGATGGCTGGATGTCATCACTGACTCAATGGACGTGAGTCTGAGTGAACTCCGGGAGTTGGTGATGGACAGGGAGGCCTGGGGTGCTGCAATTCATGGGGTCGCAAAGAGTCGGACACGACTGAGTGACTGAACTGAACTGAACTGATGCTAAGTGAAATAAGTGAGGTAGAGAAAGATAAATATTGTATGATACTTATATGTAGAATCTATAAAATAAAGCAAACTAGTAAATACAACAGAAAGAAACAGACTCATGAATATAGAGAACAAACTAGTGTTTACCAGTGGGGAGAAGGAAGTAGGTAGGGGAAATATAGGGGTAAGGAGTTAAGAGATACAATGTATTGTGTATAAAATTGTACTAAGATCATGGCATCTGGCCCATCACTTCATGGCAAATAGATGGGGAAGAAATGGAAATAGTGACAGACTTTATTTTCTTGGGCTCCCAAATCACTGCAGATGGTGACTGCAGTCATGAAATTAAAAGATCTCTGCTCCTTGAAAGAAAAGCTATGACAAACCTAGACAGCATATTAAAAAGCAGAGACATTACTTTGCCGGCAAAGGTCCATATCATCAAACCTATGGTTTTTCCAGTAGTCATATACAGATGTAAGAGTTGGACCATAAGGAAGGCTGAGTGCTGAAGAATTGATGCTTTTGAACTGTGGTGTTGGAGAAGACTCTTGAGAGTCCCTTGGACAGCAAAGGAGATCAATCCAGTCCATCCTAAAGGAAATCAACACTGAATATTCATTGGAAGGACTGATGCTGAAGCTGAAGCTCCAATACTTTGGCCACCTGATGTGAAGAGTTGATTCATTGGAAAAGACCCTGATGCTGGGAAATATTGAAGGCAGGAAGAGAAGGGGGTGATAGAGGATAGATAGTTGGATGGCATCACTGACTCAATGGACATGAATTTGAGCAAACTCCAGGAGATAGTGAAGGACAGGGAAGCCTGGTGTGCAGCATGCAGTCCATGGGGTCGCAAAAAGTCAGACGTGAATGAGTGACTGAACAACAACAACAAATGTATAAAATATATAAGCTACAAGGATGTATTTGTACAGCACAGCCAGTATTTTATAATAACTATAAATGATGTATAACTTTCAAACATTGTGAATCACTATATTGTATACCTATAATTTATATAACATTGTACATCAACTATAGCTCACAAAAAATAATCATAATGTTTTTCAAATGGCCCCTTATAGGGAAAGAGGGGACACAGGATGAGAGTAAAGAGATAAAAGTCATACCTCTTGGACTTATATATTCAGATTGCATATTGAATGGAATGATATAAATTTTTTGAAAATTTATAATTTAAATTTAATTATAAGGCAAAATTAAATGAAACTGAAAACGAAAACCATTCCTATAAACTGAAAATGAACTTGAACAAATGAACTGTGTTATTGAGTCGGTGGCAGAAACACACAGAATGGAATTGTTCCAAGTGGCAGTAATTTCACTGTTCATCACTAGTGGGATATACTCTAGGATCAAAAAAAAAAAACAAAACTAACCAAACAAGAACAACAAAAAAACACACAACCAAACCCCAAACCCCCAGAACAGCAAAACAAGCAAACAAACAAAAAACTTCTTGTACTGTCTTCAGTTATCATATTGGTAATTGACAAATTGGTTTCATTGAAGATTTCCTTGGTGGTCTAGTAGTTAAAAATCCACCTTGCAATGCAGGGAACATGGATTCAATCCCTGGTCAAGGAAGTGAGATCTTAAATGTTGCACATCGCAACTAGAGAGAAGCCCACATGCTGCAACTAAGACCCAATGGAGCCAAAAATAAATGAATATTTTTTAAATTGGTATGATTCTTCTGAATCTATTATACATTTATCTATCAATAGGTTATAAAGCAAGTAAGAACTTATGTCAATGTCATTAGCAATTGGGATTTTCTGTACAAGACAGCAGTAATAGAAACATACTTTTTTAAAAAGTATAAAACCTATAATCCTGAGTTTGAATTGCAATATTAGTATAAATTTATAATGTATTTGGATTCTGATTTGAATAAACCAAGTGTAGGTGGTGCTAGTGGAAAAGAATCCACCTGCCAATGCAGGAGCCGCAGAAGTGCGTTTGATCCCTGGGTCAGGACGATACTTTGAAGTAGGAAATGGCAACCCACTCCAGTATTCTTGCCTGGAGAATCCCATGGACAGAGGAGCCTGGTGGGCTATGGAGTGTCATATGGAGTGGAGTAAGTCAGAAAGAGAAAAAGAAATATCGTATATTAACACATATATATGAAATCTAGAAAAATGGTATAGATGATCCTATTTATAAAGCAAAAAGAGAGACACAGACATAGAGAACAAATGTGTGGATATAAAGGGGGAAAGGAGGTCGGAAGAACTGGGAGACTGGAATTTACATAAATACACTACTATGTATAAAATAGATAATTAATGATAACCTACTGTATAGCACCGGGAACTCTACTCAGTGCTCTGTGGTGACCTGAATGGGAAGAAAGTTCAAAAAGGAGGGGATACATGTCTATGTATGGCTGATTGATTTTGCAGTACAGCAAAAACTAATACAACATTGTAAAGCAACTATACTCCAATAACATTAATTTTTAAAATGTCAATGAAAAGGAATGAAAATTTGCCATTTGTAGAAACATGGATGGACTTGGAGGGTTTTATGCTTGGACAAATAAGTCAGAGAAAGAAAAATGCACATGTTATCACTTATATGTGGAATGTAAAAAATAAACTAGAGAATACAACAAAACAGATTTCACAGATATATAAAACAAATTAGTGGTTAACAGTGAGAAGAAGAAAGGGGAACAAATGCTAGACAGAGGTAGGGCATTAAGAGATATAAAGTACAAGGTATAAAATTAGCTACAAATATATATTGTACAGCTCAGGGAGTATAGCCAATATTTTATAGTAACTATATAGTCTTTAAAAGTTGTTAATCACTATGTTGTACACATGAAACTTATATAAAATTATGAATAAACTATACCTCATTTTTTTTAAATGAAATAAAAATTTTAATCCAGAAAAAAAAAAAAGTCAATGAGAAGTTAATATGTTTTAAAAGTTTATAGCCTGGGAGTAAGCAAAATCATTCACTATAACAAGAGTTCATATCA
This sequence comes from Bos grunniens, assembly GCF_055505025.1. Lineage (NCBI taxonomy): Eukaryota > Metazoa > Chordata > Mammalia > Artiodactyla > Bovidae > Bos > Bos grunniens. The sequence goes on along the minus strand of NC_141194.1, from coordinate 112,661,415 downwards.
AGATAAACTGGTATAGCATTTAAGTCTAAACGTAAGATAAAAACATGTTTTTTTCATGTAAGAAATAAGAGAGGCTTCCACCAACACTCATGGCAGAGCTTCTCCCTCCCACACTTCCTTCCTGGAAGGGGCTTTGGGAAGTCATAAGAAAGAGTTGGAGGCCTTTGATGTAAAATCTCAGACAATTATTCCATAAACACTGGTAAATATCAGCTAAAGTTCTGCTTATTTATAGATATTTCACTGAGGGCTTTTTCCTTCCAGGTTGATCAAGAGGAAAACAGGAAGAAATCAACATGATCTGAGTGAGAGAGGCCTATGGAGAGGCCAGAGGACAAACAAAACTAAGACCAAAAAGTAGAGACATGAGAATGCTCAGTGAAGTTCATGTTGTTTTAGATTCAGGAAAAGAAGAAAAACAGAGCAGAACAAAACAAGACAAAGGGTGAAGAGAGATTTTCAAATGCCTACAAGTGCTTATCATGTGATTATTGGTGATTTTTGTTTTCTTTCTTTTTCTGTGTTTTCATAAGTTTTGAGCATTATGACATGTTTTTAATAATAACAATAAAGATATTTCTTCAAATATGAAAGAAAAGCAAAATTTAAAAACTACCTTTATCTTTCTAGAATCCTGAGGGATAGAGTTGTTGAATACGGTATGATCCCTTTTTATCCTCCTCCAACACTTCCCTACCCTCTTTTGAAGCTCAGTCATATCCTACTCTTTGTGACACCATGGACCATACAGTCCATGGAATTCTCCATGCCAGAATACTGTGGGTAGCCTTTCCCTTCTCCAGGGGATCTTCCCAACCCAGGGATCGAACTCAGGTCTCTTGCATTGCAGGCAGATTCTTTACCAGCTGAGCCACCAGGGAAGCCCTCTTTTGAAGCTAGGTTTGGTTATGTGACTTTATTGGCCCATGCGATATGAGTGCCAGTTAACTTGCCACTTCTGGGTGAAATTTGCTGAATTCTCCTCTTACTGAGGTTATGATGAGATCTCATGCTGAGATGAGACCTCCATTGTCCTGAGTCTCAGAAAGGCTGTGACCAGTATAGGAACTCTGCTGACCCCTGGTGAACACACAGTAGGAGCAAAACCCAGACCTGTGTTATATTGTACCACTCAGACTGGGGAGCTCTGCTCATCACAGCCATACAGAGATCCTCTTGAGAAATGCGTGCAGGTGATGTCCTATTGTAGTTCAGGTTTCCCATTTTCCTCCTGATAAATTTGAGAATCAAATGAACTGGAGCAGAGAATAGGCCTCACCTATCGTCTTTCCAATTTCAGGCTTAGGATCACCTGATGACTTAGGTGTAAATTTTTAAGCGCTTCATGCTTAGAAGATTTGCTCCAATGGCCAAGGCTTCAGAAGGATCGGTTCCTGTTATTTACTCATGAAATGTCTCCAGTGCTCACAGAGCAAAAATATCTCAGGATTGCTGCACATTAAGCCTTCTTTTTCTCCACACAAATGGCTAATTGCCTTGGAATCCCAGAGGCAGTGCAAGGCAGAAGGGAGATGGAGAATAAAAGAAAATTGCTTTAAATGGGCTAAATATACCTATGAAGGAAAAAAAAAGCAAATTTTCCTACAAGGCAAGTGCATCAATTAAACCTTTCAATGGGGAGATCTTACTTATGCTCTCGGCATTAGTCTGGAATATATATTACGGAACTCTATTTACTCCTCTAATTAATATAAATGAGCAGTTACCATAGCAATTATTGCATTATATGATGCACATAAAACTCTGGCTATGCTTAGAGCTAGGGTCAACATTTTAAATCACTCTTGACTCATCATGAATCAAATGTCCCTTTCCAGATATTCCAATGTGCGAAGGTTGAGCATTTATTAGTAATAATGGAATGTAGAATTAATGTAGCACATTAGATCTTCAAAGTGCTTCAACCATTTTAACTAGCGAAACTCCACAGTGCCTCTTCTGTGAGCCTCTGCATTGCCCATCTTTCCAATAGGGAGCTAGAATGAGGTCTGCTGAAGGGCCCAGGAGTCATTCCCGTAGAGAGGAGTGACACTCTTTCCTATAGTTTGGAAATGCAAAGTAGAGGGTTTTATTATTTGTCACAGGAATGACAGAAGAAAGAAGAGTTTACATCTCACCAAAATTCACAGCGTCATTTTGGTCTATGCTTGAGGAGATGTTAGAAGCCTGGAGTAGCCAGGTGGAGGTAATGGGGGAGGGGGTTTGGCCTGGAATCCAGACCCATGGGCTGGGACTCTGGGTAGCTGCCCACGCATCTGAGTTGAGAAGGGCTCTGGGCTTGGCTTAATGTTCTCTGGCCACTGTCTTGAAATTCTAAATCAGTTCATCTCTGACTTTACATTTCGTAAGTGAAGTCTGGTGGGCTAGTAAACCTGGGAGCCTCACCTCACCTCACCTCACCTCCCATCCCTCATTCACCTCCCTGCTTCTGGGGCCCTGGTCCTCCTGGGCACCACCTGGCCTCTCCCTCCATGCCCCTCCCAGAAACCACTCCTGCCTTTTATCCCCAGCTGGAGCTGGGAGTAGGCACGGGGAAGCGCAGAACTAGGCATGCATGTACTATGTAGTGTCAGGGTGGGATGTGGCAGCTACAGTCCCCACTCCAGGCTGGCAGCATCACAATATATTCAGCAAGTAGGCAGAGGTGAGCCTGTATCTGCCTTGAGCCGGGGATTGAGTCTGTCCTGGAGTGGAAGTCTCCTGTATGCCATGGGGGTGGAGTGGTGATTGGGTGGCAAAGAGAAATGCCCAGCTTGACTTCCTGCCCTCAAGCCCCCAGCCAGGGCCCTGTGTGGACATCTGCCAGCTAGGTGGGAGAAAGAATCTGGAAGCTGGGCATTGTGTGCCCTCACGGCACCTTCAAGGGTCTATATTTGCCTCACAAGTATCAAGTGAATGTGACATTAAAGAATAAATAAAGATCACCAGTATAGGTCCAGAGAGATGGTGGGAGAAAGGAAATAAGTTTTATATTTTTGTTAATTTAATGGCACCTTAACCTGACTTTTGAACAAGGGGCCTCAAGTTTTAAATTGTTCTGGGTATTGCAAGTTAGGTAGCTGACCCTGGCCTCAGCAGAGATTGATCAATAATAGTAGCTATTATTTATTGAGCAATTAACCTGGTTAGGCATTGTGCTGGGTGATTTACATGCATCATCTCACCTAATCCTTAAGACAAGCTTGAGAGGTAGATATCATTTCTTACTACCTCTATAACTCTTGAATTTGGGGTCCAAGTTACTTAGCTTTTATATGCCTCAGTTTTTTCATCTGTAAAATAGGCTGTATTAGATTAATTCTATGAAATTGTATTTTTGTAGGTCAGAAATGGTCAAATAATGGTAATTTTGTATGATTCAACTTAACATTACCTTGCTCATTGAATTGCAGGGAATATTCAATGATACAGCCCAGGAAAAGTTTTGAGAAAAATAAAAATCCTCAACTCAGGATAAGCACTCAACTAATATTCACTACTGGGCTTTTATTATTAGTGGTCATCTTATTAGTAGTGTAAAGATTGTTTTATACAAAACAGGGACTCCTAGAAGTTAAGTGACTCAGCTAGAAAGTGATGGATCTGAGATGGGAACCCAGGCCTTCATACCTGGGCAGCATCACCTTGATCCTTTGTAGTGTTTGGAGAAAGCACAGGGCTCTTCCCATCCTGGTACGACCTTGGCCTAGGGAAATGTGTCCCAAGGTGAGGTGTATCCTGTGTCTGAGGCTGACCCAGAGTTTAGAATCCAACCTTCATGCTGTCCCTCAAAGCACATTGCTTTTTCCTCGTCTCTAAAATGAGAGCACTTTCTGCAACCTGAAAGTGCAGTGTGTTTGCATGCATTGAGGGAGGGAGGTCAGCTCGCCAGAAAGGTATTGTCTACAGAGATTATGGGGTTCCCTTGTGGTTCAGCTGGTAAAGAATTCGCCTGCAATGAGGGAGACCTGGGTTTGATTCCTGGGTTGGGAAGATCCCCTGGAGAAGGGAAAGGCTACCCACTCCAGTATTCCAGCCTGGAGAATTTCATGGGGGAATTCCTATAGTGCATAGGGGCACAAAGAGTCAGACATGACTGAGAGATTTTCACTCACTGGTTTATTTCTATTAGCTGAGGATGAATTGGAAAAAAGAGTAAAAGTTCATGTTGGATAAATCCTCAAAAGTTCAGAAAGCTCCTAAGACTCCCACTAAATTTTCTTAATCTTCAACTGCTTTGCATTCTGTGTGATGATCCACATTTGCAAAGAGGAGCTGCTCTTCCCTGAGGGTGCCAGGCCTCAGAGTGGACTCCATTCAAATCACAGAGCTGATGGTCAGGGGCCAGTGGGGAAAAGGTCCTGAAATTAAGGAGATTTAAAAAACTAAAGGACTCTGGAAAAAACGAATGTGATACTAAATCTTCCTGGTATGATCTGAGTTATGGTCACTGTTTCTCTTACTCATGGAAGAGGGAACAAAAACGTCTTTTCCACTCTCATTTCCAAGGGTTTCCTGATACAGTCATTCCAGCAGTCTTGTGGAGTAGTTTTGAAAAGCACATTTTCACCCAGCCTCAGTCCTCAGACGCTGCTCTTGATGAGCAAGAGAGGAGGTAGGTAAAGTGACTTTGAAATGCCTCATGTTGAATTGTCCTTCGACCTGAGGCAGTCGTGGGTGGGAAAGCTCATGGTGCCATCTTAGAGTCATGAGCCCCACTTCCATGCCCTCACCCCATTCCCTTTCCTGGATCTGTTTCTCCATCAGGAAAGTGAGGGCCTGGATGCAGTGTCTAAACAATCCTTCAGATTCAACATCTTACTTCAAAACTTTCAGCAACAGTAATAATCATAATAATCATGTAAGAATAGCGCATGTTATTAAGAATTTATGATACGCACTGTCAGCACTTGTGTGAATTTAGGGCAAGTTACCTATGTTCTGTGTGTCTCAGTTTCCTCATCTGCAAAAGGCGGAAACCTGACTCACCTCCCACATAGAGAGTTGTCATGAGAATTTAATGAATTCATCCGGGTAAAATCCTATGTGCCTGCCACGTCAGAAGGCCTCAAGAAATGTTCCCTGTTATTAGTATGGGGCTCCAGGTATAATGTGATGTGTTTCGTGCAGATGTAGACTGTCTCTGCCTCTTCCCCTAATGCCAAAATCACTGCTCAAATTAGTGAATCTGGATGTGGGGAAATAGGATGCCTGCAGGGCAACAGAATCAGCAAAAAAAATGAGGATACTTTAATTAAAAAACTAGATTTTTAAACACTTTAAATGTCTTTATTATTTAATCTACACTCAAAGATAAATGTCCATGGAAAGGAGTAGTGTCTTCACAAAAATTCTGGGAGCCGCAGCCCCTGAACTGCATGTGTCCCCAGCTAGGAATACTTGGCCAAGATGATGTCAATTGACTTTCCTGCTGTGACTTCTTTGGGGAGCCTGGGACAGATCTAGGTAGAGTAGAAAGTGTGTAAGAGCCTGGGTCCTCCTCCCAGCTCTACTGTCTCTAGCTTTGGGCCTGGGAGTAAGGCTTCTCTTCTTTGAGCCTTCATTTCTGACTAGGAAATGAGGGGCAGACCAGCCAGTCTTAAAGATCAGTCTTGCCACCATAAGATTGAATAGTTATAAGTGAAATTGTATTCATAAACTTGTACTGATGGCTCTGACTTCTTTAAGGAAATTGCTACTTTCTTTAACAATATAAAATTTACATCCTTCCAGGCTGGCAATCCCTATTATAAACTGACTGTATTCCTCCCAAATTCATATGCTGAAGCCCTAATCCCCAACATAATGGTGTTGGGGGTGGGGCCTTTGGGAGTCAATTAGGTCATGAGGGTGGAGCCCTCAGGATGAGATTAGAGCCCTTACAAGGAGAGACACTGAGAAGACAACCAGCCCTTGTCTTTTCCCTGTGAAGATACAATAAGAAGACAGCCATCTATAAACAAGAAGAGGGCTCGCACCAGAAGCAACCATCATGGCACCCTGATCTTGGATTTCCAGCTTCCAGAACTATGAAACATATAATTGGGTTGTTTAAGCCCACCCATTGTATGATATTTTTCTCAGAGCAGCCTGAGCTGACTAAGACAAGCCTCATACGAGAGGGAGACCCTTCAAGTGAAAACATTGACTCTCCAAGCTATACCTTACCCTGAACTGAAACCCAAAAGCCCCATTCATCATCTGACCTTCTGATGGATTCCTGATGTGGCTCATACGTTGGCCTTGTTGGAGGCTGAGAGTGGGCATGGTGGTGGCAGTGGGCCTGTCCTGTTATCCATCATTCTGGCTTGAGTGTAGACATGGGACTTTGCCCGCAACAGAGACATGGCTGGCGCATTTACATAAGACTTTATAGGACTTTATTAAGGACTCAAGAATAGCAATGGGGAAATTAACAAAACTAGGCTAGGAATCTAGACATTTATCTTGCAACTTTTGTTTTATTCTCTGGAGAGTATCTTGGCCCTGTCCCATCTTAGTTCCCAGCCCACCTACAATCTCCACAAAAGCAATCTCAGCAAGCACCCAGGAGTAGTAGCTCAGAGAGACGACTCTAACCAGGAGACTCAGAAATGCCAGTTTAAAGAGAGCTCATGTCCCCTTACCCTTTGCTGTCCTCCACAAGGCCACTACCTACTTATCATCTAAGAATCCACCTTTTCTAAGGATAGACCCAGGGAATCAGGGCAGAACACAGCTACCAGGACTCAGACCACTGGATTGGAATGGAACACAGTGATGGCTCCTTACAGCTACAATAACAGCTGACAAATGTGAGTGTCTGTGATGTCCTGGGATTGTTCTAAGCATGTTACACATGGCAGCTAATGTACTTCTCATAACAAGGCTATGGGATTGATACTATTATCCTCATTTAACATATGAGAAAATTGAGGCCCAGAGAGTGGTAGTAGCTTGTCCAAGGTCACAAAGCAAATCATAATAGAGCTGGGATTCAAGCCCAGGCAGTCTGGCTCCAGAGCCCACATGTATAACTGCTACACTGTGTGGACACACACCCAGAAACAGCGCAGAGCTAAGCAGGCCCTGAGGTGAATTAGAGCAAAGGGCTCAGATCTAGTAGGTGTTAGAAAAATAGCCACCTTACCTCACACTGCTCAGAAGCTAGAGAAGAGAGACAGACATGTAGACAACTAACAGCAATATGATGCCACATAGCCAGGGGCCAGTTACTGCTCCCCTTGCAGTGTTTACAGAGAGCATCAAAGAAGAGGAGACTTCTATGTCCACAGACAGAAGAATGGATAAAGATGTAGTCTATATATACAATGGAATATTCCTCAGCCACAAAGAAAAAAAAAAATAATGCCACCTACAGCAACATGGGTGGACCTATAGATTATTATACTAAGTGAAGTAAGCCAAGGACAAATATTATATTATATTGCTTATATGTGGAATCTAGAAAATGATGCAAATGAACTTATTTACAAGACAGAAACAGACTCACAGACTTAGAAAACAAGCTTATGGTTACCAAAGGGGAAACAGGGAAAGGATAAATTAAGAGTTTTGGATTAAAAGATATAAACTATTAGATATAAAGTGCATAAACAATAACATCCTACTTTACAGCAAAGGGAAGTATATTCAATATTCTGTGATAAGCCATATGGAATATATATATATATATATATATATATATATATATATATCTGAATCACTTTGCTGTAGACATGAAATTAACACAACATTGTAAATCAACTATACTCCAATAAATAAATATTTTTTTTAAAAAAAGAGAAGGAGACTTTTGCATTAGAGGTAAAGATTAAAATAACTTAAAACAACAACTACTGGGGCTTTCCTCCAGAGTAAGCAGACCAAGTCTCCCAGAGGCACTGCTGACACACACACAGGGTATATTGTCCCTCAGTATTTTGATGAAATTCTGTAAAGTAGTCCACATTTCATATGTTAAGAAATTATTACAGAAAAAAAAGAAATTTAAAATGCTTAAATATCCTCATACCCATTAGGAGAGCTACTATGAAAAAATAGGAAATAACATGTGTTAGTGAAGATATGGAGAAAATGTAACCCCTAAGGGGCAGAATATAAACTGGTGTCAATGCTATGGAATATGCTACAGCAGTTCCTCAAAAAATTAACCAGAGAATTTCTCTATCATCCAGCAAGTCCACCTTTGGGTATATACCCAAAAGAATTGAAAGCAATATCTTAAAGAGATATTTGCACATCTGTGTTCATAGGAGAATTATTTACAATACACAAGAGGTGGAAGCAACAAGTGTGCATCAGAGGACCAACAGACACACAAAATGCAGTGTATATGCACAGTATACTATGATTCAGCCTCAAAAAAGTAGAAAATTCTGTCACATGGTACAACAAGGATGAAACTTGAGAACACTATGCTCAGTGAAATAAGGCAGTCACAGACAAAGACTGTATGATTCTGCTAATTTGAAGTAGTTGGAGTAGTCAAATTCATGGAGACAGAAGCATGGTGGTTGCCAGTGGCTGGGGGTGGGGGGAATGTGGAGTGGCTACAGCATTGGAATAGAGTCTCAGCTTTGCAATATGCAAAAGTTCTGGAGATTGCTTTAGATATCGTGAATATACATAACACTACTGAACTGCCTACTTTCACATGGTTAAGATGGTAAATTTTATGTTAATGTGTTTCTTACAATTTTTTAAAAGTACACTATAAACCATGGCACTGTGCTGCAATTCTGATTGAATACAAAACCATTCTGAAGTGATGTCTACAGTATTGCTGATTGCTAAGGGACTTGTGTTCACACTGATGCTACCTTGATTTCTAAGCTTAGCATGAAATGGCAGCCAAATTCACCAGGAATCCACAAGTGACTCCCACTTTGCCCTTCTTTTGTAGCTAAAAGTTTTTTTTCCCCCCATATTAACACGTTATTAGTAACATAACATGCCACCTGTTCAGTCAAGAAGACTCAGCTACACCTTAATGATCGATGGGTTCAATAACCATAACGGTATTTATCCTGGATGAGATAAAGATCACCAGTCTTGTAACAGGCTTCAAACATGGAACCAATCATCTTCCCATTTAAATTGGAAAGAGGTACCTACAATCTGTGATGCATGTAAAACAATCAAAGCCATTAAAAAGGCAAAAAACCACCCCATGGAGTGAAGACTGGGATCTCCCAGCACTTGACTCCAGCTTGATCCCTACCAGCATCCAGTCAAGAGGTCTTGGGGGTGAACCAAGTGTTGGAAGGTTTCTGGCTGACCAGGCTGTCAGTCACCTCGGACTCACTTGAGTAGGGTGGGGATCTTTAGAAAATCTCTGATTGAGCTCCTGCTCTCAGGAAGAATGTAGTCTCATTGGGAAAGATAATGATGGGATGGCTTCTGGAGTCCAAAAACTCCAGATTCAAATTTCAACCCTTTCTACCTAATGCTGCTGCTGCTGCTGCTAAGTCGCCTCAGTCGTGTCCGACTCTGTGGGACCCCAGAGATGGCAGCCCACCAGGCTCCCCTGTCCCTGGGATTCTCCAGGCATGAACACTGGAGTGGGTTGCCATTTCCTTCTCCAATGCATGAAAGTGAAAAGTGAAAGTGAAGTGGCTCAGTCGTGTCGGACTCTTAGCGACCCCATGGACTGGAGCCTACCAGGCTCCTCCATCCATGGGATTTTCCAGGCAAGAGTACTGGAGTGGGGTGCCATTGCCTTCTCTGTTCTACCTAATAGTAGCATGTGATTAGAAAAATAATTTTCCTCTGCGTTTCAATTTCCTTATCAGTAAAATATGAATAAGAGGACCAGGCTCACAAAGTTTTTGTGAAGATTGATGGGTTGTACATGTGAAGCACTTAGCATAGTACCATTACATCCTTAATATATTTTGTGTATGTGTGCTCAAATTGCTCAGTCATCTGCAACTCTTTTGCAATTACATAGACCGTAGGCCTCCAGGTTCCTCTGTCCCTTGGACCACAAGGAGATCCAACCAGTCAATCCTGAAAGAAACCAGTCCTGAATGTTCGTTGGAAGGACTGATGCTGAAGCTGAAACTCCAATACTTTGGTCACCTGATGTGAAGAACTGACTCATTAAAACAGACCCTGATACTGGTAAAGACTGAAGGCAGAAGGATAAAGGGATGACAGAGGATGAGATGGTTGGATGGCAACACCAACTCGATGGACATGAGTTTGAGCAAGCTCCAGGAGTTGGTGATGGACAGGGAAGCCTGAGGTTCTGTAGTCCATGGGGTCGGAAAGAGTTGGACACGACTGAGTGACTGAACTGAGCTGAGTCAACCCACATGACTCCTCAACATTGCCACAGCATTTGCCAAGCTGCAGGGCTTGGTGTCAGCAATAGAAAGACCTAAAAGCCAAGGTCTCCATCCTAGAGCCAATGCAGGTGTTTCTAGATCAGCCTTGAATGGCCAGACCACCACAGACAGAAACCCTTCCTCGCCTGCTAGAGCTTAGTCCCTCCTCAAAAAATTACTAGGATTCCTCAGACCTGTTGGGCAGCTGTTTGGCTCCAGGCTGCACTTGGAATAGACCAGGTCTTAATTATTTATTTCAGCATGTAGGATCTTAATTTCCCTGAACCAGAGATCAAACCCAGGGCCCCTGTCATGGAAGCATGGAGTCTTAACCACTAGACCACCACGGAAGTCCCAAGTTTTCAAAATTTTAAATAGTATCTTTCATTCCCAAAGCATTTGTTCCAAGTCAGGAATAATTCTAAGTACTTAATGTGTATTTACTCACTTAATGCTCACAAACAGCCCTATGAAGTAGATGCTCAAAGAGGTCAAGTCTTCCAGCAATCCTTCTCTAGACCGCAGCTGGAATGAGGTTCCTGTAGCTACTCAGTTTCTCAATCAGCAAAATAACCCTGATGTAGGAGATGCTGCTAAGTCATCTTCCCAGTCCAGACAAACTGCCCTCTGCTTGTGAACTGAGGTCAACAGAGATTAAGATTAAAAAAAAAAAAAAAAAACACCACAAACAGGAGAAGCATTATTTTGGGGGAAATGAGTTATGTAAATGAGGTGGAACCCCATCATCTGGTCTATATCCCAGCATAGAAAATAACACTGAGAAAGTATATGTAGGCCAGGTGAACAAGTGAGTGAATGAATGAAGCATGATATTTTTTCAGCAAAGTTTTATGGTAAATAATTCACACTATGGTCCAAATGCTTGTGTCTTCCCCAAGTTCATATGTTGAAATCCTAACCACCAAGGTAATGGTATTAAGAGGTTGGACTCTTGGGAAGTGATTAGGTCACGAGGATGGAGCCCTTTAATAAGATTAGTGCCCTTATAAAAGAAGCTGAGCAGAGATCCCTCACCCCTTCCTTCGCATGAGGAAAAGCAGGTCCAATGTCTGTAACTCAGAAGAAGGCTCTCACCAGAACATGACCATGTGGCACACTGATCTTGGACACCCTGTCTCCAGAACCCTGAGAAATAACATTCTGCTATTTATAAAGCATCCAATCTGTGGTATTTGGTTATAGCAGCCCGAACAGGCTGAGACAATCCAATACCTAAATATACCAATAGAAGCGTGTAAGTAAGAAGAGGGTTTTCGTTTCTACCTTTATAGGGCACAGAGAAATAATGCCTTGGTTCCCAAATCTCTGCTGTGGCTTGAATTGGAAATGGGAGAGGAACTGAGGACTCAGGAACAGAGGTGCATGATGCTAGGGGCAGCCAGGCACTGAAGGATGAGACAATAAAGGTGGAAGTTGGCGAGGCCCTGACCCCTCTATCACCAGAGACGCTGAACAGGAAGTTGGGGGATGGCTGCAGGCCTCCCAGGGTCTTGCCTCTGGCCAGAACCCCCTGAAAGCCTTATTGTCATAATGCTATTTCCCAGGGAACTGCCTTCACGAGAAAGTCATCACAGTCCTGAGATAATAGCTTCAGACGATCTGGGTGATGCAGCTTTGTCATCCTTTATCTAGCGAGTCAGCCTGATCCCCAGGAAAAGCTCTTTGAATCCTGGTTTCAGTAAACATCTTCTCTCTAATCTGTAAGCTATTTATCAAATATGAATGCACTTTTTGAAATGAGTAACTCGTTTCCCTGGTGTTTTTGTTCCAAAAATAATTGGAAGTGACAATACAAAGAATTACACATGGAGTTGAGTCATCATAAAATAAACATAAAGTTGGAACTGCCCTCGGAGGCTGACTCTCTGGTGTAGCTTCCTCTCGGAGGAGCCACGGGTACTTCCATAGGCAGAGCTGTGTTCCATTATTGATTAGCTTTTAGACTCTTGTGACACAGTAGATTAGGATGGCTCTGTGAATAGAGAATGAATAATCCAACCGCACATACAAACATCTTAAGAAAGAGCTTCTAACATGATATTTTTGTAAAAAAGAAAACCTCATTTGGGCAAAATTGGAGAAAATGACAGTGTCCGTTAAACCCATGCTCTGGGTGACTGCTTACATTCGTGTTCTGTTCTTCACAGAATGAAGCTCAAGATTGCTTTTACCCAGTTTGGCACATTGGCATATGTGAGTGATTATATGTGTGTGTGTGTGATTGTGTGTGTATGTACATGTGTATGCATGTCAACCACTTAGGGCAATTTGAAATGCAGGTATTAGATAATATGCTCAGGGAGAATAAAAGATGCATATTATGAGACTACATTTTTAGATTAAGCCATTAAAACTCAAAATGTATATTTAAAGGGGGTTTCAAACTCAAATAGTCTGAATTGAGCCAAAAACATTTGGCAGCACCTCTTTGTTTTGCCTCCTCTCCCTCTCCTGATCACCTCTTTGTTTTGCCTCCTCTCCCTCTCCTGATATTAGTTTTCCTTTCCTGTTATTGGAGGTATATCTGCCTTAGAAACTGCCTGGGCAAGGGACCAGTGAGCTTTGGAAAGTTGTGTGGGCTCAGACGGTCCAATGTCCAAACAACCAACTGGATGTGTGTCTGTTTCACAAAATCCTGATGGTTGGCTTGAACTCCGCTTTACTCATTCTAGAATTCATTTCTACTGGTTAGAAAGGCACAGACTATCCCTTGATGCATCATTATTGTCCTCTAGTAGGGAGAATAAGCTTCCTGACCAGGTCTTTGTTGATCAATAGCTGAGCTTGTACTGGTTTATATGACTGCTGGAACAAATTAGCAGAAGTTTAGTGGCTTAAACCAACAGAAATTTATTATCCTCCAGTTGTGGGGGCCAGAAGTCTCACATGGGTCTCATTGGGCTAAGATAGAGGTATTAGCAGGGCTGTGCTCCTCTCCAGAGGCTCTGGAGGAGCATCTGTTTCCTTGCTCTTTTTAGCTTCTAGAGACTGTCTTCACTCCTTGGCTTATGGCTCCTTCGTCAGTCTTCAAAGTCAACAATATTGCATCTCTCTGACCCTTCTTCCATTGTGACATCTCTTGCTGACTACAGTCAGAAAATATTCTCTGCTTTTAAGGACTTGTGACTGGAGTCAAGCCAGTCCAGGATCATCTCCCCATCTCAAGGTCTTTAACCTTACTCATATTTGCAAATTCCCTTCAGCCATGTAAGGTAACATATTCACAGGTCTTGGATTTAGGACATAGATAACTTTGGCGGCCATTATTCTGCCTTTCACAGAGCTCCATCATTTTTGTTGGTGTTGATTTTCTTAGGAGATCCACCTCACTACCAATGCATCTGGAAAGAACACCACGGCTTACTCAATTCAGTGAACTTAGGAAGGACTTCTACTCTTTTGATCACCATGGTGGTCATTAAGATCCTCATTGGCCAAGGCCCAGCAGCAAGGTGAGAAGCTCATCTAGTTGGCTCTGACGGGCTGTCACACTTAGGCCCTTCAGTGTTTGGGGCCCATGAGACAATCTGGCTACCTAATAGCTCTTCCATCCTGAGTTGAGAAATTGTTTCTGCATGGATGGACATTTTTAACTTCCCTTTAAATGCCTACTCAATGGCAATGTAATTTGTATAGAGGGAAGAGGATGCAAAACTCAGTTGAGATGCCATAATCACCTTTTAAGTCAAATTACTAAGCTTTCATTGAATCAGGATTCCAGGGCAGTTAAATGTTATGGCTGATGTTCAGCAGGAGATCAATTGCATTTTCAACACAGGGAAGTAACGTATTTGCCCTCAAAAAGCATTTAGGTAATAAAATATTTCACATTACAAACTGGCTAGCAGGGGAAGGGGAGGCAGTAATTCCCAGGTAGGCTCAGTGCAGGAGTTGATCAAGGCACTGCAACTCACACACACAAATCCAGGCTGCCAAGTCCAGAGGACTGGCATTGTCTTGCACATTTTGGCAGTTCACACTGTATAATTCAGGTTGAAAAAATAAAAAATCCGCCTATCTTTCATTTCCTGTGTAATTAAGGAAAGCACCGACTTTGTGGCCTGTGTAATTACAGACCTGGGGGCCTGACCTCAGGCTGTCTATATCAGTGCCAAGAGAGTCACTGGAAAAGTGAAAAATATCAGACAATCAACTGGTGGCTTTGTCACACAACTGGTTTATATGATTTCCTTCTGCCTGTCTCTTTCAAACTAGGGACAGAAGTACTATTGCCCTGAAGTATCTGATTTGGCACCTGCACTCTACATCACTTGCACACATACCTGACAAGGACACTCTCGGGTGTCTGGCATTTTACACAAGCTGGCTGCCTCGTCAACCCAAACCTCATGATGACAGTTATTTCCTCTTGTGTTCCTACTTTATTGAGGAAATGGAGAGAAAAGGCATGTATTTTTACTTCAACTTCCCTCTGCCCATCTGCTAGTATATTCTCTAGGCCCATCCTTAATTCTGTCCCTCTTATTAGTTGTGTGACCTTGGACAAGTCATTTCACACCATCGAACCTCAGTTTGTCTTCTGTAAATAGGGGCGATTTGAAGGTGCACTTACATTTAGTGCCATAGGAAATTTGAACGAGGGGGACAAGGGTGTTGTGGTCACGCTGACTCTGCTGTCTCCTGAGGGAAGGAAAAAAGAGACACTTGCCCCTTTCTCCACCTCTCCACCCTGCATCCCATCTCAACTCACTCCCAGAGGGGAGAGAAGTGGAAATAGTCAATATATGGAATGCACAGAATCTTTGGGGCCATGAACTCCCTTTCCCTTGGAAAAGACTATATTGAATGGGAAGATGTGAGAAGAGAATTTTGGAGCTGGATGCATCTTCTGGCTGGACAGTGGCCCAGGCTGGTCCAAGAGAGTAGCCTCTGCCTCCTGCTTCTTGGTTCTGAGCCAGCCTGGAAGCGATCATGTCACCATTCTGTTCTCTCCCCCGAGAAGAAGGATACAGATTTCATCTTGTGCAAAACAATGATCTTTACTTTATTGTCGTCTCTTCAAGTTTTATCTGTCAGAAAACCTCCAGATTATGAAACCCAGAAAGAAAAAAAATAATCACAAAAGCAGAACCATCAACTTCATAATCCAAATATGCAAACCAAACAGGAGTTACAAAATCATAGCATTTCTCTATGACCTGGTTCCTGTAATTAAGGTAGAGAAAGGAACACTGGGGTGTGCTTTGAAGGTTTAATTTCTCATGTACAAATCTCTATGATATTGGGCTACTCAGTTTACCTTGAGAAGCCTTGGTAGTCTCACCTTTAAAATGGGTGAGATTATAGGTGTTCCCCCACTCCAATACTCTTGCCTGGAAAATCCCATGGATGGAGGAGCCTAGTAGGCTACAGTCCATGGGGTTGCTGAGGGTCAGCCACGACTGAGCGACTTCCCTTTCACTTTTCACTTTCATGCATTGGAGAAGGAAATGGCAACCCACTCCAATGTTCTTGCCTGGAGAATCCCAGAGACAGGGGAGCCTGGTGGGCTGCCGTCTATGGGGTCGCACAGAGTCGGACATGGCTGAAGTGACTTAGCAGCAGCAGCAGCAGCAGCAGCAGCAGCAGCAGCAGCAGCATAGGTGTTCTGGGCTTCCCAGGTGTCTCAATAGTAAAGCCAATGCAGGAGACATAAGAGACACTGGTTTGATCCTTGGATTGGGAAGATCCTCTGGAGGAGGAAATGGGAACTCACTGTAGTATTCTTGCCTGACATAATCCCATGGACAGAGGAGCCAAGCGGGCTACAGTCTGTGGGGTCACAAAGCCTCAGACATGACTAAGCAACTGAGCACAGCACACAGGAGCTACTTAGGAACAAATGGAACACAGTTATACCTTATTTTTTGTTTTAAATTAAATTTTAACTTTAGAATAGTTATAGATTTACAGAAAGATTATAAAGATAGTACAAACAGTTCTTTTGTATTCCACGTCAGTTTTCTCCAATTGTTAATGTCTTACATTAGTACATTTATCACAACTCATGAACCATTACTGATGCATTATTATCACTGAGGCCCATATTTTAATCAGATTTTCCCAAGTTTTTACTCAATGTCCTTTTTCTGACCCAGAAGCCCTATAGGATTAGGTGGAGTTGTCATGACTCCTTAGGTGTCTCTTGACTGTTATAGTTTTGCAGACTTTCCTTGTTTTGGTGACATTGACAGTTTTATAGAGAGCTGATTAGGTATTTTGTCAAAAGATACTCAGCTGGGATTTATCTGATATTTTTCAGAAGATTAGACAGGGCTTATGAGCTTTGGGGAGGAAGATCACAGAGGCAAAGTATAATTTTGCATTTCAGCATACCAACAGAACATATTATCAACATGACTTTTCACTGTTGACTTTGACCCCAGTCACCTGGCCGAGGTAGTGTTCATCAGGTTTCTCCACTGCTTTCCTCTTCTTCATATTGTCCTCATTGGAAGGAAGTCGCCATACATAGCCTACAGTTAAGGGATGGGGAGTGATGCTCTACTTCCCTGTGAGGGTAGTAACTATATAAAATATTTGGACTTCTTCTGTAAGGGAGATTTGTTCTCTTTCATTTAATTTTTGATTCAATCTTTTATTTATGTCAGTATAGACTCTTGAATGATTATTTAATGTTTTGAGTTATAATCTAATATTCCCTTACTTATTGCATTGTTTACTTTCAGTTTTGGCCATTGGGAGCTTTTTCAGGTTGGCTCCTATGTCACTTTGACATGTCCCGATCCTTTTGTATTTTTGAGCATCTCCTTACTTTATAGCCCTACAAGATCCTCCAGGCCAGTCTTACATATTTCCTTTCCTTGCCCTGGAATCTGCCATTTCTCAAAGGAACCCTGGTTTCTTTCTTTGGACAATGGAATTAGAAACTAAATTCTGGTTTGCTTATTACTATGAAGGTGTCATTGCTTCTAGTCTGTCTCTCTAGTGGAGAGAGGCACGTAGTATATCTATACATATGAACCTGTGTATATACATATTAATATATCTGTAGTTATTTCTCTGTCGATCTGTGCATGTATCTCCATCCATATCTATATCAAGCTAAACATGAGTTTGCACTATTGTCTCTGACTCTATTCCAGGGCCAGGGGATTCATTCCAGCCTTCCTTCCTTGGTTGTCTGTATCCTCTCACTCAAACACTGAGAAATATGGCTCATACCATATGCTGTTCATTTATTATTTTTTTAAACACATTATACACGAACAGGGATTTGAGAATTGTTAACTCACATAATGGGAAATGACTTCAACTAGAACACAGTGCTGTGTACAGTTCTTTTTGTCTTTAGACTTAACACTTCCACTCATTTCCAAAGTTACTTAGGTCAGCACCCTTATCCCTTACCCACTTCAGTGCAGGTATTTTGTACATTTGTAATACTGTTATTTCGTCACAGTCTGCCAGTTGGGGTTTGTGATCTACCAATCAATTAAAAAAAAAGATTCATACTTTGTGCTGTCTGGTTCTGTGGATTTTGACAAACACACATTGCTGTGTATCCACCACTACTGTACCATAGAATAGTTACACGAGCCTAAGATAAGACATCCCCTGTGCTTCACCTATTCAATGTTATCTCCTCCCCAAACTTCTGACAACTACTCAGCTTTGTGTGTCTCTTGTCTTTTTCTGAATGTCATGGAAATTGAATCATACAGTGTGTATCCTTTGCAGACTAGTTTACTTCATAGCACATTCCTTTTTATCATTGAATTGCATTTTATTGCTGGCTGTACCACAGTTTGTTGATCCATTTTCCTCCCAAATAACGTCTAGGTTGTTTTCAGTTTAGGGGGATTATGAATAAAGCTGCTTTATTCATATGATTATGAATAAATATTCATACATTCCATAAATAAACTGTATTTGACTGATTATGAATAAACATGTGTGTACAGGTTTTTGTGTAAAATAAGTTTTCAAATCAGTTGGGTAAATATCTAGGAGCACCATTGGTGGATTGTATGATAAAAGTATATTCAGCTTTCCAAGTGAGTGAGTGAAGTCACTCAGTCGTGTCTGACTGTGACCCCATGGACTGTAGCCTACCAGGTTACTCCATCCATGGGATTTTCCAGGCAAGAATACTGGAGTGGGTTGCCATTTCCTTCTGCAGGAGATCTTCCTGACCCAGGGATTGAACCCGGGTCTCCCACACTGTAGGCAGACACTTTACTGTCTGAGCCACCAGGGAAGTCCACTTTCCAAAGGACTGCCAAACTGTCAAAGTGGCTGTCCCAGTTTCCATTCCCTGCAGCAATGAATGAGAGTTTCTATTGCTTTGCATCCTCACTGGCAATTGGAATTGTTAGTTTTTTGGATTTCAGCCATGCTAAGATGTGTTAGTGGTATCTCGTTGTTTTGACTTACAACTCCGTAATGACCGATGATATTGGGTCTCTTTTCACATACTTATTTGCTATCTCTATGCCTTCTTTGGTGAGGTATTGGGTCAGATCTTTAATAGTTCTTTGTGTATTTTGGATACAAGTTATAACTTTGGATTTTCCTAAGAGTGTATTTTACAGAGCAAAATATTTTAATGTCAGTAAAAAAGTCAAAGTTATTCACGTTTCATTTCATGGATCATGTTCTTCTTTTTCAGGATTGTGTTGGCTACTATAGGTCTTTTGCTTGCTGTGTAAGTTTTAGAATTACCTTGACAATATCTAAAACCTTCCCTGAAGAAAGCCTTGCTAGGTATTTAATTTGGATTATGCTGAATCTACAGATCAAATTGAAAAGAACTGGTCTCATTACAATATTGTCCTATAATCCATTAACATGAACTAGCTCTCAATTTCTTTAGATCTAGCTTGATTTCTTTTATCAGTATTTTATTGTTTCTGTGCACAGATCCCACACATACTTTATTAAACTAATAATACCTTAGTATGTCATTTTGGAGTGCTATTATAAGTACTGTTTTCCTATAAAATCTAATGTGAATTTTTCATTGCTGGCATATAGGAAAGCATTTGACTTCTGTATATTGAGTTATACCCTGCCATCTTCATATATTCACTCATTAGTTTCAGGGCTATTTTGTGAAATATTTGTGGTTTCCTATAGACAATCATATATCTTTGAATGAAGGAATTATTGCTCTCCAGTCTCTACACATTTTATTCCTTGGTCTCATTTTATTGACCTAGTTAGAACTTCCAGTACAATGTTGAATAGGAGTGGTGAGAGAGGACACCCTTGTTTATTGCTTATCTTAGGGAGAAAGGACCCAGTCATTCTCCATTGAGTATCATTTAGCTATAGGTTTTTCATATATATATATACATATACATATATATATATATACACTTTATTATGATAATAAAATTCCCTTCTAGTTCTAGATTTTTGAGAATTTTTATCATAAAGTATGTAGAACTTTGTCATATGCATTGTCTGCATACATTAATAATCACATTGCCTTTCTTATTCAATCTGTTAATATGCTGACTTGAACTGATTGATTTATTAATGTTAAAACAGCTGTACATTCTAGGAATGAACTCCACTTAGTTACAATCCATTACAATCTCTTTATGTATTGTTGGATTCAATTTGCTAGTATTTTATTGAGAATTTTTACATCTATGTTCATGAGAAATGGTAGTATATGGTTTTCTTATCTTGAAATGTCTTATTATTTTGATATTAGGGCAATGCTTACCTCATAAGATGCATTGTGAAGTGTTCCCTCTTTTATTTTCTGGAAGAGATATTGTCAAATTGTTATTAAGTCTTCCTCAAGTTTTTGACAGAACATACAAGGATAACCATCTGGACCAGGTGTTCTTTATTTTTGGAAGGTTTTCAAGTACTAATTCAATTTATTTTAATGAATATAATACTTTCAGGTTATCTGTTTCTCATTGAGTTAATATTCATAATTTGTGCCTTCCAAAAAATTTGTTCATTTTATCTAAGTTATTAACTTTGTGTGGCTGTACAGTTGTTCACAGCTTTCCTGTACTATCTTTTTAATATCCATGGGGTCAGTACTGATGAACTTTTTTAAAATTCCTGATATTGGTAATTTGGGTCTCTCTTACTTGTATTCATTAGACTGACTAGAAAATTATCAATTTTATTCACCTTTTCAAAGAAGCACCTTTTAGCATTCTTGATTTTCCCTAATATTTTTCTGTTTTCAATTTCATGGATTTCTGACTTATTTTTTTTATTATTCCCTTTCTTCTGCTTACTTTAGTTTAATTTGTTGTTCTTTCCCTATTTCTTTTTTTTAAATACAATAAGGCATTATTTATTGAGGTCTTAAGTCTCAGCCCTGGACTTTGATGGGATGAGGCATTTGAAAACAGGTTGGAGGAGACAAAACATAGCCAAGGGACCTTGAGGCCACTACCTAGGCAAGGACTTAGACATCCTAAAGGAACCCAGATCTGGATACTGGGCTGCAGGAAGGGAACATTCCTGGGAGGTTCCGATTTCTGGGCAGGAGCATAGAGCTGCTCTGTGTGAGGGTGGGGGATTGGGAGGAGGGGAGAGGGAGAGGTGCCACAACTACTTTGGTTTGCATCTTCAACTAATCTCTCTTCCATTTGCAAGCTCATCTCACCATGCCTTACCCAGCAGGAACACTGGTTCTCCTTCTGGTCCTCTCCTTTCACACATTCCCCTGCCTACTATTCCCCTGC
Organism: Bos grunniens; assembly: GCF_055505025.1. Taxonomy (NCBI): domain Eukaryota; kingdom Metazoa; phylum Chordata; class Mammalia; order Artiodactyla; family Bovidae; genus Bos; species Bos grunniens. Next base: position 112,640,378 of record NC_141194.1, on the reverse strand, counting down.
CTACCAGTTACTAGCTTCTCCCCCAGTCACTGCCATGGCACTCATCCCTCCTTCTTCACACTAATTGCACCCAAGAGACACTTTGATAGGAAACCAGACCTTATCACTGAGATAACCCCAAGACCAAGGACCCTTGGATTCTTCTGCCCCCCTGGAAGAAGCTGGATGAGGGAATAGGGTGAGAATGGAGATGAGATAACCAGTACAGAGGTCTGCAACCCTCCAACAAAAACCCTACAAACCAGTCCCAAGCAAACAAGGACCCAGACCGTTTCCAGCCCTACTCATTTCTTTCTCTGGTCTGGCCATCCTCCACTTTATCCTCTTCCTTAATAGTCTGGGAGTCTGGACCAAAGTGTTCAGGCTGTGGGCAGATCCCATCTGTAGCTGCCCCATATTTCATAGCTGCAATCTCCATCTCCTTCATGCTATTTGCACCATCATCCTCATCAGTCTCTCTGGCTGTAGTCAGTCCATTGACTCTGACCTTACACTTTCTTTGCGTGATGAGAGAGGCCATCACCTTCAGAGCAGCCCTATCACTCCTCTGGAAGTGGTGAAACATGGTCTGTAGCTGCTGACTCACCTGGGGCAGACTCCCACCCCCCACAACTGTATTAAACTCATTTTTCATTAGCTCCCTGAGGAAGTCCTTCACCTCATCTAGCTCCAAGTCAGCATTGTGGAAGAAGTACTCCTCCACTGCACTCCCCAGCCATTCAGCCTTCTCCCAGCTGTGCACAAAGCCATTCTCCACAGCGATCTGCAAGGTGGGCCAGGCCTCCAGCGATGTGCAGACCGCAGTCCCTAAGAGCCTCTTTCTTTATTTCTTAAAATAGAAATGGGTTATTAATTTTAGATCATTCTTCTTTTCTAATATTTGCATGTAATTCTATAAATGTCCCTCTAAATATTATTTTAACTCTATCACAAAGTTTGATAGGTTGTATTTTCATTCTCATTTAGTTCAATATGTTGAGACTTGTTCTTTGCCCCATGGTTTATTTAGAAGTGTGTATTTTAATTTCCAAACATGGGGATTTTCCAGCCCTCTTTCTTTTATTGATTTGTAGTTTAATTACAGTTTTGTCAGAGAATATACTTTGTATGATTTCTATTCTTTTAGATTTCTTAAGGTATGTTTTATGACCTAGAATGTAGTCTGCCTTGGTGAATGTTTCATGTGAACCTCCGAAGAATGTCTATTCTGTTGTTGGATGGATTATGCTATAAATGTCACTTAGATCAAGTTGATTGATAGTACCCTTCAGGCCATCCATATCTTTATTGATTTTCTGCTTGCTGGATCTATCAATTAATGACACAGGAGTTGAAATCTCCAACTGTAATGGTGGACTATTTCTCCTTCAAGTTCTATCATTTTGCTTCATGGATTTTGATGCTCTGTTGTTAGGTACATAAATGTTAAGGACTGCTATGTGTCTTTGTAAAAGTAACTTGTTTACCATTATATAATGTCCCTCATTATCCCCTGTTAATCTTTTTTATTTTGAAGTATGCTTTGTCTAAATTTAAGATAGCCCTCCAGCTTTCTTTTGATTAGTGTTGGCATGATGTTGTTTTCTCCATCTTTACTTTTCACTGACTATGAATCTTCATAATTAAAGTGGGTTTCTTGTACACAGCATGTACTTTGGTTTTGTGTTTTGTTGTTGCTATTGTTGTGTCCTATCCATTCTGACAACCTCTGCCTTGGACTGGTACAGGTAGAGAATTCACATTTAGAGTAATTAATGATCTATCATCTTTGTGACTGCTTTCTATTCATTACTTTCAATTTTTTCTTTGATTCTTTCTGTCTCTTTCTTGTTTCTCCTATTTTAATTGAACATTTTTTATGATTATAGTTTAGATCCTTTTCTGATTAAAAAAAACATGTATTTCATTTTTTTAAAATTTTAGTGTTAAAATATGACTTACAATATACATTTTAAAATAATATATGCCCACCCTCAATTGGAACAATAGACTGGACATGGAACAACAAACTGGTTCCATATAAGAAAAGGAGTATGTCAACACAGTATATTGGCACCTTGCTTATTTAACTTATATGTAGAGTAAATCATGTATGTAGATGTACTATACATATATGTACTGTACTTATATGTAGATGTGCTTTACATATATGCACTATACTTATATGTAGAGTATATCAGCTGGGCTGGATGAAACACAAACTGGAATCAAGATTGCTGGGAGAAATATCAATAACCTCAGATATGCAGAGGACACCACCCTTATGGCAGAAAGTGAAGAGGAACTAAAAAGCCTCTTGATGAAAGTGAAAGAGGAGAGTGAAAAAAGTTGGCTTAAAGCTCAACATTCTGAAAACTAAGATCATGGCATCCAGTCTTATCACTTCATGACAAATAGATGGGGAAACAGTGGAAACAGTGGCAGACTTTATATTTGGGGGCTCCAAAATCACTGCAGATGGTAACTGCAGCCATGAACTTAAAAGACGCTTACTCCTTGAAAGGAAAGTTATGACCAACCTAAACAGTATTTTAAAAAATAGAGACATTACTTTGCCAGCAAAGGTCTGTCTAGTCAAAGCTATAGTTTTTCCAGTAGTCATGTACAGATGTGAGAGCTGGACTATAAAGAAAGCTGAGTGCTGAAGAACTGATGGTTTTGAACTGTGGTGTTGGAAAAGACTCGAGAATTCCTTGGGCTGCAAGGAGATCCAACCAGTCCATCCTAAAGGAAATCAGTCCTGAATATTCAGTGGAAGGACTGATGCTAAAGCTGAAACACTAATACTTTGGCCACCTGATGCAAATAACTGACTTCTTTGAAAAGACCCTGATGCTGGAAAAGATTGAAGGCAGAAGGAGAAGGGGACCACAGAGGACGAAATGGTTGGATGGCATCACTGACTCAATGGACATGAGTTTGAGTAAACTCCGGGAGTGGTGAGGGACAGGGAGGCCTGGCATCCTGCAGTCCATGGGGTCTCAAAGAGTTGGACACGACTGAGCAACTGAACTGAACTGAACTGAACCCTCAAATGACATTATATCAATTCTCATAAAATTAGTGGAGTATTCTTAGTTCCTTCATTCTTTGTTTTGTGATATTGCAGCCATATACTTATTCGTTTGTTATAAACAATTGATGCTGTAATTGCTTTAAACGAACATTTGTGCATGCACATTAAGACACTTCAACCATGTCCAACTCTTTGTGACCCTATGGATTGTAGTCCTCCAGGCTCCTCTGTCTGTGGGACGCTCTAGGCAAGAATACTGGAGTGGGTTGCCATGCTTTCCTCCAGAGGATCTTCCTGACACAGAGATGGAGCTCAAGTATGCTACAGCCCCTACATTGCAGGTGGATTCTTTACTGCTGAGCCAAAATATATGTTGGGTACAGGAAACTGACTTTAATTATGAAGATTCATAATCAGTGAAAAGTAAAAATGGAGAAGCCCAAACAAGCATTTATCTTTTACCAATTAAGAATAAGAAAAATGCTTCATTTTATTTTACTTTCATTTATTTATTTATTTTATGACACTTTTTCTTTCTTAACTCATAGTTTCTGTTTAATATCATCTTATCTGGTGGAAATAACTTATTTTAACATTTCTTACAGACAAGATAACTGTTAAGAGTAAATTGTCTTATTTTTTGTTCATATGACAATATCTATTTCTCCTTTATTTTTGAAGGGTAATTTTCCTGGACATAGAAGTCAAGTTTAGTGAGATTTTTTAGCTTTTTATTTATTGACATGTTGTCCATGTACCATGAATTTACCAGTTAAAATGTACAATTCATTGATTTGTAATTTATGCATGGGTTACATAACCATAACCGCTACCATATTCTAGAATATTTTCATCACTCCAGTGGGAAACGCTATACAGTTGGCAGACATTTTCCATTTCTCCTTTCATCTGGCCCCTCACATCCACTACTCTATTTTCTGTCTTTAGAGAATTACCTAATCTTGGACATATTCATTTATATGAACAGAATAATGCAATATGCAGCCTTTTGTGCCTGGCTTCTTTTAATTAACACAATCATTTCAGAGGTATAGCACGTTATAGCATGTATCAGAGCTCCATTCATTTTATGGTCAAATAATATTACATTGCACGTTTTATTTATTTGATCACCAGTTGGTGGACATTTGAGTTGCTTCAACTTTTTGACTATTAGAAAGAGGACTGTTATAAACATTCATGTTCAAGTCCTTGGATAAACATTTTTTTCATTCTTTTTGGTGTATACCTAGGAGTGGGATTGCTGGGTCATATAGTAACCCAATGTTTAACTTTTTAAGCAACTTCCAAAGTGTTTTCCACCAGGGCTATACTATTTTGTATTCCCATAAATGGTGTATGAAAGTTCAAATTTTTTCACATCTTCATCACAATTGTTCTTGTCTGTTCTCACTAGAGCCATCATCTTGGTGTGCAGTGCTTAGTTGTCATCTGTATATCTTTATTTAGTGAATTTCCTGTCCAAATCTTTTGTCCATTTTTTTGCATTGTTGCCTTTCATATATTTTACCAGATTCTTAAGTTTTTCATACTTAAATGTTATTGTTAATGTTATTATTTTATTTTAATTTTCAATTGTCTATCCTACTATATAGAAAATAATTAATTGGATTTCATATATCAACTGTATATCTTGCAACATTGCTTAAATTACTTCTTAGTTTTTGTTATTTGTTGTTGTTGTAGATTTCATTGGGTATTCTACACTGATGTCGCCTGCAAATAAAAACGGTTTAATTTTTTTCCAAAATGGATAACTTCTCATACATTTTCTAATATGATTTCAGGGACAGAAATTCAGTACAATGAGAGTGGACACCTTTTTGTTATTTTGATCTTAGAAGAAAAGCACTCAGTCTTCTACTTAGAGAGTCAATTCCTAGGAAGGTTGATAAGAAGTTCAGGGTCCCCAAGGAGAAAAAAGGGATCCAGGTTCTCAAGGAAGAGAAAAGGACAAACATTTTTTTCTACATTGCTTTGTCTTAGTTAATATAACAATGTATCCTGCTCAAGGATATGTTTCTCTTAAACAAGAACCTTCTGACTAACCTTGTTATCTTAAAACTTGTATACTGCAGGAGTGGGTCTGGTAAGATCTTTCTATTGTTAGTTTTAATCCTATCATCTTAAAATGTAAATTGTGAGAGTGGGTCTAGATCTTTACAATCTTGAGACATCCTTTTGATTTATTGTAATAACCAATTGAAAAAGTATATAACTCCCTTTTCTAAGAGTCGCGAGTGGGGCACTCTTTGTCTCCCTTCTGATGTCTATGTCAGAAGCTCTCTCTGTCCTCTTGCACTTTAATAAAACTCTGTTACACAGAAGCTCTTGAGTGGTCAAGTCTGGTCCCTGGACCTAAAGCTAAATCTTCTTCTTTGGAGATCATGAATCTGACATCACTCTCCATAATCTATCTTCTTGGGGGCTCGTCTGGGATCTTCAGGACAAGGTAAGAACGTTCAGAGCTCTAGCCTCCCTGATTTCTCAGTATATACGTTTTCTGCTTTACTTTACTAACTCTTCGGTGTGCTTGTGTGAATGAATGACATGCCCTGCGTGAAGCAATTGATGAGTCCTGTTCTACGGTTTTGAGGTGCCTTGTAATGACTGAAGGCAGCCCCCAAAAGGGGAGCCTTGTCAGGGGTTTATATGGACCTGCCAATGCCAAGAGACACCCAAGGTCCCTGTGAAGGGAGTGGCCAGAAATGGGCAAAGCGTGTGGTCCAAACTTTATTTTCTTGATCACCTTTTCCTGGTCTGTTTGACCATTTCATAATTGCGTGGGGAATTAGAACTACTAACCTACTCTGTCAGATCATAGACTTCCAAGGGACTTGTGATCCATGAAGTTACTGTATACTTTTACTTAGACCCCTTGTATAGAAGTGCCTAGCCTTGCTAGGAGCCAAAAGTTACAAGAGCACGTTTGGGAGTGAGGCGGGGCTCTAGCTCCAGGAACGTCTCTCAGGCTAGAGGTCCATCTCTTGGCTGCCTGCTTCAAGGGCCAGCAACCTAAAAGTGAGTCTGTCGTGGCTGTGCTTCTGATCTGTGTGGATACAAGCATCGCTGGTAACCATGAGGTTTTTGAGGACACAGATAGGGAACTGCAGGACCTGGTTAGATTGGAAGTGCAGTGGGCATCTTCCTTTGGTAGTGCTAGCTCTTAACAGACCAGAGAAAGCTCTCGAATGGCCTCTGTCTCAACTTTTTAGATATTTCTTTTGTGAAAGCTGTGGAAATGAACTGGAAGCATTGACCCTAGTAGCTTGAGGACAAAAATCACTTTTTCCTCACTGGCTGACCTCATATATACTGCTGTGGTGACACTCATAAGGGACATCTTGGTTGTTGTTCACCCCTTTATGGCTCACCACTTCTACTATGGTCAGGACGGTACTCAGGAATGTGCATGGGCACATGTAAGATGGATGCTTCCCCTAGTAGTCCTAGCTTGGGAAACATTCTGGAAATCTACTCTGTGCCAACCTGAGTGGCATCAGAAGAAAAGGGCAAATTAAACAAAGGTCGTGGTGGTAAGGAACTGAAAATCAATCTGGGATGCCATCAGGTCTACCTTGATGCATCTCCACCCTTCCTCAGTGGTAGAACCAGGAGGGATGAGTAAGGTGCCTGCGTCGGTAAGGGAAAGACTAAGTCTGGCCAGGGAAGGAAAGCTTTGGTGGAAAGTCTGTCTACACCCCCATCTAAAGCAGAGAGGGACACCTCCAGTGGAAAGAAGCCATGGCTGTGGATGCCACTTTTTTCTCTCTTACAGACGGGAGCTACAAGTTCCAGAACCAATCCTTTAAAAAGTATTTTTAAAAAACTGGGACAAGTTTGATCCTCCGAACTTAAAAAGACATGCCTGATATTCTGTGATACTGAATGGCCACAATATCCTTTGTGAGACGGGAAACACTGGCCAGCTGAAGGGTCTCTTAATTATAATACTGTTTTACAATTAGACCGGTTCTGTAGAAAACAAGAGAAATGGTTAGAAGTGCCATATGTGTTGCTCTTTATCTCTCTGCAAGACATGCCAGACTTATGTCCTAAGGGTACAGATTTGAGTGTGAAACCTACAGCAGCTGCCTCCTGTCCTCTTACTTTGCCCCTGTATTTGGGGTTCCCAACTGAACAGGCTGAGAATAGGGGCACCCTTTCAGGAGGGGTTGCCTCGGTCTTGGTAGAAATGCAAGGAGTACCAATTGTGGTCAACACTATCTAGAGGATCCAGAAAAGTTCATAGAAGCCTTTATGGAACTAATTTTACTTTATGACCTTTCTTGGAGAAATGTAATGTATGCCTTGGGGCAGACGCTGATTCCTGACTCAAAAACTCAAGTTTTAGGGGAAGCTACTCTTTTTGGTGTTGGTGATGGACAGGGAAGCCTGGTGTGCTGCATTCCATGGGGTCACAAAAAGTCAGACACGACTGAGTGACTGAACTAACTGAAATGATTTTGGAGATGAATGACTTAAGCGTGAGGCAAGGAAAAAGAGGGAACATGAAATAGCCCTCCTTCTTACTGGGAGCCAAACAGTTTCAATAACAGAGCCGGTTTGCTGGATGTATTCTTGAAGGACCTAAGCAAGCACGTGCTAAGACTTTAAACTATGCTAAATTGGCTGACATAGAACAGGGAGAGAAGGAAACTCCTGGTAAATTCCTATATAGACTATGGGAGGCTCTCCATAAGTTTACTGACGTTGATTCTGAAAGTCAGAGGGAAAAATAATCTTGAAAGATAGATTTCTCACTCAGTCGGCTCCAGATATCTGCTGTAAGCTACTAAAACAGGCATCAGACCAAATCAGTCTTTAGAAAAACTGTTGCAGCTAGCTCAGATACTATATTATGGTAGAGAATATGAGGAGGAAAATAAGAGCCAAAAAATAAATAAATAAATAAATAACCAGGCAATAGACTGAAGCCCCAACAATGGCTGTTTGACCTGCTCTGAAACAGCCTGAGGAAAAATATCCAGAGGAAGCCAGGTGAAAAGGGATGGACTTGTTATTACTGTGGAAAGGATGGGCATCTCAAGTGGGATTGCCTTCAGGCATCTAAGATGCCCCAGCTCCTTGTCTGGTCTGCAAAGGACCATATTGGAGAAGAGACTGCCCTCCAAGGTGTAGGCCCCAGGGGTCAGACTCTCAAGACAATTGGGACTGAAGGTGCCCCAGGGTCCCCACAACAACCTCCCATCCTAATTACACTTGAGGAACCCTGGATTTTAATTACTGTGGAGGGGGTACCAATCAGTCAATTTCTTTTGGACACTGGAGTAACTTCCTCTGTGCTCACTGAAGCCCCTGATCTGCTTTCTTTCCAATCCACTACTATAATGGGACTGTCTGGATGAGTCAAATGTTATTATTTTAGTTGTCCTTTAAGCTGCAACTAGGACTCTGTACTACTTTCTTGAGTTTCTAATCATGCCAGAGTCTACCTCACCCCTTCTGGGGAGGGATACACTGAGCAAGGTCCAGGCCTCTGTTTTCATGAATATGGAGCCTGCTCTTTCTCTCCCCTTAATTGAACAAAATGTAAATCCTAGAGTGTGGACTGATGGAAAAACTGGGTAGAACACAAAATGCTGTGTCTATCATTATCAAGCTCAATGACCCTCACCTATTTTCACATCAAAAGCAGTATCCATTAAATCCTGAGGTTAAGGGTTAAAATCCATCATTTAAAATTTAAAGGAACAGGGGCTATTAATTTCCTGTAATAATCCATCCAACACTCCTATTTTGGGTGTGAAAAAGTCAAATGATAAATGAAGACTTGCTCAAGATATACAAATAATAGGTGCCTAATCCTTATACTTTATTGTCTGAAATTCCTAAACAAGCCAAATATGACTTTAAGACAATTGAGAGGATTTTGGGGATCACAGGCTATTGCTGCATTTGGATTCTGGGTTATGGGGAACTTGCCTGGCTTTTATATAAACTTATAACTGAAACTCAGCAGGGCCAAACCAACAAGCTGGTTTGGTCCCCCAAGACTCAAAAGGCTTTTAAGACTCTTCAAACTGCTCACTTGCAGGCTCCAACTTTGATCTTGCCCACAGGATCGGAGTTTAGTTTTAGTGAAAAAAGGCTATGGCCACATTTCTTAAGGGAAATCGCTGCTATTGTTTTGCTAATGCCTAAAGCTCATAAGTTTACTAATGGACAAAATCTTACTGTACTGACTTCTCATGAATGGGATCTTAAACTCTAAAGTTCAGAGCAACAATGCTCTTTCTTTAAAGTTACTGTAACTCAAGGGGTGTCAAAAGCTCTAGGAATAAAATATCACTTACACTGTTTCTGGAGACCCCAATCTTCAGAAAGGGTTGAAAAGGCTAATGACATTATTAAGAGGCATCTGTGTAAGCTAACTCAGGAAACACAAGACAGTTGGTTTAAAGTTTTACCCATAGCTCTAACAAGGGCTTGAACTGTTCCTAAGAAGGGATTGTCTCTATGGTAGACCGTTTTTGTGCACAGATATTGTCATAGATATCATAGATCCTTCATAGATCCTGAAGCCTTGAAATTAACTATGTGACTAAACTTTTAGCTTTTCAATAGACATTCCCAGGAGGCTAACTCCTGACCCAGCCTTTGAGTCAAACAAGCTGCTGTTTGAGACAGGCACCAAGGTCCTGATAAAAACATTGGGATCTGGAGGGCAATCTTTTAAGGCCCTCTGGGAAGGCCCTTACCAGTTTATTCTTTCTTCTCCCACAGCTGTCAAGGTGCCAGGAATTGATTCCTGGGTGCACCACACTTGAGTTAAAAGCTGGCACCCTGACCAAAACTAAAACAATGTTATTTCATGTCTTTATCCTCTATGCATTCACCTTTTACTTTTCAAATAGACCTGATAATCTATGTGGGCCTGCATCTGCTGACTCCAAAAGTCCTGAGTCTGCCATTTGACATTCAAGACAATGCCTTCCTGTCATAGGCTCATTCTTATGCTGCATTCCATAATTGGTCTAATTGCTGGGTCTTCGGAGTGCTCCCCTCATCATCAATTAAAGGTTTCACATGGCGGGTTTCTCTGCTTCAAGGGAAGGACTTTCTTCAACTCTGCATATACCTTCACCAACACCAATCAAATGTGACGTCTCTTCTTGATCTGATGACATCTAACAGTCCTAAGATGGACTGATGTAACTATGGACATAATGTAACTTTTAATTTTGATTATATTTTAACTTGGTTTAATGACTATTTCACCTTACATCTGTAACTGTATAACGGGATTTGTTTCTAACCGTTTGAAAGCTTCTAAGTTACAAATGGTTGTTCAAGTTCCTATGAGTGCTACAGCCTCCTTCAACTATTATTTGGGACCCCTGAATCAGAGATCCTCAGTATGAGGGTTAGAAGAATATGTTGCTTCAAGAATTTAGGGACAATGCCCCTCAGCAGCAGGAAGTAATTATGGAATGAAAACAATGCCCCTCTCCCTTGGTAAAATAATTCTCCTAAAAGAAAAGGGGGGAATGAGAGAGTCAATTCCTAGGTAGGTTGATAAGAAGTCCAGGGTCCCCAAGGAGGAGAAAGGGGCCCAGGGCCCTCGAGAAGTAGAAAGGAGTCTGAGGCTCTCAAGGAGGAGAAAAGGACAAACATTTTTTTTTTTCTGCATTGCTTTGTATCTTGCTCAAGGATATGTTTCTCCTTAACAAAAACCTTCTGACTAATCTTGTTATCTTAAAACTTGTATACTGTGGAAGTGTGTCTGGTAAGATCTTTCTATTGTTAGTTCTAATCCTGTCATCTTAAAATGTAAATTGTGTGAGTGGATCCAGTAAGATCTTTTACATCCTTGAGACATCCTTTTGATTTATTGTAATAACCAATTGAAAAAGTATATAACTCCCTTTTCTAAGAGTAGCAGTGGGGCACTCTTTGTCCCCCTTCTGATGTCTATGTCAGAAGATTTCTCTGTTCTCTCCCACTTTAATAAAACTCTGCTGCACAAAAGCTCTTGAGTGATCAAGCGTGGTCCCTGGTAAGTGTGATGTTAGTTATACTGTTTATTATCTTCATCAGTTTGAGGAGGTTTTCTGTTTCTAGTTTGCTGAGAGTTTTTATACACAATGTGCTCAGTCACTTAGTCATGTCAAACTCTTTGTGACCCCATGGACTGTAGCCCGCCAGGCTCCTATGTCCATGGGGATTCTCCAGGCAAGAATACTAGAGTGGGTTGCCATGCCTCCACCAGAGGATCTTCCCAGTCCAGGAACTGAACCCAGATCTCCCACATGGCAGGCAGATTCTTTACCATATGAGCCACCAGGGAAGCCCAGGAATACTGGAGAGGGTAGCCTATCCCTTCTCCAGCAGATCTTCCCAATAGAGGAAGATGTTAGACTTTATCAAATTATTTTTCTGCATTTATTGTGATGACCCTACAGCTTTTCATTTTTAGTTCTTTTTGTTCATTTCTGTTCAGTCTCTCAGTCATGTCCAATTCTTTACGACCCCAGGGACTGCAGCATGCCAGGCTTCCCAATATATTACCAACTTCCAGAGTTACTAAAATGCATGTCCATGGCTGGTGCCATCCAACCATCTCAACATTTGTCATCCCCTTCTCTTTCTACATTCAATCTTTCACTGGATCAAGGCATTTTCTAATGAGTCACTTCTTCACATCAATTGGTCTAAATATTGGAGCTCAGCTTCAGTACCTATTTAGTTCTTTAGTAAGATGAACTACACAGAATGATTTTCAAATGTTTAACCAATGCTGCATTCTTGGGGGTTGGGGGACAAAACTCAATATATCATGGTGTGTCATACTTTGTATATATTGATGGACTTAGTGCTTCATTCTGGACACATTCTACTGCCACCTCTTCAAGTGCACAGTTTACACCAGCTTCCCTGTTTAATCTGTCATCTATTCTATCCACTGTTTTTGTCAACTGACGTGACAGCTTTCATATCTATAAGATCAATTTAGGTCTACTTTATGGTTTTCAGGTTTCTATTTAACTTTCAGTTCAGTTCAGTTCAGTTCAGTCCAGTCGCTCAGTCGTGTCTGACTCTTTGTGACCCCATGAATCACAGCACGCCAGGCCTCCCTGTCCATCACAACTCCCGGAGTTCACCCAGACTCAAGTCCATCGAGTCAGTGATGCCATCCAGCCATCTCATCCTCTGTCGTCCCCTTCTCCTTCTGCCCCCAATCCCTCCCAGCATCAGAGTCTTTTCCAATGAGTCAGCTCTTTGCATGAGGTGGCCAAAGTACTGGAGTTTCAGCTTCAGCATCATTCCCTCCAAAGAAATCCCAGGGCTGATCTCCTTCAGAATGGGCTGGCTGGATCTCCTTGCAGTCCAAGGGACTCTCAAGAGTCTTCTCCAACACCACAGTTCAAAAGCATCAATTCTTCGGCACACAGCTTTCTTCACAGTCCAACTCTCACATCCATACGTGACCACAGGAAAAATCATAGCCTTGACTAGATGGACCTTTGTTGGTAAAGTAATGTCTCTGCTTTTGAATATGCTATCTAGGTTGGTCATAACTTTCCTTCCAAGGAGTAAGCGTCTTTTAATTTCATGGCTGCAATCACTATCTGCAGTGATTTTGGAGACCCAAAAAATAAAGTCTGACACTGTTTCCACTGTTTCCCCATCTATTTCCCATGAAGTGATGGAACCAGATGCCATGATCTTCGTTTTCTGAATGTTGAGCTTTAAGCCAACTTTTTCACTCTCCACTTTCACTTTCATCAAGAGGCTTTTGAGTTCCTCTTCACTTTCTGCCATAAGGGTGGTGTCATCTGCATATCTGAGGTTATTGATATTTCTCCCGGAAATCTTGATTCCAGCTTGTGTTTCTTCCAGTCCAGCGTTTCTCATGATGTACTCTGCATATAAGTTAAGTAACCAGGGTGACAATATACAGCCTTGACGAACTCCTTTTCCTATTTGGAACCAGTCTGTTGTTCCATGTTCAGTTCTAACTGTTGCTTCCTGACCTGCATATAGATTTCTCAAGAGGCAGATCAGGTGGTCTGGTATTCCCATCTCTTTCAGAATTTTCCACAGTTGATTGTGATCCACACAGTCAAAGGCTTTGGCATAGTCAAGAAAGCAGCAATAGATGTTTTTCTGGAACTCTCTTGCTTTTTCCATGATCCAGTGGATGTTGGCAATTTGATCTCTGGTTACTCTGCCTTTTCTAAAACCAGCTTGAACATCAGGAAGTTCATAGTTCATGTATTGCTGAAGCCTGGCTTGGAGAATTTTGAGCATTACTTTACTAGCATGTGAGATGAGTGCAATTGTGCGGTAGTTTGAGCATTCTTTGGCATTGCCTTTCTTTGGGATTGCAATGAAAACTGACCTTTTCCAGTCCTGTGGCCACTGCTGAGTCTTCCAAATTTGCTGGCATATTGAGTGGAGCACTTTCACAGCATCATCTTTCAGGATTTGAAAGAGCTCAACTGGAATTCCATCACCTCCACTAGCTTTGTTCATAGTGATGCTTTCTAAGGCCCACTGGACTTCACATTCAAGGATGTCTGGCTCTCGGTGAGTGATCAGACCATTGTGATTATCTGTGTCGTGAAGATCTTTTTTGTACAGTTCTTCTGTGTATTCTTGCCACCTCTTCTTTTTTTTTTTAAATACCACCTCTTCTTAAAATCTTCTGCTTCTGTTAGGTCCATATCATTTCTGTCCTTTATCGAGCCCATCTTTGCATGAAATGTTCCCTTGGTATCTCTAATTTTCTTGAAGAGATCTCTAGTCTTTCCCATTCTGTTATTTTCCTCTATTTCTTTGCATTGATCACAGAGGAAGGCTTTCCTATCTCTTCTTGCCATTCTTTGGAACTCTGCATTCAGATGCTTATATTTTTCCTTTTCTTCTTTGCTTTTCGCTTCTCTTCTTTTCACAGCTATTTGTAAGGCCTCCCCAGACAGCCATTTTCTGCATTTCTTTTCCATGGGGATGGTCTTGATCCCTGTCTCCTGTACAATGTCACGAACCTCATTCCATAGTTCATCAGGCACTCTATCAGATCTAGGCCCTTAAATCTATTTCTCACTTCCACTGTATAATCATAAGGGATTTGGTTTAGGTCATACCTGAATGGTCTAGTGGTTTTCCCTACTTTCTTCAATTTAAGTCTGAATTTGGCAATAAGGAGTTCATGATCTGAGCCACAGTCAGCTTCCAGTCTTGTTTTTGTTGACTGTATAGAGCTTCTCCATCTTTGGCTGCAAAGAACATAATCAATCTGATTTCGGTGTTGACCATCTGGTGATGTCCATGTGTAGAGTCTTCTCCTGTGTTGTTGGAAGATGGTGTTTGCTATGACCAGTGCGTTCTCTTGGCAAAACTCTATTAGTCTTTGCCCTGCTTCATTCCGTATTCCAAGGCCAAATTTGCCTGTTACTCCAGGTGTTTCTTGACTTCCTACTTTTGCATTCCAGTCCCCTATAATGAAAAGGACATCTTTCTTGGGTGTTAGTTCTAAAAGGTCTTGTAGGTCTTCATAGAACCATTCAACTTCAGCTTCTTCAGCGTTACTGGTTGGGGCATAGACTTAGATTACTGTGATATTGAGTGATTTGCCTTGGAAACGAACAGAGATCATTCTGTCTTTTTTGAGATTGCATCCAAGTACTGCATTTCGGACTCTTTTGTTGACCATGATGGCTACTCCATTTCTTCTGAGGGATTCCTGCCCGCAGTAGTAGATATAATGGTCATCTGAGTTAAATTCACCCATTCCAGTCCATTTTAGTTCGCTGATTCCTAGAATGTTGACATTCACTCTTGCCATCTCCCGTTTGACCACTTCCAATTTGCCTTGATTCATGGACCTGACATTCCAGGTTCCTATGCAATATTGCTCTTTACAGCATCGGACCTTGCTTCTATCACCAGTCACATCCACAGCTGGGTATTCTTTTTGCTTTGGCTCCATCCCTTCATTCTTTCTGGAGTTATTTCTCCACTGATCTCTACTGATCTATATCAGTAGCATATTGGGCACCTACTGACCTGAGGAGTTCCTCTTTCAGTATCCTATCATTTTGCCTTTTCATACTGTTCTATTTAACTTTAGAACATACAAAACAGAATTATTCCAAGTATTTTAATGTTTCTGTCTGCAAATTCTAAAATATAGGCCACTTCTGGGTCAGTTTGATTTTTCAAGGGAATTTTAATTTGATTTTTCTTACCTTACTGAGATTAAATATCTTTCTAATGTGGTTAGGGGCTAGTTCCATACCTTTCTTGTGAATTGGCTGCTCATGTCTTTTAAACATTTCTTAATAAAGTTAAAGGTCAGTGCTACATTTTTCTTATAAACTGTTGTGGCTTGTATGTTTTTCATATTTTTCTATCAGGTTTTAGGTTCCTTGTTCTAAAGATTTTAAGAGTCATCATTTGGGCTTGTTTTTGGTGTGCTTTGTTCTACCTCTTAAATTTTAGACACTGTGATTCATCCTGCATGAATAAGCAACCAGTGGATACTAGGAAGTGAGCACTTCACAGGAAACCCAGGAAGTCCCACTAAGCCAAAAAACTGTCCCCACGGGCACACCTCAGGCTGGCTGACCCTGCTAGCCAATTAGGAACACAAGGAGTATGGTGAAGCACACAAACTCATTCCCCTTTCCTCCAGAGCCAACAACCTTAAAGAGAGCCTTTGGGAACTAGATGGACAGGACATGATTACTCAGTGTTTCCTCCAAGAAGCTGGAAGCTTGTGTTAGCTATTCATGGAAATGAATTCCCCCATGGTCTCAACCGTGAGGTAAGCTCCAATGGAGCTGCCAGCAGGAAAACAAGGTGAGAAAAGAGATTTGTGCAGGCACATGTTGAGAAAACCTTTGCACACGAGGCTCACACACCTCTGGGCAAGCTCCACCCCTTCCTGGGAATGCTAATCAGTCTCAGGTTGTCATTTCCTGAATGGGATCACCCAGCACAACCTGAAGCATGCATTTATCTGCCTCATCCCCATCACCCTGTTAAAACCCAAGCCTGGGTAGTACCCCTAGTGAAGTGACCATGACTCCTAGACTTGAAACAAGACAGATGCAAATGGAGCAAAAGCAAGTGTATTCAGTACAGTCTCACAGCCTGAAGACAGGGGTTTTAGACTGGAAACTAGAAAACTGAGGAGAGCTATGTGAACACTGAGAGAAGGAGGTGGGATAGAAAAGGTTTCTGGTAGGTGGCCCAGAATTAAATTCTTAAAGGTGCATTAAGGCCACCCTGTACAAGAAAAGTGGAGTGATTCTCATTTCCACAGACACTTAAATACAGCCTAATTACCATGGAAGGATTTTAGGCAAGATATTAAAAACTAGATAATGGTGAAAGGTAAGAGAACAGATTGAAACTCTGAATAGTGTGGCTGTGAGGCAAGGTTTGGAGGAGACACACTCTCCCTGCCATGTGACACATCAGAGTTGACTTAGAGAGATGAGGATGGCAAGTGAGTTTGGAGGGCTCTTTAGGGGCATTAAAAATGCCTCATTTCTCCCACCAAAATGTCTGAGTTGCTCTCCATCCTCCCCTAGAGGTGTCAAGATGGGGCTTTGTGATGTCAAGGCTCACCCAGGGCCACCATTGACTGGGGAAATGACTTGCTGACCTCATAAAGCATAAGGGTGTGGCCCTCTGGGGAGGAGTATATATGTATAAGGGTGCTCAGGGGCTCTGCAGAAGACCACTGGGAGACTTCAAAATGACCAAGGTGACTGGGAAGCCACAAAGTTCTAGAGAGGTTATGGAGCAGCCAACTCCAGACACCCAGGACAAAAAGATGAAGACCTCCTGTCAACTGAGGTCCAAAGGAAGTGTCAAGGTGAGCTGAATCCACCCAAGCTCCTCTTGCCCATTGACACCATCCCATAAGACCCCCTCCCCTGTCCTTGCCTGGCACATACCCCTTCTCTGCCCACACCCATTCTCCTGAAGCTGTCATTCCCATCCATCTTCACCCTCTTCCCTAAACCAATGCCATTCTGGCTCCCTCTCTTGTTTTCTCCAGGTGACCAGGGCAACCGTGAAGATGAATAAGTACATTCAAGAAAAAGTGGCCAACAAAGCTTCTCAAAAAACTGCCACCTCAAAGAAACTTAAAATTAGAGGTTCAAAGCTCTGTAGCCAGTGTTCCAAGGTGAACGAAGAGCTGAATCAGAACAAACTGGAGGAGGTCCCAGAGATCATGGAGACCCCTGCCGATCCAGCTGGACCAGTGGGCAGCCAGGGACCTCAGAGCATGGCTAAAGACCTCAGAAATCTTCAGAAGTCTCACCATTAAGAAATGACCAACAGTACAGGCATTGAAACTTATACCAACAGCAGCATTAATAAGGAAAAGTAAATAAAATCAACCTGCTGTTAAATTATGTATGTCTCTGAGCTCTCTGATAGATAGTGTGGCGCAGAGAGGGCAGGGAAGGCATGTGTGTGAGGAGGGAGGGAGATGGGTCCTGTGGAGTTGGAGATGGGACCAGAAGGTCCAGTTAGCCAGAAAGTAGGGGGAAGAACTGGGTCCAGACTGAGCCCCAAAGATAAACTTACTATGGGAGAAGAGGCAGAGGACTTGGTGTTTCTGTGTGAGAGTGCAGAGGTGGGAACTTAGCTGGGGAGCCGTGTCATGTGTGGGGTGGCAGTGCCATTTCCTAAAAAGGCATACAGAGTAGTTGCTCCTAGGGCACCTACCTTATAGTAGTGTTTATTACGCCTCAAGATATGATGTCAGCAACTACAGCCTCAAAAACTCAATCTTGCTTACTGAAAGATAGTCCTTATGAGTAAAATAATGGTGGTTTTAAGTATGGAGATTTCTTAAAACACTAAAAATAGAACAGCACATGACCTAGCAATTTCACTTTGGTTATATATTTTTAAAAAACCCACAACATTAATTCAAAAGACACATGTACCCCAATGTTCCTTGAAGCACACCATTCACCAAGACATGGAAGCAACCTAAATGTCCATCATATAATAGATGAATGGATAAAGATGTGGCATATATGTACTATGGGGCACTCATTGTTGTCCAGTTACTAAGTTATGTCCCACTCTTTGTGACCCTATCCAGGCTCCTCTGTCCATGGAATTTTCCAGGCAAGAATACTCCAGTGGGTTGCCATTTCCTTCTGCAAGGGATCTTCCTTACCTAGGGATTGAACCCACATCTCCTGCTTGACAGGCAGATTCTTTGCCACTGAGCCACCAAGAAAGACCTATGGAATACTACTCAGCCATAAAAATAATGAAATAATGCCCTTTTCAACAACATGGAGGGTATAATACTAAGTAGAGTAACTTAGAGAAAGGCAAATACTCTATGATATCACTCATAGAACCTAAAAATACAATAAAATAGAAAATATAACAAAAATGGAGACTCAGAGATAAAGATAACAATCTACTGGTTACCAGAGGGGAGGGGAGGGGGAGGGACAATATAAAGGTAGGGGAGTGGGAGGCACAAAATGTTAGGTGTAAGATGAGCTTAAGGATGTATTCTGCAACATGGGAAATAGAGCCGGTATTTTGTAATAACTATAAGTGGAAGATAAACTTTAACAATTGTATAATAAGAAAGAAAAGGAAAGAAAGAAGGGGGAGGAAGGAGGGAAGAAAGGAAGGAAAATAGTGGCGTTTTTGGAGGTCACAAAGCCAACATTGATTAGGCTCTTTTTTGCTAAGGAATTTCGGAGAAGGCAGTGGCACCCCACTCCAGTACTCTTGCCTGGAAAATCCCATGGATGGAGGAGCCTGGTAGGCTGCAGTCCATGGGGTCGCTGAGGGTTGGACACGACTGAGCGACTTCGCTTTCACTTTTCACTTTCATGCATTGGAGAAGGAAATGGCAACCCACTCCAGTGTTCTTGCCTGGAGAATCCCAGGGACGGGGGAGCCTGGCGGGCTGCCGTCTATGGGGTCGCACATAGTCGGACACGACTGAAGTGATTTAGCAGCAGCTAAGGAATTTAGAATGAAGCAGTGGACACCCACAGGTGGGGCAGGGGGAGTGATCCACATCCAGTGCAGGCAATACTGGGGTTCATTGCCCATGAAGAGTTTTAGTACAAGAATAAAACCAAATCAAAGCTGTTTCTGTTTTAATTACCATCTCCATAATCCAGTATTCTAAAATAATGTCAGTAATTAAATACTTTTCCTCTGCAAAACCAAATTTTGTTGGTTTAAATTTTAAAGTTTGTTGTCATTTATGTCACGTTTTAATATTTTATGTATTATTTACAAGGTACTAAATTTTAGTATATATATGTGTGTGTGTATATATATATATGTGTGTGTGTGTGTGTGTGTGTGTATATAATTTCATACAACCACAGTTTTAGTAGTTATCTTTAAAAATTCATTATCTTCTATGAGGGAGTTAGTTAAGATAAGTCCCTGTTAGATGGCTGCCATCAACACAGGCCGCCATGGTTACCACTGCTCCATTCCACAGAGCATCCTTAATGGTTTGAAAGGCCTTGAGACCACTTCCTGCACAGCCTGCAGTCCCTGAGGGAAGGTACTAAGAGACACCCCACGTTCAAACAGTTGATTCTAAATACACAGTGATACCATAAAGATTGTCAAGGTAAAGACACACAATGTGCTTTTATTTATGTCTAAATCAGTGAAACAAAGTACTCACTGCAAGGTACAAAATTTTTGAGCTTGAAAAGTAAAACATCTTCTTATATTTGAACATAAATATCTTGCTGATGTTGAAAAATATGCTTTATAGTGAAATTCATTAATTGTCAGTTATTTTGAGACTATGGAACAAAGAAAATAAAATCATATTAATTGGGGCTGCTTAAACTGTATCTTTTCAGGTATTTTTTCTTAAAAATTCCCTTACACTTTTACAGATTATAATTAGATATAAAATGATCAATAGATTTTATACTATGTTTATTTTCTGGACATTATTATTTCCTTTATTTTGTGAATTATAAATAGAAAATTGTTCTATTGAATGGGTATTAAAAATTACTCCTCTCTGTTGTGTGGAATACACTGTTTACTGTTGGGAGAGATTTTATTGCCTAAAACCTTTATAATTCAGCTCTAGTGTCTAAGGCTTTTTGTTTTCCTTTGTTTAGGCTGAGAATTTTCTCATCTATTTCTGGTTTCTTAAGAGTTTCTGTGAGGAATGTTTGCTTGTTGCTTAGTCATGGTTGATTCTTTTTTGACCCCCTGCTCTTCAGACCACCAGGCTCCTCTGTCCATGGGATTTACCAGGCAAGAATACTGGAGTGGATTGCTACTTCCTTCTCCAGGGGATCATCCTGACCCTGGGATCGAACCTCCCTCTCCTGCATTGGCAGGCACATTCATCACCACTGAGCCACCAGGAATGCCCAAGGAACGTGCATTGTATATTGTCAAATACTCTTTCTGCATCTATTGATATGATCATATTCATTTAATTTATAGCTTGTAATCATGAATTACATTGATTTTCAAATGTTAAACCAACCCTGCATTCCTGGTACAAACTCCACTTGATCTTGGTGTATTATCCTTTGTATACATTGATGGACACTCAGTGTTTCATTCTAGATGGCTCCTACTGCTAAGTCTTCAAGCACACAAACCTTTCCTTCTGTTATGCCTGTGGTTGTTGTTCTTGTTGTTCAGTTGGTAAGTTGCAACACATCAACTGCGGCGTGTCATTTCCTTCACTATTTCCTGGAGTTTGCTTGAACTCATGTCCACTGAGTGGGTGATGCTATCCAACCATCTCATACTCCATCACCATCTTTTCCTCCTGCCCTCAATCTTTCCCAGCATCAGGGTCTTTTCCAGTGAGTCGGCTCTTCACAACAGGTTGCTAAATTATTGGAGGTTCAACCTCAGCATCAGTCCTTCCAATGAATATTCAGGGTTAACTTACTTTAGTATTGACTGGCTTGATCTCCTTGCTGTCCAAGGGACTCACAAGAGTCTTCTCCAGAACCACAAATCGAAGCATCAATCCTTCAGTGCTCAGTCTTCTTTATGGTCCAACTCTCATATACATATATGAGTACCGGAAAAAACCATAGCTTTGACTAGATGGACCTTTGTCAGCAAAGTGATGTCTCTGCTTTTTAACACACTGCCTAGGTTTGTCATAGCTTTATTTCCAAGGAGCAAACATCTTTTAATTTTATGGCTGCAATCACCATCTGCAGTGATTTTGGAGCCCAGAAAATAAAATCAGCCACTTTTTCCCTTTGTATTTGCAGTAAGTGATGGGACTGGATGCCATGATCTTACTTTTTTGAATGCTGAGTTTAAGCCAGCTTTTTCACTCTCCTCTTTCATTTTCATCAAGAGGCTCTTTAGTTCCTCTTTACTTTCTGCCATTAAAGTGGTATCATCTGCATATCTGAGGTTATTATTTCTCCTGACAATCTTGATTCCAGCTTGTGAGTGATCCAGCCCAGTATTTCATATGATGTACTCTGCATATAAGTTAAATAAGCAGAGTGACAATATAGAGCCTTGATATACTTTTCCCAATTTGGAACCAGTCCATTGTTCCATGTCCACTTCTAACTGTTGCTTCTTGACCTGCAAACAGGTTCCTCAGGAGGCAGGTAAGGTGGTCTGGTATTCTCATCTCATTAAGAATTTTCCATAGTTTGTTGTGATCCACACAGTCAAAGGCTTTAGTGGAATCAATGAAGCAGAAGTAGGTGTTTTTCTGGAATTCCCTTGCTTTTTCTATGATCCAATGGATGTTGGCAGTTTGATCTCTGGTTCCTCTGACTTTTACTAAATCCAGCTTGTATATCTGGAAGTTCTCGTTTTACATATTGCTGAAGCCTAGCTTGAAGGACTTGACCTTTACTTTGCTAGCATGTGAAATGAGTGCAATTGTGTGGCAATTTGAAAATTCTTTGGCATTGCCTTTCTTTGGGATTGGAATGAAAACTGACTTTTCCAGTCCTGTGGCCACTGCTGAGTTTTCCAAATGTGCTGGCATATTGAGTGCAGCACTTTCACAGCATCATGTTTTAGGATTTACAATAGCTCAGTTGGAGTTCTATCACCTCTACTAGTTTTGTTTGCAGTAATGCTTTCTAAGGCCCACTTGACTTCACACTACAAGATGTCGGTTCTAGGTGAGTGACCACACAGTTGTGGTTATCTTGGTCATTAAGAACTTTTTGTACAGTTCTTCTGTGTATTCTTGCCACCTCTTCTTAATCTCATCTGCTTCTGTTAGGTCCTTGCTGTTTTTGTCCTTTATTGTGCCTATCTTTGTATGAAATATTCACTTGGAATCTCCAAGTCTTTTAAAGAGAACTCTAGTCTTTCCCATTCTATTGTTTTCCCCAATCTGGCAGGCATGCAAAACCAGGATGCCAGCTGTTGGGGCCTCCTAATGTATCTGAAACGTGTTTCTTCCCTCACCAATTGAACCCATATCTTGAAACCCAGGGCAGCCCTATAAGGGGACAATATGAACTTCCTGCCAGAGTTGTGCTCCTCGAAGACTCTGGACTTCAAACTTCGGAAATGAAGCCGAAGCAGTGGTGGCTCTGCTTCTGAGTCAGAAAAAAGGGGCTAGTGAAGGTTTTGTCAATTATCACGATGTCAAAAGGCCCTTAGACCTTTTTATCATACTAAATGATTCAGCTACATCTGAATGAAATTTCGCCTCAATACTCACACATTTTAACCTGAGGAAAGGGAAGGAGCAAAATAAGCAAGTCAGACTCCAAAAGCATCAAGGCTGTGGGGACCCCAGATGAAACTGCCCTGGACTCACCCATGTGCAGTTCAAGCCACATGGAAGTGCTTTGCCCTTTTTGGAAAGCCCATTTCTCACCATCCATCCTAACAGCCTTTGGGATAGGAGAAAGCAGATTTCAGACTCTAATGACCACACGCTCTTGAGGGTGATGTTCAGGGTACCCACAGCTACTCCTTTCATACTTTTCATTTTCTAACAGATTGGAGCTCTCACCTGCCATGCAGAACAGAAGCCATGTTCTCTATTCCCTGTTGTAAGTCGAAAGTGATCCAATTACAGAAATGCACAGTTTGCACCTGCCGGACACTTCCCCTGGAGCAGCTCCCTCTGCACTGTGTCCTCCACTAAGCCTCTTCCAAGGTGAAGGAGTAGCTTGAGAGTCCTGCTTCTTATGTGGCTCCTGGCACAAAAGCACTAGCTCATACTAGAATTCCCATGTCTGCTTCTATTTCAGCATTTCTCTTAATGAGTTGAGCAGGAACATCTGAAATTTGGAAGAGAATGGATTTTGTTGTCCCTCTCCCCCACCTCCCCACCCCGCCTCCACCAGTGTCTAGAGCTGAAGCACCATGACAGTGGGCTTGGCAGTGGTGACCATTGGTAGTATTGTCTCTGGCGGGCATTTCAATTCTGACCAGTGACAGTGCTCCTGGGAGTGCTGGATGAATCAGTCCTTCATTTATGAAACAGTCCTTCATTTATGAATCAGGCTCCTTCATTTATGGCTTGTAGTCAGAGAGGCACATTCACAGGAGTGGTTGACTTTTCATGTGAAAGAAAAGGAAAGAGCCCATTTTCAGTTGTTGGAGCCTTGAACCTGGTTTGTGAACCACTATTGTCACCATTTCTCACCAACAGGAGGAGGCCCATTTAACTGAAAATACAGTCCAATATCAGTCATCAGAGAGCAATCTCTGAGGCAAGTTGGGCCAGTTTTTTCCAACCCTCAACACAGCTTTCTCTCATCAGAGAGACCAGTTCCCATAAGTGCATGAATCTCTGGAAGGCAATTGATTCTTATTCTATTCCTTATCAGGAATAAGGTCACAGTACAAACAAATATGGTCCACACTGGGAAGGCAGAAAAGTAAACACAAATCCCTTTCAAAGATGAGAAAGCCACGAAATCATGTGGTGTCCCCCATGGTACTTTGTCTCTCTTGCCTCTAAGGATCTTGCCCCACTCCTGCAATATGCAAAAATGCAGTAGGCAAAAAATATAATAAGACTGAACCACACTTCCTAGTATGGTCATTATTTTGTGCTATGTTCAGTTGCTCAGTCTGACTCTTTGTGACACCATGAACTGTTGCCCACTAGGCTCCTCTGTCCATGAAATTTTTCCAGGTGAGAATACTGGAGTGGCTTGTCATGCCCTTCTCCAAACCCACATCTCTTATGTCTACTGCATTGGCAGGCACATTCTTTACCACTAGCACTAGGGTCATTATTTTAAAAATCAACAAATAAACTCAAAAACCCAGAAAATAACAAGAGTTGGCAAGGATGTGGAAAATTGAAAACTTTATACATGGTTGCTAAGGATGTAAATTTGTAAAGCCATTATAGAAAGTAGTATGGAGACTCCCTTCATAATGAGAAATAAGCTGTCATGAGAGCCAGCAATGCCGCTACTGGGTATATAGCCAAAAGAATTCAACACAGGCTCTCAAAGAGATATTTATGCTCCCATGTCCACTGCAGCATTATTCACAATAGCCAAGAGGTGGAAACAACTTAAATATCTATCAATTGATGAATGGATTTTTTTTAAATGGTCTGTACATAAAATGGAATATTGTTCAGCCTTAAAAAATAAAAGCCTATCCTATGTGACAACATGGATTAAATTGAAGGCCATTATGCTGAGTGAAATGGGGCTTCCCAGGTGGCACTAGTGGTAAAGAACCCGCCTGCCAATGCAGGAGATGCAAGAGATGCGTGTTTGACTTCTGGATGGGGAAGATCCCTTGGAGAAGGAAAGGGCACCCTACTCCAGTATTCTTTCCTGGGAAATCCTGTGAACAGAGGAGCCTGGTGGGCTAGAGTCCATGGGGGTGCAAAAGAGTCAGACATGACTGAAGTGACTTAGCACAGTACACATCATGTTGAGTGAAGTAATTCAGTCACAGAAGGACAAATACTGCATGATTCTACTTCTATGAGGGACCTAAAGTAGTCAAACTCACAGAAATAGAAAGTAGAATGGTGGATGCCATTCTACTTGGGGGAGTAGAGCTTGGGGGATGGGAAATGGGTTGTTGTGCAACAGAGTTTCAGTCATGCAGCATAACAAAACTCTGGATCAGCTGTCCATTGTCATGCCATGGAAGACAATAATGTAGTGTTCAATGAGCAATTTAACAGGATAAATTTCATGTTATAGCAGATGATATTCCCTGAACCAGAAGAGTCAGGGGCATGGATCCCACTACCCTGCCATCTTCCCCTACTTTTCATGATTGGTTAGAAGACATCATTCTTCCCCTTAAACGAGGCAGATTAGAAGTGTAGAAGCATGGAGAAAGGCCGCATGAATCACCTATGCTTTCAAACACAACTCAAGTGCAACGTGGACCCCTGCAGGCTCCAGGGGGAGGTGCTGCTGTAAGAGAAGATTGGGAATAAAGTGCAGAGCCCAGACTTTGGACTTCACCCATGGATCTCCAAGTTCTACTGAGACTGCAGCCAGCTGATTTCCAGGCAGCTTCTAGCTGAGATGGCTAGGGTTTGCTGAGGATGGTCCCACATTTCCTAGCTGGAAAGGATTACTTGACTGAGCTCATGTCTGTCATTCATGATTCTGTCCCCTTGTGCATCATCCCCCACACATTGGCACATACTATGTGTGTGCCTGATACTGTGCTGGGCCCAGAGGAAGTGGCAGAGGGCGGTGACTGGAGATGCACGAGAGAAGTAGATTCATTGGCCTGGACTCGAGACCACTGTTTCCCAACCTGCAAAACTGTGGGTCTTTGGTGTTAATGCAGAGGGTTCAGCATGGAAAGTGGGCATCAATCCTGGACTGAATACATCACACATGCGCTTCATAAAGGTACTATACTAGGTGGTCAAGAGCATGGCCTTGAAGCTGGACCCCTGAGTTCAATCTCAGTTCTGATATTTTAGCAGGTTCCTCACTTTGCCCTGCCAGTTCCCTCATCCATGTAATAGAGATAAACAATCATATGTACCCAGGAGTCAGCATACGTGAAGGCTATTAATAATTTGATCACTATTACATGCATATCACACATTTTCAACTGTCTATGCTGCTGCTGCTGCTGCTAAGTCGCTTCAGTCGTGTCCGACTCTGTGCGACCCCATAGAAGGCAGCCCACCAGGGCCCGCCATCCCTTGGATTCTCCAGGCAAGAACACTGGAGTGGGTTGCCATTTCCTCCTCCAACAACTGTCTATAGTACTATTATAATAAATAAAACATACATTTGTTTCAAAATAGAACTGAGTCTGAAGTAGTTTATTGTCATTCTGTATTTTCTCAATCAACTTTTGCAAAAAATGTATAATTACTGCCAAGTTAGGATGGACAACATAAATGATCACAGGCCTCCTTCATGCCATTGCCTCTGTGACCCTGGGGTTTCTCCAGCCATTTCTCTAGCTGAACAGAGTCTGAGGTTAGGTTTTTGTTGGGCCCAGACTCTCATCCCACCTCCACTCCTCTGTCAATCATTCAAAAATATTCATTAGAACCTAATTATACTAGATCCAAGTTGAGAAAATACTTCTTAGCTGGGAAACTTGCAGCAAGTCATTTCACCTGTGAAATGAACTTCTAACTTCCAGTTGGTTTTGAAAAGTAGATGAATAACATGTGTAAAATCATCTGGCACAATGCCTGGCACAGAGAAGATACTCAATAAGTGTCTGTTTTCTTCTAGTTCCTGACATGACAATTGGAAAAAAACCTATATAACTTGCCTCATCTCCTAAACATGAGAAATCATGTATGGTATCATGGTAGTTAGGAGAACTGGCATGTATCCTGCCCTCCTCAAGCAGGGGCTGGGGATGCAATAAAAATTAGATTCCACTAAGCAGATCTTAGTCAAGGGCTACTACTGTCTTTTGTAGGAAAAAAATCTAGCATGCAAGCACTGGAAGAAGAGATCCTAGACTGGAATTGCTCAATTACTCAGAATTTAATCAGGTTGCGTGTCAACATTTAGTTATGGATATGACTCCTATGGCCTTCCCTGGTGGCTCAGCTGGTAAAGAATCTACCTACAATGCAGGAGACCTGGGTTCAGTCCCTGGGTTGTGAAGATCCCCTGGAGAAGGCTACCCATTCTAGTATTCTGGCCTGGAAATTTCCATGGATTGTATAGTTCATGGGGTCACAAAGAGTCAGACATGACTGAGTGACTTTCACTTCCACGACTCCTAAAGGAACTCTGATCTACATCAATATCCTTTAGAGAAATGTTTGGCCTGAAGGCCAAAGGGAGGAGGAGTGGGACTCTCAGTGCTGGGATGAAGAATAGGATTGATGGAGGGAGACCAAGAACATCCATTAACCCCAGACACAGAACACTAATTTATAATCTCATCCTGTAGTTTGCATGACATTCAAGGGTATGCATAAATAACATGGCAGTAATGATGATAAATCCCCACTGAAGCAGGCATCAGGGTGGCATATGTTATTAGCTTTCTAGAAGCTAGTTACCCAACTTAGTACAGGGGATACAAATTGGGCAAAGATCCTGCCCTCAAGGAGCCTGCAGTCTAGTCAGGAGACAGGTAAAAAACCACAGCTATATAATATCCTAGGTTAATAAGCACCATGAAACAAAATGAATCAGGGTGAGGGGTCAGTGAATGACACAGTAAGTGAGGCTGGTGGTAGAGGCGCCATTTTTGGAGAGAGTGGTCAAGGAAAGTCTCTATGAAGATATGGCTTTTGAACAGAACAGAGAATTTGGCAATGGAGCCAGCCCTGTGAAGATCTGGGGAAAGTATTACAGTCAGATGACCCAGCAAGTGCAAAGACTTCGAGGTATGAATGAGCTAATGATCAGGAATAGTGACGAAAGTAATTTAATCAGAAAGCCTAAAAGTCAGTGCCAGGCATGAGAATTTTTTTTTAAAGCAATCCTCAGGTGATCCCAACGTGAGGCAAAATTTTTAGTCCCCAAAGGTAACTGAGGTCCCCTTCACTGGGGAAAACACAGGATAGTGGCCCCAGATAGCTGAGGTACATATCAAAGGAATGATTTCAGTGAGCTAAACTCTTGCATCTTCCCATACATAGTAAAGCACTAAATTCCTTAATTTGGGATATCTGATTTCCCTTTATTTCACAATAATTTTTTGATGTTCAGACTACTTGTCCTTTGTTGCAAACTCCTATATATCCTTGCTCCCTGCTTGCCTCCTCAGAGTAGTTCTCTCAGGGTTACTTGAGATGCTCTCAGGCTTGAAGTTCCTAAAAATTCCCTCCAAATAAAACATAACTCTCCAAAAAATCATTAAAGTTATACAAAATGTAAGAATAATCTGACAAAAAATACAAGTCATCTGTACAGATAACTGTAAAATAATATTGTGATAAATTGAAGAACATGGAAACAGATGGGGAGATATTCCATGTTCATGGAATGAAAGATTCTACATTACAAATGTATTAATTAATTAATTCTCCAAAACAATCTGTAGATTCAGTGCCAATTCTATTCAACAAAGGGTTGTGTGTGGGGAGGAGGTGTAGAACCTGACATGGTGATTCTAAATGCATATGAAAATGCATATGGCCAAGAATATGAATTGAAAAGAACAATATGGGAGGATTTTTCTATATCATATTTGAAACGAAAAATGAAATTGGGCCTGTCCCTCATTTATGCACAGAAGTCAATTATTAGTGTGTCATAGAGTTAAATGTGAAGGCAAATAATAAAGCTTTTAGAAATTAATATTGGAGTATATCTTCATAGACTGAGAATTCAAAATAATTAAAAATGGGATACAAAAAGCACTAAACAATCAAGGAAAAGATAAGTTGGAACACAGTAAACTGATTTTTATGAAAAATGAAGTGAAAGTGTCACTCAGTCACGTCTGACTCTTTGCGACCCCATAGTATGTAGCCCACCAAGATCCTCTGTCCATGGAACTGTACAGGCAAGAATAGTGGGGTGGGTATCCATTCCCCTCTCCAGGGGATCTTCCTGACCCAGGGATTGAACCTGGGTCTCCTGCTTTGCAGGAAGATTCTTTACTGTTTGAGCCATATGAAAAGACCTCATTAAAAGTGAAGAGGCAAGCAATGTGTTCACCCTTACTGCTTCTACTCGATTATGCATACTGCAGACAGTGATCACTGAAAAATAGAAATCAGATTATATCACTCCCTTGCTTATGTTGAAAAAAAATGCACAATGTGAGAACTGCAAGTTAAGTTTTATTTGGGGCAGAATGAGGACTGCACCTTAGGAGACAGTGTTTCAGGTCTCTGGGAAACTGCTCTGAGAAGGCAAGGGGAGAGCTAGGATATATAGGACTTTTGCAACAAAGGGCAGGTAGTCTGAATGTCAAAAGATTATCGTTAATTAAAGAAAAGTTGTGTAAGAGTCTAGGCTCACTGAAATCATTCCTTTGATATGCACCTCAGCTATCTGGGGCCAGTTTCCTATGTTTTCACATCCTGAGTTTCCTCAGGGCTCTCCACAGGGAGTGGCTGCACTCTGATGGCTGCTAGATGACAGATACTCTATTCTTTCTTGAATTTTCTCAGGCTCTCTGGCTCACTTTGGAGAGCTATAATCCTTCATGACTGACATCCTTGTTTACTGATATGGAAAGAAATATTCTGTTTCTGACTTAAAACCTTGCAAACTTCTTACCCTAGCTTATACTTCATTCAGTACCATTATCTTTTGTCCATTATAAAAGACCTATGAGAATTTGTTTACTCTGTCTCTCTTCCACTTTTCACTTGACCCTTCCACTCTAATTCTTCAGAGCTCACCTTCAATGTCTCCACCCCAGAAAAGACTTCTTTGACCATCTTATTTAAGCAGGTCTCCCCATTATCTCTTAGAATGTCCTGGCCTTTTCCTTCATACTTAGTATATATTCTCATTGTATATATCAGATATTTTACTTGTCCACTGCCTTTCTGTTTGTATTGGACTTATAAAGTATAGTGGGCTTCCCTGGTGGCTTAGCTGGTAAAAAATCTGCCTGCAATATGGGAGACCTGGGTTCGATCCCTGTGTTAGGAAGATCCCCTGGAGAAGGGAATGGCTACCCACTCTAGTATTCTGCCTGGAGAATTCCAGGGACTGTTTAGTCCATGGGGTAGCAAAGAGACACGACTGAGTGACTTTCACTTTCACAGTATATTTACAATGTTAATTTCTGCATACACCAAAGTGATTCAGATATATATATATATATATATATATATATACACACACACATATATATATATACCTATGTGTGTGCATACATTCTTTTTCATATTCTTTTCCCTTATGGCTTATTATGGGATATTGAATATAGCTCCCTGTGCTATACAGTAGGACATTATTGGTTACACATTGTGCATATAATAGTTTGCATCTGCTAACCCCAAAACTCCCACTCCATCCCTCCCCCACTCCTCTCCCCCTTGGCAACCACAATTCTGTTCTCTACAACAAACGTTTTTGAAGGGACTACTTGAATAAGTGGACGGGGGTCAAGCCATTGAATGAGCAGATTTAGGATCGAAAAGAGAAGCCTGAGGTCATAGCGAGACTATTACGTACATATACACTTTAAGGTCCCATAGAAATATGATTCAAAACACAGTTTTCTGTGTTTCAGCTGTGGCTTTCTTCACAGTCAAGAAAGAGACGGCAACATGTTCTGTAATGTCAACAAGTTTTATTCCCCTAAATTTGCAAATGAGTCATCAGTTACTTCTGTCGATTTTCTCAAGTATCATATAACAGCTGCAGTTTGGAAATTACATTGTTTACTGAGTCAACTGTTGTTTCCTGTGATTGTCTAAAAGTGGTGTGTGAACCATTTTGGCAGACAGTCTTCCAAGATATCTTACTAGTGGGCAAAAAAAAAAAAAAAAACTGTCAAGGGAAATTAAGACAGTGGTAAAATATGGCTGTGAATTGTTTTACGCTCTTCCCATTGAGATATGGAGTCCATGCTCCCTTTAAGTGTGGGTGGGCCTGTGACTTCTTTGACAATTAGAGAGTATGGAAGAAGTGACACTGTGTTCTAAGACCAGTTCATAAAAGGCCATGTAGATTCTGCCTGAAAGTGAAAGCATTAGTTGCTCAGTCATGTCGGACTCTTTACAACCCCCTGGACTATTGTTGCCTCTGTCCAAAGAATTCTCCAGACAAGAATAATGGAGTGGGTTGCCATTCCTTCTCCAGGGGATCTTCCCTCTTTTGAAATAGTTGCTTTCGTTGAAAGCTCCATCCTGGGATGTTCCTTCTCAGAAAACAGCTGTCATATGATGAGTTGCAGTTCACATGTAGGTGCTCTAGTCACCTGTCCCAGCTGCATCTACCCTCGAAGACATCATAGCCCAGGTGTTAGATGTGTGAGTGAACAACCTTCCAGGTAATTTCAGTTCCTCATCAGCTATTCAAGTCTCCCTGGTCATATGAGTCTTCCCAGCTAAGGCCCTAGAAAATGTGGAACAATCCTCACTGTGTCCTGTCCAGGTCCTTGACCCACAGACTCCATGAGCACAAATAATGAATGGTTGTTGTTTCATAGGTTGGTTAGGGTAGTTTACTATGCAGTAGTAGTAATTGGAACAGAATGAGAGAATGGATATTTTGGCTGAAGCACTGAAAGATGGCCACATCTTAATATGGAATGTTGAAAGATTAATAAATAAATGAATAGATTATATAAAGTTTCACAAGGCAGAGTGGGAAACATGGCTTGGCAGCAAAAGCCTCATTTTCAAGGTTAAATTATTGGATAATGCCCCTGGGTTATGGGACTATTAGCATTTGACCCATAGTGTATACATGTGTGTGTGCTCAGTCACTTTAGTCATATCCAACTCTTGTGATCCCCATGGACCACAGCCCACCAGGCTACTCTGTCCATGGGATTCTCTAGGCAAGAATACTAGGAAGGGTTGCCATGCCCTCCTCCAGGGGATCTTCCTGACCCAGGGATCAAACCCACATCTCCTGCATTGGCAGGTGGAATCTTTACCACTGAGCCACCAGGGAAGTGCTTGACCTAGAGTTTAGGAAGAATCAAACCCTCTATTATTTTAATTATCCAAAGGTCAGTGTTCACCCTCAGGCATCTGGAACACAGCCATAAATCTAGAAGTGAAAATAGCTATGTATACAGTCATCATCATCAACAACAAACCATACATGATGAATTGATGGATGAGTAGAAGGATAGATAGATAGGTGAATATACAAGTATAGTGATAAAGTAAGTATAGTAAAAGATTAATTGTAGAATATACATACATGGGAGTACATTATATCTATTGCTGTATAAACAAATAACTCTAAAAGTTAATGTCTTAAAATAGCACACATTATTTCTAAGTTTCTGTGAGCCAGGAATAAGGGCATGGCTTATTCCTGGGGTCTTCTGGCACAGAGTCTGTCACCAAGTTCCAATCAGTACTGCAGGCATTTTAAAGCTTGACTGAGGTTGGATCAAGTTTATTCAAGACGTTACTGATGGGATTCAATTCCTCCCAGACTAATGGCCAGAGACTTCCCTTGGTTCTTTGTCACATGGGCTCCTTCCTAGGGTGGCTCACAACAAGGCGACTGGCTTTCCTCAGGGTGATGCAGTGACTGAGCAAGAGAGAATGCTAGCAAGACAGAAGTCATGGTCTTCTGTAATCTAATCTTGGGAATGATACCTAATCACATTAACCCCATTCTACAAATGATAAGTGAGTTATCAGGTCCAGCTCACCCTCAAATTAAAGGGAATGACTATACAAAGTCGTCAATACCAGAATGGGGGGATCACAGGAGAGGGGTTATCTTGGAAGGCTACCTTCTATAGGGGGTCTGCTATAAAGTGAACATTTACATTATAAAATATAAAAAATATAAAATCTGAGGAGCATTTACATTATGAAATGCTTGGGGTAAATTATTATATATCTCTCTACTTGTTCTATACTCTGTGGGAAGCCAGAGCAAACTTCAGGCTTTCATGTGATCAGTTATACAAAGTAAGGCATCAACTTAGCAGCATTAAGGCCTGTACACAAAGAGAAAAGCAACAATTAATATATAAATTAAAGGAAGTGATACATGTCTTTCTGACTTGCTTCACTCTGTAAGACTGTGTCTAGGTCTATCCATGGCATTGAAAATGGCACTGTTGAGAGACAGAGAGACAGAGAGAGAAGGAAAAAGTTATCTGGGACTATGTACGTCTCAGGCAAAAAATTCCACTGAGTGCATTGCTGGTTGTAGGTAAATTAGAAGACAATAAAATAACAATAAACAATACCCAGAAAACACCATTGAAAACCCTTTACACAGATTAAGAGATTTAGCCCACATAACAAAACAATGAGGAAGGTAATATTAATATCCTCATTTACAGATGAGGAATTTGAGGCACAGAAGGGTTAAATAATTTTCCCAAGGTCATAATGTAACTCTGAAATCATCAAGATGAATTTATATTCATCCTTTTAAGAAGGCAAGGAAGCATGTACTATGCTTTAGAAACATTTCCAACAGAAAGAGATCAAATAAAAGCATTCTTGAGCTGAAGCCTATAAACTTGAGTTATCCGCAATGTTCCCTTCTATGGAACCGCAGCATTCTACTGCTTCTGAAGAGGCATTCCTTGACCTCTGAAGATTTCCTTCTTCCTTCTTAAACCCCTGCCTTTCTGTTCCAGCATCCTTGCAGCCATGGCAACACACCAAGCTTGTGATCCTTACCTAGGGTTGTGAGATAAAATATAAAACTCAGGATAAATTGACATTTCAGATGAATAACAAATACTTTTTAAAGTGTAACAATGTCCCAAATCTTGCACAGAACACATATGAAAAAGTATTCATTGTTTATCTGAAAGTAGACTTTAACTAGACACCCCAAATCTTTATTTACTCATCTGGCCACCCAATCTATCATAGAACTTTGTTGTGGAAGCCCCTGAACCTCCCATGCCCCTTCTCTTTGATTCCCTCCAGGACTTTCCACCTTCCAGCTGAAGGAAAGAGGGACTGGGGAGTTTAGGCTCCAGCTGCCAGAGGCTAGAAAGAGCTGAGGAGTTGCTCCCAGCATCCACAAATAGCTTGGGGAGCACATTTTCCCATGAAAACAATTATTTTAATGGCGCCTGGCTCCCTAGTGCTAAGGGCCCTATAGTCCAGCCATATTCTGCGTTAAATAGGCTTTTACCCACTGGCCTGTGAACCTTCTCATCATTTGTAACATTGTTTCCATGGGAAAAATGCTTCTCCAGTTTCAAGCAACTGACTTACAAACAAACTTTTGGAACAAAATGGTAAATTGGGGAAGACCATCCACTCTCCTAGAGTCATTCAAAGGCCTGTAACTTCACTCCAAGATGTAAGCATCCTTTAGGACTACTTAGCATACCAAAGGGAGCCCACTGGGTTTGCCAAAGAAACTTTAATAAGCAAACAGACAAGATTGACAGATCTATAATAGACAGTCTGACTCCACATTTGATTGGCTGCACAGGCCAGTATTTACAAGGAATGATTTTTCCTTAATCAGCACAGGCCTTATCTGGACAGGCGGGACACTTATCCAACTAAGTGGGTGGTTATTGAGATAGCAGGTACTCTGTAGCTAATCGTATGTGGAGTACCCTTTCACAGACACCAGCTCCAGAGGAAAGACAAGTTGATTTTTTTCCCTCCATTGTCTGAGACTTTCAATGTTTCACTGGTTCATTCACCTTCATGAAAACAGAGCAATTATGCAGCTTTCATCTGCTTCTTTCAAAGACATATGGAAAATTCTGCTTTCAGGAATAAAATGTTAATTCCAAAAAAGTACTTCAAGTCATTCGGAGATTCAGCCTCCCATATTGCTGAAAATACAGGCAGCTCCGGTGCATTTGCATAGCAAATGTGACAGGAAGGTTACTTCAGAGACGCAAACCAGAGGAATAAAATGTACAACTCCACCTCCTTTCTCATTAATTATTATTCCAAAAGAAATGGAATGCCAGGAGCAGAGGGTGCCAGAAGTAGAAGACAGAAATACATCATCACGTATTTAAAACCCTTTACAGAGTATAATAATAATTAAGAAATTATGACACTACTGATCTTTTAGAAGTAATGTGGCCACCTGTTCTCACCTTTATTAATCACCAG
The DNA here is from genome assembly GCF_055505025.1 of Bos grunniens. Classification (NCBI taxonomy): domain Eukaryota; kingdom Metazoa; phylum Chordata; class Mammalia; order Artiodactyla; family Bovidae; genus Bos; species Bos grunniens. The sequence goes on along the minus strand of NC_141194.1, from coordinate 112,605,213 downwards.
TTTTCTTCTTCCTTAACGCTGCACAGCAAAGATGGTTAAAGGGAAGAATCCAAGAATGGAGGAGACATAATTTATATCTTATAGCAAAGTATATTAAAATGCATCATTTTAATTAAGACTTTCACTAGAAGAGAAAGTCATATTTTAGGTCTGGTTTATAGCAAAATATAATTTGATGTAAAAGAATAGCAATGTCTATTAGTAATTATTATTGTTGATGTTATTAATTTGCTCTAAAATGAGCTCTAAGAGATTTTTTTTTCTCCTTGGAGTAGCAAGCAATCACTGCTGTAAAAGTGTGTTCACTGGGTGATTCAAGGGATGTATTCAGTCAGGGCTGTCAGCAGGGGAAAGGAAGGTACTGAGTCTCTCAAGGGTGGAGGGGTGAACTAGCATGCTGTGCAGGAAAGCTTGATCCCTGCAACAAATTGGCCGAGTTCCTGCCCAGGTAACTAACTGGTGTGCTACCTGACCCTTAATGCTGGGGAGACATTGTGCCTCGTGATGCCGAAAACCCAGCCTCTGTGCACAGGTGCCAAATTGAATCTCAGAGACAGATTTGGGTGAAGTAGAAAAGAATGGCTTTATTGCTTTGCCAGGCAAAGAGGGACACAGTGCCCCTCAAAACTGTGTGTCCCAACCTGATGGGGACATGATGAGGAGTTTAATTGAAATTTTCAAGGGTGGGGTTGCTGATAAGGATCAGGGCCTGCACTCTTTTAATCTGCCCTCAGTTGGTCTCCCGATGAGCTTATCAAGGTTTTCTGGAACAGAATGCTGACATTTTCCATTTATCGGGGTTTTTAGTTCTATAAAGAGCACAAAAGATATCTTTAGGTGTTTCCCTTGAGGTGGAACCAGGACCCTGCCCAAGATTGCATTATTGTTTCTTGACTGCTCCTCCCTTGTCTCTGCATTCTCTCCCTTCCCTGATTAGGATAGTTCAGATCTGCCCTTTGGAACTCAGGGATGCTCTTGGAGGCTGAAGGCTATTCCCTACAAACAAGAAAAGGGGGACACAGAAAGGGCTTTGTGCCCAGGAGTCCCACAGGGTCCTGCTCAGTTTCAGTGATAGCAACAAAATGCCTGGGAAGGAAGTGGCAGCTGGGTAAGTTACTCAACCTCCTTCAGACTCAATTACTTTGATTTTTCTTTTTGTAGAATCTCTCCAAATTTTTACAGGGCTTCCCTGGTAGCTCAGCTTGTAGAGCATCTGCCTGCAATGCAGGAGACCCTGGTTCGATTCCTAGGTCAGGAAGATCCACTAAAGAAAGGATAGGCTACCCACTTCAGTATTCTTGGGTTTCCCCTGTGGCTCAGTTGGTGAAGAATCTGCCCACAGTGTGGGAGACCTGGGTTCTATCCTTTGGAGAAGGGAATGGCTACCTACTCCAGCATTCTGGCCTGGAGAATTCCATGAACTATATATCCATGGGGCTGCAAAGAGTCGGACACGACTGAGTGACTTTCACTTTCACTTTTTTTTTCCTCCCCATTTTATTGAAAACATCCCAAAGGTCTTGGCTATTGTTATTTTAAAAATTATTAACTTGGAAATTGCTTGCTAACAAAAGCAATTGAGATATATTATAGCAATAATGATCATATAGGGAATTCTCTGGTTGCTCAGTAATGAAGAATCAGCCTGCCAATTCAGGGGACAAGGGTTCGATCCCTGGTCCTGGAAGATCCTACATGCCACAGGGCAACTAAGCCCGTGTGTCACTGTTGTAGCCACACGTTCCAGGAAACAAATTCACTCAGAAGGACAATGCAGATAGTGGAATGCAGTTTGTTATACTGGTGGGTGCAAGTATAACCTTGCACCAGAGTCTCCTTTTAGCCAAAGACCCCGACCAGTTTTTGTGAAAACCTTTACTTGCTCAAACCCACCTCCCCAAATTCCTTGAAACTAGTCTGGACAAGGTAAAAGGGAGATACGATCAAAGTTAACCCATGATTCATGTGTCACAAGACTAGATAAACAGTGGATATTTGTCAACAGGCCTGTGGTCATATCCCAATAAACATAATGGAATTTACCACTTTGTTCTGTTACAGAGATAATTAGCATATTCTTTTAGGCAACGGAGAGTCCAAGTACAAGTCCTGAGGCTCTTTTATCCAGGGGTCCGGTTTTCCATTGGTATGCCATTTCTATAGACACTGGGCACAAAGTTCAGAGTCCACTGGGAGGGTGACCGTGCATGTAGCCTAATGTTCGCAGCCTGGCCTAAGATGGAGTCCAGCTCTGTCTGTTTCCTCCTTCATCATGACTACTGAGCCTGTGCTGTAGAGCCCAGGGGATGCAACTAATGAAGCCCACTGGCCCTAGAGCTCATGCTCCGCAACAAGAGAAGCCAGCGTAATGACAAGCCCATGCACCACAACTGCAGAGTAGTTCCCACTCTCTGAAACTAAAAAAACCCTTGCAGCAACAAAGACCCAGGACAGCCAAAAAGAAATAAATAAATTTATTTATTTTAAAAATCATCATACAAGCATTAACATGCTTTATAGGTTGAATCACAAAAAAAAGTAAAGTCACTCAGTCACGTCTGACTCTTTGTCACCCCATGGACTGTAGCCTACCATGCTCCTCCGTCCATGGGATTTTCCAGGCAAGAGTGCTGGAGTGGGTTGCCATTTCCTTCTCCAGAGTATCTTCCCAACCGAGGGATCAAATCTGGGTCTCCCGCATTGTAGGCAGACGCTTTACCATCTGAACCACCAGGGAAGATGCTTATTTTAAGTTAAAGTCAAATTGACTTTGAGGGTGTATAGTTATGTGAAATGGACAAGAGTTTGAGCAAGCTCTGGGAGCTGGTGACAGACATGGAAGCCTGGCATGCTGCAGTCCATGGGATCACAAAGACTGGGACATGACAGAGCAACTGAACTGAATTATGTGAATCTTAACACACATATGAAAGTTAAAGTGCTAGTCACTCAGTCGTGTCTGACTCTTTGCGACCTGATGGATTGTAGCCCACCAGGCTCTTCTGTCCATGGAATTCTCCAGGCAAGAATACTGGAGTGGGTTGCCATTTCCTTCTCCAGGGGACTTTCCCAACCCAGGGATTGAACCTGGGTCTCCCGCATTGTAGGCAGACTCTACCGACTGAGCCACCAGGGAAGACCTTAACACACATAAAAATTCATGTAACTGCCACCACAATCAGGACACAGAACAATTCTATCACTACATAAAGCTCCTCTCACTCCTGCTATCCCTTTATAATGACACTCCCCTGACACTAGACCCTGGCAACCACTGATCTGTTCTCTACAACTACAGTTTTATCTTTTCAAGACTGTCATATAAATGGACTCACACAACATACAATCTTTTTGAAACTGGCTTCTGTCACTTGGCATGCCTTTGCCATTCATCCAAGTTGTGTGTATCAATGGATCTTCCCTTTTTATGGCTTTGTGATATTCCATTGTGTATGTGTACTACAATTTCTTTCAATTACCCACTGAAGGACTAGTTTATGTTTCCAGTTGACTACCCAAGTGATTATGAATGGATTCAAACATTCATGTGCAGGTCATGTGTGATGCATGGAGAGAACTTTTTTGTTTGGTTGGGTTTTTAAAATTTATTTATTTTTAATTGAAGAATAATTGCTTTACAATATTGCATTGTTTTCTGCCATACATCAACATGAATCATCCATAGGCATACATATGTCACCTTCTTCTTGAACCTCCCTCCCACCTCCCACTCCTCTAAGTTGTCACAGAGCCCTGGTTTGAGTTCCCTGAATCATACAGCGAATTCCTACTGGATATCTATGTTACATATGGTAGTGTATATGTTTCTATGCTGCTCTCTCCATTCGTCCCAGCTTCTCCATTCCCCTGTGTCCACAAGTCTGTTCTCTGTGTCTGCATCTCCACTGCTGCCCTGCAAGTAGGTTCATCAGTGCCATCTTTCTAGATTCCATATATATGTGTTAATAGACGATATTTGTTTTTCTCTTTCTGACCTACTTCACTCGGTATAATAGGCTCTATATGCATCCACCTCATTAGAACTGACTCAAATGTGTTCTTTTTATGGCTGAGTAATATTCCATTGCATATATGTACCACAGCTTCTTTATCCATTCAACTATTCATGGACATTTAGGTCGCTTCCATGTCCTAGCTATTGTAAATAGTACTGCAATGAACATTGGGGTACATGTGTTTTTTTTTTTTTTTTCAATTTTGGTTTCCTCAGGGTTTATGGCCAGTAGTGGGATTGTTGGATCATATAGTAGTTTTTTTTTATTTATTTATTTTTTTTATTTTTAAACTTTACATAACTGTATTAGTTTTGCCAAATATCCAAATGAATCCGCCACAGGTATACATGTGTTCCCCATATAGTAGTTTTATTTCTAGTTTTTTAAGTGATCTCCATACTGTCTTCCATAGTGACTATTAAATTTATCAGTTTACATTCCCACCAACAGTGCAAGAGGGTTCTCTTTTCTCCACACCCTCTCCATCATTTATTTGTAGATTTTTTGATGATAGCCATTCTTACTGATGTGAGGTGCTGTGTAAACATAACTTTTCACTTCTCTAGGGAAAGGTTATTGCTGAACCATATGGAAAGTATATGTTTAACTATATAGAAATTGCCTGTTTTTCAGTGTTGACCCTACAATTTTGCATTTCCATCAGCAATACATAAGAGTTCCAGTGTTTCTGCATTCTTGCCAGTACTTCATATTGTTAATTTTTTTTTTCATTTTAGTCATTTAATAGGTTTTTAAACATTATTATTTATATATATTTTTTATTATTTATATTTTACTAATGCCTGATGATGTTGATAATCTTTTCATGTTCTTATTTTCTGTCTGTATATCTTCACTGGTGATGTTTCTGTTGAAGTATTTTGCCCATTTTTTCCCCAATTAAGTTGTTTCCTTAATGTTGAGTTTTGAGAATTCAATATGTATTCTGCATACAAATCCTTAGTCAGATATGTGTTTTAAAAATATTTTCTCCAAGTCTGTGATTGCCTTTTTATTATCTTGACAGGGCCTTTGACAAAGCAACAATGTTTAATTTTGATGAAGTCTGATTTATCATTTTTTTCTTTTGGGGATTGTGTTTTTGGTGTTGTGTCGAAGAATTTTTTGCCTAAATTCAGTCCAATTTTTTTTTTTCAAAGCTTTTGCCGTTTTAGGTTTTACATTTAGATCTATGATACATTCCAGTTAATTTTTATATAAAGTAGAAAAATTAAGTCAAAGTTTATTGTTTTGCCTATGTATGTCCAATTGCTCCAGCACCATTTATTGAAAAGGCTATTCTTCCTGCACTTAATTGTTTTTGCACTGTTGTCAAAAGTAAATTGGCAACATAATCTCTTGCCTAGACCAGAGATCAGCAAACTATGGCCATGGACCAAATTTGGCCCCCCATCTATTTCTGTATATACAGTTTTAGTGGAATGACTATACAGATAGTCATTTGTTTATGAATTGTTTAGATATTGCTGAAGACTGCTCTCAGGCTACAAGAGCAGAATTACATAGTTGTGACAGAGCCCATATGGCTTACAAAGCCAAAACTCTTTTCTGTTTGGCCGTTTATGAAAAAGTTGGTTAATCCCTGGTCTAGGCCACTGTGGTAGCCCCTGAAGTGCAAGGAGCAGAACTATCAGACTATGACCTTAATAGTTCATCCTCGGTTGCCCAAAGAATGAACTACCCGGGGATGAGGGCTCCCTCTTCTCCTGGAAGGGAAGGGACTGTACCAAAACTAGGTTTCCATGAGACTGGTATCTTCTTTACTCCTGCAGTGGAGATTATAATATTCCTTTGGGCAGCTAGCAGTCCCAGAAAACTCCTGTAAACCATTGGCACCCCAACTCCAGTTTGCCTGTTGCTCAGTGTCTTGTGTAGCATCCCCTCCATGGACAAGACTACTCCTTCATGTCTGCTCTATAAAAAGGGGGACTGTCAGGGGATATGTTCTCCTTGCTGAAACTGAGTAGTGCTCTGGGTCACTGCTCCATGGAATGACAGGAGACTATTTACAAAACCCTAAAATAGCTGATCCATGTATTATGTCTAAATTTTATAGCTACAGTCAATAGGAGAGACAGGGTGGAGTGTGATGACTTCATCTTACCTGAAACCAAGACTCTCAGCCTCAATTCAGCCACTGGAGAACTGAAACTACCTATAGGCATACAGTTTAACTGGATTAAGAACATGATTTACTTTCCATGAAATTCTTATCCAGGAAGATGAAATTAAATATAGCTTTTTGAATGTTTCAAGGGTTGAAAATTCATTTATTTGAACAAAAGAATACTCAAGTAATCCTCACTGGAGGATTTTCCCTTCTCAAAAAGATAGGTCTTTCAATAAACTTATATGATTGTTATTCTTCAAGGCTTGCTTCAAAACTCTCACCTCACTATGTCTACCAGTTCCAAACTATTAATATATCATAAACTATGTCCAATCTTAATCATGCCTCTGCACTGCATAACCTACATTACATCAGACTTGCTTGATCAGCAGATTATTATGATGGTGGGTTCTTTTTTGAGGTTACTGGTTGACAGATGCTATCCTAAAACAGTCTCAAGGAACCAAAGTAGCAATGAAAGACCCTTACCATTACTTTCTGCTTTCACAAAAATAAAGCAGTTAAGACAGACCACTAAATAAAGATCTCAACAGGAATTTATGCAACACAAATGAGAGACATGAGACTGGCCAATTCATTTACACACACCAACCTTTACTAACTGGAAATTCCATGGATCTCAGTCTCCCAGCATTGCCAATTAAAGGTTTCTACATTTGTGCTGCTGTGTTTATACGTGATATGGAGGAGGTAATTGTATTTTTATGTCTAGTTCTCCATTCAAGAACTTTCATTGATTAAAGTCATGTGGTTTACTTCCACATTTTGGGTCTTGCCCAAGCTCCCAACACCGACCTCAAAGCACATGTTAATTTCTCTTCCCTTTGTCATCAAACCAATGCTTTGTTGCAAACCAAGCCATAATTATTATATGCTTGCCTTGCAAATGCCACACACTAGTATTTTAATATAGGCATGTGTGTAATTAAATAAATATGTCTAGGCTAAAGGAAGAAGAATAGCTCATTCACACCATACTTCAGTTTAATTACAGGTAACTGTGCTTGTCTATTCTTATTTTGCCTAATTCTTCAAAGGTTCATTTCTCCCCTTTTTGCTTTTTCTTTTCAAGAGGACTAACACTTTAGAAAATTATCATGTAAATATCATGTTAGGCATGGTGTTATCAAGATGTGAGGGACTGTGGTTCATTTTGATATCTTTGCCTTTAAATTTTTGCTTCACATTTTAGAGCTGTTTTCCATAGTTCTAACTCTCCCGTTTCATTCCCTACCCCATAAGCTCCATTCTCCCTACATTCCCCATCTCTATCGGGAATGACTCACATCTACTCACACGGATTTATGGGTAAGTATACAGAGATAAAGCTAGGTACGGTACAATTTCGCTTGAAGGGAACTCACAGTGGAAAGAGGATTTGTATAATTCCATTTGGTGGGGGAGGAGGAGGGGACTTTATTTCTGTTCTCTGGGCTTCTTATCAAACAAATTCACAGGGCTCTTCTGTATAATATTCTCATTCCCCTGTTTACAAATCACTTCCACATGCATTTGATCCTCACAAGGACTGCTTGAGATGGAACACCATTGCTCTTTCTCAACCAACTAGAAAACCGAGGCTCACCCAAGAAAGAAGGTACCGTGAGCCATGTGCTAAACCAGGCAGCTTGCTCATGATCGCTTCTGAATTTATCCATCATTTATTCACTAGGTATCTTCTGCACTTTTAGAATGTGCTAGTTTCTGTGCCAGGTGAGAGGCCCAGCTTCTGTGTTACACTGAGATCCTGAAGCAGACAGATGCCATCTCTTCTTCTATAATTTAGGCAACAAGATTTTTTGGCTTAACTGATTTGTTATTTCCAGATCAAGCCCAGTTATATTTCAACTCACCCCAAGGTGAATTGGAAATTAATGAAAAGAGGCAGAAATAGCCAATTGGGGCTCAGGATTCAGCCTTTAACTGCAAGTCTGAGCTTAGACATCACCATGGGCCTCAGTTTCTCCATTTTTAAAGGGAAATGTTATACTAAGGATATTGATAACTCTAAGAATCTGTCTTTAAAGATTCATGTTAATTGGCTCTTAGGATCTATTCAAAGATACACTAGGTCGTTGACTCTCAGTGAGGACTAGGGGCTACATTCCCCCAAGGTGGGGGCATGTCAGATTCTGGAGTTGTGGAATTTGAAAAGGCACTCTAAATATTATGGCATCATCGATGGCATCATTGACTCAATGGACACAAGTTTGAACAAACTCCCGGAGACAGTGAAGGACAGGGAAGCCCGGCGTGCTGCAGTCCATGGGAGTCACAAAGAGTCGGACATGATTGAGCAGTTGAACAACAACAACTTTAAATATTATAATTGAACATCTAAAAGGTGGGGAGTGGGGAACCCATGGGCTTTCTATTGCAAACTGCAGAATGCAAAGTTACTGGAGCCTTCTGGACTCATGAGAACATATACACAATTTTAGAGGTAAGGTAGGGTGGGAGGACCAGCAGACTATGTGTTGACCTAAAGGGTCTTGCGTTTTATTCACAAAAAGTGGAGGATGCTCTGCTTGGCTGTAGACCTCTTGGCCACTCCTTCACCCCTCGGAGTCTCTGGTGGACTGTGTGCTGGAGATGACTCCCTCCTCCTTTCTTGAGGTCCCTGCCTGTCACGTGGGGGTTAGAGGAGGGATTTCTCCTGCAGCCCTTACCCTGCCACAGCATTCCCTCCCCACTGAATTCCTGATTGAATTCCTGCCTGCCAAGTGTCTGATGACTTCATGACCATTTACCTTGTTTTGCTGTCTTCCTTTATAGACAATTTAATTTCAGTTTTGATCTCCATATTGTGCTTTTTCCTGTTTGGTCTCCCAACTTGTTGATTTCAGTGCGTATGCCCTTGCCGCCCAATCCACTCTTTATTTCCTCTCTCATTGCATTTCACCCATTTGTTTACACTGGCATTCACTCTTACTATTTTTCATCTCTGCTTGGCCAATGATCACTTTGGTTTACACCCCCTCACCCATCCTCATGAGCAGCTTTTGTCTAGCTAGCATTCATCCATCCATAGCTTTCTGTCATATTCACCAGACCTGAAGCATTGATTTTCCCCCCTTTTGCCTGAGAAAATAGTTACTAGCTAAATGATTGTGCTTTTCAAGCTTCCTGTATGAGAAGCCCACAAATGATCATTGATCAAGGATTTTCATTAAGGGCATCATTAAGCAAACACTATTCTGTAACACACCAGAAATGTGTCTTTCCCAGAAGAAAGGAGAGGGGGAGAAGAGCAGGGCAATTCTGGTGTTAAGTTCTTCATCCAAATGCAGCATGAAGAGCAGCCCTTCATCTCGATGGGGTTCTCTCTGGTCTCCACATGAGCACATCACCGACAGTGACATAAATCAATTTTGTACGGATTAACACAGGCTTCCGTGCAGAAGACAGGCAGGGTTCCTGGTGACTCGCGTCTGAAGAATGCTCCCGATTTCTTTTCTTGCCCCCTTTAACATGAAATAAATGCCAAAGTTTGGAGTTGAAAGTCTCCTGAATGCTGCCCAAGGTCTGTTGAACAGAGCCCCTCGCCACACACTGCTGAAATATCCTTGGTCCCGGAAATGCCCCTCAGCCACCTTCCAAACCTCGGTGGCATGCCTTTGAAAAGCCATTGTTTCTATTTCAACAACACAACATGCCCACTGACTCCTCATTTACCCATTTGAAGCTCAGCAAAAAGGGGATGTTGGAAGGAGGAAAGCACCTGGGAGAAGCCACCCAACAACAAACTTCAAACTGTCATCACTCGGCCTGGGAGGTGGGGGGAAATCAGGGAGACCCAGGGGGAGCCAATAGCATGGGTTTTTTATTCCTGAAACTCCAGCAGGCTTCACTCTGCCCAGAGCAACTTTTGAAATGGAAAGGAGAAAAAAGAAAAAGGGGATGATTAACAAAGAATAAAAGCCATGCTTAGATGATGCTTTTATTTCCCAGGTCCACCTTTCCTGCCTCGTTAATCTAATATACCTTTGGAGTGGATGAAAGTACTTGGCATCCGAAGCAGGTAGTAATGGTCCATCAAGAGATGTCATGTCAGTTTCCTAATGCTTTCTCAAAGGTTTATTGAAGAATCCAGTCATCTTGCTACTCTCGCTGATTTTAAACAGCTACATGAAGACAAATGAAATGCCCCTTTCCCTCATGCATTTTTTCCCAACCATCTCTGACAATATATTTCATGTATAAATCATACTTCTCTGATAGCATTTGGCTGAGTCTATGATATTAACAGTGGGACTGAGACAAGGCCAGAGGTCTGAGGAAATGTGTTTCGTTCGTTTAAAGATGCAGAAGTGTCTTCACAGCGTATTAACCCCCAGAGAGCAGCGGGCTGTGTAGCAGCAAGCTACAGTATCACTCATGCTGGAACTTGTGATTTGCAGATTGGAGAAGGAAATGGCAACCCACTTAGTATCCTTGCCTGGAAAATCCCATGGACAGAGGAGTCTGGCAGGCTACAGTCCATGAGATCGCAAAGAGTTGGACACAACTGAGTGACTAACACATAAATATATTATTGGGAGCTATTTTGATAGATGGAATTGTGACTATGTTATTAACAACCATAAAATGGAGAAGCTCTGCTTACAGAGGTTTTATTCAACCCAAGCTTAAGTGATCTTTTACGTCTTTGTCCCCGTGTAGTAGTAGAAGCAATTTCACCCGCGTGCCCAGACTGGGAGGCTCAGTTCTCCAGACACTAGCAGTGGGTCTGAAGTCTCTTATGTACTAAAGACCATCGCATCATCACCCTGCTTGTTCATCTGGCCCCAGGCATTGAACCATCTTTGGCTCCTTCCTATTCTTTGTTCTCTGCATCTCATCTTGTTTCTAAGCTGTATAGATGTTACTGGCTGCTCCATCTTCTGTGGCTGTTCCAGTCAGCATCACCCCCTGGTGGGATACTGTAGTGATCTCCCTGAGTGTCCCTGCACCCCTGCCATTCTACCCAATGGTTGAATCTGTGCTGCCACTCACCACACGATGGCTGAGTGCCTCTCCTGAAATACAGCCCTATGCACAGGCCTCCTTACTCACACCACTTCCATGGCAAAACCTTCAAAGGTTTCAATTAGTTTGCAATTAAAAACAAAAAAAGCCCTACTGCCTTGTCCTGGCATTCAAAATCATCCTTCACGGGAGTCTAGACAGCTCAAAAGCACCACCTTTCTGTGTCAATATTTTGCTGTTATCATCCCCTGCTTCATGTAGTATCTCTTCCATCCAAACTAAGCTGCTTGCTGTTCCCCATACACATCACAGGATTTCCAAGCCTTAACTTGCTGCTTAAGCTCATCCTTCCCTCTTTCACATCCAGCCCCCAACCCAGTGCTGCATATTCACATCTCTTCCATCCTTCAAGACTCCATTCAAAGGTTGGTTCCCCCAGGAAGTCTTCTGTATTCCACATCCAGATGTGGTTGCTCCCTCTTCTGACCCTCCCCCCGGAATACTTGCTCTTTGCCCCTGTTGTGTGCTGTCACTGTTTAGCTTGTATTCCCATCATTCTTCCTTCACATACAACAACATTATTTTATTTTAAAACACTGTCCTATATCATATGATCTTCTTAAAAACCCTGTGAGATAGGTAGGCTTTGCTATCCCTATTTTACAGATAAAGAAATTGAGGCTTAAAATGATAAAAGGACTTATCCAAGGTTCCACAGTGTGGGGCAGAGTCAGGAGCTAAATCCTCCAATTCCAAGTCTTTATAATTTCTGCTTGTCAATATGCAAAACAAATGTGGTCAAAGTTTCTTTTTGACAAGAGAGACAGATTCTTTTCTTTTCCTTTTCATTTTTTTTAAGTTGAAGTATATGGTTAGATAGCTTCACTGACTCAATGGGCATGAGTTTGAGCAAGTTCCAGGAGACAATGAAGGACAGGGAAGTTTGGGATGCTGCAGTCCATGGGGTCGCAAAGAGTCGGACACGACTGAGCAACTGAACAGCAACAATAGTTGATTTACCATGTTGTGTTAATTTCTACCATACAACAAAGTGATTTAGTTATACATTAGCTATATATATATATATATATATATACACACACACATATATATATATATACATACATACACATTCTTTTTCCTATTCTTTTCCATGATGGTTTATCACAGAATATTAAATACAGTTCCCTGTGTTATACAGTAGGACCTTATTGTTAATCCAGTCTGTATATACTAGTTTGCATCTGTTAACCCCAAACTCCCAAACCATCCTCTCCCATCCCCTCCCCCTTGGCAACTACAAGTCTGTTCTCTATGTCTGTGGGTCTGTTTCTGTTTTGCAGATAGGTTCACTTGCGTCATATTTTACATTTCATATATAAGTGATATCACAGGATATTTGTCTTTCTGACTCCCTTCACTTAGTGTAATAATCTCTAGGTCTATCCATGTTGTTTCAAATGACATTATTTCATTCTTTTGTATGGTTGAGTAATATCCCATTGTGCATATGTGTGTGTGTGCATGCATGCTAAGTCCCTTTAGTTGTGTCTGACTCTTTTCGACCCTATGGACTATAGCCTGCCAGGCTCCTTTGTCCATGGGATTCTCCAGGCAAGAATACTGGAGAGCGTTGCCATGCCCTCCTCCAGGGGATCTCGATCCAGATATCAAACCCACATCTTCTGTATCTCCTGCATTGCAGGCAGATTACTGCTGAGCCACCCAGAAAGTCCACGTATGTATGCATGCATATATGTATACCATCTTCTATATCCATTCATCTTTTGATGGACATTTAGGTTGTCTCCATGTCTTGGCAACTGTCAATTTTTGTGCTGCTGTGAACATAGGATATATGCCCATGAGTGGATTGCTGGATCATAGGGCAACTCTATTTTTACTTTTTTGAGTAACCTCCATACTGTTCTCCATAGTGGTTATATAAAGTTACATTCTCACAAGCCATGTAGGAGGGTTCCCTTTTCTCCACATGCTCTTCAGCATGTTATTTTTAGACTTTTTAAGGATGACCATTCTGACTGTAATGTGTGAGTGTGAGATGGTACCTCATTGTAGTTTTTAATTTGCATTAAGAGAGACAAATTTTAATTTGAATGATAATTAGTTATTTGACTCAATTCATCTACCTATATCCTCCCTCTAAGTGATTTGGGTATATAATACCATAGGTTAAGTTTTAAACTATGTTCTGCCACCTTCAACTCACACGTTCTTGGTGAACTACTTTCTTGCTCTGGTTTTCATTTTCATGATCTGTGAAATGGACATAAATGTGCTTACTTAGCCAGGACCAAGAGGAGAATATATTTGCTAAGCAAATATTGTGGCTCAGATGGTAAAGAATCTGCCTGCAATGCAGGAGACCTGGGTTCAATCCCTGAGTCAGGAAGATCCACTGGAGAAGGGAATGGCAACCCATTCCAGTATTCTTGCCTAGAGAATTCCATGGACTGAGGAGACTGGCGAGCTACAGTCCACAGGGTCGCAAAGAATCGGACATGACTGAGTGACTAACACTGTGTGTGTGCACTCAATTGCTCAGTCAAGTCCAACTTGTTGCAACGCTGTTAACTCTAGCCCACCAGGCTCCTCTGTCCATGGAATTTTCCAGACAAGAATACTGGAGTGGGTTGCCATTTCCTTGTCCAGGAGATCTTCCCAACCCAGGGATTGAACCCAGGTCTCCTACATTACAGGCAGATTCTTTACCAGTGAGCCACCTGGGAAGCCCAAGCACATATGTGATATTCAACAAACATCAGAGGATCAGTTACCACCACCCTTTTGCTAATGTGCCCTGGGAGTTCCGTGGGGCCAAAGGAATTCATTGCACTGCTCCATACCCTTTGGGAAATGAAGAGTGAGGAGAGAAACACTCTTACCCTTACATAAAATTTTATCTGACTTTGGTCCTGGGGTAAATCAATGCAGTAAGTTGCTTTCTGACCTTTTCTAAGTGAGATGTGCTATGAAGTATCCCAAAGAGCCAATTTTCTGTTTTAGAAGCCACTTCATACAAATGATAAGGCTTTGCTCATAGGTCTGACCAGAGTACATCCAGGGCTTGGAGTAAATCATTTGGATTTGATGCAAAAGACCAGTTTGTGATAGGGCCACATTGTAGGGACAGCTTAATTTATTTCAATAATTTAAAGCACACAATACTCAACAGAAGTTCCAGATTGATCTACGTGTGGGCCACTTGGCCATGTAGCATCCAGTCTCTTGCTACTTTGTCATAGAACCTTTCTCCTGGCCAGCTAGCAGGAAACTGAATGATCGATTCAAAGTGTGAATCAAAGAGACAGAAATCAGAGGAAAATAGGGTAAGATTTTTTTAAAGTACAGTATACATACAAAGGGGCTTCCCTGGTGGCTCAGTGGTAAATAACTCACCTGTCAATGTAGGAGACGAAGGTTCGATCCCTGGGTCAGGAAGACCCCTGGGAGAAGGAAATGGCAACCGACTCCAGTATTCTTGCCTGGGAAATCCCAAACAGAGTAGCCTGGTGGGCTACAGTCCACGGGGTTGCAAAGAGTCAGACAAACTGAGCAACTAAACAAAAATGACATACATACAAAATTATAGAACTGATGGATTTCAAAGTGAACTCCATCCAGGTCAAGAAATAGAAGGCTACCTGGATCCCCAAGGTCTTCCTCATGTCCTCTTCTAACCCTACTCTCTATTCTAGGGAGGATTAATTTTGCAAAAAGCCAGATCAGGAAGGGGTGAAACATGTAAAAGGCCATCACTATAGAAGGTGAGACATAGAGCAAGGAGTAGGCCATGAGCATATGGTTCTTAACTGTCAGGCTGGTCTGTCTCTAGTCACACAGTTCCATGGCAGCCTAGGATAGAGCAGTGAGACCTGGATGTGCTGGCAGTGTGAATGCAGACAAGTTACTTCTCTCTTCTCATTTCCCCCCATTGTAAAAAGGAAAAAGAAGAATGTCTACCTTGAAGGCTGCTGAAACAATTAAGTAAAATCATGCCTTTCTATTTTACTGTATAAGCTTAGTAGGCGCTCAATGGATAGGAACTGTTGATTTGTCATTATTTTATTGCTGAGCTACATGATGCAGCAGGACGCCAAACCCAAGACTTGTGTGCTGCTGGAAGGACAGGCTATGGTTACCTTCATCTACTACAAAAAGCATGTTATTTGAGCACCCTATTTTTTACTGTTTATTTAAACCCTATCAAGTGTCTTGAGTGGAGAGTGCAATTTGAAAGTTGATGCTGCAGTCTAACAACTGGCTTGTGCATTTTACTTAGCAAGCAATTATCCTTATTAATTGCCAAGAAAAGAAGTAAAGTTTTCATTCCATTTCACAAACATTGTTATTTGAGGACTGTGTCTTTGGGGTGACACCAGTAAAAAACAGCAGTGACCTTTCTACACACGTGGGCTTGTTTGACATCTTGGAGATGACCTCCCTTTATTTCAACAGGCCTCAACCTCAACCCCTGAGAGTCCCCTTCACTAGAGCTTCAATTGACACCCCAATTTTTAATCTATGTCAATGGTAGGGGCTGCAAGAGGTGAAGCCTTATGGCTGCGCTCACCAACAGATATGAGGGTGGTTCCTACACACATTCCTGATGGCCAGGCTACAGACACTCAAGGGTTAATTCCTCCTGCTTCATCAAGTAACTGACACGTTTCTAGGCAATCAAAGCCCAATCTCAGACCTGCCACTAGCAATTAGTTAGGACTGCAGACAAACATTGAGCAGAGATGGACAGCAATTCCCCATGGGGAGAGCTGCAGGAGCTCTGCAGGAGTGCTGGGGAAAGAAGAGAACACAGAAGGTCCAAGGGCTGTGATGGGTAACCTGAAAAAAGCAGGGTGTTGTGTTCAGAATGTCTTCCGCAAACCATCTTTGTGAGTTACTCAAATCTTGTCAGGGTCATTTCTTTTTAGTCACATGGATTGGGATGGGTTGAGAAATGTGCTCCCTCTTTTGTTCTTCCAAAGTATACAGAAACAGGTGGGGGTCATGACTGGTTCAAATCCATTTTAACAATTAATGACACTAGTCATGGCCTCCTTTTTCAACAAATGGTGCTGGGAAAGCTGACTATCCACTTGCAGAAGAACGAAATTGGATTCTTACCTAAAACAGATACAAAAATGAACTCAAAATGGATCAAGGACCTAAATGTCAGACCTCAAACAAAACAAAAGCTTCACAATATTGGATTTGGCAATGATTTTTTGGATATGATACCAAAAGCACAGGCAACAATGACATCAACAAACATAGACAAACTGGACTTTGTGAGAATTATAGTTTTGTGCATCAAAAGGGCTTCGCAGGTGGCACTAGTGGTAAAGAACCCACCTGCCAGTGCAGGAGACATAAGAGATCTGGGTTGGAAAGATACTCGGGAGGAGGGCATGGCAACCCATTCCAGTATTCTTGCCTGGAGAATCCCATGGACAGAGGAGCCTGGTGGGCTACAGTCCACGGGGTCACAAAGAGTTGGACACAAATGAGCAACTTAGCATGCAAGCACGTGCATCAAAAAACTGTCCAAAGAATAAAAAGGCCATCCACAGAATATGAGAGAATATCTGCAATCATATATATTATAAGATACTAGTATCTGGACTATGTAGATAACCCCTAAAACTCAACCACAAAATTCCAAACAACTTGATTCAAAAATGGGCAAAGGACTGGAATAGACATTTTCCCGAGGATATCCAAATAGCCAATAACATGAAAAACTGCTCAACATCACTAATCATCAGGAAAATGAAAATCAAAACCACAGTGAGATACCACCTTACACCCTAAGGACGCTACTATCAAAATATCATAAAACAATGTATTGATGGGGATTTGGAGAAATTAGAACCCCTATGCACTCTTGGTGGCAATCGTACAGTTGCTATGTAAAGCAGTATAGCAGTTCCTCAAAATATTAAAAATAGAATTACCATACGATCCAGCAATTCCGCTTTGTGGTATATACCCAAAAGAATGGACAACTGTCTTGAAAAAGTGTTTGTATGATCAGGTTCATAGCAGCATTATTCATAATAGCTAAAATGCAGAAGTAATCTGTATCTATTGACCAATGAATGGATGAACAAGATGTGGTCCATCCACACAATGGAATATTATTCAGCCTTAAAAAGGGAAATTCTGACACATGCTACAAGATGGATGAACGCTGAGGACATCATGCTAGGTGAAATAAGCCAGTCATAAAATACAAATACCGTGTGATTCCACTTGAATGAGCTATTTACAGTAGTCAAAGTCATAAGGACAGAAAGTATAATGGTGATTGCCAGGGGCTTGGGGTAGTGGAGAATTGGGAATTATTGTTTAATGGGTGTAGAGTTTCAATTTTACAAGATGAAAAGAGTTACAGGGTGGATGGTGGTAATGGTTGCATAACAAAGTGAATGAATTTAATATTTCTCAAATGTACACTTAAAATAGTTAAGATGCCAAATTTTATGTTATGTATATTTTATCACAATGAAAAAAATTTTTTAAATAACTATGGATTCCATGATCCTTCACTCCAAGCCTTCAAAATAGATATTGGTAATATCTGGTCAGATGCTTCTTGCCCTGAGAAGAAAGGAAAGATATATTCTCTGCTTTCTGGCTTCCTTATTACAATGCCCAGCCTCTCCTCCCCATTCAGTTCCATCTCATCTTTGAGCCCATCCTACCTGAAGCTCCTCGAAGCCCCTCTCCTTCCCTTACACAGTCCTGACTCTGCAGGGCCACATATACTGTGATTTTCACTTAAGGTGGTTTGGAGGCTCCTCTTTGTAAACACTGTGATCCTTGGCAAACCTTTGATTTTCACAGAGATGAGATCCAGCTCATGTTTCTGCCCCTATGAGAAGCTTTCCTGAGCCTACATGAGAAAACTCAATCCTTGCCCTCCTTGCTGCCACCTTTACAGGCCCCAGAGCCCAGCACTGACCCCTTTGCATGGGAATGGATTGTTTATGTCTTTGTCTCACACTCTGTGAGCCCCTGAGGGCTAGGGGCACTGTTTTATTACTCTCCTCTACTTCTGCAGCTTCGAGTCCAGTGCATGGCACATACAAGGCACATGGCCATCACCTAGGTTGATGGATGGATGAGTATCTGTGCTGATCATTCACCATACAAATGTCAGGCACCTGCTTCTTTTGTCTAAATTCCCCACCCCCCCACCCCTGGATTTGTATCTAGAGAAAATCATAATTTGAAAAGATTCATGCATCCCAATGTTCATAGCAGCAATGTTTACAATAGCTAAGACATGGAAACAACATATATGTCCATTGACAGAGGAATGGATAAAGAAGGCATGGTACATATATATAGTAGAATATTATTTAGCCATTAAAAAGAATGAAATAATGTCATTTGTAGCAACATGGATGGGCCTAGAGATTATCATACTAAGTGAAGTAAGTCAGACAGATAGAGACAAATAATTCTAATATTTATATGTGGAATCTAAAAAAAAATGATACAAATGAATCTACATACAAATTGGAAACTGACTCACAGACATAGAAAACAAACTTATGGTTATCAAAGGGGAGAGGGGTGGGAGATAAATTAGGAGTTTGGGATTAACATATGCACATATAAAAAAGATAAAGATATACACACTATTATACATAAAATAGATAAACAACAAGGACCTGCTGTATAGCATAGGGAGCTCTATTCAATAGTTTGTAACAACCTGTAAGGGGAAAGAATCTGAAAAAGATTGTTTATATATGTATGAATCACTTTGTGGTACACTTGAAAATAATGCAACTTTGTAAATCACCTATACTTCAATAAACAAAGAAAAAAACCAAAACCAAGTTCAGTTCAGTTCAGCTCAGTCACTCAGTCGTGTCCGACTCGTTGCGACCCCATGAATCGCAGCACGCCAGGCCTCCCTGTCCATCACCAACTCCCGGAGTTCGCTCAGACTCACGTTCATCGAGTCAGTGATGCCATCCAGCCATCTCATCCTCTGTCGTCCCCTTCTCCTCCTGCCCCCAATCCCTCCCAGCATCAGAGTCTTTTCCAATGAGTCAACTCTTCGCATGAGATGGCCAAAGTACTAGAGTTTCAGCTTTAGCATCATTCCTTCCAAAGAAATCCCAGGGCTGATCTCCTTCAGAATGGACTGGTTGGATCTCCTTGCAGTCCAAGGGACTCTCAAGAGTCTTCTCCAACACCACAGTTCAAAAGCATAGATTCTTCAGTGCTCAGCCTTCTTCACAGTCCAACTCTCACATCCATACATGACCACAGGAAAAACCATAGCCTTGACTAGACGGACCTTAGTTGGCAAAGTAATGTCTCTGCTTTTAAATATGCTATCTAGGTTGGTCATAACTTTTCTTCCAAGCAGTAAGCGTCTTTTAATTTCATGGCTGTAGTCACCATCTGCAGTGATTTTGGAGCCCAAAAATATAAAGTCTGACACTGTTTCCACTGTTTCCCCATCTATTTCCCATGAAGTGATGGAACCAGATGCCATGATCTTCGTTTTCTGAATGTTGAGCTTTAAGCCAACTTTTTCACTCTCCTCTTTCACTTTCATCAAGAGGCTTTTTAGTTCCTCTTCACTTTCTGCCATAAGGGTGGTGTCATCTGCATATCTGAGGTTATTGATATTTCTCCCGGAAATCTTGATTCCAGCTTGTGGTTCTTCCAGTCCAGCGTTTTTCATGATGTACTCTGCATAGAAGTTAAATAAGCAGGGTGACAATATACAGCCTTGACGTACTCCTTTTCGTATTTGGAACCAGTCTGTTGTTCCATGTCCAGTTCTAACTGTTGCTTCCTGACCTGCATACAAATTTCTCAAGAGGCAGGTCAGGTGGTCTGGTATTCCCATCTCTTTCAGAATTTTCCACAGTTGATTGTGATCCACACAGTCAAAGGCTTTGGCATAGTCAAGAAAGCAGCAATAGATGTTTTTCTGGAACTCTCTTGCTTTTTCCATGATACGGCGGATGTTGACAATTTGATCTCTGGTTCCTCTGCCTTTTCTAAAAGCAGCTTGAACATCAGGAAGTACATGGTTCACGTATTGCTGAAGCCTGGCTTGGAGAATTTTGAGCATTACTTTACTAGCATGTGAGATGAGTGCAATTGTGTGGTAGTTTGAGCATTCTTTGGCATTGCCTTTCTTTGGGATTGGAATGGAAACTGATCTTTTCCAGTCCTGTGGCCACTGCTGAGTTTTCCAAATTTGCTGGCATATTGAGTGTAGCACTTTCACAGCATCATCTTTCAGGATTGAAATAGCTCAACTGGAATTCCATCACCTCCACTAGCTTGTTCATAGTGATGTTTTCTAAGGCCCACTTGACTTCACATTCCAGGATGTCTGGCTCTAGGTCAGTGATCACACCATCATGATTATCTGGGTTGTGAAGATCTTTTTTGTACAGTTCTTCTGTGTATTCTTGCCACCTCTTCTTAATGTCTTCTGCTTCTGTTAGGTCCATACCATTTCTGTCCTTTATCGAGCCCATCTTTGCATGAAATGTCCCCTTGGTATCTCTAATTTTCTTGAAGAGATCTCTAGTCTTTCCCATTCTGTTATTTTCCTCTATTTCTTTGCATTGATCTCTGAGGAAGGCTTTCTTATCTCTTCTTGCTATTCTTTGGAACTCTGCATTCAGATGCTTATATCTTTCCTTTTCTCTTTGCTTTTTGCTTCTCTTCTTTTCACAGCTATTTGTAAGGCCTCCCCAGACAGCCATTTTGCTTTTTTGCATTTCTTTTCCATGGGGATGGTCTTGATCCTTGTCTCGAACCTCAATCCATAGTTCATCAGGCACTCTATCTATCAGATCTAGGCCCTTAAATCTATTTCTCACTTCCACTGTATAATCATAAGGGATTGGATTTA
Organism: Bos grunniens; assembly: GCF_055505025.1. NCBI lineage: Eukaryota > Metazoa > Chordata > Mammalia > Artiodactyla > Bovidae > Bos > Bos grunniens. The sequence goes on along the minus strand of NC_141194.1, from coordinate 112,584,155 downwards.
GGTCATACCTGAATGGTTTAGTCATTTTCCATACTTTCCTCAATTTAAGTCTGAATTTGGTAATACATTTCCATTAATCCCTACCACCCGCCGACCCCACTAGCCTCCCTTCTCTTTTGCCAGCCTTACTTCCCTCTTTCATTCCAGCTCCCCCAACTGACCACATTGGGCCTAGTATTATAGACGCATCACATTCCTTGACTTTAACTATTTGACTGTATGCCTGCAGGGCTGGAAGAGTAACATTCAACTGTCACATCAGCCAACATCCAGCATTGTCCTACAATTGACCCCCAAGCTACTTATTCAGCTTTGTATCACAGCACCTTCTTTTATAACATAGATCATCAATTTTCATGTCTTCATACTTTTGTTCAAACTGGTCACTCCTATAACTTCCTCCCTTGTCCTTTGGGCTCCCTGCCATCTTATTCTGGTTCATACCAACCTCTAATGTTATCTCCACCATAGAATGAAACTTCTCCTTCTCTATGTGTCCCTAACACTTTGTATACACTCCCCCTATTGCATGTATCTTTTCTGTCTTAAAGCATTGCTATTCATGTGCCTGCCTGCTGGCTGCACTAGTCTCCATAATTCTGTCCTCTCCCTGTCAGCATCTCTGGTTACCGTCCCGAGTGGCTACCCAGTGAATGCTTTTTAAACCAAAAGACCCATAATTTGTCCTCCAAATGTCATTTTATGTAACATAGATTTTAGAAAACTTAAGACGCGCTTATATAAAATCAACAGAGTGTAACTTTGAAACAGAATTTCTCTATTAACTTTTTCTGACAACAGTTTTACTTATCAAGACAAAGCAAGTCCATCATCATTAGCTGGGAATTCTTTTGTAAGATTTTTTCAAATTAGTTAAGATGTCATTAGCTGAATCACACAACCCTCATTCTTTTATCACATGTGACAATGATTCAAATGTCATTAAATAAGAACTAAAATATTTTTTGGATGATCTTGATTTTAACACACAGTTTAATATGTATTGATGGTGATCTAATGAGAACTCTAGGCAGTAGAGTCACCATAGATTAGAAATCATTTTTTAGCTAATGCCAATTATTAAGGGTCAATTGACATTTTCCTCTTCAGATGTGATTTTCAGGTACAACTGGCCCAGAGATGCGAGCTGAATATGAAATACTTGATTCTGAAAGGCAAGTCACAGAAACCGTGCTGTTTTGGGAGATTAAAAATTGTTGCCTTCTTTGGGGTCAGCAGAGAAAAGAAATAGCCACGTACAGAATGACTTCTCTTTGGGGAAATTGCTTTGTTTTTTAGTAGTTAAACCAGATTTATCTTCAGAAATGAAATGTTTTTCTCAATAATGTCTGAGGGATGCACTGCGATTGAAGCTTGCCCGTTTGGCAATCAGTTTCCCCTTTCATATCACGCCATGCTCACTCACAACCTTCCCATAAACCAAGTAACCAGTAGCCTCCTGCCAGTAAGAAGAGATGGAAAAATATACTGATGACTTCTCCCCACTAGGTCTCTGGTTCAGAAACTCCCCCAACCAAGTCAAGGGGAAAGCCTGTTTGAGGTTCCTGAGCTGTTTTCTATCCATTTAGGTCACTTAACACCTTATCAAGCCAAGTCATTTAGAGAGCATTAAAATTAATGTCCGAGAACATTAAATGTAAGTGAACATATCCGGGAGATTTAATCACTCTGTCTAATCAACCAAAAGGCTCTAAAAGCTAAACAAGTAGTCCATGCCAGGACTTCCAGCAGAAAGATCAACAGGCGCCGACATCCCTAACACCAGATCCCAAACTTCAAAACAAGGGCCAGTCAAAAGTGACAGATTCCAGCCACAGTGATCTATGGAGACTTTCTCGGGTGACCTGAGGTGGCAACTCCCAATGTAATGACTCATCAGTGAGGAAGAAACAGTGGAGAGGGTTCAGGAAAACAGTAATCTGGTTCTAACATGTAATGTATGCCCCAAAACGAGTGTCAATTTCACCCAGATGGCCTTTTTAGCCTTGAAAAATTGGATCAACACAAATGAATGGAGTTCTGAAAGTTCAAAAGGTTTTCTTTGAGAAAAAAAAAATAGATTGCTTCCTTAAAATCAAGCACTCAGATCTGCAATGCTATTTCTTCCAAATGTCTCTCATTACCACTCTGAATATTTTTGTCTCGGATTGACAGCAGTTTCAGTATGTTTTCCCTCAAATCTTTGTTTATCCAAAGAACCCCTTATTTGTAACTTGGAAAAAAAATTAATTCCCCACAGATACTCAAAGGCCATTGGTACCTACTGCAAATTCTACTTTCAAATGGGATTCCACTTTGAGTCAGTTTCAACCTGAATCTTTTTGTTCCGTGTGGTGGAAACACGGATTCATATTTCCACTGCCTTTTGTACTTTTCTTGTTAAGACTTCTAGGCCCTGAATCAGAAATTCAAGCTTTTGAAAGCAAATTAATAAAAAATTAGGAACAAGAAAACATTTCTGTTCTCAAGAACACACATAGCTACCCTGAAGTCTCTGGGAGCAGTGGGTATGAGAAGACTGGAGTCTGACTTGGCAGACAAATGTCTTTATTGCATTTACATCTTAGGCATGTGGATTGAAAAGACAAAGTCACTTAACAATTCACTTATGCAACCAAAACCCCAAGACCTGTTTCATCTTGGAAGATGTTCACTTGCCTTCCAGATGCTGACAACATGAGTAATCATGAAGCCTGTTGTGTGTGGTGGGGGTGAGAGATGGGGGGTAGGAGGTAGCAGAAGGTGTCCCTCAGGAGATTCATCACTGGAGTGGCTTTTGAGTAGCAGTAGTGTGCTAGGTAGTCTTTGTGTTGGTTGGAAGACTTTTAAAATGCAGAGTTTGCAGAGAGAGATGATAAGACAGAGTGGCCCCAGCCCATCCACTGTATAATTAGCTTCTGCTGATATTCAAGGCTCTTCAGGGATATGTTATCTTGTTGTCAAGTTGAAAATGATTGCAAGAGATTTAACTCAAATCACACTATCCCTATCCTGCCCACCCTCCACACACATCGCCCACCCCAACACACACATGCACACACAGACACACATGAAGGATCTGTAGGTTCCATTTAGAGTAGGTTTGCCCTTCCCCCATCCTGCTGAGTAAAATCTGCTACTTCTTTTGCAAAGTGGATAGTCGTTAGTCAGATCAATATAGATGAAAGCTATACACTCAAGAAACCCACGTGTAAAATTTTCCTTTGAGTTGTAACTCATATTATTCTCCTTATACTTAGTCCTAACAAATGTAGCTTCCAGCCAGCTGGAGCTAGCTCAGTTTCTAAGAGTGTTAGAGATAGCCCACTTTTTTTGGTGGGGGGAGGGCTATTGTACTTTAGTTACACTGAAGATTTGAGACTTTGAAGTGATTCCCTGGGTTCATTTCCAGGTTGGGGGCAGGGTGAGGTGGGGATGGGAGGTCGGTTCAGGCTGGTTTCCAATCCAATCCTGTTTGCAAGGGAAACCTGATCTCGCATACACAGAACTCCTCAGAGCAGACCTTTGCTCTTAGAGGTGGGGGTCTCCAGTTTCAATTATTTTTTAAAAAGGGAAAACCTGGACTCAATCCATCTAAGTGAAGGGCAGGTTTTTTTTTTTTTAGCTTATTTAAGTCTCAAAGGAAAAAAAAAAAAATCTCCCTTAGACATATCTCTTTGGTTACAAATCTATTTTAACCTTTTCCAGGCAAGACACATTTCCCTCCCCAGTTTCCAATCTGTAAATCTAAGGAACAGGGCTGTGCACAGGAACAGCCCTTTCAGATCATTAAAACATGAAGTTAGTTGTTCCTCTATCATGCGTTGGCCAAGATGGCATCCTTACAACACACACTGTGCTAACTTCTAACAGATTGTTGTCCTTGAATGTGACTACCTGACTCATCTGTGGGATTATTTGCCTCTCTTAGAGCATATATTACTGGAATTCTCAAGAGTTGAAAATGTCCAGACAGAAGGGAATCTTCCACAAAGCAAAGGGAAAATGAATTAGCAGAAAACCAGCAAGAAGTGAATGAAAATCTAAACTGCATTTCATAGATATATGTATACTTGGCTGAACATGGCAAAGTGGAGCCAAAAATGGAATGTTTTTAATCTAGATACTGCATCAATCCACTGGTTTAATATAATATCTCGCTCCTTATAAATATGGTTAAAAGTGATGAGCACAATCCTGAAAAAATAATCACAGCCAACAATGAATGCTTAAGAGATGGGCTGCTGGGTTTAAGGCACTGAGTCTGTCAGGCAGGAAGGAGAAAGCTCCTCTGGGAGAAGAGAGACTGTTACATCATTTGTAAATTGGTCCTGCTCATTTTATGAGGTATGTGACAGAGTTAAAAAATCGTTTATGCACAAATGTGTGGCCCATAAATCAATAAACAGAGGTATCATATCATTTCTAAAGGATAGTGCAACACAGATTCAATGACTTTTCCTTACTAATAATAACTTCAGAAATTGTTTCCATTTATTGCAGATTTTTATGAGGAGAATTTACAACCAGATCTCCATAATATTTCATGCAAGACAGCTTCGTTGGAGGGAACATTGCATTGGGCCACAGTGCATTGGCTCAGATCTGACTCGGTGTCTTGACTTCTTGGAATTGGCTAATAGAAGACCAGGGTGAGCACCTCCAAGCCATGCCCCAAGAGACTCTGGAATCAAGGTCAGTGCTCCACAAACAGGCTTCAAGACATTTTAAAAGATCAGGTGGAGAAAGGGTACTAAAAATGATCCGACGTGGAGGCAGGGTGGCATACTGGTTCCACATATGGATCTCAAAACCCAACTGTCTAGGTTCGAATCCAAGCTCTCCTGCCATATGAACACGGACAACTTAATGCTCCCAACCTCCAGTTTTCTCATCTGTAAACTGAAGAGCATCACAACACCTGCCCGAGAAGATTGTTGTAAACATAAAATGAGGTTACACATATAAAGCACTCACAAGGTGACACAGAGTAAGCACTAAGTGAGTGTTTAGCTCTTGTTTTTTGCCATTGGATAGGGGAAGTACCCTGACTACTGCTGGAAGAGGAATTCACACACGGCTGCCTCTGAGATTGTATTCACAGGGTGTGTGCATGCTAAGTCACTTCAGTCGTGTCCGACTCTTTGCGACCCTATGGACTGTAGCCCACCAGGTTCCTCTGTCCATGTGGATTCTCCAGGCAAGAATACTGGAGTGGGTTGCCATGTATCCTCCAGGGGCTCTTCCTGACCCAGGGATCAAACTGCATCTCTTTTGTCTCCTGCATTGGCAGGTGGGTTCCTTTCCACTAGCACCACCTGGGAAACCCATCCACACGGTCTTACTGGTCAAATTCTCCTTCTGGCATCAATATAAGAGCAAGAAAGGATGCAAATCAACTATACTTCAATAAAATAAAAAATAAAAGAAACCAATTGACCACATTAAAATAAAAAGAGGAGCAGGAAAAGAGAAGCATGAAGGCATAACTGGTACCTTCTTGCTGGGCAATGAGTGCTTTTTTCCACTCAGTTTTTGAGCAATAGATATGGCTCTGGGACAAGTAATATACCAATGAAACAAATAGATGTCATCCCTTGATGGGTGAGTCTTATAATCTACCTCTTCCTCCCACTTGTGGGCTTGAGGAATCTGGAATAATCTTCTGCCACACAGAGATCACCATATCCCTCCTCTGGAGCCCCTATGGTTTGGGACACAAGCCCCCAGACAGTTCACAATATAACACAGAACCAGCTGCTTTCAAAGTTTCAGGGGTTAGTGGAAAATGAACAGGCAATATCTTGATAATTTCTATGCTGTTTACTTATGTTTATGTATTTGTTATTTTAAAACTGCCTAGTTCTCCAAAGGTCGTGAGCCAACATAAATCATATCCTCTACAATAAGACAAAAATAAAGTGGAGGCTTGGCTCAAGATAGCAGATTAAGAACATACTTCTTCAACCCTTTCTGCCTAACATCATTAGAAAGTACAGAAGAATATGTTTTATAGGAAGGTAATAAATGTAAAGCAGTGCTGATAAACAAGAAAGATTGCCATCAGGAGACCAGAAATGTTCAGGAATCTCTGGAAGATAAAAAGCAGATTGGACTGAAACTAAAGCCAATATATGCACATGAGATCATTCCAAGCTCACAGACAATAGACAGAAGTAGCTGGAGGGGCTCCAGGATAACTCTTGGGGTAATTAACTGGGCAACTGTTTCCAATAACAATTCTAGAAAAAGAGATGAGAGAGATGACAGAGGGAAAAGAATAAAGAAATAATGGAAGAAATTTTCACAGAGCTAAAGACAGACATGACGCTTTAGTGATACAAAGGACTACCAAGTATCAGAGAGAATGAATGAAAAAAACACTCACTTAGATGTGTCCTGGTGAAATTTCAGAATCCCAAAGATAAATAAAAAACCCTAAAAGCTGTCAGAGAGTACACACAAAAGAACAAGAATCAGATTCACATCAGACTTCTCATCAATAATGTTGGAAGTTAGAGGATAATGAGATAATGAAAATGAAAATTAGTTTGAATCTTATCCCTAGCCAAATAAGCTTTGATGCAGAAAGGTAAAATAATTTCCAGGCATACTTGGACTCAGAAAGATTTCAATCCACAGTGACTTTTGAAATTCTTGATGCTGTAGTTCAGCAAAATAAGTAATACAGTACAGGGATTATAGTCCATCATTTCAGTTCAGTCACTCGGTCATGTCCGACTCTTTGTGACCCCATGGACTGCAGCACGCCAGGCTTCCCTGTCCATCATCAACTCCTGGAGCTTACTCAAACTCATGTCCATTGAGTAGGTGATGCCATCCAACCATCTCATCTTCTGTTGTCCCCTTCTCCTCTCGCCTTCAATCTTTCCCAGCAACAGGGTCTTTTACAATGGGTCAACTCTTCGCATGTGGTGGCCAAAGTATTGGAGCTTTAGCTTCAGCATCAGTCCTTCCAATGAATATTCAGGACTGATTTCCTTTAGGATGGACTGATTTGGTCTCCTTACAGTCCAAGGGACTCTCAAGAGTCTTATCCAACACTATAGTTAGTTGTATAACTTTCTACTTATATTTAGATAAGTATGCAAAAATAAAGTACAAATATGACATGATGGAAAGAAAGATGTACCATGTTCCTGGAAAGAAAAAGTGAACATTATAAAGATGTGAATTTTCCTGAAACTAGTCTACATATTTTGTTCAGTTCTCATTAAAATTCTAATGGGATGGGTTGGGAGATGGGAGGAGGGTTCAGGAGGGAGGGGACATATGTATACCTTGTCTGATTCATATTGATGTATGGCAGAGGCCAACATGATCAGATCAGATCAGATCAGATCAGTCGCTCAGTCGTGTCCAACTCTTTGCAACATGATATTGTACAACAATTATCCTCCAATAAAAAAATAAAAATAATAATTTTTTAAAATTCTGATAAGATTTTTTAAAAGTTTATTGGAATATTATTGCTTTACAGTGTTTTGTTAGTTTCTGCTGTATAACATTGTGAATCAGCTATATATATACATATGTACCCTCCCTGTTAAATCTCCCTTCTACCCATCTAGGTCATCACAGAGCACTGAGCTGAGTTCTCTGTGCTATACAATTGCTTTAAGGAATTTCTGGATGTTAATCTTCATACAAAACATCATGCCAACTTCACCTTGAAGGGGGTCAATTCAGACTCTTCTAGTTAAAGAACCGATCAGTAAAATGCCCCACTTGAGCAGGTCTCTCAAAGTCAGAATGGTCTTCACTGGCATTGTTTTTGTGTCTTGAAGAGAGCCCATCCTTTGTTGCAAAAACACATGTAGCATCTTTACTTTAAAATTGAAGTATAGTTGATTTACAGTGTTGTGTTAATTTCTGCTGTACAGCAAAGTGACTCAGTTATACACACATATACATTCTTTAACACATGTAGCATCTTGTCCCTTGACAGCCATCATACTTCAACTTAGAAAAGCAGTGTCTTGAATTCACTGCTTAATTCGTCTCACAATAGTCAAGAAGGAAGTGAAATCCAAGGCCATGTTTTGATCATATTTCTGATCGTCACACTTCCTTTAAAAACTGAGACACAATCAGGAAACAGGTTGTTAACCATCAGTTGTTTTCCATGAATAAATCTGCTCGGGTGTTCAGGCACAACCTTTAATTTCTTTGTTTTCCAACACCCTTCCTTGCTGTACACATCACAGATTCTCTGTCAAGACTCACCCAGATGCACTGTTTTCCCCAGTTAAAATCATCACTCACAAAATAATCACTAACTAAATGAAGAAAAAACACTCTCCTTCTGTACTCTGGATTGGCAGTGATAAACAGAACAATAATAAAAATCATTGAATGCAACAATCATATATGCCCCACACATACGCCAAGAGTTGATTTATGCTCTAAATCAGTGGTTTCATTTAAGTATAGTGTGAAATGCCTGCTTTCAGGTACACGTGATAGTAATTGCTCTTCCTTTTGTTTGCAGTTGATGTTTTGTAATATCCAACAGTGTTGTTTAACACCTTTTTTATTCTTTCTGTCTAAACAGAATATTTGTCATTAAATTTGCAGCTGCTAGTGCAATCTTCTGGGCAATCAAATAGCCTATACCTGGGTATTAAGTCTGAGTATGTGCTTAACTCCATGAAATAAAGACTAAAATTAACAGAGGCTTCAACAGAGTAGTAGTTGACTTCTATCTCATATAATAGTCTGGACTTTTAGAAGGCTCAAGATTGCCCTGGAGGCTCTGTTTCAGCGAGTCATCCAGAGATCAAGGCTCCTCCTAGCCTATTATCCTGCCTTCTCTCAAGTGTTGGCCTCACCTAGATGGTCCAAGATGGCTCACCACCACATCCACATGTCAGGCAAGAGATGAAAGGTGTCCCTTTAAAAATACACCCTAAAAGTTGCATGCATCACTTTCCCTCAAATCCCATTGGCTAAAATTCAGTCACATGATACATGGCTTCAAAGAAACTGAGCACTTGTGTATTTATTCTGATTGTCCATGTACCCAATTAACACATCAATTTCTCTTTCTGCAAATGAAAGGGGAACACGGATCTGAATGACCTCTAGGAGCCTCTGTCACATCCTGATTCTGCTGTAAGGTGGAAATCCTTGAATAATGCACCTTTAGTTTGGCATATTCTTTGCTTTAATGACAAAATATTAATTTGTTACTAAAAAAGCATTATAATATACTTGCATTGGAAATATTCAATATTGTGTGATTTGTTAAAAAAGGACGCAAAAGCTGTGATACCTTTATGCAAACCCTCATGCAAAGTTTTATTTTTAAACTTAGTCATCAGCATATTTCCTAGTCACACTTTTCTCTTTTTTTTTGGCTGCTTATGTGAAAAGCAAAATCACACATTTACTTGTTACAGAACACACAGATACACAGTCTATATTTGTAATTGAGTCCTGCTCACTAAGTTTACACTATTTTTAGTTATATGTGTATTACTATTTTCTTGAGTTCTTTTATACTTCATTGGACCATTTAGAGTCATTGATTCAGTTTTTTGAATTGAGGACATATGAGCACAATAAACAACAGGAACAACAAAAAATATAACATCCAGGAAATAACATACAAAAGCAAACAGCCATCTTGTAACTGAATGATTAGGCAAGGCAAGCTGATAATTCTGTCCCTTAAGACTTTAATGATCTTTAGGAACATTAAAGAATTTCTGTGACCATTATAATTGATCTTATATTTTTAATCTTGGGAATATATGTGAATGAATTAATTTCATTGCCTTTTCCATAAAACTATGATACTCTCTCAGAACCACTTGAGGGAGACCATCAGGGACCCATTAGTGGTCTGAGGCCTGCACTTTGAGAAACACTGTTTCTTTAAGTTGGCCCTAATGTGGTTAATGTATTTATTTGCAGGGCTCAACTAATCAATTTCAGTCTTTGTGAGGCAGGAGGGTGTATGTCTCTGTTTGGGATGGAGGTGGGGGTGTGGTGGGAGATTAGGAGCAAGGGAAGGAGTCAATCCATAATATTAAACTCCTATTTAAATAAAAATTCCATTAACAGAGATTTTAATAGCTCAGAAAATTAGCTTGAACCAGTCAGTGTCATAGTGTTTTACAAATTGACCTTTGCTACCCAGTTGTTGCTCTTTTCCATCTTTACAAAGTTTTGGAGAGATACTTTAGATAAATATGCAATCTAAATTTCAATGATCCTTGAGCTGTTTAAATCTCTAGCAGCACTACTAATGGACTGACGTTCCAAGAGTCAAGTCCTTACGAAAAACAGAGATCAAAATAATTGTCGACCTACCAGTCTTCCCTTGTGGACTTCATAGTGTGGGGAATTTGCACAAATGGAATGTAATCTGCTAAAGACCATCTCCCTGGTATGTACTGAAGTTGAGGAACGCATGGCTAGGGAATGGCTTCCCTCTGGAACCTGGAAAGAAACTGGGTCACTTTGCTCAGTTTCCTTCTCTGGACCTTCGCTGAATCATAGCTCCAGTGCTTTGGGGAGCCTTCACCAAACTTTTGGAGATGATTAAGTTTATCTAGAGCAGCAGCAGTATAGATAGTTATTTTCCAATTTGAAAGAAATCTGAAAGATTCTGAGCAGCTAGAGTGAGATTGATACCTACTTTAATACACTTGATTCAATAAAGTATTTTTCTGATTGAACTAAAATTGTGAAAATTGATGGACCAAAAGCCATTTGCTCACTCCACAAGTTGGAGAATCTCAGGGCTATAAGAGACTCTAGGTGTATGTATAATCAAACTTTTCTTCTACTCTACTCCACCTGGTAGTAGTGATTATAATATGGTACTGGTATCATATGGTGTGATACTGGTATGATTATATGGTACTGGTACTATGTAACTTAGATGTTATAGTATATGTAAGGTTCTTTGACATTCTAGCGGGTATATCATTAGATCTTATGGAGAAAAATGAGGAAATCAGATTAGCACTGCCATTCTGTAATACTAACACCACACACTTTTGTTTTTGAGCTCTGGAAAACTAAACAAGTAGTCTCCAAATCCCAAAATAGGAAGTAGCTCTCAGACACTAGTGCCTTGAAGAATGATCTCAAAATAATTTACCAATATTTTGGACTATATGCTCTTGCAGGACATTGCTTCTCCCCTACCGACAGGTGGAGTGTATTTCCCCTCTTTCTGAACCTGTCAGGCTTTTGTTACTGCCTTCACAATGTAGGCCAGGTCCTAAAAGGCAATATGATTTCCACCTGCCCATTCCATCCCTCTCTTGGGATGCTTGCTCTTGAAACTCAGCCAGCATGATGTGAGTAAGCCATGTGGTCACATGGAAAGGCTACTTGTGGGCAACTGCAAGACATTGTGAGTGAATAGGCCCTCTGATGATTTCAGCCTCCAGCTTTAGAGGCAATTGGCTGAGGCCAAGTAGAGCAGAACCCTACTCAAACTGCATACTTATGAGCAAAATAAATGTTGTTATGTTAAGCCACTATCTTGAGATATTTGTTATGAAGCAATAGATAACTGGAACATAAGGATAGCAGAGAGATTTGGCAGCAGCTTGAGGGATTGTGGGGACAAGGGAGAATGGAGATGGAAGTTAACAGAGGATGTGTTGAGAGGTGCAGAAGGGTAATGATGAGTTTGGTTTTAGGTGTGCTGTGTGTGAACTGCCTGAGAGGAGTATCTGAATAGAAATATCCAATAAGCATTTGGATATAATTGGTCAGAGAAGTAATATATAATGGGTGAGAGAAGTTACCTCTCTGAAAAGAATATTAGCCTGGGAGGTGAGAGACCTTGGTTAATTTCTGACTCAGCTACTAACTTGCTTGATGGACAAGCTCTTCTTCATCTCTCAGAATCACTGTCTCTTGTGTACATTAAAAGATGTGGAATTTTAACATCCTTTTCTTCTCTAACAAATCTAACTTGAATTTCTCAAAGTAATGTCTCCAATGACCACATAAGAAGCTCTTGTATATTCAGAGAATATAATTTGCCCTGAAAATATCAACCTTAGGAAGTTCTCATCTTATAGTGTGCTGCTCCAGCTGCAAACAGGAATAATACACTTCTACTTTTCTAAGCATTCCTAACCTAGACAGGTTGGAACATGTTGTAACCATTACTCTCAAACTGATTATACTAAATAGTTTCCAAAGTTGGCTTCCTGCCTTTATCCATGGAGCTATTCCCCATATCATGAGTTCAATGTGATTCTTAACTTTTGGGGAATTTTTATGAAAGCTAGGTGGATTCTCTCCAGAACAATGAACATATATTTTTACACAACTTTTTGAAGAATCTTGATTAGTTCACAGACCCTTCTCCCCATGTTGAAGCCAGAATGCAGGCCAGCAGGCTCAGACCTTACATGAATTAAGAGCATTCCATGATCTTTACTAGTAGTTTGACTTCTAAACAATACTTACTGTGTAAACATGGGGAGGTTTCTTAAATTTCCTGCCCTCTTGTCTCATTTATTTTTTCACTATAATCTTTTTTTGAATTTATTTTATATTTTAGAACAGTTTACAGTTCACAGCAAAATCAAGTAGAAAGCACAGAGTTCTCATATATTCCCTGCCTACATACACTCCCAACTCCCTACACTATTAAACTCCCAAACGACGTGGTACATTTGTTACAATCAGTGAACCTATGCTGACACAACACTATCACTCAGAGTCCATGGACTGCATTAGGGTTCACTCTTGGTGTTGTACATTCTATGCAGTTTGACAAATGTAAAATGACAGGTATCCACTATCATAGGTATCACAAAGAAGAGTTTCACTACGCTGCAAATCTTCTGTGATCTTCCTATTCATCCCTCCCTCCCTAATTCTTGACACCACTGATCTTATAATGTCTCCATAGTTTTGCCTTTTAAAGAATGTCATATAGTTGGAATCACACAGTTTATAGCCTCTCCAAATCATCTCATATCACTTAGTTTTCATCTATGCCTTTTCATGTCTTGATAACGCATTCCTTTTTGGCACAAAATAACATTGCATCACCTCAATGGACCACAGGATCCATCCACTTCCTAAAGGACATCATGGTTGCTTCCAAGTTTTAGCAATTATGAATAAAGCTGTTATAAACATCCCTGTGCAGGTTTTCATGTGAACAGAAGCTTCCAAATATCCAAGAAGCAAACTGCTGGGTTTCTAAATAAGATTACATTTAGTTTTGTAGAAAAGTACCAAACTGTCTTCCAAAGATGCATTTTGCATTCTTACCAGCAAAGAAAGAGAGTTCCTATTGCTCCACATCCTCACAGGCATTTGGTGTTAACAATGTTTTAGATTTTGGCCATTCTAATAGGTGTATACTCAGGAGGAGAAAGACAAATATCTTATGATATCATTTGCATATAGAATGTAAAATATTATACAAATTAACTTATTTACAAAAAAAAATAGGTTCACAGACATAGAAAACAAACTTAAGGTAATCAAAGGGAAAAGAGGGTTCAGTTCAGTCCATTTCAGTTAAGTTGCTCAGTCATGTCCGACTCTTTGTGACCCCATAGACTGCAGCACGCCAGGCCTCCCTGTCCATCACCACTCCTGGAGCTTACTCAAACTCATGTCCATTGAGTCAGTGATGCCATCCAACCATCTCATCCTCTGTTGTCCCCTTCTCCTCCTGCCTTCAATCTTTCCCAGCATCAGGGTCTTTTCAAATGAGTCAGTTCTTCGCATCAGGTGGCCAAAGTATTGGAGATTCAGCTTCAGCATCAGTCCTTCCAATGAATATTCAGGACCGATTCCCATTAGGATGGACTGGTTGGATTTCCATGCAGTCCAAGGGACTCTCATGAGTCTTCTCCAACACCACAGTTCAAAAGCATCAGTTCTTCAGCACTCAGCTTTCTTAATAGTCCAACTCTCACATCCATACATGACTACTGGAAAAACCACAGCTTTGACTAGACGGAACTTTGCTGGCAAAGTAATGTCTCTGCTTTTTAATAAGCTGTCTAGGTTGATCATAACTTTTCTTCCAAGGAGCAAGCGTCTTTTAATTTCATGGATGCAGTCACCATCTGCACTGATTTTGGAGCCCCCCCCAGAAATAAAGTCTGTCACTGTTTCCATTGTTTCCCCATCTATTTGCCATGAAGTGATGGGACCAGATGCCATGATCTTAGTTTTCTGAATGTTGAGTTTTAAGCCAAAATTTTACTCTCCTCTTTCACTTTCATCAAGAGGCTCTGTATATCTTCTTCACTTTTTGCCATAAGGGTGGTGTCATCTGCATATCTGAGGTTATTGATATTTCTCCTGGCAATCTTGATTCCAGCTTGTGTTTCATCCAGCCTGGTATTTCTCATGATGTACTCTGCATATAAGTCAAATAAGCAGGGTGACAATATACAGCCTTAATGTACTCCTTTCCCAATTTAGAACCAGTCTGTTGTTCCATGTCCAGTTATAACTGTTGCTTCTTGACCTGCCTATAGATTTTTCAGGAGGCAGGTCAGGTGGTCTGGTAGTCCCATCTCTTTCAGAATTTTCCACAGCTTGTGGTGATCCACACAATCAAAGTCTTTGGCATAGTCAATAAAGCAGAAGTAGATGTTTTTCTAGAACTCTCTTGCTTTCTCAATGATCCAACAGATGTTGGCAATTTGATCTCTGGCTCCTCTGCCTTTTCTAAATCCAGCTTGAACATCTGGAAGTTCATCATTCACATACTTTTGAAGTCTGGCTTGGACAATTTTGAGCATTGCTTTACTAGCGTGTGAGATGAGTGCAATTGTGCAGTAATTTGACCATTCTTTGGCATTTCCTTTCTTTGGAACTGAAATGAAAACTGACCTTTTCCAGTCCTGTGGCCACTGCTGAGTTTTCAAATTTGCCAGCATATTGAGTGCAGCGCTTTCACAGCATCATCTTTCAGGATTTGAAATAGTTCAACTGGAATTCCATCACCTCCACTAGCTTTGTTCATAGTGGTGCTTCCTAAAGCCCACTTGACTTCACATTCCAGGATGTCTGGCTCTAGGTGAGTCATCACACCATCTTGATTATCTGGGTCATGAAGATCTTTTTTATATAGTTGTTCTGTCTATTCTTACCACCTCTTATTAATATTTTCTGCTTCTGTTAGGTCTATACCATTTCTGTCCTTTATTGTGCCTATCTTTGCATAAAATTTTCCCCTGGTATCTCTAATTTTCTTGAAGAGATCTCTAGTCTTTCCCATTCTATTGTTTTCCTCTATTTCTTTGCACTGATCACTGAGGAAGGCTTTCTTATCTCTCCTTGCTAGTGTTTGGAACTCTGCATTCAAATGGGTATGTCTTTCCATTTCTCCTTCGCCTTTCACTTCTCTTCTTTTCATAGCTGTCTGTATGGCCTCCTCAGACAACAATTTTGCCTTTTTACATTTCTTTTTCTTGGGGATGGTCTTGATCACTGCCTCCTGTACAATGTCATGAACCTCTGTCCATAGTTCTTTGGGCACTCTGTCTAGCAGATCTAATCCCTTGAATCTACTTCTCACTTCCACTGTATAGTCATAAGGGATTTGATTTTGGGTCATACCTGAATGGTCTAGTGGTTTTCCCTACTTTATTCAATTTAAGTCTGAATATGGCAATAAGGAGTTCATGATCTGAGCCATAGTCAGCTTCCAGTCTTGTTTTTGCTGGCTGTATAGAGCTTCTCCATCTTTGGCTGCAAAGAATGTAATCAATCTGATTTCGGTATTGACCATCTGGTGATGTCCATGTGTGGAGTCTTCTCTTGTGTTGTTGAAAGAGGGTGTTTGCTATGACCAGTGCATTCTCTTGGCAAAACTCTTTTAGCCTTTGTCCTGCTTCATTCTGTACCCCAAGGCCAAATTTGTCCATTACTCCAGGAACGCGGGTAGGGAGGGATAAATTAGGAGTTTGGGATTAGAAGATACAAATTACTATATATAAAACAGATAAACAACAAATTCCTACTATATAGCACAGAGACAGCATTTTCAATATCTTATCATAAACCATAATGGAAAAGAATATGAAGAAAGATATAGATACACACACACACACACAAACACACACATATTGTAACACTGAATCAGCTGTACACCAGCAACTAGCCCAACAGTGTACATCAACTATACTTCAATTTAACAATTAACTAGGGACTTCCCTAGTGGTCCAGCAGCTAAGACTCTGCACTCCCAAAGCAGGGGGCCCAGGTTTGATCCCTGGCCAGGGAACTAGTTCCCACATGCCACAACTAAGAATTTATGTGCTACGAGTAAAAGTCCTGCTTGCCCAGATGAAGACTGAAGATGCTGTGTGCCACAACTAAGACCTGCCACAGCCAGAGAAATACATAAATATTTTAAAACTTAACTGAAAGCAAAAATATAAGAATAAATTTAGCCTGTTGTGATGGATTATCACTTGTTTTAAAAGCAGTAATTAAATAAGGAAAATAATATCTACCTTGTGGTGTCAATTTAAGATCTAAATTGAATAATATTATACACATAAGGGGCCTAGCATCACGCCTGGCATGTAGTAGGAGCTCAGTAACTGGTAGCTTCTTCCTTTTGAACCTCTCCCACAATTGAAAACCACTGATACTGAAGCCCAGTTCCCAATCTACTCCCAGGGAGGCTCTGAATCCCCTGCCATAAGAATATTCTGGCATTGAGAGGAAGCTACCACCATATTACAACCTTAGCCCTCTGATTCTTGAAAACTTATCACAAAGCAGGTCTCATGGTGCAGTGCCTGTATCGTGTAATTGAAACAATTCTTGTCAATACATCTCCAATAGCAAACCCAAAAGGAGCAAAATCTGTCTGAAAATCTCTAGTTTCCAGAAGTATGAAGTTCACTTCTTTGGAACACTAGTTTCTCACCTGACTATAAAAGCTCACATAGTTTTCTCATGCTTAGTAGGACGAGCATCTACCAAAATCATTAGAATCAGCTGATAAATGGATTTGACCTTATAATTTGTGAAGTACCACGCTGGCACAGTGGAACAAAAATCCATGGCTTAGAGTCCACCGATATTTGATTCATCTCAGAGAGTGTTTGCAGGGGACCAGATCCAGGGCAGTGACTCAATGCAGCTTTCAAACATGTTGGCCAGAAAAAGCATAGGCTCCAATAGGAGTGTTGTCAGTGGTAAATCACCTGCACACTTCGGGAAACAGTGTGAGAAAGGGTAAATGTTTTCCTGGGCTGGTTGTCATGGCATTCGGAAACAGGCACACTTGAAAGATTAGGGCTTGTCTGTTCCGTCTTCTATATCCTGATGTTGCATATAAAACAGAACAAGGGTGTCACATGGAGTAGGTTCAAGCCAAAATCTACCAGAAAATATCCTAAGGCCAATTTGGATCTTCCCTGTGGGTCCCAGAGCCAGGCCCGTCCTCTGAGGAGCCCTGCCAGGGGCCTCTATGCCTTTGTGTGTGGGTTGCGGTCTGCTGAGTCATTGCTCTTTATTATCATTGCAACTCATGAGGCGCTGCTTTGTAGGCAATTTTGTGATCCTTCCTTCAGTTTCCCTAGTTTGGAAGTAACTCAGAATTCTAAGAGAGGCTGCCTTCTTCCTGAATTTATGGGTCTATGGAAAGGTGTTGTCCTATGCCAGAGGCACCAGAGAAACTATCACAGCAAAAGTCATTTCTCACTCCATGCAGTAAACATCCACGGGCAGTCCAGGAAATGGGCACAGCCGTTGTCCTTGCAGAGCCTACGTGGAATCATCAGCGATGAAAACAACTAGTTGGAAAACCAAGTGGACCTGGGAAATCTCCAAAAAGCCTTGTATGTAAATACTGTCAGCCCCAGGAAAAGAAGGCCATCTCTCCTTATGCCATTTCTCTATGAGCATTTTGCCACAGCTCTGAGGAACTTTGAGAAAACAACTCAAATTTAAATCATTACTCTCTATAAGTTACTCCATTCTACTTTCTTCCCAGCTTTATTGAAGTACCATTGGCATATAATGTCAAAGTATAAGGTGCAAAACGTGATTATTTGATACATGTGAATATTGCAAAATGATACCACAGTAAGGTTAATACCTCCATCACCTCGTGTATTTAGTGTGAATTTTAGTTTTGTTTTTGGTGAGAACAGGTAAGAGTTACTCTCATGTACACAATATAGTATTGTGAACTGTAGTCACCATGCTGCATAATAGATCCTCAGAACTTATTCAAAGAACATGAATGAGTGCTTTGTATGGCTGATGGCACTTTGAAACTCTTCTAGGCCAATATAATTTCTGCTGTGGCTTAGGTTGTGGAACTAGATGAAGTAGCTGTGAAGAACGTGCTCAGTTGCTTTAGTTGTGTCCAACTCTCTGTAACCCATGGACTGTAACCCACCAGGCTCCTCTGTCCATGGGGTTTTCCAGGCAAGAATACTGGAGTGGATTGCCATGCCCTCCTCCAGGGGATCTTCCAGACCCAGGGATTGAACCCATGTCTCTTATGTCTCCTGCATTAGCAGGCAGGTTCCTTACCACTAGCACCATCTGGGAAGCCTGCTGTGAAGGCATCATGGTTAAATCGTGGATGCCAAAGCCAGATTGTCTGACTTCAATTTTTGGCTCTGCTACTTACTAGCTGTGTTATCTTAGGTAAGTTATTTAAGATATCTGTGCCTTAATCTTCTAATCTATAAAATAGAGACAGTTATAGTACTTATCCCATAGTATGAGCAGCATTGTCAGCAAAATTCTGTCTAAAATGAGAACTCTTTATTATTATTGAAGTACAGTTGATTTACAATGTTGTCTTAGTTTCTGGTGTACAACACAGTGAATCCGTCATATATATATATATATATATATATATATATATATTCTTTTTCATGTTCTTATCCATTATGGTTTATTACAGGATATTGATTATAGTTCCCTGTGCCATACACTAGGTCATTGCTATCTACTTTGTATATAGCAGTTTGTATCTGTTAATCCCAAACTCCTAATTTATCTCTCCCTTACCCTAAAAGGTGAACTTTTATCTGGGTAAAAATACTGGTCTGTAAAATTAGCTTTAATAACATTATCTACTTGTCTATAAGTTAAATTATATCATTCTTACCTTAATCAACTAAACAGAATACTGAAGATATTACAGAGCCACAATCTTGAACTGTATCTAGTAAAACTCTAGTAAAGGAAGTGTGAAAATTAGAAACAGAAATATATGAAACATGTTATTCATATACACCTCTAGGTGTTGTAGTCTTCCACCTTTATTAATTTAGATTTTAACAAGACAAAAAGCAGCCTACTGAATGGGAAAAGATATTTGCAACTGATGTGTTTGATAAGTTGTTAATAGTCAAAATGTATAAAGAACTCATACAAATCAATGTCAACAAAACAATCTGAATAAAAAATGGGCAGAGGACCTGAATAGACATTTTTTCAAAGAAGACATACAGATGGCCAATAGGCACATGAAAAGATGTTCATCACTAATCACCAGGGAAATTCAAATCAAAACCACAATGAGATATCACTTCACACCTGTCAAATGGCTATTATCAAAAAGACAACATATAACAAGTTTAAGTGAGGCAGTAGAGAAAAGGAAAACCTTGTGCACTGTTGGTGTGATCAATGGATATAATTGAATATGAAAGATTCATTAATATGGTTTCAGAATACACATTTTAAATTTTAAGAAACTACAACTTGAGTTTGATAAAATATAAAAGAATATCCACATTTACATAAAAAAGCTATTAGAATATACATCAGTTTTCCAACTATGTATCTGTGTGAGGCCAGATTTCTTTTATAGATACTTCAGCCAAAACAATATAATGCAACAGATTGAATACAAAAGCAGTTATGACAAACTATCTGTTATTAAACCAGACATTAAAGAGATTTGCAAAGAACTTAATGCAGTTTTGATCAAATGTGTATGGATTCAAGGTGATTCCAATAAAATTTCTGATTTTTCCCAGAGGAAGTTAAATTGATTCTAAATTTTATATGAAAAGAGCAAATAACTTAAAATAGTCAATACACTCCTAAAGAAGAACAAGGTAGGGAGACTTACCTGATATCAAGATCGAATTTTAATCTACACTATAAAAAATAAGTTTAGTATTGGCCCCAGTTTAAGCAAATATACTACACCTGATCTTAACCAAAAGGCCAAGAAGCGATAAGATAAGCAAATATACTAGTGGAACACAGCAGATATCCCAGGAATCAACTTACACACAGGTTAAAATGATATGTGACTGAATTTTCATTGCAGACCACTGGGAAAAATATCATTAAACAACTATTACAGATAAATTAGCTATTCAAATAAATAAAAATGTAAAATTAGATCCTTATCTCAGCATACTAAAACATCAATTCCAAGTGAAGTAATAACGACTTGCTTGTAAACCGTTGTTGTTCGGTCACTCAGTAGTCCAACTCTTTGAGACCCCATGGACTGAAACACGCCAGGCCTCCCTGTCCATCACCAACTCTTGGAGCTTGCTCAAGCTCATGTCCATTGAGTCGGTGATGCCATCCAACCATCTCATCCTCTGTATCCCCTTCTCCTCCATCCTTCAATCTTTCCCAGAATCAGGGTCTTTTCTTTTTTTTTTTTAATTTTGTTTTTTAACTTTACAATATTGTATTGGTTTTGCCATATATCAAAGAATCCGCCACAGGTATACATGTGTTCCCCATCCTGAACCCTCCTCCTCCTCCCTCCCCATACCATCCCTCTGGGTCGTCCCAGTGCACCAGCCCCAAGCATCCAGTATCATGCATTGAACCTGGACTGGTGACTCATTTCATATATGATATTATACATATTTCAATGCCATTCTCCCAAATCATCCCACCCTCTCCCTCTCCCACAGAGTCCAAAAGACTGTTCTATACATCAGTGTCTTTTCTAATGAGTCAGCTCTTTGTAGCAGGTGGCCAAAGTATTGGAGTTTCAGCTTCTGCATCAGTCCTTCCAATGAATGTTCAGGATCAATTTCCTTTAGGATTGACTGGTTTGATTTCTTTGCAGTCCAAGGGACTCTCAAGAGTCTTTTCCAACACCACAGTTCAAAAGCATCAATTCTTCAGCTCTCAGCCTTCTTTATGGTCCAACTCTCACATCTATACATGACTACTGGAAAAACCATAGCTTTGACTAGATGGACCTTTGTTGGCAAAGTAATGTCTCTGCTTTGTAATATGCTGTCTAGGTTTGTCATACCTTTCCTCCAAGGAGCAAGCATCTTTTAATTTCATGGCTGTAGTCATCACCTGCAGTGATTTTTGGAGCCTAAGAAAATAAAGTCTGTCATTATTTCCCCATCTATTTGCTATGAAGTGATGGGACCAGATGCCATGATCTTAGTTTTTTCAAACTGTAAAACAATGTAAACTTTTGATAACAATATTGATAGATATCTTTACAACCTCAGAGTAGGGAAATTTTCAAACAACTTACAAAAGGCACAAATTATAAAGAAATCAACTAATACATACATAAATTAAGATCTTTGGTTCAGTAAAGAAGGTAGAAAAACATCTACCTAATGATATCTATCTATAAATGTTTATAACTGCTATTACATACAAGTACTTCATATCCAAAATATATAAAAGACTCTTACAAATCAATCATAAAAATACACACAACCTAATAGGTTAAAAATGGGGAAAAGAACTGAATAGGCAGTTTACAGAAGATTAAATATAAATGACCCATAAGCATCTCTCTCACATATGTAGAGATGTTTATTCTCATTAGTAATCAGAGAAATGCAAATTGAGAGCATAAGGACATATCATTTAACACACAAACCATTGGTAAATATTAAAAAGTCTGACAATACTGTCAACAAGATTGTAGAGAAATAGGAATTCTCATCCACTGGTGGGAGCATAAATTGGTGCAGCCAATGACTGTGGCAACCATAGAAGTGTGCCATTCATCCTCCCTTCAGGACAGCCTGCTGCAGACAACATGGCCGATGGCTGAGCATTACAGGGGTACTAGTGGTGGACCATCCCTGTTTAGAGGCAGGACATCTCTAACTGTGGAGTTGATACAGGAAAACCTCATCGGTCTGAGACTCTTCCTACTCAGTTCTCTTCCTTTCTCTCCTTTCACAGAGTCCAGAGCAACATTGAGGTCTGAAGGCTCTCTCTGCTTACACCTCTCTGCTCTTTCCCCTTTTCCCTTCCTAGGCATTCCCTCAATAGATCCTTTGCGCATTTGCTCCTCCTCCCCATGAACTGTAGCCAGCCCAGGAATTTTCCAGGCAAGAATACTGGAATGGATTGCCATTTCCTACTCCAGGAAATCTTCCTGACCCAGGGATTGACCCTGAGTCTCTTGCATCTCATGGGTTGGCAGGCAGATTCTTTGCCACTGTGCCACCTGGGAAGCCCATTATAGTTATAAATGAATGTTATCTTAATAAAAAAATCTAAAATTTAAACAATACACTGGTTAGAGTGCCAGTGTACAAATGCAAAAATGAAAAAGAGCAAAAGAATGACAGATAGAAAATTTAAGAGAAAGGTTACTTCTGGGGTGGAGGTGGAGGGACAGGGAATACAGGAGCCTCTAAGTTACAGGCAATGTTCCATGGCATAATGTAGGTGGTGGGTTCTAGTTATTAATTATTATTATTTTTTGTGGATATTTCACAATATTTGGAAGGCATTGGAGCCCCAGGTCATAACAATTTAAAACAACCTATTTGCTACTCCCTCTTAAAAACCAGCACTAATGAATTTCAGCATATCCTTTCCTAGGTTGGGGCTAGACCTGATTCGGGGAGAGGAATGATAAGCAGTTGCTCATGACAATTTCCATATTTCTCCTCTTCAAGCACAGTGAACACAATCTCTGGGGAGCAGAGATCACAGCAGATGAAACAGGTGTGCTGCCCAATGCTTCTCTCAAGTCCCAATTAGTCATGCAGGAAAAGGAACTCAGAATAAAGAAGGCGCATGCTCTGTTGCCACTTAATAGTTCTAAAGGCTTTTTTTTTTTTTTTTTTTAAGTATCATGTGTGAATGTTGTCCTTTCAGAATTAGAGAATGTGAGGAGATGGGTTGATTAGGGAGCTCTGTCATAAGATGCCACTGCAGAAATGAACCCTCCCCTCATTTCCACAGACAGAATTGTTTCTAGGCTGAAACCTTCCTTGGGCCTCAGGCTGGGTATGGCCAGTTGCTGGAGTCCTGTTCCAAGATTTTTAGCATCCTCCACAGCCCTGGGGTGAAGATGCTCCATGAAGGTCTCCCACAAGGACAGGAATGCCTCCACTGAGTGAGAACTTTCCAGACTGATCCTGTGTTTCAAGCAGCCTGAGACCTCCAACTGCTGCAATCATTGCCCCTAACTTTGTTGTCCTGGTAACAATATCAATATACTTTTGACAGAATTATCACATTGAAAGATAAGAAAAGAGAATGTTTCCTCAAATCTAGTTTTCATAGCAGTCTTATGAAGTAGACATTTATTGTCCCCATTTTGCAGATAAGAAAACTGAGGCACCAGAGGGGAAGTAACATGCCCAAGGGCACCCAACTTATGAGAGGTATAGACCTCATAGCATTTGATCTCAGAGCTCAGTTTTAGGCTCGAGCCCATCCAGCATGATACTATATTCTGTGGACTCTGTACCTCAAGCCTCTCATCTATCTTCTCCTTTCCATTCCTACCTGCACTCACTTCCCTAAGTCTCTCAACACTTTTTGATTTGACTGTTGCAAAAGCCTTCCAAAGACTTCTTTCTGGCCTCTTCTGTTCCTCTACCAGCTTGTTCAATGACTGCCTTCTCTATGTAGCCACCATGAACTGCACCTCACATTCCTTCCTTTGACCTCCCATGGCACTATGCTTAAACCACTTTTGAGGACTTATTTCATCCAGCTTTGTACACAGCTACCTCTCCCAAATCTAACCCTTCATATACCAATCTAGGTAATGCAAATTCATTGTGTCTTTTTAGCATCAGTGTTAGTTTTAGTTCCAGTGCATCTGAATCAGGGGTCATTCCTACTGACAATAATGTGAAAGAAAGAGAACAGAAAAGAGGAAACCAGCAGAAGGTAAAAGAAAGGGGAGATAAAGAGAAAGATAAAATAATTGAGAGTCTGGTAAGGAAGCCTGGGAGAAAGGAAAGAAGCTGAGGAAGGGTTAAGCAAGGTCAAGATCAGTACGTTTGGCCTTGCAATTACCCCACACAAAGCCAAGGCCAGTTAAGGCTCTATATTACAGAGGCATCAGCAATACCTCTACCATTGTGGAGATTAGGGCAAATGGAAGTTGTCTAATGAGGCGAGGAACCCATTGGTGGGAGTCTCTACAGCCTTAGATCAACCTGAAGAGCATGATTCCTGATCTCAGTCCCCTTAACCCGTGAGTCTAAAAATCTTCAGGAATGAAGAATTCTGTGTAAGTAAACATACTAATAGCAGCTTCAATTCATTTAATATTTACTGTGTGCAGGCACTGCTGAAATGCTTTGTGCACATTATCTCATGAATGCTCACAACACAAACAAGTTAGGCACGATCATTTTCTTCACTTAATAGCAGAAGCAAGTGAGGTTTGACAGATGTAGTACCTTGCCCAAGGTCACAGCTCATGCAGGGAAGTTCTAGAATTTGAACCCAGAATCCTGGGATTATAACACCCATAAGGCTCTGATGTCTCCCAGAATATATTCCAGGGAGAATGAGACCAGAGTGACAATGGAGTACCCTGCAACAATGCTGTGGGGTGGGGGTGGGGCAGGAAGAGATTGTTTCCGACTGGGTAAATCCAGAAAGACTTTGAGGAGGAGGTAGGTTTCAATGAAATACACTGTCATTAGAGACACCTCTGAACTGCTGCCCCTGGCAGGGTCAATCCTGTTTATTTCCTCTAATAGAGACCATCAGGAGCACATCCACAGTTAAAGAAATCAGAGTTATTGACTCTTTGCAATGAGGTGATCACATACCATAGGGATCTGTGTGATGTAACATAAGAGACAGATAGCGGTCATTATAACATTTCTGATTTCATTAGGTAATTTTGGGAAGGGTTCAAAGAAGTGGACTCTGCTGTGAATTGGATGCTATCAGTAAACTGGGGTAATTTTATGACTGAGAATAATAATATTTATCTAGAAGGTGGGAAAAACAGAATGAGGCTAAGGCTGTAAATTTTTTTTAAGCAGCAGTTATTCACGTCCTCCAAGATAGTGAGATGTTCAGTCCATTTAGTGGTTTGAACAATGCTCTTGTTTCTGCCTGTGCTCAGATTTGATTACAAGTAGTTTTGATCTTGTCCTGATCCACCAGAGTCACAGAATGTATTGTATGATGTTGATGCTCTATGAAATTGCTTCTGTTCAACACCATTAGCATGTATTTATGATTATAGCTATTTTATGCTTTTATAATTTAAATTCTACACAAGGATTAAAAGTAGTTTAGGTACCATTACTATATGATTACAGGATTCTGTATTTGCCTATGTGTTTACTTTTACCAGAGAGTTTTGTATTTCTGTATGCTTTTTGCTCTCTAGCTAGCATCCTTCTGTTTCAACTTGGAAGACTCCATTTAGCATTTCTTGTAAGGCAGTTCTAGGTATAATAGACTCTCAGCTTTTATCTGGGAAGAATGGATATCTTTATTTCTCCTTCATTTCTGAGGGGCACTGTTGATGGATATGATATTCATGGCTAGCATCGTTTTTTTCCTTTCAGCATTTTGAAAATGCCTCTTCACTCCCTTCTGGCCTGTAATATTTCTGTCAAGAAATTCCCTAACAATCTTATGGGAGCTTCCTTGTACGTGATGAGTCACTTTTATCTTGTTGCTTTCAAGATTATTTCTTTGTGACGTTGACAGTTTGGTTATAATGTGTCTTGGTGTAGGCCTCTTTGTGTCCATCCTACTTTGCAGTCCTTTGACTTTTTAAAATTTAGATGTTCATTTCCATTTTCACATTTGAGAAATGTGCACAATATTGTAAAGCAATTATCTTGCAATAATTCTGTTTTTAAATTTGGGGAAATATTCAGCCATTATTTCAAATAAGCTTTCTGTTCCTTTCTCTTTCTCTCTTCCTCCTGGATTGCCTTAATGTATGTATTAACCAATTTGATAGTGTCACATAAGTTCCTTGGGCTTTTTCCACTTCATTCCATTTTCATTATGTTCCTCTGACTTGATAATTTCAAATGACTTGTCTTCGAGCTTGCTGGTTCTTTCTTATGATTGATCAAGTTTTATTAAATCCCTCTGGTGAAATTTCAGTTCAATTATTGTATTCTTCAGCTCAATAATTTCTATTTATTACTTTTTAAATAATTTCTATCTCTTTGCTGATTTTTTCATTTTGTTCATGCATCATTTTCCTGATTTCTTTCAACTGTCTTTCTATGACCTCTTATAATTCATTGTTTCCTTAAGATTGATTATTTTTACCTCTTTGTTAGGTTATTCATAGATTTCTTTCTTTAGGGTCATTTTCTGGGGATTTATTGTGTTTCTTGGATTGGGCTATGTTTACCTGTCTCTTTATATGCCTCATTTTTTTTTTCTTTTGTTGGAATTTGTACATTTTGAAAAAACAGCCAACTCTCCAGGTCTTTATGGACTGGCTTCACACAGGGGAAGAATTTCAGCCATCAGCATGGAGAGATTCCATATGTCTCTCAATCTTTTTCTGGGGATGCATCTTATCTAACAATTGTATGAAATTTCCCAGTTAGAGAGGTTAGCATGTTTCCTTTCTAGAAGCTCATAATCCCTTGCTGCCTCTAGTGTTTGTGTGCAGTACTGCAGGTTCTCTGTTGGGGCAACAAGCCACTGAGCCCTCTGTTCTTAGAAGCTCTCAGACATCCAAAGTATGCCAGTTCTCCATCGTTGCTCTGAGTCAGACAAATCAGAAACCAGTCCCTCAGGCAGCTCTCCCAAAAGCTGGAACATCAGACGCACTTTTCTCTTTCCCTCTCAAGGGAGAAGCTATAAGTTAGGTATTTTCTCTGATTAAATGCAGTGGATTTTCTCACTGATTTTAATGTGACTGTTCTTGGATTTGTGTTTGCCTGAAGGTACTGCAATGTCTTAGCTGATTTCTGGAATTCTCATAAAGGATTTTTGGATCAGATATTGTTGTAAGGTTGGCATCTCTGTATGGGAACAAAGTCTGGGGCTTTTTATTCCATCATCTTCTATCACCGTACCTTTTAAGGGACAATGAATTTGAGACTTAGAGACATTAGATGAATTCCCCAAAAATGCACAATGAGAAAGTTTCAGAACTGAATTCTGAAAGAGGAATAATCTGAGCACCAGTCTGTGCTTGGCATCTGCACCCTATTATGCAACTGGCAGTCAAAGAAAAGGAGAATCATGCAGTCTGAGGCCATTCTGTGCAGGGGCAAAAAGAGCTATGATGCTGAGTCAAATAGGAAAAGGTCTCCTTTTCTACTTGGCATTTTGTTTACTTAGACAAATTAATAAGTTTTTCAAATGAAATTAAGAGGTCTCCAATTGCGAATCTAGACAGTCTTCTTTTTAATAAAGTGGATTCAATTTTATTACATGTTATTAGGTATCAAGCTGGTGAAAGTGAAAGTCACTCAGTCATGTCCAATTCTTTGTGACCTCGTGGACTATACAGTCCATTGAATTTTCCAGGCCAGAACACTGGATGGGTAGCCTGTCCCTTTTCCAGGGGATCTTGCCAACCCAGGGATCAAACCCAGGTCTCCCACATTACGGGCAGATTCTTTATCAGCTGCACCACAAGGGAAGCCCACGAATACTGGGGTGGGTAGCCTATCCCTCTCCAGCAGATCTTTCCAACCCAGGAATCGAACCAGGGTCTCCTGCATAGCAGGTGGATTCTTTACCAACTGAGCTATCAGGGAAGCTGATAAGGCTGCTGAAAGGATATATAAATTTTGACTCATGAATTTCTTTTTATTGAAGTATAATTAATATAATATTTACATTAGTTTCAAGCATAAAATATAATGATTCAATATTTGTATATGTTGCAAAATGACCAACATGTTAGCATCCAACACCATGCAGATTTATAGTCTTTTCTTGTGATAACTTTGAAGATTTACTGTCTTCAGGTCAGTTCAGTTGCTCAGTCGTATCTGACTCTTTGTGATCCCATGGACTACAGCACACCAGCTCTCTCTGTCCATCGCCAACTCCCGGAGTTTACTCAAACTCATGTCCACTGAGTTGGTAATGCCATCTAATCATCTCATTCTCTGTCATCTGCTTCTCCTCCCACCTTCAATCTTTCCCAGCATCAGTGTCTTTTCAAATGAGTCAGTTCTTCACATCAGGTGGCCAAAGTATTGGAGTTTCAGCTTCAGCATCAGTCCTTCCAATGAATATTCAGGACTGATTCCCTTTAGGATGGACTGGTTGGATCTCCTTGCAGTCCAAGGGACTCTCAAGAGTCTTTTCCAACACCACAGTTCAAAAGCATCAATTCTTCGGTGCTCAGCTTTCTTTATAGTCCAACTCTCACATCCATACATGACTACTGGAAAAAATATGGCTTTGACTAGATGGACCTTTGTCAGCAAAGTAATATCTTGCTTTTTAATATGCTGTCTAGGTTTGTCATAACTTTCCTTCCAAGGAGCAAACGTCTTTTAATTTCATGGCTGCAGACACTATCTGCAGGGATTTTGGAGCACCCCCAAAATAAAGCCTATAACTGTTTCCACTGTTTCCCCATCTATTTGCCATGAAGTGATGGGACCAGATGCCATGATCTTCGTTTTCTGAATGTTGAGCTTTAAGCCACCTTTTTCACTCTCCTCTTTCACTTTCATCAAGAGGCTTTTTAGTTCCTCTTCACTTTCTGCCATAAAGGTGGTGTCATCTGCATATCTGAGGTTATTGATATTTCTCCTGGCAATCTTGACTCCACCTTGTGCTTCATCCAGTCTAGCATTTCTCATGATGTACTCTGAATATAAGTTAAATAAGTAGAGTGACAATATACAGCCTTGATGTATTCCTTTCCCTATTTGGAACTAGTCTGTTGTTCCATGTCCAGTTCTAACTGTTGCTTCCTGAACTGCATACAGATTTCTCAAGAGGCGTGTCAGGTGGTCTGGTATTCCCATTTCTTTAAGAATTTTCCAGAGTTTGTTGTGGTCCACTCAGTCAAAGGCTTTGGCATAGTCAATAAAGCAGAAGTAGATGTTTTTCTGGAACTCTCTTGTTTTTTCAATGATCCAACGGATGTTGGCAATTTGATCTCTGGTTCTTCTGCCTTTTCTAAATCCAGCTTGAACATTTGGAAGTTCACAGTTCACATAATGTTGAAGCCTGGCTTGGAGAATTTTTAGCTGTCTGCTTTAAAATATAATACGGTATTATTAACTATAGTCACCATGCTGTACATTATACCCCCAAGATAGAGATGGCTTCTGAGTGGTTTACATTGAT
This sequence comes from Bos grunniens, assembly GCF_055505025.1. Taxonomy (NCBI): domain Eukaryota; kingdom Metazoa; phylum Chordata; class Mammalia; order Artiodactyla; family Bovidae; genus Bos; species Bos grunniens. Next base: position 112,554,665 of record NC_141194.1, on the reverse strand, counting down.
ATATTTTCTACATAAAATGTTATTTTCTAAAGTTTGAAAAAGGATAGTCTTTAGGGTTTTCTTCAAATCACTTATTTTAAAGGTGCTTTTTACCCTAGCTCCATTGCCACCTCCCCATATAACCTACAGCAAGTCACATGGCTAGGAAGTGAGCCTGGTTATAAACCTGTAAGCTACAAGTTCTTACATTTTTTCTTCTTTTTTTCCTTCCCTTGGGCCTTCCTTCCATCTTTCCTTTCTCCTTTCCTTCCTTCCTTCCTTTCTTAAGTAAGGGCTTCTCTGCTCATCACTATAACAAATAGATTTGGGGGGGGTAGTGGATAAGAAACATGCAACATGGGGGAAAAAACAAAGTTCACAAAATGTTCTCCTAGTCATGGTTGCTGGGTTACACTCACTGAATTCTTTGATGAAGGATGTCCCTGATTTCCTTTTTCTCCAGGTATAAACTTATTGTGACTATTGTTGCATCAATAACATTACAGAAATCAAAAGCAAAATAATTCTCCTGTGATTCCACCAGCAAAAGGAATAAAAGAGAATTCTATAGCCAGAAGACAATTAGATTTTGAGTCCTGAACCTGCCACTTCCTAGAAATGCACTGTGCAGCTGCAGAATAAGCAGAAGAAGACTGACCTCCCAGTGTTGTTGTGAGCATTCGATAAAATAATGTGCATAAAAGTACCTCATAACTGTAGGTTACTGGGTACTTTGGTTATAATTGTTTTTGCCTTTTATATTATCTTCCAGATCTTCCCCACAGGCATACAAACCTTTCCCAGCTATGATAGTCACACACAGAAGTTCATTGCTTGCCACTTACACTTACTGTGGACTTGCTTGCCTCTTTCTACACCATCACTATCATCATTTTTTGAGGTAGTGTGCTCTCTTAAGTGGATGTGCCAAAACGCATCAAGCCATTTCTCCCCTCTTGGGTGGTGTGTCTATTCCTGAAGTTTCACTATATAAACAGATAACAATGAGCATCGTTTAATGGTTTGTATTCTTTGTACATCAATAGGAAATGTTAAACTCTAACTTAGAGGTCTGTAAGGGTTTCCCTTGTGGCTCACCTGGTAAAGAATCTGCCTGCAATGCAGGAGACCCCGGTTCAGTTCCTGGGCTGGGAAGATCCGCTGGAGAAGGGATATGCTACCCACTCCAGTGTTCTTGGGCTTCCCTTGTGGCTCAGCTGGTAAAGAATTCGCCTGCAATGTGGGGGACCTGGGTTCTATTTTTGGGTTGGGAAGATCCCCTGGAGAAGGAAAGGCTACCCACTCCAGTATTCTGGCCTGGAGAATTCCATGGACTGTATAGTCCGTGGGGTCGCAAAGAGTCGCACACAGCTAAGTGACTTTCACTTCACTAAGGGCTAAAAAACGTTCTTCTGAGAACATAATTGGCCAAAGTCAGCCTTGCAGCCAGTAAGGCTTTCACAAGCCAGAGCCTCAGGACCCATCAAGGGTGCCTTGTGCCCCTGCAGAGTCAGGAGAGAAACAGAGAGGGGCTTGGACAGCGATTTTTCAATGTAAGTGTGGGAACTGCTGTGTCTGTGGCTGGGAGCAGTCATTTAGAGATAGGAATAGATGTAAACACAACTTTCAAGGACAAAAAGCCAAAGTCTTGGTCTGCAGAGGTTACGGTTCAAAATAGTCTAATTGGGTGTGGGAACAATGGCAAAATGTTCCAGGCTGACAAGTCACAAGGCGTATAAAGATGGAATCAGTGCTCTCTGAGGCTTCACCTGGAGGCAGGTCTGAGACTAGCCAGAGTCAGAGGAGCCGTCGGACGAAAAAGAGGCCAGAGCCAAGCTTCATTTTGGGTAGGAAAGGCTCAAGGAGAAGAGGCAGTGCAAGAGGAATCACAATTCATTCACAGGGAAAGAGGCCTTTTGTAAGCTGCCTCATTAGAACAGAGCAGGGGGAGTGGAGGCACGTGGCCTCTCCTGGGAATGGGAAGAAACTCAGATGGCAAGTGGGTCAGGAATTTGTTGGTCATAACATATGGAAGTGGGCCCATAGGATGAAGGTGCCAACAATCAAATAAGCTCAGGACAGGTCCATGCTCAGCCTGGTTCCCTCTGCTGTGACACATGGAAGAGGTAACGGGAGCAGAAGCAATCATAGGCCAACCAGACAGTGTCATCTCTGTGCAAAAAACTCTTCAAAGCAGCCCCTTTGTTCTTAGGATATGGTCTGACTCCACCCTGTGCCAGCCTCCTGTTTTCCCTCCACCAGTGCACTGGTTCAGGGTCTTAAATCGTGAAAAAATCTAGTCTGTGGTCAAGTCTATGATCCACGTTTCCCTGGTACAGATCCACCACACTGAAGGGCTAGAGTACAGGCACTGGTGAGAGGTACTGAATGGGTACAGTGGAAAGGGTAGAGGACAGGGAGACAGGTTAGGGTGCCAACTCCAGCTCTGCTGTGCAACTTTGGGCACCTCTCTTGTCCCGGCTAGGCCTCTGATTTCCCTGCAGATAAATCCTTTTCATTGTAGTGTCATATGGTTTGATAGGCAGCTTGGATACACAGTTGTATTATGGGGGATGATCCACCCCAAGGCTTCTGCTAGCCTTTATGTAAACATGAAAAAAGGCACTCTTTTCACTAGACATTTTACTTACTTAAGTTAGAAAATTATTCTAAAAAATATATAATCTTTGCTATCTACTAAAGGAAGAGCATCCACTAGGATGGTGTATTATAAAATCTACAAATTTTCAGCAACCCTGGACCCACATGGTACTCATGTCAGAAATTAGGGGCTGGTTATGGAGAACAGTATAGAAGATCCTTAGAAAACTAAAAAAAGAACTACCATATGATCCTGCATTCTCATTCCTGGGCATATGTCCATAGAAAAACCATAATTTGAAAAGATACATGCACCCCAATGTTCACTGCAGCACTATTTACAATAGCCAAGACATGAAACAACCCAAATGTCCATCAACAGATGAATGGATAAAGAAGATGCGGTACATATATACAATGGAATACTTCTCAGCCAAGAAAAAGAATGGTATAATTCCATGTGCAGCAACATGGATGTATTTGGGAATTACCAGACTAAGTGAAGTAAGTCAGAGAAAGAGAAATATCATAAGATATTGCTTGTATACAGAATCTAAAAAAAATGCAAATGAACTGTAATAGAAATAGGCCCACAGATAGAAAACAAATTTATGGTACTAAAGGGGAAAGTGGGGGAGGGATGAATTAGGAGTTTGGGATTAACACATACACACTATTATACTTAAAATAGATAATCAACAAGGATCTATTGTATAACACAGGGAACTCTACACAATACTCTGTAAGAATCTATAAGGGAAAAGAGTCTGAAAAAGAATACACACACACATATAAATAACTGAATCACTTTTCTGTACACCTGAAACTAACACAACATTGTAAATCAACCATACTTCAGTTAAAAAATAATTTGGCTTTTTTTTTTTTAAACAAAAGAAATCAGGGGCTGGGAAGGCCATCAGTCTGGCCCAGTGAGGCATATCTTACTGGTCCAGGACCAATAAGGAAGAATGTGACTTTTGAACTGAGCATAGTAGATTTGAGGAGTCTACCATTAGGCAAGAACCAGAAGAAATCTCATCAACAGAGTGATGGTGATAGTCCCACAGACATCTCTTCTTTGTGGGCCAAGCAAAGCTCTCCAAAATGGCCCAGCCAGAGGCTACAGGTCGATATGGGATTGGGCTTGGGGAGGGAGGAAGGTCATTCCTTGAATGGCCTGATTGCTGACATGATGGGAAACAACTACTTTTCTGTCACTGACCCCTTTCTGGATGACAACAAATACTTGACCAGGTCCTCTCATGCAAGACTTTCTCAAGGTCATTTCAAACAGGCCCTAGACTCTGGAGACCTCTTCAGACACCTCAGATGCCCAGACATAGTGAGAAAGAGTGGACTTGACACAGAAGTCTCCTAAACATTTTAAAGAACTGGTGTTTCTTCCTACCAATGAAACTTCCATAGACACGATGGGTACATATATCTAGCATGGACTTATTTACCAGCAACAAACACATGAAATTAGCTGGTCCCTAAAGGCAATTTTGTTTTTCCCTGCCTGATGCTTTAATAAATCTTCCCAATCAGGGAGGTCAGGAGGTGTTGGGGGAAGGTACCACATTTGCTTTCCATAGTCTCACATTCTGCATGAGTAAGCAGTTTTCCATTTAGGGTCTGTGGTGATCCCCTTGAGTCCGTCTGTATGATCGTGTGATTTCTAGTTTCTGAGGGCCTGGCCATGTGTTTGCCTTGGCCAACTATAACAGGAAACTTTCTTTCACATTTTTCTGTTTCAAAATTTAAAGTCCTGGGAATATTTTAGAAACAGGCCCCTGACCAGGACAATGTTTCTACTGTAATACAGCCTAAAAGGGATGATTCTCAGGAGCATAATCCTTCTCCTTCCCCAGCCACACTTTTGAAGAGAGCAAAAGAGACTTGATTTGAATGTTCATATTTCAGTCCATGCCTTGGCTGCTGTGAGAAATGTGAGTGGGCACAAAGCACTCTCTTCTTGTGCTGACAATCCAGGAGCTCCAGAAGATGCTATTTTTTTCTGCCAAATAGTAAACTGAGGAGCTGCTAGGAGAAAGAAAGACTTAACATGGTCTGGCCCTGAGGATGAACATAGCAGCAGTTTATATTCCAGTGGCAGTTCAGTGATAGTGATGGTGGTGGGGATGATGATGGAGGAGGGGATGGTCATGGTGGTGGGGATGATGATGGAGGTGGGGATGGTCATGGTGGTGGGAATGATGATGGAGATGAGGATGATGACTGTGGTGGGCACGGTGATGGTGGTAGGAATGGCTGTGCTAAGATTAAAGGGGTCTTTCTTCTGGACTGAGGGGATGGGGGGAACCTATAAACTGTAAGCCTTAGCAATCCATCTGGAAATATAGGCAATGTGCAATCTGTCAGGGACTCCTGAAGCGAGGAGTTCATGATCTCTGGTAACTCTGCACTGCAATGGAAGGAGGCACCGCAAATCACTGGTACATCCTGAGGCTTTTGAAAGCCAAGAAGACGTGAAAGCAAAAGGTCCTTGGCTTACCTTGGTCCCTCTTCTTAGGTCGGCATTGCAATAACTGAACTGGAATTTCCTTATTAGATATTTGTATTTTCTTGTATTTTTGTGTCTGTGTGTGTTTTTAACAAATGAGAATCCCTGTTTCCAGGATCTGGGAATGAGGCAGCTCATTACCCATTATGATCTTACAGGGCATTCTTCTATCTAAAAACAAGTCACTAAATCTTTTGCTATCCCTTCAAAAAAAATTCCACAAATCAAATCATCACTCATGTAATTTGATAGCTATTTCCCCTCTAAAATTACGGTCATTGTTCAAAAATCCTTGATAAAGAAGTACATATGCTACTGTATCACAGTGTGTTAAAACATTTTATAAATATGTTTCAGCATTATTGCTTCCTTTTTTAATCTCCTGTATTTTATACATTTAAAGACCTTTCTGAAACTATAGGCTTCAGCAGACCACTGAGGGGCCAGGGCACAACCAGGTTAAGACCTCCTGCATGCTAAGTCACTTCAGCTGTGTCTGACTCTTTGTGACCCTATGGACATAGCCCACCAGGCTCCTCTGTCCATGGGATTCTCCAGGCAAGAAAACTAGAGTGGGTTGCCATTCCTTCTACAGGGGATCTTCCTGACCCAGGAATTGAACCTGCATCTCCTGTGTTTCCTGCATTAGCAGTTAGGTTCTTTATCACTAGTGCCACCTGGGAAACACTAAGACCTTATGCCTCACAATAAATGGCACTGTTGCTCCCAGAAAGGCTAACCTCCAAGGCTGAACAGTTTAATACAAACTCATCACAAGAGTAGCACAACTCAGAGCTGTTCTGTAATAGCATGCTGCTCACAGGCTTGACTCAAGGAAGGAGCAGCACTCATGCTGGAGGAACTAAAATCATGCCATCCATCAACACCAAGCCATAGCCACAAATCCAGTCCCTTCTAAGTAATCCCACAGGAGGTTTGCTACATGATCTCCTGGGCTGCAGTGTCAGCCTGTGTAGACTGAGTTCTGCCCCTCAGTGGGCCAGAAAAAGGCAAAACCTGATTCTTCATTCTAGCAAGAAATGATTGTCCCTGGACTTCTGCAAAGAGCATTATTTCAAAACAACTGGTGAATAGAAACAAACTAAATGTCCATCAACAGATGAATGGATAAAGCAGATGTGGTACATATATAAAATGGAATATTACTCAGCCTTAAAAAAGAATGAAATAATGCCATTTGCAGTTAACACCATGGATGGACCTAGAGATTATCATATGATATCACTTATACGTGAAATCTAAAATATGAAACAAATGATACAAAACAAAAATAGATCAAAAGATATAGAAAACAAACTTACAGTTACCAAAGAGGAAAGGTGGGGAGGGATAAATTAGGAGTTTGAGATTAACAGATACACATTACTATATATAAAATAGATAAGCAACAAGGGCCTAGTGTACAGCACAGAGAACTACATCCAATATCCTATGATAAGCCATAATAAAGATTGGAGGCAAGAGAAGAAGGGGATGACAGAGGATGAGATGATTGGATGGCATCACTGATTCGATGGACATGAGTTGAAACAAGCTTCAGGAGTTGCTGATGGACAGGGAAGCCTGGCGTGCTGCAGTCCATGGGGTCACAAAGAGTTGGACACAACTGAGTGACTGAACTGAACTGAAGCCATAATGAAAAAGGATATGTAAAATAAGGTATCTTATGGGCATCCTGGTGGCTCAGATGGAAAAGAATCTGCCTGCTATGCAGGAGACCTAAGTTCAAACCTTGGATCAGGAAGATCCCCTGGATAAGGGAAAGACTACCCAATCTAGTATTTGTGCCTGGAGAATTCCATATATCTGAGTAAGTTTGTTGTACAGCAGAAATTAACACATTATAAATTATAATAAAATAAAATTTAAAAAATAATAACAAATACAGTTCAGTCTATGCCCTGTAAAACCTCCTCACCAAGGTTGGACATTGAGAGTGAGTGGGGAGAATGCACCTAACTCTGGTACTTGAAGAATGCTTCTCACTGGCACCATCACCCTGTCCCTTTCTGCCCCCTCCCTTCCCTTTCACTGAGTTTGTGCACACTGCAATTGGTCATACTGGGAGATAATGGGGTGCATTCCTCAGGAGGGAAGGTAAAACTGTGAAAAATGTGCATTCTCTGTCATCTTCCCTCATCTTCCAATATTTATTTTTGATCCAAGAAGTAATGCTTTCTTCATGCATTCAACCAACACATGGATTCCTATTATAGCAGGATCTGCTTTTATATACATTATTTCCTCATCTGGACAGAAAACAGTCTAATTTTCATATGAGAGAAATTCCCACAGGGTAAGTGAGGATGTAGCAACAGTTTCTGTAAAGGAGTGGCCGTATATAAAGTACTAGAGGAGCATTTCACACTTTAGACATGTTACAAACATCACCCTAATTAATCTGCCTGACTCTGTCTCCACTTTAGATAGACAAAGCGATAAAGTCACTTGCCTTGCCCAAGTTCACATGGACAGCAGGAGCAGAGCTAGCACCTGGACTTGGCTCTCTCACCAAGAGTCTCCATGTGGCCCAACAGCTCCAGGTTATTGCACTTTTACGATGGTGCTGAGAAAGAAGACAGCCACACTAGTCCTGTCTCACTAGTAGATGGGGTTCTCTTCCAAATCCTAAGATGTCTGTCTAGAGACATGCCCAGAGTCCTAGGGCAATTCAGATAGGAATTTTCCAATTGGAAGCACAGAATAAGAGCAATAGAGTAATTAAGGGATGGGCCATTTAAAGGTTCCCACCAAACTTTCTCTCTGGATATATCTATCTGTGGTTCCTACGGCAGTCTGATGGGAAATGTCCAGAATACACCTGTAAATACTCAACTGCTGGTACAATTATAGGAGTGAGTGGACCATCTGTCATTTGGAGAAACAACTGTCTAATTGCATCCTTAACTGATTATTTGCAGATGTGTTCAATACGTGCAAAAGAGAAAGCCACTCGGAGTCATGACCAAGGGTTTCATTATCACATTAGCAAATCCTTCTTCAACAGCCCAGAAGAGACCTGCAAGTCAAAAGCTTTCCCCCAGATCAGGCATCCTAGTGGGACAGAGAGAAGAATGGGAGTGGGACAGAGAATGAGAGAAAAAAAGAGAGCAAGTCAGGTTCTCCTTCAAGGGCCTGAGCCAGGCTTCTGGAGTGGTCAGCCACAACCAGGCACACTTTCTGCAGGAGAAGTGACCCAAAATCCTGGGCTGGGGAAGGAGAAGGGAGGGCAACTGGCCTCCCACGTCCTCAGACCAGGTGTGAGACAATAGCACTGGGCCAACACATGTAAAGTTCAGTCAGATCCTCCAGAGCAACCCTGCCTTCATTAACAATATTAACTGAAAGATGACTGTGGCTTTGAATTGCTAGATCTACCCACAGAACTGCCTGGGAGCATGTGATACTTAAAAATGACAGAGATGCCCAAGATTTGACTCAGACAGTCTTTTCTTTTATGGTCACTGAAAGAATCTCAAAAGGGCTTCACCTGCCCGTGTGTCTCCCAGTACCATGGTCACACTTACCTGTTGGTCAGACAGCTGCTGCCTGTCCCACCTGACAAATCAGAGAGTCGAGAAATGCCAGAGCTGGGAGGACCCTTGGTGAGCACTAGGGCCACCCTCATTTATTTTACAGATGAAAAAGTAGAAGTGGGGAGAGAAGAGGCTTGTCTGAGGTTACACAGAAAGTTAGGGGCAAGATCAAGACTAGAATCTAGGTCTCCTGGGGCAGGGGTCAGGACGCCATGTGCTTACCGGTTGCTGTCTAATATTAGGCAGATATGTGTGATGGATCCTTGACAGAGCCAAGACATGTCACCTCCGGCCTCCTCCCCCTTTCAAACCTGTCTGAGGGGCACCTCAGTTCTGATGAATATTTGTCAGATGGAATTTCCTGTACCTGTGTTGTCCCAAAGTTTTCCTAAAGCTAATGGCACTGGAAATATGCACCAATTAATGAGGACTGTAGATGACAGAATCTTGTAGCAGACAAAGCCATAAAAATCTAGAAGAATCTTCCCTAGGTGTAGATATAAAAACTCCTCTGGGAACATCTCTGCAAGAAGAGTGTTTCTATGACACCAAGTTAAAATCTAAATTACATTATTCAGTGCTCTGCAAGTGTGGACTAGTAAATAACACATAAACTAAAGCAGCACTTTATGAGGAAGGCTCATCTGATATTTCAAGGATTTTCCCACTCTTCAATTCATTATATAATATGGACACTTTGAGCCACAAAATTTCTAGAGTTTATTCAATACTTTTTATGTGCTTTACAAGGTCATTAGAGAATGTATTTGCTCTTTCCCTTACAGATTGGAAGGTGGGTAGTGATATATGAGGTTTCACATTTTATTTATTCACCAAACTGTTCCAGATGTGGTCCCATCATTTATCCACTGACACATCAAACCTGCTGGGTGCCCTGCACACTGACCTCCTCCCCACATTCGCTTTCATGCTCTTAAAGTTATAGCACAGCTCGCTTCGATGAGAAGACAAGAGAATTGCTATTTGGGGAGAGTTAGGTGGCAGGAGGGAGGCGATCGAACTTTGGTAATAAAAAATTTAATTGCTCGGCTACAATTTGAAAACGATATCCAGGTGGAAAACTGACCCAGTACCTTTCTGCCCAAACCATTGCTTCCCACTTGCCCTCCAACCAGGACTGTGTGCCTCAGATTTGGAATGTGCAGGATCTGAATAAACGGAGTTGAGCAGGTACTAAATCATTTTCCCCTTCTCCTAGTGATTTGTCACCGTAATAAGCATTCTGAGGGTGATAGACCTTTTATTACTCTACACTGTTCAGCAGGAAGGAGGCTGCAATGGATTCCTGGTGCTCTTTAGGGAAAATAATTATCCCATGCCGACATTTTTTTTAAATATCGATTTAACAGAAAGAGTTATATTTAAGCCCAAGTGCTTATTTAGTGTAAAATATGAAACTCTATTGTGTTTGTATTGGAGATACATACCATAGTCAACGAGATACAATCCATACTTTTCCCAAACACTTCCTATATATTGTTTGGTGAGGACAAAGGGAGCAAGGGGTGTTGTCACTGCAGGAGCCCCTCTCTAATGCCAGCTCTGCTGGATACTATAGCATATACTACACCATATATAAATCCTGGTAAGGCCACCTGATATTTATAATTTGCCAGTGTCATGTGCATCAACACATCTGACCCCTACAATATTCCCGTGAGGGCTTCAGGGCTCATGTTATTAGTCCCGTTTTCCAGAGGAGAAGACTGAGGCTCAGAGAGACTGAAATGAGGATACAAAAAGTATACACAGAAATGGTGCTATAGCTTGGGTTTCCAAACTTAGCAAAAAAAAAAAAAAAAAAGGAAAAAAGAAGGAAATAAAACATATTATATGGGACAAACTTACACTAAAAAATTATTTATTGTTTAGTTGAAATCCAAATTTAAGTAGACATCATGTATTTTATCTGACAGCCCTAGGTAGAAAGGAGATGCCCTAGCCCCTTTCTGCCCTCATGACTTTGTTAAGAAAGCATGGGTGGTTTGCCCACAATCCCATGCCAAGTAAATGGCAGAGATGAGAATTGAGTCCATTTCTGTGACTTCTCAGCTGAGTAATTTCAAATTCTCCCTTACTTCCCCACCTTCCCCCCAGGACCAAAGACAGGAGAGCTGGCACAGGCTGTGACACACTCAGCCTGACTAGGTGGGAAATAGTTTTGTTATGGGCCTTTGAGGTCCCCAGGCACACACAGCTGCCCTGCCCCAAAGACAACCTTGGTCTAGCATCCCCCACACTTAACCCAGTAGAGCGGCATCTGAATACAACCAGAGTACTCGAATGAATGGTTCTCTTAATGTGGGACCAAGAAAATACACTCGGTTTCCCGAACAAACACAGAAATGTACCTCAAAGCCATACAATATCATTTTCTGCTTAGTGGATCAGCAAAACACAAGGCTCTGTTATACTCCATGCTGGTGCAGCCAGGTGGAAGCAGGCCTCTCACACAGAGTTAGTGAAAGTGTAAAGAGATGCCATCTTTCTAGGGATCAGTGTGGCACTTACCTATAGCAATTTAAAACTCACATACCCTCTGGCCCAGCAATTTCACACTACCGGAAATTAACTTGCCCACGCAGATGCTTACACAGTCCAGCCCTATCCATTGGCCAAGAGGCCTAACTAGACAAATTCAACATGACCGTCTTTGTCCCGCCAACAACAGCACCCACCATTAGCACCAGGCACAAGGCCACGTTCTCCATACAAGTTTATTTCATGTAAGCCCACAGTCTTTACCAATATAAACCCCATTGTACTTGGATGGAAACTGACATGTCAAGACATTCAGAACTCAGTTCAGATCACATAATGAGCAAGTGGAGGAGCAGGTATCAGAACCCAAATTAGTTTCACACTGAATTCTGTTCCTTACCCCTTTCCGCACTGAGGCTCAGGGAGAAAGTGATGAGGGAATGAGCCATAGCAGTAGATTTCCATGAGAACAGGAAATAGCTATTCCTCTCCCTGGTTGGGTTGTGGTATTTTCTGTTATGGTTCAGATGCTCAAACTTCTGGAACAAGTCATTAACAGGTAGGGGAAGTCTGCACAGAATCCAGGGTCCCCAGTGACTCTCCTGGGGAAGAAAAGTACAAAATGAATGAATGCATCAGTAATAGATTTCTGCTTGCCAAAGAAATCCATTTCTTTGGTTTCAGTAAAAAACAATACGGGAATCCTTTCTATTTTATTTTTTGTAGTCATTTCATCAAAAGCAAATGACAGGATGGTATAAACTGTAAATTTTGAGGTGTCAGTCTGAGGAAACACTGAAAACATTTGAAAGGGCTGACATTGCTGTGATCAGAGGGAAAAATATTTTAAAAACTAATCCAGTGACATTGATTAACCCTAAAAGTAAAAATGATGTAACCTTGGTAGGTTAGTTTGTTATTTTATGAAGTAAAATATGAATGGCTTTAAATGAGCAAACATTGAAACATTTCAACTCTCTTTCCAAGCAAAAAGAAAAAGAAATGGTGATTGAGTACTTACAGTATGCAAGGAAGACACTGTGACAGGCTTATGCCCTAACACACTGTCATAGTCCTGCCCTGACACATGTCTTAAACCACAAATCAAAGCAATATAGGTGGGACTTCCCTGATGGTCCAGTGGTAAAGAATCTGTCTTCCAATGCAGCACCTAAGCTAAGTCGCTTCAGTCGTGTCCGACTCTGTGCAACCCCATAGATGGCAGCCCACCAGGCTCTGCCATCCCTGGGATTCTCCAGGCAAGAATACTGGAGTGGGTTGCCATTTCCTTCTCCAATGCATAAAAGAGAAAAGTGAAAGTGAAGTCATTCAGTCGTGTCCGACTCTTAGCTACCCCATGAATTGCAGCCTACCAGGCTCCTCCATTCATGGATTTTCTAGGCAAGAGTACTGGAGTGGTGTGCCGTTGCCTTCTCCGCCAATGCAGCAGACACAGGTTCAATTCCTAAGATCGCATATGCAACTAGAGAAGCCCACACCACAACTACTGAGCCTGCACACTCCTAGGGGAGCCTGAACACTGCAACAAAGACCCAGTGCAGCCGAATTCAGTAAATAAAAGTGCAATACAGTTGAGTGCAAAGGCTTTAGATGAACTACTGTGTCCTCAGAAAAAATTTCTGGAGAGCTCAAATGCCATGGGTTGCAGAGGATGTCATTTATAAGTGGCGGATGGCTCATGTCCAGGCATCCTTGGGCTGCCTTGAAGGCTGGAGTGTCATGTGTTAATTGCACCTACTAGAATGGTCCACTCCTACTGAAGTGTCCCCAGGGAGCTTCTATGGATTATTGACCGTTGCTATAATTTCCTTCTCGTGTCTTGTAATTGTGGTATAATTGAGATATAATAAATTGCATTTATTTAAACTATACTCTCGTTTTTGAATATATAAAATGCTTTAAATGTTGCAATACTTTTATATTATATCTGCTTCACCTGTTAAGTCAAACTTCTATGTACATTTCCTCATCATAGATTTATATTTCTTCTTGTGTAGCCTGCTCAGGAAAACTTTGCTCTTTGTGGCTATTGACTTTGTATTTAGGTTTTCATTAGTTTTCACTCTGTGTAAAATAGAAGCATTTGGGGGGACTTCCTTGGTGGTCCAGTGGTTAGGACTCCACTATTCCACTGCCAAGGGCTCAGATTCAATCCCTGGTCAGGAAACTAAGATCCCACAAGCCACACCATATGGCCAAATAAATAAATGAAATAAGAGTATTTTTGCACACAATTTCACTTTATCAGTTTATAGATGTTTATTTTTTGTCATCTCTATAATAATAATTGTGATTTATTTATAATCTTTTACTACCCACATCAATTCATCTACCATCAAAACATAACCACTGCACAACCATACTTTGAATTTTCCCAATTTAGTAGGTCTTCTTCAGGAAATAATTTAAGTACTAAACTACTAGTGTACTAACTGAAAAATAGAAGAATTTAGGTATGGCAGTTTAGGGCTTCCCCAGTGGCTCAATGGTAAAGAATCTGCCTGAAATGCAGGAGACCCGGGTTTGATCCGTGGATAAGGAAGATCCCCTGGAGGAGGAAATGGCAATCAGCTCCAGTATCTTTGCCTGGAGAATCCCATGGACAGAGGAGCCTACAGTCCACAGGGACACAAAGAGTCAGACATGACTGAAGTGACTTAGCGTGTGTGGCAGTTTAATGTTTTTCCTCTACAGATAATACAGTATTTCTGAGTGTACCCCAAAGCTGTCTGCAGGGAGGTTGCCAAAGCCTATGCCCATCTCAGGGCTGATGTGAGAATCACATGCCGCTATGAAGAGACAGTCTTTGTGCTCTGGACAGTGCTCTCCCCATGTGAAGAATCATTTTTACCTAAGCCACTCATACTGTCAGCAAGAGGAATCACACTTTCAGCTTCAGAAGGCCAAAGATGGCAGCATCCAGGAAGACACCACCATGCTGTTGAATTCAGAGTTGTGGACACCGGTCTCAGATCACAGGTGCTGAGTTCTGCAAAGGTTTCTCTTCCACACAGCCAGGGCCTTTTGATGTGTTTCATGACTCACCAAGCCACACGACTATGACCCAGCTCCCTTCACCCTGTAGCTGTTTGTGGTACAGACCCATCTCACTTGAAGCTGGTGAATGCAATTCAATGACCTAAGAGCAAACTGAATCAGACAGTGGCTAAGTTGATGGCCTATTTTTGTCCAGTGATGAAACACATGCTTGGCAACTGACATCCTGGGATACAGGAAGAATGATTCTCTAAGGGAAGAGCATAGAGCCTGGGAAAGCCTGGATATGAGGGACTGACTCAACATACTCAAAGACCAGAAAGGCCCTTGTGATACCAGCAAGTCTCCTACTTTCTAGAAGTCTCCTCATTGTCAGCTTTGTGGTCTGAGGACAGGATATTGCAACACTCAGGTGAGAAGTGATGGTGGCCCTGACTCAAGCAGCTAGCTGTACGGACAAATGGGAGAGGAAACAGTGAGAGCTATGCTGAGAACAGCAACCCCAGTCCTCACTTGCCTGTCTGCACCATACAGTTTTAAATAGATCCAAGCATGGAATGTTTATAACTAAAGCAAAACCCAACTTGAACTTGAGGCCAGGGAGAGTCATAATCTTCATCTATCCCACATAATGTGAATATTCACACATTTTACTGCAGAAGCATCACTTGTTTGATGACGGGGTGCTGCCCTAGTATTAGGTAATACACAAAATAGTGCAATATATTCTCTTTCTAACATTTGAAATGTAACTCTCTGAACCACACCTGGCTCTTAGGTAATAATAATCTAATATCTGTGTGACTTAGGGTAAGTTATGTCACCTCTCTAAGCACTGGTGAAGATAACTGGGGTTGCTGTGAAAATTAAGTGAACAAACATACATCCAGGGCTAGAAGGTGCTTGACAGTATGAAGAATGACCTGGGGACAACTGGCATAAACCAGGAAGCCAGGCTCCTGCATGCTTAGAGCTCTCAGACATTATGAAGGAGGTGAGTGCTACTGAGGACCCTGGACTCCGGAAGGGAGCAAAAGGAAGTGGTTACTGGTAAAATTAAACATCAATTGCCATCTCTTGAGGGTATAATATTTGAGACCTGATGCATTCTTTGTGTTCTAGACTTAACTCCAATACCATTTTATGCTGTGACCTTGAGCATGCCACTTGCCCTCCCTCCTCTGGATCTTTGGAAAGAAAAGGGTAAATTCAATTTCTAAAAGCTGTCCAGCTTGAACACATTGACTCCAATAGGAACATGCCACAGCGTTGCAACCCCAGTTGGGAATATGAAAACCTCTCGGTTACTCCTTCCTGGGGGCTAAGGCAACACAACCCTTGTTTTCATAACCCAGAACTACATCCAGGGCCAGTTCAGAGCAGCAGATGGACAGACCCAACTCCTAGACGTTTGTAATTGATCAGGACACACTATAATGAAGTAATTTTCTTGTCTTCATTCTCCATGTCAGCAGGGATCTGTCTGCCACGCAGGAAGGGTGACAGGGTAATCTGAGCCGCAGCTGAAAATCTGCTTTTTCTCCACAGTTATTTAGCCTGCCACGAGCTGGGGCAGGTGGTGGGAAAGAGTCCAGACAAGCAGGGGAATTTGGTTGCTCTCAAAATATCATACAGGAACTTTCAAAAATTGAACTGATTTATGCTTTGTAATGTTTTCAATAATGTGTAAATTAAGGTAGAGTTTAAATCTGGGCTAAAGGAGAAATTGTGTATGTTACCAACCACAAAAGGAGCACAGAAAAATCTAATTGTATAATAATGTTCCCTTTGCTGTACCAAGAATTGCACTTGGCATAAATAAAGGATTCTGGGGAAGAATATGGAACATGCATCATTTTTCAGGATCCAAGAATGCTCAGAATTACCTGGAGATCTGAAAACACCACTGGACCTTATGAATCTCTGGGTTGAAGGCAAAGGGATCGCCAGGGTGGACTACCAGCTCTGCAAGCTGAGGGCTCTGCCATGGCAACTTGACACTAGCCTCAATCTTATCAACTACGGCATGCACATTCCAGACACATAATCTGCTCCAAACCAGACTCTGGATGGGGAAACTGGCCACATTTCCATAGAAACCTAGGTAGATGAGGCCCTCACTAACATAAAAGCTGGGTTAGAAGCCCAGTTGTGAAACTCCAAGAGCTAAGGCCCTAGAATACCCTTTCAAACGCACCATCTGAGCCAGGGGCTCATTTTTTCCCTATAGTATTAGGATCTGCCACTTTTTTGATCTCTCAGAATTTTACAATAGCTAGGTTTAAGACAATGTAAAACATGACAACAGCAAGGCCAGTCACAAAGGGATCGGCTTTGATAAGATAATATTGAAACAAAGAGTTAGAAAATTAAAGGGTACACAGACCTGCACGTTGTAGTCCATTTGTTTGTATACCCATCTCCCACCAGCCCTCCTGAGATCCAGAGACCCTGAGTTTGGTCACTGAAATAAATTTCATTTGTTATCGGTCTGATTTGAGGTGAGTGTAACCCATCCCCAGGGAGCATTGTGCTTCTGCTTTGCACAATCTTCAGCACAGCATCTGTTGGTTCCTATAGGAAGCTTCTAATAGGATCTTATCCAGCTTATCAAAAGGCAAAGAAAATTTGGCATTCACATCACTAAACGCCTTCTCTAGAAGTTGGCATTCTAGCTCATTCTGAAGTGGACTAGATGTTGTTTCACATGTGAGCAAAAACCTTTGGTAGAGCATAAAGCACTGCATAGTACTAGATGTCACGTGAAAGCTCTGGCTTGCACAGGTCACCATTGTTGTAATTTTCCATCATAGTATTTCAGTGACAGTGTGTGAAGGACAATACACATCACTCAAGGACTTTACCTCCTCTTCTGGGAAAGGACTTGACACATGTTCACTTGTGTGCAGGATAGTTGTATCATGGAAAACAGAATGACAACCTTAATATTTTATTCATTTGAAGATTAAGTATGGTTTACAAAGATGTGTATAGGTGCCAGGTTGACAAGGAGTGGACTTGTGATGGCTAATTTCAAGTGTCAACTTGACTGGGCCATGGAAGCTCCAAATATCTGCTTACACATCATTTCTGGATGTGTCTTGATATATCATGAACATTGAGATATATGTTAGGTGCAGGATGGGTCAGGATATGAGGAAATCAGAGAGAAGGTGCTGACTACTGATGAAGCAGTCAGAGAAATGGAGTCCCAACAATGGGAGGGGAACCCTTGGAGTTCAGGTTCTGGATAGAGTAGAAGTGGCTGTGCCCTGGTTAAAGCCAGTGGCAGGTTAACAATAGTATGGATAGGAAAGATTAGATCTCAAACACACTGGTGAGGTAGGCTTGGTAAGGTAAAGGCTGAATGGGTAAGCCCTCACCAAAAAGGCTGTGCCTGGAACCCTAGACCCACAGCAGCACCAGTAGATTCAGACCAGTTGAGGCCCCAGCCTCATGCCTAGTGGCCCATATATGAACAAACATCCTAGCCGCACTCACAGACAGCCCATCAGATGCTCGCTGGTGATCATTAATGGTAATACAAGCCTGGCATAAATTCAGAACTTGTGCTTTTCAAAACATTTCTCCATCAGTGAATTCAGTTTTGTCTTCATAGAAAATCTTAAAACAGGTAAGGCAGGTTGTACAGAGAGAGATATTTTTTGACCTAAGGCTACCCAACCAGCCAAGGTCAGAGGAAAGTAGCCTGGCCCCTAGTCTCAGATATTTCCACCAGCCTCACACCTTTTGTAAGGAGTGACTGGCACAGAATCAGCCAGGTTTCCACAGGGCCTCCATATCAGTTTTGCTTAGAACCCGAGCCCCTCATTCCCCAATAGGTCTGCGATTTAAAGACTGGATTCTGATGAGAAGTATCTAGAGTCTGATAAAGGCTAATTACAGTTAAAGGATATGAAAATTGGGAACACGGAAGAAGATTGGCTCTACTACTGACTGGGCAGAATAATCAAGAAATTAGCAGAAAGTGATGGCAGCCATAAAGAGGCACTAGAGGATAATTGAAGTATTAAAATTAAAGATAGGCTGGCAAGCGGTCTATCCCTGGAGGCTGCAGGCCATCTTTGCCATCAGGCCGTAATATGACTGAAGAGCTTTTCAACAAGGAGAGAGGGGCTCTGTGGAAGCATGGGCTCCTAAGCTAGCTAGACCTGGGGCTGGAGCTGACAGACTCCGGCTAGTGGGTAAGCTTTTCTGCATGACATATGGGGACTCTGGCTGGGTCCCACGCTTTTAGGGTTGCTGTGCCAAAGTAGACCAAGTCCAGAGAAGGTCAATCAGAGAAAGGAAGGGTCTGAACTCACAGCATAGGAAAGCCTTTCAGGATGGCCAGGGTTTCAGCTAGTGGGGTGATGGTTCCAGATGGGTGTGCTGTCAGTGTGTTTAGTTTATTAGTGGGGACATCACAAGGAGAAGGGATTGTATGTAAACACCAGAGTCCCAGAGGAAAAGCTCAAACTACATGTAAAGATTTTATGTTTTATTTATTTATTGGCTGCGCCACATGGCATGTGGATCTTAGTTCTCTGACCTAGGATTGAAACTGCACTGTCTGCATTGGAAATGCAGAGTCTAAACCAAGTATTATTGAACTCCTTTACTGTCCCACACAATGGACATACACTTATATGGTCTCCTTGAATACTCAGGCCCATGCCATGAAGAAGTGCAATTATTCTCTAAGACTGGTAAAACTGGGCCTTGGAGAGACAATGGGATTTGCCAAGAGTTAAGCAAGGGGAGACTGAATCTTGACTTCAGTTCTGTCCTCTACACTGGCCAGTGTTCTTTCCATTATATCACTTAGATCTTAATTTAACAGAAGAGACACTCAACATTTAAAGAAGTGCAACACTGGAATCCACACTTCATGAGGTAGTGAATTCTCTATCATTTGAGGCATTCCAACAGAAGCAAGATGAAAATAGCCAGGTATTCAGACACTAGGTGGGAGTTAGACTCCATAGTCCCCAACATCCCTGCTGCCGCTGAGCTGTTCAGACCCGGCCACCTCGAAAGCATGTGTGAAGTGGGTGGGACACATGTTGTAAAGAAATCCCTGATTGATCCTTGCTAACTGAAAAGAGGCGAGATCAATGACTCACAAATCATTGTAAATCCTTCTTTGAGCCTCCTAATCCACAGGCTATTTACTACCCACTTCACAAAGTTCACTAATTTGATGGCAGCTTTCCATGTTCTTGCCCTTTAAGACAAGGTAGAAAAATGTTCATAGAGGAAAAGAGGAACAGAGAGTCCAACCTGGATACCCAGCTTAGCACTGAACACAGTTGCAAAAAAGTCCAGGGGACAAAAGTGAGATGACCCACCTAGACACAGGACCCATCAATATTGTCATCAGCTGACCATCTTTCAGAAGGCACAGGGTCTTAGTCTAACTAATAAATCTTAATATTCACCCTCCAGTTTCATAATAGGATCCTTAAGAGAAATGCCCTTTCAACTAAACTACCTCCATTTCACGTCTCTGTCATCCTCCCAAGGAATGGGCCCCCCACATTTCCTTCGGTTCTTTGGCAACCCTGAACCATGTGAGCTCTGAAAGTGCTTGTTGGCTGAGCCTTTATGGGAATTCCAACACAGTTTCACGTGGTGATGAGATGGAAGCAATCCCTCAAATAATTAGCCTTGGAAATAAAAATCTATGTGGAAATGTAAACAAAGTTTGAGTTTTCTAAATTTTTATTTTATATTGGAGTATAGCTGATTTAGGGCTTCCCTGGTAGCTCAGCTGGTAAAGAATCCACCTGCAATGTGGGAGACCTGGGTTCGATCCCTGGGCTGGAAAGATCCCGTGGAGGAGGGCATGGCAACCTACTCCAGTATTCTTGCCTGGAGAATCCCCATGGACAGAGCAGCCTGGAGGACTATAGTTCATGAGGTTGCAAAGAGTCAGGCACAACTGAATGACTAAGCACACAGCGTATGCATAGCTGGTTTATAAAATTGTGTTAGTTTTAGGAGTACAGCAAAGTGGTTCAGTTAAACATATACATACATCAATTCTTTTTCAGATTCTTTTCTCATATAGGTTATTACAGAGTACCGAGTAGAGCTCCCTGTGCTATACAGTAGGTCTTTGTTGATTATCTATTTTATGCACAGTAGAAGACTCTTGAGAGTCCCTTGGACTGCAAGGAGATCAAACCAGTCAATCCTAGAGGAAATCAAGCCTGATTATTCATTGGAAGGACTGATGCTGAAGCTCCAATAGCTTGGCCACCCAATTGAATACGCCAACTCATGGGAAAAGACCCTGATGCTGGGAAAGATTGAGGGCAGAAGGAGAAGAGGACAATAGAAGATAAGATGGTTGGATGGCATCATCGACTAAATGGACATGATTTTGAGCAAATTCTGGGATACAGTGAAGGTCAGGGAAGCCTGGAGTGCTGCAGTCCATGGGGTCGCAAAGAGTCAGACATGACTTAGCGACTGAACAACACCAACATCTAGTAGTGTGTGTATGTTAATACCAAACTCCCAGTTTATTCCTCCCTTGCTTTGTCCTTTGGTAATCTACTTCTCCAGAAGGATTTTAGGCAACCTAAACACAATATTTGAGTGGCAATACAATGAAATGAAAAAATTTTAAACAAGAGCTATGAATTAGAAGGGCCAGGTATTAATAAGGAATTGAGGGGAGGAAAAATGATGACATGGAAAGATCTGGGTCAGAGGCTGCAAATTCTACAGGCACCAGGCAGGCAGCATAGATGTGCAAATCAGGATACATTTAAGACAATTGAGAAGTATCTTAAATGTATATATATATTCTACATGTAGATATATTCATCCCCAAAGCCATGTGATTGTTTTTAAATACAAAGCTAGCTGAGTGTTAATCATCTATATGCAATATTTGGGTCCCAGTTTGTGACTCCTGACCTAGATGAAGAGAAACCATTTAAAATGAGCACCAATTAAACTCTGGGGTTCCTGAGAGATAAGGTGAAGATAAACAGGTGATGGCCTAGAGGACCTCGAGCAGCTCACAAAAACAAGTAGACAACCTGTTTCTCATTTCAGAACTTTCAGAAAAATTTGTTGCCTAGGTCTTTGCTTAAGGGAACTTGAGTCACATAATGGATGGTATATTTAACAGAACTTTTTACCCAAGAAATGAACCAATAGTCCACATATGCTATCTATTATGTGGACCCTCAGGAAAACCCAAATGTATAATGTTAAGCTATAGTTCTGTGAAGGCAATTCCACTGGGGGACAGAGTGATAGAGACCAGGTCTGTAGCTTCCTGGAGTTCTGGAATGATATAGGGATACAGCTTTGAAACATTGGAGGAATTCCCTAAAACTGGCACTCTTGAATATCAATGGCTTCCTCTGGGTTTTGACAGGAACTGTAACACAGATAATTGAAACTAGAGGTTCTGAGAGATGGCTGGAAAGAAGTGGAGGTGCTTTTCAATGCTGACAGAAAGACGATCCATCTCCAGCTCAGCATGGTGGTAGCTAGGGGATCCCATGAAAGCTGGGCTTGGACTCATCTCCAAGGACAGCTTCATTCATACATTTGGGATAGATTCTTTCTTTCCCAGGCAGCCTTTAGCTACAACACATGTGTGCATACCACAGACACACAAGGGACCATGATTACATCCATCCCTATGGCTTTAAATACCAGCTCTATGCACATGGTTTCCAAATTGATGTCTCCAGTCTACTGCTGTCTTTACATCTCCCCTGGGAGGTCTCATGAATATCATCATGAACATCTCATAAACATCTTTGAATGGGCCAAACTACACTTGATTTTTTTCTTACTCCAAATGGATTCCTCTCAAAGCCACGTCCACCTCTGTAGTAACATCAACATATCCCCAACTGTAACAGCCAGAAACTTAGGCATCATTATCTTTGATTCTCATTTCTTGAGATTACACTAGGGCATACAAGAGAAGAGCCTGGGCCCTGAAGTCTATTGGCGGTGTTCAAACCCCAAGGCCACTTTGAAGCAGTGGTGTAACCCTAGGCATGTCATTCAAAATCACTATGGTTCAGTTTTCTCATTGGCAAAATGATAAAAATAATAACACTTAGAGTTTTAGGAGGATTAAATGAGATAGAACATGGTAAGCTATTGGGATAATAGCTGATACTTAGTAGCACATGTTCAACAAATCGTTGCCATTAACCTCTCTTTCCTTTTGTATTCTCTCTAGTAGCAGTCTTCTTCCTCTGTAAAATACACATGATACAGCCTATCTTTCAGATATATTTGGATAGTTAAATAAGATGAAACACATACAGCATCTGAGTGGAAGACCCTCAATAAATAGTAGCTTTTATTACAAACAAATGTTATTTTTGCTGAGGCATCAAAGAGTAGTAAAAGGAATTCATTCATCCATTCATTATTCAACAAATATTTTTCAAGAATCAGGCATTTTGATAGGTGCTTGGAATACACTGAAGATCAAAATGAAGATCCTTGCCTGCTTGAGAGTTTACATTCCAGTGGGGGTATGGGCAGACAATTAAATGTAGTAAACAAGTCATTACATTGTATGTTACTTGGTGAAAACTACTATTAGAAAGAATAATGCAGAGAAGGGAAATAAAGGTTTGGGAGAGAGAAGGATTATAAATTTAAACATGGTGGGCAGGCAAGTCCTCCCTAAGAGGGTAACATTTGAGGAAAACCATGAAGGTGGGCTTCCCTTGTGGCTCAGATGGTAAAGAATTTCCTGCAGTATGGGAGACCTGGGTTTGATCCCTGGGTTGGGAAGATCATTTGGAGAAGAGAAAGGCTACCCACACCAGTATTCTGGCCTGGAGAATTCCATGAACTGTATAGTCCATAGGATTGCAAAGAGTCAGACACGACTGAGCAACTTTCACTTTCATGAAGGAGGGGAAGAGAAACCAGAAGAAAGAGGATTCTAGGCAAAGGAAAAAGCACTTGCTAAGGCCCTGAGGCAAGGGGAGGATCAGCTTATTTGAGGAACAGCAGAGGCAAGCATGGTTTCAGTGGAGGCAATGAGGAAGAGAGTGGTGGCCAATGAAGTCAGAAAGACAGCAAGACACCAGAGCATGGAAGCCCTGAGCGAGCATCAGTTCAGTTCAGTTCAGTCACTCAGTCATGTCCGACTCTTTGCAATCCCATGGACTGCAGCATGCCGGGCTTCTCTGTCCATCACCAACTCCTGGAGTTTACTCAAACTCATGTCCATTGAGTTAGTGATACCATCCAACTATTTCATTCTCTGTCATCCCCTTCTCCTCTGTCCTTCAATCTTTCCCAGCATCAGGGTCTTTTCAAATTAATCCATTCTTTGCATCAGGTGGCCAAAGGATTGGATTTTCAGCTTCAGCATCAGTGCTTCCAATGAATATTCAGGACTGATTTCCTTTAGGATGGACTAGTTGGATCTCCTAGCAGCCCAAGGGACTCTCAAGAGTCTTCTCCAACACCACAGCTCAAAAGCATCAATTCTTCCATGCTCAGCTTTCTTTATAGTCCAACTCTCACATCTATACATGACTACTGGAAAAATCATGTATGGATTTGACTAGATGGACCTTTGTTGGCAAAGTAATGTTTCTGCTTCTTAATATGTTGTCTAGGTTGGTCATAACTTTTCTTCCAAGGAGCAAGCATCTTTTAATTTCATGGCTGCAGTCACTGTTTACAGTGATTTTGGAGCCCAAGAAAACAAAGTCTGTCACTGTTTCCACCGTTTCCACATCTATTTGCCATGAAGTGAGCAGAGTACATCATGAAAAACGCTGGACTGGAAGAAACACAAGCTGGAATCAAGATTTCCGGGAGAAATATCAATAACCTCAGATATGCAGATGACACCACCCTTATGGCAGAAAGTGAAGAGGAACTAAAAAGCCTCTTGATGAAAGTGAAAGTGGAGAGTGAAAAAGTTGGCTTAAAGCTCAACATTCAGAAAACGAAGATCATGGCATCCGGTCCCATCACTTCATGGGAAATAGATGGCGAAACAGTGGAAACAGTGTCAGACTGTATCTTTTTGGGCTCCAAAATCACTGCAGATGGTGACTGCAGCCATGAAATTAAAAGACGCTTACTTCTTGGAAGGAAAGTTATGACCAATCTAGATAGCATCTTCAAAAGCAGAGACGTTACTTTGCCAACAAAGGTCCGTCTAGTCAAGGCTATGTTTTTTCCTGTGGTCATGTATGGATGTGAGAGTTGGACTGTGAAGAAGGCTGAGCACCAAAGAATTGATGCTTTTGAACTGTAGCATTGAAGAAGACTCTTGAGAGTCCCTTGGACTGCAAGGAGATCCAACCAGTCCATTCTGAAGGAGATCAGCCCTGGGATTTCTTTGGAAGAAATGATTCTAAAGCTGAAACTCCAGTACTTTGGCCACCTCATGTGAAGAGTTGACTCATTGGAAAAGACTCTGATGCTGGGAGGGACTGGGGGCAGGAGGAGAAGGGGATGACAGAGGATGAGATGGCTGGATGGCATCACTGACTCAATGGACATGAGTCTGAGTGAACTCCAGGAGTTGATGATGGACAGGGAGGCCTGGCGTGCTGCGATTCATGGAGTTGCAAAGAGTCGGACATGACTGAGCAACTGAACTGAATTGAACTGATGGGACTGGAAACCATGATCTTAGTTTTTTGAATGTTAAGTTTTAAGCCAGCTTTTCCACTCTCCTCTTTCACCTTCATCAAGAGGCTCTTTAGTTCCTCTTTGCTTTCTGCCATAAGGGTGGTGTCATCTGCGTATCTGAGGTTATTGATATTTCTCCCAGCAATCTTGATTCCAGCTTGTGTGTCATCCAGCCCAGCATTTCACATGATGTACTCTGCATAGAAGTTAAATAAGTGGGGTAACAATATACAGCTTTGACATACTCCTTTCCCAATTTGGAACCAGTCTGTTATTCCATGTCTAATTCTAACTGTAGCTTCTTGACCCACATACAGGTTTTGCAGGAGGCAGGTGAGGTGGTCTGCTATCTGGTATGTCTTCAATAATTTTCCACAGTTTGTTGTGATCCACACAGTCAAAGTCTTTCATTTAGTCGATGAAGCAGAAGTAGATGTTTTTCTGGAATTCCCTTGCTTTTTCTACAGTCCAGTGGATGTTGGCAATTTGATCTCCAGTTCCTCTGCCTTTTCTAAATCTAGCTTGAACATCTGGAAGTTCTAAGCTCACGTACTGTTGTAGCCTAGCTTGGAGAATTTTGAGCATTACTTTTCTAGCATACGTAATGAGTCAATTGTTTGGTAGATTGAACATTCCAAAATGTGGTCCACAGGAGAAAGGAATGGGAAACCACTTCAGCATTCTTGAATTGACAACCCCATAAACACTTAGACAAAATGAATCAATCCTTGAAAATTACAGTCTACCAAAACTCATCAAATATAAAATATGTAATCAAAATAGCACTATATCTATGAAAGAAATTGAACCTGCATTTTAAAAACTTCCCCCAAGGAAATCAGTAGTCCTTGATGGATTCTTTGATGACTTCTACCAAATACTTATAGAAGATATAAAGCCCATTTTATATAATCTCTTCCCAAAATTAGAAGGAAGGAAATACTTTCCAATTCATTTTATGAGGCTGAAAGTAATTATGAGAAAATACAGCCTAATATTCTTCATGAATGCAAAATTTCTCAACAAAATATTAGCAAGTCAAACTCAGCAATATGTAAAAGTAATAATGTTGCAAGCAAGTGGGATTTATCCTGAAATCGCAAAGTTGGTTCAATAATCAATAATCTCTGGATAAAATCCACAATATTAACACCCTAAAGAAAAAAAAATGGCATGATTCTTTCAATAGATGCAAGGGAATCACTTGACAAACTCCAGCATACATTTGTGATAGAAACTTCCTGATCTGATAAAGGGCAACCATAAAAATACTTACGGTTAACAGCACACCAGTAGAAGACAGAATAAGTGAAATGAAAGTGAAAGTCACTCAATCATGTCGGACTCTTTTCATTCCCATGGACTGCAGCCTGCCAGGCTCCTCTGTCCATGGAATTCTCCAGGCAAGAATACTGGAGTGGGTTGCCATTTCCTTCTCCAGGAAGACCGAATGCTTTCCCCTTAAGGTTGGGCATAAGGCAAGAATGTCTGCTTCTACCACTCCTATCCAACACCATACTGAAAGATAAAGAAAGAAAAAGAACTAAAGGGCATGCAGATTGAAAAGAAGGAATAAAATCAACCCTATTTGCAGATGATGTGATTGCTTACACAGAAAATTCCAAGGAATCTACCCCAAAACCCTCCTAGAACTATTAGGTGAATTCATCAAAGGCACAGGATACGAGGTCAACACACAAAACTCTGCCATATTTCTACATACTAGCAACAAACATTTAGGAACCCAAATTTTAAACTTATACCATTTATAACAGCTTAATGAAGTATGTAGGTATAAATTTGACAAAACATGTTCAGAATAGTATGTTGAAAATTATAAACACTGATAGAAAAACATAAGACAACCTAAATAAATGGAGAGACCAACTATGTTCATGGATTGGAAGACTCTACATACTAACAATAACAATGTGTGTTCTCCCAAAATTATTTTACAGATTTAATGCAATTCCAATAAATATCTCAGAAAGGCTTTTTGTAGAGATAGGCAAGCTGATTATAGAATTTATATGAAAAAGGAAGAGGAACTAAAATAGTCAGAACTATATCTATATACTTACTATATATATATACTTATTTTATAGCTATAATACAGCAATTAAGACAGTAATATTGGCAGAGGGATAGACACATAGATCAATGGACCTGAAAAAAGTCCAGAAAATGACCCTCACAAATGTGTTCAACTGATTTTTGACAGAGGAAAGGTTATCTTTTCAACAAAGGGTATTAGAAACTTTGGTCATGTGGAGGCAAGCAAAACAGAATGAACAACCCTATCCCACTCCCCACAAAGTCTAAATATCTCAATCTCCCTAAACCACATTTTATTAAAAAAAATTAAATGGAACATCAGTCTAAATAAAACTTAATATTATAAAATGTTTAGAAGAAAACACAGGAAAAAAAATTCTGTAACCTAAAATTAAGAAACAGATTCTTGGGCATGACACCATAAAGGAAGTGTTGACAAATTGGATTTCACCAAAAATGAAAGCTTGGAAAATGAAAAGAATCTAAAGACTGGGATAAATATTTTTCAAATCACATACCTGATAAAGGACTTACACTGAAAACATAGAAAGAAATTCAACCACATGAAAACAAACAATTCAATTAGAAAATGGGTAAAAGATCTGAACAAGCACTTGACCAAAGAGGATATATGAATGATAAATGTGCACATGGAAAGATGTTCAGCATCACCAGCCATCAGGGAAATGCAAATTAAAGCCATGAGTCATCACTACATACCTATCAGGATGTCTCAAACAAAAAAATACTGACAGAGAACATGCTGAGCAACTGGAACTCTTCCACATCATTGGAGGGTATTAAAAAATGAGATGGTACGGGGAGGGAGGGGGTTTTGGGATGGGGAACACGTGTATACCTGTGGCGGATTCATGTTGATGTATGGCAAAACCAATACAATATTGTAAAGTAATTAACCTCCAATTAAAATAAATACATTTATATTAAAAAATGGTATGGCTACTCTGCAACACAGTTTGGCAGCTTTTTAAAATAAAGTCAAATTATGTACGAACCATATGATCCACCTATAGCACTCTTGGGCATTTTTCCCCAGAGAAATTAGATTTTAAATCCTTATGAAAGCATGTATATTGATGCTTAAAGCAGCTTTATTTATAATAGTCATAAAATGAAAACAATCCAAATGTCCCTTAGCAAGTGAAAAGCTAAACAAATTGCAAGACATCCATACAGTGGAATACTACTCAACCACAGAAAGGAATCAATTGCTGATATAAGTGCCAATTTGGATGAATCTTAAAAGCACTGTGGATGAATCTTAAAGGTATATCCATTTATGTGACATTCTCTACAAGGTAAAACATTAGTGGTGGAGAACAGTATATGAGGGTGTCAAGTTCTAGACTCTATTCTATTACATTGATCTATATACCTAAACTTACTGCTGCACTATGAGGGCTTCAAACACAATGACCATATTATACTCATCTTTGAATCTTCAATACCTTGCATTTAGTGGGCACTTCATAACAGTTGCTGGATGGAAGAAAGGGGAGCTCCAAATTCATATATAGAGACACAGGTGGGAAGATCCAGAAACAGGAGCCAGGTCATGACCTTACATACCCACACTGCACATCTTCTCTAAGATTAAGTGCTCTCTCAGCTCCCCACATTATAATTGCTGTGCATGACAGCCACACTCAAGGATAATTCCATCACAGAAGTAGCCTGGTCCTAAGCAATTCCGTGTCTTGACAAGCTGAGCTCTTACTGAGATGGTTGAGGGGACTTTAGTGGTTCATCTGCCTCCTTGACTGGGAAATTTATAGTAAATTGGCAAGGCACCCTCAGCCATATGGCAAACATTTTTTTTTTTTTCCAAGAGCCACCAGTGGCAATTTTCAGATGGGTTATCATCTCAGATTTTGAAGACTGCAGGCTAATCTTAACATAATTTTATAGACAGCACAGAGTGTCAATTTTGTGAATCTTGGCAAGTCATGTGTTGCTTTTTCCTTGGCTTAGAAAGTTGGTACACTTTATTATATTTTTGTAGATTGGAAGCTAAAATCCTGCTGTTGTCCATTTGCTCATGTTTAGAAGATTGGTAGCTGATGGTTGCACACATATATCACATCACCATTTGTAGAGATTGTGGCAATCAGATTATGGCCACATTATACCACATCAGGTAATCAAGCTTTGTTTGACCACCCAAAACAATTATATGCCTAATAAATTAAAAGGGGGTTAAGATCTAGTCTTCTTTGTTATAAACACATTCCAACATTCTTAAGGCAAATAACCCAAAATAAATGAATTCAGCAAAACAAATCCTTTTCCAAATTAACATTACAAATTCATTATTTACTCACTCAAAGAGCTAATCCTGTAAACCACTATCTGCATGGAAGCACCCAGCAAGGCTCCTGGCTCTCTGCGGCAGACATTGCCCAGGGAAAGCCCATACCTCCACAGTCAGAGGCTCTTGTGTATCTGAAGCTTGGTGGTACTTGCCAGCCCATGCATCCAGGCTGCTTGGGTCACTGCTCTGGATGGTGTCATGCATATCATATGTTAAAGTGGTGAACTGAAAGAAATGGAGACTACTTAAGTTTCCCAGGTTGACTACTTGGTCTAGACCACTTGCTCTTGCTTTGCCATTATCTTTAGCTGAGTGGTCCTCAACCCGGGCTACACAATAGAATCAACTGGGGAACTTTTGAAAACAGGCCTATGGCCAGAATCCACACCAACAGTTAATTCTGAATCTATGGAGGTGAGACCCAGGCATTCATATAGTACAAAAGCTCCAGGTGTTTCCATTGTGTAGCCTTGGTGGGAAGCATTCCTCTGGATCCACCACAGTTACAGACCCTCCTACTAGTCACTGTTGCCCCTGTTGCAACTCCAATTTCATCAGTAATCTTCAGATTCTAGAAGGACTTGATGAAATGGATTTACATTCTGAGAGGGGCTTGGACATCCAAAGAAAGTTCTATTGGTAGAACTGTTAGGAGAGGAGGAGAGAAATTTGTGGTTAAATGGCAACCCCTGGGCTCTCCTTGACTCCATTCTCCAAGCTGTGTCTTCCTGTCAGGCACAGGCTGCCTGCAATGCAGGAGATGTGGGTTCTATCCCTGGGTCAGTCCCTGGAAAAGGGAATGGCAACTATCTCCAGTATTCTTACCTGGAGAATTCCATGGACAGAGGAGCCTGGCAAGGTACAGTAGATGGGGTCACAGACTCGGACACAACTGAGAGACTAACACTTTCACTTTCTTTCATTGCTATCTCCAGTTGGAGAAACTGAGGTACAGAGGAGTGAAGTGAATTGCTTGAGGTCATTAAGCTAGCAAGTGGCTGAATTTGCTATGAAACTCAAATGAAGGTAATTTGTCTCCAGATAGTGGAGTCACTTTGCTTCCCGTACTCGCAAATCCTTCTCCTCACACACTCTGGGTTTCACCCTTGTTTGGTTTTGAATTTCAACTTCTGTTCCTGTCTTGGCCCTGAAGCTGTTGCCCTGTTTTAGACTTATTTTCTGCTTTGACCTTGGCCCTCTCCTTATAGTACAGCCCCTCGGATCCTTGCCCATCCACCAGAACGACACATCATACCTATTCCCAGTGCCTCACCTTGGCCCCATGAGCCTGACCCCTTAAGACTGCTCCTTGCTCACTGGGGATCAGATACTTA
This sequence comes from Bos grunniens, assembly GCF_055505025.1. Lineage (NCBI taxonomy): Eukaryota > Metazoa > Chordata > Mammalia > Artiodactyla > Bovidae > Bos > Bos grunniens. Next base: position 112,524,101 of record NC_141194.1, on the reverse strand, counting down.
GTGAAAAGCAATTAGTTCTCACCGAGCCTTCTCTTTTCTGGGTTAAGTATCCTTATGTACCCTCTCCATCCTGACCCACTGTTTCAGACTTGCTCCATCCAGTATGTCCTTAACCCTCCCAGAGTGTCATGTTTACACTGACCCCACCCCTGGGTGAATTTGACCAGGGTGCTGTCTTCTCCCCCAACGCTCAGCTCACATGCCCCGATGGACATCCCGTGACCACACTTGCCACACTATACGTGGCTTGGCATTTAGGAGGCATCCAAGAAATATTTGCTGAATGACTAACTGATAATTTAATTTTCTCTTTATGTGCCTCTCTCCCCTACTAAACTCTAAGTGCCTTGAGCCATCTTGCCTTATTTATATTTGAATACATTATTCCATGCATACTGTAGTAAGTCAACAAATGTTGAGTGAAAAATTATTTCTAGTTTCTTTTCCTTGAGGAGTTTTTGCAATAATAACTGCCACCAACATCATGGCATTACTATGATTTGTCCCACCCCTTTTTCTGGGCAACTTCTTATTGAGAAAAAATTCACATGGCTTACTAAGTGAATGAAGCCTATCTGAAAAGACTACATACTATATGGTTTCAACTGTATAACGTTCTAGAAAAGACAAAACTATGTAGATAGTAAAACAGCTATTGTCAGGGATTAGAGGCTAGGGAGGGACAAATCAGCAGAGCACAGATTTGTAGCATGGTAAAACCATTCTCTATGCTCTGTTAATGATGGGTACATGTCATTAACATTTGTTGGAACCCATGGAATGTACACCAGGAGTGAACCCTACTATAAACTATAGGAGATATGGGTTCCACTATAGACTATAGACTCTGAGACTGAGTGATTATGATGTGTCAGTGTAGGTTCATCAATTATAACAAATGTACATCTCTGGTACAGGATGCTGATACTGGAGGAGGTTGTATGTTTTAGGGGGTGGGGGACAGGGAGTATATGGGAAATCTCTGTACTTTTGCTCAGTTTTTCCATGAATATAAAATTTAAATAAAAAATTAAGTCTATAAAATTCATATAACATAACACTCACCATTTAAAATGCACAATTCAATGTGCGTTTTTTGATATGTTCAAAATGTTGTACAACCATTATCACAATCCAATTCCAGAACATTTCCATTACCCCACCTCAAAAAAAAAACCCTTACCTGTTAGCAGTCACTTCCTATTCCCCTCCCTATACCTCCATGCCCTGGCAAGCACTAATGTACCTTCTGTCTCTATGGATTTGCTTATTGTGGATGTTTAACGTAAATGGGAATCATGCAATATGTGGATTTTGTGTTTGGCTCCTTTCACTCAGCGTAATGTTTTCAGGGTTCATCCATGTTGTAGCTGTGTCAGTACTTAATGCTTTTATGGCTGAATAATATTCCACTGTATCAAATATTCCAACATTTGAGTAGTTGGACTTTTATGGATAATGGTAATCTAAATGTTTGCATGCAAGTTTTGTGCAGACATATGTTTTCATTTCTCTTGGATATATACCTAGGAGTCAAATTGCTGGTTTATGTTTAACTCTTTGAGGAACTGCCAAACGGATTTCCACAGCAGCTGCATCATTTTACACAGCCACCAGCAGTGTATAAGGATTCCAATTTCTACACATCCTTGCCAATGCTTGCACTTTCCTTTTTTAAAAAAATGATAGCCTTCCTAGAGAGTGTTAAGTGATATCTCATTGTAGTTTTGATTTGTGTTTCCCTAATGATGGTGAGCATCTTTTCATGTATTTCTTGATCATTTTCATATCTCCTTTGAAGAAATATCTACTAAGATTAATATGTCTATTTGCTAATTTGGCTATTTGTCTTTTTATTACAAAATTTTGTTCTGGATACAAATCCCTTATAAGCATATGGTTGGCAAATATTGTCTTCTATTATGTGGATTACCTTTTCACTTTCTTCATAGTGTGCTTAGCTTTTATATTTAGGTTTTTGATAGATTTTGAGTAAATATTTGTATATGGTGTGAAGTACAGATACATTCATTCTTTTCCCAACTGGATATCCAGTTGTCCCATTTCTTTAAAAGACTATTTTTCACTATTGAATTTTCTTGCCATCCTTGCCAAATATCAATTGACCGTAACTGTAAGGGTTTATTTCTGAACTCCTGATTCTCTTCCATTGATCTTTATGTCTGTCTCTATACTTACTACCACACTGTCTTGATTACTTACACATTGTAGTAAGTTTTCAAATCAGGAAATGTGAGTTCTCCAACTTTGTACTTCTCTTACAATGTTGCTTTGGCTATCGACGTTCACTTACGTTTCCATAAGAATTTTAGGATCAGCTTGTCAATTTCTGTGATAGATGAGATTAGTAGATAGATTTAGTAGAGATTGCATTGAATCTTTACATTAATATGGGGAGTATTGTCATTTTAATCATATTATTAATGTCTTCTAATCCATCAGCATGGATTGTCTTTCCATTTATTTAGGTCTTCTTAAATTTCTTTCAACAATGTTTTCCCAGATATAGAATCCTTGGTTGAAAGACTTTTTTCTTTTTGCACCTTGACTATTTCATCCCACTGTCTTCTGGCCCCACATAGTTTCTGGTGAGAAATCAACTATTAATTTTATTGAGGCTTCCTTGTATTTGAGGAGTCACTTCTCTCTTGCCACTTTCAAGATTTTATCTTTGTCTTTCAACAATTTGATTATGATGCATCCAATTTAATTAAGTTTAGTCTACTTAGAATTTGTTGAGCTTGTTGGATGTACAGGTGAATGTTTTTCCAAAAACTGGGCATTTTTTCAGTCATTATTTCCTTAGATGTTCTTTTTGCTCCTTTGTCTCACTCCTTTTCTTCTGGGACTCTTGTTATGCAAATGTTGGTAGACTTGATGGTGGCCCACAGGTCTCTGAGGCCCTGTTCATTTTTCTTCCTTTTGCTAAAACTGGATGATATCAATTTGGGGAGCTTTATATAACACTTATAGACATCTCAACCCCCAGCCTTTCCCCCAAACATTTTTGGTTAGTCTAGTGTTTGTCCCAGTTGTTACCAATTGCCTCAAGCAGCAGAGACAAAAATATTTGCCTGTAAGTGTTTTTGATATATGTTCCAGGGTAGCAAATTTAGCACTGGATAACTTCTGAGTCAGGTAAAATAAACAGAAAGCTTTTGAGTAGATCTTCCAAGGAACCACCAGACAGATGAAATAATGACATTCTGCTCCCTCTAGAATCAGGAATATGGACTGTTAATTTCAAGACTATCTCTGCAATGGGTGGTTGTGGGTTGGACTAGAGTCAATGAAAATATCATAAAGCTTGCTGCTATTACTGAGATTCAGCTGTGTACTTTTAAACATAAGTGTTCCCCTGGGTTGATGAAATCATTTAACTTGCATATTTCCAATGTTGATTCTCATAGTACTGCCTTTTTTCATTCTTTTTCTCAAGTGGCAGAGTTTTAGATTTTCTTATTCTGGTATTTTGCTGAAGTCACCTTCTATACCATTCTTTTAAAACATTTTCTGTGTTACAAACACAGAAGTATCTATTTTTATAAAGATCTCATTTCATCCTTATAAAAACCTATTGATATTAATAGTATTATTCATATCCTTTAATAGATGAGGAAAATGTGATGAAAATGTTCTAAAACTGTTATAGTGATGGTGGTGCAACACAGTAAACTCAATAAAAATCACTGAACTGTAAACACATGAGGAAACTGAAACTCAGAGAAGTTAAGAAATTTGCTCGAGATCACACTTGGAAGCAGAACCAAAATGTGAATCCAGACCTGCCTAATTAAAATTTTTTTTTCTTTAAACTATGTCTTGTGGCCTCCATGGAGAGGCCAAGTTGAAAGCCTGCTAAATTAGAAGCCAGGAAATTTAGGAATGTTGTTACCAGTTGAGGGTGGAAGTGAGCACCATAGATACTCACTTTTTCACAGGGAATATACTCCCAAAAGTTTGGCTCAAGTTGTTATCAGATGGAATGTCAAATGGGGAATGTATACTTAAAATGAAGCTGACACCTGCTGTAAGCTACTCCACAAACTTGCCACATGGCCATTCCCCCCGTTTGCCAAGAGCAGTGATGTTGTCTGTAAAACTGAACTCTGTCTCCATGCAATTGTCCTTGAGGCCAGTCCTAGCATCTCTGGCTACCTAGAGGAAGATCCTGGAGGATTTAAGAGATTTGATCATGAAAGTACTTCCTCTGAGAGCCCTTCCTGATCCTTGGACCAGAACTTGTCATCACTGCAATTTTACATTTATTACCATGACTATTGATTATCTATTTCCCCCACAAAAATGCAAGATCTTTGAGGATAGGGACCTTGACTCTTATCACCTCTCTGCCTGTGCCTGACACACAAAAGGGGTTCAACAAACATTTGTGAATCAATGAGTGCAGAATGAACAAACAGGAAACTCAGTTTCCTTTTTTTGATACAGACTGGTCTTGTAATTCCACTAAAGAGGCTAAAAGGTTAAAAATACAGAGCATTGGTAAGAATAAATCAGATGAAATACAGTACAAGTGGACACAGAAGAAAACAGTCAAATCATTCTTCCAGGAATGAATTCAAGTTTTGTTTGGCAAAAACCATACACAATTTGAAAGGAACCTGTTTAATCTGAATTTGCTTGAATTCAGAATTTCTAGGATTCCCTCCCACTCACAGACACAGGCACAAGTCAGCAAGCACTTTAGAGTGGGGAACAGCCGGTGGAAGCTTCTACTTAGCAGCCCATGCAAAGTCCTCAGGGAAATCCCACCTGGAGCCATGAACCCTGGCCATGGGTGCAGAGAGAGAGTATGTGATCTCCAGCAGCTGTGAAAAGGGTCAGTATGTTGCTATTCCCTTCACAGGTTCCCAGGCAGCTGGCAGTGCCACTTTCCCATCAACTTTACTGGGTTCCAGCTACCCTAGGGACCTATTGTGATTGTCCCAAATTGTAGAGTGCTCAGAAGGGTCCTCTGGTTGCCAATTCTGCTGGAAGAAGGAAGAGAAAATAAACCTTCTTTGGGGGGAGGGAGAGATGGGTTGAAAAGGCATATTGTAAAGACTAAGGGGCTTCCTGAGAACAGGACATAATGACACATAACAGATATTCAGGAAATATCTGTGGCATCAAGGCGGTCAGGACCTAACAAATAGAGTCGCCCTCTGGCTCTGTTCCAATCCCAACCCTCCATCCTAGCAGGAGGCTGCAGGATTACTTGGGGTTTGCTTAGCAATCATCAAAGCTTCCTTCCCTCTGTAACCAAAGCTGCATCTCCCTGGTTTCACTGAGCCACAGAATACAAAAGCCTCCTGATATTACTTGAAAATAGTACCCTTTGCAGCAATTGTGCCATCAATCCAAAGGACGTGCCTCCCTCTGGGAACAGCAAGGCCAGAGACAAATAAATGGCCAGTGAACATCATGAATTCCCCTGTGACAGGGCAGCCCAGAGAAAGGGATGGAATTCAGCACATTTGTATAAAAATAAAAATGGATGGTATCTGTTCTACCGTGATCTGAATTTCAGCTGCTCTGGCATCTAAAAAATGGCTTGCTGGTCTTCTTTAATGTCAACTACAGCAGAGCACAGGCTGTTTGTCAAGACTTCCTAGTGGAAATATATGAACTTCCAAAAGGATCCCCATGCCTTTTGCCAACAGCAAGGCAACCAGACCTCCCAATTTCTGCAATGCAGAACTTGCCTGTGGACCCATGTTATCATCTACAGGAAGGAAAAAGAAGCACCAGGGCACTGGACAGGGGCATCCAATTGTCATGCCTGGAAGTTGCTCCTCAGTTGTCATTTCTCCATTTATGTTACAAACATTTGCTGTACCCAAAGTAGCAGGCAACTCTGTGATCTCCTTGTGGGCAGAAATGATGTAAGGGACCGTGAATATAGCATGGAAGATGTGGCATTGGACTTCAAAGAGATCACAAAGTAGCAGGAAGAGATACATACAGCCCAATTAAATTCATTGTGAAAGTTGCTCAGTTGTGTCTGACTCTTTGCAACCCCATGGACTGTAGCCCACCAGGCTCCTCTGTCCGTGGAATTTTCCAGGCAAGAATACTGGAGTGGGTACCCATTTCCCTTCTCCAAGGGATCTTCCCAACCCAAGGACTGAACCCAGGTCTCTCACACTGCAAGCAGATTCTTTACCATCTGAGCCACTAGGAAAGCCCCAAATTAATCATGATCAGTATGCTAATCAAGATAGGTAAGGTGCTAAGCCAACACTTAAAATGGGGAGAGTGGCATCTAGGATGAGATCAGAGAAAACAACAACACTGTGTCAGATGAAGGGGAATGGAGATTGCAGGCAAAGGGAAGCACATGGTCAAAGGCCTGGAGATGAATAAGAACAAGACACATTATGGGGACCTAATGAAGTTTAGTCTGCTTTGAGAGCCAAGTCTAGTCTGATTGAGGAGGAAGAAACAAAAAATGAGGCTGGAGAAACAGGCCAGAGCCTGATCAAGAAACCCCATTTAAAAGTTTGAATTATCATTGCAGTAATGGATAGTTGTTTCAATCAAGGAAGTAGCTGGTTAGATTTTCATTCTAGAAAGACCCCTCTGGCTTCCAGAAAGAGCAGAGGATGGATTAAAGGAGGAAATACTCTACCAACATGGGAAGATGGTTGAAATAGTCCAAGTAAGAGACAAGAAGGTTAGATAACATCACCAACTCAATGGACATGAGTTTGTGCAAACTCCGAGAGATAGTGAAGGACAGAGAAGCCTGGCATTCTGCAGTCCATGGGGTCGCAAAGAGTTGGACTTGACTTAGTGACTGAACAACATCAATAGATAATGGAGGCCTGAACTGAGGTAGAGATAGCAGGGAATGGAAGGAAAGTAGACAGATGTTTAGGAGCTGTATTCAGCAAGACATGTTGGGTGGAGGAAAAGAAACAGGGCTGGGTGTGTGTATTCCATAGGGCTGAAGTGAGAGACTGGGGGAAGGGTTTAGGAGGAAAAGCAAGTTCAGATATGGATCAAGAGATTGCTGCTACAAAGAGGTCCAAGGAAGCCAAGGCCAGTAGCAGGACTCAAGGGAACAGATCATTACTGGAGCCAGGGAAGCCATGGTCTGGGTAACCATTGTGGAGGGAGACCTAACTGACAGGAGCTTGAGGGTGTCATGAGTTGTGTCCTCAAGGAATAGCTAGTTCCTGTGGGCTGAAGGATAGGACCCAGAATCACACCATGTGGTTCCATGTTGATAGTTCCAATAAAGATAATCCCAGGAAAGAGAGCAAGTCAGAGCCCAAAGGTGATGTTCCTAAAGCAGATTCAGCTGGAGGAGACAAAAACAAGACAGGCTTGCATTATCTTGTGAGTAAACCAATAGCTGTTATTTGTCTGTAACTAATAGCAAGTTTCAATGGAACAAAACCATAAATTGAAAGGTTTCTCCATGGTTCTCAAACTATAGTGGTTTCATAATTACATTTTCTTCCTCTTTCCAGTTTTCCCTGAGATCCTCTAGTGAAGAAGAAATAAGATGGTGGTAGAGAATAGGGGCCATGTGTAAAAATGGAAATCTACATGTCAGTGTGTCATCAAAATCAGTGGTCAGGAGGGAAGAGAAAGAGAAAGAAAGCCAGGGCATGCCATGGCAAAAGATGTGGGCTCTTGAGAGTCTCTGATTCACAGATCTGAGACTGCTTTCGGTTCCAGGGTTTAATGCCAGACCTTCAGAGATGTCCTGTGACTATGAGGCCTCTTGGTGCCAGAAGGGGCCATGCGCCACACATGGTGGATGCCCTCCTGAAACAATCTTCCCAACCAAACACCTCCTTGCAAATCCCAACTCAAATGAAAAAGTAAGAGCTGTCAACTCTGATATATTAGGAAGACAATTCAAGCAGCTGCTATTTGTATTTTATTTTTAGACATCCCTTTTTTTACTTCAGACTGATCACAATTCCTATAATACTATTCCTTCTTCTAGGTCAAACAACATCTGTTCTATAAAAAAGAAAATAAACTATTTCACATTGTCAAATTTACAACTTCCATTTTTATTGTGCCACAGCAATATCATACAGTTATTTTATTTCCCCTCTGAAGAAGTTGTTATGGTCAGTGGTATCAATATCCCATGGATTAAGGGGTCCCCAATCAGATTGTGACACCTTGTTGAGGTTTTAGTGTCAATAATCCTTGGCTCTGATGTGATAAACTACAATAGCTTCAAATGAGAAGCTCATGTTTATCATTAAAATGGAACCCTGATTATGCCAAGGGATCCATTTAGAAAGTTCCCTCTCACGACATTTGTTTTTCTCTGTCTTAGAATCTCTGGTAAATAAGAAATGTGGATGAAGGCATTCCTGCAGCTCATCCCTAATGATGAAGAAGGGATGCTATTAAAAGAACCAAATGAGCAAGTTTTTGACTAATGAGCAGTTTACTCTAGCTAAAAATTACCAAAGAATCAACCCCTCTGGCCTCCTTTCAGTTTGACACACAAGCTATTTGCTCCTTCTGCCTGGAAAGCACTTCCCTCTTCCTTACCCTAGGTAATGCCTACACATCCTCCAGACACGTCAGCTGTCACTGTCATCCTTAGTCCCCTCCCCAACAGAACAGATCAAACCCCTTTATTATACATTCTCACCAAGCCATGTACCTTTCTGTTTTATCACTTACCACAGTTGAAATTTTATTTATACCTGTGCAATCGTGGAACTGGACATTCAGAGTGCAGGGATCATGCCTGATTGGCTCATTCCTAGCACTTAGCATGGGCTTCCCAGGTGGCGCTAGTGGTAAAGACTCCACCTGTCAATGCAGGAGATGTAAGAGATGCAGGTTCGATTCCTGGGTTGGAAAGACCCCCTGGAGGAGGACATGGCAACCCACTCCAATATTCTTACCTAGAAAATCCCATGGACAGAGGAGCCTGGCAGGCTACAGTCCATAGGGTCGCAATGAGTCAGCACAACTGAAGCGACTGAGCAGCAGCAGTAGGACTTAACATGGTAGGTGGAATATAATGGACATTCAATAATTATTTGATGAATCATCAAAGCTCTCTGTTCCTGTATTGCTCAGGACAGGTAGAACTAGCTGCTGAGACATTCAACCCCTGAATCTCAGCCGTTTAACACAGTAAAGATGAATCCCTCATTGACATCAATATCAAATGTGGACTGGGCAGTTTTCATTGGTGGTGCTTTTCCACATAGTGATCCAGAGATCAAGGTTAATTCCATCTTGTGATGCTGCAGTCTTCAACAGAGAGCTTCCACGATCTCTAAACAAGGGGCAAGGAGAACGTGGACAGTTGTCCAGGAAACTTTATGGCCAGGCTTAGAAATGCCACACTGTCACTTCTGCCCACATACTGTTGGTCAGAACCTGGTCATATGCCCCAAGGTAACCACAAAGTTGCCTGAGAAATGTAGTCTTCCTCTGTGTCTAGGGAGAGAAAGCAGAAGTGGTGAGTATCCAATCCATCTTTGCCATACTCTCTGCTATAACTTACCATCTTCTACAACCATGGGCACTGTGTTAGAGTTCTCTGGAGAAACAGAATCAATAGCATATAACTATAACTATAACTATAACTATATATATATATAGTTATATAAAGTAAGAGCTGTGTCACACTGTTACAGGAGGCCAATAAGTCCCATGATCTGCTGTCTGCAAGCTGAAGATCAAGGAAACCTGGTGGTGTCATCCAGTCTGAGTGCAAAGAGCCTGAGAATCAAGAAGATGATGTTACTCTTTCATAACATGGAAACTTACATTACCATATGTAAAACAGATAGCCAATGGGAATTTGCTGTATGGCTCAGGAAACTCAAACAGGGGCTCTGTATCAACCTAGAGGGGTGGGATGGGGAGGGAGTTGGGAAGGAAGTTCAAAAGGAAGGGGATATATGTATACCTATGGCTGATTCATGTTGAGGTCTGACAGAAAACAACAAAATTCTGTAAAGCAATTATCCTTCAATTAAAATTTAATTAACTAAAAGAGAAAAAATAAAGACAATTCATTTGTAAAGTGGATTATTTCCGATAGAAAATCTTGACATTAAAAAAAAAAAAAAAAACAATGAAGTCATGGTCTGAGTCCAAAAGCCTGAGAACTGGAAGCACCTATGTCCAATGACAGGAAATGATGCATGCTTCCTCAACATTTCTGTGTTTCCTCAATGTTTCAATGTTTCCTCAATGTATCTATGCTCAAGCATAGAGACTGAATTCATTCTTCCTCTGAGTTTTTGTTCTAGTCAGGCCTTCAAAGGATTGGATGATGTCCTCATGCATTGTTGAGGGTGATCTTCTTTTCTCAAGTCCACTGATTCAAATACTAGTCTTCCAAAAGAGACACCTTTGTGGACACACTCAGAAATCATGTTTTACTAGCTAACTGAAAATCCCTTAGCCCGGTCAAGTTGACATATAAAATTAACCATCACAGGTACCAACAAGAAATCCAATAAAAAAATAAACAGCTAAACATTCTGCCTAATTCCTCTCCCACCCTCATACCCTACCTTAACCATTCCCGATCTCAGGTAGGAGTTGTGGGTTTTAAATTACTGGTGTCTTGATTAAATGTTGTCTAAGAAGCAAGCACACACCTAGAATATTGCAGAACAGAAACAATCCAGGTCAGATTCCCTGATCAAAACCTTTCATTACATCCTCATCACCTAGTCACCTAACACTGTTCCTTCAGGGATCACAGTCTTGTCATCGTGGAGGGGCTTGTGTAGCTCAATGAAGCTATGAGCCATGCTATGCAGATGATACCACTCTAATGGCAGAAAGTGAAAAGGGAGAGGGAGAGCCTCTTAATGACAGTGAAAGAAGAAAGTGAAAAAGCTTCCTTGAAACTCAACATTCAAAAAACTAAGATCATGGCATCCAAACCCATCATTTCATGGAAAATGCAAGGGGAAAAAGCAGAAGCAGTGACAGTTTTTTTTTTTCCCCTTGGGCTTCAAAATCACTGCGAATGGTGACTGTAGCCATGAAATTAAAAGACATTTGCTCATTGGAAGGGAAGCTATGATAAGCCTAGATAGCGTATTAAAAAGCAGAGGCATCACTTTGCCAAGAAAGATCCGTCTAGTCAAAGCTATGGTTTTTTCAATAGTCATCCACAGATGTGAATGTAGGACCACAAAGAAGCCTGGGCACTATAGAGCAACCACTTCCTGGTCTCTTTCACTATAGATTTAGTCTTGCCTATTTGGGATTTCATATAAATGTATTCATGCAGTATGTATTATTTGAAGTCTTGGTTCTTTGATTAAACATAATGTGCTTGACATTAAAAAAAAAAAAAAAAGAAGCCTGGGCACTGAAAAATTGATGCTTTGAATTGTGGTGTTGGAGAAGACTCTTGGATAGCAAAATCAAACCAGTCAATCCTAAAGGAAATTAGCCCTGAATATTCATTGGAAGGACTGATACTGAAACTCCAATACTTTGGTCACCTGATGCAAATAGCTGATTCATTGGAAAACACCCTGATGCTGGGAAAGGTTGAGGGCAGGATGAGAAGGGGGCAACAGAGGATGAGATGATTGGATGGCATCACTGACTCAATGGACATGAGTTTGAGCAAATTCTGGGAGATAGTAAAGGACAGGGAAGACTGGCATGCTACAGTCAATGGGGTCGCAAAGAGTCAGATATGACTGAGCCACTGAACAGCAACATTTAACACTGGCTTACAAGCTTTTCCATTATTTAAATCTTAATATTTTTCCAGAAGCAAACAGCAAGTTTGTTTAGGGTAACTCATTTCAGTTCAGTCACTCAGTCGTGTCTGACTCTTTGCAAGGCTTCCCTGTCCATCACCAACTCCCGGAGCCTGCCCAAACTCATGTCCATCGAGTCAGTGTACCATCAAACTCATGGTAACTCACCATGTCTTAAATATTCATGTGAAATTTTGACATTCTGCTATAAGATACGCTCGTAGGGGTTTTAAATCTAAACCATTTCCCTTGAAATTTCTAAATAAAATTATGGTGCCAAGAAGATGCCCAGTCTTTATCTAGTGGTTTGAGACGCTGCAAAGTTCTGACCAGTACATCCCTGTAAGCCCCGAATAACTGTATGGGACACAACTGTACTAACAACAGCCAGGGATAGTCCTGTATTAGTTTGATCGGGTTGTCAGAGCAAAGGCCCACAGACTGGGGGGCTTAAACTGGAGACATTTATCTTCTCACAGTTCTGGAGGCTGGATCCATCCATGTCCAGGATCAGGGTGGTGGCAATTTTGGTTTCTTTTGAGGCCTCTCTCCTTGATCTCACTTTATCTTAATCATTGCTTCAGAGGCCCTATTTCCAAATACAGTCACTATTTGAACTACTGGGGATTAGGATCTCAACATAAGATTGAGGGGTGAGGAATCATAATTCTGCCCATACCAGATTTCAAGGTTAATCTAAAGAGCAGGGACAGCACTGTATTGCCAAAAGAGGAAAAATTCCTTCCTGAATTCATTGCAAGAAACAAATGGCCCCTCCCTCCACACACACAGCCATCTGACCACGTCTAGGGTCCTAGCATTTTGACATAGGGAATCTTTGCATCTGCCAACAGGCTGTGGAGTTCTGTACTTTGTGGCTTTGTTTTGTGGTTGGTTTTGCCGTGACCACTGCACAGCTCAAGCAATAAAAGGAATGAGAATTGCCATCATTTGCCTTGGCTCTGTCTTTCACATTGCCCTGACTTGGTTGTCAAGCTTTGGAGGAAAATCACAATTACACACACACACTTTCTGTGCTGATACCTGCCACCCCTCTGCTTTCTGATAATATGCCCTTTCCCTGGAATTCTATTCAAGTGCCAGGCTGTGATCGGTTTGAGTGCCTGTCTCATCCCTGTGTTCTGACAGCCCTGCCTGCCTCTAAGGCCCCACCCCTTTGGAGAGATGCACTCTGAATTCAGGCTCCTGGTCCCTCCCCCTGCCAGAGTTAGGCAGCTGAGGAGCAGAAATGGATTCGGGGAATGGCAGTGTGACAATGACACAGGTACCTGGGACGACCTGGAGCTCTGGTCTCAACTGCGTGACAGCTTCAGGGAAATGAAGCACAAGCTATTTGGAGAATATTTCTCCCTCGGACGTGATGAAGTCCCAGAGGTGGGAGTGCGTGGACAGTGCCAGTCTGCTCCCCTCTCCTCCCCTCCCCCAGCTTCCAGAAAGAAGAAAGAAAAAGCTGCCACTCAGTATTTGATATTTAGAATTAATTAGAGCCCCAAATCCCACACCAGCCAGCAGGTTTCTTAATGAGGCCAAAGTATTCATCTTCTTCAGCCTACTTCTCCAATCCATAGCCAACCCACATGGGGACCATCACACTGCCTCGAGATGCCACATGGTTTTCAAAGTGCTACCACACGCTGCTGCCTCATTTGGCCCCCACAATTGCCCTGGTAGGTGGTCAAGATAGGACTCATTCTCCCCAGTTCCTACATGAGCTTTCAGGGAGGCTGAGTCACTTCATGAGGTCACACAGGTAATAAGCAGCAGATAGCAGATTCAAATTCAGATGCTCTAACTCCAGGGCCCACACAGTTAACCATTGCTGCTTGACCTCCTCTCCAGAAAGAGGCACGGCAGGAAGCCAAGCCTGATCCCCAGGTGACAGGGCTGCTCAGCTAGGGCTGCAGGCAAAAGGCAGGAGGCTGAATATGAATTTCAGACAAATGAAGAATAAATTTTGAGTATACATACATGACAGTTATGCTTATCTCAAATACTGTATGGCTTATACTTCTACATACAAAAAGCTTATTTAATGTTTATCTGAAAAGCAAATTTAACTGGATACCTGGTTTTGCATTTGCTAGATCAGCCAACAGCATCCTCGGCACCATCCTCACAAAGCTGGCCAGCCCCCAGGCCTTCTAATTAGCGCTCCCTGTGTTTGTCTCCAGTCACCTTTTCCCAGCAATCCTGGCTTCAAGCCTGCCAGTTAGGCCTCCTCCTTCCTCCTGAATTCACCTGTTACCAAGCCCCAGGGAGTCAGCAGTTGCTTTGCTTCTTGCACCCAGTCCTTCCTGTCCACATCCCTGACCACTCTCCTGATCCAGGAGTCTAGTCCCACTAACCCAGATTATGACCAAACCTCTAGCCACCCCACTCAACAGACAGCTGCCAGACATATACCCGAGCAAAGCACAATGGACCTATTAAATCCCTCTGAAGACTTGTGAAGCTCCCTTGTGTGGCTTTCAAAGCTTTCTGGATAGAAGTTCAAACTGATGCTGCCACCTCTACCCTTCCCCCCATTACAGTTGAGTGTGGACCCCAAGCCTCCCAAGCTGGGAAGATCCCAGCTTCCCACAATAATATGCTTGTGTCTGTCTCTACACTGATTTTGAATCCTGCTCCCTTGACATCTGCAAGTCCAGCTTCCAGGAAGTCTCACATTCTCCCCACCCACAGCCACAAGTCATGCTACCCCTGGCTCAACCCTCACACCATCTCCTAACCCTTCCTGTACGTGCTATATTATGTTGTGTTCTTGTTATGTCATCGTGTCTTAGCTCCTCTGTCCACTGTCTTCCATCCCTAGGAGACAAGAGCTGTTTTGTGTTGTTTGCTTCCCCTCTAGCCTTTCACTGTTTCTGGTACCTGCTAGATGTTCCATAGAAAGATGTGGATATGAGTGTACGGTCTGACCCCACAAACATTCCCCAGTCTATGATACCCAGTCCAGGTTTGCCAAGACCGGGCCATATCAAGGGGGTGGAGTGATGACTAAGATCTGCTCCTCAAGGCATATCCTGAAAGCAAAGAAATCTGTAACTGGAAGGAAACTGGCTTACTCTGAGGCTAAGCTCAGCCCAGTGTTTCAGTGAACAAATAACATACCCAACTCCAGAATGCTTTGAGGAGTAAGGCAGAACTTTCCTAAGGGACCCTGGAGAAGGCTGGAGAGAGTAGAGGGGACAAGGAGGAAAATTCATACTATAGCATATGCAACAAAATACCCCGAGTCATCTTTCTACCTTTCCATCTGAAACCTGCTCGTTGTGGTCACTACTCACCCCATTTCTCTCCTCTTTCTCACAAAACTCCAATAGTGGCTCTTGGGCAGCCTTGATGATTCTCCCATCCTCTATCCTCCCATCTCTAGGGACTATGCTTTTTAAGGACTGCTGCACACTTTGTCACACTGAGACACTGAGACCTCTGTCAGTTTTCATCACCAGACACTACCTGCACAACTGAGTTTCTCAAGAGGTCAAAATTTATAAGGTGATTTGTTTCCACCGTAAATTGGTGAGGCACCCTGTGAGAATGTTTTGGAGGTGAAGAGAAGTCCTGACAAGAAGAAAAGAAGGAGACTGTTTGAAGGAAGGTCTGAAGAGGGTGTCAATTACTCCTCCGTCTTCGATGATAACTTCTATTCCCAGGTCCCCTTGCAAATGGCAGAAAGTGGTATGGAAGGTGGCCTCTTAGATATCACCCAGTGGTCCCTCCTCATGGTATTCATGTCCCTTGAATAATACCCTCATCCTAGATTTGGGCTGGACCCAACGACTTACTTCTAACAGAGCAGAATGTGGCAGAAGTGATGGCGTGTAACTTCTGAGATTAGATCATTGACAGTCTAGTTTCCATCGTGGTTTTCTTTTCTTTAAGTTCTCATACTCTCTCACTCTCTCTTGGGTCACTCCTCCTGGGGAAGGCAGCTGCCCTGCCAGGACACAGCCATTTGGAGAGGTCCATGTGAGTGAGCGGAGAAGAGGATCACTGGCCCCCTTAGTCAAAGCTGGAAGTGACTGTAGCAATCATGACGGCAACTTTTTAAAAGGCCTCAAGTTAGTGGCTCCCAGCTAAGTTTTACCCTGACTCCTAACCCAAACAAACTGTGAGATAACAGTTGTTCATGGTGTGAAGCCACTAGGTTGTGGGGTGATATTGTTCTGCCTCTGTAGATACTTAATACACAGCTGGAGCCTCTGCTTGCTTCTCTGTGACTCAAAAGAGATTTGATGCCACCAGCTTCAGGAGCCCAGCCTCAGGCAGGGCTGACTGCCACCAGTGCACCCGCCCAACTCCATGTCCAAATGACATTGGATGATGCTGCAGTCAGCATGATAAAGCCGGTGGTCCCCAGAGACAGCCAAGGGCCTTTTATAGATGTTACAAATCCTGCTTCAGGAATCTCAGACTCGTATGCAATGGGAAGCTCAACCTTTGATAAGCCATTTGATTTCCCTTTTAGTTAATGAAGTGAAAATACACGATTTTACACTAAGATTAAATTGCTAAAATGTTTCACTCTGTCCCCAGTTACTTGTAATTAAAAATATAAATAGAAGAACAGCAGAAGTCACTTGCTGTCTCCTGGCATCTCGAGGCATCGAAGGGGAAACTTGGGGTCATCTGCCACCCCTGAGTTGAAAGGATGGGAGAGGACAGTGAGAGCAGAGGGTGGGCTCCCATGGCTGCAGCCCCTCATCCCCTCCCCCAACCTGGGATGCCCAGTAAAGGCGTCACGTGTTTCCTGGGAGGAGGAAGGGAAGGAGGGCACTTCACTTGAGACCCACACACACCAAGGAGGACATGGGTGGCTCTTAAAGGGCCTGGAAACATCTGGCATGAAGCAAGAACTTGAATGGATGAAAAAGTGTGTATGTGCGTGAGTGTATGGGTGATGATGGTGTATATGGTCACTCATTCAACAAACACACTGTGAGCACCCACCTTGCACCAAGTACCATGCAAGGGAGCAAAGAAAAGAAGTAAACCAGAAGAGGCTCCCCTCCCAGGAACCCTCAGCCTTCATTGGTGACTCTCTCTCCAGCTTGCTCCCTTCTTCACGGCTTTCTAAGAACCTCACTAACAGCCCAGGCCTTTCCCAAAATCCCTTTTCCATGCACAATGAGTAGACATCTACATGGAAACCAAAGGTCACAGCTGGCCTTTAACGATGGAAGCATGACAACAAGGTCCTACTCTATCACACAGGGAACTATAATCAATATCCTGGGATAAGCCATATGGAAAAGAACATGAAAAAGAATGTATATGCATGTGCATGCATGTGTGTGTATGTGTGTGTGTGTGTGTGTGTATAACTGAGTCACTTTGCTGTACAGCAATAATTAACACAACACTGTAAATCAACTATACTTCAATTTAAGAAAAAGATGGAAGCATGAAGGGAACAAAGACATGCCCAGTAGGTAGGCACTCTATTAACCCACAACACCCAGCCAGGGAGGCCAAGCCCCACTTTCACAGGCAATAAAGCAACAGAACCCACTGTAGCTAGCAATCTACCTGTGAATATACTTCTACATTACACAAGGAGGTGCGGTGCAGCACCCCAGGAGGTCTTCACATTACAGAGATTTCCTTGCCCAAAAGGTTACAAAGCACTGCATTGCTGCAAGGGCAGAGTGGTTCTCCAATTCTGCAGAACTTGTGAATCCTTGGGCAATTTGTTAGGTGTGTAGGTCCCCCAGCTCTGCCCTCAGATGCTGAGTCAGGAGCCTGGCCAGGGACCTAGGGATCTGCTTGTTTCTACCCACAGGTGATTCTTATGCAGGTAGGTCCAGAAAGAAATGTCAGGATGGAATCACAGAGCTTCGGAGTGAGAGGAATCACAGAAGTCATCACCCCACAGATCAGGAAACCAGGTGGAGAGAAGGGAGGTAATATGTTCAAGGCCACACTCCTAGCAAATGATGGGACACAACCCAAACCCTGCTCTCCCACCACCAGTTCGGCACTCTGTCAGTGACAGCCACGCTTCTCAAACAGGAGATACTGGAGGACAAGTGCAATCACGTGGAAGGGGTCTTTCCAGTGCCCTCAGTCCCTGTGGCCCTTGAGACTTGCTGCCACAGTGAGCATCAGTTGGCAGGTGTTAATTAGATCTTGGGAGGGCGTGGTTATACATAGGCTTGACATCATATTGCATCCCTATTGCGCTACTGTATTCAATAGTTAAGGTGAAGGGGAACACAGAAGCAGGAGCCCTGCATGGGGGGAGTCTTAGCTGGGAGTCCAAAATGCTGTGCCCGGGGGTGCCCTTTCCAAGGTCAGGGTTATGGAGCCAGCCCTGAAGCTGGGTTGAATAGGCTGAAGTTCTGTTGGCAAGAAATAAATGGGCTCATGGACGAGTCTGGCTTGAGAGAAACTGAGTGTAGCCATTGGCATTTTGTAGGAGAGACCCTTCAAAGACACACTTACAAAAGGGCCAGGTGCTATTTTTAATTCAGCCCTCACACCACCTACCAGCCTTCCCCATTACCCATGTTGCCCATTCATCTCCAAGCCCAACACTGTCAGATGCTTTTTAAAAATCCAGGCATGCTGTAGCCCCTAAGTTTCCTTTATCTGCCATGACAGCGATGTCTTCAAAGGACTTCTGCAGGTTATTTTAAAATGACCTCTGCTAGCTGGGAGCTTGGCTTCCCAGAGAGCCTTCACTTCAGCACTGGATGCGAGAGGGGAGGACCAGGGGTTTGGGGGGGTGAGCTGATCCGACAGCCCTGCTGGGGTCACATGGCAAGCCCCGCCGAGGCCTGCGTGGGAGGCTCCAGCATCAGGACTGCTGGCTGGGGAAGACTCTGCGTGCAAAGTGAGCACAACTCCTTAGCTCTTAGTGTTCTCACCTCCACAGCAACCTAGCTGTGGGAAAGGTGGAGCTGCCTTTCCCCCCTACTCCACCAGTGCATTCCTCATGGCATCCCTAGACACACAGGGGCCTCTAGTGATGAAGCAGTAGCCACAAATTGTCAACAAAGAGCCCAGCTGGGCTGCAATCCCATACTCTGCTTGCCCCTTTCCCTGGCTGTGCCACGAGGCAGAGAGTAATCAGCCATTAGGCAACTCGTGAGTGCAAAGTGGGTGGGGCACTGGAAGTCATCTGTGTGGCTCAGGGAAGGCTGGGCCGGTGGAAGGACAGCATCTCAAAGACAGCCAGGGTTGCCATCAGCTTTACTGGCTAGAGCACAGAACTGTTGATTCTACTGGGATTTTCCCATCATACATTTTGCTCAATACTGGGATTGGCTCACATCTGATTTCTGAAGCTCTCTGGCCTTCACTGCCCAGCCCCACCTTTTGGGGTCTCATAGCTGTTTCCCTGAATTTTTCTACAGACCCTTCCCTCTGTGCTCCCTGCATGACTACCTCTATCTGCTCCACTATCAGGATAAAGCTCTGGAAGACAAAGCCTTTTCATCCTGAATGCACCTTGCCAAAGGTCCCATGAACCGTGGGTATCTAGAAATGTGAGTATCTCTGGTGCTGCTCCCAAATCAGATCCTCAAAGGCCCCCCCACTGTGGGCCTGGATGTGTTCACTCTGTTGTGGGTGACATTCCATCCCATCAAAGAGGACCAGTCGACAGGGAACAGAGCAGGATGTAGCATCTTTAGGCCATCACCTGCCCAGACACAGGCATAGTATCTCAATCCTCACAACGGCCCTGGGAGTTATCCTCAGATTACAGTTGAATAAAACCAAGGCTTGTGAAGATTTCATCATTTACCCACACAGGTAGTAAATTGGCAGAGCCAGATGGGAACCCAGAGTCTAAGGACAATTAAGCAAAGGACTTCCCTGGCAATCCAGTGATTAAGAATCTGCCTTCCAATGAAGGGGACATAGATTTGATCCCTTGTCCAGGAATGGAGATCACACATAACTTGCAGCGAAGTCAAAATAAATAAATAAAATTAACTCCTTTAAAAAAATACATAAAAAGGATCAAGTGAGTCTGTGCTGCTGCTAAGTCGCTTCAGTCGTGTCCAACTCTGTGCGACCCCAGAGACGGCAGCTCACCAGGCTCCCCCATCCCTGGGATTCTCCAGGCAAGAACACTGGAGTGGGAATGCCATGCATTCCTTCTCCAATGCATGAAAGTGAAAAGTGAAAGGGAAGTCGCTTAGTCGTGTCCAACTCTTAGTGACCCCATGGACTGCAGCCTACCAGGCTCCACCATCCATGGGATTTTCCAGGCAAGAGTACTGCAGTGGGGTGCCATTGCCTTCTCCGGAGTCTGTGCAGGTACAGCATTTGCAAAATGCCAGGTAATGGTCCATGCAGGCTGGTGCGCATCACTCCTCTCAGGCGGCAGGCCTCAGTTTCTATACCCGTAAACTAAAGGGGGTTGGATTACTTCTGAAGTCTCCCTCTTTGAAATACTGGGTTGCTAGCAGGTGACTAGAAAGAAGAAAGCCTCAAGGAGAAGGCTTAGGAGGCCTCTAAAGCCACAAGGTTCTTTCCCCACCCAGCAATAATTTTTTACCTGTCTGGGGACTGGCTTCAAGAGTGTTACAGATCCCTGAAGCAGTCCACACGCTGTCATGTACTTCTGCTGGAATGGATATTTTTTTGAGAAAGCAGCTCTAGCTTTGAGTCCAAGTCCCCAAAGCGGGTAATAGAGGAGACAGTCAATGCCTCAGGAAGGCACCCATTCCCCATTGGCCAATCATTCCCCAGCTCAAGTGTCCTCATCACTGTCAAGGTCTATCCTGACTTAGTGCTGGACTTGTGAGTTTGGATACCATTTATATAAGGATGAAGTCCATGAAGAGAGGACCTCAGAATCAGATGAACTGAGATTCAGTGGCAGCACTGCCACTTGCTGGCTGGGTAACGGCAGCCCAGTTACTTCCCCTCGCTGAGCCTCAGTGCCCACACCTGTGTAGTGGACATAATCTCAAGAGAACTGTCCTGAAAATTCTATGAGGAGAAGTATTACTACCTGGCATACAGTATGCATTGAGTAAATACTATTTTCCTTCCCCTTCTTCTGAGTCTAATTGCAATGTAAAGTTCCAGTATTCTTCAGAGTAAGCACTCTCAACTCTGAAATGATTCTTGCTGCCATAGTTATTAGGTAACATTTATGGAGTGATTACTATATGCCGGGCACCACCCAAAACAATGTACATACATTTACTCATTCAGTCATCACAACAACCCATGAGGAAGGTGATAATTTGATCTCTAATCTGTAACTGAAGAAATGGAGAAGTGCA
Source organism: Bos grunniens (assembly GCF_055505025.1). Lineage (NCBI taxonomy): Eukaryota > Metazoa > Chordata > Mammalia > Artiodactyla > Bovidae > Bos > Bos grunniens. Next base: position 112,503,073 of record NC_141194.1, on the reverse strand, counting down.
CTGAGGGGCTGAGTTCCTGACTCAGTGTCACTCAGCTCATAAGAGGCAAACCAAGGACTCCAATCCAAAATGATCCCAATGCAAACATGTGTCAGCTGTCACACAATACTGACTCCTGTTGGTTACCAATAGGTGTTTGTGAGCCTTGGCCTTCCTCTGGCTTCTGGAAAAAGCCTGGACTTATCCCAAATCTTAGGTCCCTGGACCCCGGCAAAGACCTTCAGGTTCACGGCTAGACTATTGGTACCAGCCCACTCCCACCCCAGGGTGGACTCTTGTTCACTGAACTCAGGAAGCCAGATTCCTATGACTCCTGCCATTTCAATCTATGATCCACTCATTCACTTATTCATAAGTGAATGCATGGCATTATTCACTCATTTAATATCTCTTTCCCTTTTTGCATTACTCTTCTCCCTCTGCCATCACATACTCACTTCTGCCTCATCCTCTATAACACCTGTCAAGCAGGACCATGCCTTTCCATATTTTTCTACATGCTCACATAATCATTTTGGATAAATGTGCACACAGACACACATGCACACACAGGCTCAAATAAATACATTTGGGTCAGTTGGTCATTGTTTTACAAAACTGAGACCATATTGTGTATACTTTTCTTCACCTTGCTGGCCTCATTCAGCAATCCCTCTTGTAAATCCCTCCGGGGCAACCAGCCGAGTTCTGGCTCAGTCTTTTTCATGGCTGTGGCCATACCCATCAGCCACCTTGATCTTTTAGCTGCACTAAAGTACTGGCAGTTCCCTGAATACCCCAGACTGTGCCCTGTCCCTGTGTGTTTGCCCCTCCTGCTCCCTGAACCTAAAGGGCCCACTTTTCTGTTCACCTAGAGGATATCCCTTCATCTGTCAAGACTCAGCTCATGGCAAGCCTCTCCTGGTCATCAACTGACACTGAAGAACTGACCTTGCTCTCCTTCTCCTTCTAGTCTTCAAGTTTCCCTGGACAGACTGTTATCTGAGAAGATCTACCCTGTGAAGTCACCTGCTGGTGTCTGTCTCCCTTGACTAGACTCTAAGTCTAGGAAACATGACTTGTCTGTTTTGCACACTGCTGGCACTCTGAGGTCCCAAATAAATATTTGTTGAATGAATAAGGATGATGAGACCATGAACCAAAGGACCAGCAGCATAAGGGAGCGGAATGGGTGGACTTCAGAGCTATTATGAGGCAGACTAACAGGACTTGGCAATTGACTTGTGTTTCTTATTTCCACAAGAATATAAGTGACATGGAAGATCACACCTGTCATTGTCATAGTTTTGCCCTCATTGCCTAGATTGAATAGTGTCTGGTAAGTAGTTGGTGCTCCATACTGCTGCTGCTGCTAAGTTGCTTCAGTCATGTCCAACTCTGTGTGACCCCAGAGACGGCAGCCCACCAGGCTCCCTCATCCCTGGGATTCTCCAGGCAAGAACACTGGAGTGGGTTGCCATTTCCTCCAATGCATGCAGGCATGCTAAGTCACTTCAATTGTGTCTGACTCTCTGTGACCCTGTGGATAGCAGCCTACCAGGCTCCTCTGTGCATGGAATTATCTAGGCAAGAATACTGGAGTGGGTTGTCATTGCCTTCTCCATGGTGCTCCATAAATATTTATAAAATAAATGAACTCTACTGGATCCAGGGATCCTGGCTGGGCCTTGTCCCTGATCCAGAGGCAGGCACTCTGCAGCAGTGCAAGTGTCTGATTCTGCTGGATCTCAAAGACTTCTGTTCTTGCTTGCCCACCCGAGCTCTGATTGCAAGGTGCATGATAACGACTCCTCAGAACCTTCCTGTGGTCTGTACCTCAATGGATCCTGCTGTCTTCAGCCCAGGTCCAGGGCAGAGGAGTGGCTGTGTGTGCATGCAGCCATGTGCAGGTGTGCTGCTGTGTGTGCGCAGATGGCTTGTGTGCATATGATGTGGGATCCCCAGCAGGGAGGCTCAGGTTATTTCCATCACACAGAAAAAGAGGAGGCAGAACTCAGGGGTTCTCTTATCTAATGTTCCTGTGCTGTGGGTTGAGGACAGGCAGAACTGCCTCATTCTCCTGTTACCACCAGGACAGAATCTGGGGTAAGAAGGAAAATCTTTAGCCCAAAGCCAACTCAGGAAGTAGACCTCACAGCAGGATATTCACCCTGGGGTGCTCTTAGGAACTCTGGGGTCTGGGAGCAAGTATAAAAGAAAAGACCAGTTTATAAGCCAAGTCCAAGGAGAGCTTCAGGAAGAGAAGAGCACCCCCTCCACATATTCATAGACTCATCCACAGGAGGAGTCCCCAGAGGCTAAACACTGCTCTTGTAGGGGAAGAAATAGGGTAGGGAAGAGCAATTTCTTTTGGGATCCATGGCCACACTCGTCCACAGCCCCTCCCATGAATCAAGGTTAGAGGCCCAAGGAACTCATCATCCTAGGACAAAGCAATGGTCTGAGCAAAGGCACTGATGGTGAAGAGCGTGGAAATTTCTGCAGGCTACAGTAGGAAGCTGTTTGTCTGGAGATACATGCTGGAAAGGTGTGAGACATTGGGCTCAACCATAAGGTGGGGGCTTAATACTGATGGGAGGGGGAGAGTAGTCTATGAAAGAATTCAGGCAGGAGTGTGGCACGATCAACTCTGGGTCAGGAAACCATGTGGAGAGCAGACCAGAAGGCAAGATTTAGGCACAGAGGGACAAAGAGGAGACCACCATAGTTAAGGACATGGGGAGGAACTTCCTTCTGGTCCACTGGTTAAGAGTCTACCTGCCAATGCAGGGTGCATGGGTTCGCTCCCCGGTCTGGGAAGATCCCACATGCCTCAGGGCAAGTAAGCCTGAGCTCTGGCACTTGTGCCCCGTAAGAGAAGCCACCGCGATGAGAAGTCCACACATGTTAACTGGAGAGTGCCACCGCTCACTGGAACTTGAGAAAAGCCCACACGGTAATGAAGACCCTGTGCAGCCCTAAGTAAATTTAAAAAAAATTTAAAAGACATGGGGGAAATCGGACAGATGATGACTGAGGAGACATTTAGGAGATGGACTTAACAGAGCTGGAGCAGTAGTGACAGGGTAGAGGCAGGTCCGGATGTCAAGGAGATGGTGGTGAACTGTGGAAGATGGGCTTGATTTGACTGTGGGAGGCAAGAGTCCAGTCAGATGTGACTTCAGCTTTACAAAGAGCCAGGACCGGAAATGATGAATGGAGGAAGAGCCCTGTGGAGTCGGGGGTTGTGTGGTTGGAGGGGCTTGGGGGCAACAGGGCTGCAGAGACCTGTCCTGACCAGTTTGTACTGGAAGTCTCAGCAGCCAGCTGGGTGCACATGTCCAATAGGCAGTTAGGGAGGGAGGTTACCTCCGGAGAGAGCAACATGACCTTGACCATATGGGATGACTCAACCTTCAACCAGGCCAGAATGATGTCACTGACTTGGAACAGGGACTCAGACAAATTGGGCAATCCTGACCTTCAGTTTGGCACGAGGAACATGCCATGAAGCCTGATGGCAATGAGTTCTCACAACTTAAGATCCACCTCCCACATATATAGCTTGAAGGAGATGCATTTAACTTGGGTTAGGAATATAAAATGTTTATACAACCATTTATTCCATTAGTACATTCACTTCCCACTTCAGAACTAAACGCTTTTACTAATTAAATACATTTATTTTTAACTGCAGAAGCATTTATTTCCAAAATAAGGACATGTTAATTATCTGCAGAGTGAAATTAACCCCCGGATGCTAATCTATACATTCCTCTGTCTGGATATATATTACCCATGGCTGCTCAGTTGCACTGCCAACCATTCCACAGTGCTGCTCAACACACTCCTGAACACAAGTACTCTTGCCACCTGGATCCACATCCTTCTCGTTATCCTTTCACAGAGAACTGTGTGGTAGTGTGGGATGTGGAGTTTCAATATTACCATGCTCATTCCAAACCTAAGAAGACTAGAGAGTCAAGATTTGCAAGGATGTGCCAACACAATTCAAGGGCATTTTTGCTAGGAGAGAAGGTAACTGTCTCCAATTACCCTGAAGAGATTTTTGCTCATGTTTTATGAGAACTGACACCTTAATTCTCTTGTCACTGACACTTCCTAGACATGGGTACATATCTGTAATTCTCATGATAAGTCATTAGTATTAATTAAGCCACATCAATAGCATAATTTAGCTAGTCAGTCAATATCTTCTGAGAGCTCACAGTGGGGGCAGACCCAACTCAAAGCATTGGAGAGTTAATAAGGGAAGAAATGCAGCATGGGAAAGAGAGAGTTTTTTATAATAATAGACATTCTCCCTTCATAGCCACTGGGGAGTCACCTGCAGAAAGCTCAAGGGATGAGGTCCTCTTTCACCATATGACATGTTTTTGCTCATCTGCACAATGGAGCAGCAATCCCTTGCCACTGCCTGGCACCAAAGGGGAGGAGCTTCTGAGAAATTCTAAGGCAAGGGGCTCAAGCAGGGACTTGGCAACTCCATGGGCCAAATTCTGGCCTTTGGTGCATGAAGCCAGCTTTGTCAGAAGTGAAGAGATTGAGCACCCTCACAGTGGAAAGGATCTGTGCCTTCCTCCTTCTCTCCATCCCTCCCTCCTTCTCTCTCGCTCACTCCCTTCCTTCCATTCTTTCTTCCTTCAAGAATATTTACTGAGCATTTACTATGGGCCAGGCACTGTGCTAAAGAGTGGAAAGACATCAGCGAGCAGAAAAAAGTCCCTGCTCCTAAGGAAGTGAGCTCTGAGTGAGTTAATTTATAAATAAATTAACTATCAAAATCAAACAATATGGCAGGCAATAAGACTTACTATAAAGAAGTAGAAGGGACCATAAAGGGCCAGAAGTGATGAGAGCAGATGCTATTTTAGCATCAGGTAGTTCCTCTGCATCACAGTGATGTATGAGTGCCGCATGGGGGTTCCCTACACTGACAGATGCACTAGTCCAGTGAAGCAGCCTATACAGCATACAGCTACCCTGGCTCCATAAGCGGGGTAGGCATTCACTGGCTACTGGAGATCTTTAAAATCTTCTTGCACCACCACTCCCAGTCTCCTCTGGAATGTCAAAAATTTGCCCTTTGCAGGGATTAGATGGGTTGGACCAGTGGCTTAATTTAAGTGTGGAACCTTCACATGTATTTGCTGTGTGTCCATCAGACTGAATTCTCCTGAGGGCGCAGTGGAAGTCAACAGGAAGAATGATTTGTCCGTTCTTGGATACACAGACTCAGGAAGCATGCATGTAGTAATTAGTAATAATTGGAATAAATCTAAATTTTCTAAAGTGCTAGTTGGGGGCTGTTCGAACTACAGACTTTAACCACACAAGTACCATATGCCAACACCTACAGAAAACCAGAGGCCGTTACCATCTATTTTCCCCTAGGGTAGCATATTTCCCTTGGGGATCTCTTGGCTTCTGATGAGTACTAAGACAAATAATGAGATGTTTCAACTTCCAGAAATGACACATCAGTTGGGCTCAAGATGAGTAAAAGAGGCTCAACTGAAGGGACCTTGATCTTTAGGCGAGCAATCTAAGATGGCACTGCCTGACGTCAAGAACAGGCAAGGCTGTATTAAAGAATTCCCAGTGAAGGATTCAAGTTCCAAATCCCATGACCTGATATTCATCCTTGACTGTAGAGTGTGGAAGAAATCTGGCAAAATATGGATGTGCATGAACCATGTTACCCTTAATTTTTTAAGCACACTAAAGTAGATTCACATGTTGTACCCTAAATTGAAGGTGCTTGAATTTTGCTTGGCTTGACAGACAGTGGTTCTGAGGACTAGACTTAAGGGGTGTATACTATCAAATCCTTCTAATACACGAGGACAGAGGAAAGACTGACTTCAGATGCCTAAGGATGCCCACAACTTGAAAGGAAACCTCATGTTACTGAGGCTCCTGTCTTGTCAGGCAGTGGAAAATGTTAACTGAAGATGCAATTATCTGGATGACTTAAGTCTAACTAGATTACAACTATACTGCTCCAACCTGTTCCTTTGTTTTTGCCCACCTCTTCCCACAAGAATGAGTGCTCCATGATCGTTTTGTGTACTGATGTATCCCTTGTGCTTGAATAAAGTGTGGCCCAGAGTAGACACTCAGCAAATGTTTGCTACATGAATGAATGATGTGACTGTTTGCAGCAGATCTCTAGAACACAAGCTTCAGTCCCTGAAGGTGCCAGGCTACCAGGAGAGGGCTTTCATCTTCCTACTATACACTTTTGAGAGTTACCTATGTATTCTGGATAGAAGGCCTCTGTCAGATATGTGCTCTGCAAATATTTTCTGTGCCTTGTCTTTTCATTCATTAATAGTACCTTTCAAAGAGCTGAAATATTTAATTTTGACAAAGTCCACATTATTTGGTTTTCCTATGGCTTGTGCTTTGGGTGTCATACCTAAAATTATTTTTGCCCAAGCCATAGTCACATTTTCTCCTTTAATTTCTTCAAGAAGTTTTTAAGTTTTAGGTTTGACATTTAGGTATGTAATTCATTTAAAGTCAGTTTCTGATGATGGTGAGGTAGTGGTGAAGGTTCAGGTTTTTTGCATTTGAATATCCACTTGTTCCAACAACATTTGCTGAGAAGATTACCATCTTCCTACAATGCAGCAGTATCTGTAATCGCACACTATGGGAAGCAACATAAATGTTCCTCAGTAGGGGACCAGTTAAATAAACTCCAGTACATATATCCTGTGGAAATCCACAGCACTACTAGAAATAATGCAACAGCTCTACTGCTGCTGCTGCTGCTAAGTCACTTCAGTCGTGTCCAACTCTGTGCGACCCCATAGATGGCAGCCCACCAGGCTCCCCCGTCCCTGGGATTCTCCAGGCAAGAACACTGGAGTGGGTTGCCATTTCCTTCTACCAAGCATGAAAGTGAAGAGTGAAAGTGAAGTCACTCAGTTGTGTCCGACTCTTAGCGACCTCATGGACTGCAGCCTACCAGGCTCCTCCGTCCATGGGATTTGCCAGGCAAGAGTACTGGAGTGGGGTGCCATTGCCTTCTCCGGCAACAGCTCTATATACACACTTAAAAGTAAAATTCATCTGCTTTCCATTTCTATGAACTGTCAGTTCACATCCTTTCATTTAAGAAATATTCACTGAGTTCCTATTGTGTGCCAAACACTGTTCTAGGCACTGAGGACACAGCAGTGACATATAGTGGTAGGAAACAGATAACAAAGCATTAGCAACACAGTCTGATGATAAGAACCATCAATTCAGTTCAGTTCAGTCGCTCAGTCATGTCCAACTCTTTGCGACCCCATGGACTGCAGCACGCCAGGCTTCCCTGTCCATCATCAACTCCCGGAGTTTACTCAAACTCATGTCCATTGAGTCAGTGATGCCATACAACCATCTCGTCCTCTGTTGTCCCCTTCTCCTCCTGCCTTCAATCTTTCCCAGCATCAGGGTCTTTTCAAATGAGTTGGTTCTTTGCATCAGGTGGCTAAAGTATTGGAGCTTCAGCTTCAGGATCAGTCCTTCCAATGAGTATTCAGGACTGATTTCCTTTAGGATGGACTGGTTGGATCTCCTTGCAGTCTAAGGGACTCTCAAGAAACTTCTCTAATACCACAGTTCAAACGCATCAATTCTTCAGTGCTCAGCTTTCTTTATAGTACAACTCTCACATTTATACATAAAAACCATGGAGAGAAATAAATCAGGGTAAGAAAGGTGGGGAATGTGGAGTGGGAAGGTTACAATTTGTAAATGTGATGGACATGGAGGGCTTTATCAAGAAGGTGCCACTTGAGTGGAATCTTAAAGATGAAGGAGTGAGCTACACAGACATCTGAGAGAAAAGCATTACAGGCTAATTCAGTTCAGTTCAGTTCAGCCGCTCAGTCGTGTCTGACTCTTTGTGACCCCATGAATCGCAGCATGCCAGGCCTCCCTGTCCATCACCAACTCCCGGAGTTCACTCAGACTCACGTCCATCAAGTCAGCGATGCCATCCAGCCATCTCATCCTCTGTCGTCCCCTTCTCCTCCTGCCCCTAATCCCTCCCAGCATCAGAGTCTTTTCCAAAGAGTCAACTCTTCGCATGAGGTGGCCAAAGTACTAGAGTTTCAGCTTTAGAATCATTCCTTCCAAAGAAATCCCAGGGCTGATCTCCTTTAGAATGGACTAAGGGAGAAGCAAAGCCTGAGGTAAGAATTGTTGGAGGAGAATGAAGAGGCAAGTATGGCCAAAGCAGAATGAGAAAGTGGAGGGGAGCAGTAGATGAATGGGGACACATGACAGGTCAAGTAGCCTTGCAGGTTATTATAAGGACTTTGAGTAAGATGGGGTGAAACTGGGAAGTTTTAGCAGAAGAGTGACAGGTTTATCTTGTTGATTTACAGGCACTCTTTATATATTAATGAGATTACTTCATCACCCACATACTTTAGAATTTATTACTCCCCATTTATCATTTATATTTCAACTTTGCTTATATTTTTCTATGTAGAACTCATTAACATTTTAGTTCAGTTCAGTTGCTTAGTCATTTCTGACTCTTTTCAACCCCATGGACTGCCATACACCAGGTCTCCCTGTCCATCATCAACTCCCAGAGCTTGCTCAAACTCATGTCCATGGTGTCAGTGATGCCATACAACCATCTCATCCTCTGTCATTCCTTTCTCCTCCTGCCTTCAATCTTTCCCAGCATCAGGGTCTTTTCCAATGAGTCAGTTCTTCACATCAGCTGGCCAAAGTATTGGAGCTTCAGCTTTAGCATCAATCCTTCCAATGAATATTCAGGACTGATTTCCTTTAAGATTGACTGGTTTGATCTCCTTGCAGAGATTAATATTTACTTAGGCACATTTGTCAGTCTTTCGCATAACAGATAGTTTTTGTTGGCCTATCCAGAATTGATTTTTGCTTCATCCAGTAATAAGCCACAATTTTCATTTGGGATCCACCCCTCTCTACTCTTGCAGTATGCATGGCTTAGAAGCCTAAAGCCTCCTGGATATAATCAGACTTGGCCATGTCAATCATGACATCCCCTGGTACCTGCTTTCCTCACAACAGGGACTGTTTTGAGACAAGCATGTAACCTCAGGTGCTGCCAGGGTTCAGCTGCTGCCTTCCAGTTGCATGTCCTTCTCCGAACAGGAGATTAAACTTTACAGCAGGCTGCCTAAATTACCCTGAGTCCAGCTGCTTGCAGGGGGGCCTACGGGACTGAGATTCTACTTTGCCATACTCCTTACCTCCTTCATATATAAACAATAGAGATAAGCAACTTCATGATCAGATATCTACATTGCATGCATGCATGCTAAGTCGCTTCAGTCATGTCCGACTCTATGCGACCCCGTAGACGGCAGCCCACCAGGCTCCCCCGTCCCTGGGATTCACCAGGCAAGAACAGTGTAGTGGGTTGCCATCTCCTTCTCCAATGCATGAAAGTGAAAAGTGAAAGTGAAGTCCCTCAGTCGTGTCTGACTCTTTGTGACCCCATGGACTGCAGCCTACCAGGCTCTGCCGTCCATGGGATTTTCCAGGCAAGAGTACTGGAATGGGGTGCCATCACCTTCTCCACAAACTTTATATACCTTTCCTTTAACTCTTTTATTCACTGTCACCATTTTCCTACCCGATGTATAATAATGGGCACTTCATAGAGTTATTATGAGGTATTAAGTGTGTTAACATATCTAAACCACCAAGGGCCTGCAAAAAATGCTTTAAAAGTGCTATTGAGGGATTTCCCTGGTGGTCCAATGGTTAAGAATCTACTTTGTAATGCAGGGGACACAGGTTTGATCCCTGGTCGAGGAACTAAGATCCCACATGCTGTGAGGCAACTAAGCCCACACAGCACAATGAAGATCTGACGTGTTGCAACTAAGACCAAATTATAGATAAATATATTATTTTTTAAAGTGCTGTTAATCTATTATTATTATTATTATTATTGCCCTAGGATGAACTTACAGTGTCTCCTCATCCAAGACCACCTTAGTCTGATGTTTCTGGTGGCCGCTATTACATCTTTTTAACTTGGGGAGTGATACAGCATCTTAGGTGAACTTTTAAGCACCTGAGCAGTGTTTCTTTGGCCATAAGCCTAACAGAACAGTTTTCCTCCAAGTGTGTGAAAGTGCATTCCATTTCTATGGATCTATGAGAGGCTAGATGTTGCCTTTCTATCCTGCTGCTGCCACTTGGCTTTCAGCCCACCCAATTCTTTCCTCCAATGTCTTTTTACTTTTGGTTTTGCTTTTGGCAGAGACCTGCTTTTTCTTATTACTTTTTGCCATGTCTAGGTTTTTCTAAAACACTATTAAATATTGAAGATATTGTTTATTTAAATTGATTTTATGCCTCAAAAGTTGCATTGAATCTATATATTAACATAGGGCGATTTGACATCTTTGTAGTATTGAGTCATTCTATACAATGCCAGGATATGTCTTTCCATATATTCCCATCTTCTGCTATGTCCCTCATTTTTCCTCATATAAATATTGCATATTTCTTGTTAAGTTTATTCTTGTTTTTTCCTTTAATATCCTTTTTTGGATGATTTCTAGTTTGTCTTTTCTCTCCTTGTTCTATTGATGCATCAGAGATAGACAAACTGTGGCCCGCAGGCTAAATCCAACCCACTTGCTGTTTTGCAAATAAAGTCTTACAATAATGTTTAAATAGCCGTACCCATTCACTTGCATGTTTTCTACAGCTGTGTTTGCATTACAGTGGCAGAACTGAGTAGTCATAACAGAGGCCATTGGAGAAGGCAGTGACACCCCACTCCAGTACTCTTGCCTGGAAAATCCCATGGACGGCGGAGCCTGGTGGGCTGCAGTCCCTGGGGTCGCTAAGAGTTGGACACGACTGAGCGGCTTCACTTTCACTTTTCACTTTCATCCATTGGAGAAGGAAATGGCAACCCACTCCAGTGTTCTTGCCTGGAGAATCCCAGGGACGGGGGAGCCTGGTGGGCTGCCGTCTATGGGGTCGCACAGAGTTGGACACGACTGAAGTGACTTAGCAGCAGCAGCAACAGAGGCCATATGCCCCACAAAGTCAAAAATATTTACTATTTGATCATTTACAGGAGAAAGTTTGTTGACTTCTGCTCTATATTTTTAATCTGGCTGTTGTTTGAGTAAAGGAAAGCTATTAATATTTGTACATTAATTTTATGGGCTTCCCTGGTGGCTCAGTGGTAAAGAATCTGCCTGCAATGCAGGAGACCCAAGTTTGAGCCCTAGGTCATGAAGATTTTTTGGAGAAGGGAATGACAACCCACTCCAGTATTCTTGCCTGGAGAATCCCAGGGACAGAGAAGCCTGGTGGTCTATGGTCCATGGGGTCACAAAGAGTTGGACACGATTTAGCAACTGAAGAATAACAATAACATCTTATTAAGTGTTTTTACTTTTTAATAGCTTTGCAGTGTTTTCTCAGGTTTTCCAGGTATAACATCTGCAAATATTAATTCCATTTGCTAGCATTTTACTTAGAATTTTTATATCTATATTCACATGACACACTGATTTTAATTTTCTTTTGTGTTTAGGAATCTGGGTTCACTCAGAAAAAAAGAGCCACTGAAACATCCCAGGAGTGTTACTTTAGAAATCTGGGTTTGTTTTAATTTGGAGTTATTTGGATTTTATGAGTTATTATTGCAATACTACTACAAGGGGTAAGGGTGGATTCCAAATGAAAATTAGGGCCTATTACTGAATGAAACAAAAATTAATTCTGGGTAGCCAACAACTATTCATTATGCAAAAGATTGATAAATTTGACTAAAGATTAATTTGAATTATTTGAATTAATGTAGGAATCTGGGCTTATTTAAATTTGGGGAAAGTTGTTAGTGCAGTCTGCAGTAAAATCTGCAGTTGGAAGGTCCAGGAAGCAGATACCGAAGATCCAAGTCTTAAACATGGAAGTGAGTGAGTGAGTGAAATTCATTCAATTGTGTTCGAGTCTTTGCGACCTCATGGACTATACAGTCCTTGGAATTCTCCAGGCCAGAATACTGAGGTGGGTTGCCTTTCCCTGCTCAAATTCCTATTTGGAAGCTGTTGAAATTCTCAAGAATCTCTGAAAAAACTCCTCCCCTGCAGCAAAAGAAGTGATAGTTCTCAAACTATCAATAAGCAGCCACCATGAATCTTTCATTTGTCCCTGTGTCTGATTGTACTATTTCCAGAGACAATTGATCTCTGCTTCCCTTTGGTCTCCTAAATCTCAGGAGAGTGTCTCTCATTTGGCCAACTCTACCCTGGAACACTTGCAGGGCAGGTGATTCTGAGAAATGTAGTCCCTTTGCATCCAAGGGCTGAGGGTGATGCCAAGTGAGCAACAGACAACCTAGCATCTTTTTTGGTATCAAGGCTTCCTCTGTAATATAAATATACAATCAGTTTTTGTGAGTAGTCCAAGGGCCCTTGAAAAGAAGATATATTCTCTAATTTCAGAATATAGAATCAATCTACCTATTGATTAACCATTAATCAGGTAGATTTAAAACTTGAGTTTAATAATACACCTTATAAATTTGGTGAAGTCCTCTACAATTACTTATTTTTTGACTATTTGTCATGGAATAATGAAGCTAAATTTAAAACCCCTACTCTGTAAGTGTTTCTAATTTGCTTTGTATTCCTCTACATTTTGTTTTATAACTTTTGATGACATGTTACTTAATGCATAGATATTCATTGCTTTTAGACTTTCATTATGTATTGTATTCTGCCCTTCTTTGTCTTGTTTTTCCTTGAATTCAACCTTGTCTAATACTTGCCTAATAGTAATTTTCAGATGTCTTGCTCTCCTTTAATTTTCATTTGTCTTATATGCCTTTGCTTACTTTTTTCAGAGTCATTCCATTTAGGTAAGTATCCTGTAGTCAGTATTTAACGGGGCCTTGCTTTGTCAGTTCAATATGAGAATCACTTGTTCTGTGTATTAACATAGTCGATATGTTTGCTATAAGTGTTACAACTTTAAAAACTGAATTTCTGCTTTGTTTGGTATGGTATTTCCTTCTGTTATTTTCAAAGGTGTATGGTCTCTTTCTAATTCTAGTGAAAGTCTGTAAGAATAATTTTATATATGTAATCTATTTACTTAGCTAGTATCTATTTACTCTTCAATAACAGTAATAAACTAAATGAATATACGTCTATTTCTAACTTCCCCTCCCCTCCATCTCAATTTTGTGGTGTATGCTATTTATCTTAGTTCTTCTTCTAGTTCTTTTAGTAGTTAGCTTTATTTGTTTAAATATTTATATTTTTTAAATTTTAATTGTCACTCTTAAAAATATTTTCAGCCTCTATTATGAAAAATAAGAAAGCTAAGCTATATGTACAAAATCACTTTCCCTTCCCTTATATCCCCTAACTTTTGTTGATTATTTTAGTATTTCTCCATTATGATGTTTGGCTACATTGACATTTTGTCTTTAATGGTAATTCCCTTAATTGTTATAATCTTTATCCACAGTTTTACTTTTGTTTTTGCCACAGCTTCTACCCTTCATTTTTGGTTTAATTTCATCTTTTACTAGTTTCTTCAAAAAAGTGTTCATGAGAACTATATACCTGGGTTCTTGCATATTTGGAAATACTTGCCTTTTGCCAATATAACTGAAAGGCAATTTAGCTGGTAAATATTACTGGGTCATATTGTCTTCTCCTGAAGATTCTGTAAGCATTCCTTCACTGTCATCTAATGTTCAATGAGTCTAAAGCCAAATTGTGCATTTTATTTTATTGTTATAAGTAATTTGATCATTTTTACGTGGGTGCCCATGGGATTTTTTTCCCTTTATCTTGTAATTCAAGAAATTTTACCAGACTATGGTTATATGCTAATCTTGTTTTTTCCTTAAGTTTCCCTGTGTCCTGTCACTGTTTAGATGCAAATCTTCTTTAATATCAGGAAAGACTTAAAAATTACATCTTTGAAAATTTTCTCATTTTTTCTCGGTTTTCTCTTCAAGAAAACATTTGTGCTTATGTTGTTTCTCTTTGCCTGTCTTCCATATCTACAATTTTTCTCTAATCACTTTAAAAATTTTCCACTTCATTTTGCTCAGTTGTCTCAAGGCTGCCATCCATATCCTTTTGTCTATTTGCAAGGCAGGTATAGTTTCTGATTTTAGTTTTCTTTTCCACTTTGTGCCCTAAATACAGTCAGCTCAATTTTAATCTCCTTCTGCTGCCTTTCCTGATTCCTTACACCTCTGCATTGAGGTTTTATTTCACATAGGACTTTTTGTTACGTTATTTGTATTCTTAGACAACTATATATTCATGATTTTCATCAGCTCCATATCAAAATGCTCATACTATGTAGGCTTAGTTTGCCTTTTTGTCCTATTATTTTCCACCATTTTGTAATATTTTGTGTGGATCTCTTGGTTCCTTTTCCATTATTGGTCAAATGAGCAGAATTCTGCTCAAGTGAGCAGAAATCTCCCTAGAACAGATATTTGAATGGAATTGTGTGGGGGAGGAGCCAGGACAATGTTCTGGGTTAGCAGAAAGTCCCCTGATTCCCAGTAAAGTCTTTTACAGTTTATGGTCTTGTGGGAGAAGATGGGGGGAGTGGTGTGTAGATGTGTGTTGTGTGTGATAGTGAATGATCAAGAGGTGGTTTAACTGTTCTTTGTTTTTAGCTCACACACACACCAAATAAAGATGGCTGCCATTGAGTTGCTTAATACCCACCAAGTTTTCCTCCACACACTGTACATCTACAAAGATGGGACATCTGTGAGTTTTCTCAGTCATTTCCACTAACGTCTCTACCATTTTAAAGTATCCAAGAGGGCTGAGGAGGCTCCTGTAGCCAAACATGCACTCCAATCTTATTGTTCCAAGTAAAGAGCTGTTGGATTTGCCCACAGAGTAGACTGTCTACTTTGGAGAGCTCTGTGCTCTGTCAGCTCTTCCCAAGATCTGGAAAGGCATGTGTCCTCTATCGGTGTCCCCATCACTTCAAGCCAATGTTCACTGTGTGTGACATACTGTCTTATTTTTGTGGTTCAGGATTACAGGTGTTTCCAATTCAACATAAACAGAGTTTTCATTTTTGTTTCTTATTCTTTTTCCCCCTAATTTGGCTTCAGAGAGAAGCAAAGACCTTTTTATTCCAATATCTTTAAATTAATGTCTGGAAGGAATCTAGACTGCTCAACCTATACCTGCTGTGCTGTACGTGGTGTGGCAGAGACTGTTCACCAGAATCAATTTCTTCTTCTTAAATACACAAGAAGACTACATTTCCCAGCATCTCTTGCAATTATATGTGACCATGTGATTGAGATTTAGCCAGTGGAATTTGAGTAGAAGCAAAGTATGCCAATTGTAGGCTTTGCCTGTTAAAATCCCCCAACCTGCACTCTTCTATGCCTTCTTCCTTCTGTCTGATTAAGCTGGAGATAACCTTGGAGAGACTAAAAATCACATACTAGAGAAGGCAGAGCCTCCTTCAGCCTGGGCCTCTAAGTGGCAAAGTGAAACAGAGCTCCCTGCCAATCTGGGACCATCCTGGATTGTTACATGAGCAAGAAATAAATTTTCATGTGTTCAGCCATTAGATGTGTGGGTTTATTTACTACTGAAGCCTAGCCTAACCAAAATAATATCGTGAGGAGGGCAAGACAATGGGGAAGCCTATTCAGTATATAGTTATCCCTAGGGACAACTTATAAAAATTATTGGGATCAGAGACCAATGCTGGTTGACTTACCATAGGCCAGAATAAGCAGTGATATGAGGCCAGAAAGAGGTGCCATGGGTATAACAAGGGATTGACTATTGCTATGGTCAGAAAAGTAAGAACAAAGTAGCCAACCACTGAATCCTTGTATTATGGAAGACTGGGACTTACTTGTATATAAAATACAGGAAGGAAATGAGACAGGGCAATCTAGGTGAATCATGGGTATAATTCTGCCTATAGGAGAATTGAAAGGAAATGCTTCCTTTATCTATTTCATACTGAAGGGGTCTTCCAGGGGTTAAACTATACATAAACAAGAATACATAATCCAGACCTTCTGGGACCCGGACCTGAGTTGGACCAGGTAGTTGATGGGTAGGAAGGAAAAGATCCAACCCACAGAGCAGCCCTTCTGACCATTGCCACCCATGTCCAGCACATGTCCTCAGAAGAACAGAATAGAGAAGCATCATTTTCAAGCTTCCCCTTCCCCCAAAGTGGGTTTGAGCTCCAGACTTCCTCCTAGATCGTGTTTCTGCTTCTTTTCCTATAATCTGCCATCACTGAGGATCTACCAGACACTGTGTGTTGTACTAATAAGAAGAAAGACAATGATGGAAATGAAGACATGACTAACCCCGCTCCCCCCAAGAAACTCGTGGTTTCCCCTCAGGCAGTGCCCTTACTCCCCAGGCCAGATGGACTGGGGGAAAGCAGTGATCTTCGGGGGATTGATTGGGAAGCTACTGAAGATTCAGCAAAACAGTCCTTATTTGCGGGGACCCCCTTTCAAGGCCTTCCACTTGATTTTGTATTAATGATTTTGAATTATTTTTCTCAAAGAGGTCCTCCAAATTCTATAAGCTTCTGGCCTTATAAAACCTGGATCTGCTCCCTGGAAGGCAAATAACAGGATCAGAAATAACTTCCAGGGCTCCCCGGGTGCTGGAGCAGTCATGGTTAGATATTTGAATAAAAATGCAGAGAATCTGCAGGAACTTCAGGCTAAAACCAAGCCTTTTCTGCTGATAGCCTGACTGCCAGAAAACAGAAAGCAGGCCATCTCCATCTGCTGGCAGCAGACCAGAGCTGCAGCACAGCGCCTTGACTGCAGACAGTGGGCTTTGTTTCCCTTTAAGTGAATAAATAAAACCAATTAAGTGACATCTCATGGAGTTAGGAACACAGAAGGATTCAGGACCACTCCTCCCACAACAAAATCATCACTTCCATTTTGAGTAACCTCTTTCCAGCCCCTGTTCACAGGTACTCAGTTTTACATGGGTAGAATGCTGTCTAGACAACCCTGCTTTATAGAAGGCATTTTTTTTCACTGATCACAAGCATTTTACATGCTTCTTAATTGTCTTCACAGTCGGCTGTTTTAATTGCTGCATCAGTGATGGGCCCTGAGTGATTTGGCAGCCCTATGTCGTTAACTTCCATATACCATTTTTACAAATGACGCTGCCATGGCCACTTCTAAGGACAAAACTTTGTCTTTCACAGGGATGATTCTGAGGGAACTGCAGTGACTGAGGGAACAAATGAGGGAACAAATCCCATTCCATAGCCTGACAGAATTTCCCCTGCTGAGGGGAAGCAGGATTTCAAAGGACAGGGAGGCCTGGCCTATGCATCGTGGACGCATAGGCACTCAGCACATGCATCATGGATGAAAAAATGAATGAAGAAGGGGAGGAGTGAGCCTGTCAGTCAGCAAATGACAGGCAAAGCAACCCCCAGGACGTTTTTCCCATTTGCACAATCCCTGGACCATTTTGACCACACTCTCATCAACACAGACAACCATCATTCAGAGAATTTCCACCAGGAGGAGTTCGCCATTCTGCTCGCGAATCTTGCCTTTAACAATTTACATACTCAGTCAAATGGAGAATCTGGTGAATTATTTATAGCAATTTCACTTCACATACTGAAAGGGCATTCTACATTAATCAATTACGAATCATAATAAATGGCTTTCTAAAAACTTTACATGCAGAATGCAGAAATCGCCAAGCCCTTTTCCCAGACACACCCATGTCCAGTGCACAGGCCTCTAGGCCATGGGTGCTGGCTAAGGGATATGGCAGAACGTACCACGCAGTGGACACAGCATCAGGGGACCTGCTTTTCTTCCTGTTCCTACCATGACTTTGCTCTATGACCCTGGACAAGTCACAGCCCCCTCTCTGTTCCCTTACTTCAAACATAAGCAGTAACACGGCTTGCTTTCTGCTGTGCTTAGTCGCTCATTTGTGTCCAACTCTTTTTGACACTATGGACTGTAGCCCACCAGGCTCCTCTATCCATGGGGATTTTCCAGGCAAGGATACTGGAGTGGGTTGCCACGCCTTCCTCCAGGGGATCTTCCCAACCCAGGGATTGAACCCAGGTCTCCCGAACTGCAGGCAGATTCTTTACCATCTGAACCACCAGGGAAGCCCTTGCTTTCTGAGACCCTTCTAAAACTAGAGTTCTATTATTTATTAGATCAGATAGCATCTTGGACCTTGCTGAGACTACCAGGCCTAAGAAAGTCCTGGGGCCTCTCCTTCCTGGGTGCCTTCACACCAGGCAACAGGGTGGGAAGTGCAAGGCCAGTAAGGACCCCACTTCAGCCCACCTTGTTGAGCCAGGGTTGGGACAGCCAAGCTCAGAAATGAAAACTCAGCCCCTGGAGAACTCTGGAGACAGGAAGCAGGATATTTGCCCCCAAGCTGCTCACAGTATAATGAACAGTTGGGCCCCCAGCAGTTCTGAATGTCCAAAAGGACTTGCTGAGCTCTTCAAGAGAGTTCCAAAAAGCACAGGGTGAACTTAGTTTAGATGGGATAGGGAGGTGGTGAGAGATGGTTCCAGGAAAGGTAGCTTGAGGAAATGTCACCTGCGACCTTGTAGACAAGTGAGATTCTGATGGAAAGCAGTGAGAAGAGCGTGGGGGCGGTCCTTCAGGAAGCTCCACCCCCAGCGTGCACAGGCTCCCAGGCTGGCGAGAGTCCTCAGTTGCTGGGAAAGGAACAGATCAAGCCTGGTCCTGTTGGAGGCAGAGGCCAGCTGCTGACCACAGCTTCCTGCATCCCCAGGTCATCCCCGACTCTGAAGGCCATCCCAGGGTTGTGCCAAGAGAGGTGTGCATGGGGATATGGTCAAGAGCCTCTATCTGGTTTTGTTGGCTTGAAGAAGATCTTAGTGAAATCATGAGGTCTCCTGAGAGCAGCCAGAGCCAGGATGGTCCCCAGAAGGCACGGGCGGGGGGACTCCTCCACCCTGACTGTGCTCACCACGCGGCAGCTCTTCAGTCGGTGCCCCTGCTGCCAGGCCTGATGCTTCCCATATGGTCAGCTCAGATGCACGAGGCTCCTCAATTTTTATTATTGGAGCAATATAATCATTATTGCTCTCGTTACCCCAAATCATATAAACACTCATTTAAGAGGAATGGAGGGATCATTTTTTTCTTTTATTTGATGAGATCATCTTTCTGGGTGGCTCTTCTGGTAGGAGGGGTGGGCAGTGGGGAGCAGCCTGCCTCATCACACAGTCTCCTGGGCCTGCTTTTCAGCCCCACACCCCACAAACCACTCCCTGCAGGTTGGGGAAGGGTTCACAGAGGCCTCCAATGACTGAGCAAAACCAGAGGTTTGTCCAGGCCTGATACCCTGGACTGTCCCCAAGCAGGAGTCCTGACTGTTTAGGCTAGTGGGCGACCTAGTGATCCGCCTCATCAGGAACAGCTGAAGGGATTCACCTTACTCTGGTTCTGAATGACTGGGGTATCTGCCAACAGTGCTGTGTTGAGAAGGACTCTAAGGCAGCATCTGAACCCTGTATGAATATGCCCTCCCTGGAGAGATGAAGCTTTCAAGACCTGTGGAAGGGTGAGGGGAGGGATTGCTAACAGCATCAGAAACTAAACACCCACTGTGTGTCAGGCACTGTAACCACTCTCCTTCACAACCCACTGTGTGCTTGTATATGACCACACATCCACACACACACACACACCTCTCCTTTAGGGAAGAGCTAACATGTTAGGGCACTTCAGCGTGCCTGCTCCTGGGAGTGCTTTCTTTTTAATTAACATATAGTGGATTTACAATGTTGTGTTAATTTCTGCTATACAGTAAAGTGATTGCATCAATTGCCACACACCTGGCAACAATTGGGCAGGACTGGAATGACACCAAATTCAAATACCAGACCAAGGAACACAGCCCTGTGTGGGGCCCTCAGGAGATAGGAGCAGCACATACCCTCAAAGGGGACTCCGATCTTCAGGAATGGCAGGACCATTGGAGATCATCTGGGCTGTATCGTAGGCTGTGGAGGGTTCGTGTCTTGGGACTGTCCTAACAAAGTTCCACAAATTCAGTGGCTGAAACAATGGAAATGTCTCAGTTCTGAATGCCAGAAGTCTAAGATCAAGGTGTCAGCCAGGATAATCATGGTCTGTGCCTTCATCTTCACATTCCATCTTCCTACTTGCAAGCCGATCTCCATGTTCAAATTCCCCTTCTTGTTAGGACACCAGTCGTACTAGCTTAGAGACCACCCTGATGCCTTCATCTGAACTTAATCACAACTACAAGGATTTTAATTCCAAATAAGGTCACATTCTGAGATATTGGGGGTTAGGACTCCAACATATGAATTGACAGAGGACACAATGCAAACCCTAGTAGCAAGTATAGCCAAAGGTCAGAGGTCAGCAATGATCAGTGAAGTTATATGAACCCCAAAGGCTTTCTAAAGGAGAACTGGCAGCACAAAGAGAAGGGACTTACCCACAGTCACATAGTGCATTAGAGGCAGACCTAGAACTCGCTCCCCAGTTTCCAGCATTTTATAAGAACTCCGTGCTCATGACGCGGCCAGGCCCAGTGTTCTTTCTGCCAATTCCCTTCCATCCAGCATGTCAGCTTACTGATCTTACCAGGAAGTTGGTAACCTTTATCCCCTCACCAGCTGGGCACTGGGTGCTGTCTGCAGGGGCCTTCTAGAGACCCACCTTACTCCACACAAGAGGCTCTTGGTTGGGGGGTGGTGGCACTTCAGTGTTGTATTGAAGAACAAGTTTTGTGCAGTTACTGAGTCGCCACCTATTCTGTCAGGTGTGGCCGCCTACTTTTTGGCAGTCTGCCCTTGGAAACCTGTCACCCCGCAGCTCACTCCTGTTTCTGCTTGGCTGGGAGGTGGACGGGACAGCAGACTTCAAGTCCAGACTCTGACATGGAGGCCATAAGAGGGACTTCTGAATGTGGTCATGTCCAGCAGAGCATGATCTTGGCTGGAACCACTCCAGTTATTGGGGTTCAGGGACAGGGCTGGTATGGGGGTGGGGTGGGAGGAGTTTTCCATTTTCTCCTTCTTGATTGGCTACTGCACAGGTAACAGCAGAGCTGAGTTTGGAACCCTAAAAGGTGAGTGAGGAAGGGTCCATGGAGGCCAGTGTCCCAGCCCTTTAGGTGCTGAGAGTTGGCACACGGCAGAGGACCAGGGCTGCTTGTCACCCAGGAGAAGGGGCCCTCAGATGCTTGGCACTCACAGTAGTCCCAAGAGAACAGCGTGTTCTACAGAGGTGTGTCCTCTTCCCCAAGGGAGTCATCAACCCTGTGCCAGGATGCTTGTCAGTGAGCCATTTGACGAAAAAGCAACCTTTGTAAATGTTCCCTCAGCAAGACCCACGACACACAATTTGTCTGGGGACACTTGCATTTGTCACCTCTCTAACTGCCAACTGTTATTAAAGGCATTAGAATAGACCTAGAGTAACTATTGCACCATTAACAGAGATGGCTTTTAAGTTGTCCTGGAATAAAAGAAATCGGGAGGCCCTTCAAATGCGTGAGGTCAAGCACCTAAGTGAGTCACTGTCCCATTTTTGAAAGTATCTACCAATTTGCATGTAAGAGATTTCATGCTATAAAGGGAATTGAAAAGGGAACATGGGAATAATGTTTATCTTAACTTTCTCAGCCACAAAATGTTTTAGAGAACTGAGATGTCATGCTAGCATAATGCATTTTTATAAGCTACCCATTTACATTGGCTTTTAAATAATGCCTCTGGTAGATTCATCATCAGAAATTCCTCACGGTCATCCTTATTTTAAGATCTAACCAGAAAATGCAGTTGACAACCAATTCATTGACTGGCATTCTATTGACATGTATTGAGCTGTATGGTCCCACACTGAATACCTTAATATTTTATCTCCTATGCTCTTGGCAACAATCCAGTGAGGCAGATATTAACACCATTTTACAACTGTAGCAACTGAGACTCAGAGAAGCGAAGTAACTCACCCTGAGTCACACAGCCAGCGAGAGACAGCACCAGGATTTAAACTGATGTCTGCACTCTTTGGGGCTTCTATCTGTGCAATAATTGACTAATAGTAGCCATCTGACTCCGTACAGACCACCCTGAGGAACTATTGGCCAGGGCTCCTTTCCAAACCTGTGGAGGATGAGGGACTAGGCTTCATAGTCATGTAAATTGGGAAATGCCTCTCCTGTTTCATCTCACATCTAACTTCATTGACAAGCCCACCCAGCACTTCCACCCTAGGAGACATGGAGGGAGGGAATGTTCCTTCATGAGGATGAGTCTGCATCACCCTCCAAATAGAGCCAGGGGATGGGGGGCTGCTAAGAAGCCATGCTTGGGCATCCTGGCTCCATGATTCATCCTCTTCTCTGGATTAACACCTTGGGGTGCTTCCTATCTGAGAGCACATAATATGTGTTTATCCAATGAATGAATAACTGGGGATGAAACAATGAATAACTGGGAATGAAAAAATGAATGAATGGGCCTGCTCCTGGATTCCTCACTCCACCCTCTCCCACCCCGGCTTCCTATCTTTGGAAGTAAGTTTCCAGGGCTCTCGCATGCTTCCCAACCCAAAGCGGCCAGCCCAAGTTTGCACAATAAAGAGGTAACAACAAGGCATCCTGGAAATAGAGAAAAACAAGGAAAATGCAAAGAACTGCCTTAAGACAGGCTGAGTTCTGCCTTTGAATCAAGACCACAAGTTTCTCATCAAGGCCCTTTCTGGTCCGCTCAGAGTTGGTGGTTTTCTAGATGAGTACACAAAACCTTTCCTCTGGATGTAGAAATTATCTACAGGAAAATTTCCCTCTCCTGCACACAGCTAAGAAACAACATAATGGGTGATGGAGGCGGGGTGCTACGGTGCTACAGGGTGGGGGACGGGAAGGGGATTGGTCCCTGACAGCAAGGACTTGGGTGTGACCTATAAATGAGGATAAGAAAGTTTTAGGATTGAGTCAAAGTGTGTTGAAGGAGCAGCTAGAGCCCCCAGCCCAGAGACCCATTATAGAAACAGACGGGGTTGGAATGGATGTGCTGCGTTGATGAATTCACTCATTACAACTTGCATCCTGACTCGGATGCAGATCTCAGATTCTCATCTCTCCCTGTGGGTAGGAAACATTTCCGGAAGAAATGGAAAACATCTGGGGAAAAACACAGCCTGGCAGTGAACCTCAGATGCCATCTACCAGATTGGCTCCTGAGATACATTTTCTTTGGAAGAACAATATGCCCTTAACGCAATTAGTTCATGATACGGCAAGCCAACCAAGAAGCTAAAAGGCATAGGTATCTCCCTAAGTTCTAAGTGACTTTGTGTGCACCAGGTTAACTTTCCACTAAGATTTTAGGAGTATGACATCGGAGCCTATGAATTTAGATAGCTCATTGGTTGTGGGACACTAACCACGCACTGGTATCAAGTATGTTTTCAGATCCCTCCAACATGGGGAGAATTCAGGTAAGGTAGCATCTGGCATGCTACCACCGACTGCAGACTCGGAGGCAGCTCTGAATTTCTATTATGGCCTTCACCATAACTTTCAGACTTCATTAATTTCGGTAGAATTATGGTTTGGCTTTGGTTTTTTTAAAGGTTGTGTGTGACAAAAAAATTATGCTTTCAATTTGTAAAACCAAATATCTACGTGGGACCTGTCATGGCCAGCGTGAGCTGCAGATAGTCACTGTGATGGGGTTAATTGCCATTTTAAAATAATTCACTGCCTCCAGATTGATTCTTCTGTTTTTTGTCTTTACACAACACTGCTGTGTCTCACTCTAATTATTCAATGCTAAGTTCATACTTCTGAAGCAGGAGACTGGAGTCAGAGGAAATGGTGTTTGATTTGTTGCCATGGAAACATCTTGCTGTAGATGGACTCTAATCCCATGACAACTCTCTCTCTTAAGAACCATTTTTTTTCTGACATAATAAAAATCTGATCAAGGTCAGATTTAATAACCATCTCAATTCCCAGACTTTCCCCTGTATATGGTGTCAGGGAGTCATTTTTGACAAAGATGCTTAAAAGAACTTTTCCTGGCTTGCTGTATAAAATTATTGTTTATGCCTCTCAATGCATAAACCTGGCTCCATGTCACATTAATTTGCAGGCATACCTTTTGTGATTGCATAATTTCTGCATTAAATGAAAGTTACTTGTAATTGTTTGCACTGCGTTGGCAGATGTTAACATTTTATGGTGCATTGTTCTTGCTAATACATACATTAGGGGTATCAATAAAGCTTATCGTTTGCCAACAAATGGTGTTTACAGTATTAACAAATGCCACGACCATTTATCTTTCAGTTTACACTGTAATAATTTGCGGAACTGATTATCATGCAAAGGAGGAGTTCAGTGAGACAGGAACTGTGCGATGCCAAGCTGAAATTAAATAGTACATATTGGAGAAAGGTAAATGAAAAGCATCTGCCATGTGACCTTAAGCAAAGTCCCTCCTCTCCTTGGGCTCTGTTGGTCTCACCTGTACAATGAGGGCTGAGACCACATGGTCTCCAAGGACCCCCCACCCACCTCCACCCCCACCCCCGCATCTGGCAGCTCCCTGCTCTACACCAGCTGTGCCCAGTAGGGGTTGTAAGCTCCTGGGCTCCTGCCTGGCCCCTCCTCTTGAGGATTTCACAGAGTCCTAAGCCAATAATCAGCTCTCCTAGTTGCCACACATATGGTACTTGGCCAATCCCAAATGCTTTTAATTGGCTTAATTGTAGTCTTATGCTCATCCTGCAAAGGGGGAGGGCAGGAATTTTTAACTCCAGTTTAGTGGTGAGGTACCTGAAACTCAGAGAGGTTAAGCTACCTTCCCTTGATCACACAGCTTCTCTGTAGTGGAATCAGGTCTCAGATCCGTGTTACTGAACACTGCCAAGGGGTTGGGTTAGTAAAACGTTGTCTAAGAATACAGAGGCATCCAACCCCTTTCACTTCAGAATTCTGAATCCCAGTTCTGTGTCTTTCCGCTGATGTGTTCTGGGGGTAATTATTTCACCACTCTCTGTCTCAGTTTACGTATCTGTAAGACAGGGAAGCTAACATGACTACTTAACCGAACTGTAGAGAAAACTGAATGAGATCATCCACATCAAGAGCTGAGCTCAAAGGCCAGCGCACGGTAGTTGCTCATGATGTCGGTGATGATCAGCATCATCCAGATAGAGCCAGCACCGCACCTTGCGGTTGCCTTTCCATCATTCTTTCAGTAGTCTCTGGAGATCTGAGGGCTTTCTCTTCCTTTCCCAGGCTTTGGCACACCCATCATTCCCAATGACTACAAATCTTACAGGAAAACACCAAACATAAAATAAACCAGATGCCTCTGTGCTTAAATCATTCCACTCCTTGACAGTTGTTCTGTAAACAGGGTTCTGATCTCCCTTTAGACATAAAGGCCTCATGATTTGTGTGACAAATGTAGCAGATGCAAATATTTTTCTTGCCTACTTTCCCGCTTTCCTTCCACCCATCATCAATGCTTGTTTCACAGAAATCTGTGAAGGTGGCATTCTCAAGAGTGAGAGTCATCTCAAGGCCAGGTCACCTGAGAGCCCATTCATCTGGACAGGGGGCTTTTCTCCCAGAAGACTTTGCTCATTCTGCAGTTTAATAAATGTCTGAATGCTCTGGCCTGGTGCAAGGCATGGAGCAGCACAGAGGGAAGAGGACAACTTTTCATTGCTTAGGAAGACATGGAGTCATTGCTTTGCCTCCCAGAGTGTGGCTCTGGGGCCTCTGTGAACTGCCCATATGACACTCTTCCTCCAGTTTCCTGTCCAATCCCCTCTTCAGTATACCCAACCTCAAAAATAAATGGATTGGACTACCCTCCTCCACTGTTGATGTGAATGTAGATGGGTGTAGCCATTATGGAACTTCCTTAAAAAAATAAAAATAGAACTACCATATGACCCAGCAATCCCACTCCTGGGCATATATCTGGAAAATATGAAAACTCTGATTTGAAAAGATACATGCATCCCAGGGTTCATAGCAGCACTATTTACAATAGTCAAGACATGGAAGCAACCTAAAGGTCCATCAACAGATGAATGGATAAAAAAGCACACACACACACACACACACACATACACAATGGAGTATTACTCAGCCATAAAATAGAATGAAATAATGCCATTTGCAGCAACATGGATGGACCTAGAGATTCTCATACTAAGGGAAGTAAGTCAGACAGAGAAAAATAAATATCATATGATATCACTTATAAGTGGAAACTAAAAAAAAGATATGATGAACTTATTTACAAAACAGAAACAGACTCACAGACATAGAAAACAAACATGTTTACTGAAGGGGAAGGGGGAAGAAGGGATAAATCAGGAGCTTGGGATTAGCAGCTGTAAAATAGATAACAAGGTCCTACTGTTTAGCACAGAGAACTATATTCAATATCTTGTAATAACCCATAATGGAAAAGAATCTAAAAAAGAATAGATACATACATATATATATATATAACTGAATCACTTTGCTGTACACAGGAAACTAAGAGAACTTTGTAAATCAACTACACTTCAATTAAAAAGCAAAATTTTAAAAAGAAAATGGATTGGACTAGATGACTTTCAATCACTTTTCCTGTGTCACCAGCATGGATACAAGTCTGGCTGGCAGAACTGTGATAAATCATCCTCAGAAGACTCAGGAAAGGACAAACATGGAGTCACTTTTAGCTACTATTCTTGTAAAAGTCACTTTTCTTCTTTAAAAGGAATCAGTGAAGACATATGTTAAACACAGAGTAAAACGGTGTACAGACCCAGAGCCTGGGCTTTTGCCCCTGAACATTAGTGCAGAGAATACCCTGAGAGGCAGGCAAGGTATGAAGTGGCTGCACCATGCCTTCCTCGTGAATGAGTTTTGAAATAACTGAGTGAAAGGTTTGACAGAAGGCTCTCATAGTAATAGTATGGAAAAGGAGTCAAGTGAAGAGACCAGACTTCCTGCCTCCCAGTCAACCATCCCTCATGAATTATCCAGTCTGATGTGGGGGCAAGTGCAAGTTTACAAAATATTTTCAAAGTAGGACTACTTCCCTAATATCGTCTAAGTTAACCATCTCTCCCTTTCCTCTGCTATTGCCATAAATCAAACACTCACCACTTCTCTACTGGTCACCATACCAACCTCCTAGCTGATATCCCTGTGCTCTGTCCCTCTTCATCCTACTCTATTACCAGGGACATCTGGCTAGAACACAAATGTATCAAAAATAAAATGTATACCTTATTATGCCCATGCCCTGCTTGAAGAAGCTAAGACAACTCAGGATCAGAAAGTAATGCTCAAAATTCTCTAAGCGAGGTTTCAACAGTATGTGAACCAAGAACTTCCAGATGTTCAAGTTGGATTTAGAAAGGGCAGAGAACCAGAGATCAAATTGCGAACATCCGTTGAATCAAAAAAAATCAAGAGAATTCCAGAAAAACATCAACTTATGCTTTACTGAATGCACCAAAGCCTTTGACAGTATGGATCACAACAAACTGTGGAAAAATTTTTAGAGATGGGAATATCAGACCACCTTAACTGCCTCCAAGAAATCTGTATGCAGATCAAGAAGCAACAGTTAGAACTGGACATGGAACAACAGACTGTTTCGAAATTGGAAAAAGAGTATGTCAAGGCTGTATATTGTCACCCTGCTTATTTAACTTATATGCAGAGTACATCATGCAAAATGCCAGGCAGGATGAAGCACAAGCTGGAATCAAGATTGCTGGGAGAAATATCAATAACCTCACATATGTAGATGACATCACCTTTATGGCAGAAAGTGAAGAGGAACTGAAGAGCCTTTTGATGAAAGAGGAGAGTGAAAAAGCTGTCTTAAAACTCAACATTCAAAAAATGAAGATCATGGCATCCAGTCCCATCACTTCATGGCAAATAGATGCGGAAACAATGAAAACAGTGACACACTTTATTTTCCTGAGCTCCAAAATCACTGCAGATGGTAACTGAAGCCATGAAATTAAAAGATGCTTGCTCCTTGAAAAGCTATGACCAACCTAGACAACATATTAAAAAGCAGAGACATTACTTTGCTGACAAAGGTCCATCTAGTTAAAGCTATAGTTTTTCCAGTAGTCATGTATGGATTTGAGAGCAGGACTATAAAGAAAACTGATTGCTGAAGAATTGATGGTTTTGAACTGTGGTGTTGGAGAAGACTCTTGAGAGTCCCTTGGTCTGCAAGGAGATCCAACCAGTCAATCCAAAAGGAAATCAGTCCTGCATATTCATTGGAAGGACTGATGCTGAAGCTGAAATTCCAATACTTTGGCCACTTGATGCAAAAATGGACTCCTTAGAAAAGACCTTGATGCTGGCAAAGATTGAAGGCAGGAGGAGAAAGGGATGACAAAAGATGAGATGGTTCGACGGCATCACTGACTCGATGGACATGAGTTTGAGCAAGCTCCAGGAGTTGGTGATGGACAGGGAAGCCTGGCGTGCTATAGTCCATGGGGTCACAAAGAGTCAGACATGACTGAGCGAGTGAACTGAACTGCTTGAAGTACTCCTTCAACCCTACAGTCTTCAAAAGAAAGCCTAAGTTCTTCCATGGGGCCCACTAGGCCAACATGATCTGGTCCAACCAAACTGTCACAACTCAACTCTTGTCTTCTCCCATATGCCAAGTCATATTGCTGTCTGGTTCATTCATCAATAACTTCACTAATTCTCTTTGTCTGCCTGACCCCCACCCACATCCCTAACCAAGGGGTTCACCGACAGTCATGGAATACCCTCTGTGGTAGATTTTCTGGAAAAAAAAAAAAAAAGGTTGCAAATCATTTTTCTCATTCCTGTAAACACATGCCCCTCCTCCCATCGACAAGTCGAGTTGATTTGCCCCATTCCTTGTGCCTGGAATAGCCTGTGACTTGCTTTTGCCCAAAAGAATGTGGTAAAAGTGGCACTGACTTCAGAGCTTAGGCCCAGAAGTTTTAATTTAGCACCATGTTAGGACAGTTCAATTCAGTTGAGTTGCTCAGTCGTGTCCGACTCTTTGCAACCCCATGAATCGCAGCACGCCAGGCCTCCCTGTCCATCACCAACTCCCGGAGTCCACTCAGACTCACGTCCATCGAGTCAGTGATGCCATCCAGCCATCTCATCCTCTGTCGTCCCCTTCTCCTCCTGCCCCCAATCCCTCCCAGCATCAGAGTCTTTTCCAATGAGTCAACTCCTCGCATGAGGTGGCCAAAGTACTAGAGTTTCAGCTTTAGCATCATTCCTTCCAAAGAAATCCCAGGGCTGATCTCCTTCAGAATGGACTGGTTGGATCTCCTTGCAGTCCAAGGGACTCTCAAGAGTCTTCTCCAACACCACAGTTCAAAAGCATCCATTCTTTGGTGCTCAGCCTTCTTCACAGTCCAACTCTCACATCCATACATGACCACTGGAAAAACCATAGCCTTGACTAGATGGACTTTGTTGACAAAGTAATGTCTCTGCTTTTCAATATGCTGTCTAGGTTGGTCATAACTTTCCTTCCAAGGAGTAAGCGTCTTTTAATTTCATGGCTGCAGTCACCATCTGCAGTGATTTTGGAGCACCAAAAAAATAAAGTCTGACTCTGTTTCCACTGTTTCCCCATCTATTTCCCATGAAGTGATGGAACCAGATGCCATGATCTTCGTTTTCTGAATGTTGAGCTTTAAGCCAACTTTTTCACTCTCCACTTTCACTTTCATCAAGAGGCTTTTGAGTTCCTCTTCACTTTCTGCCATAAGGGCGGTGTCATCTGCATATCTGAGGTTATTGATATTTCTCCTGGCAATCTTGATTCCAGCTTGTGCTTCTTCCAGTCCAGCGTTTCTCATGATGTACTCTGCATAGAAGTTAAATAAGCAGGGTGACAATATACAGACTTGACGTACTCCTTTTCCTATTTGGAACCAGTCTGTTGGTCCATGCCCAGTTCTAAATGTTGCTTCCTGACCTGCATACAGATTTCTCAATAGGCAGGTCAGGTGGTCTGGTATTCCCATCTCTTTCAGAATTTTCCACAGTTTATTGTGATCCACACAGTCAAAGGCTTTGGCATAGTCAATAAAGCAGAAATAGATGTTTTTCTGGAACTCTCTTGCTTTTTTGATGATCCAGCGGATGTTGGCAATTTGATCTCTGGTTCCTCTGCCTTTTCTAAAACCAGCTTGAACATCAGGAAGTTCACGGTTCATATATTGCTGAAGCCTAGCTTGGAGAATTTTGAGCATTAGTTTACTAGCATGTGAAATGAGTGCAATTGTGCGGTAGTTTGAGCATTCTTTGGCATTGCCTTTCTTTGGGATTGGAATGAAAACTGACCTTTTCCAGTCCTGTGGCCACTGCTGAGTTTTCCAAATTTGCTGGCATATTGAGTGTAGCACTTTCACAGCATCATCTTTCAGGATTTGAAATAGCTCAACTGGAATTCCATCACCTCCACTAGCTTTGTTTGTAGTGATGCTTTCTAAGGCCCACTTGACTTCACATTCCAGGATGTCTGGCTCTAGGTCAGTGATCACACCATTATGGTTATCTGGGTTGTGAAGATCTTTTTTGTATAGTTCTTCTGTGTATTCTTGCCACCTCTTCTCAATATCTTCTGCTTCTGTTAGGTCCATACCATTTCTGTCCTTTCAAGCCCATCTTTGCATGAAATGTTCCCTTGGTATCTCTAAATTTCTTGAAGAGATCTCTAGTCTTTCCCATTCTGTTGTTTTCCTCTATTTCTTTGCATTGATCGCTGAGGAAGGCTTTCTTATCTCTTCTTGCTATTCTTTAGAACTCTGCATTCAGATATTTATATTTTTCTTTTTCTCCTTTACCTTTCACTTCTCTTCATTTCACAGCTATTTGTAAGGCCTCCCCAGACAGCCATTTTGCTTTTTTGTGTTTCTTTTCCATGGGGATGGTCTTGATCCCTGTCTCCTGTACAATGTCACGAACCTCCGTCCATAGTTCATCAGGCACTCTATCTATCAGATCTAGGCCCTTAAATCTATTTCTCACTTCCAATATATAATCATAAGGGATTTGATTTAGGTCATACCTGAATGGTCTAGTGGTTTTCCCTACTTTCTTCAATTTAAGTCTGAATTTGGCAATAAGGAATTCATGATCTGAGCCACAGTCAGCTCCTGGTCTTGTTTTTGTTGACTGTATAGAGCTTCTCCATCTTTGGCTGCAAAGAATATAATCAATCTGATTTCAGTGTTGACCATCTGGTGATGTCCATGTGTAGAGTTTTCTCTTGTGTTGTTGGAAGAGGGTATTTGCTATGACCAGTGCATTTTCTTGGCAAAACTCTATTAGTCTCTGTCCTGCTTTATTCCGTATTCCAAGGCCAAATTTGCCTGTTACTCCAGGTGTTTCTTGACATCCTGCTTTTGCATTCCAGTCCCCAATAATGAAAAGGACATCTTTTAGCAACAGAACATGTGAAGAGGCCCAGGGACCAGTCACAATCATTCACCCCAGCATTGTGGCCAGCCCCTGGCCCATCTACCAGTTAAATCCAACCCCATGAGGGAGCCCAAGGAAGATCTGCAAAAAATCACGCAGTCAACTTGCAGAGCTGTGAGAAATAATACACCATAGTCATGTGAAGCCACTAAACTGTGGGGAACTTAGTGACTCAGCGCTGGATAACTAATTTCCAGGGTGAAAATTGTGATCTGGATCCCATCTTTTAAAAGCCTACCGGTTTAGACTGTTATGCGGCAGGCTGGAAGGGAGGAGAGTTTGGGGGAGAAGGGATACATGTATATGCATGGCTTAGTCCCTTCACTGTTCTCCTGAAACTGTCACAGCATTGTTAATCGGCTATTCCCCAATACAAAATAAAATGTTACATAGATAAATCAGCAATTGACTAAAAATAAATGAGTAAATACAAAGCATACAGTCTAGTCCCTTTGACCTCACTTACACACGATTAGCAATTAAAAGGAGAGGAGATTGTCTCTAATTATGAGGGCGGACGGTGTTGAGGAAAGTGCCAGAATCTGGGTTCACATCCCAGCCTGACTGAGTAATCCTTGGAAATTCATCGTCCCACTCTGTGACTATGTTCTTCCAAGGACATGAAGGGGTTGCCCTCAAGCTCTGAAGGACATGGCAGCCCTGAGTCCACCCATGTGTGAAATGCTCTTGGTGGACCATCTAATGGTGAAGGGAGAGTGACATGGGAAGAGCTCGTGGAAAGAAATCCAAAAATACTCAGCCTGTGAGCAAATACTTCACAAGCAGGCACCCTAGTGTTGGGCACAGCACCCAAGGTGGACACCAGAAGCACAGCAATCAATGCCCACAAGCCTTCTTGTGATTGGCCTTACACAGCTATGATCAGGGCAGGGAAGGGGCTATGGAGAGCAGAAATCATTTAGATCCTACCACTTACACCACCGTTGTGACCCTGAAAAAAAAAATGTCACATCCCTGGGCCCCAGGCCCCTTGACTGTACAATGGGCAAGAAGTTGGCAGCCCTGCCTCTCTCATGGGAACATGAGCAGACCCAGGGAGAGTAAAGGGCTCCATCCATTATGCATGCAGGCAGGTGGTTCCCCTGGTGACAGCAAGGACTGAGTAATCTGAGCAGGTTCCCCAGAGAAGGTGACACATGGCTGAAAGGTTGGCAAGGATTCTGCAAGGTCAGAAGGAAAATAAAGGAGCTTCCATGGGTTGAAAAGTGCAATGACAGCCACAGAGACAAGCCTGTCCCAGGATGAGCCGCCCAGCAGGGACTGACTCTATGGCTGAGAGAACCACAGTCCTTTCCCCGTTATTTGTCCCAAGTATCACTGCAGACTCAAAAGCAGATCATCAGACACCCAGCACTGGAAAGAAAATGAAGAATGGAAAAGGGCTCCTCGATCCTGAAGTGCTGTTAACAGTCTGGTGACCAAAGCCATCATTTTTATCTTTTACTGCTCCAGCTTCTACAGACCAGTCTAACTATTTTGTAAGAAAACATGTCAAATAATTTATGACAAGAGCCAAGAATAGAAAAGAAAGTTGCCACAGGCACATTCGAGCCACTGCTGTGACAAAACACAAGCAGATTGGTTTGGGCAAATATTGGGAGATGTGTCACCGTGTCCCAGTGAATATTGGGAAAACACCCTGCTGCCAGGAAGGTTGGTGTGGGAGGTGAGGACACAGAGCAGGGGCAACAGGAAACCCCGCAACCCAAACCCTGGCTACATTCGCCAGCCAGTGCTCAGTGCTATCTCCCCACCGGTGTGCTCCCCATCCTCCTCCGAGAAAGCTGGAACAGGAGCCAGGAGATCCCGCCTGGAGTCCCTGATTTCCTTTGACAAGTTGAGTGATCCCGAACAGAGGCCTGGACCACTCCAATTCTCAGTTTCTTCATCTGTAAGATGGGAGAGCCCACCCCCCTGCCCCCAGCTCAAGTGAGAGAGGAGAAGGCATTATAATTTGAAAGCTGTAAAAATGTGAGACAAACAGAAGTGATTTTTATTATTAAATCAAGCCTTGGAATTTACACATTCATGGCCTGCTCTCAAGGTTGAAAACAGAGCTCAAAGGTCAAGTCCAATTCATTAAAGCCTAATTAGAAGACAAATTTTCTTTCCTCTGAACATGGGCTACAGAATCCAGTAGCTTAAGAAATAAGGATGCTTTATTTGAAACTCTTTGTATTAATTCAAAGCTGCCAGGATCTGTGGAGCCTTCAGTTCAACATGGATGAGAAAGCGAGGCCACACAGAAACACGAGACAGAGCTTGGGGGCTGGCACTGCTGGAGGCCTGATGCCCTAGGCCAGGGGTCCCTTGAGGACTGCAGTCTTCTCTAACTGGGAAGAAGTTCTAAACAAAGACCTTGAAGGACCCAAAGGGAGCATATGGGTTGGCAGAGACAGGAGGCAAACAGAGAAACAACAGACCAAAAGCAAAGCAGCAGAAATAGGGAGATGTGGGCCTGAGTCCGGCCTGCCTGTGGCACACAGAGCACGCAGAGAAGCTGATCAGATGTGGCCTGGCCCTGGAAGCTGCAAAGATGGATTAGGAACCTGGCCTTCAGTTGGTCCTCCACACAGAGCTGTAAACAGCCATGCACTGTCAGCAATGACTCCATGGACTCTGATTTTCTTCTGCTGGCTGCAGTGACTTCAACACCTTTTTGTTCCCCTGTACTGAACTCAACCAGTCTTCCTTTACTTCCAGAATCATCTATTGAGCACTCTGACAGCATTTTGGTACATCAATTTAGTTAGGCTCAAGTGTAGTTCCCAGTTAGTCAATCAAACACTAATATAGGTACAACCATGAAGGGGATTTTCAGATGTGATTAAATTCCATACTGAGTAGGTGTAAATTAACCCAAGGGAGATTATGCTAGGTGGGCCTGGCCTAATCCAGAAAGCTCTTAAAAGAAGCTTTACGCCTTCCCTGAGGCAGAGACATCAAACAGCTCCTATTCACAAGGCTTCAACCTGCCCAGGATTGTCCCCTTTGACTGCAGCCTGAGGATAACAAGCTTCAGCCAGGGCCTGTGCAGCTCCAGCTGGCTTGTGATTTCCCCTTCCTGCCTGCCTGCCCTACAGACATGCTTAACCAGCCTGGACAACCACATAAGTCAATTCCCTGTATACTACTGTATATAAGATATTAATATATAGTATAGTTGTGAGATACACACACACACACGCACACACATACACATCTTACTTAGCTTCTGCTTCTCCAGTTGAATCCTGATGATAGCAGCTACCCAGTACCAAATTCTGCCCAGCATTGAGGGTACAGTGGTGAATAAAACATAGCCCTTGTCCCCAAGAAACTCAAGATGTATTCAAGATGAGACAGGCAAATCAACTAGCATTTTTCAAGATGGCAGATCTATCCAATGTGTATCAACTTTCAGTTATGCTAGATGAATACGTTCTGGGGCTCTGCTGTACAATATTGTGCCTATAGGTAACAATACTGTATTGTACACTGAGAATTTTGTTAGGAGGATAGATCTCATATTAATGGTTCTTTGTTTTTCATTCACTCAGTCTTGTCTGACTCTTTGCAACCCATAAACTGCAGCATACCAGGATTCCCTATCCTGCACTATCTCCTGGAGTTTGCTCAAACTCATGTCCATTTAGTTGGTGATGCCATCCAAACATCTCATCCTCTGCTGCCCCCTTCTGCTCCTATCTTCAATCTTTCCCTGCATCAGGGTCTTTTCCAGTGAGTCAGCTCTTTGTATCATGTGGCCAAAGCATTGGAGCTTCAGCATCAGTCCAAAAGATAGCAGTAGCTCAGTACTGGAAAAGAGTGGCATATGGGACCACAAACAAAGAACACTGAAGCAAGAATGAGGAGATAAGAGATGCTTTAAGAAGCATGATGAAAAAGTTGAAACCTGAAGGCTTAAGGATTTTGCCATGTGGACAGGGAGAAGTAGGATCTCTCAAACAGAGGAAGCTCTGTGGTCAAGACAGTAGCTTGTACTGTCTCATATATTTGGAAGTTGCTAAATGAGTAGATATTCAGTGTTCTCATTGCAAAAAGAGTGGTAATGATGGGATGTGATATCACTGAGTTACCAGAAGTATGAAATATCTAAGATGGGATGTGATGTCACTGAGTTACTAAAAGTATGAAATATCTAAGTATATCAGATCAACCCATTGTATATTTCAAATTCACCTAATATATGCCCACTATATCTCAATAAAGCTGGGAAAAGTCTGAACTAGATCAACTGGAAAGAGTCCTATCTGGTCCAGATGTGACAGGATGTTACAGGATGGAAAAGACCCTGGGAACAGGAAGTATATGGATGAGTACAGGCCAAAGGAAGAGCATGTCTGATACTAATCCAGGAGTCAAAGAAAAAAATTCAAGGGGAAAAAAAAGGCCTGGCTGCATTAAGAGGACAGTACTACAGTACTGCAGTACTACAAAAAATATTTGACTCAGAAAGATCTAATAATACTAGTGGAAGTGGTTTAAAAGTGCTTGACACTGCTGTACAGAACAAAATTGGCAAGCTATTGATCCTTAGAGGACATGACTAAGTCCCCCAAGCAGCTCTCCCCAGGAAGATTTCTCTGAAAAAGAGGGAAACCAACCAGTCTTGTTCATGATGGATCAATCCTGCTGATCCAAATGATGTGATGTTTAGCTGTTGACATTTTAGAGTCTGAAATCACACTTAGCAAAAGAAAATTGCACTGGCAAAAACTACTGACACAGTGCTTGTGCTACACCTGTGATTCCTTTTGTTTTCCTTTCCAAATCTCCAAGGCTGAGCCTCCTGTCCTCATCCACATGATCCCACCTCATGCCAGTCACTAGAACTCTAAGGATAAAGCAGTGACAATCCCCACCCTCAAGGAACATTCCCTTGAGACCTCAGGGAACGAAAGCAGAGGAAACACTGGGAGAAAACTCTGTGTGGGGCTCCAAGGGAGTAGGTTCTACTGAAGATGGACCATTCCCAGGTGTGGCCATTGACCAGGTGGACAGCCATCAGAGGAGGGAGGGTAGCTCCAGGCAAAAGAGGTTATGGGAGGAGAGACTCAGAGCCAGCAATCTCTTGAACTAGGAGTGTGTTCTACTAGCTGGAGTACTGAGTGAGAGAGGCCAAGGTTGGACCATTCAAGGTCCGTCTGCACCATGTTAAAGAAGTTAGAGCTGATCCTATAAGTATCTCTTCTCACTTGGGAACTTCTAAGAAAATGACTCAACTCCCTTGAGCAAAGATCAAAGCCAAGGGTGGCAAAGCCAGGCTGGGGACCCTGAAGAACCTTTGTGGGGTTTTTGGCGGTACAGGCCATGTCTGCCAGGCCCCAAGTGATATTTAAAGTTTTAATAGGCATTTCAGCCCCAAGTATTTTCCATTCAAACCTTTAGATGTGATGAGTGATATTAAATTAAAAAAATTTTTTTCAACCTGCCTTCCTCACAAAGCCTAAAAGAGTATTTCATGTGAGACTGCCCTGACACGACAGGGACGTACCACTATAATTCATCTCAACCACAGACAAGCCTGACCCTCAGTGTCATGAGCTTCTCACTTCTAATTTTCCTACTCCTGCCTGACAGGATATAGGACAAAGGCCTGCCCTGTGACCTCCCTTGGCAGCAGCCTCAGTGTGCAAGAAACTGGCTTGGCTCGCTGATCCCAGGAGCTGTGGAGAAAAGGGGTGAAGAAGAGTAGGCTTTCCCAAAGCAGATTTGTTGGCCCCCATAGTCATATGAACCAATTCCTTATAATAAACCTCCTCATATAGATACACACACATGTGATTGGTGCTTTTCCTCTGGAGAACCCTGATTAATACACAAGGCTACCCCCACATGGTGGGAGTAGGAACATTGGGGGAGGTGTGACCAGAACTCCAACCCTGCCCTGCAGTAAAAAGGGATTCCTCCCACTCACTCCTTGCCAGGATTCTCACATCCTCTGGATAGGAATAGGAATCAGCCCCACCCTCTGTGCCAGGTGCCGAGTGGTAATAGCACCTTCCTTCCCCACCCAACCAGAGGTGAATTAGTGAAGACCAAGTGGAGAGCATGAACTTCTACCCTCACCCAGTAGTAGGAAGAACCCCCCCACCCAGGGGAAGGAGAGGGTGGGACAAATACAGAGATTAGCATTGAAACATATATTACCATATGTAAAATAGACAGTTGGTGAGTATTTGCTGTATGACACAGGGAGCTCAAACCCACTGCTCTGTGACAACCTAAAGGGGTGGGATGGGGTGAGAAGGAGGTTCAGGAAGGAGAGGACATATGTATACCTATGACTAATTCATGTTAACATATGACAGAAACCAACACTACAGTGTAAAGCAATTATCCTCCAATTAAAAATAAATGTGTTTAAAAAAAGAATCCCCACACACCCTGGGTGTCAAAAAAGACCCAACAGTAAACTGAGAATTCTACCCTCATCTAGCACTAATGATGTGGTGCCTCTGTTCCCAATGAAGCTGAAATTCAATTGAGTAGGCCTGTTGTGGATAATAGAATGGGTGCAACAACTCCAAAACTACTTGTAGTGCATTAATCAAATGGGTAAATATCTTGACATTGTTGGAAACCACAGTTCTCACTCTGGAAGAAAGAGATATAAATATGGGGAGATTGGATTGAAATTCAAGGTATCAGGATCAAGTTGCAACTTAAAATTAAACGGTGGGGTCGGGGATGCAAAGGGCATGTGTACTTCCTAGAAACATAGCTGTCCTAGTAGCAGGGAGTTCACCTAGGCCCCAGACATTGGTTTAAATTCCCCATTCAAAGGCATCACAGCTGCTTGGAAAAATGGCACATTCCAGGCTGGGGCAGGATATGGTCTATCTGTTGAGTGAGCCACTCAACTGCAGTCAGAAATCTGATGGCACTCTCTATGGTGACATGCTGGAGCTGAAGGATCCTGGGCTAAAGGGCAAAGGAGAACCAGCCACTTGGGATTCTCCTGAGCCTGCATGTGGTAAGGCATCCTAGCCATGCTCTCTTGGTGTTCTGTTGTCTTGAAGACTGCAGGCTGCCTCAGCTGTGCCACAAGAAACTGTGGGAAGAGGTTTGTGTCCTCATTTGAGCTGGACATAATTTAGGGGACATCCAAACCAGGGCACTCTCAGGAGGATCTTTGGTAACCCTGTCTTTGACAAGAGTGTCTCTTTCTAGAACCCTTGACTTCTTTCTGGGAGACTCGGATTGCTCTTACAGTAGGGAGGATAATTGCTACAACAAGCTGTTGAGAGGTCTAACATAGTCTGATGTTTTGTTATCAATTTTGGCTCCTGGCCACTTTCATGTTGGGAAGTGGTTCTCACACTTACCCAGCAGGAGCCTGGAGAAGGGAAATCAGTCCAGAGTCAAGCTTTCTCAGTATCATGTATGACAGGTATGCTGAGAGGAAGGGACCATGGCTGCTCTGTTGGTATTGAGGGGGATTGGGATGTCAGCTCTAACCTGAAGTATGGCTAGGATTCTCAGCTAGCCAATCCTTCCTTAAGCACCTACTTTTTACTGAGCGTCTACTTGATGTCAGTTAAAAAAATACTGAGCAGCTATTTTGTACTGGGAACTGAAGGCCAAAGACAAGGAAAAGGTGCCCTATGTCAGCCAGCTCAGACTGTCACAGCAAAATACCATAAACCATTTTCTCACAGTTTTAGAAGCTGAAAGTCCAAGATCAGGGGTCTTGCACAGTCCAGTTCTGATAAGCATCCTCTTCCTGGCTTATAGACAATTGCCATCTCACAGGGTGTTCATGTTACCTGTCCTCAGTGTATACCTGTGGAAAGAGAGAGCAAGCTCTCTGGTGTCTCTCCTTGTAAGGGCACTAACCCCATCATGAGGGTCCCACCCTCAGGACCTCATTTAAACCTAATTACCTCCTCTATGCAATCTCTCCAAATACCATCACATTAGGGGTTAGGGCTTCAGCATATGAATTGAGGTGGTGGTGGTGGGGACACATTCAGTGTATAACATGCCCTGTCCTCAAGGAGTTCACAGTCTTTGGCCAGAGATAGAGAACTAAATCAACAAGTACAATATTGCATGGAGCATTGTGTATAAAGGCAGGGTCAAAATGCACAGTTACACTGAGGGACCACTTTTCACCTCCTGATGGGCAGAAATCCCAGAAAAGACAGACATCAAGCAAATAACACCACCAAGACAGGCATAATTACAAACTACGAGAAATGCTGAGATGGGGAGCCAAGATGCTCTTTCAGAAGGAATAGCTCTGGGGCCAGAAGATAAGCTGAGTGCAGTTGGGACATGTTGAGTTAGGTGAGCCTATGAGGTAGTATCTGCACTTTGTATTATAGAACAGATTTTTATGAGGAATCAAATCCAAAATAAGGAAGTTTGTTCCTGTGTCTCCCAACCCCCTTGGCACTGGCAACATAAGTAACAGAAGCAAGAGTTGCAAGGACACAAAATGCCCTTGGGCAACTGTGAATCAATACAATGCATTTTATGGCTAATGAATCAGGGCTGTACTCACGGATGCTCTTCAGAAATAAGGACTGCTGGAGTTCCAAGGGTCTCAGAGATTGCCTACTAAAGCCTCTTCATTTTATGGCTGAGAAATCCTCAGCACAGAGAGCAAGTTCCCGTAGCTGGTTTCTGAGATGTCATACACTTGGCTTCAGCTACTGTGTGATGCTGAGGAGGTGCCTGAGTTCCCTGTGCTTGAGTTTCCTCTGTAGTCAAGTAGGAGTGGTGACAGCATCTACTCCATAGGCATGCTGTGCCTCTTCTGCAGATCCTTTTGTTGGCACCAAGATCTGTGTTCTCCAGCTGAAGCCATCCCTTAAAGTCAGCCTCCCTGATGAATAGCCCTGTAGGAAGAAGTTGATGGGGCTCTTTGCTTGTCTGCTGGCAGTTTCAGTGTCACAGCTTCCTGTATAGAGACCTGGGCTGTGGGGAAAATGCCCAAACATCCATACCTATACAGTGTGGATTACAAATCTAATCCATGGCAACAACAGTAATAGCTAGCCCATGCTGAGCATCCACCATCCCAGACATTGTGTGAGGGACATTACTCATGATGGCTAGCCATCAAATCAGCCTTGTAAAATACATAGAACCATCCCTATTTTACAGAAGAATCTGAAGCAAATGAAAAACTAAATATTCCAACAAATAAGACAAGACTGTGTATCCTTAATATACAAAAAGCTCTCATAAATCAATAAGAAAAAATCACAAAAGAGACAAATGGCACAAATAGACAATGACAACACATACATCCTACAGTAAACATTAAAATGCCCCATGAGACTTGCAATCAGAGAAATGCAAAATGAAAACGAGACACCAATGTTTCTTTTTTGTTTATCACATTGACAAAGATTTTAAGCATGAGAATACACACAATTGACAGAGGGGCAGGAATAAATGTATTGCAATGATAATGTCAAAGTACTAACCAGTAAGACTTCTCTGAATGGCAATTTGACAAGTGATGTAAAAAGTCTTAAAAATCTATACTGTTTCAGTCAATATTTCTACTTATTTCTAAGATGTATCCTATGGGAATAACTAGAAAAATGCACCCATTTATACAAGCATGATACATCTGTATGTGCCAGAAAAATACTGAAAGAACACAGACAAATATGGTAACAAAGGGACCTCAGGGAGTTAGCGTCACTGGTGATTTAACGTTTTCCTTATTTTATTGTGTTTTCCAAATTTTATTCAGTGACTTTATAATCAGAAATATATGCATTTTACCAAAGGGCCCCTGTAAGTTATTCTAAATAAGTTCCTATCTCCTGACCTGGCAACTGGCCAAGATAGAGAGGAAATAGTTGTAGTCTGTCAATCCTTGAGGTAGTTCTCCCAAAAGACTAGAAATGACACCAAAAGAATAGAAAAGGCAAAATTTGCTTCCAATTTTCCAAAAAGAATATGTGGCAAATTCTATACATCACAGTGCAGTTGAGTGTACTGTGCACTCACAATTACAATGAATTATAACCTATGCACCCACAATTGTAATGAATTCTACCATGTTAGTTAAGGAAAAACTGGAACGAAATTTTTGGTCAACCCCATATGTTGAAAAGTATAAGGACACATGCTCATTTGAAAGGAAGAATTGCTAAACTGAAACTCTGAAGAAGAAGCTTAATCAATTTAGTGCAAAGTTCTGCACTTAGGTCCAGAAAGTTCATGTTTTTAGGGGAAGATCTGAATTCATGGTATGCATGAAGATGACACAGGCCAAATGGAAATGATGAGTCCTCACTCCCTGCACAAGTGTTCCTGCCTTTTCCCACCTCCCTACATCTACTTCTGGCATATGCCTGGCTGGTGGAACTCTGAAGCCTGCCCTCCTCTCCATCAGGCCCGCCCTCTTTTCCTGCAGGCCCACCCCCACCCCTGCAGACATTCTGCCTGTGGCCCCTTTAGGCCAATAACCAAGGATACCAGGCAGCATGTATTCTCTCCAGGATACTGGCAATCCCTCACATTGGTATTCTGCACCCAAACATGGTCCCTGCTCAATAGAGGTCTGGCCAAGATAGCACAGTTGCGGCAGTGCAGCCACAGAGAGCTGGGAAGGCCATTAAGTGGAGTGATATTCCAGAAGGGTGTGTATGCTGTTCTGTCCCCTATTATCCTGCTTGCTTGTACCTCTCAGGTTCTTGACAATTTACGGTACAGCAAAAATCCCATTAGAACAAGCTATAGGAGGCGTTCAAATTGTGTCACTGTACTGGAATTTGGGCTGTGGAAGGCAGTTCAGAATGAAAGAGCCACTGGCCAGGACTTCAGCAGTTTCCATTTGAGTGGAATTTGCCTTGCAATGTCCTTAATGGAAACCAGATATGCCCAGTGTTTATGTTGCCTATGGAATGAAGTGATAAATGCCTGGATAGACATGGGAACTCGATTTTGTAAAAGCTAAATATAGTTGTTTGAGTGTACAATTAGAGTGTGCGTTAGGTAGCTGAGGATGAGCGATGACTAGGAATTTGGCTTCCCCAGCTCAGGAACCTGGGGCGGCCTGGTTATGTGTGTAGCCACAAGAAGGTGACTCTTAGGTGACACACATCGTGATGCTCAGCACTGGCTGGATACTGATATTTTGTGTATAAACAAGACGGCCTCTCTTCCACTAGTCTGAGGAATCTTTGATAATTCACATGTGAAATTAAAGGCATCTTATTCATTCTGTTATTTATTATTCTCTGTAAAATGAGTTAGGAATTTGTCCCCGTGAATAATGTTAGCCATAATAGTTAATTTACTCCTATTCATTGGCAGTAATAAAAATGTACAAGGGGAGGCAGAAACATTATTATTTCTTGCTTGAAGTGCAATTTCATGTGGTGAGAAAAACATGTTAATATGCTGCAAAGTGCTACAGGAATTTAG
Source organism: Bos grunniens (assembly GCF_055505025.1). Lineage (NCBI taxonomy): Eukaryota > Metazoa > Chordata > Mammalia > Artiodactyla > Bovidae > Bos > Bos grunniens. Next base: position 112,460,072 of record NC_141194.1, on the reverse strand, counting down.
TTCTCAAAGGAATGGTGGTATTAAATGTATTCTGACAAGAAGGAGCCTCAGAAGGGAAACATTTATCTTCATAAAGTCATTAAATTTACTGAGCAGCATCGCATTCTTCCTGCAATCTGCTCACTCCATTAGAGGCAAAGCTAGGAAACTGACTCTGTCACAGGAGAGGCCCCCACATTTCTGAAAAGAGGAGGAATGGGGCTCTTCCCCCACAGGAAAGGTTTCCCCCTCAAAACCAATGAACTCCAACCCAGACACACACATGGGTGCTCTGTTACCTCCTTCCAAAATAAATAAATGGGGTACTGACAAGTTTCTTCCTTTCCTCACAGTCAGATGATTCTGCAAGGGACTAATGGCTGACAGATTTTGCAAACCGGCCTGGTCCACAATTTCGGGGGACTCAGGGTGAGGGGGGTTCCATCCAGCTGACGTGGACCCAAGGCAGCTCATACAAGCCTGGATCTACACAATGGTGTGAGTTGTTCAGTGAAGCAGTTTTCTGTATGTGTGTTTCTTAGTCAAGGGATCTTGATCCACCCAAAAATGTCATAAATCCACATTCTTGAAAATTACCGAGGGAGAGAACTCTGGTTCCTTGTAGTTGTAAGTTTCTCTCATATTCCAATAGCTCTGTGTCTTTAATGGGCTTTCCTTGTGGCTCAGCTGGTAAAGAACACCCCTGCAATGTAGGAGACCTCAGTTTGATGCCTGGATTGGGAAGATCCCTTGGAGAAGGGAACAGCTACCCACTCCAGTATTCTGGCCTGGAGAATTCCATGGACTGTTTAGTCCACGGGGTTGCAAAGAGTCGGGAACGCAAATCACCATGAAATGCAAACAAGCTTCAGAACCAAAGCCATGCTGCCCACTTGGAAACAGTGTAAGGAATGAAAGCAAACAGAGCAGCTTTCAGTACCCTAGAGGACATGTTTCGCCCACCAGATGCCTTATCTTCCTCAGTTCAGTTAGGCCACTCAGTCATGTCCGACTCTTTGAGACCCCATGGACTGCAGCACATTGGGCTTCCACGTCCACTGCCAACTCCCAGAGCTTACTCAAACTCATGTCCATCGAGTCCATGCCATCCAACCATCTCATCCTCTGTTGACCCCTTCTCTTCCCGCCTTCAATCTTTCCCAGCATCAGGGTCTTCTCAAATGAGTCAGTTCTTTGCATCAGGTGGCCAAAGTATTGGAGTTTCAGCTTTAGCATCAGTTCTTCCAATGAATATTCAGGACTGATCTCCTTTAGAATGGACTGGTTGGATCTCCTTGCAGTCCAAGAGACTCTCAAGAGTCTTCTCCAACACCACGGTACAAAAGCATCATTTCTTCAGCACTCTGCTTTGTTTATGGTCCAAGTCTCACATCCATACATGACCACTGGAAAAACCACAACCTGGACTAGACGGACCTCTGGTGGTAAAGTAATGTCTCTGCTTTTTAATATACTATCTAGGTTTATTGCAACTTTTCTTCCAAGGAGCAAGTGTCTTTTAATTTCATGGCTGTAGTCACCATCTACACTGATTTTGGAGCACAAAAACATAAAGTTTGTCACTGTTTCCATTGTTTCCCCATCTATTTGCTATGAAGAGACGGGACCAGATGCCATGATCTTAGTTTTCTGAATGTTGAATTTTAAGCCAACTTTTTCACTCTCTTCTTTTACTTTCATCAAGAGGCTCTTTAGTTCTTCTTTGCTTTCTGCCAAAGGGTGGTGTCATCTGCATATCTGAGGTTATTGATATTTCTCCTGGCCATCTTGATTCCAGCTTGTGCTTCATCCAGCCCATCATTCCTAATGATGTACTCTGCATATAAGTTAAATAGTTAGGGTGACAATATACAGCCTTGATGTATTCCTTTCCCAATTTGGAACCAGTTTGTTGTTCCATGTCCAGTTCTAACTGTTGCTTCTTGACCTGCATACAGATTTCTCAGGAGGTAGGTCAGGTGGTCTGATATTCCCATCTTCTTAAGAATTTTCCACAGTTTCTTGTGGTCCACACAGTCAAAGGCTTTGGCATAGTCAATAAAACAGATGTAGGTGTTTTTCTAGAACTCTCTTGCATTTTCGATGATCCAACAGATATTGGCAATTTGATCTCTGGTTGCTCTGCCTTTTCTAAAACCAGCTTGAACATCTGGAAGTTCACGATTTATGTACGGTTGAAGCCTGGCTTGGAGAATTTTGAGCATTACTTTGCTAGACTGTGAGATGAGTGCAGTTGTGCGGTAGTTTGAGCATTCTTTGGCATTGCCTTCCTTTGAGATTGGAATGAAAACCGACCTTTTCCAGTCCTGTGGCCACTGCTGAGTTTTCCAAATTTACTGGCATATTGAGTGCAGCACTTTCACAGCATCATCTTCCAGGATTTGAAATAGTTCAGCTGGAATTCCATCACCTCCACTAGCTTTGTTCATAGTGATGTTTTCTAAGGCCCATTTGACTTCACCTTCCAGGATGTCTGGCTCTAGGTGAGTAATCACATCATCGGGATTATCTAGGTCATGAAGATCTTTTTTGTATAGTTCTTCTTTGTCATCTTGCCACCTCTTATTAATATCGTCTGCTTCTTTAGGTCCATACTATTTCTGTCCTTTATTGTGCCCAACTTTGCATGAAATATTCCCTTGGTATCTCCAATTTTCTTGAAGAGATCTCTGGTCTTTCCCATTCTATTGTTTTCCTCTATTTCTTGGCATTGATCACTGAGGAAGTCTTTCTTATCTCTTCTTGCTATTCTTTGGAACTCTGCATTCAAATCGGTATATCTTTCCTTTTCTCCTTTGCCTTTCCCATCTTTTCTTTTATCTTCCTAACATTCTGCAAATAATTGCTGTTCTAAGGATGAAGACATGCATCCTATCTGCCAACACATCATAAGAAAGAAGGCAATCTCGGGTGTGCTTCAGCAGAGGACCAGGGTACGGGGCACAAGATGGAGATAGGAAATGAAGAAGAACAACAGTGGATAGAGTTTTAAAATCCCAGTGCAAGTTTATCTGGAGACGAAAATAGCTTTGACAGAAATAGGAGAGCTAAAGTGTCCCCCACACCATGTCACAAGCCACAGCTAGGGCTGTCTCAGGACAGATCCAGAAGAGTCAAGCCATTTATTTGGTGACATGAAAACAAGATCCAACAGTTGAGACTCTGTTACTGACCCCATGGTTAAGACTCTGTGCTTCTAACGCATGGGACACAGGTTTGATCCCTGGCCAAGGAACTAAGATCCTGCATGCTGCATGGTGTGGCCAAAAAAACCCCAAAACACAAAAAGAAAAGGCATCACAGCCAATTTCTTACAAAATAGAAAAAGAAAGCAAAATCATTGAGGGGAGCTAACTATAAGCTGTAAGAGGTCACAGACAATATTGGTTGCTCTAATAGCACCAACACCTCACTGATAGGAGGCACTCCATAAATATTTGTTCAGGAAATGGATGGATGCGTGCATGCATTGCTCAGTTGTACTCTGGGGGCAGTGGCAGGGCTAGAGGGAGACATTCCTAATCCAGCACTCCAAGTGACACTGGCCCATCCAAATAACACTGCATTTTGTTAGCAGGATGAATTTTGAAATGTTTAACCAGGTTGATAGAATTTCCAGTGATCAATTCCCAGGATTCTGACCCTGTTCAGAGAAAACACTGATATTTGTTGAATAACCATCATGGGCTAATTATGTGAACTATGTTTTCACTCAATCCTGAGAACAGTCAATTTTGCAAGTGAAAAATCTCAGAAAGGTTAAGTAATTTGCTTAAGATCACACACTCACTGGTCCTGTTCTTGGTGCCAGGCTGACCAAGCAAGCAAGACAACGTGTCCTCTGTCTTCCCAGCCAATGCTCTATAGAGGGAGACTGTCATTACACAACTAATAGCCCAATTAATGACATAGCTACCCTGGTGATTAGTGCTATGACGCACCAGCACTCGCTGCCAGGAGACCCAACAGCAGCCAAGATGAACCTCATCTCGGAGGAGGATCACACAGGCTTCCTAGACAAAGTGACATTCGAGTAACACTTCTAAGGCTCGATGAGCGATAACTAGATAAAAAAGAGCAGAAGGGGTATTCATGCAAAAGAGTCACGTGAGAAGGCAGGCCCAGAAGCAGAAAGGAAGACACATCTTCTGACGAATCCCAAGGCAGCTTGTGGGACTGGACAGCAGACAGTAAAGGGGGAGATGGCCCACCGTGAGGCTGTCAGACACAAAAGAGACCATGGCGGTGGTGTTGAGGATTTGAAGATGTAGCCCAAAGATCATAGAAAGACTGTAAGGTTTTAAGCAAAGAGAAAGAGACAAATCAGATATGCATTAAGAGGTCCCTGGAGCCACTAAATGGAGAACAGATTAAAAGTGATTAATGGAGCCAACTGGGAAACCAGACTCTTGTCCCGAGGAGAGGAGACAATGATGGCTCGGCAGAGAGGAGGAAGGAAGTTGGACTAGGGGAAAGTTATTTAGAGGACAGACTCTCCAGAGCTGAGTGGTGGATTGACTGCAGGAAACCAGGAAGACACAGGTGTCAAGGATGACTCTCAGATTCTGGGTTGAGGACCTCAATGCAGGAGACCACTCTCCACTGAGATAGGGCTTGGGTGATGGAGGAGGACCCTCTGCCTGCCTGGCATCTATTTCTTCTCTATTCCAGCAGGAAAACCCTTTCCACTCAAACATGGAGAGTACTCCCTCCCTGGCCTGGCAATTGGCAGCACTTTTTGAGGTAAAATGTCATTCTCAGTCAGAAAGGCATCTGAACTGGTCAGTGGAAGCTCAAACAGCATCATGTGAAAAGATGCTGCCCCTCAAGGTTGCAGACCAAGGGCTTATTCTTTAAAAATGATGCTAATTGTGTTGTGGAAGCCTCCCCGTCACTGCCAATAAGCAGCCCAAACCTCTGACATCTTCATGGTTTCAAAATCAGGTTTCCCAGCCTGGGCCTACATGACTCAGTTAATAGAGCTTGCAGAACAAGACACTGGTGACGCGCCCAAGTGCTTGTCTTTGCTTAACACACTGTTCACTGATTCTTTTAAAGACCTTTGAAACGTTCAAGTGCATACAGGCATTTTAGACTATCTGCCCTCTGAAGCTGATCTGGCCAACTGCCAGCCCATCTGGAGGCCCACTAAGGAGAAAGTAGAAGAGGTTTCAAAAATCAGACTGTGCAAGGCTCAATGTTTAACCCAGTGACTCCGCGAGATGATCTATCAAGAGAGAACAAGTTGAACAATCTTTGCCTGAACAGAATGACGGCCGGATGGCCCTTCAAAGAGGCACTTGTTCCAGAAAACAAGAGCATTTGCTTTTAGTGCTATTTTATTCTACATTTCTTGTCGAGTCAAGAACACAATCTGACCTGAACCCAAGCTTAGATTGTACAGAACATCAGATTCCTACATACACTGTGTGTCTAAAGGCAATTCATTTAGTCAAGATACTTGACATGAAAATGTAAAATTAAATGTTTAAAAGATTCATTCATCATATCTGAGCAACAGGGCCATCATCCTGCAGGTCCTTCGTGTATTATGACATCACCCATTGCTTCCCACTCAGTACTCCACATCAGGCTCTGCACCCCATCTCTGCTGGCCTTGGGGCCCCAGTTTGGCAGCCTTCTAGACTATTTTCTCTGGCTTTTTATTAGCTCCGCGTTCCTCCATAAGTTGAAATCAAGGCTTCCCCTCAATCCTCAGCTTCTTAGAACTCTTCCAGTTGGACCACACCCAAGTACAAGATCTCAGTAGCCCCTGAGCCCAGGACTGCTTTAACTAGCAGCAGGCACAGATATACATATGCATATATGTGAACCTGGGCTCCCCGCATACACCTCCCAATCACCTTGTGTGGAAGGCTACTGACTTCACCGGGGTTAATGTGTTCCAGAGGGGCAGAGCTGGTAGCACAATGCAGTCACCAACCCAGAGGAGCTAGACCTAGGTGGGCCTAAGGTACTGGACCCACCGTGACCGCACATCCTGGTGGAAGTCTTAGAATGTGAAGAGGCAATGTCTCAGGACAAGATGGCTGAAAATCTCACTAATGCTGATGTGGGGCCAGAAGAGACAGCCTTCTCTGAAGGAGTCCCTGGGCCAATGGCAATGCAACGACAAGGGTGTGGCAGACAAACTCCAAGGTAACCTCCAATGCTTCTTCCAATTCCTGGTATTCATGTCTTTGCCTACTTTGCTTGCTCTGAGCATGGGTAGTATGTATGACTTGCTTCCAACCTATGGAATATGCCAAAGGTCACTCCCACAGTTATCTTGTTATGTAAGACTCCAACTCACCAGACTGGAAGGAGGATTCTCCTTGATAAAAGAAAGTGAAAGTCTTAGTCATTCAGTTGTGTCTGACTCTGCAACCCCATGGACAATAACCCACCAGGCTCCTCTGTCCATGGGATTCTCCAGGCAAGAATACTGTAGTGGGTTGCCATTTCTTTCTCCAGGGGATCTTCCCAACCCAGGGATCAAACCTGGGTCTCCTGTACTTCAGGCTGATTCTTCACCATCTGAGCCACCACAGAAGCCCTGATAAAGGAAGCAGCCATGTTAAAGAAACCACACAGCAAGAACTTCAGGTGGCCTCTGGCTTATGGTCAGCAAAAAGCTCAGGCTCTCAGCTCAACAGCAATGACGAAATTAATTCTGCCCACATCTTGATGCTTGGGAGCTGATTCTTTCCCAGTCAAACCACTAAAAGAGCTCTCAGCCTTGACCTTGATTTCAGCCTGTAAGACTCTGATCAGAGGCTCCAACTAAGCTGTGCTCAGACTCCTGATCCATAGAAACCAGGAGATAATAAACATGTGTCAGTTTAAGCTGTTCAGTTTGTGGTCGTATGTTATACAGTAATGGAAAACCCGTACATAAGGCTTATGGGAATCAAGGATTCCAGAATCAGTCAGGCCAGGCAGACCTAGGGCTGTGTGGGAGGGAGGAAGGGGTGGCAGGAGTAATGGTAGGTAGAAGGAAAGGCAGAGTTGGAAAGATTTCAAATATTAAAGCAAATCGAACATCCCTGTCTGGAACCCTGCCTCAAGCTTTCGTTCAAATATGCACACATCTGTACCCCCCAGCCTGGCCATTCAACCCAGAGAGCCTAAGCATCTCTTCTGTGCCAGGCCCTTTCTTAGATCCAGCAGGGAGATGACAGGAAAAAGTCAAGGTCGCTGGCATCTAGGGGTTCTTGGAAAGGACTTGGATCTCTTTGGGAACTGACTAACTCAAGACGCTTATTTAAAATATGATTCCGCGGGCTCCACCCACAGCGATTCAGTTAGTAGGTCTTGGGCAAGGCCCAGATATTCATATTTAAACAAAAAAATATCTCAAGTGATTCTTCTGCAGGTAGTCCAAGGACCACACTCTTAAGATTAAACACTGACATGTAGGACCAGTGCCAGGTTTTCAATAGAGGAATGACAAGATGTGGCTTGCATATGAAGAGGCTCACCCCAGGCTGCTGCATGCAGAATGAATTGCTTGGGGTCAGTGATGGAAGCAGGGGGCCAGCAGGGGCTGTGGTCCAAAAGGAATGATAGTGACTTGACCAGGGTAGGAACAGTGGGAGAAAAATAGATGGATAGAGGTTATATTGTGGCAGTGGAACCAACAGAACGTAGTGATGTGTTGAAGTAGAGGGAAGTATTGAGGATGCCACCATTATTTAGACCATCATGTTTGTGATTATTCAAGTGACATACCCACTGGAATTATGGTCACTCCACAGTATAATACTCACAAAATGGAAGAAACAGATAAATACAAAGTCAATCTTTTTTTCCACCAAAATAATTAGGGTAACAAATTGGAACACACAGATTTCTTTAATTCAATAAGTGAATTCATCATCATAAATGAATCAATGTTTTAAATATCATCCCCCAGACAAAGTAGCAAAAGTACTGGCTCTTTATGAAGCACATAACTCTTTCAAAGAAGTCAACTTTATTCAAATTGTTTCAAACTGCTCATAAAATGTTTCAAGGAGAAATCAGAAAATTCTCAAGACTGCAAAACTAGATAAGGACCCTTCTTTTCTCTAGACAAGGAAGCAAGTACAGAAGAGAGGCATGTAAATATATGATTGCCATAGAAACCTTTTCTGAGTAGGGCAGACTGATTTGGAGAAAGAGAATTAATTCCTGTTGGGTGTTTGTTTAATTTTTTAACTTTGTGTGTGTGCATGTTTAAATTTTTTTTTCACTTTATCTAGCAATGATCCTATGGAATAGAGATCATTACCATCTCTATTCTACACTCAGGATTTGATAACAGTGGCAGAATGTCAAATAACTACTAACAAATGAAAACTTTTTTGCCTCACCTCTTCCATTCAAGAATATTCCCATCAGTTAAAGAGTCAAGTTTTAAAAGAAAGCTATCAAATAGTCCATCAAAATGGGTAAATATTTACCAGCTCATAGGATAGAGATATTATAGATTTTATAAACATGAAAAAAAGAAACATAAAGCAAAAATATTAATAAATTTGCCCACAGATATGTATTTAAAATCTCCATATAAAAATATCACCAGCAAAATTTAAGACACAAATGACAGAGGGTAAAAATACCTGTAGCCACTATAACACAAAGTCAATACCCTTCCACAATGCAGTGGTTGCTTTGGTGTCAGACTACTTCAATTTGAATTCTGGCTCTACCTTTTACTTGCTGTGTGACCTGTGGCAAGTTGTTAAATGTCTCTGTTCCTATTTTCCTCATCTGTATAATGGGAATGATAAGAGTACCTATTTATTTATGAGCCCTAAAAATGCTCATGACCTTTGACACAGTCAAAGGTGACTTCTAGGAATCTAGTCTAAGGAATCTATTAGATAAACAAATTAAAATGTGAAAAGATCTTATACTCTCAACAACAGAAGATTAGATTGTGGTACCTCCGTACATAAGAATAGTACATTGCTGCTAAAAATCACATTTAATCTCATGATATGTGGAGATGGTCGAAATATAGTTAGTCAAAGAAGTGGTATACAAATCAATTGGATTCCATGCATGCATGTGCAGGTTGGCTATGTATCCAAAACATTCTGGAATAAAATGCACCATAATATTACCTATGGTTATGTCTGAGTGATAAAATCATGAGTAGTTTTTCTTCCTTCTTCACGCTTTATTAACACATTATATCCAGTGAGTGTGTATTTTTTAATTAACTTTTTATTTTGTCATGCCAGGAGGCTTGTGGGATCTTAGTTCCTCGGCCAGGAATTGAGCCCAGGGTCATGGCAGTGAAAGTGCCAAGTCCTAACCACTAGACTGCCAGGGAATTCCCTGTATTGTTTAACAAGGAAAGAAAAGTGAAATGCATTTTGGGTTGGTTCTAGCATATTTGAAAATTTAAGAGTAATTCCAGGAACCCAGAAAATGAGAATCCATATATAAAGTTTCCCTCCTCTAGTGACATGATGATCATCAGAGGTTATGGAGGGAACTTTGGCATTGACTCCTTGGTGATCACAACTTCTTTGCAGCCAGGAATGTAAAACACAGGGGCCATCCCAATACTACCCTGTCATACAGCAACCTTCTTAACTTCTCACTTCTCCCTTCTGCACTCTCACGCCTTTTCCACCATGTTGGAGAGGAGGGTACAGCACTTTCCCCATCCATCTAGGAGAGCTCTGAACTCAGGCTGAGAAGCTCATTCATGCCTTTGTGGTGAGAGGATTAAATGTGCTCTTCATTCTGCCTTTGGGCTGATGCCTGGGCCTGGAGTCTTAGCCACGAATGGTGTTAGTCTTCTGTGTGCTATATACATTTCCAGTACTCATATCCAGAATGTTGTCCCTTATGGTACAAAGAACACTATGTTCCTATAGGTTCTCTCAGTAAAAAGGTTGCCATTTGGCTACATGGTAAGGACTCACACTCTATTTTCAATATTAACTAAATATTTTCACTACCCCAAGGAGCCTTCTAGAAGAGGTGAAGCCTGCGACCAGACTGGGACTAGTGGGATGAGAGTGAGACATCTAGTGCCTCTTTGAATTGTACACCCTGTGTGCTTGATTACTGAACCCTAGTCTCCACCCTGAAGCATGAGGCTAACATTTATCCCTAATAAAATGCCCAAGGTCTTCAAGATATTAATAGAAAATCACTGATAGAAGAAAGCTTTTAATTTCTTTAAATCTTGGTCCATGAAACATATTAGGTCAGAAGTTGAAAGCATTCATTCAAAAAGATTTCCCTGGAGGTCCACTGGTTAAGATGCTACACGCCCATTGCAGCGTGCATGGTTTCGATCCCTGGTCGGGTAACTAAGATCCCACATATCATGTGGTGCGGCCGAAAAATTAAAACAACAACAACAACAAAAACAATTTGACATGGCTTGTATGAGTTCTACGGACCCAGAGATTGACAGGATGGAGAAGAGGTGTGTGTGCACAGGGTCATTACAATGTGTTCACAAGGCCATATGTTTTGTTAAATTCGCAAAAGTAAGATTTTTCATGACAGCTGGTTAAGCCTACTGCTCTTTTCTCCTCTGACCTTCTTGTCACCCCCCTTTCCCCTTGTGTCAGGTGGCATTGGAATGGCCTCACACATTTTGGGGAGTGAGCTAGAGGAAGTTGACTTAGGTTAGATCAATTTTGAGTTTCCCAAAGAAAGGCAATGGCAAAGAATGCTCAAACTACTGCACAATTGCATTCATCTCACATGCTAGTAAAGTAATGCTCAAAATTCTCCAAGCCAGGCTTCAGCAATATGTGAACCATGAACTTCCTGATGCTCAAGCTGGTTTTAGAAAAGGCAGAGGAACCAGAGACCAAATTGCCAACATCCGCTGGATCATTGAAAAAGCAAGAGAGTTCCAGAGAAACATCTATTTCTGCTTTATTGACTATGCCAAAGCCTTTGACTGTGTGGATCACAATCAACTGTGGAAAATTCTAAAAGAGATGGGAATACCAGAACACCTGACCTGCCTCTTGAGAAACCTATATGCAGGTCAGGAAGCAACAGTTAGAACTGGACATGGAACAACAGACTGGTTCCAAATAGGAAAAGGAGTACGTCAAGGCTGTATATTGTCACCCTGCTTATTTAACTTCTATGCAGAGTACATCATGAGAAACGCTGGACTGGAAGAAACACAAGCTGGAATCAAAATTGCCGGGAGAAATATCAATAACCTCAGATATGCAGATGACACCACCCTTATGGCAGAAAGTGAAGAGGAACTAAAAAGCTTCTTGATGAAAGTGAAAGTGGAGACAGAAAAAGTTGGCTTAAAGCTCAACATTCAGAAAACGAAGATCATGGCATCCGGTCCCATCACTTCATGGGAAATAGATGGGGAAACAGTGGAAACAGTGTCAGACTTTATTTTTGGGGGCTCCAAAATCACTGCAGATAGTGATTGCAGCCATGAAATTAAAAGACACTTACTCCTTGGAAGGAAAGTTATGACCAACCTAGATAGCATATTGAAAAGCAGAGACATTACTTTGCCAACAAAGTCCATCTAGTCAAGGCTATGGTTTTTCCTGTGGTCATGTATGGATGTGAGAGTTGGACTGTGAAGAAGGCTGAGCACCAAAGAATTAATGCTTTTGAACTGTGGTGTTGGAGAAGACTCTTGAGAGTCCCTTGGACTGCAAGGAGACCCAACCAGTCCATTCTGAAGGAGATCAGCCCTGGGATTTCTTTGGAAGGAATGATGCTACAGCTGAAACTCCAGTACTTTGGCCACCTCATGCAAAGAGTTGACTCATTGGGAAAGACCCTGATACTGGGAGGGATTGGGGGCAGGACGAGAAGGGGACGGCAGAGGATGAGATGGCTGGATGGCATCACTGACTCAATGGACGTGAGTCTGAGTGAACTCCGGGAGTTGGTGATGGACAGGGAGGCCTGGCATGTTGCGATTCATGGGGTCACAAAGAGTCGGACACGACTGAGCGACTGAACTGAACTGAAGATATATTTATGGGGTTTGCAGTTACTTCCATGACGAGTTACATTATCCCTAAGCATCGCTGTAGGAATGACTTGTGGAACGTCTGTACCATCCACTAGGCTGACTCACGTGAAGCCATGACATAATGGTACAGAAGTCATGTTGTCTGGGCACACATCCTATAGCAGTTTGTACCAAAAGTGGGCAGTAGTGGAAAACAATCAGGGCTATAGTGCACCTAGTCAGAAGGTTAGTCTTTGGAAAATTTTTTCAAATCTTACATACAGATTCAAAGAGAGCAAGAAAGATTTTCCTAAATTTGACAATAGAAACAATCTGTAATTAGATGAACTACCAACAAAGAGTTGTGAAGCTGGGAGGGAAAAAAAGGATTTTTAAACTAAAAATGATATGAAACAAATTCCAATCAATAATGATAGAGGAAAGAAAAATTATCTTCCAAGTCTCTCCATAGAGAATACTATAAAATTGTCATATGCACAAGTAATTAAAGAATATGTCAGACAGTTGCTTAATAAAAATATTGTGCTACTTTTCTGGATTTTATGATGTCTGTGGTATTTGTCAGCCTTCCAAATTTGTGATTTCTGTGATTTATTTTCCTTTCTAAATAAAAGCTGAATTTTGTACCGAATTTTGCATTTGTGATTCAAGTTGCTTTACTTAAAGAGAGTCACACAAATTTGGTAAGCTTCAGGTCTTCCAAATCTGGACCTGCTTCTGGTAGGAGATGAAAGATCACAGAGATTTGTGGGTATATTCATGATTTGTGTAAGTCCTCCACAAAACATTTTTAATAATAAAAAGTGAGTTATGCATTAAATTCCTGTCTTGTCTCAGTTACCCACACCTGGGGAAAGGCTTGCTTGGTGCACCCACCAAGCACAGTTGGGCTGCCCGGCCTGAAAACCATGCAGCAAGGAGCAAATTGTCACCCCTATGGGGAGCCACAACTTGCCTATCACTCAGAGCATTGTTTGTCAATTACACACAGAAAAATTTTCACCATCCACCACACTTTCTCTTGCATGTGTACTCAAAGAAAAAATATTTACTGAGCATGCAAGCCTCCAGGTCACCTTGGGATCAAGCCAGGCAAGAGGGTCAGGGGAGATGGGGTAGCTGTGTGGTAGGAGTACCAGAGAGGAGAGGTGAAATCTAGAGAAAAGAAAAGTGAAAGTGAAGTCGCTTGGTCATGTCTGACTCTCTGTGACCCCATGGACTGTAGCCTACCAGGCTCCTGTGTGCATGGAATTTTCCAGGCAAGAGTACTGGAGTCGGTTGCCATTTCCTTCTCCAGGGGATCAAACATGGGTCTCCCACATTGCAGGCAGAGCTTTAGGAGCTGAGCCACCAGGAAAGCCTGAAATCTAGAGAGCTCTGCTAACTTTTGGAAAATCAGGTGGGCAAAGGCCTAAGGGGAGGAAGTTCTCCCCTCATTAAGGGTTAAAATGGCTTCTCGTGAGGAGACAGAGGGGAGGGGGTGCCAGGAAAACCAAGTTCAGTCTTCACTCTTCATTGGGTGCCTGCTCACAACAGCCCACTGGATCTTTAAGAGATGGCAGAAATGTGGCCAACTGAGCCCCAGAGTGAGGAGCAGGGAGCATGGCAGGCCTGGAAGACTGCTGTGGTGGTACCCAAGACAGCTGCTGGAAGCGGGTTGGAGCCTGGACTATCCCTGGCTTCCTGTGCCCCAGCTCCTCCCAGACCAGGCCTTTACAGGAAGCCAGCAGTGTGACATTGCCCAGTAGCATGGATTGCAGGGGGAGACAGGCCTGAGTCTCAGTTCCCCTCTTCTATCTGTGTGACCCAGGACAAATGATTTCATTTCTGTGCCTGAGTTCTCAGCTCTACACAGGAGCTGATGATACCCACCTCAGAGTTCTTACAAGGAGTGTTAAACATGTAACTAATATCTATTTGGCCAGGCAGAGGACAAAAGGTTTCACTTGTTTGCTTAAAGCTTTAATGTGATCAACCAGAACAACCCTTTCAAGAAGTTTTCCTCACATCCCCATTTCACAGATAAGAAAATTCAGGCACAGAGAGGTTGAGTAATTTGCTGAAGAACACATAGCTACTAAGTAGCAGAGCCAAGGTTTGGAATGCAGGCAGTTCAACTCCAGAGTCTGTACGCCAAATCATTCCTTCTCTCCTGTCTTTCACTATCAACACTTGTGACTGGTTTTTCAACAACAGAAAAAGCAGGCAAGGCTAAATCACAGCCACTAAACAAAACGTACATGCTATTGACCTTGCTGGCAGGGATGTAAAATTATGAAATTAAAAGACGCTTACTGCTTGGAAGGAAACTTATGACCAACCTAGATAGCATATTGAAAAGCAGAGACATTACTTTGCCAACAAAGGTCTGTCTAGTCAAGGCTATGGTTTTTCCAGTGGTCATGTATGGATGTGAGAGTTGGACTGTGAAGAAAGCTGAGCACCGAAGAATCTATGCTTTTGAACTGTGGTGTTGGAGAAGACTCTTGAGAGTCCCTTGGACTCCAAGGAGATCCAACCAGTCCATTCTGAAGGAAATCAGCCCTGGGAGTTCTTTGGAAGGAATGATGCTGAAGCTGAAACTCTAGTACTTTGGCCACCTCATGCGAAGAGTTGACTCATTGGAAAAGACCCTGATACTGGGAGGGATTGGGGACAGGAGGAGAAGGGGACGGCAGAGGATGAGATGGCTGGATGGCATCACTGACTCGATGGATGTGAGTCTGAGTGAATTCTGGGAGTTGGTGATGGACAGGGAGGCCTGGCGTGCTGCGATTCATGGGGTTGCAAAGAGTCGGACACGACTGAGCGATTGAACTGAACTGAACTGATGGAGAGAAATGTGGCAATATTTAACAAAAATATGTGTGTGTTTACTTTTTGACCTGACAATACCAATCCTAGGAATCTAACCCATAGATACACTGGCAAGAAATATGAAAATGCATATACACAGAGCTATTTGATGCAGAACAATTTGTAAAAGCAAAGACTGGCAACAGCCCAAATGTTCCTCGATAGAGGATTGGTTGAACAAACAATGGTGCACCCACACGAAGGACTCACAGAGCTGTTAAACAAATGAGAAGATACTATAAAGTGATTTCCAGGACCTATTTTTAAGTGGACAAAAAGCAAGGTGTAGAAAAGGTTCATATCACGTTATCTTTTTTGCGAGAAAGGAGCGATGTGAAGATACGCATATATGGGGAATCCCCTGGCTATCCAGTGGTCAGGACTCAACACTTTCACTGCCAAGGTTCTGGGTTAATTCGGGGTTGGGAAACTAAGATCCCCAGGCTGCCCAGTGTAACCAAAAAAAAAAGACATATGTATATGAATGTGTGCGGGTGTGTACTCAGTCGTGTCTGACTCTTTGCAACCCCATGGCCAAGCTCTTCTGTCCATGGGGTTCTCCAGGCAAGAATACTGGAGTGGGTTGCTATCTCCTCCTCCAGGGCATCTTCTCCATTCAGGGATCGAACCTGCATCTGTTATGTCACCTCATTGGCAGGCGGATTCTTTACCACTAGTGCCACCTGGGAAGCTCATCCAGATGAATATTCTCAGGTTAAAACATTAATAAATGGAAGGATGAGCCTTAAGATTTTATTTTTAATGGTTGCCTATAAGTTGAAGAGGAAACAGGATGAAAGGGGCAAGGATAGAAGCTAGATCATTTGAATATGTATTGGCTTACAGACTTGACTTTGGAATCATGTAACCATATCACATAATCATAAAAGAACATTAATAACTCCACAAACTAGAAATTCCCAAACTGAAAGCAAAATGAAATAGATGAACCCAATTGTGTGTGTGTAGTTGGTGGCGGAGAGAAATTATTTCCAATGACTTTTAAACACAGTCATTTGATAGTAGATCCCTAGTGAGATTTGCTGTAAGTACAAGAATTATAAAAATATGTAAATTATTTATAAAGATCATATTGCGGAGGTAGCATTAGTATTGTTATTCTGAGACAGTTTTGTTTGCATGATGAGATAAACTGAAAAAGTAGTTGTGTGATATTTTAATTGTATTATCCCCAGTGGCCTTGAAACCTGGGATTCTTAGTATATAAAAAAGGAGATGTAGATGTAAGATATTAATAGAAGATGTTACATAAATGCTCTGTAGTTCTGAATTTAAATTGGAAGTATCATTATGAACTCGTGCTATATTTTACTTTAAATGATACACTTTCGGACTTCCCTGGTGGTCCAGTGGTTAAGAATCTGCCTGCCAATGCAGGGGAAACAACTTCCATCCCTGGTCTAGGAAGATTCCACATGCCACAGGGCAACTAAGCCCAGCAACCACTGAGCCCTTGCCCTAGAGCCTGCGCTCTGCAACAAGAGAAGCCACAGCAATGTGAAGTCTGCACAGAGCAACTAGAGAGAAGACCCCACTTACAACAACTAGAGAAAGCCTGGGTGCAGCAATAAATTAATTAAAAATAATAGTAATACACTTCCTAAATCTTCTGCTGGAAGAAGGCAAGAGTACTCCAGTACTCATGCTTGGAAAATCCCATGGGCGGAGGAGCATGGTAGGCTGCAGTCCAATGGGTCGCTAAGAGTCGGATACGACTGAGTGACTTCACTTTCACTTTTCAATCTCATGCATTGGAGAAGGAAATGGTAACCCACTCCAGTGTTCTTGCCTGGAGAATCCTGGGGAGGGGGGAGCCTGGTGGGCTGCCATCTATGGGGTCACGCAGAGTCGAACACGACTGAAGTGACTTAGCATTTAGCATAGCAACTCTTCTGCTGAAAAGCTCTAGAAAGAATGACAATCCCAGTAGCAATGGGGCATCCTTAAAATGCAGATTGTAGTCTTGAAATATCATTTATCACTAAAAGGAACAAGGGCTTCCTGGACAAATGGCTGGTTTTAGCTCTGGGGCAGAAGATGTACAAGATGAATCTGGAGAACATTGTTCTATTTGAGAAAAAGGAAACAATCAAAAGCTACAGGGATCAGGGCCAAAGAACCCAGGAAACCAACTTAAAGAGGCTTCTACTGGCCAAAGATGGGCTACTTTGAATATCAAAAAATAATGACTTTCATGGTTTGGCAAACTTACGATTACCAGGGGGGAAAGGTGGTGGGAGGAGTAAGCGTTTGGGGTTAACAGATACACACTACAATACATAAAATAGATAAAAACAAGGACCTAGTTTGTAGCACAGGGAACTATAATTGTGTGTGTAGTTGGTGGCAGAGAGAAATTATATTCTATAATAACCTATATGGGAAAATCGAACCCAGGTCTCCCGCATTGCAGGAAGACTCTTTACCAGCTGAGCTACAAGGGAAGCCCAAGAATACTGGAGTGGGTAGCCTATCCCTTCTCCAGTGGATCTCCCCGACCCAGGAATCAAACCAGGGTCTCCTGCATTGCAGGCAGATTCTTTACCAACTGAGCTATCAGGGAAGCCTTTAAAGAAACTAACACAACATTGTAAATCAACTTTACTCTGATATAAATTAAAATTTTTTTAATAATAATAATGACTGCAATGGACTTAAAATATATTTAAACTCACAATTTCTTTATTAAAAAAATCTACTTAGTCACTTTAGTACCATGAAAGGGAGCCAATTTATTATTTTGGAAATTGATAATTAGAGAAAGAATTGGGTATTAATTCCACATTTCTCTATGGACTAAACCACTGGGAAACCAAATAGTAGATGAGAGAAATTTCTCTTTATAGAAATATTGTAGCTATATGTAAGATAGATAAACAATGAAGACCGACTGTATAGCACAGGGAACTCTATTCAATATTCTGTGATAACTTACATGAGAAAAGAATTTGAAAAAGAATGAATATATGTATAACTGAATCACTTTGCTGTACATGTGAAACTAACACAACGTTGTAAATCAACTATACTCCAATAAAATTTTTTTTAAAAAAGAAGTATTGTAACCAGTAAATGAAGTCATTAGAGTTAGAATAATACCACTGCACAATTGGTAATGAAGCAATGTATCTAGGTATTGAACAATAAGAACTGCTAGCATCACCAAGAAATAAGTAGGCACCTGGAGAGGATGTGGGGTGACCAACATCATCTATGACATCATTTTTGCTGCTCCCAAATTAAATTTGCATCAGATCAAGCCTGGAAATACAACTACCAATTCATAAGAAACACTAAGGGCAGAGGAGAGTCAATCAGCTAAGTCCAGATTGTGAAACTCTCTACAGGAAAACATCTTGGTTTCTTTAGCAAATAAATTATGGGGGGGGGGGATAAAAGAAGAGGGTTCCCACAATTTTAAGAAGATCTAAAAGACATATTAACCTTAACTGATTGTGATAATTTGGAGTTCATTTGGATCCTGATTCAAACTGTAGTGTGTGTGTGTGTGTGTGTGCATGCATGTACACACATGTGTGCACATGCATGTACACACACTTATGTATAACTGGAAATTTGAACAGTGAAGAGCTACTCGATTGTATTAAGAGATTATGGCACTATTTATATTTGATAATGGTATTTTGGTTGTTATAAAAGTATTTCATGTATTTAGAGATACATACTGAAATGTTTATGGACTACTTGATTCATGAAGTCTGGGATTTGCTTTAAAATAATACAGGAAGGAGGAAATAGATGGGGCCAGAGATGCAATAAAACTGACTTTGAGTTGATAATTGTCAAAGTTGGATGTATGGGTGTATGGTGGTTTATCAAACTATTCTACTTTGTATATTTTTAATTTTCCATGTTTTTAAGATCAAGAAGTTTAGTGGTAGAGAGAGGAGAGATGGCAGGGTTCCTGTCAGGAGTGGATCCTCCTGTAAGCAAGGGAGCTGGGTGTATGGTGGTTTATCAAACTATTATACTTTGTATATTTTTAATTTTCCATGTTTTTAAGATCAAGAAGTTTAGTGGTAGAGAGAGGAGAGATGGCGGGGGTCCTGTCAGGAGTGGATCCTCCTGTAAGCAAGGGAGCTGCCATCATTAGAAAAATCTGCTTCCTGGGACCTCCTGCTCTCTGGTGCTGAGAGGCATGTGACCCTCACCTGGCTAGACCTTCAGTGTCCTTCTACCATGCTGACTCCTGTCTCCAGAGACCTAAAGCTTCTCAGCAGAAGCCCTTATTCCTAAAACAAGGAAGATAAACTTTTCTAAAAGAGCTTCTCTGTTCTGAAGATGAAGACTAATCTGAAACACAGGTCTGTGCATGCTCACACAGGCCTCCTAAGGGCTGACATGAGTGAAGCCCCACCCTAGTCCGCCTCTCATATAGGTGAGGCAGGTAATTGCAGTCCCCTTCCCGGTGGGGCCTGGAGCCTGCATGTTATTTGCATACTGAGTCACATTCCCTGGAGAAATGTGGGACTTTGATCCTTGTGGGTGTGCAAAGGTAACTCTTGCTTGGTAGAAAAAAAATCAATGTACAGCCAGTCTTCCAGCCAATTTGATCTTTCTCCTGGGAGCTACAACCAGAGAAGGGGCTTGAACTTGCTAGAAGCTTGCTAGCACCCCAGGAAATTCTCTTGCAGAGATTCAGAGTCAATGACCCAGATGTTTTCCAGAGCTTTCCAGATTCTAAGGCACTTTCATAATCAGTATCACTCTTAGTCCTCTGAATAACCTTGTGAGGCAGATATGAACAAACCCATTTTACAGAGCAGGAAACTGCACTTAACTGTCGGTGCTAAGTCACTTCAGTCGTGTCTGACTCTGTACGACCCTAAGGACTGTAGCCCGCCAGGCTCCTCTGTCCATGTGATTCTCTAGGCAAAAATACTGGAGCGGGTTGCCATTTCCTTCTCCAGGGGATCTTCCCAACCCAGGGATCAAACCTTAACCGTAAAGCACTCCATCTGACCTTGCACTTTCTCTCTCCCAATCTCTCTCTCTCTCACACACACACACATGGATGCACACCCACATGTGTATACACAGGGGAGCCTGGTGGGCTGCCGTCCATGGGGTTGCACAGAGTCGGACATGACTGAAGCGATTTAGCAGCAGCAGCAGCAGTGATTTCCAAGCTCATATTCAAACACAAGTCTGGACACCACACTCCTACCCCACTCCACTATCTCATTACTTCTTCCTTCTTTACTCCACAGCCAACAATCTCCATCATTTCCTAATTAAGTCACCTTTTCTGTGGCTTCCTCTCACCTAAGAAGTTTTATGATGAAGATGCCTGCAAGTGACCTGGCAGCTTCTGTTTTTAACAGTTTAATTTCAAAGGAAATGGACCTCACTTAACTAAATTTCCTTTTCTATTTTTTCTATTAAAGAACTTGCATATCTAATAAATATTTAATAGGAATTCCCCTCCAGCTGAATTTAGGCCCCTCGGCATC
Organism: Bos grunniens; assembly: GCF_055505025.1. NCBI lineage: Eukaryota > Metazoa > Chordata > Mammalia > Artiodactyla > Bovidae > Bos > Bos grunniens. Next base: position 112,439,735 of record NC_141194.1, on the reverse strand, counting down.
TCATTACCGTGTCTTAGAATAGTATCCTCATTGTCACTTGCTTAATTATGCTAAGAAAGAGTTGAATTGTGTGGCTGTTGGGATCAGAAAGCGATTAAATTCACTTGGCAAGACTCTGGATATCTCATTATGGTCCTCATTTAGCACTTCTAATGGAGTTATTTTTTTCCCCAATACTGACTTGGGAAAGGCTTGCTAGGTGGAGCTAAGTATTTCCTTAAGCCTTGCACAACTTTGCACTGTGCCAGAAAAGATCAGAAGTTAACTTCACACATCATTTGCACTCACAAGAACACCAGCTATTGAATGAGCAACAAGAAGTCTAGAGAAAGGGGTGAGGTAGGTGGGCTTTTCAGATCAGCCAGTGCTGTGCCCTCTGATATTTGAATTCCTTCTGCAACATCATTGTCAAGGGCTAGTCCAGGGACTTCCCTGGGAGTCCAGTGGCTAAGACTCCGAGCTCCCAATGCAGGGTTCCATCCCTGGTAAGGAAACCTGATCGCACATGCTACAACTTATTTAGAGTTCACAAGTGCCACAACTAAGACCCAGTGCAGCCAAATAAATAAATATTAAAGAGGTGAGGGGCTAGTCCAGGCCCTGCTTGCATTCCTCCAGTTCAAGAAACTCACTTCTCCCTAAAGAAGGTTGTTGGCTCTTTGGACCCCTCAGTAAGTTTTTCGTTGCTTTCAGGCACTAGTCCCCTCCCTGCCCTCTAGATCTTCCCTGCTTTTTTCGATAACAAAGAAATGTTAACTCTCTCTTAGATGATCCTCTGGTGATGTGAAGGCTTTGAAATCCAGTGGGACCCTGTGTGGTACTCCTGGGTCCCAAAGCCTTTTTGTGTCCCCCTTTTCTGGCTTCTAGGAAAAAGGCCTCAGCTTCCAGCCAATTCAAACAGCTGCTAACCACGGAAGGGATAGGAAGCAGAAACAAAGGGGGAGCAATCAAGAAATAATAGTACAGTGATTAAAGCAGGAGCTGGCTCCTCATCAAGGGATATGTACGTAACAGTACCTTTGAGTTTGTCTGCAGGAACTAAGGCCCCACCCAGAAAGAGGACAACAGCTTCAGTCTGAGCCTAAGATTCGTAGAGCCCTGCCCTATTACCTCACCACCAGTGGTCAAGTTTGCCAGTCTCACTGCCCTGGGTCCAGCACCTAATCTCATGGGCGGGCACAGAAAAGAAAAGAAGGGAGGGAGGGAGGAGAGCATAATTTGGATGAGGAGTGAGCTGGAAATCATGTCAGATGAAGAATGAAGGAAACTAGGATGCAGAACCAAGAGAAGACTCAGAGAAGCCAAAGGCAAGATTGTTGTTGAATGGCAGACATTGATACTAGTGACAGAAGCTTCATGGGAGTAACAAATGACAGGAGCAGCAGCTAAGATGTATTGAACTCAGACTCTGCACCCACTCTGTGCTAGAAACGCTCCATGGATTACTTCACTTAGTGCTCATGATGACCACGTTCTACAAAGGAAGGAACAGAGGCACAGAGAGGTTAAGTAATTTCTCCAGGATCACACAGTAAGTAGCAGATGGAGGATATAAGTCCATAGAATAAATACACTGTTATTCAGGCCTCTGAGTATAAAGCCCAGATTTGGTTTCAATCCATTAAGTGACTTCTGACCAGTCAAGAAAGAGCACAGCATTTCCCTCCTGAACACTTTCTGTCCTTGTTCCCATCTGAGCCCTCTTTCTTATCTTCGGAGCATGTCCCTGCCATGTGCTGGTTCTGAATCTGCTGGCCACCAAACCTAGAGAGGCTGCTGGTCTATTTCTCACCCCAGGGGCCTCTCACTGAGTTGCCACCCTGCGACCTCCTCTAGACCTCCCCTCAGCAAAGCTCCTTCCAGGCCCTGGTACCCAGGTGCACAGGCCTGCAGGACCAGGATTTGGTCAAAGAGAACTGATTCTTGGAAGAGTGACCTAAAAGGAGGTCCCAACTCTCCCCAGCATCCCTGGGATTTCTCAAGCCTGAGTGGACTGGATTTTGTTCTTGTCTGTTCTGTGGGAGACTCTATCTTGAGAGCAGGTGCACATCCCAGGGAGGGGGGTGGTGAGTGGTCGAGAGGCCAAGTTAAAAGGCATGTAACCCAAAGGAAGGCAACTTTTTGGATAAGGAATACCACCTGCAAAACTGCAGTAGGCAGCCCCAGTTCTGCCTGCAAGTCGGAGCAGGCCAGCCTCTATGGGCCCTTCTACCTTAAGATGGATGGGTTCCAGACTGCTTGTGATGTGCTTTGTCTTCCAGAAATATCCTTGAGTCCTGTGGAGGAGGGTGAGTTAGTTCTAGGGAACAGTGAACGAGCAGGCAGATGCAGCCTTTGTGATGCAACACTTCAGGCTTCCTGGGACTCCTTTCTGCCCTATTTGCTGGCTGTTTGCAAGGACCAATCCCACGCCCTGGGGAGCATTGGCACTACTCCACAGGCCAGTGCGAGGGGGGGCCCAACTGCCACCACAGACTGCCTTCTAGCAACTTCCAGGCTGCCTTTCCCAGTCATTAGCCAGCTTTGAGATGACAGCTCCTTCTAGTTGGCCTCTGCCCAGACCAGGAAGGAGACAGAACTTTCCAAAAACATACAGAACCATTGTTAATGTTTGCCACACTTAGAGTTATTGCCTTTTCTCAAACAGTGTGGTGATGTTTTGAAAAGAAAATGTGTGGCTCAAAGGAACACAAAGAGTGTCATTGCGATTGGCCTGCCAGCTAACCAAAGACCAAACAAGCTGGCACTTGGTTGAATACATGGGGCCTGGTCCACACCGCTAAGCTTCTATGCTGATACATCATGATCTCTGGGTTGATTGGCTGTGGGAGTGCTCTCCTACACTCCCAAAGCTGTGAAGGTTCTAGGGAAAGACATTAAAAGACTCTTGACTGGATGACAATAAGAACTAAAACTACCAAGGAGCCTAGACCCTCTCATCCATGGGTCCCAGGGAACCAACTCACCTTAAGAAAGTCACTTGAGGAACATGGAGGTACTGCCGAGGGTCCTTGGACCGTGCTCCATCTCTCAGGGGCTGGATGCCTCCCTGGGGATAGAGGGAAATTGAACCAAGCAGTCTTGGATGTCCCATTCAGCCCTTCAAATGCAAAGATTAACCATAAGTCCTTCTCAGGTTTGCAACCTGCATCCCAAGAGAGCCCTCTTCCTTCAAACTTGGACCTTCCCTCAGTGCAGCCACCGCCACACAGCAGCCAAGGCTTTGCAGCTAGGCTCTATTCAAGAGTCTCTGCTTTCTGTCTCCAGCTCTTCCTCCTAGGCCTCCCCATCCTCGGTGTAGTAACACAAACAGCCCTCAGTGCTGAAGTCATTCTTAGAACTTCCGTAGACTCGGGTGCAGCTTTCAAGAAAATGGAATGTTGTGAGATGTTCATATCTGAATAGTCTTACTATCCAATGGCCCAGATCTCTTCAAGCAGCCGCATGTGATAAGCACAGAGTTCTAATAGATCCTAACGTTGAACACAGTGACTTCACTTACAAGCCCCTTTCCTGCAGGCTTACCTCGCCCAGCCTCGCACTGAGGACTGCAGAGTGGCAGGTGCGGGCTGGGAGGGCACAGGACAGGATCTGCTACTGCTAAATCACTTCAGTCGTGTCCGACTCTGTGTGATCCCACAGACAGCAGCCACCAGGCTCCCCTGTCCCTGGGATTCTCCAGGCAAGAACACTGGAGTGGGTTGCCATTTCCTTCTCCAATGCATGAAAGTGAAAAGTGAAAGAGAAGTCGCTCAGTCGTGTCGGACTCCTAGCGACCCCATGGACTGCAGCCTACCAGGCTCCTCCATCCATGGGATTTTCCAGGCAAAGTACTGGAGTAGGGTGCCATTGCCTTCTCCGAGGACAGGTTCAGAGGCCTGTATTTCAGAGCTCAAGCTGGCCTTGATGAGGTGGATGACCTTGGACCAATCCTCTCATCTCTCTGAACCTCAGTGTCTCTATCTCCAACGTGCTGAGAACAGACTTGGTATGAAAAAAGCAGGAGAACAAGGAAGACATTTAATTGGCAGACAGTGAATAAGATGCTCACTTTGTACCAGAGGCTGCCCCAGATCTTTTACAAGTATGAACTCATTGACTCTGTATCACAATCCTTTGAGGTAGATACTATTGTTATTCTCTTGTTACAGAAGAGGAAACTAAGGCAGAGAGGTTGAGTAAACTGCACAAGATCTCATAGTTGATGAGCAGTGGAGCTGGGATTTGAACTCAGCTCATTTAAGTCCAGAATGCATGATTCTGTGCTGAGAAACAGAGGCTGTTTGCACTCTCTGTGATTTACAAATTGCTAGTAGCCACAGACTCCATCTCCAGTGCTCCCTCCCCTACTTGGCACCACCTCCCGCATACCCTGTGTACTCACTGCCTCGCCCAGACCAGAGATCAGTACTCCAAGGGAGTGGGTGACACTCCTGTGACATCTCACAAGAGACTGGCTTCTGAGATTCAGGGCTCTGATCTTATAGCTGTGACATTTATCATGGATCTTTAATCAACAGTAACTTCAGCAACTGCAACTTTGGGCCAGTATTCGTGGAGATGACATTTGGCTGAGGCCAGTCCTCTTTCAGGAGGCAGGTGCAGCCCCTATCAGAAAGAAGCTCCCCCAGGCATCAGCCTTTCGCTCTGCAGAATGTGAGGCCACAATTTGAAGGTGTCACTTGGCTTTCAGATAATAAATATCTGTCTTGCAAGATTAACGGACTTCATTTCCTTTTCCCTCATTTTATGCATGCCGCTTGGCTTACAGGTAGTTTTAATAGCAAGAAAAGGAGTTGGAAACATCTTTTGAAAGCAACACAGAGCTCTGCTGGGCTTCTGCAAGAGACTTTCCAGAATCTTCTCCTCCTCCACCTCTCTCTTCAGAGAGCAGGACTATAAAAGGCAGAGCGCCTTCTGTCAGAATCTGCAGCCTGGCAGATAATTCTCCTGAGACAGACACGAAGTAACCAGCTCAGAGCACGTGCCTGCCCCCAAAGCTTTAGAATATATTTCACAGCCTTCTCAGAATCCTCATATCTAAATACATTCTGGTAATAAAACTACTATAAAACTACAATGGCATAGTTAAACAAAAATGCCTGGTGATTTTATTTTTCTTTTATCCTTCATCTCCGCGAAGGAGAAACACCATGCAGACACTTGAACAAAGAGAGCCCCACCTTGAAAGCAGATTTTAATCCACAACATCTTCATTACCAAGGTCGTCTTTCTAAGATCACTCTGGCCAGGAGAGGCAAGACTTCAACATAAAAAATAACTCCCATGTCAGGCTTTTTTTCAAGTCTAAAAGGAATCCAGACATGATGAGAAATTCTCTGTGATGAGGGGCAGGGAAAATACAAGGAAAGAAGGAAATGATTACAAACAGGACAGCTGAAAGAAGATGGCTACTTGTCGATTAAATTTGGAAGTTTGCCTCTATAGATAAATAGCCCCATCAGACACTCTTTAAGAAGAGGCAGGACAGCCTCCTTGATGGCATTCAATCAGGGAAATAATGGATGGAAGAAAATCAATATTCATTGAGTTTCTACAGAGCTGAGGGCACAATGCTAGATGCTTTCCTGTGTCCTGCCTTTTTTAGCTGCAGAAAGCTCCTATAAAAGAAGTACTATCACCATTCACTTAACAGATGAGGAAACCAAGGTTCAGAGAGGAAGTGGCTTACTGAGGGCCACATGACCAGGAATTGGCAGAGCTGAATTCAAACATCATGACCCCTCCATTCTTTCGGAGGAGGCTATAGGAAATACAGCTCATCCTTTTGATTTGCAGGACACCTAAGTTGCCTGTTGGAGAAGGCAGTGGCAACCGACTCCAGTACTCTTGCCTGGAAAATCCCATGGACGGAGGAGCCTGGTAGGCTGCAGTCCATGGGCTTGCTAAGAGTCGGGCACGACTGAGCGACTTCATTTTTACTTTTCACTTTCATGCATTGGACAAGGAAATGGCAACCCACTCCAGTATTCTTGCCTGGAGAATCCCAGGGATGGGGGAGCCTGGTGGGCTGCCGTCTATGGGGTCGCACAGAGTCAGACACGACTGAAGCGACTTAGCAGCAACAGCAGCAGCAAGTTGCCTGTTTATCTAATACCTTCAGTTAATGATCAAGAAGATACTTGCCTGGGTCCCCTGTACTCTGAGGCAGTAGCTATTCTTCATAGGTATCCTTGGACTTTCAGCTATTCAGTTACATGCTTCATTCTTTAGGTATTTTCCAGAAGTCATAGAATAGATCTGTGGCCACCTCCATTGCTCAGGAATCTTTTGGTTGCAAGTGACAGAAATCAATATTAATCTAGCCTAGATCAGATCAGATCAGTCACTTAGTCGTGTCCGACTCTTTGCGACCCCATGAAATGCAGCACGCCAGGCCTCCCTGTCCATCACCAACTCCCGGAGTTCACTCAGACTCATGTCCATTGAGTCAGTGATGCCATCCAGCCATCTCATCCTCTGTCGTCCCCTTCTCCTCCTGCCCCCAATCCCTCCCAGCATCAGAGTCTTTTCCAATGAGTCAACTCTTCGCATGAGGTGGCCAAAGTACTGGAGTTTCAGCTTTAGCATCATTTCTTCCAAAGAAATCCCAGGGCTGATCTCCTTCAGAATGGACTGGTTGGATCTCCTTGCAGTCCAAGGGACTCTCAAGAGTCTTCTCCAACACCACAGTTCAAAAGCATAGATTCTTCGGTGCTCAGCTTTCTTCACAGTCCAACTCTCACATCCATACATGACCACAGGAAAAGCCATAGCCTTGACTAGATGGACCTTTGTTGGCAAAGTAATGTCTCTGCTTTTGAATATGCTGTCTAGGTTGGTCATAACTTTCCTTCCAAGGAGTAAGCGTCTTTCAATTTCATGGCTGCAGTCACCATCTGCAGTGATTTTGGAGCCCATAAAAATAAAGTCTGACACTGTTTCCACTGTTTCCCCATCTATTTCCCATGAAATGGTGAGACTGGATGCCATGATCTTTGTTTTCTGAATGCTGAGCTTTAAGCCAACTTTTTGTCTCTCCACTTTCACTTTCATCAAGAGGCTTTTTAGTTCCTCTTCACTTTCTGCCATAAGGGTGGTGTCATCTGCATATCTGAGGTTATTGATATTTCTCCTGGCAATCTTGATTCCAGCGTGTGTTTCTTCCAGTCCAGCGTTTCTCATGATGTACTCTGCATATAAGTTAAATAAGCAGGGTGACAATATACAGCCTTGACGTACTCCTTTTCCTATTTGGAACCAGTCTGTTGTTCCATGTTCAGTTCTAACTGTTGCTTCCTGACCTGCATACAGATTTGCATACCTGTTGCCACCTGATCTGCATACAGATTTCTCAAGAGGCAGATCAGGTGGTCTGGTATTCCCATCTCTTTCAGAATTTTCCACAGTTGATTGTGATCCACACAGTCAAAGGCTTTGGCATAGTCAATAAAGCAGAAATAGATGTTTTTCTGGAACTCTCTTGCTTTTTCCATGATCCAGCGGATGTTGGCAATGATCTCTGGTTCCTCTGTCTTTTCTAAAACCAGCTTGAACATCAGGAAGTTCATGGTTCACATATTGCTGAAGCCTGGCTTGGAGAATTTTGAGCATTATTTTACTAGCGTGTGAGATGAGTGCAGTTGTGTGGTAGTTTGAGCATTCTTTGGCATTGCCTTTCTTTGGGATTGGAGTGAAAACTGACCTTTTCCAGTCCTGTGGCCACTGCTGAGTTTTCCAAATTTGCTGGCATATTGAGTGTAGCACTTTCACAGCATCATCTTTCAGGATTTGGAATAGCTCAACTGGAATTCCATCACCTCCACTAGCTTTGTTCATAGTGATGCTTTCTAAGGCCCACTTGACTTCACATTCCAGGATGTCTGGCTCTAGGTCAGTGATCACACCATCGTGATTATCTGGGTCATGAAGCTCTTCTTTGTACAGTTCTTCTGTGTATTCTTGCCATCTCTTCTTAATATCTTCTGCTTCTGTTAGGTCCATACCATTTCTGTCCTTTATCGAGCTCATCTTTGCATGAAATATTCCTTTGTTATCTCTGATTTTCTTGAAGAGATCCCTAGTCTTTCCCATTCTGTTGTTTTCCTCTATTTCTTTGCATTGATCGCTGAAGAAGGCTTTCTTATCTCTTCTTGCTATTCTTTGGAACTCTGCATTCAGATGTTTATATCTTTCCTTTTCTCCTTTGCTTTTCACTTCTCTTCTTTTCACAGCTATTTGTAAGGCCTCCCCAGACAGCCATTTTGCTTTTTTGCATTTCTTTTCTATGGGAATGGTCTTGATCCCTGTCTCCTGTACAATGTCATGAACCTCAGTCCACAGTTCATCAGGCACTCTATCAGATCTAGGCCCTTAAATCTATTTCTCATTTCCAATGTATAATCATAAGGGATTTGATTTAGGTCATACCTGAGTGGTCTAGTGGTTTTGCCTACTTTTTTCAATTTCAGTCTGAATTTGTCAACAAGGAGTTCATGGTCTGAGCCACAGTCAGCTCCTGGTCTTGTTTTTGCTGACTGTATAGAGCTTCTCCATCTTTGGCTGCAAAGAATATAATCAAGCCTCCCTCAAAAACCTATGTTTTAGATAAAAATCTAAGGCCTGGAAAGGACACGAATCCTCAGAAACAACAGGAAATAGGAATTCAAATGTCATCAGCTAACTCACCCAGGTTGTTGCTATTTAGTCGTTAAGTCACGTCTGACCCTTTTGTGACCCCATGGACTGTAGGCTGCCAGGCTCCTCTGTCCATGAGATTCTCCAGGCAGGAATACTGGAGTTGGTTGCCGTTTCCTTCTCCAGGGGATCTTCCTGACCCAGGGATCGAACCCAGGTCTCCTGCATCTCCTGCATTAGCAGGCGGGTTCTTTACCACTGTGTGGATCCGTATCTCCTATTTTATCCCACCTTCCACTTCCCCCCTTGCAGTCCATACATTTGTTCTCTACATCTGTGTCTCTATTTCTGCTCTGCAAATAAGTTCATCTACACCATTTTTCTAGAGAAAGATAGGAGCACAACCCCACCTCTCAGCAGACAGGCTGCCTAAGTTGTATAAAACTCACAGTCACCCCAATACACACAATCTGACATGGCCTTTCCCATCAGAGAGCAAGACTCAGGGTGATATCTTGTTCCTCCAAGATCAGCGATGATTTTCAATTCACCACATCTGAAGCCAGGACCCCATCTTCTAGCTTGACTGGGAGCTCAGAGTCTCACTGGGTCCAGCCTTAGGAAAATAATCCAGGTTATCATCTGCTCTTTGCAGAGCTTCCCTTCCCCCGGTGCTGAGGTGAAGGCTCAATCCCCTTGTGCTGCAGCCGTGGTCCACTGGTACTTCTGTCTCTTCTCGGCCCGTGCCTAATCAGTGGAGGAATCACAAGGTGTTTTCCTTCATCACTGTGCTTGGTGCCTTGAAACTTCCTTCCTCTGCCCTTGGCTGAAAGAGAATTTCTACTACCTCCTCCTGGACTGGAAGGACCAGAGGCTCCTTAGGGCAGAGTTCATTCCTAGAAATCAAACATCCCTTGAGAAAGGACCAGTCAATTCTTCTTCAACCACAGTTCCAGCCATGCCACCCCCACCCTGTTTGGGGCTTGCACTGTACCAGGCCCCATGCTCAGTGCTTTACATGGAATTAATCATGCAGACATCACCTATGCCTCACAGGACACGTACTCTTATTACCTCTGTTTCAATTTCACAGGTGAGGCTCATAGCAGGCAATTAATATACTCAAGGACATCTCATTAAATAAGTAGCAGATCCAGAATTTGAACCCAAGCCTGTCCAAGACCAAAATCCCAAACTCTTAATCACTAAATCCAGGCTTCTCAAGAACAAAACGAGTCTACAGTATCTTATTCAAAGGCAGATTCTGATTCAGTGCCCCTGGGATGGGGCCTGAGAGCCTGTATTTCAGACAAACTCCCAGAGTATGCTGATTCCATGATTCCCAGACCACATTTGAGTGTCAAGGCTCAAGAGTTTTCTATTTCACTGAGGAAAGATCCTATAAGTGTGGCTTTCAACCCTAGAGGCATGAAAACTTCTAGCATGTAGACCTCTGGTCCACCAGCCAGGGAGATCACTCATCAAAAGCCATGATGGCCAAGAAATGGGCATGATTCTCAAACCTTCTAGGAAATAACAGAGAAAGCAAGCTAAAAGGAAAGGAATCACCTCTAAATCCCCACACATACGGCCATTCAATGTTTCCTCCCACAACGCTCTAGTAAATCTCTTACTTTGTTATATGTCAAACCAGGCCTAAGAGTTTAAGTCCCAAGTAATCTCCTCTTTGAACTGCAAAGCAAGCATCTGGGAAGTCCACAGATGTCACCCACAAGCTGCTAAAATGGCCCCAGACAAGAGACCATAGTAATTCTGGGGCTCTGATTCATAAAGACCTTTGCCCAAGACTAAATTCCACTAAGACACTCCATCTCTTGTCACCAAAGCCCATTTACCCAAGTGTCAAAGTCACTTCACTTGCTATAAATGTGCCTCCCTTAAATGGGAACATAGGAAAAATCAAATCAACAAAACAGGTGTGTTGATAGCAGCAGCAGGTCAGATGAGAGTTCCATTTCACAAGACAGTTCACCATAAGCTTCAAAGTTCACTTAGTCAGTGTATGTATAGATGAGGACCAAATCCGTCTTGAAAAAGCTTGTCTTGAACCTCTCAAGGTCACCCTTCCAAACTAGAAGTGGACAGTAGGCCCAAGTCATCCCTTTGTGGGTCTTTTCTCTTTAGAAAACACAATACTTTTTCAGACATTTCAGAGACATATGGACAATGAAAGTATCCCATTTCTTGGCCTGCTATTATGCAAGGAGCCAACCATGACGATGTGAATTCTCAGCAGAGGCAAAGTGTGAAAGGCTCTCTGCAGACTCTGATAATGGAGTGTGTTTCATTTGCTCTAAACAATGTTGTTGTGGTATCTTTCAAGCAGGAATTCTACAACCTGCCTGCATCTTCTTAGTTCCACAAAGTATCGGAGTTGACAACTAATAATTAATTCACAATGAACACTGTCTTGCTGCCCATCACAATGACTGGCACACACTGCTCTGAAAAGAGAAAGATGTGCTAATGTGGCAGCTTGCTAATCCCAACAGCCTTCAGCTCAGTGTCTGATGTGACAGGGCACATCCATGCTCGAAACAACTCAGCAAAGGGAGGGTAGGGAGCACCAGCTTTCTGGAACCAGGTTACTGAAACCACCTGCCCATGGGCAAAAGTTCATGGTCCAGAAGCTCAGTAGTAACCAGCCCCTTTTATTCAGTGATTGCACCATCTTCCTCTGAAGTGCTCCTCTTACCCATTAGCTCAATTCTGCCCAAACTTACAGAGTGTTTTCCACGTGTAAGATCCTGAAGACTCGACATTAACAGGCCAGGTGACTCAAAGTGGCCTCTTGGCCACTAAGCTGGGCTGTGGCCAATGGAAGCACAGGAAAAGAGTCTTGCTGACTGTCCTTGAGTGAGCCCTGTACTGTGTTTAGTCGCTCAGTCGTGTACAACTCTTTGTGACCCCATGGACTGTAGCTGGCCAGGCTCCTCTGTCCATGGGGACTCTCCAGGCAAGAACACTGGAGTGGGTTGCTATGCCCTTATTCAGGGGATCTTCCCAACCCAGGGATCAAACCCAGGTCTCCCACATTGCAGGCAGATTCTTTACCATCTGAGCCACCAGGGAAGCTGAAGCCCTGAGTGAGCCCTGTCAGGTCCTTCCTGGTCTCTCCTTTGAAGACTTTACACATCTCTTCTGCAGATCTATGGACTTAGATACACACTCAAAGTTGCAGACCTATGGCACGCCCTCAGGTGACTGGTACCCAGAGCCATCTATCTGCATGGCATGGAAGCTGGAGTTTTTATGATGAGAGATGGGGAGATGGGGGGCATATGCTCAGATCACTTGGGGGACTTTAACCATGGCCATAGCACAGCCAGGAGCAGTAGCAGAGTTAAGACATAAAAGGCCTAGGCACCAGGGGTTTTGTGTTCCAGCCAAGCCCTGCTGCACACTTGCTGTGTGACTTCAAGCAAGTGCCCTCCTCTGGGGAACTGAGGGGCCTATTCACCAAGAGAGGGGATTGGACTGGAGGATGCTTGCCCCTCACTGTATCCCCAGCAGCACCCCCTCCCCACCAACTGTACCCGGCCATCTACGTGCTGCCTTGAAGAGTTTGCTGCCTAAACGTTCTGCTATGGCTCCTTCCATCACTAACATTCCAGAACTCTGTGGGATCATTTCCCTTGGAACTGCGCATCTGCCTTCCCAGGTAGGCCATCTAATGATGGAAACTTCACTTGAATGGGAGAGTTTTTAAAACTCAGGTAACAACCATTTGAGTTTCTCTATTATTTTGGAAACTGTTCTGCGGCTCACAGCTGCCTCCTCCAGTCACCCGGGAGACAGAAGTTCCCGGCACCCGCATACGTGCCTCTGTACACAGATACTGTTGAGGTCTGTAAACATAAGGAAAGCATTAGAGATGAAAACCTGGGCCCTCTAATCTGCAGCCCAGACACCACATCACACAGCCTCACAGCCAATCCATACAAGGCCAGGAGGCAGCAGACAGAAGAATATTAACACTGTCAATCTGAAACTGCAGGTTTAAAGTTAGGAAAGGGAAAAATATGTCAATCGTGACTCAGGCAGCATCACCGATTGCTTTGCATATTCCTTTCTCAACCACACAACCACTTGAAATCCCTCATAGTCAAAATATCACCTGACCAAAACCAAGAAGATTGGGCTTGGGTGCATGTGGTCTTTAGTCGCTCAGTTGTGTCCAACTCTCTGCAACCCCATGGACTATAGCCCACCAAGCTCCTCTGTCCATGGGATTTCCCAGGCAAGGATACTGGACTGGGTTGCCATTTCCTTCTCTGATCAGGCTTGAGTGAACCACAAAACAACAACAACAAAAACCTCACAGAGAAGAAAGGCAAAGCCTGAAAGCAGAAATTTAAATTACAGATTAAATGTGTGATTACTACAATAACCTTTACCTGTTACCAGAGAATTCTGGATTTATTGGAAACAGTAAAAATGTAAAAAGAAGAACTAGGGAAAATTTTGCTGCTGAGAGAGGAGGACCCTGGGAGGGTGGGTAGTTTTCATTAGATTAAAGCAATTCTTGATGTCCCTTCCACCTCTGTTCTTAAAAATATAAAAGGAGGTTGGAATCAAGCAGCAACAGAGAGAAGCATTGCACTCACAAGGAAGCCTCCCTCATCCTGCTGGGAGTGGATGGGAAATTCTCGAGGATGCTCAGTGAGGCAGAATGGCAGGAGGTCCGTTAGGACTCTGGCAGTGGTGGGGGTGGGTAGGGGAAGGCAGGAAGGGGAGAAAGTTCTTTGCACTTCACAAGGCCGCCAAAGCCCCCTCCCACTGGGACAAAAGGCTGAGAGAGAAAGAATCGTGCCCTGGAAGCCCAGACATTCACTCTCACTGATCAGAATGTGGAAAGTCAGTCCCTGCAGGATATCTGATACTGACCACCAGCACTGGAATGGCCAAGGCCCTAGGAGCTGCCTGCCTAGCCCTGAAATACACACTTACACTTGCCTCAGAGAACAGATATAAGACTGGGAGGCTCAGTCTCCACTCTGCCATGGATCCACCATGTCCTTTCTCAGGCAAATCCAGCCTGTTTCTATCTTGTGGGGCACAGGAGGTGGTCTCATAGGGATCTTCCCAGATGGATCCACGGAAGCACAAGAAAAGCCCCACCCTTGCCTGAGCCAGGTGAAATTGGGGGTGTGAGCTCCAAGCACAGGGTCCAGCAAGGATGCAACACAGTGGTCCTGCAAATGGCAGTGGGCCTGACCGGAAGCGTCTAAATCCTGCCCTGGCCTGAGAGTCACTCCATTAGCCCAGAGCAAAGTGCTCATTATCCAAGTGACCCAAAGACACCCTCTGCTCCCCTGACACACATCCTGGCTGATGCAGGCCTACTTTGTCATCCCATGGACAGCCTGGCTGCATCTCATAATTAGGAAAAAGCTGTTCCTGCCATCATTTGGGAGATCCATTTCACAGAGACAGCTTCTGCATGGTGAGTCAGTATTTCAAACAAAAAGATTTCAAATACCAAAATCCAGGCACTCAAGCCAGTCACATCTTGACAGCCTGGTCTTAGGTGACTCAATATCCTTCAACTTGCCTCTCTTTCACTCTAGAGAAGAAATTGCCCTGCTTTTTTCAGGACCAGGATTATTCATACCTTTAAAGTAACTCTTGTCAATCTGTCTGAAAAAACATTTGGCAAGGGGAAAAAATTCTTAACTGAGATGGTAGAAAGATGTTACTTCCTAGACATAAAGAGTCCTCTTAACTAATACACACACACGCACACACGCATGCACACACACACATGCACACAGAGACACATAGGTTGCAACACTGAAATTTTAAAAAATAAACTACAACACTTATGAATAGGGTCATTGTATAGCAAGAGCTTCTGAAACACCGTTTAATAAGAAATCAAACATGAAGGCAGAATATTTACTCAAAGTAATCATGCTCACTCAAATCTTGGTCAGCTGCATGCCTGCTAATTTAGGATTCACAGCAGATGAGAGGCCATTTCAACCTACAAAGTGAGTGTTAAAAGTTCTGAAATGGGTATTGGGTGTTTAAACAAGAACCATCAAAGAACCAAAAAAATTGCCCACCTGACTTTCATTTTCATTCTGTAAATCACTGCACAGATGAAGGACTAAGGGCTTTCTGACTCTAATCAAAGGAAACTTTCTTTTCCAGGAAAGTCTAGAGTCATGTGATTTCATCCGCCAAATCTAAATGATGGTACATCTCAATTTAAGCTCTCGACTCTTCAGATTCTCATTGGGGAAAAGAGGTGGAGAGGAAGCAAAGGCAACAACATTATTTTTCCCCATCTGACTATATAAAACCATAGGATTCTTTTGTCACCAAACTCTTTTCTTCCAAGACTCGGGCAAGAAGTTATCACTTCCTCCTGCGAGGAATTAAAGTCAAACATTTGAAGCAGCTCCTTCACTTCTCTTCCTTTCCTATGCTTACTATAAACAACCTATGGGCCAAAGGCAAATGGAATGGAGACAAATTTAGTGGGAAAAGAGGAAGGGGGTTTCCTTTGCTGCTCTCCTGTTCAATGACAAGCTCAATAGCAGACACATTCATTTATATCACAACTCATAAATGCTCATTACAGAAAATGTGGAAAATACAGAGGAGGATAAAAGGAAAGTTGAGTGTTTCCATCCCTGAATGACCAGTGTTAACATTGGTATAATCCTCTCTGCCTTTTGGGTTATAAATAAGTGCTATTTGCTTGGCATGGTTATGATCGGTCATATCTACAATTTCATATCTTGCCTCTTTCACACGTAGTTATAAGCATCTCTACATGTTTCAACCATCATTTTGAGAAGCACATAACAGTCTGTGACGTGGATGTGATGGAGACAAAAGGTACAATGCAAGTAGTTAAGAGCACTGACTTTGGGGTCAGATGGAGCTGGGGTGAAATTGTACCTCTGTTACTTCCTGGCCTATAGTCTTGCACAAGTGAATCAGTCTGAACTTTAGCCTCCTTCTCTATAAACAAGGGATGACAATAGCATAGTACCCATCACCATGGCTGCTTAGAGGCCTAATGAGCTAATACCATAAAACACTTCGGACTGTGCTGGTAGTAATTCCACAGTACGTGTTAGTTGATATTGAGACACTTTACTCCTGTGCTTGAACCTGGACAAACAACTCCTTGAGCAACAAAACACAAAGAAACTACAAAGAACTAAAAACTGCATGCAGGTACAGTGTGAGCAGGGGCTGCCCATGTGGCTCTAGTGGTAAAGAACCTGCCTGCCAGTGCAGGAGACATAAGAGGCACAGGTTGAATCTCTAGGTCAGGAAGATTCCCTGGAAGAGGAAATGGCAAGTATTCTTGCCTGGAGAATTCCATAGACAGAGAAGCCTGTGGGGTTGCAAAGAGTCGGACATGGCTGAAGCAACTTAGCACATGCATGCACGCACGGTTGGATCAAATTATGGACCATAAGATACAAAAAGATCAAAAAACCCAACTGCCATTTCTGAAGGATTGGGAGCAAAAGCATGTTCCTGCACTCAACACCACCAAAGGGATGGGCAAACCATGTAAGCCACCCCTCCAGCCTGACCCCTGGATACACCCCTACCCTCACCCCATTTAAGGAACCAACTCACTCTGCTTCAGGAAGCAAACAAGGGAACCTGTTACTTGTTTTTGGCCCCCATGCTGCAGCAGGCGACCCAATAAAGCCTTGCCTGAATTTCTTGCCTGGCTTCTAGTCAATTTCTATTGGTTGGGGCAGGCCAAGAACCCTGGTCAGTATCATTATTATTACTAACTACCATTTTAAATTAATCCAATACTTTTTGTTAGCCATTGGATAGCTTCCAAATTTCCTGTTTGGACCACTCTGCAAGGTGCACATAAATAGAATTATTTTCCTTATATTTTCCCAATGTGAAATTCCTGTGGATGTTGGTATGTTGCCAAATCTGTTGACCAGATGAATTTTGCTCTACCAGGAATCAGTGTGGAGATACCATCGAGAGCAAAACTGAGGGACCCTTGAAGTCCTTAAAGGTTTTAGAGCTATCAAGCCCTTAAGGGGCACCAAGTGCAATCCTGTTTACATAACTAATAGGAGACACCTGCCCATATCAATGTCTTTGGCCTCATTTGAGCTGAGACCTCATAGACCACAGGACAATATGCCTGTGAAGTAGCACAGAGCAAGGCACAGCTGTAAACCCTCATCATCTCCGCCCACAGGCTACTAAGCATTTTAACTGAAATCCTGTACTTTGGGGGCTTCCCAGGTGGCACTAGTGGTAAAGAACCCGCCTGCCAATGCAGGAGACGTAAGAGACTCAGGTTCCATCCCTGGGTTGGGAATATCCCCTAGAGGAGGGCACTGCAACCCACTCCAGTATTCTTGTCTGGAGAATCCCATGTACAGAAGAGCCTGGTGGGCTACAATCCACATGGCTGCAAATAGTTGGATACAACTGAAATGACTCAGCATGCAAACACCTGCACCATGGGCCCTAGCCTCTCCTTGAAAGTCAAGGGCATATCTTCACAGCCTCTAGGTACATCTCTCTCTAGCAGGAAGATTTCTGGGCATAATAGTGGGAGACCAGTACTTGTCTGAAGTACTTTTCCTGAGTTTCGACTGGCTACCTCCTTCACATCCTTTAGGTCTCAGCTTGTATATCATCTCTTCTAACAGGCGACAGCAACCTGTTTTGAGTAGGTACCCCATCCCACCCACAATTCTCTACAGTCATGCAAATTAATTTTATTCCAAGAACACATCACAACTTGTGATCATGTCTCAGTTTGTTCATTATTTACAATGCATCTCCCCAGCTAGACTGTCCACTCCAGGAGGGGTGGAATTGTGTCTCAGTGTTGCTTAGTCATATCCTTAGTCCCCAGGTAGCAAAGGGCCTGGTAGAGAATAGGCACTCCAGGCCCTCATTGCCTGCTTGATGCTCAGGACCCTCTTGGCCACCCTGAATACTGGGCCCTGGGGTACAGGAACAAAGGAGCCCTCAGTCCTTTGCACTGTAGAGTCTTTCCTGCTTGAGATGCTGCAGTGATCATGTGCATGCAAGGTGAGATTGCGATAGAGAGGCCAAGAGCTTATCATGGCCAGTTGGGGAGATGGGGAGTCTGCCAGCTTGATGGGCCCACAAGGCCCCTCTGGAGAATATTGATGAAGGAGACAGAGAGAGAGCCACACCTCCTACACCTAGAGCTAGACTTCTTGACCAAGGAACTCTCCTTAGGCCTCTTGAAATAGCTCCCAGGTTGGACTTCCTCATACACTAACAAACAGCTACTTGCTTTCTCCAAGGCAAGTTTTATAATCAAATAGGCAGTATCTTCACAGCAGGCAAGAGAGATCTTGAATTGATGAACACAAAAGCTCAGATGAACCACAAATGCCCCATTCACCATGTCAGTCCTACAGAGGAAGTCACATCCAGCTGTAATCCAGGCTTCTATTCCTAATTCCACGAAGTGTGTCTGTCCTGGGTTATGACAGATGGTGTTTACAGTGCATGCAAAAGCTTCAAATAGCCAAATGGTGCAGCCATAGAGATTTTCCAAAGAGAAGACCAAAACAACAACAACAAAAATACTCTCACCAGTGAAAATCTGAAGATTGTTTATGTTACTTCCTACTGTGGCAAAATAGATAACATCCAATTAGTGCAGTGGTTCCACTGTCTGGGCAAAACCAGCCAAGTGTGAAGGGGCTGATGCCACTAGAAGAGAATACCTGCCAGGCACACTCTGACCCTTTCAAAAAGAGATACTATTTAAAAGAAGTGAAAATTCAGAATCTAGGCCTCATCATCCTGTCAGGAGATCTGAAACTTCCTTTACAGGCTAAGGTTGCCAGCTCCATGCGTTGACTGCTCTAAGAGGGCATGGAAACCCACTCTAGTAGTTTTTGAGGCAAAGGACCTGAATGTAGAACGGTACACAAAGTTTGCAGCAGCTGATCAGAATGCAGTCTGCAAATGCTACCACGTCATTTATGATGAAAAAAGAGCTACTACTCAGAAAACACTGGATCGTTTTTTCAAGAGGATAAATAGAATTAAATCCAGCAAGGAACCAGAACCTGAACCATCCACATCAGGTGTGAGTGAAATTACACCTTGCCCTCCATCTCCTGTTGCTGGTGATCCTTCAGCTTCACCATCTCCCACCTCGTCTCCTTCCTCCAGTCAGTAGCTCTTCTTGCCTGTTCACTTGATGCCTGATGTCTAATTATGCTACTGTACTTTTCAAGGTACTATACTGTAAAATTTAGCATGTTTTCTCTATTTTTTGAGTTTGTTTATGTATTATTCATGTGAACAGTGTTACAAACCTATTACAGTACAGTACTATATAGTGGATTGTGTTAGTTGGGTACCTAGGCTAACTTTGTTGGACCTAGAACAAATTGGACTTACGTGCTCTCAGAATGGAATTCATTTTTGTGTAGGGGACTGACGGTAATTCCACTTTCCATAGCATCCATTAAATCTCATTCCTCTCCATCACACAGACACAGTTTTCATATCCCTCACTACCTTAACCCTACCGGAGCCTTCTCTCCTCTGCATAAATCATCCCCATCTTCTTCAAAATGACCTCATAATTCATGGTTTCCAGATCTTCAGAAGGCTCATAAACTCAATACCCATTCTCTTAAAAATAAAACTAGAGAAGATTTTGAATCCATCACGTGTTTTGATTTAGACAGTCTGCTTATACTATTGCAGCTCTGATAATAGTCTCATTTTCATTGGCTGCATGTCACGTTATGCCAAGTTGTGGCCAACTAAAATCCTAGGATTATGTTCAAAGTCAGAATCCTTCCTTAGGGATGTTTAAACACTGACAAGAGAACAAAGATGTTTTCTCTTTCCTCTGGGGTCTCCGAGCTGGGATTTTGTAAATCCAGGGATGCTAGAAGCCATGTTCTCTGCCAGATAAAGAAAGCTCGTCTGCAACAGCAAAGTTTGGAGCTGGGAAGAAATAAGCAGAGATGTGTGTGTGTGTGTGTGTGTGTGTGTGTGTGTGAGAGAGAGAGAGAGACAGAGAGGGACCACAGGAGCATATAGGCACACAAGGCTATCAAGTCTCCAGTTTCAATCCCTGAAGTTTCCTGGTTTGCCTTGGTTCCTGCAGTTCTTGCACTGATTCTGGGAGCTCCCTCAGTATCCTTCCAATAAATTCTCTTGTATGCTTCTACTAGGAAGGAAGGTCTCTGTCATTTATAACAAGAAACTTGATTCCAAATTGCCTGAGATCTTCACAGGGCAGGTTTCTTCTCTCCCTTCACATCACTGATTTAGAATCATGATGGAGGCTTTCCTTGCTGAGTGAGACAACAGACCAGGAGTATGGACAGTAGGAAGGGAAGAAATAAGATAAAGTGTGACCGTGGTTGAGACCTGGAGACCAAGTCTTCTACTTACCCCTTTGCTGAGAACCAACCCAAGTCTTCTCTGGGCTCCTGCAATGCTTCCTCCATTCCATGAAGCTGAGAGGGTACAGGACCTTCACCTTGCTTTTTGTAAAGATCTCCACTGTAGATCGTAAGCTTGGGAGAATCAGGGTTGCTGGGTGGAGGAGAAATGTTTGGGAAAATTATAGGCCTGTGACACAGTCTGGGTATATCCTACTCGCAGGCCCTGCAGATTGTCATGGCTCCCCCTGAAGATGCAACATGGAATATCCTCTGTGTTCTGCCGAAAAAAGTCTAAGCCACCTCGAGCTGGATATGGCACAAACTAATGTTTGGGTTTGAAGCGACTGGCAGCAAGATAATCAGGCTGAATCTCCCAAGTGCCTTGCGCTCTTCCTTTTTAAAGTGCTCTGTGCACACATGACAAAGCCATTTGGCTGGAAGACCAGCAGCTAATAAGTCTCAGAAGAATAACTTCCAAGCTGACTGTTTGCTAACTTGAGCAGCATTGTCCAGAAAGATAGTCCATATGATGTTGAGTAGTGAGCAGTGTTCCTGGCATAACTGTCCCCAGTGTGGCTAAGATGTGGGCCAGCATGTTCCATTACCATTAGTACTTAGAGGAACTATGGCCACCTAATGGCCCTGCAGTTGTAAACTCACTCAGAAAGGATCATGTGCTCTTACTAACACAGTAGTGTTGGAGTGAGCTTTGTTCAATTACGTACTTGGCCTCAAGCCTTCTATTCAGGGCATTACAAAAGCATCTCTCACAAACTCATCTACCAGCAAATCTAGCTTTTCCTCCTACACCAGTCCTAGAAAACCACCAAAGAAAGATTTTAGTTGCTCATTGAGCTTGCACGTGCTGGTTGTATTTCAGGAAATTATGATGCTTCTGGAAGCAGCAAAGGATGAGGTACAGGAACATACTGTCACCCATTTAACCCAGGGAAACACAGTTCTCACATATTTATAAATTCTTTCTGCACACTAATAGATTGCTAATCTTTTGGAGGAAATGCTGACAGCCCAGATGGCAAAAATCTGAAGGGAGGAAAGCTAGTGAGTGGCTTCAGATTAAGCTGAATAATAATAATGACAAGGAATTTATAGACCCACTGGGGTATAGGTATTTCCCAGATGGAAAGTAAGAATTCATTTTTTTTTTTGTAGATTTTTAGCAGCCACTTTCCCACTAAGGAGGCTTTGATGAAGCAGCCTGCTCACTTAGCTACAAATTATCTTCAAGCCTGCACAGGCAGACCTCAGAGGTATTGTGGGTCTGGTCCCAACCACTGCAATAAAGAAAATATCACAATAAAGTGAGTCACACAAATTTTTTGGTTTCCCAGTGCAAAAAAAAGTTACATTAACACTATACTATAGCTTATTAAGTGTGGAATAGCATTATGTCTAAAAAAATAATGCACATACCTTAACTAAAAATAGTTTATTGCTAAAAAATGCTAACCAACATCTGAGACTTCAGCATGTACTGATCTTCTTGCTGGCGGAGGATTTGAAATATTGCTAGAATTATCAAAATGTGACACGAAGTCAGCAAATAGAGCTGGAAAAATGGTGCTGATAGACTTGCTCAGTGCACAGTTGCCACAAACCTTCAATTTGTAAACACACACACACACACACACACAAATGCAGTATCCGTGAAGCTCAATAAAGCAAAGCTCAATAAAATGAGGTGCCTTGACTTGGCCCCTTAGAGCTATTTAAGAAACCACAGAAAATAAATAGGTGGTGATTATTAAACTTAATATTGATCTGAGAATGAAGCACTTCATGACTCCTTCAGAAACAGTGTCCTGAAAAACGTGTGAAGCAGCTACAGAGAAGGTCTGGGAATTTGGTAACTGTTCTAGGCATTTTTCTTATTATTGGTGCTGTATTACAAAAGTGACTTAGAGAATGGACTTGACAAAGCTTCAGCCAATAAGCTAGACAAACAGATTTGCACTGAGGTCTTCCAACGTTAAACTTTTTTATCTAATACACATCCAAAATTCAAGATTCAAGTCATGGATCTCTGCTTTCAAGACAAGTCAATGACAACCCTTATTAAATGTGTGATTACCCTAAAGACAGAGAGCAGCTAGGTACATGAGGTAGCATATCAGGAAACTGTGAGTTCTTTCCAAATGAGTGATATAGATAAAGCAAGCATAGGTAAATTATATGGTATATGAATACATATAAGTAAAGATGTTGAAAAGATAATGGACTGTTTTAAAGAGGAAAAACAGCAATATTGTACTGGGGGATTTATAATATATGTAGAAGTATAATGTATGACAATTATAGCACTAAGGTCAGGAGGGGAGAAATTGAAGGATACTCCTGTATGATCCTCATATGTATTGGATGTCAGGGAATGTTTGACAGTAGGATTCCTGTGTGCTGTTTCCTATCTCTCTTGAGCCCTCTTTTCCTTATCAGTTCCTGTCAGAAGCAAGAGGAGTGGCAAGCCACTCCCAGGACTAAGATCATAGAAATGGGATGCTTGTATAGGATTTCCTTCATTAGCCTTTCCATATGGTCAGTCAGCCAGTCAGTTGAAGAAGACTCTTGAGAGTCAGTCCCTTGGACTGCAAGGAGGTCCAACCACTCCATCCTAAAGGAGATCAGTCCTGGGTATTCATTGGAAGGACTGATGCTAGAGCTGAAACTCCAATACTTCCATATGGTGAAAGGCAGTATCCACAACCCTCTTTTGATATGGATTGCCTTTTGACCTTATGGCCTCTATTGCTCCTTGTTTCTTTAGTAACTTGTAAAGTTTGGTCTTTTGATCTTTATCTGAAGAAGCTACCTTGTAAGACGGTATATACACTCACACAGAATTCAATAAAGCACCCTTGTTCCACCAGAGACTTGTGTCCCCCTGTCCTTCCTTCTCTCTCTCTCTCTCTCTATTTCTGGCTGATGCTGGCTGCATAACCCAGGGAGTATTAGCCTCTTTCCTTCTTTCACTTTCTTATCGTCAACTCTGGACCACCAGGTTCCAGTCCATTAAAGGATCCCAACAAGTGGCGCCCAGAACAGGGGCCTGGTATATGCGGCACTTCAGACGGAGTGACTCAGGGCCTGTTGAGGCTGCTAAGTACAAGGACATGGGTCAAATGGCTGGAAAGCCCCCTCACTTTTCTACTTTACTTCATCATCTATTTACAGTTCAGGGACCTTCAGTTTCGCGCCAACGAGTAGAGGCTTGCCTTCAAACAACAGTTGAACATTATCCCTGGTTTCCTGATGAAGGCATTTTTAATTTAGAAATTTGGCACCAGGTCAAAGAGAATGTTGAACGAGCCGCCAGACGGGGAAAAAATATTCCAATTGATTTCTGGCCCCTGTGGGCTCTCATTATAGCTGAAATTCTGCCATTTCAAGGCAATTCTAGCCCTCCCGATATTCGACAACAGACAGAACGCTTATTACATGAATATGAATTAGATGATGAAACTTTACAAAAGGCCCAATTAGAACAACATAAAATATTTCAGAATTTTCCTACAAGCCCTGCCCCGGCTGCTCCAAATGCTCCTCCTCTGCCAAAAGGCGTGAATCCAAAAGTCTCTCTTTTTCTAGAATTTAATGATTCTGACAACTCTCCTGAGACACTTTTTCACACCAAAACTGGCAATACTTTTCTGGATGATAATGATAAGTCCTTAGCACAAACTCATATTTGCAAAAAATTGCTACCTACTCACTCTCCTTCACGACAGAGGCTCTTGGAATTGCTGGCTTTGCAATCACAAGTCTCTGGAGCCGATGATTTTTCCGCCTTCCCAGTTTTAAGAAATGCTAATACTCAAGGGCAAATAATACCTCAATATGAAGGTATTAACTTTTTTCACAGGCAACAAATAAAAAAGCCTGTAACTATGTAGGCCCACATTAATCTTTTACTAGAGAAATTCTAAATGCTATGGTGTCTTCTATTGGAACCTTTATTCCCTATGATTGGTGAACTTTAATAAAAGCTCTCCTTAAACCAGGAGAATATCTTCAATGGACAATGTGGTTTCAAGACATAGCCAGAGATCATGCTAACAAAAATGCTCGAGCTGGCACTCCCCAAAACCAAATTACTTTTGAAATGTTAACTGGCACTGGACAATTTGATGCTATAGACGCTCAAATACAATGCCCTCCTTTGTTGCATGAACAATTAAAAACAGTGGCCTTTGAAGCTTGGGATAGAATTACTCCTCAAGGGGAACCTACAGTTAGCTACTATTTAGCTACACTAAAATATTACCAAGGAAGGCAATGGTACCCCACTCCAGTACTCTTGCCTGGAAAATCCCATGGACAGAGGAGCCTGGTAGGCTGCAGTCCATGGGGTCGCTAAGAGTCGGACAGGACTGAGCAACTTCACTTTCAATTTTCACTTTCATGCATTGGAGAAGGAAATGCCACCCCACTCCAGTGTTCTTGCCTGGAGAATCCCAGGGACAGGGGAGCCTGGTGGGCTGCTGTCTATGGGGTCACACAGAGTCGGACATGACTGAAGCGACTTAGCAGCAGCAGCAGCAATGAAACATGCTGATTTTTTTAGCTAGATTAGAAACTGCTATTTCCCTTACTGTAATCGGAAAAGAAGCTAAAAGGCAACTAGAGAAATTACTTACTTATGAAAATGCAAATCAGGAATGTCAAAAGGGTATCGCTCCAGTTTGTGAGTCAGGGACTATTATTGATTATTTGAAGGCTTGTCGCAATCTAGGATCAGAAACTCAAAAAATGCAAATGCCAGCTGAAACAATGGCTGCTTCCTTTAAAAAGGGAAATGAGGGATGTTTTACATGCGGGGATAAGAACCATTTAAAAAGAGATTGCCCTAAGAAAGCTAATAAAAAACCTCCAAAAGTCTGCCCCTACAAACCTTTGGTCTTTTACTCGGCCGATCTAGTTTGACTTCTAAAGAAATTACTGTTCACCCTGGAGTAATCGATTCAGATTATAAAGGAGAAATTCAAATTATGATGTCATCTAAGATTTTATGGCAATTCAAAAGGGGGGACAAAATAGGTCAATTATTTCTTTTACCCTATATTTCTATTAACTCCTCTAATGATGTACAGACAGGTGGATTAGGCAGTACAGATCAAAAACAATCTTTATGACATCATCGGTATCTGAATATGCCCAACCAAATATAAATATCAAAATTAATGGTAAAAGATTTTCTGGTCTCCTCGATACTGGATCTGATATTACTATTATATGCAAACATTTATGGCCCAAATCCTGGCCTATACAAAAAAATCTCTTGCCAAATTCCAGAAATTTCTCAAACCAAAGTACAAGAAGTTTATCAAAGTGTTCAAATCTACCCATATGAGGGACCAGAAGGCCAACCTGCAACATTAAAACATTATGTGATAAATTCACCCCTTAATTTAATAGGATGGGATTTACCTATGCAATGGCAAATTCAGATATACATTAAAGAACTTATAGATACACAATTAGAATTGAAACACATCGAGGAATCTTGCTCTCCTTGGAACTCTCCTATTTTTGTTATGAAAAGAAATCTAACAAATGGCGTCTCTTAACAGACATTATTATTATTGATTTGCAAGATTGCTTTTTTAATATACCTCTAAACCCTTTAGACCGAGAGAGATTCGCTTTCTCTCCCCCTTATCCTAATCTTATTGGTCCTCATAAATGATACCAATGGACTATATTGCCTTAAGGAACGATGAATTCTCCTACCATGTGTCAGTACTACGTAGCTAAAGCCCTTGAGCCTGTGAGAAAACAATTTCCTGACTTTCTTGTTATCCATTATATGGATGATATATTTTTTTCGGCTCTGTCTGTTTTAGAAACTCAACACATGTTTGATATAGCTCAACAATGCTTAAAAAACTCTGGATTAATTACTGCCCCTGAAAAAATTTAAACCTCTACACCTTATAATTACTTAGAATTTGTTGTTAATAGACAACATATTACTCCCTAACTAACTCAGATTTGTACTGATAACCTTAAATGATTTTCAGAAACTCTTAGGTGATATAAATTGGATTAGACCCTCGTTAAAGTGAAAAGTGAAGTCGCTCAGTCGTGTCCGACTCTTTGCGATTCCATGGACTATAGTCTGCTAGGCTTCTCTGTCCATGGGATTTTCCAGGCAAGAGTACTGGAGTGGGTTGCCATTTCCTTCTGGAGGGGATCTTCCTGACCCAGGGATCGAACCCAGGTCTCCTGCATTGCAGGCAGACGCTTTACCCTCTGAGCCACCAGGGAATACTACGACCCTCTTTCAGTTCAGTTCAGTTCAGTCACTCAGTCGTGTCCAACTTTTTGCAACCCCATGAATCTCCGCACACCAGGCCTCCCTGTCCATCACCAACACCCAGAGCTCACTCAGACTCAAGTCCATCGAGTCAGTGATGCCATCCAGGCATCTCATCCTCTGTTGTCTCCTTCTCCTCCTGCCCCCAATCCCTCCCAGCATCAGAGACTTTTCCAATGAGTCAGCTCTTCACATGAGGTGGCCAAAGTACTGGAGTTTCAGCTTTAGCATCATTCCTTCCAAAGAAATCCCAGGGCCAATCTCCTTCAGAATGGACTGGTTGGATCTCCTTGCAGTCCAAGGGACTCTCAAGAGTCTTCTCCAACACCACAGTTCAAAAGCATCAATTCTTCGGCACACAGCTTTCTTCACAGTCCAACTCTCACATCCATACATGACCACTGGAAAAACCATAGCCTTGACTAGATGGACCTTTGTTGGCAAAGTAATGTCTCTGCTTTTCAATATGCTATCTAGGTTGGTCATAACTTTCCTTCCAAGGAGTAAGCGTCTTTTAATTTCATGGCTGCAAACACCATCTGCAGTGATTTTGGAGCCCAAAAATATAAAGTCTGACACTGTTTCCACTGTTTCCCCATCTATTTCCCATGAAGTGATGGGACCAGATGCCATGATCTTCGTTTTCTGAATGTTGAGCTTTAAGCCAACTTTTTCACTCTCCACTTTCACTTTCATCAAGAGGCTTTTGAGTTCCTCTTCACTTTCTGCCATAAGGGTGGTGTCATCTGCATATCTGAGGTTATTGATCTTTCTCCCAGCAATCTTGATTCCAGCTTGTGCTTCTTCCAGCCCAGTGTTTCTCACGATGTACTCTGCATATAAGTTAAATAAGCAGGGTGACAATATACAGCCTTGACGTACTCCTTTTCGTATTTGGAACCAGTCTGTTGTTCCATGTCCAGTTCTAACTGGCTGATTCCCTAGAGCGTGAAGGCCAACTGCATAACTCAGGGAATATTAGCCTCTTTCCTTCTTTCACTTTCTTATTGTCAACTCCGGACCACCAGGTTCTGGTCCATTAAAGGACCCCAACAATTGGAAACAGTATAATATCACTTGAAGACATATTGTGATAAGCACAAAATGTATATCATAAACTTTACAAGAAACACTGAATAATAAAACTAAGAGTTAGAGCTTTTAAGCCAGCCAGGGAGATAAAATGGAAATATAAAAAAACACTCAGTTCATCCAAAAAGAAGGCAGAAAAAGAGAAACGAAGAACAGATAGGACAAATAGAAAACAAATAGAAAATGACAGATTTAAACCTAATGGTATTGATAATCAGAATATGATAAAGGATAAACACCACTACTACTGAGCCCATGCGCCCTAGAGCCCATGCTCCACAACAAGAGAGTCCACAGCAATAAGAGGCCTGAACATCGCAACTAGAGAGTAGCCCCCATTCACTCCAACTAGAGAAAGCCCACATGCAGCAACAAAGACCTAGGGTAGACATAAATAAATAAGTAAATAAAAAAACCTGATGCCTGATCTAACTCCGCAGAAAGTCTGCTTTACTTGGTCAGCTTTGTGACCAGAGCATTCAGTTCAGATCAGTTCAGTCACTCAGTCGTGTCTGACTCTTTGTGATCCCATGGACTGCAGCACACCAGGCTTCCCTGTCCATCAACAACTGCTGGAACCTACTCAAAGTCATGTCCATCACGTCAGTGACACCATCCAACCATCTCATCCTCTGGCGCCCTCTTCTCCTCCTGCCTTCAATCTTTCCCAACATCAGGGTCTTCTCAAAACAGTCAGTTGTTCACATCAGGTGGCCAAAGTATTGGAGTTTCAGATTTAGCATTAGTCCTTCCAATGAACATTCAGGACTGATTTCCTTGAGGATAGACTGATTGGATCTGCTTGCAGTCCAAAGGACTCTCAAGGGTCTTCTCTAATACCACAGTTCAAAAGCATCACTTCTTCAGTGCTCAGCTTTCTTTATAGTCCAACTTTGACATCCACACATGACTACTGGAAAAACCATAGCTTTGACTAGACTGACCTTTGTTGGCAAAGAAATGTCTCTGCCTTTCAACACCCTCTCCCAACAACACAAGAGAAAACTCTACACATGGACATCACCAGATGGTCAATACCAAAATCAGATTGATTATATTCTTTGCAGCCAGCAAAGCAGTCAGCAAAATCAAGACTGGAATCTGACTGTGGCTCAGATCATGAACTCCTTATTGCCAAATTCAGACTTAAATTGAAGAAAGTAGGGAAAACCACTACACCATTCATGTATGACCTGAATCAAATCCCTTATGATTATACAGTGGAAGTGAGAAATAGATTCAGGGGACTAGATCTGATAGACAGAGTGCTAGATGAACTATGGACAGAGGTTCGTGACATTGTACACGAGACAGGGGTCAAGACCATCCCCAAGAAAAAGAAATGGAAAAAAGCAAATCGGCTGTCTGAGGAGGCCTTACAAATAGTTGTGAAAAGAAGAGAAGTGGAAAGCGATGGAGAAAAGGAAACATATACCCATTTGAATGCAGAGTTTGAAAGAATAGCAAGGAGAGATAAGAAAGACTTCCTCAGTGATCAGTGCAAAGACATAGAGGAAAACAATAGAATGGGAAAGACTAGAGATCTCTTCAAGAAAATTAGATACCAAGGGAACATTTCATGCAAAGATGGGCACAATACTGAAATAGTATGGACCTAACAGAAGCAAAAGATATAAGAACTATACAAAAAAAGATCTTCACAACCCAGATGATCATGACTGTATGATCACTCACCTAGAGCCAGAAATCCTGGAAAGCAAAGTCAAGTGGGCCTTAGGAAGCATCACTATGAACAAAGCTAGTGGAACTGATGGAATTTCAGTTGAGCTATTTCAAATCCTAAAAGATGATGCTGTGAAAGTGCTACACTCAATATGCCAGCAAATTTGGAAAACTCAGCCATGGCCACAGGACTGGAAAAGGTCAGTTTTCATTCCAATCCCAAAGAAAGGCAACACCAAAGAATTCTCAAACTCCCACACAATTGCACTCATCTCACATGCTAGCAAAGTAATGCTCAAAATTCTCCAAGCCAGGGTTCAACAATACGTGACCCGTGAACTTCCAGATGTTCAAGCTGGATTTAGAAAAAGCAGAGGAACCAGAGATCAAATTGCCAACATCCTTTGTATTATCAAAAAAGCAAGAGAGTTCCAGAAAAACATCTGTTTCTGCTTTATTGACTATGTCAAACCCTTTGACTGTGTGGATCACAACAAACTGTGGAAAATTCTTAAAGAGATGGGAATAGCAGATGACCTGACCTACCTCCTGAGAAGTCTTCATGCAGGTCAAGAAGCAACAGTTAATACTGGACATGGAACAACAGACTGGTTCCAAATAGGGAAAGGAATACATCAAGGCTGTGTATTCTCACCCTGCAGATGGTGACTTTAGCCATTAAATTAAAAGATGCTTACTCCTTGGAAGAAAAGTTATGACCAACCTAGACAGCATATTAAAAAGCAGAGACATTACTTTGCCAACAAAGGTCCATCTAGTCAAGGCTATGGTTTTTCCAATAGTCATGTATGGATGTGAGAGTTGGACTACAAAGAAAGCAGAGTGTTGAAGAATTGATTTTTGAACTGTGGTGTTGGAGAGGACTCTTGAGATTCCCTTGGACTTCAGGGAGATCCAACCAGTCCATCCTAAAGGAAATCAGTCCTGTATATTCATTGGAAGCACTGATGTTGAAGCTGAAACTCCAATACTTTGGCCACCTGATGCAAAGAACTGACTTATTTGAAAAGACCCTGTTGCTGGGAAAGATTGAAGGCAGGAGGAGAAGGGGACGACAGAGGATGAGATGGTTGGATGTCATCACCAACTTGACAGACATGAGTCTGAGCAAGCTACAGG
The DNA here is from genome assembly GCF_055505025.1 of Bos grunniens. NCBI lineage: Eukaryota > Metazoa > Chordata > Mammalia > Artiodactyla > Bovidae > Bos > Bos grunniens. The sequence continues at coordinate 112,409,420 of NC_141194.1, read as the reverse complement.
AGTTGGTGATGGACAGGGAAGCCTTGTGTGCTGCAGTCCATGGGGTCACAAAGAGTCAGACACAGCTGAGAGATTGAACTGAATGGTGGGGTTAATGGCAACCTCCTTCAAGAGGGCTTATGCTATACCCAGGTCTACTGCACTCAGAGTCCCTGCCCCTGAAGCAGTCTGAGGTTAACCTGTACCTCCACAGGAGACACTCAAACACTGTTCTGTCTCAGTCTCTGTGAAAATCTCTCCAGATGATTCTAAGAAACAGTCAGATTTGAGAACTCTAGGATAAGAGCCTGAGTGTAAGGATTCGATCTAGGCAAGTGCCAGGAGCTACATGCATATCCACAATGTCTTGGCCCAGATTTAATCTCATAAAATCCTATCTCCTCAACAGGTATGTTTGTTTCCCTGTCTATAGGATAAAGAGGCAGGACCAGACACAATATTTTTTCTTATTATCCTTGATTAATAGCCCTGTTTCAAAGAACTTTCTGTAAAGATGAAAATGGTCTATATCTACACTGTCAGTTATGGAAGCCTTTAGCTACATGTGGCCATCGAGCACTTGAAATGTGGCAAGACTGAAGAAGTGAGATTTTAATTTCATTAATTCAAATTTGCAAGGAGATCAAACCAGTCAATCTTACAGTAAATCAATCCTGGATATTCATTGGAAGGACTAATGCTGAAACTGAAGCTCCAATACTTTGGCCACCTGATGCAAAGAGCCAACTCATTAGGAATGACCCTGATGCTGGGAAAGACTGAGGGTGGGAGGAGAAGGGGATGACAGAGGATGAGATAGTTGGATGGCATCTCTGACTCAACGGACATGAGCTTCAGCAATCTCCAGGAGATGGTGAAGGACAGGGAAGCCTGGCGTGCTGCAGTCCATGGTGTCACAAAGAGTTGGACATGACTGAGTGACTGAACAATAACAACAACAATTCAGTTTTATATAACCATACTTGACTAGTGACTCCTGTATTAGACAGCACTGCTGCTCTATAAAAACATGATCAAGTCCCTAAGAAAAGATTTCTTAACATTATTTTTAAGATTTGAACTTATTTTTTCTCTCTCTCAATTTTTTCTTCCTACAGGTTGGAGTCTTTTGTTTGATATGAGGCACTTTTACTTTTAAACAGCAGGACAAGTGCCACCACACTCCCCTGCTTTAGCAACAGAAGGGCTTGGCATCCTTGCTCGGACTCCCCAAAGGTTGCTCTTGGAAGAGAGCCTTTCCTCCCCATCCCAACACCCCTTCCTGGAGTATTTTGGTTCTGTCCAACTCTATTTTTTCAACTGCTCTTTCTGGTGAAGTTAATTCCAAACTCCTAGAGAAAAAAGGAAAATAGGGTCTCTTAGCAGAAATATGCAGATATTCTGTTATTTGTGTCTGTTTAAAAAATAGCTTCTCCCCAACCCTCTACCATATCCACAAATTTCTACTATACTGCGCAGCTAATGCAAGCAGCCAACTCGTTGGAAAAGACACTGATGTTGGGAAAGATTGAGGGAAGGAGGAAAAGGGGGTGATGGAGGATGAGATGGTTGGATGGCATCATCAACTCAATGGACATGAGTTTGCACAAACTCCAGGAGATGGTGAAGGACAGGGAAGCCTGGCATGCTGCAGTCAGACACGGCTGAGCTACTGCACAACAACAATGACTGCATTAAGCATTCAGAAGCTCTGCATTAACGTGTTGCTGAGAGCTTCATGGTAGGATACAATTATGCTATACATTGCTTGGGCTTCCCAGGTGGCACTAGTGGTAAAGAACCAGCCTGACAATGCAGGAGATGTAAAGAGACATAGGTTCAATCCCTGGGTCAGGAAGAATCCCTGGAGGAGGGCATGGCAACCCATTTCATTATTCTTGCCTGGAGAATCCCTTGGATAGAGGAGCCTTATGGGCTAAGGTCCATAGGGTGGCAAAGAGTCAGACACGACTGAAGCAACTTAGCACACGCACATAGCACATAGATTGCCTAGACTGTCCGGGTGATGGCAAGAAATAAACATTCTGGAGGGGCAGTATAGATGGAGATTTATCACATACATAAAACGCCCCCATTGCCAGCTCCATATCATGAATACTGCAAGCAAGAAAACAAAGGCAAAACTTTAAAAATACTGTTGTCATACCAAGGCCTCATACCTCATCACTTACACACATTACAAGCAGAAGTTCAGCTGTCTGTTTGTAGGGCTTGTGTGGTTTATAATGATGCAAAGAGGTGGGCCAAGGGCAGTTTATTAGTTTTTTATAAGTAAAAACTTCTACCATCAGAAGCCGTTCCAAGCTTATTTCATACAGTTTGGGAAGAAATCTAGATTATCATGAGCAACTCACAGAAAACAAACAAACAAAAAAATGAGATTAGTATTAGAATTAGAGATTCTAAGTTGTGAACTGCTGGGCAGCAAGGACTCTGTTCCTCAATTTTACCACATTCTAGGCAGGCCTATGGTTTCAGGGTTTATTTTTTTAACAGCTTCATTGAAATGTAATTTAAATACTATAAAATCCTCCATTTTAAATGTACAATTCAATGATTTTTAGCAAATTTATATTTTTGCAACCATCACCACTCTCCAGTGTTAGACCATCTCTTCCACTGCAAAGAGAGCTCTCTGGCCTGGTCAGTCACTACTTATGCCAACCTTCCCCTAAACTTAAACAATCACTAATCTACTTTCTGTCTTCATGGATTTACCTGTTCTGGATATTTCATATAAATGGAATCACGCAGTATGTAGCATTTTGTGACTGACTTTTCACCTAGCATCGTGCTTTCAAGGTTCATCCATGTCAGAGCACACACTGGTATTCCACTCTTTTTTATGGAGGAATAATATCCAGTTGTATGGCTATACAACCTTTGTTTATCCATCAGTTGATGGATATTTAGGTTGTTTTCACTTGTCATATATTATGAATAATGCTGTTGTGAATGTTTGCGTACAAGTTTTTGTTTACTTTCAATTCTTTTGGGTATATACTTAGGAGTGGAATTGCTGGGTCTTTGTTTAACCTTCTGAGGAACTGCCACACTGTTTTCCAAAGCGGCTGGACCACTTTATATTCCCACCAACAGTGTATGGAGGTTCCAATTTCTCCACATCCTCATCAACATGTTACTTTCCATTTAAAAAAATTATAGCCATCCTAGTGTGTGTGAAGTATATACCATTATGTTTTGATTTACTTTCCCCTCACTGACCTAGAGCCAGACATCCTGGAATGTGAAGTCCAGTGGGCCTTAGAAAGCATCACTACGAACAAAACTAGTGGAGGTGATGGAATTCCAGTTGAGCTCTTTCAAATCCTGAAAGATGATGCTGTGAAAGTGCTCCACTCAATATGCCAGCAAAATTGGAAAACTCAACAGTGGCCACAGGACTGGAAAAGGTCAGTTTTCATTCCAATCCCAAAGAAAGGCAATGCCAAAGAATGCTCAAACAACCGCACAATTGCACTCATCTCACATGCTAGTAAAGTAATGCTCAAAATTCTCCAAGCCAGGCTTCAGCAATATGTGAACCGTGAACTTCCTGATGTTCAAGCTGGTTTTAGAAAAGGCAGAGGAACCAGAGATCAAATTGCCAACATCCGCTGGATCATCGAAAAAGCAAGAGAGTTCCAGAAAAACATCTATTTCTGCTTTATTGACTATGCCAAAGCCTTTGACTGTGTGGATCACAATAAACTGTCGAAAATTCTGAAAGAGATGGGAATACCAGACCACCTGATCTGCCTTTTGAGAAATCTATATGCTGGTCAGGAAGCAACAGTTAGAACTGGACATGGAACTGGTTCCAAATAGGAAAAGGAGAACATCCAGGCTGTATATTGTCACCCTGCTTATTTAACTTATATGCAGAGTACATCATGAGAAACACTGGGCTGGAAGAACCACAAGCTGGAATCAAGATTGCCGGGAAAAATATCAATAACCTCAGATATGCAGATGACACCACCCTAATGGCAGAAAGTGAAGAGGAACTCAAAAGCCTCTTGATGAAAGTGAAAGTGGAGAGTGAAAAAGTTGGCTTAAAGCTCAACATTCAGAAAACAAAGATCATGGCATCTGGTCCCATCACTTCATGGGAAATAGATGGGGAAACAGTGGAAACAATGTCAGACTTTATATTTTTGGGCTCCAAAATCACTGCAGATTGTGTTTGCAGCCATGAAATTAAAAGACGCTTACTCCTTGGAAGGAAAGTTATGACCAACCTAGATAGCATATTGAAAAGCAGAGACATTACTTTGCCAACAAAGGTCCATCTAGTCAAGGCTATGGTTTTTCCAGTGGTCATGTATGGATGTGAGAGTTGGACTGTGAAGAAGGTTGAGCATTGAAGAATTGATGCTTTTGAACTGTGGTGTTGGAGAAGACTCTTGAGAGTCCCTTGGACTGCAAGGAGATCTAACCAGTCCATTCTGAAGGAGATTGGCCCTGGGATTTCTTTGGGAGGAATGATGCTAAAGCTGAAACTCCAGTACTTTGGCCACCTCATGTGAAGAGTTGACTCATTGGAAAAGACTCTGATGCTGGGAGGGATTGGGGGCAGGAGGAGAAGGAGACGACAGAGGATGAGATGGCTGGATGGCATCACTGACTCGATGGACGTGAGTCTGGGTAAACTCTGGGAGTTGGTGATGGACAGGGAGGCCTGGCTTGCTGCGATTCATAGGGTTGCAAAAAGTTGGACACGACTGAGCGACTGAACTGAACTGAATGACTAATGATGTTGAATACCTTCTCGGGTGCTTACTATTAGCAGTAGTGTTAGTCACTCAGTCGAGTCTGACTCTTTATTCATTCATAAATGTTCTATGTTGAATTTTTAATTGAATCAATTGGTTTGTCTTATTATTACTGAATTGTAAGAGTCCTGTTTGTATTTTGGGTACAAGTTCCTTATCAGACATAATATCAGCCAATATTGTCTCTAATTCTGTAAGCTATCTTTACTTTTTTAAATAACTTTTTCTAAAGTGCATAAGCTTTTAGTTTTGATAAGGTCCAATTTGTAACTTTTGTCTTTTACAGATTATGCTTGCTTTTTTAAAAATCATATCTAAGCAATCTTTGCCTAACCAGAGGTCATGAAGATTTTCTCCTGTTTCCTTCTGAAAGCTTTGCAATAACCAAATATCCCATCCTTCTACCTCAACAAATACACCCTCAAGACAACCTGGAAAGCCAGGTTCAAATGTTAAATTCTCTGACTCAAAGTTCTACACTTCAGTGTAGAATACCAGCCCCTAGCAACTGACCCACCACCTAGTCCCTTCCATTCTCACTCTGGCTCACTCCGGCTCACTCCGGCTCACTCCTCACTCCACACATGCTCATGGGCACTTACTAGCTCATGCTTCTAAATTCTATCCCCATTTGCCCCTAATAGCCAAAGACTACCTCCTGGCCACCACTCAGGCACACTGGTACACACATAAATGACATGTGTGTCCCTGGGAAGACAGACACCAAAAAGGAGAATGTGAAGGCTCTGGAGATGGGCTTGTGGCCATTTAGGCAAGGAATTCCCGCTTCCCAGGTATCTATCTACTGTGTAATCTAGAAGGTGGCCACCTGCTCTGTGTGGTCACATCTCCTTGATCCCACTGTCTCCTCCTCAAAGTGAGGCCATCTGAAGCTCAGGGACCAGTGTGGGGCTCTTTCTACATAGGTCACAGTGTGATACCAAGTCTGCCAAACCCTCAGGGGGAAAAAGACAGGAGGAGATTGATGGTCAGTGGTCCGAGAGATGTGCCCACTGGCAGTCTTGCTCCTCCATGGAGCTCCTTAGTCAGTCAGTCAGTTCAATCGCTCAGTAGTGTCTGACTCTTTGTGACCCCATGGACTACAGCATGCCAGGCATCCCTGTCCATTACCAACTCCCAGAGTTTACTCAAATTCACTTGAGTCAGTGATGCCATCCAACCATCTCATCCTCTGTCGTCCTCTTCTCCTCCTGCCTTCTTTCTTTCCCAGCATCAGGGTCTTCTCTAAGGAGTCAGTTCTTTGCACCAGGTGGCCAAAATATTGGAGCTTCAGCTTCAGCATCAGTCCTTCCGATGAATACTCAGGACTGATTTTCTTTAGGATGGACTGATCCTAAAGAATCTCCAAGGAGACTGCTTGGATCTCCTTGCAGTCCGAGGGACTCTCAAGAGTCTTCTCCAACACCACAGTTGAAAAGCATCAATTCTTTGGTGCTCACCCTTTTTTATGGTCCAACTTTCACATTCATACATGACCACTGGTAAAACCATAGCTTTGACTAGACTGAACTTTGTTGGCAATGTCTCTGTTTTTTTAATATGCTGTCTAGGTTTGTCATAGCTTTTCTTCCAAGGAGCAAGTCTCTTTTAATTTCATAGCTGCAGTCACCATCTGCACTGGTTTTGGAGCCCAAAGAAATAAAAAGTCTCTCACTGTTTCCATTGTTTCCCCACCTACTTGCCATGAAGTGATGGGAACAGATGCTATGATCTTAGTTTCCTAAATGTTGAGTTTTAAGCCAACTTTTTCACTCTCCTCTTTCACTTTCATCAAGAGGCTCTTTAGTTCTTCTTTGCTTTCTGCCATAAGGGTTGTATCATCTGCATATCTGAGGCTATTGATATTTCTCCTGGCAATCTTGATTCCAGCTTGTGCTTCATCCAACCTGGCATTTAGCATGATATACTCTGCATATAAGTTAAATAAGCAAAGTGACAATATACAGCTTTGACTTAATCCAAATCCTGATTTGGAACCAGTCTGTTGTTCCATGTCTGCTCTAACTGTTGTTTCTTGACCTGCATACAGATTTCTCAGGAGGCAGGTCAGGTGGTCTGGTATTCTCATCTCTTTATGAATTTTCCACAGTTTGTGGTGATCCACACAGTCAAAGGCTTTGGCATAGTCAATAAAGTAGAAGTAGATTTTTTTTTCTGGAGTTCTCTTGCTTTTTCCATGATCCAACGGATGTTGGCAATTTGATCTCTGGTTCCTCTGCCTTTTCTAAATCCAGCTTGAACATCTGGAAGTTCACGGTTCACGTACTGTTGAAGCCAGTTTGGAGAATTTTGAGCATTACTTTGCTCGCGTGTTAGATGAGTGTAATTATGTGGTAGTTTTAACATTTTTTGGCATTGCCTTTCTTTGGGATTGGAATGAAAACTGACCCTTTCCAGTCCTGTAGCCACTGCTGAGTTTTCCAAATTTGCTGGCATATTGAGTGGAGCACTTTCACAGCATCATTTTTTAGGATTTGGAATAGTTCCACTGGAATTCCATCACCTCCACTAGCTTTGTTCATAGCGATGCTTAAGGCCCACTTCACTTCATATTCCAGAATGTCTGGCTCTAGGTGAGTGATCACACATCATGGTGCTACTATTCAACCCTGAAAATGGAAACGTGCAGCTTGTGCCAATAGGATGACCATAACAATTCATTTCCATCAAGGCAAAGTGGGACAGCAACCTCAAAGGGAATTACTCAGTCTGGGCCCTAGCAACAATGGGTACTATATACCTCCACTTCCCTGCCTTGTCTTCCCCTATCAGATTACAACCTGCCTCCCAACAACCTCATCCGTAGACCTGTGGTTTACCAGGGCTGTCCAGGGGGCTCCCAGACCCTCTCGCTAGGACAGTGGGAAAGCTAGTCTGGAGTAAAGGTTTCCTGGCCCCAAGTTCTCCTCACTGTTTGCATCCAAAAGTGATGCCTTTTTATTTCATAACTGACCCCCTTCACCCCTTTCAAAAGATACAAACTTCTAGGACTTCCCTGGTGGTCCATGCTTTCATTACAAGAGGCACAGGTTCAATTCCTGATCTGGGAACTAAGACCTCACATGCCTTGCAGTGCAACCCAAAAAATTTTTTTTAATATTTTAAATATATCAAATTTTCAAAATAAATAAATAATTTTTAAGTACCAACTTTGTTATAAAATAGATGTCATGTACAGCATAGTGGCTATAGTTAATAATGCTGTTTTACATATTTTAAAGTTGTTAAGATATTAAATCTTAAAAGTCCTCCTCACAAGGAAAAAGAAAAGAAAAAAAATGCCATAACTTTGTGTGGTGATGGCTAGTAATTATACTAATTGTGGTAATCACTTTGCAGTGTATACAAATATTGGATCATTATATTATACACCAAAACTAATGTAATGTTAAGTGTCAATTATGCTTCAATTAAAATAATATCTCCAGATATTGCCAGATATCTCTTAGGGGACAATATTGCCCTTGGTTGAAACCACAATTCTGTGAATAGATAGAATATCACACAGCCCTCACAATGATAGGCTTACAAATTATATGTAACAAAAAGTGCCTATGCAGCAACACAAAAATAATAAATATATATACTCATAATAAGGCCACAATAGGTAATAAAACAATGTGTGATTAAAAGTTGTGAATGTAATAAACACTGAATGAAAAGATAAATGTCCCTTTAAATGGATGGTGAACACCAAGACACTGTGTGGTAGCTGTTCTGTAGGTAGCTTGAAGTCCCTTTCAGTACAGAGAGCCCAGCACTCTCCCACCTTCACCATGACCTGTCTGCTTTGAGCAGAGCCAGCCACTCTGTTTACCCACGCCTGAGCAAGCAGCTGATGGGAAGGTAGCCGATGCAGGTGGACATTCAGCTCTGGACAGCCCATGGATGAGTGTGCATATGTGTCGCCATTCCTTTGGTGCAGATGGGGACACCTGATACTCATTCACTCAGCACCAAGGTCTGGCCCAGAACTCAAGACCAACTCAGCAGCAGCAATCTGTCATCTGTCACTCACCTTCTTGGGTTGCCTTTCTCAGCTTGGCTGGAGCCTCTGAGCCATGCCCCAGTAATCATTTCAGAGATTGCCATAGACACTAGAATTCTGTTGTGGTAGAAGCTTTCAGAAGACAGATGCTTCCAAGAGAGGGATGGTGACCAAGATTTCTGGGCATGCTGACACCCAGCAGCATAGTATAGACTGGCACAAACTGGAGAGATTTTGAAGATGCAGAGGAATTGGAATAGTCCCATGCACAGTAATGCAGGTGCTTTAAGGAACAAAGAAATATATAGCTGCCAGGGCCTCAGTGAGCTCCCTATTAGATGCAGCAATATGACGGAGAGAGAGATGGAGATAGGACTGAACATGAGTGTGTGAAAATGATGACAGACAGAATGTATTGGACCACAGCATGTCAGAGAATGGCTTCCTTAGGTTCCGTTCACAGCACTGATTTCTGTTCTTCATGGATTCCTGGACATTCTAATACTATTACTTCACAGAATGATTATCATCAAGCTCCCAACTTCCTACTATTTTTCTCTCTTTGGGGTTCTGTTCGCCACTCATCTTCCCTTCCATTGCTCTGTGTCCAAAAATGTGATGTCGTATGATACAGAAAATTCATTTCAGTAAATCTGCAGTTTTTAAATTCCTTATTATTTTAAGAAACACTTTGTAAGGTTCTACTGTGTGCAAAGCCCTATGTTAGATGTTGGGACTATTGTGATGAATGAAACAAACATGGTCCCTGATCCGGTGGGATTTACTTTTTTTAAAACTTTTTATTTTGTATTGGGGTATAACCAATTAACAATGGTGTGATAGTTTCAGGTGCACAGCAAAGGGACTGATCAAACCAGTCAATCCTAAAGGAAACCAACCTTGAATATTCATTGGAAGGACTACTGCTGAAGCTGAAGCTCCGATACTTTGGCCACATGATGCGAAGTGCTGACTCACTGGAAAAGATGCTGATACTGGGAAAGATTGAAGGCAGGAGAAGAAGGACGAAATGGATGATGGACAAGATGGAAGAGAAGGACGACAGAGGATGAGATGGTTGGAAGGCATCACGGACTCAATGGACATGAGTTTGAGCAAGCTCCAGGAAATGGTGAAGGACAGGGAAGCCTGGCATGCTGCAGTCCATGTGGTCGAAAAGAGTCAGACACGACTGAGTGGCTGAACTGAACGTGGACCTACTGTATAGCACAGGGAACTCTGCTCAATGTAATGTGGCAGCTTGAATGGGAGAGGAGTTTGGGTGAAAATGGATTGTTGCTGTTGTTCAGTGTCATATCTTTTGGCCTTTTCATACTGTTCATGGGGTTCTCAAGGCAAAAATACTGAAGTGGCTTGCTATTCCCTTCTCCGGTGGACCACATTTTCCACCATGACCTGTCTGTCTTGGGTGGCCCTACATGGCATGGCTCAAAGTTTCATTGAGTTAGACAAGGCCATGATCCATGTGATCAGGTTGGTTAGTTTTCTGTGATTGTGGTTTTCCATTTTAAATACAGCAGTGTGTACATGTCCAAAATCCAGGGGGATTTGCATTCTATCAAGGAAGAAGGATAGTCAGAAGTAAGCACATAGGCATAATGGAAATGCCACATAACATTGAGCAGAGTTCCCTGTGATATATCATCAAATAATGAAAATGACTTGGAAGACAGAGTAACAAAGTGACTATAAAGACAAAATAGCACTGGAGTTAGGGTGGCCAGAGAAAGCATCTGTCAACAGATAACCTTTGAGTTGAGAGGTGAATGAAGAGAATGAGGAAGCCACACAAAGACAGGGGCAGAGGGAGAAGCATTTCAGGCAGAGGGAACAGATGATAAAAATGGCAAGGCAGAAATGAGCTTAGATTGTCTAAGGAGCAGCAAGAACAAGGAAGAGGAAAGGAGGGGTCGGAGACAGCACTGGATAAGCAGGGTGGAAATGGATCATCTAGGTCAATGGTAATATGTTAGGGTTCTATTGCAAACCAGATTATCATTTACAAGAGAAGATTAAGCATCCATCCCTCCATCTTTCAGTAATGGCACCACAATTTCCTTACTGGATTCCCCAAGGTGAATAGTTGAGGTTCAGTTTAGGGCAAAATAGCAGTGAGGTGGTGGTGGATGGCTTCAGGTATTTATTGTGGTGAGGGGATGGAGCTGCAATGGGTATTTGTGGGGAGGGGGGCTGGGCCTTTCATGGTTTGAAATTCCCAGTGGTGCCAGGACAGTCCTGGAGAAGGGCATGGCAACCCACTCCAGTATTCTGGCCTGGAGAATCCCATGGACAGAGGAGCCTGGCAGGCGACAGTCCATGGGGTCGCATCGGACATGACTGAAGCAACTTAAAACACATGCACACCAGGACGGATCACCAGACTTGCTCAGACACCAGGCCAAAGGGAAAGAAGGATGAATGAGGCTTGAAAGTTTTCAGCAGTCAAAAACCATGGGACTTCCCTGTTGATCCAGTGGCTGAGACTCCACACTCCCAGTGCAGGAGGCCTGGGTTCCATCCCTGGTTGGGGAACTAGATCCCACATGCTGCAACCAAGAGTTCACAGGCTGCAACTAGAAGGATGCCACATACCTCAACTAACAACAGAAACAAATAAATTAATTAATTAAACAAAAAACAAGTAAAACCTTTACAACAGGGCTCTGTACAAATTAATTTCTAATAGCCCACTAGGCTTCTCTGTCCATGGAATTCTCCAGGCCAGAATACTGGAGTGAGTAGCCTTTCCCTTCTCCAGGGGATCTTGCTAACCCAGGGATCGAACCCAGGTCTCCTGCATTGCAGACGGATTCTTTACCATCTGAGCCATCAGGGAAGTCCTTAATAAAGATTAGCTGCTATTATTTTTAGCATTTTTAAAAGCATTTTTTTTTTTTTTTTGCTTTCCTAAGCCAGTATTGGAGTACTCCAGAGGCTGCTTCTGAGCTCTCTTTCCTCAGTCTACACTTCCTCCCCAGAGTGATTTCATCAATGCCTAACCCTTTCAATGGCACACAGATGGACCTCTGCCCAAGATCCAGTTCCCTACTTACCACCTCTACGTGGACCTCTAATAGGCAACTCAAGCTCCATCAGTCTTCTCCTAAGCTGAAGCCATGATCTTCCCCTGCAAATACTGGTCCTTTGGCCAGTATTCCCTACTCAGTTGGTTCACACTACTTTCCTTTAGGTTGTTCAAGCCTCTGATAAGGATACATGGGACTACATTTAGAGCCATTCAGGTAATCCAGGATAATGTCTTCATCTCAAGATCCATAACTCCATCACATCTGCACAGACTCTGTCTTCAAAGAAGGTAACATTTCCAGGTCCCTGCAGTTAGGGCCTGATGTCTCAAGGAGCCATTTTTCAGCCTACCACACATACATTGGTGCCCATACATCCTTGTTCCGACCTCCAAAAATCCTTGTATGGGGGAAGGTTGTCCAGTAACCCAGCCAGGGATGGCAGACACCTTGATCAAACAGCTATATTGTTCCCAATTCACAGACAACTGGACAGAGAGAACGGTAGAGCTCGGGGAAATGGGGGAAGATGAGTTTGTTTTATTTCTGTCAATAGGACTACTCCCTCACTACCTGAAAAAAAAACTCTTGGGTCCTTAATAGCAAACAGGCAAGAAGTGAAAAGGCCCTCTGTAGTGCGGTTTGCTGGCCTGGAAGTGTTGGAGGAAAAGAAGAGAAAAAAGTCAAGACCCAAAGACACCGATTCCGCAGTGTACACTGAGCTGATTGTAATGGTTGAGCAAAGCAAAAACCTTGAACGCATGCAGGGAGCTAGAAAGCAGCTCCAAATTACAGTGGATGTTTAGATTTGTTGACATGGAAGTAAAGCTATAGTCACTATTCACCACCCTACTTTTAGTAAGCAGCACATACCGAATTTACCTCAATTGTTACTTCAACAGTAGTTTCTCTGATATAGTTTGTCATAATTATCAGGCTACCTTTGACATTCGTTCTTCACAATTCTTTACCAGTTTCCCCTGACAGTTAATCTAGCACATATGACTAGTTGCCTTCTTCAGCATTCCTCAGTAAGGCTGGATTAGGTTCAATTTCCCCACTGAAGTGAGAAGATCCGGGTTGAAGCCTCGTTTCTGCCACCCTTACTGCATAACATGGACCAAATTCTCCCTTCTCTCTAGGGTTCAGATTTTGCATCCAAAACACAAGGGAGTGTGTGGCCCTTTTAAAAAGCACACAATTGTTTCTAGTGGCTGAAGCATTCTGGACCTTCCCTGGAGAGAAGTGATCTAAAAGACTACTCAAACCACAGCACCGCTGACCCACACAGGAGACTGCTGCTTTTACAGTGTCTCAAGCTGGTCCTGATTCTAAGACGTGGCATTAGGCAGGGACAGGCCATCATTCTTCTTTACAATGACTGTAACAGAGCTCATTCTTGGCAATTACTATAGGTGGGAAGGAGAAAGTTTTTTCATGATGAACAAAAGCTTTTGTGTCTTTTCCAAGCAATGGAAATCTGCCTAGAAGGACACACCAAACTACTCTGATGGAAGAATGTCTAATTTGAAAAACAGGCACATGGCAAGCCAGTGCAGGCTTCTGCTTCTCTTCTCCTCCATCTCTTTGCCTCTCCCCTACTTCTGCCTCTGTGCCAAAATGAAATCACCTTTTCTCCAGAAACTGTGAAACTTTACCATAGTAATTTTTAGTGGTTTTAAGTAAGTACTAAATTCACTAGTAAAATTGTGTAGCCAGATAACCAGTTCAGTGAGCTCCTGGATGGACAGCCTTTAAAGAGGCTCTTTATTTCATAGCAGTTAACTAAACTCCCTCTAGCATAGGACAGTGGGGACCTGGGCTTTGAGCCTGATAAAGTCATGCTACCATTTGAATTCTATGATTTCCTAACTGTATGACTTTGGACAAGTTGTTAACCTTTCCGGTCTTCCATTTCTTCACCTATAAAATTAGTCTCTTAATAGCTATTTACTATGGTAAGTGATTTACATGGATTCTATCTTGTAATGCTCACAGCAACTTCAGAGGTTGGTGTCATCTGATTTCATTGTGAGGATTAAGAGGGATAACTCAGGTAGGTGACCGGTAGGTAATAGGGTATTCGAGAAAATGGTGGCCGGTTATTCCTGCATGCTCAGCTTTGTGCCAAGAACTATATAGCAAATCTCACTGAACATGAATTGATCACCTACCATGTATTTATTTAAAAAGTGGAGATGAGGGTGTCCAAAGAAAGCACATGACTCAGTTTCCCAATCTTGACTGGTTCTCTTGTGTTTGGAAGGGCTTGGGTGAGGTTGGATTAAATAACCCTACTGGCCAGATGAGCCTCTAACTATCATATGTTTCTCTCCTGTATTTCTTAGTTCAGAGCTAAGGCTACAAACTGGGACCTGATGCTCTGGTAGGAAGTCGGGGTGTGAAGGAAGCCTCACTGGTGTTGCAAACGAGGCTGGATAGAAACCAAACTGAGGGCAGAAAAGATTTTGGCCATTCAAGTGGTCTTGACAAGAGAAAGTGGGGCTTGCACTCCCTTCCCGCACAGAATGACCTTGCCCACTGACTCTCCTTCCCACCTCCCCATCTGTCACACAGGCTCCTTGCAGATCCTGCCAGACCCCTACTCTTTGATCTTCTTGGCATCTTCGGTTATTCCCTAGGTCTGGCAGAAGACTTTATATGCCCATTGAAATTCAACTCATCTTGCGAGTTTGAATGGCCCCTCTGGAGACACTAGCAGGACTAACAGTTGAGGCTGCCTTTCTATGGCATATGGTGAGAATGGCAGCTCTTTAATATAATGTGAGCTGATTAGAGTTTAATCCATATTAAAGCCATCACAAATGTATGGTTAATTTTTTAATAAAAATAAAAGTGGTATTTATGTAGTATGCATAAATCAATTATAAAGATAAATCAATTAATAAGAAGTATCTGGTGGTACTCCACACCAGATGTCAGCTTATTGCCAGATGCCAATGTTTATAATCTTATCTCTCTATATTATACACATACCCTGCTGCATTGATTAACAGAAACACTTTTGAATGACATGATTACATGTGATTTATAGATTTATAGATGAGAAAATACAATTAACCAAGGGAAAAGCTATGAAGATGGTTGAGGCACTAAATAGTCTAAACAGCAAAAGAATGCCAAAGATTAGACTACGGTAAATGCAAGCATCAGTGATTTAAAGTGAGAAATGTTGTGCGTAAGAACCTCACATCTAGCTTTTAGGCTACCATGACTACAAGGAAACTCTGGTTCCAAGTTGCAGAAAAATAAAATAAAAGATTTTATCCGCTTAACCTTCCTGGGCCATTGTAGTAGGTTGAATAGTGCTGCACCCTCCCACACACCAGCCCCAATTCATGTTCACTCGGAACCTCAGACTGTGATTTTATCTGGGAATAGAGTTTTTGCAGTTATAATTAGTTAAGGATCTCAAGATGAAACCATTCTGGATTTAGTGTGAGTCCTAAATGCAATGGCAGTCCTTATGAGAAGACAAGAGGACACAGAGAGACACACGGGGAAAGCCACCTGGAGATGAAGGCAGAGAGTGGAGTGATGCGTCTGCAAGTCAAGAAATGCCAAGAATCACTGACAACCCCTGGAAGCTAACAGAGAGATGCATAGAACCAATTCCCTCATAGAGCCTCTAGAAGGAACCAACCATATCTACACCTTCATTTCAGATTTCCGGCCTTCTGAACTGTGGGACAATAAATTTCTGTTGTTTCAAGCCACCCAGTTTGTGATAACCTGTTACGGCAACCATTGGAAAATAATATAACCACCTTAACTTTTATATCCAAACCTAACAAACCACCAAAAAGGAGAACTAAAAATCTAATTTGTGAATATAGAAGCATAAATTCTAAAAGAAATATCAGCAAAGCAATTCCTGAAAAATAATAATTTTTTAAGACTAGTTTACTAAGACCAGGTAGGTTTTATCTTAGATATTCATTAGAAAATTCTATGATTAGTATTCATCACATCAGAATCAAAGCCATATGACCATTCTGATAGATGTTAAGAGGGCATGTTAAAATCCACATGAGTTCTTAATAATCATTCTTAATAAAGTGTGATTTTAAAGATACATCCTTAATAGGACATACAATATACATCTGAATGTGTATATATGTGTGTCTGTGTATACACATGTGAACTTTCTAGCTCTGTCTACTGAGAAGACCTGGAAGCAATGACCTGAATGGCAATGACCACACTTAGTGCCCACATCTTGATTTCTGAATATCATTCTTTTTGGAGAAATGGACTGGTGCAGTAAATGTACAAGATGTGCCTGAAGCATCTTATATACGAGAAAGTAGCAACTGTTCGAGGAATAAAAGCATGAAGACATGCCAAAGGAATTTAAGAGCCAACCTGAAACAGGAGTCAATGGTTAAAGTTGGAACAATCTGAGCAACAAAATAAAGTAGTATTGGAGTACAACCCAAAGTATAAAATAATTAATACTTGATTGAATAAATAAATGAGGTAGAAAGAAAAGCTGTTTCAACTCATAAATATAGGCAGAATAATGAAAATAGAAAATCACCATTTGGCAAACATCACAGTTTTCAAGAAGAATCAATAGCAGATGCTAAAATTAGTACATTAAAGTATGATGAACAACAGAATATTTACATGGTCTCAAAATATTTTACCAGAAGATACTTAGAATTACTAAGGGAAAAGAAGAAACTTTACAGTGAAAAAAGCTAGCAAACAATGATCAAAGTTAACATGATCAGCATGGGACATAACACCATCATCCACCTCCTGATATGATGCCCTGCTGCCGCTGCTGCTAAGTCACTTCAGTCGTGTCCGACTCTGTGTGACCCCATAGATGGCAGCCCACCAGGCTCCCCCGTCCCTGAGATTCTCCAGGCAAGAACACTGGAGTGGGTTGCCATTTCCTTCTCCAATGCATGAAAGTGAAAAGTGAAAGTGAAGTCGCTCAGTCATGTCCGACCCTCAGTGACCCCATGGACTGCAGCCTTCCAGGCTCCTCCGTCCATGGGATTTTCCAGGCAGGAGTACTGGAGTGGGGTGCCATTGCCTTCTCCGGATATGATGCCCTAAAAGGGCACAATATCACTTCTGCATATTCTTGCCCCAAATGCAAAATACGAGTTTAATAAAGGAAACCTCAGACAAACCCAAATTCAACGACATTCTACAAAAGAAGTGGATAGTTTTCTTCAAAGTTTCAGAAACAGTGAAAATAAAGATTAAAGGACCATCCCAGATTATAGAAGACGAGGGAGACATGAACACTTCATGCCACGTGTGATCTTGGATTGGATCCTAGACCGAAAAAGAAAAACCCCAATGGTCCAGTGATAAATAATCTTCTGCAATGCAGGAGAGAGGGGGTTCGACCCTTTAGTCAGGAAGATCCCCTGGAGGAGGGCATGGCAACCCATTCCAGCATTCTTAGCTGGAGACTAAGTGGACAGAGGAGACTGGTGGGCTACAGTTCATAGGGTTGCAAAGAGTCAGACATGACTGAGCATGCACACATGTTCATTCATTCACACCAAAAAAGGAAAATATTAATGTAACAATTGAAGCATCTGTATAAGATATGTAGATTGCTTAATAATATTGCATCAGTGCTAATTTCTGGTTTTGACACTTTTACTATAATTATGTAAGATGCTAACATTTGAGGAAACTGGATGGAGGGAATATGAGAATCCTTTGTACTATTTTGCAAATTTTTGTACATCTGAAATTATTTCAAAGTCAAAAGTTAAATAAATTGAAAAAGCCCTCTCAAAGTTTTAAAATCATATTGTATATCATACAATAGAAATTTTATGCAAGTATTAAACTTAGGGTTTTCTTAAAGTAATAAGGTACCAATGAGGAAATGTTCACACTATATTAAATGAAGATATGCCATGTATGTAAATTTTGTGTTCTGTATAATCCCAATTCTGTATAATTATTCATAGATATACAAATAGCAAAGCAAGAAAAATGAAGGTAATACTGGAAAGAAGGAGACAAAATGGTCATATTTGCAGATGTTATCATACTCTACTTAGAAATTCAGGAGAATCAACTATAAGAACTCAAGAGAATTCAATGAGGTGGTTACAAAACAAATGTATAGGATTTAGAGTATCCCATATGTCTGCAATTACAAGTTGGAAAATACAATTGTAAAAGAAACTCACAGTTCACAAGTAAAACTTTTAGAATATTAGGAATAAATTGAGATTTTAGCAAGAGGGATTTGAAATCTAAGCTAGTAAGGAGTTTGGACGGAGTTGGTAGAATCAGTTAAAAATGGGGAAAAATAAAGTGAATCAATGTCCTACACTATATGCCATTGAAGAACAGAAGAATATGCCACCCCAAAATGTGACTCTTTGTTGAGGATTGTTTTGAGCTGATTATTTTCAGAAACTGCAGACACATGAAAAGTTCTGTAAGCAGAGTAGCAGCTACCCTTTTGTAGAGACATTTACATTAGAAAGCAGTCTGAGCCAGGAAGAGAGCTGTTACCAAAGATTATTATTTTCATCTGAGACACTTTCCTACATGGCAGGGAAATTTCTATTCACTATAGATTTCCTCTTCACACCTTCCTGTGAGTGGCCTTCTTCCCCTTTGAAGCCCCAGAGCAGTGTCCCTTTCCTTAACCCAGGATGGTACATAAGCCTGAAGTGCCTGGCTGCCTTTCTGAGACTCATATCTTTCTAGGGCTCCTGTATATAAACATGTGCATACGTAATTAAAATTGCTTGTTTTTCTCCTTTTAATCTGTTTTGTATTGCAGGAGAGTCTCCGTCAATAATCTAGAAGGGTAGAGGGAAAATTATTGTTCCTCCTCTACACCATTATAAATATCCTATGAAATAAATAGTTAAATGTGAACTACTTAACCATTAGGGGAAAACAAGCTACACAGCATTCAGTTCAGTTCATTCGCTCAGTCGTGTCCGACTCTTTGTGACCCCATGAATCACAGCACGCCAGGCCTCCCTGTCCATCACCAACTCCCGGAGTTCACACAGACTCACGTCCATCAAGTCAGTGATGCCATCCAGCCATCTCATCCTCTGCCGTCCCCTTCTCCTCCTGCCCCCAATCCCTCCCAGCATCAGTGTCTTTTCCAATAAATCAACTCTTCACATGAGGTAGTCAAAGTACTGGAGTTTCAGCTTTAGTGTCATTCCTTCCAAAGAACACCCAGGGCTGATCTCCTTTAGAATGTACTGGTTGGATCTCCTTGCAGTCCAAGGGACTCTCAAGAGTCTTCTCCAACACCACAGTTCAAAAGCATCAATTCTTCGGCACTCAGCTTTCTTCACAGTCCAACTCTCACATCCATACATGACTACTGGAAAAACCATAGCCTTGACTAGACGGACCTTTGTTGGCAAACTAATGTCTCTTCTTTTCAATATGCTATCTACGTTGGTCAAAACTTCCCTTCCAAGGAGTAAGTGTCTTTTAATTTCATGGCTGCAGTCACCATCTGTGACTATTTAATCCCAGGGGAAGGAATAATTCTTAAAGCATAAGTTAGTAGAAGCTATAAAGGAAAAGAGTGGTAGTTTTGACTACATTGAAGTTTTAAATCTATTTACCTCAACAAGACCATAAATAATAATAAGAGAAGTAACAAATTTGGTGAAAAACTGTAATATATGTGAAAGACAAGGATCAGTAACCTTAATATGTAAAGAGAGCTTACAAATAAGCAGGAAAAAAGACTTGGACAGAATAAAGAGAGAATCCTAAAGTTTCCACCCCAAAACTATTAGAGCTAATAAATTCAGCAAAGAATACAGGATACAAGAGTAATATTCAGAAATCTGATAAAATTTTTTTTGCCATGTCCAGCACTATGTGAGATCTTAGTTCCCTAACAATGGTCAAACCTGTGTCTCCTGCATTGGAAGTACAAGGTCTAAATCACTGGACTGCCAGGGAAGGCTCTCTGTTGCATTTCTATACATTAATAGTGAAATAGCAGACAGAGAAACCAAAAAAAAAAAAATCCCATTTACAATTGCCTCAAGAAGATAGTTACTTTGAAAAAAAAAAAAGCATCAAAAAATAAAATATCAGTAAAATACCTAGGAATCAACTTAACCAAGGAGGTGAAAGATTGAAAACATTGATGAAGGAAATTGAAGGTGATTCAAAGAAATGGAAAGATATCTCGTGTCCTTACATTGGCAGACTCAATATTCTTAGTTTGTCTATACTACACAAAGAAATCCACAGATTTGATGCAATCTCTATCAAAATACCCATGACATTTTTTAAAACAGAACTAGAACAAATAATCCTAAAATTTATATTGACCCACAAAAGAACCCACATTGCCAGAGCATTTCTCCAAAGAAAACATACATATGGACAACAGGCACATGAAAAGATGCCCAACATTGCTGATTATTAGAAAAAATGCAAGTCAAATTTAGAATGAGACACCGCCTCATGCTGGTCAGAACGGCCATTATCAAAAAGTCTGTTGCTATTTTTGTTGTTTAGTCCCTATGTCCAACTCTTTGAGACCCCATGGACTGTAGCCCACAAGGCTCCTCTGTCCATGGGATTTCCCAGGCAAGAATACTGCAGTGGGTTGCCATTTCCTTCACCAGGGGATCTTCCTGACCCAGGGATCAAACCTGCATCTCTTCTTGGTGGGTGGATTCTTTACCACTGAGCCACTTGGGAAGCCCCATCAAAAAGTCTACAAATAAGAAATGCTGCAAAGGGTGTGGAGGAAAAGGAACCCTCCTACACTGTTACTGGGAATGTAAACTGGAGCCCCCATTGTGGAGAATAGTATGGAGGTTTCCTTAAAAAACTAAAGTTGCCATACAATCCAGCAATCCCATTCCTGGGCATATATCTGGAAAAGACAAAAACCCTAATTTGAAAAGATACATGCACCTCCAATGTTCACAGCAGCACTACTTATAATAGCCAAGACATGGAAGCAACCTAGGTGCCAATAGACAGATGAATGGATAAAGAAGATATGGTATATATGTACAATGGAATACTACTCAGCCATAAACTTGATCTGTGCCATTGACACTGCTGCAGCAGATGTATTTGACATACAAATACACAAATAAATATACAACTACAGATTTCAGTAAGTATCTTGAAGAAATATTACAGGTTAATACTCTAGCACATGGGCTTCCCTGGTATCTCAACTGGTAAAGAATCCGCCTGCAAAGCAGGAGACCTCAGTTCAATTCCTGGGTTGGGAAGATCCCCTGGAAGAGGGCATGGAAACCCACTCCAGTATCCTTGCATGGAGAGTCCCCATGGACAGAGGAGCCTGGCTTCTATAGTCTATGGGGTCACAAAGAGTTGGACACAACTGAGTGACTAAACACAGCACAGCACTCTAGAACACAAAGGGGGACTGCTTTGTTATGAGGGTGGGGGTAGTTAGAAGAGCATATAAAAGAACTATGTTTCTTTCTAAACATTGAAAGTGATTATTATTTTAATGGGATCTCACTGGTAATCATTAGTGATTTTTCCTTTTTACAAGTTTTTTTTGCCTAAATTTTAACAATGAACCTGTATTACTTTTGTAATCAAAAAAGAATAAAATACTTAGGAGTACACTTAACCAAGGAGGCAAATGGCTTGTATACTGAAAACTATAAAATACTGATGACAGAAATTAGAGCAGATACAAATAAATGGAACAATATCTCGTGTTCATGGACTAAAATGTCCATGTAATCCAAAGCCATATACAGATTCAGTGCAATCACTATTAAAATCCTAATAGCAATTTCTACAGAGATAGAAAAAAACAATCCTAAAATTCATATGGAAACACCAAAGACTACGCATAGCCCAAACAATTATGAGCAAGAGGAACAAAGATGGATGCAACACACCTTCTGATTTCATAATATATGACAAGCTACAGTAATCAAAACAGTATCACATGGCTATAAAAACAGATATATAAACCAATGAAACAGAATAAGGAAGCCAGAAATAAATCCACAACTACATAGTCAACTGATCTTCCAGAGGGTGCTAAGAATACACATGGAGAAAGGATAGTATCTTTAATAAATGATGCTGGGGAAAATGGATATCTACATGCAAAAGAATGAAATTAGATCCTTCTATTGCACCATACACAAAAGTAAAGTCAACATGGATTAAATACTTAAATGTAAGACCTGAACAGAGGATGAGATGGTTAGATGGCATCACCAATTCAACGGACATGAACTTGGGCAAACTTTGGAAGATGGTGAGGGACAGAGAAGCCTGGTATGCTGCAGCCCATGGAGTCGCAGAGTCAGACATAACTTAGCAACTGAACAACAACAAGACCTGAAACTGTAGAACTCCTAAAAGAAAACACAGGGAAAGAGCTTCTTTGCATTGGTCTCAGCAATGATTTTCTTGGCTAGGACATCAAAAGCCCATGCAACTAAAGCAAAATAAACAAGTAGGATTACATCAAACTAAAAAGCCTTTGCACAGCAAAGGAAACAATACAGTGAAAAGACAACCTACAGAATGGGAGAAAATATTTGCAAACCATGTATCTGATAAACAGTTAATATGCAAAATATAGAAGGAACTCAAAACTCAATAGCAAAAAAAAAAAAAAAACCCACAAATAATTCAGTTAAAAACTGGGCAAAGAACTTAAATAGACATTTCTCCAAAGAAAACATACAGATGACCAAGAGGCACATGAAAAGGTGTTCAATATCACTTATCACCAGGGAAAAGTAGATCCATACCACAGAGAGGTGTCACCTCACACCCATTAGGATGAATGGATAAAGAAAACACGGTATTGTCTCAGTTCAGGATGCTATAACAAAGTACCATAAACTAGATGGCTTAAACAACAAACATTCATTTCTCACTGTTCCAGAAGCTGACTGTACTATATTATATACTTAAAATCTGCTAAGAAGATAGATCTTTTGTTAAGTGTTCTTATCACAAAAAAATAATAAATAAAGATGGTGGTAGAAAACTTTTGGAGGTAACAGATATGTTTATGACATAGATTGTGGTAATGGTTTCATGGGTGTATACTTGTCTCCAAACTCATCAAGTTATTTATATTAAATATTGATATATACAGCTTTTAATGCCAATCAGACCCCAATGAAGGATTTAAGACATAAACAGTAGGTGTAAAATAAAATATAACAAAAATAAAATAAAACAGATTTTTTTAGGGACTTCCTTGGTGGTCCAGCGGTTAAGACTCCATGCTTGTGAGGGAAATAAGATCTTGCATGCCCTGTGGCATTACCAAAAAAAAACCCCAGATATTTTAAATATTAATGCTTACTTTTCCAATCCTCCAGAAGTCATACTGTCTAACAAGGACAAGCTGACTTGCCTAAAAATTGTCCCTGTGGACATCTCCCCACTGTGGCCTGATGAACACAAAGGGACACCTGAGCCTTGTCCCAACTGCCCCTCAAGTTGTCTTTTAAACTTGGTCATGACATTGATATCACCACCACTGGCTTATCTGAAATGCAAAAAGAAAGTCTCTTCTGAATATACTGGGAATCTAGAGCAAAAAATTTTATACATAGTTGAAATTTAAATACTGTGATATTATTAATAACAAAAAATTAAATCATATGATTTGAAGCCATCTTTGAAGTAAACTCCAATTGGATGGAAAAGATACTGTCTTTTTGTGTATTTAGATATCCTCTGACGTTTATAGGATATACATTCAAAAGAGAAAGGGGGCTGGTTCAGACAAAGTGTGATCCCTAAGGAACAATTAATGACATTAGGTGGAAAATGGAAATACACTGTTGTCCAACCAATACAAATGTATCCTTGTGTGTGCTCAGTCACTCAGTCATGTCTGACTCTTTATGTCCCCATGGACTAGAGCCTGCCAGGCTCCTCTGACCATGGGATTCTCCAGGCAAGAATACTGGAGTGGGTAGGCATTTCCTCCTCTAGGCCATCTTCCCAACCCAGGGATCAAACCCAAGTCTCTTGCATCTCCTGCATTGGCAGGAGGGTTCTAATTTGAGGGTTCAGTCTCAAATTGAGAAACACTCAGTGAACAAAGGGCTAGAAATCAAGCTTCTAGGCACACATGTAGTAGGACTGAAATTACTCGACACCTTTGGAGAATTTAAGTTGTATCTTCTTATTGGAAGCTCCAGGAGTTGGTGATGGACTGGGAAGGCTGGCGTGCTGCAGTCCATGCGGTCGCAAAGAGTCAGACACAACTGAGCGACTGATCTGAACTGAACTTCCCATTGGGGTTGACAAAGTCATTGCTTTGGCCAATGAAATGTGCAAGGAAGTAAGAAGATACTAGTGCCATTGTGATCACAGATGCCTGTACAGGGATAGAGCCAAGTTCCTGTGAGCTGTCAGGCAAGGCACATGGGCAACAAATCTGTTTTTATGCTAAACCCCTGAGGTTTGAGGCTTATATGTAACTACATCAAAACCTAACCCATGCTGACCCATACAGTTATTAATCCAAACCATCAGATGTCTTGGATCAATTTATCTAAACCTTTATTTCTTGTAATAGAAAGTTGAGTTGCTGTTATCTAGCCAGTTACAAAAATGACACTGGTCTAACTTTCACAGGAGAATGAGAAAGAAGAGCTAGTAATTAATAGCACAGACTTTAGAGCCTAAAAAAATAAGAAAACCGTATTCAAGTCCTGGATATTTCTATTTATTCTGTGCCATGGGTCAGTCATTAATGTCTCCAAGCACAAATTCTTTTTCATCTTGTAAATTGAATAGTAATGGCAACTATTTCTCAGGGGTTTTGTGTGTGTGTGTGTGTGTGTGTGTTTCCTTTCTCTTTATGTTTTTAATCTTTTCTTGCATTTATTTTTTTTCTTTATTTTAACTGGAGGCTAATTACTTTACAATATTGTGGTGGTTTTTGCCATACATTCACATGAATCAGCCATGGATGTACATGAGTTCCCCATCCTGACCCTCCCTCCCACCTTCCTCCCTATCCCATCCTCAGGGTCATCCCAGTGCACCAGCTCTGAGCACCCTGTCTCATGCATTGAACCTGGACTGGTGAGCTATTTCACAGATAATATACATGTTTCAATGCTATTCTCTCAAATCATCCCACCCTCGCCTTCTCCCACAGAGTCCAAAAGTCTGTTCTTTATATCTGTGTCTCTTTTGCTGTCTTGCATATAGGGTCATCATTACCATCTTTCTAAATTCCATATATATGTGTTAATATACCTTATTGGTGTTTTTCTTTCTGACTTACTTCACTCTGTATAATAGGCTCCAATTTCATCCACACCATTAGAACTGATTAAAATGCTTTATTCTTTTAATAGCTGAGTAATATTCCATTGTATAAATGTACCATGGCTTTCTTATCCATTCATCTGCCAATGGACATCTACATTGCTTCCATGTCCTGGCTATTGTAAACAGTGCTGCAATGAACATTAGGGTACACATGTCTCTTTCAATTCTAGTTTCCTTGGTGTGTATGCCCAGCAGTGGCATTGCTGGGTCATATGGCAGTTCTATTTCCAGTTTTGTTTTTTTTTTTCATGGTGTCAAACATGGTGCAAGATGTTTTAATGATATTTATTTTTCACAATGACATCATGAAACACTGTAAAATAGATATTAATATTCTTGCTTTACAAACAAGGAAACTTAGTTTCAGGAAACATTAACTGAATGAGCAATTTATCTACTGTCATAAAGCTGCTATATGTTATACATGGTCACAAGATATATCATTTCCAGTTTTTAAAGGAATATCCACACTGTTCTCCATAGGGGCTGTACTAGTTTGCATTCCCACCGACAGTGTAAGAGGGTTCCTTTTTCTCCGCACCCTCTCCAGCATTTATTGTTTGTAGACTTTTTGATAGCAGCCATTCGGACCAGTGTGAGATGGTACCTCATTGTGATTTTGGTTTGCATTTCTCTGATAATGAGTGGTATTGAGCATCTTTTCATGTGTTTGTTAGCCATCTGTATGTCTTCATTGGAGAAATGTTTGTTAGTTCTTTGGCCCATTTTTTGATTGACTTGCTTACTTTTCTGGAATTAAGCTGCAGGAGTGGCTTGTATATTTTTGAGATTAATTCTTTGTCAGTTGCTTCATTTCTTATTATTTTCTCCCATTCTGAAGGCTGTCTTTTCACCTTGCTTATAGTTTCCTTCATTGTGCAAAAGCTTTTAAGTTTAATTAGGTCCTATTTGTTTATTTTTGCTTTTATTTCCAATATGCTGGGAGGTGGGTCATAGAGGATCCTACTGTGATGTATGTCGGAGAGTGTTTTGCCTGTTTTCCTCTAGGAGTTTTATAGTTTCTGGTCTTACGTTTAGATCTTTAATCCATTTTGAGTTTATTTTTGTGTATGGTGTTAGAAAGTGTTCTAGTTTCATTCTTTTACAAGTGGTTGACCCGTTTTCCCAGCACCACTGGTTAAAGAGATTGTGTTTTCTCTATTGTATATTCTTGCCTCCTTTGTCAAAGATAAGGTGTCCATAGGTGCGTGGATCTATCTCTGGGCTTTCTATCTTGTTCCATTGCTCTGTATTGTTGTCTTTGTGCCAATACCATCCTTTCCTGATGACTGTAGCTTTGTAGTATAGACTGAAGTCAGGCAGGTTGATTCCTCCAGGTCCATTCTTCTTTCTCAAAATTGCTTTGGCTATTCGAGGTTTTTTCAATTTCCATACAAATTGTGAAATTATTTGTTCTAGTTCTCTGAAAAATGCCGTTGGTAGCTTGATAGGGATTGCACTGAGTATATAGATTGCTTTGGGTAGTATACTCATTTTCACTATATTGATTCTTCCAATCTATGAGCATGGTATATTTCTCCATCTATTTGTGTCCTCTTTGATTTCTTTCATCAGTGTTTTATAGTTATATATATATATATATATATATATATATATATATATATATGTCTTTTGTTTCTGTAGGAAGATTTATTCCTAAGTATTTTATTCTTTTCATTGCAATGGTGAGTGGAATTGTTTCCTTAATTTCTCTTTCTGTTTTCTCATTGTTAGTGTATAGGAAAGCAAGGAGTTTTTGTGTGTTGATTTTATATCCTGCAACTTTACTGTATTCATTAATTAGCTCTAGAGTTTTCTGATAGAGTCTTTAGGGTTTTCTATGTAGAGGATCATGTCATCTGCAAACAGTGAAAGGTTTACTTCTCCTTTTTCAATCTGGATTCCTTTTATTTCTTTCTCTTCTCTGACTGCTGTGGCTAAAACTTCAAAAACTATGTTGAATAGGGCACCTTTGTCTTGTTCCTGACTTTAGGGGAAATGCTTTCAATTTTTCACCATTGAGGATAATGTTTGCCATGGGTTTATCATCAGTTCAGTTCAGTTCAGTTGCTCAGTTGTGTCCAACTCTTTGCGACCCCATGAATTGCAGCACGCCAGGTCTCCCTGTCCATCACCAACTCCTGGAGTTCACTCAAACTCACGGGTTTATCATATATGGCTTTTATTGTGTTGAGGTATGTTCCTTCTATGCCTGCTTTCTGGAGGGTTTTTATCATAAATGGATGTTGAATTTTGTCAATGGCTTTCTCTGCATCTATTGAGATAATCATATGGTTTTTATGTTTCAATTTGTTACTGTGATGTATCACATTGACTGATTTGCGAACATTTAAGAATCCTTGTGTCCCGGGATAAAGCCCACTTGGTCATGATGTATGATCTTTTTAATATGTTGTTGGATTCTGTTTGCTAGAATTTTGTTAAGGATTTTTGCATCTATGTTCATCAGTGATATTGGCCTGTAGTTTTCTTTTTTTGTGGCATCTTTGACTGGTTTTGGTATTAGGGTGATGGTGGCCTCATAAAATGAGTTTGGAAGTTTACCTTCCTCTGCAATTTTCTGGAAGAGTTTGAGTAGGATAGGTGTTAGCTCTTCTCTAAATTTTTGGTATTCAGCTGTGAAGCCATCTGGTCTTGGGCTTTTGTTTGTTGGAAGATTTCTGATAACAGTTTCGATTTCCGTGCTTGTGATGGGTCTGTTAAGATTTTCTATTTCTTCCTGGTTCAGTTTTGGAAAGTTATACTTTTCTAAGAGTTTGTCCATTTCTTCCAAGTTGTCCATTTTATTGGCATATAGCTGCTGATAGTAGTCCCTTATGATCCTTTGTATTTCTGTGTCATCTGTTGTGATTTCTCCATTTTCATTTCTAATTTTGTTGGATTGGTTATTCTCCCTTTGTTTCTTGATGAGTCTGGCTAGTGGTTTGTCTATTTTATATATCTTCTCAAAGAACCAGGTTTTACCTCTGTTGATTTCGGCTATGGTCTCCTTTGTTTCTTTTGCATTTATTTCTGCCCTAATTTTTATGATTTCTTTCCTTCTACTAACCCTGGGGTGCTTCATTTCTTCTTTTACTAGTTGCTTTAGGTTATTTATTTGATTTCTCTTCTGTTTCTTGACGTAAGCTTATATTGCTATGAACCTTCCCCTTAGCACTGCTTTTACTGAATCCCATGGGTTTGGGGTTGTTGTGTCTTAATTTTCATTCGTTTATATGCATATTTTGATTTCTTTTTTGATTTCTTCTGTGATTTGTTGGTTATTCATAAATGTGTTGTTTAGCCTCCATATGTTTTTATTATTAATAGTTTTTTTTTCCTGTAGTTGACATCTAATCTTACTGCATTGTGATCAGAAAAGATGCTTGAGATGATTTCAATTTTTCTGAATTTACCAAGGCTAGATTTATGGCCCAGGATGTGATCTATCCTGGAGAAGGTTCTGTGTGCACTTGAGAAAAGGTGAAATTCATTGTTTTGGGGTGAAATGTCCTTTAGATATCAATTAGGTCTAACTGGTCCATTGTATTGTTTAACTTTGTCTTTCCTTGCTAATTTTCTGTTTAGTTGATCTATCCATAGGTGTGAGTGGGGTATTAAAGTCTCCCACTATTATTGTGTTATTGTTAATTTCAGCTTTCATACTTGTTAGCATTTGCCTTACATATTGTGGTGCTCCTATGATGGGTGCATATATTGTTATATCTTCTTCTTGGATTGATCCTTTGATCATTATGTAGTGTCCTTCTTTGTCTCTTTTCATGGCCATTATTTCAAAGTCTATTTTATCTGATATAAGTATTGCTACTCCTGCTCTCTTGTGGTCTCTATTTGCATGGAATATCTTTTTCCAGCCCTTCACTTTCAGTCTGTAGGTGACCCTTGTTTTGAGGTGGGTCTCTTGTAGACAACATATATAAGGGTCTTGTTTTTGTATCCATTCAGCCAGTCTTTGTCTTTTGGTTGGGGCATTCAACCCATTTACATTTAAGGTAATTACTGAAATGTATGATCCCATTGCCATTTACTTTATTGTTTTGGGTTTGAGTTTATAAACCTTTTCTCTGTTTCCTGTCTAGAGAAGACCCTTTAGCATTTGTTGAAGAGCTGGTTTGGTGGTGCTGAATTCTCTGAGCTTTTGCTTGTCTGTAAAGCTTTTGATTTCTCCTTCATATTTGAATGAGATCCTTGCTGGGTACAGTAATCTGGGTTGTAGGTTTTTCTCTTTCATCACTTTAAATATGTCCTGCCATCCCCTTCTGACTTGAAGAGTTTCTATGGAAAGGTCCGCTGTTAGCCTTATGGGGATCCCCTTGTGAGTTATTTATTGTTTTTCCCTTGCTGCTTTTAATATTTGTTCTTTGTGTTTGATCTTTGTTAATTTGATTAATATATGTCTTGGGGTGTTTTGCCTTGGGTTTATCCTGTTTGGGACTCTCTGGGTTTCTTGGACTTGGATGGCTATTTCCTTCCCCATTTTTGGGGAAGTTTTCAACTATTATCTCCTCAAGTATTTTCTTATGGCCTTTCTTTTTGTCTTCTTCTTCTGGGATTCTTATGATTTGAATGTTGGGGCATTTAACATTGTCCCAGAGGTCTCTGAGTTTGTCCTTATTTCTTTTAATTCTTTTTTCTTTTTTCTTCTCTGCTTCATTTATTTTCACCATTCTATCTTCTACCTCACTTATCCTATCTTCTGCCTTAGTTATTCTATTGTTGGTTCCCTCCAGAGAGTTTTTGATCTCAGTTATTGCATTATTCTTTATTGATTGACTCTTTTTATTTCTTCTAGGTCCTTGTTAAACTTTTCTTCCATCTTCTCAATCCTTGTCTCCAAACTATTTATCTGTATCTCCATTTTGTTTTCAAGATTGTATCATTTTTACTATCATTATTCTGAATTCTTTTTCAGTTAGACTCCCTATCTCCTCCTCTTTTGTTTGGTTTGGTGGGCTTTTATCAGTTCCTTTACCTGCTGAATATTTCTCTGCCTTTTCATCTTGTTTAGGCTACGGTATTTGGGGTGGCTTTTCTGTATGCTGGAAGTTTGTGGTCCCTCTTTATTGTGGAGGTTCCTCCCTGTGGGTGGGGTTGGATGAATGGCTTGTCAAAGTTTCCTGGTTAGGAAAGCTTGTGGTGTTCTAGTGGGTGGAGCTGGATCTCTTCACTCTGGAGTGCAATGAAGTGTTCAGTAGTGAGTTTTGAGGTGTCTATGGGTTTGGTGTGACTTTTGGCCTCCTGTATTTTTGTGCTTAGGGTTTTGTTTCTGCTTTGTTAGAGAATTAGTTTGGTATGACTTGTTCTCAAACTTGTTGGCTCTTGTGTGGAGCTTGATTTCAGTGTAGGTATGGAGGCTTTTGGATGAACTCTTGTCAGTTAATCTTCCCCGGAGTCAGGAGTTTTCTGGTGTTATCAAGTTTGGGATTTAAGCCTCCTGCCTCTGGCTTTCAGTCTTATTCCTACAGTAGCCTAAAGACTTCTCCATCCATACAGCACTGATGATAAAATGTTAATGGTGAAAAGATTCTCCATAGTGGGGCTCACCCAGAGAGGGTCATAGAGTTACATGGAGAAGAGAAGAGGGAGGAGGGAGATAGAGGTGACCAGGAGGAGAAGAGGGGGATTCAAAAGGGGAGAAAGCAATCTAGCTAGTAATCAGTTCCCTATTTACTCTCCACAGTCAGGAACACTCAGAGGTTCACGGAATTCCACAGAGAAAAGAAGAGGGAGGAAGGAGATAGAGGTGACCAGGAGGAGAGGAGAGGGTGTCAAAAGGAGAGAGACCAATGTAGCCTGTGATCAGTTCCCTAAGTGTTCTCCACAGCCCAGAACACCCAAAGAGCTTCACAGAGTTAAGTAGAGAAGAGAGGGGGGAGGGAGGAGATAGAGGTGACCTGGGAGAGAAAAAGGAGAGTCAAAAGGGAAGAGAGCAATCAAGCCAGTAATCACACTCCTAAGTAAAAATGGGTACTGAAGATTGGATTCTTAAAGGTACAGAATTGATAACAAATACCAAAAAGCAAAGATTAAAAATCTAGAGTAGAGGTTAGACTTTCAAAAATACAATATTAAAAGAATAAAACAAAATCAGAAAAGTTATAAAATATGAAATATTATGAAAATATATGAAAAATATGAAATATGAAATATAAAATAAAAGTTATAAAAGTTATAAAATATGACATTTACTTTAAAAATAGGGTCTTTAGGGATGGTATGGGGAGGGAGGAGGGAGGAGGGTTCAGGATGGGGAACACATGTATACCTGTGGCGGATTCATTTCGATATTTGGCAAAACTAATACAATTATGTAAAGTTTAAAAAATAAAATAAAAAAAATAAAGAGGATAAAAAAATAAATAAATAAAGTATTTTCTGGGAAAAAAAATAAAAAATAAAAATAGGGTCTTTTTTTTGCAAGGTAATAGGTTTTAAAAATGAAAATTAGAGTAATAAAGAAGTTAAAAATTAAAAAAATTAAAAATGATAAGAGTAAAATATATCTAGGAGTTTCTCTGGGCTGTTGAGGGCAGTGTGGGGTCAGTTCAGTTTCAGATAGTTCCTTGTTCCAGCTTATACTTCTTCTCAAGGTCTATACGTCCCTTCCAATGTAGCCAGTGCTAACTACAGGATTTTAATCTGTTGCACCTGTCACTTCCAAAGCCTCTTCTTTGTTTATTTTGGCTTCCTCTGTTTGCAAGTCTCTTCAGTATCTAAAAAAGCATCTGTCTACAATGCGGGAGACCCAGGTTCAGTCCCTGGGTTGGGAAGATCCCCTAGAGAAGGAAATGGCAACCCACTCCAGTACTATTGCCTGGAAAATCCCATGGACAGAGGAGCCTGGTAGGCTACAGTCCATTGGGGTTGCAAAGAGTCGGACACGACTGAGCTACTTCACTTTCACTTTCAGTATCTAACTTCCACCCTGGCACAAGAGGGCGAAGTTGTTCATTTATTTTGGTTCAATTGTGCTGCAGGGAGGGAGGAACACTGCAAACCAATGTCACTGGCGTATGTGGGGAGTGCTCACAGTGTCTGGGCCACACTGGATTTGCCACCGCTCATGGCATGTGTTCTTTCCCAGTCTACATTGCTCAGGCTCCAGGTTGCTCTGCAGGGAAACTGTCTAAGGCGGGGCCTGGGTTGTGTGCACATACCAGGTCTGTGCTGCTCAGGTTCAGGTTCTCGGGTACTCCACAAGGGCACAGACTCGGCTGGGCTTGCATTTTGTGCCCTTCCCAGGTCTGAGCAGCTTAGGTGACCAGGTGCTTGGCAAGTGCACTCTCCCCAGGTGTGGTGCGTCTTATCACTTCCCCTGTCCGGGTCACTCAGTTTCCTGGGTGAGCAGCAGGAGCGCCGTCTGAGGTGTGCCCTGTGTCTCCTCTGGGGAGCTGATCTCTGGCTGTGACGCTCCTGGGGTATGTCGACTGTCCAGGATCCTAGGAAGACTTGGTTAGCAACTGGGAGCCTGCTCGCAGTTTGGTAGAGGATGCCGTCTCTGGGGCCGAGTTTGCCCCTTGCCTTCCAGCTCTGGCTGTCGCCCGCCTGCCTCCAGCAGGCAGTGGATGGGCCAGTCTGCTGCTGGCTAGCTCTCCTTGGTATTCACTCAGTCCTTTGTTCTGTGAGCAGGCCAGCAGTGTCTTAGGTTACAGCTTTTCACAGCAAAGTTCTCTCTCTCTCTTTCCTTTTTTTTTTTCCCTGTCTCTCTTTGGCTATCCCACAGTTTGGGTTGCTATCTCACATTAGCTCCCTCAGGTTGTCCTCAGGACATTCGGGCCTGGTCCTTACCCTAAGCAATGCAGCTGTGCCTCCCTGTTCAGCCCCCACTTGCTGGTGGCAGACGCAAGCGTCTGGGCTACTTCTCTGCTGGGAGTTGCAGTTAGGCACGTAATCTGTGGGTTTTATTTATTTATTTTTTCCTCCCAGTTATGTTGCCATCTGAGATTCCAAAACTCCCCACAGACCTGCTGGTAAGAGGGTTTCCCAGTGTTTGGGAACTTCTCCTCTTTTACGACTCCCTTCCCAGGATGGGTCTCCATCCCCAACTCTTTTGTCTCTCTTTTTTCTTTTATATTCTGTCCTACCTCCTTTCGAAGACAATGGGCTGCTTTCTGGGTGCCTGGTATCCTCCACCAGCATTCAGAAGTTGTTTTGTGGTATTTGTTCAGTGTTCAGATAATCCTTTGATGAATTTGTGGGAGAGAAAGTAGTCTCCCCATCCTATTCCTCTGCCATCTTCGACCTTCCCCCTCTCAGGGCTCTCGTAAGGAGAAAAGAAGACAATGGATTTAAAGCACTTGGCACAGTGGGTGGAAGATGGTGAATGTTCAATGACTATCAATATCATCATCATCATTATTATCACTTCTGTGTATATATTTACAATCCTCCTTTTAAAATTCCATAAGACTGATAACTTGGTAGCCTTATGCTCTCCACATATCAGGGATAAACATTTTTTTTGCATGAAAATGTACTATATTTACTGATTCCTCTGTCTCTCTTCTGTGGAAGAAAATACTGTTGGTAGAAACAAAATATCAGCCTAAACTTGTACAGATAGCCAAAATCTTGTAAGTCATTACAATGTGTTTTTGAGAGTTGCCACGTCACTGCTCTATAAAAAGCTTCCTGGAAAAAGTATTAACAGATGGCCTCTTACTCCCTGAGACTGTTAGTAGCACACCAGATGGCAATCCAAATGAGAAGATTCAACTTAAATTCTCCAATCTGAAGGAAATGTGACACTAGCTTTTTAATAGGTGTGCAGCATTAGAGGTAGCAAAGAAATGATCAGTTAAGATAAAAACTCATTTATTCTCATTTCAGCATGGAATACAATCTTCCTTGACTCACCAGTTTGCCAGGTCATTCTGATAAAATGCTGGAAATTGTTTGCCCAACACAAACAGAAAGTTTATTTGAAAAGACTGACAGATTTATGAGGTGTAAGGCTAGTCTACAGAATGAAAATACAAGGCAGTGCCTCAGGGACAAGTGCTCTGTGCCGCGATACTCCTTCTTCTCCAGGACCAGTCATTAGTCTGCAACATTTTGCTCTTATTGTTAGAAATATTAGGCCCTGGCTCAAATGTCAAGGTTTTGACAGGGAGGTAATAACTGTTCTAAGATACTCATCATCTTTCCAGATGGCCAGCTCACCTACTGATGAATAAAAGCCTTGGCTGGTGGTTCCCTTCTCAGGCATTGCTACTAGACCAATTCTCCCAGGTGCCCTTGTATGCCAAAATAACCTTGCCCCTTAAGGGTTCAGAAAAGGCCAAGGGAGTCTTTATGTGGGCTTAGAAAGGCATCCTTCTACCATCATAGGTTACAAGAGTCAATGAAGGTATTTTTGGATATCAAAGAATACCCAAACATCAGTGTTTCAGGAGGCTATGCAACCCCCAAAGTTGGCATTCAACTATTTCATTTTGCAGGCCCTTTGGATCTTCAAATATGGAAGCCAGTGGGGCACACTGTTCAGATGGATTTTTGGCAAAGTAGCTGGAAATATGGTCTGCAGTACAAACACACCACATTAAAATAGGCATATATGTGCTCTGAATCAGTCATCTGGGGAAAATGGTAGATCACAGCCTCCCTGACCACACAGGCTGCTGTCCTGTCCTGTCCCAAGTGCAACTCTACTGCAGGGCTGAGGTAGACACAAAGGAAACACGAAGGCCACAAACCACATCAAATTGTCAGGAGCTCCTTCCAGTTTTCTTGTAAGCACCTAGAACAGCTAAAGCCAATGAACACAAGGGATGGACTCCATCCTCAGCTCTCATGAACTTTCCATACCTGTGATCTTGAAGCTAAGACTGTGGGCATCCTTTAGTTGGACAACACACACAGCTCCAGGGTTCCAGGAAACAGGAAATTTCTAAAGAATAAATGAATCCATCGAGGGGACTTATCAGCCTGGAAAATCAAGTTCAAAGAAGTGCAGATTGTCATGTATATCCAGCACCATTGGAAGGACAGAGATCCTGTATCTGAGCTTGGTAAAGAGATGGTCTTTGCTCAAGACAGGAACAGAGCAGCATGGTCCCTCAGTGCTGGAATAAAATGCCCACCCCAAGCCACCCACCTCTCCAAGCAATATTTGGCATAATGATTCTGCTCCTCAGGTCTCTGGATACCAAGAAGGAGACACAAAAACACTGGTTATTATAAAGACGGAAATGCCATTATAGATTCTTTGACTTCTTGCTGATATTTCAGTTTGCATAAGTCTGTCCTCATTTCTGGCACCCTGATGTGACAGCTTCAGACTGAGAACTAGACTGCAGCAACTGTAGGCTACATGTAGGGTTCATGTCCTTTTAGGAGAGGTCTTTAGGAGTTCAAGGAATTCCATAAAGTTACATGTATAAATGTGTACACAGGTGCATATGAGCATGTAGTGATATAAAGTAAAAAAAAAAAAAAAAAATTCTTTCAGATTCCCAAAGTGGCCCATGACTCAAAAAAGGGTCAAAACCACTTCTTGAGACATCCCTGGGGGTCCAGTGGTTATGAATCCATGCTTCCACTGCAAGGGCATAGGTTCAATCCCTGGTCAGGGAACTAATATCCTACATGGCACACAGTGCGGCCAGAAAGTTAAAAAACAAAACAAAACAAAACAAAACTGATTTAAAAAACACATCTGTTGCTTCCCAGTTGATGAACACATGTAGGTGCTGGGGAGATGGCTTGCCCAGAGAGAATATAGAAGGTCCATGCCACACCCTACACCAATAATACCTTACCCTATGCATCTCTTTCATTTGGCTATTTCTGAGTTGGGCCCTTTATAAGAAACTAGTAATAGTAAGCTTTTAAAAAATCACTTCTCTATAATGGGGTGACCCAACCAAGAAGCTGCTCTTGAGGAACCCCACCACCACTAGCCATCCCCCTAGATGGCACGTAGGTATCTAGACAGCATCAGTGCATGCTAAGTTGCTTAAGTCATGTCTGACTCTCTGCGACCCTAGGGACTGTAGCCTGCCAGACTCCTCTGTCCATGAGATTCTCGAGGCAAGAGGACTGGATTGGGTTGCCATTTCCTCCTTCAAGGGATCTTTCCCAGACAGCATCACTGCCTCCCCCTAAACTGCAACAACACAATGCCTAAACCATACCAGGCGGGACCATGTCTTTTAGTCCTAAAAACTGTCAGAAAAGATTCTATCACTTCTCTCAGTTACAATCCCAAAAAACAATTGTCTTCAAAGTAAATAATAATTCTATTATTTGTTACCAAGCCTCACTCCACAGAAAGTTTGTCTTTTCTATACTTCTGGGTCTTAGCACAATGGACTCATCTTCTAGGAATTATATGAGAGGTCTACTGGAAGAATAGCTTTTCTTAATCCAAAAAGGTCTGGGTGTTCTTCACCATGTGATGTATCTGAGCTCAAAAAGAGGTAATCTTTTTGCAGTTATCTTTTTTTGCAGTAATTTCCTAACAATTAAATGAATCTGTGATGACCAGTGAACAGCAGAGGACAATGTATGAACTTGCAAACCACACACATTTCCTCTCAGACAAAGAAAGCATTTATAGAAAGTCAAATATACTGATAATAACGTCACATATTTATCATAGTGGTGGATGCAGGCAAAATCCCACAGAGAATGCCTTCCTCTGGCTTGGGCCTTGGCCGCCAGCCAAAATTCACAGACTATAAACAATGAAAACCTTTCCATGAAGAAAGTCCAGAGTGGAACTCACTCGGGGTCCACAACTTTCTGAGGAAGTGCTCAAGCCATAAGTCAAAGTAACATTTTCATCAGCCCAAGGTGGCAGGCAGGATAAATGACCTGGCCATGAATGCACACGTTGAGAGGGAACTGTGACAGGGGCCCTCAGGAAATACCTGAAAATTCTGACTCCCATCTCCGTGGGCTGCACTGGAGATGAAGGCCCCATTGAACGTGCTACCCCACCGTGGGAAGTGGAGCTCCTCTGAGCCTGTCTAACTCCAGTCAAACACAACAGCTTCATTGTTGACTTTCTATAGAAATAAGGTTCTGGTTTCACGAGCAGCCTAATTCAGGGAATGTGATGCCTGGCCTTGCGTGTTATACGAAGCTAAGAAGCTTGAAGATGGCCCTAAGTTAGGTCATAGGCCCTGAAGCCTAGTCATGCCCTGGTCCAGAAGATCACAGTTCTGTGATCACTGCCACTCCACGCAAGCAGATGTCCACAGATTTTCCACTCCATTTTTCCGAGGTGTTGACGTTTCCCTGCTTTTGAAGATGTAAATTTGTGATGTGTGAAATGAAAAGTCCAGTACTTGTTCCTTTGAAAACATAAAAGAAAAAAGTCACTTAAAAAAATTCTTTCCCCTTGAGGTCACTGGGTTGATTCTACCCGAGGCTGGTTGTTACCAAAGTTCATTACTCAGACAATTTCTAAATATCAAGGTTTCAGTGCATTGAGAGAGGAAGGGAGAAAGGGGAGCTGAGAGGAGGCTAAGGGAAAGATGAGGGCACCAGAAGTCTTAGCAGCTGGGCCAGTTGGGGTCCAGACTCCAAAGAAGGAGTCCATTATTGTTAGGGGGCCAGAACAATGGTCTCAAGTCCGTGTGGAGCCTGTGGGAATGAAACCTCCTCATTCTTTTTTCCAGTAGTGAAATATCTGCAGGGTGTGCTTAGGATAAAGGAGGGGATCCGGTCCTCTCCTCCTGCCCAGTGAATCACAGTCACTCCCTGCACAAGAGTGTTTTCATGATCCTGGTCTCCCACTAGGGACAAGTAGAAAGTCAGAGGTGATGATGAATACTTATGACTCCCAGAAGACTTGCCATCACAGAATCAGGGTTCAAAGATGACTGCAACACATAGAATCATAGAGTCCCCAGAAAAAAGAGGTATCACTGGGAAATTTAATGGGCATTTTTGAATCCTTAATTAGAGCTTTTCTGTGGGCAGGGATGGGTAGAGAAGGGCAAAACCATGTGAACCTGCAGATGCTGGATCCTGGGCTAGCCTCCTTTCCATTTACCAACCTCCCAGTGCCTCCATTAGAGTTCCAAATGCTGACATATTCGGAAACAGTCATTGAAACGACATAAAATATATATACCCCTAAATGCCAAAGTCCTACTGAATATGTCAAGTGCCTGGCACAGTACAGAGGAGTCAGCACATGGTAGACATTATTATGACCACATAGTTGTCTGAAACTGTTACAAGCGTCTTCAACTGGATAGAGTTTCCTGAGAGAAGATACTTCTTTCTATCTCCCTGCTGTACAGAGCACAGTTCAGGAAAAATCGAGTCAATGTAGGCAATGGCACCCCACTCCAGTACT
Source organism: Bos grunniens (assembly GCF_055505025.1). Taxonomy (NCBI): domain Eukaryota; kingdom Metazoa; phylum Chordata; class Mammalia; order Artiodactyla; family Bovidae; genus Bos; species Bos grunniens. Next base: position 112,370,921 of record NC_141194.1, on the reverse strand, counting down.
CTTGCCTGGAAAATCCCATGGATGGAGGAGCCTGGAAGGCTGCAGTCCATGGGGTCGCTGAGGGTCGGACATGACTGAGCGACTTCACTTTCACTTTTCACTTTCATGCATTGGAGAAGGAAATGGCAACCCACTCCATTGTTCTTGCCTGGAGAATCCCAGGGATGGGGCATCCTGGTGGGCTGCCATCTATGGAGTCACACAGAGTCGGACACGGCTGAAGTGACTCAGCAGCAGCAGGCAGCATTCAGTAAATGTTTTTCAATGAAAGAATTAATGAAAGCATGGAAGGAAAGGAAGGAAGGGAGAGAGGGAAGAAGGAGGGAGGGAAGGAAGAAAAAGAAAAAGCACTGCATAGTCATTGCATGAAAAAGAGAACTTTCTTTTATCCTGCATATCAAATCAATTCTGCTGATTTTACTCCCCAATATCTTTAAACCCATTCCTCCACTTCCTCTATTGCCACTACCACCATCTTGTCATCCACTCCAGCCTCACCTCTTCAAGTCTGACGACCGGTCTTCCTTCCATCTGTCTCAACTCCCCTTCCAATTACACTCCACTCCGTAGACTAAAGGATCTGTGTAAAATTCATATCAATCACTGTGTCGATCTCCTTCTTAAAACATTTCAAAGGATGAGCTGCACTTGGAACAAAGACCAATTCTTTACCATGGTGTGGCCAACTCAGTGTATGCTGAGAAGACCAGCATGGCCACAGTTGTGGCATTCTTAAAAGCAGAGCACACGAGAGGTTAATTCAACTTCCAAGGAACAATATCCACTCCAGGGGAAGGCAGCTAGGCAGCAGCTGCTGAAGAAAGCCTGTGGCTGAGACCAAGAAGACTCAGAAATTAGAAGAAATTGTGGGCTTTAATTTCTTTGGAGTTAAGAAGTCTAAGCTCTGGACTTCACTGGAGAACTTTAAGACTACCCATTTACTAATCAACAATTGCCATGTTGATAAGAAGTCCTTAGTGTCTCTTCATTAAAGCGAGTTCTCAAAGATAACTTCTGATCCTGGTCTGAGTTATTGAATGAACTTATTTTACAACAATTGCTGATCCGTAATGGATTCCAAGAAAGGTTTTCCACTATATCCTCTTCATTTTTTTCATCAAATAATTATTGAGTACCTACTATGCTTCAGGTACTCTCTTAGGTGATGGGGTATCAGTAGCATAAAAAGAGAGAGAGAGAGAGAGAGAGACATGGTTCCTTCTTCCAGGCTGGGAAGTGCTCTGAAAGAAAAGAATAGGGTGGTTTGAGAGTATATCACATGGGACCTGACCTACCCAGAAGGGACAGAGTAAATAAGACATTCTCTCTGAGATCAGAAGGATGAATAGGAATTAGCCTGACATGGCATCTGTCAGTAAAATCTTGACTAAATGGAATATTCAAGGAATAATAGATTTAGGTAAATTGAAACTTCTAGCTTTTAAATTAAATTATTAATTATATTGGTACCTCATTCATAAAGACTAAAATTCCAGTACTTTCATTTCTATTTTCTCATTTTACTGTTATAAACTCTCACTTAAGGTGATTGAGAATGTGACTATTATTTTCTCTGGTTTTGTAGACATTTTCAGGGTTCTATTCTTTGTCCCTCAGCCCTCATGCACACTGGCCCTGCCTCCAGCTGCCAGTTGCTTTGCCTGGGCACTGTCTCTGACCACTAGCATCTGCTCCACCTGCCCATGGGGCAGGCCTGAAGGATGATGAATTCACCCTATGCTGGGAGCAACTCTGAACCCATGACTGGTGGGAGTCGGTATATGAATGACCTAGTCCTTCACCTCATGGGCTGCACCACTTGGAGACAGGTGTTCTACTCTAAAACCTAGAGAACTCCAGAAGGATTAAGCTCCCATTGTTCAGTGATAACTGACTTCATAACATACCCTTTGGTGGCTGCTTTCCTTCCCTGTATCCTCTTTTTATTCCTCTGTAGATGTTTTCTGAGATTACTTCTCTAATGGTTAATTTTATATGTCAACTTGGCTAGGCCATGGTGCTCAGTTGTTTGGTCAAACACCACTTTACATTTTCTATGAAGGTATTATTTAGATGTAACTAACATTTAACTCAGTAGACCTTGAGCAAAGCAGATTGTACCCCCCATGTCAGTGGGCCTTATTCAATCAGTTGAAGGTGTTAAGAATAAAAGATTGAGGTTCCCCTAAGGAGTAAGGAACTCTGCTCTGGATGGCCTTCAGACTTGAGTTCCAACAAAAATTCTTCCCTGCATTTCTGACCTGCTGTCCTGTCCTGCAGATTTCAGACTTTCCAGCCCCCAAATCCTTAAAATACATCATAAATCTATAGCTATATCCATATGTACACACACACACACACACATATATATTTGGATAGATAAACAGAACTAAGTGACTTAGTAAAGCCACAAAATTTTTTGATGTAGAGCTCAGACAAGCAACCCCATCTCCTCATTTGCATTGTTTCAACTTATGAAGATTTGGTAAATGCTTGCTTAGCCCACCTCTTCCTGTTTCCCTGCAGACACTATGAGTTGATCTTTTCCTCTAGGCCCAGTCGCATCTTCAGAAACTTTCTCAAGCTTCACTCTGGACAGCCTTTTGCAGTCGGTAGGGCCTGGTGTACAAGAAGAGACTGTTCACCATCCCTCTTCAGACAGCATTCAGAACCTCTCTGAAACACATGGCCGTGCTTTCTGACTTTGGCAGCAGCTGGCAGAGTCTGACTAGTTCTCCCTGCCTCTGATGCCTCATCAGTAACTTGAAACTGGAGTCAATGGTGCCTTCCAGCCCCATCCTACCCTGCCTACCCCCACCACACACTTATATGCCCATTCAAACCTACTCCATTTCCTGATATTCCCCCCTGAATACCCATGCCCAGGACACTGAACTGTGATGAAGTAACATTCCCAGAGCCCAGATGGCACTCATGGTAAAGAACCTGTCTGCCAATGCAAGGAGATGCAAGAGATGGAGATTCAACCCCTGGGTTGGGAAGATCCCCTGGAGGAGGGCACGGCAACCCACTCCAGTATTCTTGCCTGGAGAATCCCATGGACAGAGGAGCCTGGCAGGCTATAGTCCTTGGAGTCACAAAGAGTCTGACACAACTGAGCGACTTAGCACACCCAGAGCCCAGATTTGACAGTCCATGCAGAGTGGGGTTCTAGTGTGGACCTGACAGGAAGAGGTGGTACTGTACACTGATGGGCTGAGAAAAGCAACTCAGGAAGGAACAAACACAGAGAGTTATTTCCAAGGTTCCCCCTCCTGTGGCCTTTAGGAGAGCTAAGAAAAGAACAAACTGGTATCACAGAGCTGATCCTATTCTTCTCAAGTCCTCACTCATGAGCCTAGAGCTCGTTCAAATATTTGCCCAAGTGCTTACAGATGCTTCAACTTCTCTTGTCATGGACTCTAAGGCCACAGATTTGGGCAAGTTGATTCACAAGATAAACTCAGCAGAGATGGCAAACCCTAGGGAGTTAAGAGCAGCAAAACAAAGGGGGCTGGTGCAGGGACCCCTGGCCCAGCAGAGAATCTTCCAACTTCCCCCTGAGACAAGACTGCCCACGTGGTCTGGGCCACTCCTGGAAGATGCAGGTAGGTGTGGAAACAGCTGGCCCCTCCCCCATCCAGGCTGTAGGTGGGCAGCACACACAGCTGCAGCACATAAAGAGGAAAAGAAGAAAATGAAAGGGCTCTAGCGGCAGATCCAGGGGGACATGATGATGAGGACAGCAGGAACCTTCCATGAGAGGAAATACTTTAGCAAACAAGGCCGGGCCTCTGAGCCCTTACCGGCCCCTGTCTGACCTGCTTTGATCAGCACCAGTTGAGGCTCCCTGTTCCCAGTGGGAAAACCATTCAGCTGTTCTCCTACCTGGGTACATATACATAGTTTGTCAAGGTCACGTTGATGAGACCATGAGCAGTGAACCAAAACCCACCTGGATGAAAGATTAGGAGACCAGGGTCCAAGTGTCAGCATGGCCACCAACCCCCAAGCTGACACACACGGTGTCAAGGACTGTCCACGTGCCGGGTGATGTCACAGTAGCAGAACCTCTCTAAGGCTTTGGGTTTGGAAAGTCTGTACACGTCAGTGTTCTGAGCAAATCCTGGAAGCAACCCAGTAAGACAGGAAGATGTATCATCCCATTTTACACATGAAGTGACTAAGGCTCAGAGAGGTTAATGCACTTACCTAAGGAGATCCAACCAGTCCATTCTGAAGGAGATCAGCCCTGGGATTTCTTTGGAAGGAATGATACTAAAGCTGAAACTCCAGTACTTTGGCTACCTCATGCGAAGAGTTGACTCATTGGAAAAGACTCTGATGCTGGGAGGGATTGGGGGCAGGAGGAGAAGGGGATGACAGAGGATGAGATGGCTGGATGGCATCACTGACTCGATGGATGTGAGTCTGGGTGAACTCCGGGAGTTGGTGATGGACAGGGAGGCCTGGTGTGCTGCAATTCATGGGGTCGCAAAGAGTCGGACACGACTGAGCGACTGATCTGATCTGATCTGAAGGCCACACAGCTAGTTGGGGGTAGGGGACTCAGAATTCACTCTCAAATCAGGTCTGTTCACATCTGCCATGGTTTCTCTTATAAGCTTTCAGACAGTGATCAAAAATTGATGCAACAAATATCAAGAAAGTTTTTTCAGATTTTTCTGTTACATCTTATGGAAAAACCTGAACAAACTTCTTGGCCAACCCAATACTCCTCAAGCACCCTCGAGGCCCTGATCTGAGTGCTGACTGTGAGAAGGCATGGTAAAGGAGATACCACAAGGTCTCTGTTTTCTGGATCTGATATTCCAGTGAGCGAAATGTACAATGACCCACTCGTGAGAACAAAACAAGTTCAAAAAGAGCAAAGCCAAATAAGACGAGAGAAATCTGTAGCAGCAGGTCTGAAGACTGGATAGGCAGGGAAGCGGGCAATTGGGCTGTCTAGATCAGGGGCTGGCCTCTGGAGCTGAGGACCCAAAAGATAACCCTGTGACCCCACCTCTTCTGCCAGAAAGCCTCTCCCAGGCTGGGAGCCCATCCTGGAAGTGGCCCTCAAGCTGCAGGCTGACCTGGTGTCAGGCCAGCCCTGGACCCTGTGGCCCCAGGAAGTCAGGAAGTGTGTGTGTGTGTATGAGAGAGAGAGAGAGAGAGAGAGAGAGAGAGAGTTTGGTTTGAGGCTAAACTCATCCAACCCTAGTTTATAAAGAAGGAAAATAAACCCCAGAGATCATGTTGTTGCTCATAATAAACACAGCTCTTGTGGGGAGAAGAGCTGGCCTTTCACAGGACTCTTGAAGGTGACAGCTGGGCAGGATCAGCCCCAGATGGGGTGACCCAGGCCCAGGAAGGAGATCTGTCCCAGGTCACCCCATAGGTCATGGGCAGGGTCAGGGTCAGGGTTTCAGTGTCAGTACTGGGAGGGTAGAAATGGAAACACAGTCCCTAACCTCCAGACAAACAATGAAGAAATGTTTCAAATAATTGCCATAGACCTTAATACTTAGAGTAATTTTATTACCTAGCTTTTTTTTTTTTTTTGCAAAAGTATCCTCTGACCAGAGACCCCTTTCCCTCTTACTATTCCTATGCCAGCAGTCGCAGCTTGGAATGCGCAGATTCCTCAGTTTCAAGAGGGTCCCTGATCTCATGGAGCTTGGAAAAAAGGCCAGACACTGCCAGGAGTTGGGCGATGGGGAGGGGGGGTGTGACACGTTGGAGGGGGCATAGCTTGCACAAGGTCATTCAGCCTCCACGTGGTGGAATGGAATCAACCCTGATCTGTGTGGGCTCTTCTGGACCTTCCCAGGGTTTCTGCTTAGATATCTAAAGGCTCAAGCCAACCAAAAGAGGGGTCCAGAGACAGGGTGCTCCTTGGGAATCCGATGTACTTGCCAAAATCAGAAGACAAAAATTCTGTCATGGCACATCCCCACTGAGTCCTGGACCCCTCCAGTCAGATGGGACAGCCTTGTGAAGAGTCTGGAGATGTGAGCAGGAATGTGCTGGGACCCCAGTGATCTCAGAAGCCCCATGTTCAAAATGCCTGCTGTTGCTTCCTGTAATACCAGGCAATCGCCCCTTGGCAGGTTTCGCCTCCTTCTCAGGCCACCCAGGTTTACATCAGTGCTGGTGTCCATGCCAGAGGCAGGGCCTGTAGCAGTGCGTCCTGTGTGCACAGGGCCTACCGGAGCCATAACTGGGTGATCAGTGGTTGAACTCGGTTGAGCTCAGAATAAAGTCCCCTGAAACTGGTGTCTCTGTGTAGGTGTTAAATCGAGGGCAGTAAACAAAAAGAGAAAAGTCAACCAATACCTCTAGTTGTTTCTGCTCATTGAGACTCCCATCTGCTAGGTGGGTCTAAGGACTTATATGTTCTCTGAATGACCACGTGGTGCTCATCACTGCTCAGCTTGGACTAGAACTCTCAGTGCCTGGTTTCAGCCCTAACTACTCCCAGGCTCTAAGTCCCCTCAGGGCAGCTCACTGCTACCCCACCGGAGTCATCCTGCCAGTGGAGGGTGGGCAGAATGGGCAAATCATAATCCCAGATGCCCAGTCAAATTGGAATTTCTGGTAAACAACAAATCATTGTTTACGTAAGCGTGACCCATGTGACATGTGGGACGTACTGATAGTAAGCCACGTATTCACTGTTCATCTGAAATTCATAGTTAACCGGGCATCTTGGATTTATCAGGTAGTGCTACTCCTGCAGCCCACTTGGTGGCTGGCACCTGCCGCCAAAATGGTTGCTGGAGAAACAGTAAAATATCCTGCTTTGCAAAAGTACTGGGGGATAAAATACTACAGGCTGCAGCCGCGGTTTTTCTTCCCCTTGTGTCATTTCTGGAGGGCGTTTTCACCATACAGAAAGGATGCATCTCGTGGGATGCAGATGAGACCCAGTCCCAGAGAGGGAAAATAAGTTAGAAAGTAGCTAGAAAACAACCCCAGGGAAGCTGAGACCCGCACTTCATCTGCCGAGTCTTTTCTTCTTGTTAATTCATAACACCATCTTTTAAATCCTGGACTAGAATTCAAGAACTGTTGGTGCGTGAGTGTGCCAGTCCTCCTAAGGGACTCTCGCTCCGCCAACTGCGCGCCCTCCGCGCGTTCTTGGTGCCACAGTGGCCTCCAGTGGTCGATCGAGGAACCGCAGTCGGTCTCCACCGCCGGCCAGAACGCGAGGCCGGCCTCGCAAGTGCGGTAGGCGAGACACCTCCGGGGCCGGGATGCGTGGGAGGATCGCAGCCGAAAGGCACAAATCCAAGTGCGCCACGTGGAAACAAAGCTCTTGCCTGTGGCTGTGAAGCTCCGACCCGACCAAGGTTATATTTCATCTTGCGTGCCAACGTGGAACGCGTCTGCTGACCCAGTTTTACAGTCGTTCTCTTCCAAATGGACTCGGCTTTGTGAATCTTCTTTAACTATCAAGCCCTGATGACGGAAAAGTCAAAAAAAAATCATTTAAATAGAGGGAAGACTGGCCTCGGAATTGATTCTTATTCTACCAGTTGGTGATACTTAAAGAGCTAGCTGGAGGATGTGGGAAAAGTAAAACCAATGGAATGAGGACTCCCACCCCACCCCTTGCCTCTTACCTCCAACCTAGCAACAGTCTCGCTTCATTTCCGAGCAAGGGCTGCACCGCCGATCCATTATTGAAAACACACGACTCCCAGAACCTTGTTCATTTTCATATATGCAGCTCGGGGCAAAGGGTTCTCTGCTGCAGCTTCCCTTTGATTTGAAAGCAATACAAAGAATAAAGGGAAATGAAAAATATGGCCATAGAGGGGCCGGCTCTTGATCCTTAAACACACACACGCACACATACACGTGAATCTTCCAGGTACATACAAAGGCACTTTTCCGAACGGGTGGTCACCAGCCTTTCCCCTTTCACAGTGTGATATTCTGGCAGCGCCACAGCTTTGAGCCGGCTCGTTTGCACATCATTTCAGCTGAAATCTACCTCCTCGGTGGGGAGACCCAAGGAAAGGAGCTGATACCCTTGCAGCAGCCCCTGCAGGGGGGCCACGGAGAACTGGATCACAGGTGGTGGGAGAAGTGTGTGAACCTGGGTCCGAGGCCTGCCCCCTGGGGCACCTGCGAGTCCTTGGCCCAGAGGCTGCCAGGCTCTGCGCTTCAGCACCCCCTCGTGGAATAACGAGCTGCCTGGGCGTCCTCCCAAGTCTAGTGTCTCTTAATGCACTGGAGCCTTTGTGCATGTGTGTCTGCTCAGTTGCTCAGTCCTGTCCGACTCTTTGGGCTCCTCTGTCCATGAGGTAATCCCGGCAAGAATACTGGACTGAGTTGCCATTTCCTGCTCCAGGGGATCTTTCCTACCCAGGGATTGAACCCGCATCTCCTGAGTCTCCCACACTGCAAGAGGATCCTTTACCCCTAGCACCACCTGAGGAGCCCCAAGATGCCTTTAGTCTTCTTCAAATTGTTTTTTTTAATTCCTTTTGTTCATTCATTTCACAAACATCAGTTCAGTTCAGTCGCTCAGTCGTGTCTGACTCTATGACCCCATGAACCACAGCACGCCAGGCCTCCCTATCCATCACCAATTCCCAGAGTCCACCCAAACCCATGTCCAATGAGTTGGTGATGCTATCCAACCATCTCATCCTCTGTCGGCCCCTTCTCCTCCTGCTCTCAATCTTTCCCAGCATCAGAGTCTTTACAAATGAGTCAGCTCTTCGCATCAGGTGGCCAAAATATTGGAGTTTCAGCTTCAACATCAGTCCTTCCAATGAACACCCAGGACTGATCTCCTTTAGAATGGACTGGTTGGATCTCCTTGCAGTCCAAGGGACTCTCAAGAGTCTTCTCCAACACCACAGTTCAAAAGCATCAATTCTTCGGTACTCAGCTTTCTTTATAGTCCAACTCTCACATCCATATATGACCACTGGAAAAACCATAGCCTTGACTAGATGGACCTTTGTTGACTAATGTCTCTGCTTTTTAATACGCTGTCTAGGTTGGTCATAACTTTCCTTCCAAGGAGAAAGCATCTTTTAATTTCATTCCAATCCCAAAGAAAGGCAATGCCAAACAATGCTCAAACTACCACACGATTGCACTCATCTCACATGCTAGTAAAGTAATGCTCAAAATTCTCCAAGCCAGGCTTCACCAATATGTGCACCATGAACTTCCAGATGTTCAAGCTGGTTTTAGAAAAGGCAGAGGAACCAGAGATCAAATTGCCAACATCTGTTGGATCATCAAAAAAGCAAGAGAGTTCCAGAAAACATTTATTTGTGCTTTATTGACTATGCCAAAGCCTTTGACTGTGTGGATCACAATAAACTGGAAAATTCTGAAAGAGATGGGAATTCACAAACATGAGTGTGCCTAAAGTGTGCCAGGCACTGGGTTAGAGGCTTAACATAGGGAAATGAATAGGGAATGCCCCTTTCCTGAGAACAAGGTCATTGCAAAGTGACAGAAAGTATACCTGAGGAGAGGGATCAGCTTGGTGCACTGCCCTGCTGATGGGAGTGCAAATTTGGGCCTTCCTTCAGAGGCCAGTTTGGAATCAGCTTCCAGATTGTCACATGCATACCTTATACGAGTCAGGAGTCCTGGTTGCTTAAAAGCATAAAAGATGTTGGCTTTTTTTTTTTTCTTAAGGCTATGGAGTAACTCACAGGGTCCCAGGGGAGGCTGCAGTCTCAGGCTCAGGTAGGGACATATGTGAGCAGGCAGCTGCCACGACCATAGCCAAAATCGCACTACAAAATAGTTGGGTATTGGTGGCCGCCACTTGCCTGCTGTGGGTGCAGAGCCTGTGTGCTGCGCCACCATCACCTCCTACGGCCAAATGGGGGGAGGGTGTCTGCCTAGCTGGGTGGACGTCACACACCTGCTCTCTAGACTCGAGGGAGCCACAGGGAAGGTTGGCACCCAACATTTTGTGCTTCCACAATGGCAAGTGGGCTATGCCTTCCACCCAAAAGTAGAGCCCCACAGGATGGTGATGTTGGTGGCCAAAATCATGACAAATGTCCTCCACACACACCTTGACCTGGAAATTCCATTTCTACATTTTAATCATTTAGAATTATGTTAATACTTCATAGGTACTCATTTATCCCACAAATATTTGTTGTATATATTACCATGTACTAGGCACTGGGAGATAAGAGTACAAAATGGATACTCTGTGCCCCCATGGAGCTTCCTGGGGAAACAGATATAAATGAAATCAGTCCCAAAGCAAGAGTGAAAGTACAAGTGAGCTGAGGGCTATGAAGGAGTCGGGTGGGCATGATGCCACCTGGCCCAGTCAGAGGCAGCAGGGAAGAAGGCTCTTGGGAGGTGAGGGTCCAGCTGGCCCTGAAGACAGAGGAGGAGGCATCAGGACCTGGAGGCCTGTCTGTAGGGACAAAACCATGAAGGGCCTAAAGAAAGGCCAGGTTAAATCATTTTCTGCTTGCCCTCATTTCACTGGGAAGCCATTGACACATTTGGAGGTGGTGGTGGTGGTTTAGTCACTAAGTCGTGTCCGACTCTTTGCAACCCTATTGACTGTACCCTGCCAGGTTCCTCTGTACATGGGATTCCCCAGGCAAGAATACTGGGGTGAGTTTCCATGCCCTTCTCCAGGGGATTTCCCACCCAGGGATCGAATCCAGGTCTCCTGAACTGTAGGTGGATTCTTTACTGACTGAGCCACCAGGAAAGCCTGTGAGGGATGTACAAATGGTGACATGACCAGATTTGCATTTTGCAAAGATCAGAACTGTGTGAACTGGACTGGGGTGCAGAAGGAGCAGGAAACCCAAGGAAGTGGTTATGCATCCAAATGTTTGGAGACGGCAGCACAGACAATATGAAGGTCAAGGCTGGGCTGAGCAGCAGTCTTGGTGTTAACCTTTGTAGAAATAGCCACATGGATTAGCAGTCATGAGAGAGAAAGGACACACCAAGTTTTCAGGCTTTGTCCTCCAGGAAACAGCATCACGTGCTCACATGGAAATGTGTCAGAATTGCATGTCAGAAAGTTGGGGCTAGGGAAGCCCTTGGAGATCATACAGTGCGAAAAGCAGGTTGTAAAATATGGAGAAAAATAGGATGCAGAACAAGGTCCAGTCGTTGCATATATTGGGCACAGGAAGGGCTACATCGAGTTCACTGTGGTGTTAGATTATCTTTCCTTTGTATATTTTGTGATAAATATGTAAATACTTTTGCAATAAGGGAGGAATTCAATCTTATTTTTTAAAATAAATTACCTAGTATATATATGACTCTTGTTATCAGAGAGGAAGCTGAGATGGGAAAATCTCTGGACAGGAAGAAAGGAGCAATCCAATTAATTACTACCATAGAAACCTTTTTTTGTTGTTGTTGTTTGAAAATGTTCATCTGTGTTTGAAAATGTTCATCTTTATTTGAAAACTCCTTGCCCTCTTGAAAGATTTTTTTCAAAGCTATATGCAAAGGGCCAATCCCCTTATATAGCCAGCACACTATTTAATAATTGAATGTGACTTCCCCAAATCATAAAAGTTCCAGAGACAGAAGGGGTGTTTGGAGTCAGCTGTGCTCCAGCAAATGATTACCTGCCAGGGTCTCTGGATCTTGGCACTCCTGCCACATGGACCAGCTGACTTTTGTCCTGTGCATGCTTCCTATCCTCCCTGGCCTCGCACCACTCAATGTTAGCATCCCTCCCCCAACTTGTGACAACAAAAAGTGACTCCAGACATTGCCAAATGTCCCCAAGGGAAGAATAACCCACACTGAGAACCACTGGCCTAAGTGTTGCTTACATACCTCAGGTGACAGAGACCTCACCACACCTATAAGCAAGCTTTTCCAACCCGGAGTTGCTGTTGGAGAGTTCAGCATTTCACTGAGCGACCATCTGTCTCCCTCCAGCTTCTTTCCTTGGGGCCAGTAGCAACTGTGTCCAATCTCCCTTTCCTATGATGCTTCTGCAGAGATCAACATAGTGCCCTGCTCTGCTCCCCATTGTCCCCCTCCACCTGCTGCCAAATCTTTTCTCTCCCAAGTTGAGCATTCCGCCTTCAGCTGTCCCTAATAGGACACGTTGGATCTTCTGTGGGTCCATGACTGCTCCAGGTCCTCAGTTACATATGATGCTTCAGGTGCAGGGTGGCCGTGGAGTGATCACCTCCCTCCTCTTGGATGCTCGTTCATGTAGTCCGCAGCTGTCACACCAGGACAGCATTCTGAGCTGCTGGCCAAAACGCTGAAGCTTTGTGTTGACACCATTCTCTTTGTGTTGACACCATTCTCTTTGGTCACTCTCCACACCCACACCCTCCCCCTGCCTCATTAGGACTATGTTTATCCTTCTCAAATTTCACCACTTCACAAGAAGTCTGTAACCGTGCTTGTCTCAGGGGACAGCAAGGTGGCCAGGGACGGGATGGAAGAGGAACTGAATTGCACACAATGAAGACTGCATATACATCTGTGCTTTTAAAACTTTTTTGCTGCATGCATGTATTCCCTGGTCACAGTAAACAAGCCAGCAAATAGATCCATGGGACATACTTCACCTGCTTAGGGTCACCCAGTCCATCCAATCTGTCCTGACCCATTTGGAAAGGGATGATGGATCTTCCAGAGTCCTCACTTTCATCCTCAAACACCTTCCAATTCTTCACTTAAAGCCATCCATGAGGCCAGGTGGAAAAAGACAAGGCTAGGCTCACCAAGGTACTTTTAAATCAAGGTACTGAGTGGTGACTTTTGCAGCTGGGACCCCAGGATTCCACCCATTTCATTCAAGAAAACAAAATGGCCCTCCTCTAAGTCATTACTATTGTGTATCTGGTTTCCCTAAACAGAGACCCACCGACTGGCCACCTTGCTTGCTTCCTCCTTCTTTCTGGGAAGTCTCTAACTGCAGGGCAAGCTGGTAGAAGTATCACCACCCAGAAAGATGCTTCTAGAACACTCTGGTGCAACTCACCCCTCTCACCATGAACCCAGCTCCTGCAGCCACCCCACGGCACACCTGGATTGTGGTGCTGAGAGCTGCTGAAGGCCTCATTCATTTAAGGGCAGCAGCAAGCCATCTTGAAGCAGCAGTAAGAATTGCACACACTGATAATGGCAAATTTATATGATTTATTCATACAATAACTCGTGGTGCACTTAACACACAGACAAGGCCACATTTTCAATAGCGTGGAAGAGATTAATTGATAAAACCTGTTAAGTAAATAATGAGTTTTGAATATAAATCACTCGCAAAAGGTTCTTTCCAAAACACTCGAAACAAGGATAAATTAGGACAAGGGTTTGGTAAATGTCAGCCTAGGGCCTGCTACAAACCCTCTCCCCTGCATAAATCCCAGTGCCTGTTGCAGGCAGGAAAAAGCAAAAGCCCTTATTAACTCTTGGCCTTTGTTTGCATCCTAATTCTTGCTCTCTGGCAAGTGCCAAGTACACTAGACCTCGTGTCTTTGTTTCCCAGGGCTCTGCTCCTCCTGCCCAGGCTGTGCCACGTGATCCTGTGTGGGTACCTCATCCAGAGCCAAGCCAAACCACAACTGTCTTCTCCAGCCTGTACTTGTCTCCATCAGAGGCCCTGAATCATGGCCCTGAATCCAGAGCCAAGTATGGCCATCATCTGGTGACTAGGGCCATTGGCTCCCAGCCATCTTGGGCAGGAAACTCTGTTTCAAAGAAAAGCCCTTGAGGGTGGGCTCTTGAGAACATCAGAGACTCGACAGGGAGGCAGCCTCTGCCCCAGCAAGTGAGTACATGGAAGAGACACCCAAGGAGCTTCGGTAGCACAAGTCCCCAACAGAAGTGAAGGCTCTGAGCATCACAACAGTATGGTGACCCAAGCGCCCCTATCAGTGACAGCCTTCTTAGCTTCAAGGTCTCTTTCACAGAAGAGAGACTGCCCAGGGTGGGAGGGGTGAGGTTGACAGCAGCTTCAACCACAAGGGGCTGTACCTAAGGCCCAAAGAGACGATGGGCAGAGGCCGACATGGGCAGCTGGCTTCCAGCTCAATGTGAGCCCAAGTCAGAATCTGAGACTCAGAGGAGGAGCTATAATCGGTTGGACTTGGGCACTGGGGAAGAAGCTGAGCCTCATTTGGGAATGTGTACACTCTCGTTCTCACAGTGAGGTGGGACAGCTTGGACACCTGGCAGGTGTCGCTGAAGTTGGCCTGAAGGAGGAGGGCCAGCCCCTTGCTAGGGTCTGGAGAAATCCTGCCTTCTGTAGCCGGCTGAGTCTTGTCTCTCAGCACACCCCACCATTTTTAACTGCTTAGAGGTGAGCATGGGCTGGGTATTTGTACACATACATTCACAGCAGCATTATTTGCAGCAGCCAAAAGGTAGAAACAACCCAAGTGCCCTCAGGGATGAATGGATAAACACAATGCAGTCTATCCACGCCATGGAACAGTATTCAGCCTTAAAAGGGAAGGACATTAAGGTACCTGCTACGATGCGGGTGAACCTTAAAGATATTCTGAGCGAAAGAAGCCAGGCACAAAATGCAACTAAATGCATGATCTCACTGATATGAGGTTCACAAAGGAATCAAATTCAGAGACAAAAAGTAGAATGGTGGCTACCAGGGGCTGGGGGAAGGAAAGAATGGGCAGTAACTGTTGGATGGGGACAGTTTCATTTTTGCAAGAGTTCTGAGGATGGATGCTGGTGACAGCGGCATAACACTGACTGTCCTTAATCCATGGTGTGTGCACTTAATAATGTGTGAGATGGTAAATCGGACATTATACACATTTTACTACAGTTTTTTAAAGCATACAGAAGTTGATAATTTCTGTCAAAAAAAAAAGATTAATGTAGGAAGGGTGGTGCAGTCATGACAACTGTTAACTAAGAACTGCCGGCAATGTGAAAAAGCAGGCTAACATTACCCTAGACCAAAACACCTGAACACAGGATTTAATGTGGTAGGTGTCCAGGTGTCTGGAGGTGGCTACTGGTCATCCTCACCATTTCCCATGTCTTCCCGATTTTACAAAATGAGCATATATACTCTTCTGACCATGGGGTGGAGAGACAGGGTAAATTAAGTACAAAAACCAACCACAAGAAAAGGAGAGGAATATGAATATTTATTAAATCTCTAGATTGGGATGGGTCTCATGTTTAATAGGAAAAGACAGGGAAGAAATCACATAGGAAAAGAGCAATTTGTTTGATTACTTAAGAAAGCAAAACCCGAAATTTAAAGGCAAACTCACATGAGATATACAAATGCCCAACAAATGTACACAGAGAACAATGATCAAGGCCATTAATAAGCAAAGAATTCAAAGCTCAAATAGGATTCTACTTTCAGCTATTATTGGGAGGGTGGGTTTTTTTGTTTGTTTTTATGGTCTGTATTATCTGTATCCTTGTTTGCTTTATTTTCAGTTTTACTATCCTAAGGGAGCAGGAGAGGACTAAAATGGAGATGCTTTCGGCAACTTGGCACTAAGCGTCCATCCTAAGGGATTAATATGAAACACACAAAAACATTTTATTCATAAAGTTGCTTATCACAACATTATTTACAATACTGAAAATCTGGAAATTGACTAAATTGCCAATAACTGAAAGAAAGTTTAGAAAATTAAGATAAAACTACACCACACAATATACCACCACCAATATAAAGTATCTGTAATAACCACATAGGAAAATAGGAATATAAAACTGCATGATAAAGCACATGGTATGATTACAACAGTGTAAAAAATTTACACCCCAAAAAGGCAAGATATTTAGCGACTATCTTGGTGTAAAATACTGATGTTTCCTTATCTTTTATTACATTTCTGTTCTCCATTTTTTTCTAAACTTAACACATTAATTTTACAATCAGAAAAAAAAACCTTTTATTAAAGTAAGGTGCCCACAAGATTCTTCAATGATGTTCATCTCATTCAAGAACGCAGTCAAGAGAGTTCAGAGCCCTCACTCTCTTGGAAGTAGAGGCATAGAAGGGGGCTGAGGCAGATGATTATGTATGGATGAATGGTGAAGGGGGGAGGGAAGAACCTAGGGGCGGGCTGGGAGGGAGGGATTGGCAAAGGAGAGTCAGGCACCAGCTCACAGACTGGCCAGCCAAGGAAAGGGGCTTTGTGGAGTCAGGGAAGACTCTGACTGCTCAGCGGAGGTCTGTGTAGACCCAGAAGTAGGCACTAACGGTGTTCTCAAAGGGCAGGATCAAAGAGGGATTTCAGGAAGACACATGGATTTTGAGGGGAGCAGGGAAGGAAAGAGGGGGGGAGGTAAACTACTTGGGAAGGAGGAGGGAAGGGCTGTGGTGATAGCAATGGTGGTAGAGAGGAAGAGGTCAGTTGGCAGAGGGAACTCCCTGCTCTGCACTTACACCAAACACACATGGCTCCTGCTGGACAAGTTTTTGCGGGCAAACAGGAGACAATCAGCCCACAGGAGGAACCTGTCAACAGCTAGGCGGATCAAGTCAACCAGTTCAGAGTTAACCTAGGGCACCTCTGTTCAGTTCACTTTCTGCCACACGGAAAGGCTGTAGCATCTGTCTGATACAGTGCCCCAATGCCCTACCCACACTGGCTCTTGAGCACTTGAAATAGGGCAAGTGCAACAGAGATTCTGCTTTTAAAATGTTGGTTGTGATTTCATTCACTGAAATTTAGAGTCACTGGGGCCTAGTGGCTACTGGTCAGCACACACGTGGCATAGTTCTCAAAGGGCACTCTTTGGAGGAGAAGGTCAGAAGTGCAGGCTCTCAGACCCCCGCCCAGACACCCTGAAGCAAAAGCTGCCCCCTCATGTATCTGAGCCTCTGAATTAGGGCCACTCAAGATTTCTGAGATCACTGGTCTGGGTTTCAAGTAAACTGCATGAAAGACCCCCTGGCTCAAGTGCAATAGGGATTTCCACAAAGAATGACTAGAGAACCATTCATAAAATGTGTCCAGTTCAGCAGCATTGGAGAAAAGTTACGTGATGCAACAAAGATGTGGTTTCCCTAAGCCTGGTCAAGATAAGGAATGTGGTCAGCTTTGATATGTGAAAACCAGAGAGCAGCTGCTTGTCTTGATGAATGCTGGAGATGTGCACAAATGGCCCCACCCTGGCATCAGTGTCAAAAACACAAAAAGCAACCATCACCTGTGAGCTGATTTAGAAGAGCATGCCCCTGCATGTGAAATGCAGCCGAGTTTCTAAAAGGAGACATATGTAAAGGGAGGCCAAGGAAAGCTAAGACCTAAGGAGGGAAGAAGCATTCTGAGTGTGCACCCTCACCGACAAAAGAGAAGACAGAAGCTCTTCCTGCAGAGTCAGATCTACATGCAAAACGCCCCCAAGCAGACCCAGCAGAGGCTTTTGTCACGCAGGTGAGAGACAGCCAGAATGCCAGTCACTCTGCTCTTTTCAGCACAGTTCAGCTTACAACTTCAGCAAGAGGACAATTTGGAGATTTTCTGATACTAAAATGTGCTTCAAGAAATAAAGAGAAAAAACGATGAGTGTACAGATGATAGTCAACCGGGAATTGGAAATAAAAGCTTCAAAATAAAAGCTTTGTAACTGTAAAGTAGGAGATAAAGCTAAGTACCCTGAAAAGACATCACGAGAAACTGGACTGGATTGTAAAATTCTGCATCGAAGTGATGTGAGCAATAGAGAGGATGGAGAAGGGAAAAGAAAAGGCTGACGGACACCATCCACAAAAGTGGAGGCTTCCAGAAGAGAAATGGGATCAGCAGAGAGGAACAGGGCCCTTCACTCCTCAAGTACAAACTGTTGGCAGAACATGAAGTCACTGATTCAATTAGAAGACTGTTTTGCCACCATATATGCGTCCACTGTAGGCTTAGTAAAAACAAAAATCTGTATTTGAAATTTTACTGATTTGAAGTAATCTTATAATATCTTGCCTTTTTGGTTACAATGTAATACAGTGCAGTAAACTAATTTGCTGTATTTTGGTTCACATTTACCTTTTAAACACCAAAGCAGCACATGTAAAGAATTACAAGAAGTTACTTTGATACAGGAGTACATTAATGTTTATTAACAGAGTGCTTCACTCTTCTGATGACTACTGATGACTGATCAACATGTAGTGAACACGACCTGTGAATATTCCATTATTTTTAAGATGACATAGGCTAAGCTTATTACTACCACCTGCTTTTCCTGGTAACTTTATTTAGTGAATACAGAACTACCATCTGGGGAATTAGAAATCACCTAATATGATATTAATGAATAGCTTTCACAGTTCTCAAAAGAATTTAGAATTTACTAAAATTAATGCTATTTGTAATAGCAACTAACAGTGATTATTTCCTTCCTGCCTCCTGGATAAATACATGTCTGCAACCAACAATCTCCAGAGAAGAAGAACACTAATGGTTTTGAATGTCTCAGTTCAGGGATACAGTTATGCCTTCAACTATTTTCCACTGTGAATAAAGATGCCTTTTAAAGATGGCCGTGGTGTTCAAGGGTCATATTACTTGCTAGCAAATTATTGTCTGTGCCAGAAAGTCTCTGAAAATTTTTAACTAAATTTCTCATACATGGCATGCCTCTAGTTTACTTAGCATTATTTATTATTTGATATAGAAATTCCACAGTAATCACCTCATGCATATTTTGTTTTTGGATTTGAAGATTTGCAATCTTGGAAAAGTTAGAGCTAGACTTTCAGGTATTGGCATCTAGCATTATTAAGTTTACATTAAAAAACCTAGGGTACATGTTGATATAATATTTTGAGTATATCAGGCTAAATTAGATATATTATTAAATTATAAACAAAAGAACCAGGAATTTATAGTGTCAAACCTAATTTGACATGTGGTTACATTTTGAAATGTACTACATTTCACAAATAATTGAAGTATTATATTTCTTGAGTAGAGTGCTATGTTCAGTCACTATGCTCCTGATAGCTGAAGCTATGACAATTTCAACTTGCTCACTCTGTGCTTATTCATTCAATAAATAAGCTATGACTGTTACCAAAAAAAAATAATAATAATAAAATGTAAAGGTTCAGCCCGATTATAATGACAAAATCAAAAGTTGCGGCTGTTACATATTCTTAGGCCAAATTACTGATGCAGGTTTTAACTCCCTGCCCCTGGGGTTGATTCCAATAGTATGGGTAATCATGAAAAACCAGCTCTAATTCCTTCTCTCACTGGCATTATATATGGTCTCTGTGGTTAGCGAACTCAAGGCATGAATGACTGGGGAAGGGTTCCACCCTGGGAATCATTATACACATTGTGATCCTGCAAAGGGTCAGAAGCTACAAAATACAGTTCCCCTGCATGAATGTCTGAAAAATTAGCCAGAAACTCCTGGGGATTGAAGCCCACCCACACAGTATACCTGTAGTCTACCGTGCGTATGGAATAGCCCATGACCTTTATATCTTCTAAGCTCGGCTTGTCAGAATTCCACTGAGGAGAGTCTGCGGGCCGAGGATACTGGCTATAGGCCACCAACTCCCGGGGATTACTGCGGACATGGGGCTCCTCTTCCTCACCATGGTCTTCAAAGAGCTTCAGGAGGTTCCGGCCTTCTCGGCACAGCTCCATGTGAAACGAGGGGATGGGGCAGCGTGGAGGGACACGGAGTCCCGCAAGTCCAGCAAGTGTGGGGAAGAGAGAGAGCAGCTCCACCAGGTCCCCAGTTTGCCGGCCTGAAAGAAGAAGCCACCCCATGGAGCAGGTTACAGCCCCACACGCTGACTTGTGTTCTTTTACAGCATTTATTTTTAGCCCAAGAGCTTTAGGAACAAAACCAATTCAGGTCCTCACCCAACAGCAGGGCAGAATGAAGGTGCCCTCAGCTTGCTGGCACTTTTAGCAAAGATTTAAATGTAGGACCCACCAGTGTCTGGGTGATTCAGGCAAGGCTCAGACTGCTGGGGAAAGTCTGTTGAGGACAGTCTGTTCCCAGCCTCATAGCATTGCCCAGCCGATCCCTCCTTTCTGGATATCTGCATCTCATCCATCTCCTTCTTATTATTGTAAATTACAAACAACATGAAATTTACTGCTGTGACCAGTTTTTTGTGCCCAGGTCAGGGGCACTCAGGATGTTCCCACTGTTGTACAGCCATGCCCACCACCCAGCACAGAACTATCTTCACCTTGCACAGCTGAAACTGTCCCTGTGAAATGACACCTCCAGCTCCTGGCACCACCCTTCTACTATCTGTCTCTGTGTGTCTACTGCTCTAGGCACCTCACAGACATGGAATCACATAGTGTTTGTCCTTTTGTGCCTGGCTTCTTTCATTTAGCATCATGTCTTCCAAGTCTACCCGGGTCATAGCACACATCAGTTTCCTTCCATTTTAAGGTTGGATGATAGCCCACTGTATGGATGTGCCATGTTTTGCTTATCCATTCATCTGTCAATGGACACTTGGGTTGCAACCACCTTTGGGCTACTAATAATGCTATGAAAATTTTTATGCATAGTTTTCTTGGAGTACCTGGTTTCAGTTCTGTGGGATACATACCTAAGAGTGGAACTGCCAAGTCACACGACTGTTCTATGTTTAACTTTTTGAGGACCCACCAAACTTTTACACAGGGACTGGATCATTTCACATCGCCACTGGCAAGGCCTGAGGGCTCCTGTTTCTCCACACCCTTGGCAGTGCTGCCATTTTCTGTCTGCTTTGATAAAGGCCATTCTAACAGGTATGAAATGATATCTCATTGTTGTCGATTTATCTTTAAAGGCTAAATCTTGTACTTTATTGTGACTCCTGTTAAAATTTACTGTTACTCTGGGCCATAACTCTAGCCTTTTTGGATCTTTAAGAGTTTGCTTTATATGGCTCAATTTTATTTCCAACATATTTGGTTTGTAAGTAAAATAAAAATAAAGGTAAAGAATATTTTTTAAAAGATACCTTTACAATGGCGAGGCCTGTCTAACACAACCACCTTAACCAGACAGTCCAGCTTGACTTCACTAATAAGGGCACAGGCCACCATGAAGTGTCCCCAGTGGTATACAGGTGGAACCCACAACCTCACAGTGTGCAGCATGTGTCCAAAGGGTTCACCCTGAATCTAATTCTCAGAAAGCAGTCAGACAAACCCAGACTGCGGAACACTGTACAAGATGGCTGCCCTGGATACTTGAAAAACATGAGTTCAGGGAGATACAAGGAGCCCAGGTGACAGCTGGCCATTGTAATAACTTTTCACTCAGAGTTGAGACAGGCGTGTAGGAGGCCCCAGAGTAGGGTTCTGAAGCCACCTGCTTGGGATTTAACAAGCTCACTGAAGCTGTTAACATCAGGCTCACTGAGGAAAAACTCTAGGGATCAAGGGCACAAGCCAGGAGGTTTTACCAAGAGAAGGTGGCAGCGTGGTGCATGATGGCGGCGGTAAGTGGGAGAAATGGTGTAGACAGATTCTGAATGAATGGTGGCAGGAGGGCTGAAAGACTGCTCATCACGTACAGACCGTAAGAGAAAAGACGGGCCACTATCAGCATGATTTTGATGGGCCACTATCAGCATGGTTTTCTGGCCCGGGCAACCACTGCCATTTCCTGAGAAGGGGAAGAGTGTCAAAGGCTTAAAGTCAAAGGTCAAATATTCAGCTTTGAGCATGTTAGACTGGCTATTGGAAATCCAAGTCCATGATCAAAGAAGATATACAGGCTTGAGAGAAAATTTGGAAAGAAATGGGATGACAGTGCAGCAACATCAATCTATAAGCTGCTCAACACCTCCCCTCTGAAGTTTCAAAAAGGATTCTCAACGTGTCAGAAGATTTCTCCCAGCAAATAAAGGGCTATGGTCATGTTTTCAAACTGTTTAACATTTTTATCAATGACATGAAAGAAGACAGTGCATGCAACACACAGAAATCAAAGGTTCAGGAAAAAACTGGGCAGTAGAGAGCAAACTTGGAAAGATCCAAAAAGGCCAGAAGGATGGACTAAAACCAAGAAAAATTTAAACAAGAGCCACTGATGGGACAGACCTGGCACCACACCAGATGGAGGAGCTGAGGTGGCTAACGTTCCCTTGCAGAGGGCTGAGTCCCAGCCAGAAGGACGCAGGTAATGAACTTCTGCTCACCTGTAAGGGGGAAGCCCCTGCCCCCTGCCCTGAGCTCAGAGCACACTCCTGTCACCTCCATGATGGCTCTCCCCATCTTGGGGTGGCCCCTGCTCTACCCCTCTCCCTTCCAAGCCCCCTATGAACAGGGGCCACCCTCATCAACTCTGGCACTGCCGCTCCCCTGCCCTAGGTAGAAAGGCCTGTGCTGGGTGGTGAGGGGGTTTCTGTACCAACTAAAGGCATCCCTGCTGTCAAGTAGCATCACTTCTGCATTTCCATACCTGGCTCTGGCACTTCTGAGACGGAATCAAAAGGGTCGAGATAAGGGAAAAACTTCTCGCCTTCCACCGGAAGCGGGGCTGTCCTTCCGGGAACATAGAACATCAGAGGCACTCGTGTAGTGACGTCAAAATTACTGTATTTCGCCCATTCTCCGTGTTCACCCAGAGCCCATCCTGGTCATAAAAATCAGAGCATGACAGAAATGAATCAGCACCTCACGGCTTGCTCACTTCAGTTAGACACCATTTCATTCCCTCTTGTAAAAGCCAGAGGAAGTAAAAACTCACCATCTAGAAGAAATTCTGCTAGAATTACCACACAGAAAGGTAGGAGGTGGAGTCATTGTTGACTCAAATCACACAAGCTCAGATCTGCACTTGTGAGTGTGTACCACAAAAACAAGATCTGTGAGACTGGAGCACAGTTTCTCACATTTCAAAAGACATGCGTATCTTTTTCAATTTTTACGACACACCACAGACCAAAGAAAATAACTTCTGGTTCCACATGCTTAACCTTGATTTAAAAACAACTCCTAAGCCTCCTTTAAAATACCTCTTGTAAAAGACAGCTTGAATACCCCAAGTTGGCAATTTCCAATCACTTTGAGTGCTATTTTTGATATAAAAAATATAAAAGAGAGAGACTGTACATTAAGTTGGAGAAGGCAATGGCAAGCCACTCCAGTCCTCTTGCCTAGAAAATCCCATGGATGGAGGAGCCTGGTAGGCTGCAGTCCATGGGGTCGCTACGAGTCAAATGCGACTGAGCGACTTCACTTTCACTTTTCACTTTCACACAGTGGAGAAGGAAATGGCAACCCACTCCAGTGTTCTTGCCTGGAGAATCCCAGGGATGGCAGAGCTGGGTGGGCTGCCGTCTATGGGGTCGCACAGAGTCGGACACGACTGAATCGACTTAGCAGTAGCAGCAGTACATTAAGTATTTCATATTAAAAAATAAACAAAATCACGTCAAGCTGCCATGCACAGGTTCAAGAAGGCTTCTGTGGTTCAGATGTAGGCAGTCCCAGGAGGGCCCTTTGGGAAGGGCCATTTGTCATCAAGTGCAATTGCCTCAGAGCAGAAGCTAGCTTCCAGCTGGCCTGGGCTTCACAGGGCTGCAGGGGCCATGGTAGCACTGGAGGAGGAAACTGGGCACTGAGAAGGGGGTTCTGAAGCTGATGGCAGATCATTAGGGAAACAGTGAAAACTTATGACACCTCCATACTTAACAAAATAATATGGGTCTTTATGAGGTGTAAGGTAGGCTTGTGAGAAATGACATAGAGAACTGTCTATGACATTAAGTGGAAAAAACAAACCAGGGAACAAAACAGGACACAAGCACAATTGATCTTGCCATGTTTTACAGCTATACATTATGCACATACACACTCATGACATAGAGTCCCACGTATATGCGTGACTGAAGGATGGATGGCTATCCGTCAGCACCAGTTAGCTCTGGGCAAGTAGGATAAAGGGCAGTGTGCTCTGTGTGCTTCTTTCTCATCACAGTGAACACATGCTATGATCTAAAATTGTCCCACTTCATATCTGACAATATTAAAGAATTATTTTCCTGTTTCTAAGTAGGACAATAGTAGTATAGTCAAACTTCAAAAGAGCCAAATTTATTAGAGATACTGTTTAGAAAACTTAATTACCTGAGCCTGGCTTCAAAACAATTTGGGGATGGGCGTGTGGGTGAGGATGAGACCAACAAGACTGCTGTGAGTGGATAACTGAAGCACAGGAACATGGGGAAAGGAGCTCACTGGCCCCAAACACACCCCAGAAAAGAATTCTTTTAAAAATATATTTTCATTATTGGAACAAGTGAGAAACTGCCTTAGAGACCCATAGTAGTGAACCCCAGGATCCCAGCAGAGAGGACAGCGAGGCTCAGGCCTGAAGGCCATGTTGGGCTCTGCCAGCATTGTTCTGCACCCTCCTCAGACAAACTAAGAGTCATTCCAACCCTCTCAGTGAGAAATGGGGGCTCCTGCTGAGTTCACCAAGAAAGAAAGGTTAGTATGAGGTCCATCCTGCCCACCCACCTCCACCAGCCAAGATACTTCTTCGACTCAAAAGAGGCCTGGCCTCCATGGAGAGAAGTCCTGGGTCTAACAAGGTAGACACAAAAGCACCCAAGACTGCCGACTCAGGGCACTCCTGATTCACAGAAGAGAATATACACCTATTTCACGCAAGTTAGGGAAGTTTTCACAGACAAGTTCAGATGCTTTGAGTGACTTGCCAGGGCCATTCAACACACTTACCATGATCCGAGGTAAATGCCACAATTGTGCTGCTGGCCAGCTGAAGGTCGTCCAGAGCACTCAAGAGGCGGCCGACCTGTGTATCCAAATAGGATACACAGGCAAAGTAGCTCTGGCGGATTTTCCGCTGCAGATAAAAATAGTAATGCAAGTGACTACGATTTAATGTGTATGGCATACCCAGATACAGTGCTTGTTTGAGCGCCCCTCTGAGCCCCAGCCCTTTGGTGCCCTTGGTGACATTTTCAACAAGAACAGAACCCTCATTCCCTCCCCATACCCTCGCCTCCACATGTGTGTGTGATAAGTTGCTCAGTCGTGTCTGACTCTTTGTGACCCCATGGAATATAACCCTCCAGGCTCCTGTGTCCATGGATTCTCCAGGAAAGAATACTGGAGTGGGTTGCCATTTCCCTTCTCCAGGGGATCTTCCCGACCTAGGAATTGAAACTGCACCTCTTATGTCTCCTGTATCGGCAGGCAGGTTCTTCACCACTAGTGCCTTCCACAGCCACAGCCAAATTCCCACTTTCAGGGCAAATCACCAAATCAGTTTTCACTTTTGGGCACAGATCACAGTGGATGGATATGCCTCTTACTATTCTTTTCTGTCTCCTTCACATATCCTTATGAGTCCCAGGAGATGACCATGTACACAGAAACTGACCCCTCAGCCTCCCAAACTCTGAAGTGAAGTGAAGTGAGGTCGCTCAGTCGTGTCTGACTCTTTGTGACCCCATGGACTGAGGAGCCTTGTGGGAAAGCTGGAATATAACCCTCCAGGCTCCTCAGTCCATGGGATTTTCCAGGCATGAATACTGGAGTGGGTTGCCATTTCCTTCTCCAGGGGATCTTCCCAACCCAGGGATCGAACCCAGGTCTCCCGCATTGTAGACAGATGCTTTACCATCCCAAACTCTGAGAGTCACGCCAAAGATGCCATAAAGCTGTATTCATATCCTGGGCTGCTCTAACAAAGTATGACCTACTTGGTAGCTTGAAACAACAGAAACGGATTGTCTCCCAGTTGTGAAGGCCAGAAGTCTAAACTGAACGTATAGGAAGGGCCAGGCTCTCTCTGAAGGCTCCAGGAGAAGGATGTTCTAGTTTAGGGTGGTGGCTGCAATCTCTAGGGCTCCAGCCTCTGCCCTAGCCACCCATGGAGTCCTTCTCCTGTCTCTCTCCTCTTCTAATGAGAACCCGTCACAGTGGATGTGGGCCTGGCTTATGGCAGCATGAGCTCACCCATGTTACATCTTCCAAACAAGGTCACATTCTGAAGACCTGGGGGTCAGGACTGTCACGGATCTTCCTGAGGGATACAACTCAACCCTAAGGGCGGCCATGAGCAGGCCTCTCCTCTGGGCCGTTTGTCACCTGGCAGGAGATCATAGCCACATTCTCTCCAACAAGCTGCCTACGGTGCACCCTCCCCAGACTCTCAGCCCAAGTGGCTCCTGGAGCAGAAAGTGTCTGCTGGCCTGACTCTGCCCCTGCCTTTTTCATGGGAAGGAAGGAGATCGTGTTTTCAGTGTCTTCCTGGGCCGCCTGCATCAGAATTCCCATAAAAACTTGTGGGCTGCATGGTGTTCTCGCCCCACTTTGACTCAGAGAGCTGGAAGCTGGGAGTGGAGTCCGAGAACCTGCATTTCCCACAAAGCACACCTGGCAATTCCAACAGGAAGACAGTGTGAAAACACTGTTGTCTGCCTTCCCATGTAGAGGACCTGTTGGAGTGTTCATGTGTAACAGAAGGGCAGGGCCACATATGGAATATTCCAGAAAGAGTGTCCTCAACATCCACTTTGCACTTCAGGGAAGGGGGGCTGGAAAGTCAGCACAAGGATTCTAACTCTGGAATTGCTCTACCCCCACATCATGACAAATGGACCCCAGACACAGCAGCTGGACAGCGCTGGCCGTGTACGTGCCCCGCTCCCTCTGCACCAAGGCCCCATTCACTAAGCCACCTCCTGACACCAACAGGGACATGTGTCAGCTTTCCCACAGAGGGGACTCACCAGGACCAGCAAATCCAGAGTTTCAGCTGGCACAGGAGTCGCCAACCACCCTCCA
This sequence comes from Bos grunniens, assembly GCF_055505025.1. NCBI lineage: Eukaryota > Metazoa > Chordata > Mammalia > Artiodactyla > Bovidae > Bos > Bos grunniens. The sequence goes on along the minus strand of NC_141194.1, from coordinate 112,344,174 downwards.
CCTGACAGACTGTCAGCTGGATTCAACATCATCTCCCATCAGTGAGGGTCACCCAGGCTTTATCTCCACCCTGGGGCCCCAGCCAGTGAGTTCCCAAGTCTCCCAACAATCCCCTTCTTTGGAATGGGGATGCTGAAGGGGAGATCTGTTGATCCACCCAGCACATCCATCCCTGGCCCCTGTGCTCCACAGGATGCTTCACACATAGAAACTTGGTACCTGAAAGTCAGCAGGAATCGGGCCATAGGGCACACTGAGATTTAAGGCTTGGATGTCCTCCCGCTGCCTGAGGTCCATCCAGGGGTTGTAAGCTACCAGAGGAAGGCCAGTGGGGACCTGGGGGTCAGGAGCCAGGCTGACGTTCTCCAAGGGATATAGCTTCTGAAATTCCTTGGGGGAAAAGCACACAAAGCCACCAGGATGTCACTCTTCTGGCAAAGGCACATGCTGGACGTCTTCTCTCAATCTGTGATGCACTGACACAGGTGTCTCCCCCTCTGAAAGTCACTGTCACGAGATGCCAGTGCTAATGAAATCACTCGACTGGTTTCCTGCAAACCAATCAGTAACAGCTCTCTTCCTTCATAGGGACCGATGCCCTCCTATTTCTGTCACCACCTCCCCTCCAACTAGAAAACATGTGGAGAGGTGTTGCCAGCTCCCCGAACCACTCTCGTGTTCAGACAGTCACTGGGAGAGCTCACAGGTTACGATTATAACAGTGAAAGCACATGAGACACAGCAAAGGGGACAGTCTGGGGGACACCAGGAACAGCCCTAGTTCAGTCACACAGGATGTGAGTCATTCCCCCAGCAATGAGTTATTTGACATTTATGCCACGCTGCCAGCTGGGAAGCGGAGGCTCATGAAAGCCTCAGGGCCCAGGGCCTTGACGAGGTTGGTCACCCAGGTACCCTCTGCCTGCACAGATCAAAATCCCAGACTTGAGGCAGGAAAACAGAGCTTTCTGTGGACAGTCCAGGCCTAGGGAGCAACTTGGCAGTTCTGGGAGAGGGGAGAACACTCACTCCCAGGAGCCAGGTTCCCCAAAGCTGGGCCAAGGTCCAACCTCACGAGCAGGCCCAGGGGTAGGCTAACTCCTTCTCCACGGGACACAGAAGTGAGTCCCCCTCTGGCAAGGGGACTGACAGGTCCTGCGAGGAAGGCCCGATGCCCTGGCCAGTCAAAGGCAGACAACCACAGCATCAGAGAGCAGCCTCTGGTCTCCACTCCCATCGCAAACGACAGGCATGCTTTGTGAAACCAAAAGGATGGGCTGCTTAAGCCCGGGGAAAACATGATAGGGAAAACTGAAAAATATTCTACAAAAGAAGTGACTAAATACTCTAAATAATATGCATGTAAGCACAGGATTTTAGGCTCAAACAAACCACACAGGACCCTGTGTTTCAAAGCTCGGTGGAAAGGCAGTTAAGTTGACCAGGGTTGCACAGCCCCTGGAGGGGTGTCTCAGGGATCATTGCTTAGCACGGGCTAGGGTGGCCGGCTCTGCCACCCTTCTCCATGATGATTTCACCATCCACCACTACATGACTCACTGTATCCAAGGAAAAAACCCTCCAGTGGAGGAAGTAGAAGACCCAGCGTTTCCAACTAGATTACTACCCTAAGTCTACTTCTTAGCCTTGACCTCTGAAACCCAGCATCCCACCACTGAGTACACCAGTGCCATCAGGTAGCCCTGGTGACTGGGGACAGCCAGATGTGGCCACTTTTACGCTGACCCAGCTACTGCAGCTGTGCTGGACCAGCCCTCAGCCAGCTCTTCACCTTGGGGTATCTGAAGGGGATGTGTGGCTTATGGTACCCCACAGCCAGGAAGAAAGGACTGGCCGATGTTTTCATCTTTCCCAACAACTGTATAGCTTGCTCAGTGCTCTGCTTATCAGGCAGGGTGCCTTCAGGCACATCCACCACATCCACGGGGCACAGCAGGTTGGCATGGAGTTCTCCATCTGGTCCCCTACAGGTCTTTCAAAACAAAACATACAAAATCAGCTTTGTAAATGCAAGAAACAGAAGCCATGAGAGTTTCACACAACCAATTCAGCTTTTTTACCTCCAGAACATTAAGTATTAGTCATCCAGACTAGACAGGCACACAGGAAGCAGTACCGAAACACAGAAGTGTTTCTTGTTTTCCAGGCAGAGGCCAGAAGTCCACCAGCACTTAGCTTCCTGCTGTATATCTTCTGTCTCTACACCATAATTAATTAAAGGAAACCCAAGTAAACTAACGATTAAAAAAATAGCTGTCTCCAACTCAACAAAAAAAATAGACAAAGGACTTGAATACATATTTCCCCAAAGTAATTACATGTAGAGATACTTAATGTCATTAGGGAAATGAAAACAAAAAAGTTTTCAATCTCAAAGCCAGACTAAAGCTTCTAAGTGACAGAGCTACACTTAACTGGATAAAGTGATAGTTGGTAGAATTTCGAGGTCCTCATGTACATCATGCACAGGATGGAACTGAAACTACTGCTTCATTTCCTAAAGCGGCCACGTTGGCCACAAGGCCAATTTCAGTTTGGACCATGGTTTCTACCTCACAAACACGCAGAGGCAGTGGCAGCTGCTGCCACATCTCGCTGGAGAGCATCCTTTCACAGGCCTGCCTTGCCCACGCCGCCCTGCCAGGAAGCCACCTGCCTCTCAGCACCCACTCAGCCGCCATGCTCACATGGTCTGCAGCACCCCTGGGGATGTGGTGCAGTCAGACCCATCACTGTGAGAATGATATGAAGGATGGCTTCAGGGACCTGGCATTTGTGAGACCACTAAAAGGAGGGAGATGATCTCAGGCAACAGAAGGCTTGAGATGCAGTCTTTCAACCTCATTCTGTTAACACTCAAGCCACCGGCCAAAGGTCAGAGCCCTCTGGCTTTCACTGTATTCTGAAATAAAAGTTGTCACAAATTTAGAAAATTCTTCTGCACCCTACCAATCTCCGCCAATCCATACCCTTCTCCCACATGGTGGCTCTAAAAACCTCTGAGAAACATGTCATTTCTCAGTGCTCTAGCTGATGTTCTGAATTTCTTAAATGTGAGTTTTAGTTGCATTTATACATGGGGGGGGGGGGTGGTTCCTCTGAACCATCATTAAGTTTCTTTATAGAGTCCTTTTTTTCATAATGCTCTAAAATTTTAAAGCCCCTATCAAAGGTATCAGCACCAGAACACATCCATTAGGCACGAGACAGAGAAGACAGACAGTTGGAAAGCCTTTCTCCCCATCTGGGCTGAGACACTCAGTGCACAGGTCTGTCTTCTCCCTTCCATGTCTCAGCATCTCCTCTAATCCTCTGCACAGAGCTTTATCCAGGAACACAAAAGAGCCATTAAATAAGTCTTGAACATTAGAGCAGAAGCTTCTAGAGTGACACATCCCAGCCAGCTTCTAAAAACTCAGCCACCTCTCCACTGGACCTAATGCCAAAGATCCTAACACTTGTCTCTGTCAAGTCATGATCACCAACCAAAGCCACAAAGCTCACCATAGAACCAGCTAGAAAGAACATAGAATACATGCAATAGTTGACTTTGTTAAACAGAGAACAAGAGGTTCCTCTTCAAAACAGTACCCCTTTCAGAGCCTCACCTTGGTGTTTTCATACTTTTCAGAGGAGGGATGATAAGGTGGAACAGACCAGCTATATGGAGAATCATCACTATGATTGGAAGATATGCCTTGGGGGGGAAAAGGAAAAGTCATTAAATACAGCATAGCGAGTCCCTCAATGCCCTCCCCACCCAAAATGTACACTTTGCACACAACTGGGGAAGGGCCAACCCCCTCTTCTGGCCTCAGTCTCCTCATGTATAAGATTAGGAGCTAGGCCAGATGACAATAAGTCCCCACAAGAGCTGTCCCTCTGGGCTTCTTCCTGAGCGCTGGACCTGGCCCGGAAGAGCTCTCACTGGCACCTCTCCCCACCCAACGAGGAAGGCAGCAGAGGCACGGGCATAACCAGGGATGGCTAGGCCAGGGGAGGTTCCACGAAGGGGGTGCCTTGTTGGATGCCAAGCAGACAGGAAGCGAGGGGAATGGGACTTGAACCCCTGCCTTAGGACGTCAGGTCCAGTGCTCATTCATGACGCAGAAACCCACCCAAGCTCAGCAGTCCACAGTCTATTTGGGAAAACAAAATAACAACATGCAACACCCAGGAAGGACGGCAGGCGTCTGGGGAGGAGAAGCACTGTGGAAGCAGGGAGCCCTGGGCACAGACGGGACATGGGTCTGGGCAGGGGGCACAGTGAGGGCCCTGGACAGAGGGAGGGAGGGAAAGCCTGTGCGGCTCAGCAGGGAGGAGTTGAGAGGGCAACACGGGCACACAAGGGGACTGCCATGACGAGCTGGGCAAGGTGGGCCTGAGGCAAAGGCAGAGGGCTTCTCAACACCACAGGCACCGAGACATGGCTCAGACCTGCTCCAAACCCCAGCGCTGCCCTCCATGCCCATGCAACCTTGGGCGAGTGACCTGACCTACCCAGCCTGTTTTCTCCCTGGGGAAGTGACACCCATTAGAAAAGCCCGCCCCCAGCCTGCCAGAGGATCAGGGCGGTGGCCAGGCACTCAGTCGAGGAGGCCAAGTCAGCCTCGGGCAGGCCTCTCCCTGACAGAACAGGTTCTTGAGAACAAAGACCCTCTTGAAAAATGTGTCTCCAGAAGGGCTGCAGTGCTGCATTCCTCGTCCCCACTAAGACAATTCCATGAGCTCATTCTTGGGAGGAAGGAGGCCCCCGTCCTGAAGCACCATCTCCCCTCCACTGTGTCTCCTTTCCTGGACTCTCCCTCCAGTGGTGCTCAGGCAAGGGTGTCAAGATGGGAGCAGAAAGTTCTAGTGCTGCGAGCCTTTCAGCCACATAACATGATTCCTGGCAGATTCGCCTTCAAAACTCCCAACTTTGCAGCCCCTCCTGATAAGTGCTCCGTGGGACAGAGCTTGGGCTCCCAATGCACCCCCATGCTCCCCTGGGAAGGGAATCAAGGCAGCTGCCACTCCAGCTTCCCAGAGGAGGAATGGGAGGATCAAAGATGATGAATGATTTGCCTGAGGTCAACTGCACAGCTAAGCAGTGGCAGGATTGAAGGCAGGAGGAGAACGGGACAACAGAGGATGAGATGGTTGGATGGAAGCACGGATTCAATGGACATGAGCTTGAGCAGGCTCCGGGAGTTGGTGATGGACAGGGGAGCCTCGTGTGCTGCAGTCCATGGGCTCACAAAGATTTGGACCCGACTGGATGAGGGAACAACAACAAAGCAGTCGCAGAGCTGGGACTGGAAGCCAGGGGCCCGCACCCCAGTGCTACTGCCCATCAGCAGTTCACTCTGCCTCCAGAGATGCTCATCCCATGGAAGGTGGAAGTGAGAGAACCTGAAAACAAGGGGGACTAAACTACTGTGCATGTCTCTGTTAGACCACCATGCTGCCATTAAAAATGATGGTGTGAAGAGTCACTACGTGGGGAAATGTTTGTGCTTAAAACACTCACAGTATATGACTGTATATACAGGCAAATCTCAAATCAGAAAAATAATGCACTCATCAAAATACAGCTCTTCTCCATGTGCCACAAGTACAAGTAATTTATATTCTTTATACTTTCCTTCTTTTCCACCCAACTTTTTGCAAAATAACCATGAATTACTTCAAGGTAAAAAAAAAAAATAAAGTATGTGCTTCAGCATTCTCATTTTGGCATTAAAGAGAGCTAGTTCACCAGGTAGTGTTGAAAGTCAGAGACCCTGGTACCAGCTCACTCTCCTCTTTCTGACCTAACTCACAGACAGTGGGCAGACAACCCCCACAAAACTGCAGCCTCTTCACTGGGCAAGTCAACAGAGCTGCCCTTATCTTACTTTACTGCCAGGGAGCCTGGAGTACAGGGGGTCAGGTGCAGAGCTGGACTCACAGGCAGTGCTGGCCCCCGCTTCCTTCCCCCCATCACCAGTATCTGAAAGGAAGGAAAAGCTCTTCTACCATTTCTCATTTGGGTGAGAACACAAAGTAAAGGTGAGAAGTGCTACTTTGGACAAAGATGTCAGTGACTAACAAGGTGTCCACCGAGCCCAAAAAGGCCTCTGCAGAGAGAGCTCCAACCCCAGGAGGGGTCTCCAGTCCCCAGGCACGAAAAAAGAGAGAGCCCAGACTCTGCAGGGCAAGCAGTACCAGGGTGAAAGACTTTTCCAACCGACATGGTCACGTAGCCGTTCTCCTTGAAGTACTGGGGGATGGTGGAGAAGTTTCCAGCGTGCACCCTCCAGTAGGAGTTGAAGTCATACAGGCGGGTAGTGTCTGGTCTCCTCCCAGTGAGGAAGGACACGCGGCTCGGGGCGCACACGGCTTGCTGGTAGGGAGCAGAAGCAGAAGGACACGTCCTCAGAGGAAAACAACGTCTGGCAGCTAAAAGGTAACCAGGCAACCTCCCGGGTCCTCAGCTAACAGCTTGGTGGCTGAGTCATGCAAATCTCAAAGCCAACCAGCTGGATTTGGGCCTCATGCCAGAAAGAAGTCTTTCCCAAGAGGAACGGAAGGCCTCAGCCCCTCCATCCAGCAGATGACTGTGTCCTGCCTGATGGCGTCTCTCGGGGGCCTGGAGCGGGCAGGGTCTTGGGGGCACAGGGGGGAGGACCACCATGGCAGCACCCCCTCCTTCTCAGCACCAGGCAATCCCCAATGTGGGGGAGAAAGCTGAGCAGGACTGGCCTGAGCACGACAGGACCAGGGCACACCCTCCACCCCAGGAGAAGTACCCCTTGAAGGCAACCAGCTGTCTTGCCAGTGGACAACCAGGTTTCTCAACCACCATTTTCCAGACCATGCTCCCCTTTAATAAAGAGATGCCATCCCACAACCCTCAGTGCACATTGGGAGGGGGGCACACCCAGAGGTGCCCAGACATACCTGGGCAAAGGCATTCTGGAAGAGAAGGCTGCGGGAGGCCAGTTGGTCGATGTTTGGGGACCTTATGAGCTTGTTCCCATAACAGCCCAGGGAGGGGCGTAGGTCATCCACGATGATGAGAAGGACATTCAGAGGATCTGCACGGGGGAGGGGCTGCAGTGAGATCACCTGGACTGACACTTAACCCCCACCAGTGGCAGATGCTAGGGTGCCAAGAGGCCTAAGGCTGGCACCAGAGCCTTGACAGCCCAGTCAGCCAAGCCAGGGAGAGTGGAAGCGGACGCGCAGTGGAAGCCCCAGTCCTGGGTGGCAAGGTTAGGCTCTGGCCATGGCCTCAAGCCTGGATGAGGGAGGGAGGGAAGGATGGAGAGAAAGAACAGGGAGGGAGGGCAGGAGGGAGGGGAGAAGCGATGGTCCGTAGGAGGGAGGGGAGGAAGCATGGACGGAATGGTAGGAGAGAAGGAGCGAGGGAGTTAAGGAGGGACGTAGCCAGGGAAGGAGAGACGACCGAGCCGCGCAATGGGGACGAAGGACGCACCTGTGGCGTTGCCTGGCGCCGCGGGTCCGCGGGAGGCACAGACAGCACCCAGGACCAGGCCAAGCCATAGCAGGGAACGGCTGGGTGGCGGCATTTCTGCCCCAGAGCAGCCGCTCCAGGGCGACGGCGACAGGTTTCGGCAGGGCCGGGCCGCCCCCGCCGCCTGTCCCTCATCGGAAACCCAGGAGAGAAGCGAAGCGGTTGTAGCCGCCGCACAAGCCGGGCCCGGGGCGAGCGCGAGTACGCCTGCGCGAGATCCGGGCCACAGTGGGCGGAGCCCTGACTCTAGCACAGCGCCCGCCCCGCCCAGCGGCCCCGCCCGCCTGGTGGACCTCCTCGCGGGGAGCGGTGGCCCCGCCCACCTGGCCAAGCGTCTCGCGGTGGCCCACCGCCCCTGTAAGACAGGAGCACAGGGGCTCTTTCCAGGTGTCCTCAAAGATTTCCGTTGCAACCACTGTCCTCAACCAGCAGTTTCCCGCCTCTTTGCCTTTGCTCCTGCAATGCTTTTCACCTAGAAGCCCTTCCCTTCCCTCTTCTGTCTATAAAAGTCATATTTCTCCCTGCAGATAAGCCCTAATGCCATTCTCCTTCCATAGTGTCCTTTGAGAGCCCACCTTGCTCCATCTAAAAGGACTCCTCTCCTATGCATTTGTTCAACACTTATGAAGTACACCAGATATGTATCCTGAGCACTGTTGGCGGCTTGTGAGTTCTAAGTCCCTACCCTGGTTGAGCTTGTGGACAATAAATGACCAAATAATTTGGGGGGGGGGCATGGGGAATTTCGTGTTATTTTCTATGGGGTGACCAGGCAAAGCCTCAATAGTAAAGTCTCATTTGAACAAAAACTTGAAAGAAGTGAGGGACCATTCATTGTGGAGAGCATGCTGACAGTGTGAGCCAATGGCACAGTGGTTGGTGTGGCTGGAGGGGAAACAGGAGATGGGGACCAGGTAGGAGGTGGGAGAAGTGACAGTCACAACTCTTTGATGGCAAAAATCATTCAGTGTCTGTCTGGGGCTTAGGGTTGAGAAGGATGTCACAATCCTCTCTCTGTCTCTGACTCACCTCTCCCAGTGTAAGAACCTAGCAGAATGCCAGGCAGATTGGAGATCTTTTCTTGCATACAATAATCCATACATGTTAGTATTGTTACTGAGGGTTTCCTATGCCCAGAACACGTGCTAATTTTCTCCTCACATGAACACTGTGAGCTAGATGCTACTATCATTCCCATTTCACAGATCCAGAAATTGCAATTCAGAGGGGCTAAATCACTCACTCTATCACACAGCCAGGAAGTGGAGGCACAGGGTGAACTTCCATGATAAGGAACCTAATCTGTTGGTAGCCACAATGCAGTCATTGCAGGAGGCCTGCTACCATTGCCACAGCACCTGCTTTGCTGTTTCCTCAGGTCCCCGCAGGGTACCTGTTCGCACTGCAGCCTGGCTGGCTTTCCCCTGCCTGCCCTGCCTAGGAAGGGCCAGCTTCCACCTGCACTCACCAGACTAGACCATGCTGAATCCTTTAGGATGGGCCAGCCCAGCCAAGTGCCCAAGCTGCCAGGCTTGAGGTGGCATCTCATCTGCCCCTCTGCATGCTGACATTACACTTGCATTCAGTTCAGTTCAGTAGTACAGTTGTGTCCAACTCTTTGCAATGCCATGGACTGCAGCATGCCAGGCTTCCCTGACCATCACCAACTCCTGGAGCTTACTCAAACTCATGTCCATGGAGTCAGTGATGCCATCCAACCATCTCATCCTCTGTTGTCCCCTTCTTCTCCTGCCTTCAATCTTTCCCAGCATCAGGGTCTTTTCCAATGAGTCAGTTCTTGGCATCAGGTGATCAAAATATTGGAGTTTCAGCTTCAGCATCAGTCCTTCCAATGAATACAGGGCTGATTTCCTTTAGGATTGACTGGTTTGATCTCCTTGTAGCCCTTGCATTGGTGGCTGCCTTTTCCTTCCCCAAAGTCTGGCCTCTAATGTTTCAGGAAGCTCTGAGCCGACCCAAGGACCCCAGTGTCTATTTAGAAAATTGCCACCTGAGGGCCACCTCCAGGCAACATTCATTAAGAAGCCAAAAGATCTCAGTCATAGGACCATAGGGTAATGGATTTGGCCAACAACCACGTGAGCCTGACAGAAGACTCTGTGCTCCACAAGGGAATGCAGCCTTGTGACACCCTGAGCAAAGGATCCAGCTAAGCTGTTTCTGGACTCCTGATCCATGGAAACTGTGAACTAATAAATGTGGGGTGTTTTTAAATTTTTTAAAATTTATTTGTTTATTTTAAATTTTATGTATGGCTCTGCTGGGTCTTGGTTGCTGCGTGGACTTTCTCTAGTTGTAGAAAGTAGGGGCTACTTTCTAGTTGTGGTATGTGGGCTTCCCATTGTCTTGGCTTCTCTTGTTGTGGAGCACAGGCTCTAGGACATATGGGCTCAGTAGTGTGGCTCCCAAGCTCTGAAGCACAGGCTCAGTAGTTGTGGTGTATGGGCTTAGTTGCTCTGCAGCATGTGGGATCCTCCCAGATCTAGGATCAAACACATGTCTCCTGCATTAGGAGGCAGATTCTTTACCACTCACCTGCCAGGGAAGTCCAATGTATGTTGTTTTAAGTTACTAAATTTGTGGTAACTTGTGAAACATTACAAGATAAATACAACATTGTTCATTCATATAATGAATAGGCCTTTGACTGCAAGGTCAGATTCCTTCCTAGGGAGACCCTAAAAAAACTCAGGCAGGTGTGGAAGTGCTTTGAAAAATGAAATGCAGAAGTAAAGGGAGATGATAGTGGAGGAAAGTGAAAGCAAATGCTGAAGACGGACATTGTTGAACACATAATCCAATTTCAGGAACACAAAGCAGCCTTCATTGCTGTAGACACCCTTGATTTTAATGATTCTCATGACTTAAAATTTCAAAACTAATTTTTTTAAGCACTTAAACACCCCAACAGACCAGAATGTGAAATGCCCTCCTCCATATCAGCTGCACTCATACAGTGGCTCCAGTTCATTGAGCAGTTTTTAAGGGAGTGACTTAGTTTCACAAAGAGTTGGACATGACTGAGCGACTGAACTGAACTTAGTTTCTCTAAAAACTAAAATATTTAGGTGGAAACATAAAATCAGAGCTTGGGTGTCTCAGATTGGCACTACTTTGTAGCTCATGAGATTTCATAAGGGCATCCAAAGCACACAGCCCCAGATCTTTCTATATAAAATAGTTTATACAAGCACATCTTAAATTCATTTCTGGAATATTAAAGAAATAATTATTGGTACACTATCAAATTAAATTAACTAAATTTCAAACTCTAATTAACTATCCAGACACATGCATTTATTGTCTTGTATGGGTTGGGTTTGGGCTTCCCAGGTGGCTCAGTGGGTAAATAATCCACCTTTAACATAGGAGATGCGGGAGATGTGGGTTCGACCCCTGAGTTGGGAAGATCCCCTGGAGGGGAGCATGGCAACCCACACCAATATCCTTGCCTGGAGAATCCCATGGACCAGAGGAGCCTGGTGGGCTACAGTCCATGGGGTCACAAAGAGTCAGACACAACTGAAGTGACTGAACATGCATGGGATATGTTCATCAGAAAGCTGACTCTAAAACAGAGTTAAGTGTGCAGGATGTTTATCAGGAAGTGCTTTTAGGAAAAATACCTGTGGAAAGGGTGGGAAGGCAGAAAGAGTGGACAGAAAGATCAATCGAGCAGTGATACAGGCCTGGGCAAATACCACGGGGCAGTCTAGAGCTAGGACTGGCCTTCAGAGTTGTCTCAAATTACGGCCAGATGTCCAAGTATCTGTACATCACTTTGAGAAGTCATTGAATGTGGTTACCCTCAGAGGGCTGTGACCTTGGGCAAGGAGGTTCTCTGTAACTGAGGCAAGCCCTGAAGGTGCATATGGCCCTGAAGCGCCACCCTCTCAGCCACTGGGGCAAGAAGGCTTCCACTGAGAGGAGTCTTAGGTTGCACATATCTGTTTTCATATCTCTTCTGCCCTTTGAAATCATCATGAAAGAACAAAATAATATAACCTGACAGCAAGATAGAATGGGAGAAATGCTCAAATTCATTCGTTATTGGGGAAGTGCACCTCAAAACCACAGTGAAGTAGCACTTTACACTCGCTAGGCTGATTAATATCCCCACCCCCCAAAAAAATCTAAAACTAGCAAGTGTTGATGAGGATGTGGAAAAATTGGAACCCTTATACATTGTTTTTAGGAATGTCAAATGATTCATCTGCTGTGGAAAACAGATTTCAGTTCCTCAAAAATTAAATGGAATGACCATATGACTCTTTGGTAGAAGGTTTGAAGATCTGAAAACTGGTTGTTGTTCAGTTGCTCAGTTGTGTCCGACTCTTTGAGACCCCACAGACTACAGCACACCAAGCTCCTCTGTCCTTTACCATCTCCCAGAGCTCACTCAAACTCATGTCCACTGAGTCTGTGTTGACATCCAACCATCTTGTCCTCTGCCATCCCCTTCTCCTCCTGCCTTCAGTCTTTCCCTGCATTGGGATCTTTTCCAGTGAGTCAGCTCTTTGCAACAGGTGGCCAAAGTATTGGAGCTTCGGCTTCAGCATCAGTCCTTCCAATGAATATTCAGGGTTGATATCCTTTAGCATTGACTGGTTTGATATCCTTGCAGTCCAAGGGACTCTCAAGGGTCTTCTCCAACACCATAGTTCAAAAGCATCAATTCTTCAGTGCTCAGACTTTTTTATTATCCAGCTCTCACATCCATACATGACTACTGGGAAAACCATAGTTTGACTATACAGACCTTGGTCAGCGAAGTCTCTGATTTTTAATTCACTATCTAGGTTTGTCATAGCTTTTCTTCCAAGGAATGTCTTTTAATTCCATGGCTACAATCACCATCTGCAGTGATTTTGGAGCTCAAGAAAATAAAGTCTGTCACTGTTTCCATTGTTTCCCGATCTATTTGCCATTAACTGATGGGACTGGATGCCATGATCTTCGTTTTTTTGACTGTTGAGTTTCAAGCCAGCTTTTTCACTCCCCTCTTTTGCCTTCATCAAGAAGCTCTTTAGTTCCTCTTTGCTTTCTGCCATTAAGGTTGTGTCATCTACATATCTGAGGTTATTGATATTTCTCCTGGCAATCTTGATTCCAGCTTAAACTGGTGCCCAAACAAATATATGCAAGTACATGCATGTTCCCAGGTGGCTCTAGTGGTAAAGAGCCTGCCTGCCAATGCAGTAGATGTAAGAGACATGGGTTTGATTCCTGGGTCGGGAAGATCCCCTGGAGGAGAGCATGGCAACCCATTCCAGCATTCTTGCCTGGAGAATCCCATGGACAAAGGAGCCTGGCGGGTTACAGTCTATGGAGTGTCAAAGAGTCAGACACGACTGAAGCAACTTAACACACACATGTTCATGCATCACATCCAATAGCCAAAAGCAGAATAAGCCAAATATCCTGGTGACTCAGTCAGTAAAGAATCTGCCTGCAATGAGGGAGATATGGGTTCGATCCCTGGGTTGGGAAGATCCCCTGGAGAAGGGAGTGGCTATCCACTCCAGTAGTCTGGCCTGGAGAATTCCATGGACTGTATAGTCCATGGGGTTGCAAAGAGTCGGACACAACTGAGTGACTTTCACTTTCACTATCCATCAGCAGATGAACAGATAAATGAATTGTGGGAGATACATACAATGGAATATCACATAGACGTATAAAAAGAATGAAATACTGATGCATGCTACACCATGGATAACTTTTGAAAGTATCTTGCTAGTTGAAGGAATCCAAACACAAAGGATCATGTATTGTATGATTCCATTTCTCTAAAATTTTCAAAATAGATAAATCTGTAGAGAGAGAATTCAAATTGGTGGTTGCCAGGGATTGGGGGAGAGGGGATGGGGAGCAACTGCTTAATGGGTACTGGGTTTCCTTCCAGGATGGTAAAAGTGTTCTAGAACTAGACAGAGGCAGTGGTTGTACAACAGTTGTGAATGCACTAGACTGTTTACTTTAAAATGGTTAATTTCACATTATATGAATTTATCTCAATTTTTAAAAAGTAAAAACAAACAAAACAGGAGGGGACCTGCAATGGCTTAAAAATTTCACCAAGTTTCTAGAAGCTGCCACAATGGAGACTAATTAAGCCACAGCCTAGAATACCTACAAAGGGATTTCAACAAATGAGGAACAAACTTAGCCTAGTCAGTCTCCCAACTCCAAGAGAGCAGGTATGATACTGGGCAAGGTAAGACACGGGACATAAACCAGAGATTAATTGAAGGTTTCTATATGGATGGTAACCTCCCTCAGAAAGCCCCCAGATCAGTCTTTAACCCAAGCATAAAAAAAGAAGGGCTCTTCTCTAAAGAAATTTAATAAATTGTCTGGGGCAAAGCTAGGAAAGCTGGAATGAGTGTTGAAACCACCACCACAAAAAAAATCTCTCCATAATATGACATTTTGAGGACCCACAACAAAAAGTTTGAATTGTTCTACATTCAGCACACTGCCTCTTCATGTTAAAACAAAGCCTGCAAATGAATAGTTCCCACGCTGTACACAGAGTTTCCAGCCATCCTCATTCTTCATTGTAATCAAGTGACAAAGAGAGGTCAAACATTTGAGGATGGAATACAAGGTGACAGAGAAATACCAAGAACAAACGACAAAGCTGGCCCTAAAAGACTAAGACACAGAAAATAATTTATTTGTTTTTTGTTTAATTTATTTATTTGTTTGTTTTTTTATTTGTTTAATTTATTTGTTTTTTGGCCATGCCGTGCAGCATGTAGGATCTTAGTTTTCTGACCAGGGATTGAACTCAAGCCCCCTGCAGTGAAAGTGTGATGTCTTAACCACTGGACCACCAGGAAAGTCCCTCCAAGTATAATTTTGAAAGGACAAACAAAAATACCTTTTATAAACATCATCAGAAAGATTTAAGAAGCAATTGAATATATGGAACAAGAATACATTGCTATGGAAAAATTCCAACAGAACATGAAAGAACACTTGGAAATTAAAACTATAGTTGCAAAATTCAACATTCAATAAAAGAATTGAAAAGTCAAGTTGAGAAAAACTTTTACAATGTTGAGCAGAAATACAGTAAAGGACACCATCAAGGGCTGGCAAGAACGTAGAGCAGTTCAAACTTTCACATTGATTGTAAGAGTGTTCATTGATACAGCCATTTTGGAAAACTCTGTGGCAGAATTTACCAAAAGCTAAAGTTAAACGTATGCCTATCTCATGAACTGGCAATTCTACTCCAAAGCGTATGCCCAACAGATGTGAGACTTCTGGCCACCAAAAGACACAGAGAAAAATGTTCAAAGTATTATTCAGAACAGCCTTCAACTGGAAGCAACCCAGAGGTCCTTTGATTGTATCCAATAATTTGGGTAGACAAACCGATATCATCACAAAATGAAATACAATGCAGTAATAAAAAGAAAAAAAAAAACTACTGATACATGCAAAACATAATTAAATTCCAAAAACATAACATTGATTGCAAGAAACCAGACATCAAAGAGTATATAGTGTTCAATGACATTTATAGGAAGTTCTGGAACAGCAAAACAGATCTGTGGTGATAAGGTCAGAATAGTGGTTATCTTTGGAGGAAGGTCGAAGAAGGCAATGGCACCCCACTCCAGTACTCTTGCCTGGAAAATCCCAGGGATGGAGGAGCCTGGTAGGCTGCAGTCCATGGGGTCGCTAGGAGTCGGACACGACTGAGCGACTTCACTTTCACTTTTCACTTTCATGCATTGGAGAAGGAAATGGCAACCCACTCCAGTGTTCATGCCTGGAGAATCCCAGGGACAGGGGAGCCTGGTGGGCTGCCATCTCTGGGGTCGCACAGAGTCGGACACGACTGAAGCAACTTAGCAGCAGCAGCAGCAGTTGGAGGAAGGTATGGAACAGGAGTGGGCCATGAGGAAGTCTTCACGAGTGATGGAAATGTTCTAGTATATTATCTGATTAGTGATTATATGGGTGAGTACATATGAAAAAAATTAAGCTCTACACCTAAGATTTGTGCACTTTACTGTATGTAAGTTATGCCTCAATAACATAGGCAAACAAAATCTAGGGAGTGTGCAATAAAATATGAGATATTTAAGAAGAGCAAGATCTTACTAAGTTATAGAAATGGAAAAAAAAACTAAGGGGGAGGAAATTAAAGGCATATTAGAAAAATAACTTTTGGTTCAGTTCAGTTCAGTCACTCAGTTGTGTCCAACTCTTTGCAACCCCATGAATCGCAGCACACCAGGCCTCCCTCTCCATCACCAACTCCCAGAGTTCACTCAGACTCATGTCCATCGAGTTGGTGATGCCATCCAGCCATCTCATCCTCTGTTGTCCCCTTCTCCTCCTGCCTTCAATCTTTCCCAGCATCAGGGTCTTTTCCAATGAGTCAACTCTTTGCATGAGGTGGCCAAAGTATTGGAGTTTCAGCTTCAGCATCAGTCCTTCCAATGAACACCCAGGACTGATCTCCTTTAGGATGGACTGGTTGGATCTCCTTGCAGTCCAAGGGACTCTCAAGAGTCTTCTCCAACACCACAGTTCAAAAGCATCAATTCTTCGGTGCTCAGTCTTCTTCACAGTCCAACTGTCACATCCATACTTGACCACTGGAAAAACCATAGCCTTGACTAGACGGACCTTTGTTGGCAAAGTAATGTCTCTGCTTTTGAGTATGCTATCTAGGTTGGTCATAACTTTCCTTCCAAGGAGTAAGCGTCTTTTAATTTCATAGCTGCAGTCACCATCTGCAGTGATTTTGGAGCCCCTAGAAATAAAGGTTTTCACTGTTTCCATTGTTTCCCATCTATTTGCCATGAAGTGATGGGACCGAATACCATGATCTTAGTTTTCTGAATGTGGAGTTTTAAACCAACATTTTCAGTCTCCTCTTTCACTTTCATCAAGAGGCTTTTTAGTTCTTCTTCACTTTCTGCCATAAGGGTGATGTCATCTGCATATCTGAGGTTATTGATATTTCTCCCGGCAATCTTGACTTTAGAGCTAAAGAAAAACCAGTTCATACTGAAAAGGTTTATTAAGTATCTAGCACAATGAATGAACACACACCCAAGTTTATGCATAGTTTGTGAAAGTTCAGAACACCAAGGATAGGAAAAGATTCTAAAAGCTTGTACAGATTAAAAAAAAAAAAAGTATACAAAGTTTCAGCGTGAAGTTTTATATACAGCCAAACTGTCAAGTACGAGAATTGAATAAAGTTTTTCAGACATACAAGAATTCAAAAAATTATCTCCTGCTTGATCCTTTAGTAAGAGGTTACTTAAGGGTGCCTTCTAGCAACCAAAGGCAGTATGGAGGAACTTGGTCAACATCCCCAAATATCCTGCCACAGCAGAAGGATGAGGATTCAGGGAGAATTTAAGGCTTGTTTCAAACAGATCTGGGGTCCTCAGATGGGTACTCCTCAAAGTCAGCCTCTGCCCCTTACACTCACTGCTGTATGCACAGTGAGTGTATACACACTGTGTATGTGCACAGGGTATGCACATGGCTGGCACAATTTGTTGGATTTCAAGGAATCACTGGGATGAGCAGCACAATCAGAAGTACTTGAGTGAGAAGGCAGAGCAGCCAAGATTGTGCTCAGCGCGCTGCCAGTGAGGGCTCTCACCCTGCACAGAGCAGCAGGCAGCACCCTTGTCTCTGGGCATGTGAACTGAATCTGAGGAGCCCGATGTGGACTGCAATTGCTACCACAAGTGCTGGGCACCAAGGGCCCCGTTCCAGGCAGTGACTGTCTCAGGATGTGCTAGACGGGTCTCTAACTGCCTGGGGAGTGGCTGGTGCATGGATCTGGATCTGGGCTGCCAGGAGGTAGATGATACAGCAGGACTAGCCTGGTTTCTGCAGCTTCCCAGGTGGCTCTAGTGGTGAAGAACCCGCCTACCAACGCAGGAGACATGAGAGACGCAGGTTTGATCCCTGGGTCAGGAAGATCCCCCATCATAGGAAATGGCAACTCACTCCAGTATTCTTGCCTGGGGAATCCCATGGACAGCGGAACCTGGTGGGCTATATAGTCCATGGGGTCAAAAACAGTAGGACAGGACTGTAGTGGCTTAGCATGCACACAGCCTGGTTTCTAGCTGCAGACTCCTGGAGGGAATGAAAATGAATTGAATTACAACCAGAACCTGATACTGCTGAAGTAAAACCCAGTGGAACATGAGGGCACAGAAGAAGGACTGGGCACCACTGCAGCCTTGACATTTGCTGAGCTCCAGGCTTCCCTGGTGGTGCAGCTGGTAAGGAATCCGCCTGCAGTGTGGGAGACCTGGGTTCGATCCCTGGATTGGGAAGAACCCCTGGAGAAGGGAATGGCTACCCACTCCAGTATTCTGGCCTGGAAAATTCCATGGACTGTATACTGTATAGTTCACGGGGTCGCAAAGAGTCGGACATGACTGAGTGACTTTCATTGCCCTAAGTCACATGTTCCACCAAGGCCTGTATAAGGGGAGATGATCAGCTCATCACGGAACAAGTTGGTCCCAGTCCCGTTTGTCTCTGAACACCTTGCATCATCCTGAACGAATTTTCTCTTCCCTTCCGTTCTCTCCCCTTCCTCTCCTCTCTTCTTCCTTCCTTTCTGCTCAAGCCCAGACCTTTTAATGCTGCCATTCATTGATTTGGCCAGCTCAGTTCTGGATGCGCAGACAGGCTTGGAGCAGGCAACCCTAGTACTGTCAGTCAGGAAGTGGAGAATTTCTAAAAGCCTCCACCAGGGGCTGCCCAAGCGCTGGCTTCAATGGTGATTCACTTCCTTACAATAACATAAAGACCAGGGGTCCCCAACCTTGGGATCTAATGCCTGATGATCTGAGGTGGAGCTGATGTAATAGTAATAATAGAAATAAAGTGCACAGTACATGTAATGTGCTTGAATCATCCTGAAATCATCACTTCCCCCACCTCCCACTCCACCCCCCACCATCGGTGGAAAAATTGTCTCCCACAAAACTGGTCCCTGGTGCCAAAAAATTTGGGGACTGCTGATTACAGATGAAGGCACACACTTCAGACAAAACAGAAAAGCCTAATCACGTATTGCACGGAGTGAGGTATGACTGCTTTTCCCCCACATTTGCCCTGCATGCATGGGAACATGGAGGTTCTATTTGGTCACCCCCTTCCTCCTGGTTTTCCTCGTTCCTCTTCCATCTAGGGAGGATTTCTACATATTCCCTCAGATAGAGCTTTACAAAGAGCCTCAGGGAAGGGAAATAAGGAGGCCTCAAGGAGGGAGGATTCTCACAGTCGGGGGTGGGGGGCTTCCTGCTTGAAGGGAAGGGCTGTAAGGCAGCCCCAGGACAGTCTAGGGGCATTGCACGCCAGCACTGTCAGCCGCTGACATTTGGGTGTTTCTTGCAAAGGGGATCCCACAGCAGGATGGCCACGGCAACCCCCACTCCTTCTGCACCTCTCCAATAAAAGTGGAACTGGGAAGCAGCGTGAGGCCTGAGTTGACATTCCTTTGGGGCCCCTCTCATAGGTGTGCCATGCAACACACCTCAGGTGCAAATGGGTCCATCCACAGAAGGAACAGCTAAAGACAGCTTGAAATGGGGCACTTTTCAGGGGAAAAACTGAAGTGTGGAAGAACTCTTCAGCCATACAGCAAAATATCATGTGTCTCGTCAACCAGGTGTCCTCCTGTGGTTAGTAGTTTATGCCAGAAAGGTAGCAAGGGGAACAACTGGCTTGGTGAGAAAAAGAAAGCCCTCATTTTCTATGGCAGTACAAATACTAAAAATATCAAGAATTTAAATTGTCTTCACCAGGACATAATCTCCTTGTATACTGTATGCTGTTATCTGCATTTTACTTGAAGAAATGGGACACTGGGGAAGCAGCCGACATTATCCCCTGTGTAAGCGGTGCAACATGACATTTCTGCAACATCATTTAAAAGTCTATCAATACTGGAAACTTCTCTAAGAATCTCTAAGGGACCAAAAAACAAAGACACAAAAAAAGCACTTGGGTGGAAGGCATACCAGAGAGGATTCTCACTAAAGGGCATGTGTGTTCACAGGCAAAATGCAGCTTGCAAAAGTTCTCAAAGCTGACATTTCTCTCTGTTGAATTTTGGAGGCCAAGTGTTGCCTTTGAACCCCAGACAGGAGCAAAAAGTTGAAATTCCCAGTCCTAGCCTTGACCTTTTGCCCTGGGCAGAAACCACCCACTGATAAATGTGACTGTCCCTGATTGCCTGTTTGCCTCCAGCTGGTCGCCTGTACCCCACCTCTCTGATTGATGGCACATGGGGTGGGCACTGATGGGGCAATGATTGTGGGCTCTGCCTTCAAACAGATGTGATTTCAATCTTAGCTCCCCAGGGTGATCCTGACCCACTGCTAAACTTCCCTTGCTGCATCAGGAAATGTGAATTCCCACAAAGAGATGACCTAAGGGTCTGCTCCCAGCATCCAACAGGTAATCAATAAGCAGGGACTGTGGGGAGCAGGCTCTGTTCATCTGAGCAGACTCTAGCCAGTGGAGTTCCAGACTCTGACCAACCCGAGCTCCAGCCTCCCTGGGGCACAGCTGCAGTGATGGTGCCAGCTGGGCCAGTGAAATGTTTCTGGTTCTGAAGCCACAGCCTGTACCATGGGGAGCATCTGACTATGAGCAGAGGAACTCTGGTTTCCCATTTCCAATGTCACTTGTCTTCTATGCTGGTCAGTTCAGCTGCTCAGTCATGTCCAACTCTTTGCGACCCCATGGACTGCAGCACATCAGGCTTCCCTGTCCATCACCAACTCCTGGAGCTTGCTCAAACTCATGTCCGTTGAGTCGATGCCACCCAACCATCTCATCCTCTGTCACCCACTTCTCCTCCTGCCTTCAATCTTTCACAGCATGAGGGTCTTTTCCAATGAGTCAGTTCTTCACGTCAGGTGGCCAAAGTATTGGAGTTTCAACTTCTGCATCAGTCCTTCCAGTGAATATTCAGACTGATTTCCTTTAGGATTGACTGGTTTGATCTCCTTGCAGTCCAGGGGACTCTAAAGAATCTTCTCCAACATCACAGTTCGAAAGCATCAATTCTTTGGTGCTCAGCTTTCTTTATGGTCCGACTCTCACATCCATACATGACTACTGGAAAAACCATAGCTTTGACTAGACAGACCTTTTTAAGCAAAGTAATGTCTGCTTTTTAATATGCTGTCTAGGTTGGTCATAGCTTTTCTTCCAATGAGCAAGTGTCTTTTAATTTCTTGGCTGCAGTCACCATCTGCAGTGATTTTGGAGCCCCACCCCAAGATAAAATCTGTCACTGTTTCCATTGTTTACCCATCTATTTGCCATGAAATGATGGGACCAGATGCCATGATCTCAGCTTTTTGAATGTTGAGTTTTAAGCCAGCTTTTTCACTCTTCTCTTTCACTTTCATCAAGAGGCTCCACAGTTCCTCTTCACTTTCTGCCAGAAGGGTGGTGTCATTTGCATATCTGAGGTTACTGTTATTTCTCCTGGCAATGTTGCTATGTAAACAGCAAGCTCCTTAAAAACAGTCCCCAGAACTCCAGAGGGACAGGATAGCAGGCTGGATGCAAGGTGGCATGGAACACTTTTTTTTGCCCTTGTCAGTCAGTAGTAGGTACCGAAAGCAGATGAAAGACCCTGGCATAATTTTTCTGTTTCTCTTCCCCGTAACATCTTTGCGCACCAAGTTTATCCCAGTCTTTCAACTCATAGAACCCTCCCTGTTGTCCTAGCAACTGTGCACTGTTACTATACCGAGCATAGAGATGTGAAAACTGAGGCTGGAAAACAGTCATCAGTGGCTCAAGATCTTAAACCCTGGCCTCTGAGCCATAACCCCACAATGCCAAGGACAAACCCAGGCAAGGACACTGATCTGGGCTGCTCAGCCCTGCGCTGTGAGGCTGATGGCCATACACCCTCACGGGTAACTGGGGTACCTGGAGGGTGACCAGGGCACAGAAGCCAGGCTGGTTGAGCAAGAGACAGCTTCCAGATCATGGGCTGACGGAAAACCACAATTTTGCTCAGGGAAAACATGGTCTTTGCAATTTGGGGTCCAGGTTAATCCTAAGAATATTATTAGCTACCAAGCATGTTGCAAGTGAGGCCCGGGTGCCACTCCCTGAAGGCAACTTTCCATCCTGTCCAAAGTTAATGCACAGGCTTCTCTGAGACAGAGGGGGCTGCCCAGCAGGGCAAGCAGCACCAGCAGCAGCACAATGCCATTTATGCCATCTCTACCTGCACTTCCTATCAGCGCTTGAGAAGTGTGCTATGAAAGCAAGTCAACGAGGTGAGCTTAATGCTGCTGAGCTTCTGGTGTCATTGCCTGTATCTCAAAACCAGAGACTCCTGAATCACGTTAACACCCCAGAATTGTGTGGGTGGACCCAGGTTTTGTGGAGCTGTAGTGGGAGACCTCACATGGCTCCAGATGTCCTGAAACAAGACAGTAGACAGGTTCCAGAATTACAAACTAGTGAATACACGTGCTTGCCAAGGGTCCTTCCTCTTTCAGCTCTCGGTTCCTCCCATTTCTACCACAGAAGACCACAGTTGGCACCAAAAGATTTCATATCCTGAGGCAGTTTGGCAGATGGTAGGGTGTGTAGTCACTCAGGTTGACCTGGGGCTGGCCCTCAGTCCTGCCTGTCCCAGGAAGGGCATCCCTGCAGGCTGAAGCCTGGAGGAAGGTAACACATGCAGTAGCCCTGGGCCTCTGTCAGTCCTCTGAAAGTGTTGGCTCTTATTGTGGCTAGGATCACTTGTACCTAATGCTTTGTCCAAAAGCCTTGGGGGCCACAAGAGTTGACGGATTTAGAAATCATTAATAGGGACACAGAGATCATCAACACCCAGGCAGGGGCTGGCAAACACACTGACATGGCTGCAGTGAACCATGAGACTGTTAATACCAAGTGGGATACATGGAGAAAATTCAGGATACTATAAATGGCTTCTTGGTATCATCCATTTTTGGTTTTACTACCAAAAGGGTTTTGGTCAAGCTGGTGAAAACACTTGGCTGCTGAAGTGTTCTGGGTGATGGAATGGTGGACAGCAGATCATGGACCTGAAGCAGCAGGCAGATGTTGACTCCTGCACAGTTCAAGGAAGAGGCTTCCAGCTTTATGGATTCCTGGTCATGGTACAGCCCCTAGTTCACAAAGCCTGTCAGTTTGACTCAGCTCACACTGCCTTCTGACCCCAGGGGCCACTATATACATCTTTACTCAAAATCCACCAATGGCCCTCAAGTCCCAACCCAGGCCACATCCTATAGGACCTTTGGGACTGGGGGCTGATGGTGGCCATGTTCTCCTCCTTTCCGAGTTGGAGGCTCTTCACTGTCTGCCTGTCTCTCAGCTGCAGGTTTCAAGGCACAAGCCTGCATTGCCACTCATTCTGGGGAAAGTTCTCTTGGGAAAAGAGATGCCTCTTCAACCGCTATTCGTAGTAGGTGCTTTCTGGTTTATAGATTGCTTTCATGTGCTTTCATCTTGTGACCTCCTCTCTCCTATCAGATGCACCGACAAATAGGATTACTCCTAATGGGGACATTTCACACTGTGCTCATCCTTCAGATAAAGAAAGGGAGACTCAGAGAGGGAGTGATTTGCTGAGACTCACACTCCAGCAGTGGTGGTGCTGGGGACAAATCCAGGTTTGAGATGGCAGAACAGAGTGTCTGCTTCCTCCCACACTGCCTCTGTGGAGGACCAGAGCCTGCCCAGCCTACCTGGCTAGTGCTGCACATACCAGCACGCAGCCTTGCCTCTGCAGGCAATGAATGCAATTTCACAGCACATCAGAGTCTCTAGAAATCCTTTGCCAAAAATCCCTTGCGGGACCTAAACTGATGGTGTCAGGCTGGGGGCCCTCCACAAACTCTCCTGCTCCAGCCACACACCTGGGCTCAATTCCGTCCATGGGTCTGACACTTCTGGGGGCCCTTCTTCATTTCCCAGCCAACGAGACCCTCTTCACTAAAAGACCCAGATCAGATGGTCCTCCCATCTAAAAAGTCCACCATGGTCCTCTGATGTGAGTCGGTGGTTGGTTCCCACTTTTCATCCTCCCCAAACTCTGGCCTTCACAGGTCTGCCTGGAAGATGTGCTCCAGGCTCCCCACCCCCTAGGCCTGAGTGATGCAGGGGTGAGTGGACACCTGATGCCCTGCACAGTGGAGGAGCCTCTTGCAGGACGGGTGTCCTTGGACTTGAATGCACTTTGCCTTGTAAGGTCTGGCACCCAGACCTGCCCTCTCCCATCACGCTGTGCTTACACCAGAGCTAGCAGATGGCTGGATGGCCAGTGCACTGGAAAGAGTTCTCCTCCCCAACCCAGCAGTTGTCTGCTGCAAAAGATGCCAAGAGCCCCTCCCACCAGGCTGCGTGCAGGGCAGAGCGTGGCGCCACCCAGGCAAAGCACTTAGCGTCCTGTGTGTACACACAGCCACCGCTCAGGCACCAATTCCTTTTGTCAGTTCTCCTGCTCGGTCAGTAGTGATCATGAGGCCTCAGGCACTGTGAGGGCCCGACCACCGGGGCCCACTGTGGACACTTCCAATACCTGTCTGTGCTCTGCACCTCCTGACGGGCTGGCAGGAACAGTCAGGTCACCATCACAGGTAAAGGGATGCCCTGCCCAACCCTGCCTGCTCCCTGTCCCCTTGGTGGTGAGTCCCTAGCCAGCCTCCAGCACCAACTCCCCCCCACCCCACCCCCGGGAATAGCCTCATGAAGGACCCATCCCCAGAAGGCTGGTCCTGGAGTGGTCTGAGGAGACGTGGCGAGATGGTGCCTTGGTACCGGGTTGACATCCCCTGCCCCACTGATTATGAGGACCAATCCTGTGCCCTCAGCCCTGGGCTCAAGGCCACAGCCCAGCTGCTAGAACCTGTGCTGGGCTGGCAGGGGGAGAGGAATTCCCTGGCAGGTGAGAAGATCCAGGTGTGTGGAACATGGGGGCAATAGAGGGAAGTGACTTCTTTGCTTTGCTGCCCGCAGGAGGATGAGCAGCTCAGGGTGAAGAACAGTGAGAACAAAGGTGGGGCCCAGGGTCTCCCCGGTAGCTGACAAAACCTCGGGCGGTGGACAAACATAGGCCCAGGATTCAACAGGAGTGGCTGAACCTCAAAGACACTGAACGTTCCGCCAAATATGGCCTGACCCGCTGGCATCAGAGGTCCTCTTGGGAAAACTTGAATCCCTGACACGAGGGCCAGGGAGACTGGGAGGCAGGCCCTTGAAGACTGGGACTCCCCGGCCGTCTCTGAACTTCTAAGCCTAAGGCAGCAGCCCATCCCCCCACCCCCATAAAGAGCTGGTGACCCCCCACCTCCACCCCCAACGGAGCAAATGGCACTGGAGCCCTCCCTCAAAGGTGCCCTCTGTCCCAGGAAGCAGGGGATCTAGCCACCCCTGATCTGCTGTGGGATGCACAGCACTACCAGCAGGAGAGCCCAGGAACCATGGGGAGAGCTGGTCACCTACTGCCTGGCTACCAAGGAGAGCAAAGTCACCACACAACACAGGCTGGGATCACTGGGCCTGGTGATCAAGGAGATAGACAACACCCCTCCCTCCATCTCTGCTGCCCAGGAACTGCAGCAGAGATCGCGGGCTTGCACTGAGCGGCCAGGAGCCAGGGGCCATGACGAGCGCTGCCACCGCCCAGGAGGCCAAACCCACAGAGTGGGGCAGGTGGTCAGTACAACATGGCCTCCTGGGGGTTCAATGGATGTGCAACAGACCAAGGCACAGTCCAAAATGACAGTGAGACCAAGGGCAACCACCCCAGTAAATGGGTCAAGGTCCCTCTCCCAGGTTCAGCCCCCAAGCCAGTTCTCAGACCTGGAACTGAGGAACAGGGGTGGGCTGGGTCCCCGGGGGAAGGACAGTGCCACACCACAGCAGACAGACACAGAAATGACCCCAGTCCCTCCCAAAGGGACCTCGGGCTCTGCATTGGTGATCCCACATTGGGGAGGTGGGACCACCAGAGGGGTAGAGGTTGCTAGACACAGGGTCAACTTGACGCTGATGTGAGAGACCCAGTTAAATCTGACTCTGCAGCCACTTTGGGAAGACCCCCTGGGCTGGGGTTTCTGACCAGAGGGGATCAAGGGGCAAGGGACACAGGGCTAGTCCTGAGGATTTGTGAGTCGATCTTAACCTGGGAGAGCCTGGAATGCAGTATCTCCCAGAGCCAGGTGCAGGGCTTAGTGAGACGTCTGTCAAGGACTCCTTCAGAATCTGGGGGCACATGTGATGTGAGGGAAAGACAGTAAGGCCAAACAGAAACCCTGTGTGAACTCCAGTGAGTAAAAGAGAAAAAGAGAAAATAGAGGGGATCCACGTCCCACTGATGAACTGCAGAACCTTCTCACCTCTGGTGGCGCCTCATGGGCATCCTCTGCTTCTGACTCCTCACACCCTCTCTGTACTTGGCCAAGTCACCACGGTGGGCATGCAAGTACTCAAAGGGTAGCTGGACAGGCTCCCGCCCAGAACATAAGTCCACTCACTGAAGTCCTCTCACCTTGGGTATGGGATGGCAATGCACACTCCAGATCGCCCTCCTTTCTCCTCAATCTCGCAAATTAAACAGTTGGACCTGTTCAGTGGGCCGCAGCCTGCTGTCCGGAAGCCCCCTCCAGTGCTGGGGGGCCTGGCACCCGGGTCGTGGCCAACCTGCACAGACAGAAGACAGTAAAGAGCACATAGACCCCAGAGCTCGGGAGTGATGGAGATGCACAAACCAGCATCTCCAGCTCCCGGGTCAGATGTGATATAAAGGCCTGTGATATGAATGCAAGTGGGGCAGTACCAGAGGCTCACAGAAGCTCCCGAGGTCCCTCTGGGCGGGACCCCATCCCCTGGGCAGTCAGCACCTGAGCAGCGGCAGCAGAGTGGCCACCCATGTCTGCAGGTCCCATATGTGCCATGTCCTCTCAAAGAACTGCAGTAGAACTAAGATGAAATCAGATGAAATTAGAAACACATCCAGTTCTCAGTCTGGCCCCTCCATCTGGGCCATATGGAGAGGGGTGCGGTCAACGGGAGCTGCCCTGGGGAGAGGGGAAGTAAGTCTGGCTGACTTCCCAGAGCTACACGGCCACCCCTGGGCTTGTCCAGCGTGCAGGAGTCCAAGGCCCAGAACTAAAGCTAGGCAGGGACCGAGGGACTGACACGGACATGAAGGAGCCCTCTCATGGACACCAAGGAAGTGTCTCCTTGAGGACTGCTCAGCCCAGGTGCCAAGCCTGGGGGTGAATGGCAGCCCCCAGCGGGAGGGTCTGAGGGACACGCACCGACCTCTGGGGTACTTACAGCTCCAAGAGACCAGGCTAATACTGAGTCTGTCTCTAGCCTGCAAACAGAAGAGGATAAATCTGAAACACAACCAACCAGGGCAGGATGAGCACAGACCCAAAAGAAGTGCCCACAACTCAGCACACAGAGGACACACAGCTCAGTGGAGAGATGGGCAACAGGCATTTCAGAGACCACATCGGCCAAGGAGGACATGCGGGAACCCGAGAATCTGGGTCGAGCCTGTTCCAGGTCAGTGCTGCCCTCAAACACACAGCAGGAGCAACGTGGAACCCTCACCAAGCCTCAGAGACCCAGGTGGGGTGGGAGGCAGCACTCCCTGTGGCTCAGTCCCCACATCTGGGCACGTGAGGAGAGCTGGGGCCAGCAGCAGGGAAGGGATGGGTGCAGAGAAACACCATGGAGCAGGTCCTCACAGCTGCTCCCATCAGCAGCCACACATCATAGGTCTCCAGTTCACTGGGCAAGGTCTCGTTCAAAACCAGGATTTGGAGGAACAGCAGCAGCCCACAATCTGTTCACAGGACCCTCCCTCATGATCTGAAACCACTACCAGGAGGTTCTGGGGTTTCTGAAGGCAGCTAGTAACCACTCTTCGGGTGAGGAGTGGGATACCAGCACGAGGGAGTTGGGTGTGGTGATCGCTCAGGTCCCCGCAGTGCTGAGGCCTCAAATCCAGGAGGCAGCCTCTTCCCCTCAACTCATGTCCGGAAGGCTTTTGCAAGGAGAGAGCAGGCTGCATGCTGGAAGAGAAAGCACTGCTCCGACTCAACATTCCCATGGCAACAGCTGTGTGAGTACCCGGCTAACAGGAAACAGTGAGACACCAACCTTGCCTTCCTGATACTCGGTGACCCTTGGGGGTCCAGACTTGCGTACAGCAGCCACAGCCTGGGAGGAAGAAGGGGAGAAAGGAGACAGCAGGAAGATGCAGGGTGCCCCAGAGCTCCCAGATGAAAGCACCTAACACTCGGGCAGACGGAGAAAGGGATGTTACAGTTGTGCCTGGAAGGAGGACAGTAGGTTGTCAGGGAAAAAGGAGCCAGTGGTCTAGGGGCAGAACTGCTCTGCCCTGGGCTGTGACCTCACACGAGCCCCACCTGCCCCCTGCGAGCCACCCCCACCAGGCCCTGACCTTGCAGGGTTTGGCTGCTTGTTCGTGGTTCCCCTCCCGGTGGGGCCCAACCACAAGTTCATGGAGAGCAACTGACTGACTGTGGTGGTCCCTGGATCCTTCCAGAGTGGCAGTGTGAGGGGAGGAGTCATTTTTTCTTGTTCCCTGTGGTGTCTCCTGGGCTGTAAATCACTATCACCCCTGGGGGATGGGTTTCTGTGCTGTGCGCTGAGGCATCATGGAGTCCCTGTCCCAGCCCCTTGAGGACAGGCCAGCTGCTGTGATGACCAGAACCCACCCTGAGGGAACCTGCATGTGTGTTTCACATCAGTTGGGCCCTCCTGGATCCCTGTGGTCTCAGGTGCCTGCCTAGGAGAAGACTGTGGTGACTTGGTGTCCAAAACATCTTGTCACTGGTGATTTTGTCCCTGTTCCTCTCCTCCTTGTGCAGGTGAAGACACCCAGACAAGCAGGAAGAAGAGTGTTTTCTCCTCTGGCCACCAAGCAGGCACTCTCTGCTTTGGTAGGTAGGAATGCTTGCAGCCCCTTCTTGCTCAGGGATCCCACCCACACAGCTGAGATTCAGTGGCACCCAGGAGGAAGGGGTTGGGTTGGCTGAGAAACTGAATGGCAGAAATTGGGATCCAGTCACATACCGCAGTAGAAGACATAGTAGTGGCCAAGCCCCAGGGGTACCAGGCTCCCTGGTAACAGACCCAGACCCAGTGAATAAGGTGACCCTTTGTCACCCAGCAGGTGGGGAAAGGTTCAGTGGGATGATGATGCTCTCGGCCAGCCAGTGCGTGAGGACATGGAATCCTTGCCTGTGGTTGGGGGAGTGGACACGGGGAAGCCTTTGCAGAAGGCTGTTTGCTGGCATGTGTTAGCACCTCGGGTGTGTGCCCTGTGCCCCAGGCCTCCTCCTTCATGGCCCTTCAGTCAGTGAGTGTGTGGTCACATCGAGTAGTTGTATTGGCAGAATTTTTCCCTTCCCTTCTATCAGGAGGGAAGTATAAGTAACTTGTGGGACCCCCGACACTGGGAGGTATAAACAGACACCGTGTAAGGTTGAAAACAGACACATGAAGTTGTGCAGACGTGGAGGAGTGTGCCCGAGGTGCTGGGAGTGTAAAAGTCATCCCCCCACTCCCTTCTTTGCACTGCCGACAGATGTCTGGACAGAGCTGACCCTCTGTCTTCATTTTCCGGCAGTTGTGTCAGGATCGCACAGGCCAGGTGGCTCAAACTATGAACCATGTTGGTTCAGGAGACCGGCAGCTGAAGCTGAGGTGTCAACTGACATTGGCTCTCGTGAGGGCTGTGGTGAGAGTCTGTCCCATCTCTCCCCCATCACTTCCGGGAGCATTGCTGGCCAAGGTGGGTGTGTCTGGGCTGGAAGAGCTCCACCTTCCTCTTCACCCCAGTTCTCCTGTGTGCCTGTCTGTCTCTAAATGTGTCCTTTGTATGGGGACAGCCATCTTGTTAGAGGAGGGTCCATCCTAACGAGATCACTTGACCTCCATCAGCTCTGTGAAGACCTTTCCTTTGTCTGTAAGGTCACACCGAGGTACTTGGGATTGAGACTCCAGCACCTGAATCTGAGGGGATGCAATGTTTTCCTCACACCCTACAAAGGCTCTGAAGTAGGAACACACTGGAATGTTCCAAGGATGGAAGGATGGCCTTTATAGCTACTGGGGATGAATCCAGGGGCGAGGAGAGCAGGCCGCCAGGGCAGGAGCCAGATCACATGGGGCTTCGTGGGCCTGTGAGAACTGTGGCTCTGCTGTGCTTGGGGAAGGGAAGGCCCAGGAGGCTCTAGGCTGGGTTCCTCTGGGACTTTCCCCCGTCCTCACAGCCACATGGAAATGGAGGCTCCCTGCGAGGTGATGAAACCCTGCTGAGGTTCAGGCCTGTGGCTCTGCTCCTCTGCCTGCCCCTTGTCCAGTAAACAGTGACCCTCCTCTAGGTACAGGGATAGAAGTGAGGATGGAGGTGCATGTGGTCAGATCCCCTGCATTCACAGGCTATCTCTCTGTCCCTTGGGCCTCCTCAGCCATTGAACAAGGTGACTGTAACCTAGCAGGTTATTTGAGGTTTGAATTCTGTGACCCCTGCATGGCACTGTCCCAGGCCCTGGCAAGGACATGGAGCGTGCCTGTCCCATTAGTTCCTGCTCTCCTTCATTCTTTCTCTAGCTCTGGGCAGGGGCTGGGGCATCTGCTGACAGTGGAGGCCATGGTGTGGGAAAGGCTGGGAGGAAGATGGCTCCCAAAGGTGTGGGGAAGACACGTGGCAGGGCCATCTGAGGTCCAGGGCGGACCCAGGGCCAAGGCCAGATTGGTTAACATGGATCTGTGTTCAGTAGCCCTGGGCTGAGTGGGATATCTGCAGTGCGTGGGCAGGGTTGGGGGCTGGGGAGCTGAGGGGTGAGCTGGGGGCTGGGAGTGGGGGAAGCCAAGCCCAGGACTGTGCCTCTCTGTGCTGGAAGAGGACCAGAGCCTGGCCACTGGGCTGTGAAGCCAGGGGGCCCACCCTCCCTCCTCAGTGCTCCCAGGGTTTTGAGTCCCTCTGTCTTGGAACTCACCTTGTGCCTCTCTCCCACTGTCCTGCCCTCCTTTCTGACCTCCCAACAGACTGCATGTGATGGATGGGTCCTCTGGGTCACCACCCACTGTCAGCAGACCATGTGGAGATGGATCGAAGGAGCCAGCCCTCTGTGACCCTCTCCTCTGTGTCAGCAGGCTTGGAGGATGCTCGGACACATGAGGCTGATGTCTGGCCCAGGGCTCTGAGCTTGGAGGCCTGTGTGTCAGGCTCCTGGCCTTTGTGGTTCTATGTTTCCACAGCCACATGAGGCTGTGGGAGCCTGGGGAGATGAAGTTCAGCTGTCTGTCCTTCCGACAGCCTTCCACGGGTTTCATCTTAAACAGTGTCAAGATCCTGGAGATGTGTTGGCAGCCCACGCTATGCGGCCACCGGCACTGTACCCTGGCAGTCCACATCGCACACCGGGACTGGGAGGATGCATCCTGGCGGGAGCTGCTGGAGCAGAGGCTGGGGATGAGCCCCACCCAGATCCAGGCTTTGCTGCTGGACAGGGACAAGTTCGGCCACAGAGTGATCATGGGCAACTGATTCCCTGTCCCGTGGTGCCTGCATGGCCTCTGGTGCTGCCCTGGATCTCAGCTGGGTTATGCTTGTTTGTTTTCTGTTGAACCATTTGGTTGGGGGGGGGGATGGGGCTGGGGTTTCTTCAGAGGGGCAGCAAGGGTTCCTGGGCTGGGAAATAGTGGCCCCAGGTGCCTGACCACCACTCTGGTCCTCAATCTCCGTTTGTGCTCTGAGAGGCAGAGGTGGGTCCAGGTCTGCACATGGCACTTGTCTCTGTGAATATACGTATGTCTGTGTGTGTCCCCATGTGTATCTGTGTGCCCAGCAGAGACCATAAGAGGCACCATAGCACCCAACCTGGGTTCCCCAACCCCACTGCCTGCAGCCAGGCCTGAGCAGGTCCCCTGACTCCCCAGGGGTGAGGCCGCACAGCAACACCTGTCTGTTGGTGAATCGCTTGGGGACCTGATGTCCACAGGCTCCCCACCGGGGCCCTTCTGCTCTGTCCCTGCAGCCTGCAGTGGGCAGACTGAGAGTTGCCCATGTCCTGGTGGGTTCGTGGAGCACTCTCCATTTCATTTGGCTCTCTCTCTCACTTGGCCTCACCCCAAATTCCCTTTGCTGAGCTGATCCCATCTGAAATGCTTAGCCAGAGGACCCAGTTCACCCTGGTTCCTCTCTGTGATATGGTCTTACTCTCTAGCAGGCATGACTTTGAATCACCTTGTTGTCTTTCTGTGTCCTGTCTTTGCACACAGTTCTGGTGGACATTAGGGACACTTTGCTGTGCCCAGAAAACATAGGTCATGACGAGGTGAAGGAGCTGGAGAATCAAGCCCTGCTACCAGCCCTGGGACAGAAGTACCTGACTGTGCTCACCAACCCCCACTGGCTGCTGCAGCCCATCCCGGGGTGGGCCGGAAAGGACATCTTCCAGGTGTACATCCCCAAGCACCTGATCCCCTTTGGTCAGGAGGCCTGTCCAGACTGGGCTCTTGAGAGGAAGGAGACCAGCTCATGGTGACACCATCCAGTCGCCACCAGGCCCTAGACGTGCCCATCTGGTTCAGTCTGAATCAGCCCCACCCTGGGTTGCACTGCCCACTTGGTGTGGGGTCTGGGGCCAGGACTTCCCTCATGCTGTGCTACTCTGGACTCAGTGAGAGTCTCCAGGGCTTTGAGCTTTACGAAAAGATGACGTTGCCACTCGTTTTGGCCCTGCTGGGTCTGGGCATTTGAGAGAAATGTGTTGTTAGGAAACCGGTTAGTGTTTTTCCCTCTCTGTTTTGTTTCAAACAGTGTCCAGGGGTGATGGGGGAAGGCTGGGGGCTGGGCTGAGCATCAACAGCTGGCGAGGCCTCTGGCAGGCAGAGAGGCCCAGAAACAAGCCGTGGTTTGTCCTTGCAGGTGACCCTTGCCCTGCTGTAAAGTGTCCCTTGGCTAACAAAGTGTATGTGTTGAACACAGTGCCTGGCCGCTCTGTGTCCAAAGATAGGCTCCTAAATACACCTGTGAGGGCAGAGCGATAAGGGCTGGTGTTCACCTTGGGGAAACCTTGTACTTGTCTTTGGGGTCATGTGTTTGCAAGGCCCTTGGCAGGTGAGGTGACCCTGCTTTCCAGTGAGCCACCCTTGGATCGGGAGCTGGAGATGCTCAGCTGCTGATCAGAAACTTGTGGCATCATCGGGGAACCCAGGAGGAGCCCCTTCTTCAGGTGCATGACTCATAGAAGGTGACACCCCCAAGGTCAGGAGCCTGGTTGAGCCGTCTGCTGAGGGGCAGCCAAGGCCCAAGGACAAGCCTGAGCTGGGCTGGCCTCATCGCTCATGAGCTGCATGCACCCTTGGCCATGTGTGAAATGCTGCTGCTCCAGATGAAAAGGGACCACGTGGACTGGACCAAAGCCTGCCTGGGGAGTGGGCTTTCAGCCTCATGTGGCTCATCCAGTGCCGTGTGGAATAGCATGGACAAACTGAAAGAACACAGACTTGCAGCTCTCTTTCAATTCTTTATTTACTCCCGTGAAGTTTTGCTGTACCTTATTAGAGCCAGAAATAGATTTTTTATTACGAGAGTGCTTTTGTGTGTCCCTAGGGACCTGGCAGCTCAGGGATTGGGATTGTCCTTGAACTGCTCACAGATGGCACACTTGTAATCTGAGGACTCTTCCTGCTTCTCCGCCACCTCAAGGGCCTCATTTGGGGCCATGACTAAAAGGGCCGCCATCAGGATGGGGTAACAGGTGTTGTACAGAGTCATCACCGAACCATAACCTGGATACTCTGGGGAGCTCTTGGGCAGTTCCCCTATGCTGTCCCTTCCAGCAGTAGCCAGGAGTACAGACGTGCCATTGCTGGATGTACCCTCTCCACTGGGGCCACCCTGTTCACTGGGGAGATGGTTTGCCTCAGCCCACCCGGCTACACTGCCCATAGACCAAAGGCCAGAGAACACATGTGAGTGCTGGCTGGGGCTTCCATGAGCAGTTGGGGTTCCATTCTGAACTTTCTTATCAGCCTCTTGTGTGGACTCATTGTGATGGAATGGAGGGGAGCGTCTGGTCACCATCGCTCACTTCTTTCTCTTTGGGGTGGTTGTTGCTCCACTGGCGGGCTGAGCAGTTGTTCTGGGGTCAACTTTCTTCTGGATGTTCTACAGGAGGAGAGGCTTGTCACTTTGAAAGTTGGGGTTGCAATGAATCTGAAAGGAAAGATTTTAGCCATCGTGTGGGAGAAGAGCCCTTCCTCGCCGCCCTCCACTCTACCTGCATCCCAGCCTTGCCTAACTATAGAGACAAAGTCTCTTCATTCCTGGCAGGTTATGAGGCCCTAGCATGTGTGCTCTCTACAGCTTCCTTGGGGCTGGCCTCGCTTGAGGTGTTACTGGCCCTCCCTGACATCAAGTGGCCCCTCGGGACCTGGTGTCACACCTGTGGATCCTGTCTAAGTGGATAATGGAATAAGACAGGCCCTGCTTTCTCCTCTTTGTTTAACCACCCTCTCACTAGAAAAACCTTCTCCTGGGAAGTGAAACCCATCCAGCGCTCAGCTCGTCTAGTCTAGTCTCCCCAGAAGGGCTTTCTACATCATGATCATCCTGTTCTTCCCTGCAGAGTGACCCAAAAGGTGGATTTTACTGAACCCATACAGGTTCAGTTCACAGATGAAACTCTTGATGCTGTCTGTGTTGAAGATCCTGTCTGTGCCTCTGTACTGGAGAACCTCCGTGTGGAAGAGATCTGTCTCGATGACCACCATGTCTCCCTCATCATTCCAGCGCCCAGAGGTGAAGGCCGCATCCCCCATGATCCTCCAGAGCTTCCTGGGGGAGGACAGCCCAAGGACGGTGTTGTTCTCTTCCTCATTGGCTGTTTCTGGGTTCGGGCCCTGTGGGGTCAGGTTGTCTTGGGAGCCCGGATTTGGGCTCTCAGTTTGGTCACCCTGCTTCACCAAGACCTCCCCTGACTCCACATTTGCATCCAGGGAGGAATCAGGGAGGTCCCCTGCTGTGGGCTCCCCATCAGTTGATGGGGCCACTGGAGCTGCACGTGCCTCGTCTGAACTCTGAAGAGCCACGGAGACAGTCTAGCTCAGGAACATTCACTGCAATACCAAAGCAGTGAACGCTCAGGGCAGAAGGGCCTCAGACCAGGGTTGCAGTGCCCAATAAATACTGTTTGGAGATTCTAGAATCTGTATCGTGGGCCAGGCAGCCAATTAAATGGTCGGCTTCCTTAATTTTTCATGATGTCACAGAGGTGATGTGGAGAGGCAGCCCTGGCCCAGTGTGGGGGAGGGGGGGACGGGGATGGAGATGTGATTCCCAGCTTGTCTCTTGTCTGAAAGTACGGAAAAGTATGTTTCAGGTTGCCTACAAAGGCTCCCATCTGTGGCCAGGCCCTGGATGGGTTGGCAAACGTGCTCTTGGCTCCATTCTTAATTTTTCATGATGTCACAGAGGTGATGTGGAGAGGCAGCCCTGGCCCAGTGTGGGGGAGGGGGGGACGGGGATGGAGATGTGATTCCCAGCTTGTCTCTTGTCTGAAAGTACGGAAAAGTATGTTTCAGGTTGCCTACAAAGGCTCCCATCTGTGTCCAGGCCCTGGATGGGTTGGCAAACGTGCTCTTGGCTCCATTCCCCTCACTAGCAAGGTACAGGCCTGTGGATGGCTTCTGCTAAAGTTCTGGCGAGTTCTAGGTCAGCTTCCACCAAAAGAGACCCCAGGGGTCAGATGGGCCCCTGGCGACTGTCCCTCCCAGAAGATGGGGTCCATAGTGGGCTGATTGGCCTAGCCTGAGTTGGTGGCCCCCCATCCTTCCCCCTTTTCTGGCTTTGGTCTCTTCTGGCTGGTGCTGCTGGTTGGTAGGCCCCACTCAGATGGCCCCAAAGTCAGAGTTCTATTGTCCTGCCCCCACTGCCACCCAGGTAGCGCTCTCCCCAGTGCAGGGCTGTGCCCAAGCACAGTGGAAACGACCTCATGTTCCACTTGACTTTCCCCCAAGCACCTGAGTCACAGACTTTTCAGGACGCCGTGTGGGAGGGTACTCTGGCGCTCTGCTGAGCTTGCACCCTTCTGAGTTCTGCCCAACCCCAGACCTCATCCCACTGCAGATCACAGGCTGTTGTCTTCAGTTTCCATTTCTTCCCATAAAGACCACTCTCGTAGCCTTAGAGTGCTCACTTTGGGAACGCCTGTATGTGCTTCTCCCATCCCCTTCCCAGAGCCTCAGATTCAGCCTCCCTGGAGACTTCCTCAAAAGTCATGTTTTCTTTTGTCAGTGGGGTAGTTGGGCTTCTGCTACCCCTGGTCCTGGCCTCCCACGTCCAACTTGGGTATCTGTGGGTACTTGCCCTTTGAAGGACTTGATTGGGGGCTCAACATATAGCCTGTTCTGTTGTAAACAAGAACTTCACTGGTCTTCTTCGAGGCCAGCTCTGATCTTCTCCACCCCTGCCCCTGTCCCCACCACCACTATGGACCCGTTCTCCCTTACCCAGATGGCAGGTACAATGAATGATTTTGTTGGCTGACAGGTTAGGCACTTTTGAAGGGGCCTCCTTTATCCATACTCACTCCCAGGGACAAGTCTGACTTGTTGAGCTAGATGTGACCAAAGGAAACCCCCAATTACCTGTATTTGAAAATGGATGAGAGTCGGGGTGTGGGACTGGATGAAACCTGAATAAGAGTCACCGGTCTTCACTGCACATGGACAGTAGAGCAGTGGGTTTAGAGGTGCATGCTCTCTGGCCTTTGTGGGCCACTGTTCTTCAAAATCACCATGTAGGGATCAGACCAGCACCTTGGAAAGGCCCATGTGCAAGGACCATAGGGCACTATCTCCCAGTTCTGCCACTAGCAGGGCCACTGCCTGGTGTCTGAAAGGGGAGAGCTAAGAGAGTGTGAAAGAAGCTCTCCCAGGGGCCTTTCTGCCTAAGGACTGGTGGCCTGGATGAGCTTCAGGCCTCAACTCGGGCTTCTCCATGGCCTTTCTTCTTCTAAATAGGTTGACAAAGCATTCCTTCAGGTTGATTCCTCGGATTAGGACACAACCCTGGAGCCTGTGAACATTGGTGGGGCCCACTGGTGGCTCCTCTGAAAGGGGACCGAAGGCCGTGGCATCTGTGGGCAGCCTGGCTAGGTGGCCTTTCCTGACCCCACTACCCCAATTCAGGGTCCCTCCTCACCCCCTGGGTCCTGAGGAAGCTCCCTTTTCTGGTTCCCCTCCTCCAGGCACCACCCAGGCCCTGGCAGTGGGTTTGCATGGCACCAAGGCGCCTTTGTCAGCTGTGGCTCAGGACACTTGTGTTATGCACACACAAGCCCTCATGACGTCTAAGGCCTGCCTTTCTCAGCCTGGCTTTCCTGCCCCTGTGCTTGGCGTCCCCAGCCCAAAGGCCCTCCAGATGTTCCCCTCCCTCACTGCGGCTGGGGAGACCTGGAGCCTCAGGGGTCTGCCTGTGTTACCTTCCTTCCCATATCAGAGGACGCTCTTGTAGGGGCCTTATCCCATTGGGCACTGGGACCATACAGTCAGGCCCTCCTCCCTCCTGCTCAGTGAGGAGCTGGTCACCCTGGCAGGTTCAGTTGGGCAGGAGGCCCCATGGCAGCAGCAGGGACAGGGCGCTGCCCTCACGTGGGAGGTGCTGGGACTGGACAGAGACACAGGCCCCTGGCAGAGTCAGTTCTCAGCAAACCCCAGAGCAGCCCCACAGTGCTTCTGATTCGCCTCATCCCCTTCCTTCCACAGGCTGCTTTTTGTCACCTCAGAGGCATCATGTAGCACTGAGAAGAGGAAGGCAGGAGAAGTGGGAAGGTCGGGCCGTGGACTGGGGTGGACGGGAAGGGCAGGGGCTCCAGAGGAATTGAGACTAGGGCTCTGAGCCCATCCCAACCCTCACTAGCATGTGGTCCTGGGAAGATGCCCAAGGCCCGTGGCCTCAGTTCTTCATCTGGGAGGCGAGTGGGTGTGAAGAGCCCTGTGTGTTGGGCTGCAGCATGGGCCTGAGAGACAGGACAGAGCTCGCAGGGCCTGGCAGCTGTTTGCACTATGATGGCAGGGCAGGAATCTCTCACATTGTTGCCCCCAGACACTCTTCCACTCTCCACTGTGGGATGTGGTTGACTGCTTTGTGGTCCAGGGCATGTCAGAGGATAGGTACCTCAATAGGATGTGGAATAGCTAATCAGCCAAACAGTATGATTTATAAATAAAACACAGTAATTTTTCCAGCTAGACCATAATGGACCATAGTGTTAGTTGCTCAGCTCTGTCTGACTCTGCAACTCCACTGACTGTAGGTTTCCAGGCTCCTCTGTCTATGGGGATTCTCCAGACAAGAATACTGGAGTGAGTTGCCATGCCCTTCTCCAGGGGGATCTTTCCTACCCAGGGATCGAACCCAGGTCTCTGACAATGCAAGAAGATTCTTCATCATTTGAGCAAGTCCCATTTCCAGTTGGAGGACCTGTTAAATTTGGGTGTGGAGGAGTGTTCCAGCATGATACAAGCTGCTCCAGGAAATGGAAGCAAGAACCACTCTTTGCCTGTGTCCCAGCTGGTCTTAACCCAAACCCCTACTTTCCATCACTGCAGCCCCAACAATGGTAGAATCCTTTATTATGATGGCCAATTACAATCAAGATAATTAAAAGCTAATTAACACCTTGAGTTCTGGATCCCCAGGACCAGGAAAGAAAGGGTCAGCCCATGGATTTCTGGGCATCACTTCAAGGGAGTGTGACCGGAGTTCTGTATGATTCCTAGCAGATATAGGGGGTACTACTACTACTCCGTCCCTGTGGTCAACAGCAGTGCAACAAGAGCCAGACCCCTTTCATCCTGCCTCAGAAAGAGATCTCTCTGGGGTTAATCCAAGATCCAAAAGGACACCTCACAGTAATGTCCCATTTCAGAGTTTCCCCTCACCCCCACGACATACTTCATGTGACTGTGGCTCCTAGACCATCGCTCCAGGTGTGGGGCTGTCCTGCTTCTCCCAGTGTCCCCACTGCTAACATAGGGCCTTTCACGGAGCAGAGACTCCATAAAGGTCTTCAGAATAAATGAACCAATGAGGAGGGGGCTGCTTAACTCAGATTAATTGCTACTTCCTAAAGCGCAGGCGGCTGCGACGGGCACGCTAAAGCGCAGGCGGCTGCGACAGGCGCGCTAACCGAGATCAGGGGCAGAAGCTGGGAGGACCCCATGCCAGAAGGGTGGCGGCCAAGAGGAGTTACCCTGCATCCGAGGTCAGGGGCGGCGGCCAGGAGGAGATACCCCACGGCCCTAAGCTTGAGGCCAGGGGCAGCGGCCAGGAGGAGCAACCCTACGCCTGTGGCCAGGGGCAGTGGCCAGGAGGACCAACCCCACGTCCAAGGCCGTGGCTGCGTGGGCACAGGAGGGCCTAGAGGAGCTATCCCACGTTGAAGGTCAGGAAGGGCGGCGGTAAGGAGATACCCCTCGTCCAAGGTAAGAAGCAATGGCTGCGCTTTGCTGGAGCAGCAGTGAAGAGATACCCCACACCCAAGGTAAGAGAAACCCAAGTAAGACAGTAGGTGTTGCAAGAGGGCATCAGAGGGCAGACACACTGAAACCATACTCACAGAAAACTAGTCAATATAATCACACTAGGACCACAGCCTTGTCTAACTCAATGAAACTAAGCCATGCCCGTGGGGCAACCCAAGATGGGCCGGTCATGGTGGAGAGATCTGACAGAATGTGGTCCACTGGAGAAGGGAATGGCAAACCACTTCAGTATTCTTGCCTTGAGAACCCCATGAACAGCATGAAAAGGCAAAATGATAGGATACTGAAGCTTGGAGGGATTGGGGACAAGAGGAGAAGGGGACGACAGAGGATGAGATGGCTGGATGGCATCACTGAATCGATGGACGTGAGTCTCAGTGAACTCCGGGAGTTGGTGATAGACAGGGAGGTCTGGCGTGCTGTGATTCATGGGGTCACAAAGAGTCGGACACGACTGAGCGACTGATCTGATCTGATCTGATCTAGATAACCCAGGTAAATCCAAATAAACAGAGATCCCTTAGCTGTACAAAATGACACACAAAAAGTATAAGCAGCAAGAATTCACTACTATCCTTTTTTATTTTCTAAATCTTCCACTAACTATATCACTGCTAAATAAGTTCAGATTTCCAAAATCATTCTAATTCCATATCATCTTGCACAGGACTATGAAATAAAATGGAAGCGTTCCCAATCTCTTTTACAAAACAGCAAAACTTTTGTTCTTGAACTGGCTAAGTACAAGCACACTGTGATCTACATCACTGACACAGTTAGATACTGGGATGCATTGTCTTCTATTAAAAAGGAATAACATTTGAAAAATTCCTAAAGAAAAGAGAGATGAGTCTCCATGTCATTGTAGAGAACAGGAACACAAAGATGCCACATACTGGGTTCTCCCAAAGGGCCCGGCTCTCACTGCTGAGAAGGCTGACCGCTCCCTCTTCAATCACAGAGGGAAGGATCAGCCTCCTTTCCTGCCCCCTAGGACAAGGTGTTGGACGTGGGCCCGGAGGAGCCTGGTTGCCCCTCTGGCTCAGAGTCCCCTTTCTTCCTCCCTTGTAGCCTCTGAAGAGAGGGTGAAAGGAGCTGGGACCCCTTCAACAGACTTTATCCAGATACTACAGGACTTTAAACTTACTGATCTCTGAGTAGGCCCAGGGACCCCACAGGAACTCATAGCAACCAGGGTTGCCATCAGGCACCTCCTGGTACTCCAGGTACCCCTCCCGCACCCACACTTGTGTCAGCAGTTCCCTAGGGTCCCCAAAGATGTAGTGCTCCCTCCGGGGACACACCCCCATCCTCCTGAGTGTTCTCCATATCTCCTCAGGGGCATGGTCGTCCTCCACAGCGATCAAGCACAGGATCGCCACCAGAAGGCCGGGTTTGGGCAACCCCTGCCCATCCCTCGGCATCGCATTGAGGGTGAGGCTCAGGGTGGGGACCAGGATATAGGTGTGCTCACTGGGGTCCACCTCCTTCACCTCCAAACCAAAGACCAGCTGCAAGTACTCTGCAGCTTGACCAAGGACCACCAGGAAGGGGTCTTGGTAATCTCTGAGGACACTACTCAGCACTTCTGCCCTTTGTGATTGGCTCCTTCATGAGATACCTGCTAGGCAGGAATTTCACCAACTCATTCTTCTTCACCTGTAGTGCATCTGGGAGCAAGGACTTGGCATCTTCGTGGTCATGCAAGGTGCTTGGTATTTCTTCTTGCCTGCTGAGGCCATGGTCTTCAGATTGGCTCCCCAGAGTGGCAGCCATTGCAGTGGGAGAGGGGCAGACACCCAGAGGGCTCTGCGGGAAACTGACTGTGGCAGCAGCAGCCACCTCCTCCAGGGTTCCCCAGACTGGGAGACAGGAGGAGGAGTAAGCTGCATCTCCTTTCTTCCCCTGCTCCTCCATCTGCTCCACCTTCATCTCCTCTTCCTCCTCACCCCAAATGCACTGTGCCTCCATCAGACCCTCATTCTCTCTTGGATCCTGAAAATCTCTCTCAGGCTGGCGGAGTTCATGCATTCTAGGCATGATGACTGGAGTCAAACCACAGACAGGAGTGAGGCAGGGGGACAGAGGCAGACCACGAGACTGCAGGAGAGGCTGGTTGTGAGCAGCCTCGGCTGAGAAACGCCCCCTGGGTGGCCTGACTCAGGCCACTTACAGGTCTCCTCTTAAGGGGTGCTCTCGGGCCTCATAGAGGAGCGCCTCCTGAGTGGCCTGACCCATGGCTACCCAAAGGAGGATGTGAGGTGTCTCCCCAGGGTGCAGCCAGCCAAGCTTGAGGTTCCAGAGCTGACACGGTGGGGGGATTAGGGCCTTGTGGGCTCCCCTCTGTGCTGGGATGGGGAGCCCCTGGTGCACACTCAGGGCACCCTCCTCACCTTGACTCCTGGCACTGCCTGGACCTCCTCTTTTCTCTGACCTGTGGACATGGGCCATAGACCTCAGCCTTCACCTCCTGGTTCCTGGAGTTCCTGTGACAGAAATGGAGGGAGCACCTCAAGGGTAGACTGTGGCACAGACTTGCGCCTTCTGTGCTGGTAGGAGGGGTGGACTCTGTGAGGTCCCTCCAGATCTCGGGTGGGTCGCCCCATTGGGGCTCACGTATAGTGCTCACTTTTCTCCTGGCACGGCCTGGTGCCTCCCCTTTGGGGGCCTGCAGGGAAACTCAGAACAAGACCCAAGCCTGGACAGAAAGTGCTGAGGGGCCCCACATGTGGTGTCACCTGCCCGAGGGTCCTAGGCTGGGGAGATGCTCGGTCCTCACCTCCCGCCTGGCCTGCTAACACTGACCACAGAGGTGGGGATCTGCTCAGTCCTGTCTTGGGATCTCTGGAGTTCATCCTGGAGGATCTGAAGCCTCCACCCTCCACCCTAACACCTCACCTCCCGAGGCCCCTAAGCCAGAGGTGAATAGACTGCACACCCTGCTCTGGGGCCTCCAAGACCCACTACAAGGGCCAGGATCCCTCCCTGCCCTGGGGTCTAACAGCCTCAGTCCTTCCTCACATGGAGCCTGGACTACAGGCAGGACCCGAGATTGGCCTATCCGCCCTTTTGAGGCCCCACTGTTCTCACAAGGTCCCCTCTCTGAGACCCGGATGTCAGAAAGTGAGGACAGGCCTAGAGTGCTAATTCCACACCGAGACCTCCCAGGGCTGAATGCAGGAGTGAGGATCTGTGGGGTCCCCTCAGATTGGGGTCTAGGGTCCCCTGAGCCCTCCGTCAATGTATTCCCTTTGACTTCTTGGAGGACCTGGACCCTCCCCTCTGCCCACATGTGATTCCACCCCTATCCTAGGTCCCCAGTCTCTTTGAGACCCTGATGTGGAAGTCAGGACACCCTGTGAAGTGCTCATCCCACCACCAGGGACGCCCAGGGCTGGCAGTAGAGGCGTGGAACTGTGGGGTCACCTGTGTTCTCCCTCTGGGTCCTCATCCTGAGCCCCAGCAGGTCCTGGGATGCCGAAGTCCTCAGCAGAGACCAGACCCCCACACCAAGGTACTCATTGACCTAAGGCCCCAGGAGGAGTCTGTGGACATTACATCAAGGCTCCAAGCCCATGGCTTCTTAGTGGCTGAGGATGCCATGGGCTGAGGTGATGTCCTGGGAGTCCCTCAGCTTTCCCTGTGCTCTTCGCCTTGACTCTCAGCTAGTCTGGGCACTGCCCTCTACCCACCTGATTTTGCTTCCCTTAGAGACCCAGGCCATCTTGAGCCAGGACACCTGAGAGGGAAACCAGAGTTAGGGGCTCATTCCCACAACCCTACCAGGGTCTCCCAGGGCTAAAAGCAGTGACGACCTGGATGTCTTGGGGCCCCAGAGCCCTGCTCAGGGTTCTACATTGACTCCTAGCACAGCTGGGCTCCTTCACTCTGCTGACCTGACCCGAGCTCTTTGACCCAGCCCCTCACTTCCCCAACTCCCAGTGGTATCAGTGATGTCACATCTGGATCCTATGCCTCCTGGTCCCCCAGGGCTGTCAGGAGGGCCACTCATGCATCCCCTGGGAACCCTCAGTCTCCTCTGGTCCTCACTTGGAGTCTCTGCAGGATGTGGGCCGCTCCCTCTATCCACATGAGACTTGTCAACAGACCAAGATTCTGACTCCCTGAGTTCACTGAGGAAGCCAGGCAGGGGGACTCAGTCTGACAGGCTGGCCCCGGGTCCCCAGGAGTCCCAGTAGATGTGAAGTTGTATTCTATTGGACCCTCTGTTCTGGGGTGACTGGACCCCCTTGTCCTCACTGGAGGGTCCCCCTTGACCCTTTACAGAAGGCTGTGGTCCCAACAAAGATGATTGATGGGGGGCTGTGGCACCCATGACCATGGGGGAGCACAGGGAACCACACATCTTCTCATGGGGGTCCCCTCAACAGTCACCATATTTCAGGAAACCTTTTGTAGAAAAGATGTTTTAGCAGAAGAGAGGGTGAACAACAGCAGGTGAGTTAGGGGAACCCTTGGTTTGATGATTAGATAATATTACCAACTGGAGTACCATGATTTTCACTGTTTAATCCTCATTCATAGAGAGAAATACATTTCACATGTCTGTATGGTGTGTTTCTGACATATATGTAAAATGTCTGGAGATTACATGAGCTTATATATGGACATACCAGGTATATGTACAGAACATGTCCTGTGTGCTCCAGTACCTAGATGGAGGTGTGTCCACACGGCCCTGAAGGGCATAGATACTCACTCCCCTGTGGATGCAGTGAGTCCACCAGACCCATGATCACTGTGCTTCCCCCTGCCTGACATCCAGTCTGCAGGAGAAGTTGGAATCCCCAGGAGCTTGGAGAGAAGGGAGGAGAGGGGGCAGTGGAATGAGAGAGCAGAGCTGTAGCCTGAACATAAGAGCCGTCTTCAGTGGGCTGTGCCTCCGACCCCCACATCCAGGAGCCTTCTCTATCCTCACACTCTCAGTCCTACACCCTATCCCTCCTCCATGGCCCTTGTGT
The DNA here is from genome assembly GCF_055505025.1 of Bos grunniens. NCBI lineage: Eukaryota > Metazoa > Chordata > Mammalia > Artiodactyla > Bovidae > Bos > Bos grunniens. Next base: position 112,300,026 of record NC_141194.1, on the reverse strand, counting down.
CCATTTCAGGTGGGATGGTGACCTGATGGTGCTGGGGAGGCCACGTGGGCAGAATCCTGTATCAATCTCTCATGGGCAATGATGCCTGGCTTCCCTGTGTTTTCTCCATTATGTGATCTGAGGCATCAGGTGGGAGGACAGCTGGATCCCCCTTGACTGTCAAGGAGACAATTCAGGCCCCTAGGGAGACGGGGCTTTGCACCCACATGAAGCTCAGTTTGAATACGTATCCTGCTACTGATAACCCAATGAAATCATGGGCACTCAAAGTTTGGATTTCTCCAGCTATAAAATGGGCCTCATAACAGTACATGGTGAATGCACTGGTGTGAGTTCCCATTTGATGTGACCTGTCTGTAAAAAGCTTGGTCAGTGGATGTAGCTATTGTAACTGAAGGTCTGAAATGTACCTTCCCCAACATTGTGAAGGTTCTGAACCAGTACATATCTTTTGAACCTCATGCACATTGATTGATGTAGTTTTCCTTTTCTCCCTGAAAATCTTTTATGGAGAATGGTACATCTCACATGGCAGAACTGTTAAATATTGCATAACCTGTCTAGATCAAGCAAGGGTGATGGTTATGGTCCTGGCACAGGGCAGGGCAAACACTCTGGGCTGTGGGAAATGGTCAGGGGGAGGAGCATAAAGACCTACTCCAGGTGGACCATCCTGATCCAAACCCCCTCCACAAGGCTCTGAGAAAGAGGGTCCTCCTGGGGGACCCACTGGATGTCTAGAGAACATTTCTGCCTTGGACCTACTGCCTCTTCTCCCAAGTGCTAGTTTCCTTGGGTGTGGAACCTCGTTCAAAATCTCCTCTGCACAGCCTGGAAAAGCAGGGTCTCCTCTCCACCCTGTTACTTCGAAACCATTCTTCCTCACACAAAGTCTTTCAATGTGTAAAATACTCTGAGTTACCAATTTCTGATCCTAACGTGCTGTTTTCTGTAATATTTTCAATTTCGTTTTCTGTTTTTCCTTCTAGAAAGCAGTCAGAATAGAAATTATGTCCAGAGAATGTGAAGCTGCTCACATAATGTGCCCAAAGCTGTCTCCTGATGGTTTGGGTAGGACTCTAAAATGCTTTACTCTGGCTGTGCCTTTCCCAGCTTGATCCCTAGTGATCAGTTGGCCTGAGATATCGCTTGATGATGTCACACACCCAGAAACACACAGAGCATCCACACACCTATTAGAACAGCCAAACTCTGCTCCTGGGACAATATCACACTGTTGAGGATTTGGACCATCAAGAACTCAAATTCACTGTTGGTGGGAATACAAAATGGCACAGGCACATTGGAAGACAGCTTGGCAGTTTCTTATAAAACTAAACATGCTCTTACTGTATGATCCAGCAACCATATGTGTCTTTACCCAAAAGACTTGAGAACTTATGTCCACACAGAAACCTACACATGAATGTTTTTAGCAACTTTACTTATTATTGTCAAAACATGGATGCAAACCAGACATCCTTGAGTCAGTGAAAGGATACACTTTAGTACATCTAGAAAGTGGAATTTCATTTACAATTGTCCAAACCAATAGAATATACAATGCCAAGAGGGAATCCTTGTGTAAACTATAATCTCTGGATGATTATGACATATCAGTGTAAGTTCCTCAGTTATAATGAATGTACCAGTCTGGTGGGGTTCTTAATAACAGAGGAGGCTATGTTTGTTTGGAGCCAGGAAGTAAATGGAAAATTGCTGTACCATCTCTCTATTTTTGTGTTCATAGAAAAGTGTTCTAAAAAAAGTCTTGGGCTTTCCTTGTGGCTCAATGGTAAAGAATCTGCCTGCCAATGCAGGAGATACGGGTTTGATCCCTGATCCGGGACAATTTCACATGCTGTGGAGTTACTAAGCCAGTGTGCTGCAACTATTGAGCCTGTGCCTTAGATCCCATGGGAAAATGGATAGGCTAACCACTCCAGTATTCTCGGGCTTCCCTTGTGGCTCAGCTGGTAAAGAATCTGGGTTTGATTCCTGGGTTGAGAAGATCCCCTGGAGAAGGGCAAGGTTACCTATTCCAGTATTCTGGCTGGAGAATTCCATGGGCTGTATAACTGATGGGGTCACAAAGAGTCAGACAAGACTGAGCAACTTTTATAGAGCCCATGAGCCTCAGCTACTGAAGCACAAGTGCCTAGAGCCCAAGTTCCGCAACAAGAGAAGCCACTGCAATAAGAAGCTCTCGCACCGCAACAAGACAGTAGCACCTGCTCTCCACAACTAGAGGAAAGCCCGGGCAGCAACAAAGACCCAGAATAGCCAAAAATAAATAAAAATAAAATTACATTTTAAAAGTATTTTGTAAAACATAGTCATAAACAATATCTAAACAACATAACATGAGAAAGCTCTGGGGAACAGTGAAGACTGTGCAGAGCTGGTTCTTGTGTTTGGGGAGGGGATGGGAAGCAGAGGGGAAGTTAGGGAGAAGCTCTGGGCTGCATAGGTGCAGAGAGTGGGATGGCTAAGAAGACAAGATTTTAAACTTTGGATCCATTTCATTGCACAAAGTTGAGGTGGCCCCAAACCATAGGTATAAATACCCTGGGGTAACACCAGGACAGCCACAAAGGCAGATTAATTGAAGCAACTGAGAGCAGAGACATCACTTTGCCAACAAAGGTCCGTCTAGTCAAAGCTATGGCTTTTCCAGCACTCGTGTATGGATGTGAGAGTTGGAGTATAAAGAAAGCTGAGCACTGATGAATTGATGCTTTCTAACTGTGGTGTTGGAGAAGACTCTTGAGAGGCCCTTGGACAGCAAGGAGATAAAATCAGTCAATCCTAAAGGAAATCAACCCTGAATATTCATTGGAAGGACTGATGCTGAAGTTGAAGCTCCAATACGTTGGCCACTTGATGCGAAGAGCCAACTCATTGGAAAAGACTCTGATGCTGGGAACGATTGAAGGCAGGAGGAGAAGGGGATGACAGAGGATGAGATGGTTGGATGGCATCACCAATTCAATGGACATGAGTTTGATCAAGCTCTGGGAAATAGTGAAGGACAGGGAAGCCTGGCATGCTGTAATCCATGGGATCGCAAAGAGTCGGACACGATTGAGTGAATGAACAACAACCAACAGGTAATATTATCTAATCATCAAACCAAGGGTTATGCTAAATCACCTGCCACTACTCAGCCTATTCACCTAAAATCAAATATTTTATGCAAAATGTTTTTGAAGTATGGTGACAGCTGAGGGGCCCCCATGGGAAGATGTGTGGTTTCCTGTGCTCCCCCATTGTCACAGGCACAGGAACCCCCCATCCAGCATCTGTCCTGGGACTGCAGCCTTCTCTCAAGTATTAAGGAGTCCCCCTCCTGAATGAGGATGAAGGGGTCCAGTCACCCCGGAACAAAGGTTCTCATAGAATACAATTCCACTCCTACTGGGACTCCTGGAGACCCCAGTCTGGGCTGTCAGGCCAAGCCACCCCTCTCCCACCACTTCCTCAGTGACTCAGGGAGTCAGAGTTGGTCTGAGGGCACAGTCTCATGTGGACAGAGGGAGGGGCCCACGTCCTGGAGAGACTCAAGGTGAGGACAGAGGGTCCCCAAGGGATGCATGTTTGGCCCTCCTGACAGCCGTGGAGGACCATAGGGTGTGGCATCCAGATGTGATGTCACCGACCCCGCTGGGAGGAGAGAAATGAGGGCCTGGGTCACAGAGCTTTGGTTTAGGTCAGCAGAGTGAAGGAGCCCAGCTGTGATAGGAGTCAAGGTAGAACTATGAGGGGGGCCCTGGGAGCACAGGACATACAGGTCGTCACTGCTTTTAGCCCTGGGAGACCTCCACAGGCTTGTGGGAACGAGCCCCCTCTCCTGCTTGCCTTTCAGGGGTCCTGGCTTGGGGGGATGCTGGCTCTAAGGCGAGCAAAGTTGGCAGCTGAGGGTGGTGCCTAGGTGAGCTGGGAGTCAAGGTGACAAAGAGAAAGAGGGTTGAGGAACCCCTGTGGGATCATCTCAGCTTTGGGAAGCCCTGGGCTTGGAGCCGTGATATCATGTCCACAGTCTCCTCCCAGGGTTTCAGGGCAGTGAAGGCCTTGATGTGAGGGTCCTGCTTCGGGTCAACATAGGGACATCCCTGGACCTGCCAGGGCTCAAGATGAGGGCCTTGAGGGAGGACACAGGTAACCCCACAGGTCCTGGCACCTGCTGTCAGCCCTGGGAGACCCTGGTGGTGGCATGAGCATAGGGTCGCAGAGACACTGGAGACTTGATATACGGGAGGGGCCTCAGAGGGTGAAGGGGAGGATCTTAAGTTCTGAAAGAGTCTGGGTGAGGACCCTGAGGGAGGTCTGTGGGGACCATGGCCCTGGGATAGGTTGAGCCCAACATGCTCGGTCTCACTTCCTGATATCCGGGTCTCAGCCTGGGGTCCTGAAACAAGGGGCAGACTTCTGGAGTTGAGCTGTAGGAGTTGCTTGTATATTTTTGAGATTAGTTGTTTGTCGGTTGTTTCATTTGCTATTATTTTCTCCCATTCTGAAGGCTGTCTTTTCACCTTGCTGATAGTTTCCTTTGATGTGCAGAAGCTTTTAAGGTTAATTAGGTCCCATTTGTTTATTTTTGCTTTTATTTCCAATATGCTGGGAGGTGGGTCATAGAGGATCCTACTGTGATGTATGTCGGAGAGTGTTTTGCCTATGTTCTCCTCTAGGAGTTTTATAGTTTCTGGTCTTACGTTTAGATCTTTAATCCATTTTGAGTTTATTTTTGTGTATGGTGTTAGAAAGTGATATACAAGCAACTCCTACAGCTCAACTCCAGAAAAATAAATGACCCAATCAAAAAATGGGCCAAAGAACTAAATAGACATTTCTCCAAAGAAGACATACAGATGGCTAACAAACACATGAAAAGATGCTCAACATCACTCATTATCAGAGAAATGCAAATCAAAACCACTATGAGGTACCATTTCACACCAGTCAGAATGGCTGCGATCCAAAAGTCTACAAATAATGCTGGAGAGGGTGTGGAGAAAAGGGAACCCTCTTACACTGTTGGTGGGAATGCAAACTAGTACAGCCACTATGGAGAACAGTGTGGAGATTCCTTAAAAAACTGGAAATAGAACTGCCTTATGATCCAGCAATCCCACTGCTAGGCATACACACTGAGGAAACCAGAAGGGAAAGAGACACGTGTACCCCAATGTTCATCGCAGCACTGTTTATAATAGCCAGGACATGGAAGCAACCTAGATGTCCATCAGCAGATGAATGGATAAGAAAGCTGTGGTACATATACACAATGGAGTATTACTCGGCCATTAAAAAGAATACATTTGAATCAGTTCTAATGAGGTGGATGAAACTGGAGCCTATTATACAGAGTGAAGTAAGCCAGAAGGAAAAACATAAATACAGTATACTAATGCATATATATGGAATTTAGAAAGATGGTAACAATAACCTGGTGTACGAGACAGCAAAAGAGACACTGATGTATAGAACAGTCTTATGGACTCTGTGGGAGAGGGAGAGGGTGGGAAGATTTGGGAGAATGGCATTGAAGCATGTAAAATATCATGTATGAAACGAGTTGCCAGTCCAGGTTCGATGCGCGATACTGGATGCTTGGGGCTGGTGCACTGGGACGACCCAGAGGGATGGTATGGGGAGGGAGGAGGGAGGAGGGTTCAGGATGGGGAACACATGTATACCTGTGGTGGATTCATTTTGATATTTGGCAAAACTAATACAATTATGTAAAGTTTAAAAATAAAATAAAATTAGGGAAAAAAAAAAGGGGGGGGCAGACTTCCTGACATCTGGGTCTCAGACGGGGGACTTCGCATATGGGGCCGAGACTCAGGTGAGCCAATTCCCAGGTCCTGTGGTGTGTCAAGTTGAGGACACTGAGGGAGAATAGGGTATCGTGGACCACAATCAGAGGAGACCTCAGAGTAGCCCGTCTCTGTTATCAGTCCAGGGTGTCTGTGGGATAGAATGAGCGAAACAGGCATGGTCTGACTTCCTGACATCCGGGTCTTGGAGAGGCGGGCCCTGGTATAAGGGGCTGGGGCTTCCGTTGGGGAGAGGCGAGAATCCCAGGTCCTGACTGGACGCAAGGTGAGGTGCCTGAAGGAGGACTGAGGGGGTCCCTGCGTGAGGACCGACGGAAACCCACAGAATCCCGCCCTGGTAGTTGGCCCTGGGAGCCCTTGTGGTGAGAAGAGCACACTAAGCCTGTCACACATGCAGGTCTCAGAGAAACTGGGGACTTGGTGTGAGGAGCCGGGCCTCAGGTAGGGAGAGGACAGAGCCCAGGTCCTACCGGGAGTCAAGGTGAGGACACTGAGGGAGGAATAGGGTATCGTGGACCACAATCAGAGGAGACCTCAGAGTAGTCCGTCTTTATTATCAGTCCAGGGTGTCCGTGGGATAGAATGAGCGAAACAGGCATGGTCTGACTTCCTGACATCCGGGTCTTGGAGAGACGGGCCCTGGTATAAGGGGCCGGGGCTTCCGTTGGGGAGAGGCGAGAATCCCAGGTCCTGATTGGACGCAAGGTGAGGTGCCTGAAGGAGGACTGAGGGGTCCCTGCGTGAGGACCGACGGAAACCCACAGAATCCCACCCCGGTAGTTGGCCCTGGGAGCCCTTGTGGTGAGAAGAGCACACTAAGCCTGTCACACATGTAAGTCTCAGAGAAACTGGGGACTTGGTGTGAGGAGCCGGGCCTCAGGTAGGGAGAGGACAGAGCCCAGGTCCTACCGGGAGTCAAGGTGAGGACACTGAGGGAGGAGGGGAGCCCGACCCCAGAACAGAGGGGACCCTGGTAGTCCCCGGGCAGGGTGACCATGTGCAGGATTTCCTGACATCCGGGTCTCAGAGAGCCTGGCGACCTGGTGAATGTGGCAGGGTTCCAACATGGCGGACGGGACAATCGCGGGTTCTGTCTGGAGTCTAGGCTCCATGCGGGGAAGGACTGAGGCTGTTAGCACCTAAGGTAGAGAGGATCCTTGCTCTTGCCCGGGGTGTGTGGAGGCGGTGGTGCGGGGGCTGGGCTTAGAGGCCCCAGAGCAGGGTGAGCAGCTTATTCACCTCTTTCTTAGGGGCCTTAAGGTGAGGTGTTCTGGTGGAGGGCGGAGGGCGGAGCCTTCAGGTATTCAGAGGCTGGACTCCCTGGATACCGAGGGAGGACTCAGCAGATGCCCACCCCTCTGTTCAGTGCTGGGAGGCCAGGTAGGACGTGAAGAGCGGTGACCCAGCATCTTCCCAGCCTAGGACCCGCAGGAGGCCCTAGGCAGGTGTGGCCACATATGAGGCCCCCCGAAACTTTGTCCAGATGTGGCTCTTGTTCTGAGTTTCTTTGCAGGCCGCCAAAGGGGGAAGGTCCAGGCCATTCCAGTGGAAAAGTGAGCACTACACGTGAGCCCCAATGGGAATAGCCACCCCAGTTCTGGGGGGACCTCACAGAGTCAACCCCTCCTACCAGCACAGAAGGCCTAGGTCTGTGCCACAATCTACCCCCGAGGTGCCACCTCCGTTTGTCTCACAGGGGCTCCAGGAACCAGGAGGAGAAGACTGAGGTCTGAGGTCTGTGTTCTGAGGTCACAGGAGTGCCAGCAGTCAAGGTGAGGTGGGTGTCCTGAGTGTGCACAGGGGCTCCCCATCCCAGAACAGAGGGGACCTCAAAAGGCCCTAATTCCCCCACCTTGTCAGCCCCAGAAGCTCAGGCTGTACTGGCTGAATCCTGAGCCAGAATTTCTCTTCCTCACTTAACAGAGGACTGATCACCAAGGAGGAGCGCCCCTGTAACGCTCAAGAGCAGCCCTCAAGGAAGACCAGTAAGTGGATTCAGTCAGAGCCACCCGTGGCGCATTTCAAAACAGTGACCATTTACACTCTCTCTCTTTCCCAGGTCAGTGGTCTCCATTTTCCCCCTGCCACACCCACACTGGGCACAAGACCCCAGTCATCATGCCTGTGGTCCCGACGAATGAGCTCTGCACTTCTGAGGAAGACCTTCAGGGCCAAATCCAGGCCGAGGGCCCAGTGGAGGCGCAGCTCCTGGGGGCTGAGGCGGAGGATGCCTCAACCCCTCTGGCCTCCTTCCCTCCAGTCTCATCTTCCTCTGCCATTGGAGATGCGGAGATCTTGTTTATGCAGGCTCTGAATGGGATGACGACTCAACTACTGGAGTTCCTGATCCTCAAGTATGGCACCAAGGAGCCGATTTTCCAGGCTGAAATGCTGAATACAGTCCTCAGGGATAACCAGGCCCACTTCCCAGTGGTCTTCCGTAAAGCCACACAGTGCCTGCAGCTCTCCTTTGGCCTGGATATGAAAGAGGTGGACCACAGAGAGCACATCTATGTCATGGTCCCCGTCCTGGGCCTCACCCTCAATGAGATGCATAGGGATGAGCAGAGCATACCAAAGGCTGGCCTCCTGGTGGCAGCCCTGAGCCTGATTCTCCTAGCAGGGGACCGGATCAGTGAGGGGAAGGTCTGGGGAGCACTTAGCAAGATGGAGGTATTTCCTGGGATACAGCACTGCATCTATGGGGAGCCCAAGGAGCTGCTGACCCAAGTGTGGGTGCGGGCGGGGTACCTGAAGTACCGGCAGGTGCGTTACAGCCACCCTGCTCGTTACGAGTTCCTGTGGGGTCCCCGGGCCTATGCAGAGACCAGCAAGCAGAAAGTCAAGGACTATCTGCGCAAGATCAATGGAAGGGGTCCCAGGTTCTTCCCACCCCGGTGGGCATAGGTGTGAGGGAGGAGGAAGAGGGGCCCTGAGCCAGAGCAGCAGCCAGGCTCCTTTCAGGCCCACATCCAGCAGCTTGTCCTGGGGATAGGAAGGGAGGCTGATCCTTCCCTCTGTGTTTGAAGAGGGAGCATTCAGCCTTCTCAGTCGTGATGGCTGGGAGAGTTGGGGGAACTGGTGTGTAGCATCTTTGGTTCCTGTTCGCTACAATGACATGGAGATCCACTTCTGTTTCCTTTAGAAATTTTTCAAATGTTATTCCTTGTAATAGAAGGCCTAACGAGCTTCAGTGTCCAACTATGTCAGTAGCGTTGATCACAGTGTGTTTGTGCTCACAGTTCAAGAACATGAGTTTTGCAAAAGTGATTGTGAACTCTTTATTTTATTTTGTGATCCAGAACAAGATTACATGGACTTGGAATATAACATTTTGGAAATATGATACTACTTAGTAAGAATTAAGAAATAAAATGTATTTGAGGTGAGTTCCTCTGTACTTCTTGTCTGTCATTTTATACAGCTAAACTATCTCTGTTCGATTGGAGTTTTTCAAGTAATTATATAAGAAAGCACAAAAAGCCTGATTTGACTTAATAAGTGCCCCGCTCAGGCTCATTTATTTCACAGACCTTCATGGAGCCTGTGCTCTGTGGAAGGCCCTGTGTTAGCAGTGGGGACACTAGAAGCAGGACACCCCAACACCTAGAGCGATGATCTAAGAGCTGCAGTCACATGAGGACGGTGGACAGACATCCCCTAGTTCCACAGAACAGGGCAACCAGGGGCAGGGTCCAGGAGGATCATTTGAGTGTCAGTGCCTGGGCCAGGGTGGTTTGGGGCTTTGGGAAGCTGGGTTCATTCTGTGGGAGGTGATTGTGATGAGGGTGGATGGCGGCAGCAGCCAGAGTTATACACAGTGTCTTATGGGTGAGAAGAAAATCTGAAATGGGACATACACACTAGAAGATCCTCTTCTGTCCTAGATAAATTTCCTGGGGCAGGAGGGGAAGTTACACTATGGTCAGGAACAGTTAGACACGTATTTATGCTACTTGATCTAAGTACACCAAAATTGTTCAAAGTGGGGAGGGGTGAGTGGACTTTGGTTTGCTGCACAATCTACTCAGTCTTGGAGAATATAGTTGAAGACGTCCTGCTAAGCACCCACAAACTTTTGGTAGGCTTTTAATGGAGTGTCTTCTTTGAAACTGGTGGCTGTGCACTTAACCTAATGGATGAACTTATCCAGGTGGTCAGGCCCTAAAGCCATAGATGAGGAGGGGTTATGGAAACCACAGTGGCAAAATCTGCACTGAACTTGAATTCACACACCTCAGAATTCTCCTTGGAGGTGGAAAGTGTGGCATTGTGTGTATCCTAGCTAGATTTTATGAATAAAACTCCCACTGCCCTTGTTCTCTCACTGTCACTTGCCTGATACCTGCCCTCATGAAGCTCATGGCTGTCTCGGAGCCTAAGGGCACCTTGCAGGTGCTCAGGCAAGTCCCATCGTGTGGAGGCAGCCGGGCCTCCTGGGGGAGATTGTGTCTGGCATCAGGAGGCAGGGGCACATCCTCAGCTCGCTGAGACTGTGGGCAGCATCACTGCAGAGGGAAGGGCAGAAAGAGCACTGGAGGGAGCTGGGGGGACCCTTCCCTGACGTTCACAAGAGTCTTGGAAACTAAATCAGATCTTGCATTTGAAAGTGCCAGCACAGAGGGGTGACTAGAAACAGTTGGAGGTTCAAGGCACCTTTGGCTTTCTCAAAAACTCCTCAACACACGAAGGGAATCATTTTCATCACAAGCTACACCTACCGGCTGCTGTCTGTTGAGCACCGAGCACAATGCAGGGCAGGCGAGAGACTCCAGGTCCTTGTTCACGTCTCTTCTCCCTCTGCTTCCTGGAAGCTGCCTGCAGGGAACATGGGATCCTAGGTAAACCTCCAACAGTTTGGGAATAAATACATGATCAACTCACCAATTTAAATACAAAGAGAAAAAAAAAAAACTTTTCATATAAATAACAATAGTACGTTTTGGGGGGAAAAGCATCCCATTTGTGCTGATATCTGGGGTGCAGTGGAAAGATATTCTGGAGGAAGGTGGTGCCACATCCATGGGGCTGAGGTCCCAAGAAGCAGGAAAGGGTCCTTCCTGAGTGACTGATGGAAGCTCTGTCCAGGAGCCGTCCATTCAGGGCCAAGGTGAGGACTTGGGTTCCTCCCAGTGGCACTGATCTCGTGAGGCAGCAGTGAGAGGTTGAGTGAAGTGACGTCTTAATTCCCTGCCCAGGAATTGAACCTGGGTAGCCTGGATGAGAGCCCGGAATCCTAGCCACCAGACTAGCAAGAGCTAGAGGCCAAAAGCTATTGTTTCATGGATCATTGCCTCCAGTGAAAAATGCATTTATCACAGAGGCAGAAACTGTAAATGCAGGCACAAAGTTTATTATTAGAAACATAGCACGACAAGTGGGAGAGCACATAAAGAAATGGCTTAGTTGAGACAGAAGCAAGGCAGAGATGCAATCCTGGAGAGAAAGAGTGTGGATGTCACACCTGGTGAGCAGGAGCACAGTCAAGAGGCGGTAAAACCATTTATATGAGGCAGTCCTGGATTTTTGTCTCCCTTCAGGCCTATCATCTGGTTTCTTTCTCTACACCTGACCTCCCTGGGACACTCCCCTGCATTCGTACACACCCCTCAGCCAAGATGAACCTCGAAGTGAAGGTTTCCATGAGGAGCAAGATTCATTATGGTCTGGCATTATCCCTTGACTTTTGAGCCACAAGGAGCCTTGCTTCACATGTCTGGTGTTTCCCTTGTCCCAAAAGATGGGGGAGTGGAGATCCCTTTGTCCTTTACTCAAACAAAGTTTTGCCCCTCTTTGTCCTTGCCATGACTGTTGCATTTAGGTATTTATAAGAGACAAACACTGGCTATTTATGCTGTCTGTATTGTTTTACTCATTTCAGAGAGCAAACAGGAGGCTGATTGTATGTGCCTCAACTGTAGCTGACCTATCCCTTGTCACAGGGGATACTAACATTTGTAAGTACCCAGCCTGGAGCCCCTTCCTTGTACCCCATTAAATGCAAACAGGAGGACCGTTGAAAACATCTAATTTGGAGTCCATCCATCCATACTCCTCTGCCTTACTGTGTTGTATAAATACTTTAACCATAATAGTAGTGGTTGCTGCTGCTGCTGCTGCTAAGTCACTTCAGTCGTGTCCAACTCTGTGCAACTCCGTGGATGGCAGCCCACCAGGCTCCCCCGTCCCTGGGATTCTCCAGGCAAGAACACTGGAGTGGGGTGCCATTGCCTTCTCCAATAGCAGTGGTAAATGGTTACTAATTCTGTTCCATTTATTCGCTGGGACAAGAAGATGATCTGACTTGCCAAAATAACCGTCAGGGCACAGAAGCCTTGAGATATAGCTTTGTGATTGAGTCCAACACAAATACATGGGAGTCATACTCCTGGAATTTTCTGACAGGGCACAGAGATTGCCCCTGCCCGTGACTTCAACCTCCAAAGGCTAAGTCTCTGTGTCTAACTTGCATTTCATTCTGTTGTTCACTTCTGGTTCCATTTCAGAGCATGGTGGTCATACTAATTTTCAGAAAGCAGACATTAAAAGGGAAGACCCTGCAGAGATCAGCTTAATCCAGGCGAGGGGGTCAGGCCGCTGTATCCTCCCCACACTTATCCTGTGAGTAGTCTCTCACAATGAGCTGCCCCCAGGGAGGCAGCCCCTTCGGTGGAGGGCAATTCTGGAAAAGAATTTTGCTTTGAGTCCTCATCCACCAACTCCGGTGGCCCTGGGCAAATGAGTGGGCTAGTCACAAGGAGGAGATCTGGGTGGTACCACAGCATCCACTATAATCCACCCCTCCCAACACTGACATACACTCCCTTCATCTGGAGAGATCACCTCATCTGAGGACAGCTCCTTGAGGATTCTGGTTGGTTTCCTCTCCTCCTAAAGAAGCTCAGAGAGAGAGACTGGACAAATGCTGGGCCCTCACAGATGCAGCAGCTGCTGCACCACAACTGATGGTCACTCTCTCTTGCCCGAGATCCGTTCTAAATCCCCTGTACTCTCAGCCAGGACCTCGGCCATTTCCAGTGGCTTCCCTGGTGAGGTAATACAGATTTTGTCCCTCAGGGTTCTGAAGCCCTGGGCCCGATGCCCTTCTCAGACCCTTGCTCTTGGACTTGTCAGTTCAGCACTGAACTGGAGCGGGAACCAAGACACATCACCTGGCTATTAGAGATGTCTCCTCACTGTTCCCCCTGTGCCAGAGTAACCCGCACACTCCTTAGGATCATGGTCACCACTGCCTGCCAGGATGGGGACAATTCTCTGCGTGTGCTGGTCCCCTAGCAGGAGGAGCCCAAGTGGAAACCACAGCTCATGGGTCAGTAGGACTGCTATCGTGTCTCCTGGGGGAACCTTCTTGCTTTGGGAATAGCCTGTCGTGTGTCACCACCATCAATAGGATAACCAGTAGCCACATGAGGCTGGGTATTGTGAACTCAAATGTGCTTAGTGTGTCCCAGGGCCCAGCCTTCTACCTTAACATAATGTGAAGTCAAATGTAAATAGCTAGATGTGGCTAATGTGGACCGTCCTGCTCTGGAAATATAGAACCTACTCTTGGGAGACCGGAAGTACAAGCTCTCTGTGGGTCACTGGGAATCATTGTATGTGGCATCATGGGTCAGTGGGAGTGGTGATCAGTGGGGTCACTCTACCCTCTGGTTCAAGGACCATGTATGTTACCTCACGGGGGAACTAAGGATGACAGGTGTGGAGCATGTCCGGTCCCTGGAGGGTGACACCCCAGCACCATGGGCTCTCATATCTCAGTGAGCACATCACGTGTGCTTTGTAGAGGTCATTCCATTGCTCCAGAAGACCAGCAGCTTCCAGAAGGTAGAGGCTGAGATGGTGACTTTGGATCTCATGGCCACTTGCCCTCTCAGCCCCTGGTGTGCTATTAGGGGATTACTTGGTCCTGGATGGTTTTGTGAAATATTCTGTGTCACTCAGTCCTGCATTCTGTGAGTCATCAAATAGTGGCACCAGACAATGCGATGCAAGCAGGAAAGCGAAATCCACATTGAGAATGTGTACCTATAAATTTCAGCAAAGATAGTCCTCTCCTCCTTCAAGGATGGAAGTGAGATATTGTGATCAACTCACCATTAATAGCTCAATGGTCTTCTTGAGGGACAGTATGACACTGAGGATTCAGCAGTAGTCTGTGATGAAATTTATATAGAAATATAAATATATAATTTAATATGTCTAGAATTATATATTTATACACATACACATATTTATATATATACTATAGAAAGGCAACCACATCAGAATGGGTAAGCTGGGCAGACTCATGGTATAGTCAAGAGCCATACCCTAAGTGGGCAATGCACACACAGTAGAATAATCACCACTGCAGATGTTCTTCCCAGGAAGTGAGGGGTCCGAGCCCCACGCTGGCCACCTAGCCTGTAGGTCAGGCACCAGAACAATAGGCCCACAAAACATTGGTTTGAAGGGAAGCGCGTCTTACTCTAAGGAGAGCTAGGCAGCTTTAGCAGCTAGAGACTCCGCTCTTCAAGTACATGCAGAAAATCTCACCCACTCCTAGACTCTGTGTGGATGCAGAAATTTGAAAAAGCCTGTGTGAGACCTACCTGCTCATCTCTGAGAGCTCCTGGAGAGGCAGTAGGTAAATGGAGCTCACCCTGGGGCAGAGCTATTGGTGGCAGCCACTTGAGGGCGCTCGTTGTACCAAAGGACACGGGTGCTGGCAAGTGCCATTTTGAAGTCCTCCCTCTCACTTATTAGCAAGACGTCTCAGCCCCACCAGGCAGCTTGTTGGCATCAGTACTGGGAAGACTCAGACCAAACAGATAGGTGAGCATGGCCACAGCTCCACCCATCAGCACGCCAGTTGCATTAGGATCCTTGGAGTCCCCTGCCCACACAGGACCTGGCCCTGCCACCAGGGTGCCCAGGATGGTGCTCCACCCACCAGTGTGCCCACACAAGCCCAGGGACCCTCCGCTCTGCAGCCAGAGGCCCAAGCCCTGCCCCATCCACCAGTGGGCTGGCACCAACTTCAGCAAACCAAGGCGGGCAGTCAGAAACCCTGGGACCAGCTCTGCCTACCAGATGGCTGGCACCCATTCCAGGAACACATGCTCTGTAGCCGGGGTCCCCAGGGTTGGGCTGCACCCAACAGTGAAAAAGCAGCAGCCCCAGGTCCACTGTAGCCCTACAGCCTGCCATATCAGGTCCAAGCCCACCCGCTAGCAGGCCAGCAGCAGCTCCTATGGGACCCCATAGGAGCTGGATTTCTAGATGAGAAGGAGGATACTTGATTCAGGACACCCTGCACCCTGAAACCAGCTGTGTCAGGAATGAGCCCCACACAACAGCAGGCTAGCACTAGATCTGGGAACCCTTGGCTGTGTAACCCTCCACCCCAGAACACTGCTCCACCCACCAGTGGGCTGGCACTAGGCCTGGCACCACCCAGGTCTCAGCAGCCAGACACCTCATGAGCCAACCGCACCCACCAGTGATCATCAGCCTCTGCACAAGGCAAGGCCTGGCAACCAAGCAGACCAGGGGTCAGCCATGCCTACCAGGCTGCCCAAACCAGTCAGCCTGCCTCAAGAGAGGCGACCATGTAGTCCTCACAGGGGCAACACTAGAGCATATATCTCTGGTGACAAGAGGGCAGGGGACTGCTGGGATACATAGGCTGTCTCCTTCTAAAGACCACTACTCCAAGATCAAGAAATAAAACCAACCTGCCAAAGATACAGAAATAAAAATAGCCAATGAGGAAAAATGAGGGAACAGAAGAATATGTTCCAATTGAAGGAATGAGATAAAACCCCAGGAGAAAAACTAAGTGAGATGGAGAAAACAATTTAACAAATAAAGAATTCACGGTAATGATCATAAAGATGCTGAAAGAATTTGAGAGAAGAACAGATGTACATAGTGAGAAGTTACATAGTGAAAGTAGGGAAAACCACCAGACCACTGAGGTATGACCTAAATCTAATCCCTTACAATTATACAGTGGAAGTGACAAATAGATTCAAGGGATTAGATCTGATAGACAGAGTGCCTGAAGAACTATGGACAGAGGTTTGTGACATTGTAAAGGAGGCAGTGATCAAGACCATCCCCAAGAAAAAAGAAATGCTAATGGGCAAAATGGTTGTCTGAGGAGGCCTTACAAATAGCTGAGAAAAGAAGCAAAAGGCAAAGGAGAAAAGAAAAGATATACCCATCTGAATGCAGAGTTCCAAAGAATAGCAAGGAGAGATAAGAAAGCCTCCTCAGTGATCAATGCCAAGAAATAGAGGAAAACAATAGAATGGGAAAGACTAGAGATCTCTTCAAGAAAATTAGAGATACTAAGGGAATATTTCATGCAAAGATGGGCACAATAAAGGACAGCAACAGAATGGACCTAACAGAAGCAGAAGATATTAAGAAGAGGTGTCAAGAAAACACAGAATAACTACACAAAAAAGATCTTTATGACCCAGATAAGCACAATGGTGTGATCACTCACCTAGAGCCAGACATCTTGGAATGGGAAGTCAAGTGGGCCTTAGGAAGCATCACTATGAACAAAGCTAGTGCAGGTAATGGGATTCTAGTTGAGTTATTTCAAATCCTAAAAGATGATGCTATGAAAGTGCTGCACTCAATATGCCAGCAAATTTGGAAAACTCAGCAGTGGCCACAGGACTGGAAAAAGTCAGTTTTCATTCCAATCCCAAAGAAAGGCAATACCAAAGAATGTTCAAACTACCACACAATTGCACTCATCTCACAGGCCAGCAAAGTAATGCTCAAAATTCTCCAAGCCAGGCTCCAATAGTATGTGAACTGTGAACTTCCAGATGTTCAATCTGGATTTAGAAAAGGCAGAGAACCAGAGATCAAATTGCTAACATCCGTTGAATCATCGAAAAAGCAGAATTCCAGAAAAACATCTACTTCTGCTTTGTTGACTACACTAAAGCCGTTGACCGTGTGGATCACAACACAGTCTCTTGAAGTGGAAAATTTTTAAAGAGATTGGAATACCAGACCACCTGACCTGCCTCCTGAGCAATCTGTATGCAAGTCAAGAAGCAACAGTTAGAACTGGACATGGAACAACAGACTGGTTCCAAATTGGAAAAGGAGTACTCAAGGCTGTATATTCCACCCTGTGTATTTAAATTATATGCAGAGTACATCATGAGAAATGCCAGGCTGAATGAAGCACAAGCTGGAATCAAGATTGCTGGGAGAAATATCAATAATTTCAGATATGCAGATGACACCATCCTTATGGCAGAAAGCGAAGAACTAAAGAGCCTCTTGATGAAAATGAAAGAGGAGAGTGAAATAGTTTAAGACTCAACTTTCAGAAAACTAAGATCATGGCATCTGGTCACATCACTTCATGGCAAATAGATGGTAAAACAATGGAAACAGTGACATATTTTATTTTCTTGAGCTCAAAAATCACTGCAGATGGTGACTGCAGCCATGAAATTAAAAGATGCTTGCTCTGTGGAAGGAAAGCTATGATCAACCTCTAGGTGCTACCTGAGCATAACCTCTACAGCATATTAAAAAGCAGAGACATTACTTTGCACACAAAGATACATCTATTCAAAGCTAATGTTTTTCCAGTAGTCATGTATGGATGTGAGAGTTGGAGTATAAAGAAAGCTGAGCACCGAAGAATTGATGCTTTTGAACTGTGATGTTGGAGAAGACTCTTGGGAGTCCCTTGGACTGCAAGGAGCTCCAACCAGTCATTCCTAAAGGAAATCTCTCCTGAATATTCATTGGAAGGACTGATGCTGAAGCTAAAGCTCCAATACTTTGGCCACCTGATGTGAAGAATTGACTCATTGGAAAAGACCCTGATGCTGGGAAAGACTGAAGGTGGGAGGAGAAGGGGACGACAGAGGATGGGATGGTTGGATGGCATCACTGACTCGATGGACATGAGTTTGAGCAAGCTCTGGGAGTTGGTGATGGACAGGGAAGCCTGGCGTGCTGCAGTCCATGGGGTTCCAAAGTGTCAGACACAAATGACTGACTAAACTATATCACATGTATAGCAACCGATTTTGCATTTTCTGTGCCTTGAGCTTATACCAGGAGCCCAGGCATTGGCACAGAAGCCCATTATTTGTATCCTACAGGTCCATGAAGGTGAATGGCTCCCTTTTTGAGTGATTGTATGTCCATGTAGCTCATAGGCAGGGCCAATGCATGGGGCACACAGAAAGTGAAAGTCACTCAGTCATGTACGACTCTTTGTGACCCCATGGACAGTACAGTCCATGGAATTTTCCAGGCCAGAATATTGGAGTGGGTAGTCTTTTCCTTCTCCAGGAGATCTTCCCAACACGTCTCCCACGTTGCAGGCAGATTCTTTACCAACTGAGCTATCAGGGGCACACAGAGGGGCCCTGGGTTTGGACATCAGCTCTTCTTTTGCTGTGAAGCTTTGGCACTTACCATATCTGGGTGTCTCTCTCCTCTTTTAAAAACCAGGTAGCACAAAACTCTGCTCATATCACAGGGCTTTTCCAGGGCACAGCCTTGGACGTCATGTTGTCTCCCACTGGGGCTCAGGGTCTGTCAGTGCTCTGAACTGTGAAAAGCTAGAAAACTTGATTCAAAAGACCCCCCAGACGGTGCTGCTCAGCCTCTTCCGTGCAGAGAAGGACTCTTAGAACAAACGAAGTCTGGCTGCGGGCAGGGAGGCAACACTGGAAGGTGTGCTTTCTCGGGGACCCTCCTCTGCAGTCAGGGGCGCTGCAGCCTCCACCTAGCTTCCAGTCTGGGATGCAGAGTCACTCTGTGCTTGGGGTGCAGCTGGACAGAGTCACAGACCCGAATGGGAGGGAGCCCGTTGCAGCCAGCATTTCCTCAAGGTCTCCCAAGTGACGACCCTCAGGAGTGAGTTCTGGGGAGGGGGGCATCTGCCCAGGGGGTCCAGAGAATCCAGCTCCACTCCCAGCTCAGCCCTGGCAGTCCCTGAGCCACGGGTCCCAATGTGATGTCACCCAACTTCTGTCCGCCTCAGAGGTCTGAGAAAGTGCAGGCCTGGGTCTGGGAGGAGGGTCCAGTCTGGCAAAGAGGAAGCCAGCCCTATGGGGGGGGGGTCACGGGAAGAGCCTGAGAGAGGACTAAGACCCCACAGGATCCGTGTCCTCCCTGGGAGACCCTGAGCAGGTGCTTCAGAATTCAGACCAGATGGGGAGGACCTGGTCTCAGGGCAGAAAATTCAAGTGGGCAGAGGGAGGAGCCCAGGTCCTGAAGGGAGCCAAGATGAGGAGCAGAGGCAGGAGTGAAGGGCTCTTGGAGCCCTGAAAAGTGGGGCAGTAGGAAAGTGGGGTGTCCAGGGAAGCCCACCCCTGCCGTCAGGCCTGGGAGGCCCCAGGCGGATGGGCACGTGGCAGGGTGTCCTGACATTCGCATCAGGTCTCAGCCAGACTGGCACTTGTTGCAATGGGGGTGGGAGTGGGGGCTCAGGTGGGCAGGTGAGAAGCCTAGGGACTACTGGGACAGAAAGTGAGGACCCTGAGGGTGCACTGAGAGGACCCTGGACTCCAGAATATGGGTGAGGGTGGAGTATCCCAGAGAAACTGGCCCTGCGCTCAGCTGTGGGAGGCCCAGCACGAGATAAGCAGCCTGTGCTGACTTCTTCATCTGGGTCCCAGAGAAACTGGGAGCCTGGGATAGGGGTGGGCACTCAGGTGGGCAGAGGGGAGGGTTACATGGGACCCAAGTGAAAGTGAGGATGCTGAGGGGGGATTTAGGGGGCCCTGGGCCCCAGAACAGAGGCAACCCCAGCAAAACCCGCCCCTGCCTCCAGGCATGGGAGACCCCCAGGTGAGAGGAGCAAATGTGGTGTGTCCCAACTTCCGCATCTGGGTCTTAGAGAGGCTGGGGTCCTGGTGTGAGGAGTGGGCTGTCTGCATGAAGATGGGCCACCCAGGACCTGCAGGGACACTAGGTGGAGACCCTGAGGGAGAGTCGGCCCTGGACCCCAGAACCCAGCATCCCCCTCTCCGCCTCTGCTGTCACCCTGGAGCCTGTAGGTGCTGCCCCCTGAGGGCAGCCTCTCCATTTGGACCAGCTGCAGGTCTGGGTTGAGGGGTCAGGAGGCTGCAGGTGGGCAGAGGGAGGGGCCCAGGCTCCATCAGACAGTGAGGGAGGACCCAGAGGAGGTCACCTAGGAAGGTCCTTAGGAAACATCCCCCTCCCAACTGTAGCACCTTGGGGTTCAGTGGGATGCAGCTGAATTTGAGGGGCCCCAGGGTGAGCCTGGGCAGGAAAGGCCTGAGGCTGCCCTTGGGGAGGACTGCCGGGTCCCCTGCTCAGAAAGAAGGGAATCCACCTGCAGGGCGGTCCTCTGTACCCCCGCGGGAGCCCAGCACGGAGGCCAGGGTGATGCACTCTTCCTGCCAAGGTGCTTGAGGTGGAGCTTGGTGGTGGGCGGCGGGGTGGGGGGGCTCTGGAGGGCTCAGGCTTCGGGGGGAATCGGTCAGCATGGGTCAGGCCAAGCTGCACGGCAATCAGAGCAAAGGTCCTGAGGATGGACTGAGGATCAGCTTCCCCAAGAACAGTAGGGACCCTGTGTGGTGGGGGTGGGGGAGCGTCTATGGTGGAGGCGGACCCAGAGGGGGAAGACTGTGTTGGGGCAGCCATCTGCGGAGCATGTCTGCTTGGCAGCAGGAGGAGTCCCAGAGTCACCAGGAGTCAAGGTGAGGACCCTGAGGAGAAGTGGGGAACCCCAACTCCCAGCACAAAGAGGGGGCCACAGAAATCCCTCCTGCCTGCCCTAGAAACCATCAGAACCCTGAGGCCCACCTTCTCAGCCAGATGGTTGGTCAAGGCCAGGGGGCCTTCCTCTGAGGGTCTGGACTCCGGCCCTCGCAGAGGTCAGGGGGAGCACTGGGGAGACCCCCTCCTCACACACAGTACTTGGAGCCCAGCCTGCCGTGCCCCTTTGGTGACACTGGGGTCGCCCAGAATAGGTGGGTGCATTGGTGCTCTCACTTCCAGTGTCATGCATGTTAAGGCCTTTGCTTATGGAGATGGGTCACAGTCAACAGAGGGCACTGCCCCCGTCCTTCCAGGGTGTCAAGGAGGAGACTGAGCCACATGCCCGTCATCCCAGCAGAGGGACTCCATAGAGTTTGGCCGCCCCTTGTTGTCCCTTGTGAGCCCTGTTAGCCCTGGGCAGGCGTGACCAGTATTCAGGGCCCCTCTCTCATCTCATACTGAAATTTCCTTTCAGTACAGGGAATTTGTCTTGAGAATGTTGCCTCAGGACCACAGACAGGAGGGCCCAGACACTGCCAGGAGGAAGTGGAGGGCCCTCTGTGAGCACAGGGGGAACCACTCACCTCAGGACAAGGGGAACCTCACCAAGTACAGCCCAGGCCTCCGTCAGCACCAAGGGCCCCAGTGCCATGCCACAGTCTACGGCCGAGGTGCCCCCTTGTTTCCTCTCACAGGGGCTCCAGGAACCCAGAGGTGAAAGCACAGGTCTGAAGCTCGTGTCCACAGGTTGCAGAGCAGAGGCGGTCCAGGCAGTGCCAGGAGTCTAGGTGAGGTGGGTGCCCTGAGTGTGCATCAGAGGTTCCCTATCCTAGAACAGACGGGACCTCACAAGGCCCAATTCCCCCCACCATATCAGCCCCAGAACCTCAGTCTGTGCTGACTGCACCCCTGGGTGCCACCTCACTTCCTCCTTTGGGTTAGCAGAAGACAGCCTGCCCAGGAGGAGCGTCCCTGTGAGGCCCGAGAGCACCCCTCAAGAGGAGACCTGTCAGTGGCCTGTGTCAGTCCACCCAGGGTGGGTTTCTCAGCCAAGGCGGTTCATACCCCCTCTCTCCCACAGGCCCGTGGTCCCCATCTGTCCTCCTGCCTGACTTCAGTCTGTGGTTTGATCCCAGTCATCATGCCTGGGATGAGCGAGCTCCATGAGGAGAGTGAGGCCAACCTTCAGGACCCAAGGGAGGCTGAGAGCCCAGTGGAGGGACTGTTTATTTAGGGGGAGGAGGTGAAGGAGGAGGAGGAGGAGGAGGAGGAGGAGGCTGCATACGTTTCTCCCTCCTCCTCGCTTTCCTCCTCCTCCTCTGTCCTGTTCCTGGGCACCCGGCAGGAGCTGGAGCTGGCTGATGCTGAAGCCCCCATCCCCCCTGACCTCGAGCCCTCAAGGTGCCTTTCTCTCCCCAGTGCCATGGCTGCCACTCCATGGAGCCAATCCAAAGATGAGGCCTCCAGCAGCCAAGACTAGGTGGGGCCGAGAGCACCCAGTGGGAAGGTGCCACGTCCACGCACCCAGACCCACTGCACTGCTGGTGGTGGAGCTCATGCACTTCCTGCTCCTCAAGTGTCACAGCAAGGAGCCAACCACGAAGGAAGAAATCCTGAACATGGTCCTCAGAGAGGACGGGCACCACTTCCCTGAGGCCCTCCGCCAAGCCTCGGAGTGCCTGCAGCTGGTTTTTGGCGTGGATGTGAGGGAGGTGGACCACACGAAGCACACCTACATGCTAGTGAGCGATGGGCACAGCATGCCCAAGGCCGGCCTCCTGGTGGTGCTTCTAGGCATGACCCTCCTGGAGGGCAACTGCGCCCACGAGGAGGAGATCTGGGAAACCCTGAACAACATGGGCGTATACACCTGGAGGGAGCACTACATCTATAGGGACCCCAGGGAGTGCTGACCCAAGTGGGTTCAGGAGGGGTACCTGGAATATCAGTAGGTGCCCCGCAGTGACCCTGCTTGCTACCAGTTCCTGTGGGGTCCCCAGGCCTATGTGGAGAGCAGCAAGAGGCACGTCCTAGAGCATCTGCTCAAAATCAATCCAGGGGCTTCCAGGTCCTTCCCACTCCCACCTGCAGAGGCTGAGAGGGAGGAGGAAGAGGGGCCCTGAGCCAGAGCAGCAGCCAGACTCCTTCCAGGCCCACGTCCAACAGCGTGTCCTGGGGGCAGGAAGGGGGGCTGATCCTTCCCTCCGTGACTGAAGAGGGAGCGGTCAGCCTTCTCAGTCTTGAGGGCCTGGGCCAGTAGCGGGGACACGGTGTGTAGCATCTTTGGGTTCCTTCTTTCCACAGTGACTTGGAGATTCATCTCTGCTTTCTTTACGAATTTTTCAAATGTTTTTTTCAGCTGAAGGCTTAATAAACTTCAGTATCTAACTTTGTGAATGACAATGGTCACACACGTATAGGTACTTACCAAGTTTAAGGACAGGAGTTTTGCTGTTCCGTAAAAGAGCCTGGGAACTCTCCTATTTTATTTTGTGACCCTGAGGAAGCTAACATTTCATTGGAATAGGAATTTTCTTGGAAATGGGAAAGAACAATATAATTTATGGAGTCAAGAAATAGAGAAATTGGGAATTCTCTGACAGTGCAGTGGTTAGGACTCAGTACTTTCATTGCTGGGGCCCAGGTTCAATCCCTGGTTGGGGAACTAAGATCCCCAAAATTGCTGGGCATGGGGAAAAAAATAAAAGGAAATAGAGAATAAAAAATAAAAGTTCTAAAACCTTTTGTCATCTGTTAATCTATAAAACTAAAAGATCTATGTTTATTTGGATTTGCATTAGTTATTAAAGACAGTAGGGTAAAATTGGTCAGAGTTAATATGTACCTTGTTCACTGGCTTATTCTCAGCCAGAGTCTCACGGAGCCTCTGCTCTGCGAAGGCCGTGTTAGCAGAGGGTTCAGTAGAAGAAGCAGAACACCCCCACGCCTAGAGCGATGGTGTAGGAGCTGCAGTCACATGAGGACGGTGGAGAGACGTACCCTAGTCCCACACAACAAGGCAACACAGTGTAAGGTGGTGGGGCTCCAGAAGGAGCACTCGGTGCCTGAGGCTGGGTGGTTTGGGGCTTTGGGAAGCTGGGTTCCTTCTGTGGGAGATGATTGTGATGAGGCTGGGTGGTAGTGTTGCAGTGAAGATGAAAACAAGAAGAATGAGTTGTTGTTGTTGTTGTTTTCCCCCTTTCCTGAGAAGAAAGAATGTAAAAAGAACAGTGAGCCCGCCTGAACATTCGTTGGTTTTTTGTTTTTGTTTTTTAAATTTAACTGCTCCTAACTCTGCATATCTGTAACTAAGGTTTGCCTTTCTGCACCCTAACTGTACAGGAGCTATGAAAGTGTTAAAGTCATAGATGGTAAAGTCCATGGAATTCTCCAGGCCAGAGTACTGGAGAGGCTAGCCGTTCCCTTCTCCAGGGGAGCTTCAGGGTCTCCCGCGTTGCAGGTGGATTCTTAACCAGCTGAGCCACAAGGGAAGCCCAAGAATACTGGAGTGGGTAGCCTATCCCTTCTCCAGTGGGTCTTCCCAACCCAGGAATTGAAGTGCAGTCTCCTGCATTGCATGTGGATTCTTTACCAGCAGAGCTACCAGGGAAGCCCACAGGAGCTATACTTCACATCTGTTTTTCTTTGACTCTATGCTAAATACATCGTGTATCAGGTGTTTACCCCTTACAACACCCTTCCCCTTGTAGTTACATATCAGAAAATAGGCCAGAGAGTCACCAAACTGCCAGGATCAATTACTGGGTTATTGGCACCAGTCTATGACTGACTTTGAAACAATGCAAGACGAAGAAATCAAGATCCTAACACCTTTGTTCCTCATCACTGACTCCTGACTGGGAGCCCTCATCTTATATCAGCCCCTAGATTCCTCATGGACAGGGGGCTCAGTTTTTGAGGCATGAGCCTACTTTGTTCCCCTCTCTGCTGGCTGAGAATTAAAGCCACCTGTCTGTTGCCTCCACACTTTGTCTCCATGTTTTTTATTTGTCTTCAGTGGACAGAGAAAGCCAAGGTTTTGGCCAGCTACAGTGGCAGCCCTCACACCTGCAGACGGTGTGTCTCAGGGATGAGGGAGAATCTGAAAGGGGACATTGCTGAGCAGCATCCTTTTGGATCCTGGGTAAAGCTAGAGAGTTCTCTTCCTGGGGAAAGAAAGGAAGTCATCGTGGGTGCCTGTCGCATTGCATTTGAGTGGGGTAGGGAGCTAGGTGTTCTATACCCACATCTCCAAGTGTTTCCTCAGAGGAAGAGTGACTCTCCCCTGATGTGAGGCCCAGAACCTGCTGGAAGAAGGTCTTCTTCCATGTCTCAGAGAGCCCAGGGTCGACTCCAGGAAATTGACCAGATAGTTGTTACCTTGCGTGTTACTTGAAAATAGTGAAAATAGTTATTTGGATGGAAGAGGAGCTGCCAAAGAGGGAAGTTGATTAAAAAAATCTGAGTGGAAAGAAGCCGTGTTCAACTTCATTGAAGTGTAATTTGCATACCATGGAATTCACCCATGGAAAAGGTACAATTCAGTGATTGCTAGTCAGTTTCCTAAGTCATGTAGCCTTCATCACAGTCCAGTTTTGGGACATTTCCATCACTCAGGAAGATTACCTCTGCCCACCTACAGTTAATCCCTGATTGCCCAGCCCACTCCCATGCAGTCATTGCTCTTCTTCCCATCTCTATTGATTTGCCTTTCCTGGAAATTGCATAGAAAAGGAGTCACATGACTTATTTCCTTGATCCATACTATACCACAGATTTGTCGTTCTTTTCTGTTTACTCCTAACCAGAATTCTATTGCAAGGATATGTGAAAACAGTTTTAATTTTCGATTAATTACACTGTATTGATTTTTGTTTTCCCTTCACAGTTTGGGCTTTAGTGTTATATTTGGGAAAATATCGTCGAAAGGTAAAGTCATGAACATTATCTTGGATGACTTAGTTTTTGTGTATGTTCTGAGGAAGTGGTGTAAACTCACATTTTTTGCAGGTGGATCTCCCACTTGTTGAAAAGTGAATTTATCCTTTCCATGTGGATTTAGCACCTTGAAAAACTAATCCATGAACCATAAATAAATGAGCTTATTTATGAACTCTCAATTCTGTCCCTTTGAGCTCTACATCTACTTCATGGGATGACAGGGGAAGTGACTTGCGGCGTGTTAGGTCCCATCTAATCTGGGATGGGGAGCCCTTGGTGCACACCAAGGGCATCCGCCTTACCTTGACTCCTCACACTGCCTGGACCTTGTACTCTGTGACCTCAGGACACATTCTCAGACCTAGGTCTTCACCTCGAGGTTCCTGAAGTCCTTGTGAGAAGTAACAAAGGCTCATATCCAGTGTCGACTGTAGCACAGCCCTAGGCCTTCTGTGCTGGAAAGTGGGGTGAACTCTGTGAGGTCCCCCCAGTTCTGGGGTGTGTTGTCCTCTCAGGGCTCACTTGTAGTGCTCATTTTTCCCCTGGAAAATTAAGAAGAGATGGCAAAAATACGCAGAACTGTACAAAAAAGATCTTAATGACCTGGATATCAACAGTGGTAGAATCACTCACATAGAGCCAGACATCCTAGAGTGTCTTTGCAGAGGAACCAGAGATCAAATTGCTAACATTCTTTTGATCATAGAGACAGCAAGGGAATTTCAGAGGGACATCTACCTCTGTTTCATTGACAACGCTAAAGCCTTTGACTGTGTGAAGTGAAAGTTGCTCAGTCATGTCCGACTCTTTGCGAACCCATGGACTATACAGTACATGGAATTCTCCAGGCCAGAATACTGAAGTGGGTAGCCTTTCCCTTCTCCAGGGGATCTTCCCAACCCAGGGATCGAACCCAGGTCTCCAGAACTGCAGGTGGACTCTTTAACAGGTGAGCCACCAGGGAAGCCCAAGAACACTGGGGTGGGTAGCCTAGCCCTTCTCTAGGGGATCTACCTAACCCAGGAATCAAACCGGGGTCTCCTGCATTGCAGGCACATTCTTTACCAACTGAGTTACCAGGGAATCCCAAATGTATGGATCATAAGAAACTTTGGAAAATTCTTAAGGAGATAGGAATCTCTGACCATCTTACCTATCTCCTGAGAAACCTGTATGCATGTCAAGAAGCAACAATTCAGTTAAGTTCAGTTCAGTCACTCAGTCATGTCCAACTCTTTGCGACCCCATGAATTGCAGCACGCCAGGCCTCCCTGTCCATCACCAACTCCTGGAGTTCACTCAAACTCATGTCCATTGAGTCAGTGATGCCATCCAGCCATCTCATCCTCTGTCCTCCCCTTCTCCTCCTGCCCCCAATCCCTCCCAGCATCAGGGTCTTTTCCAATGAGTCATATTTTGGCATCAGGTGGCCAATGTATTGGAGTTTCAGCTTCAACATCAGTCCTTCCAATGAATATTCAGGACTGATTTCCTTTAGGATGGACAGGTTGGATTTCCTTGCAGTCCAAAGGACTCCCAAGAGTCTTCTCCAACACCACAGTTCAAAAGCATTAATTCTTCAGTGCTCAGCTTTCTTCACAGTCCAACTCTCACATCCATACATGACCACTGGAAAAACCATAGCCTTGACTAGATGGACCTTTGTTGGCAAAATAATGTCTCTGCTTTTCAATATGCTATCTAGATTGGTCATGACTTTCCTTCCAAGGAGTAAGCGTCTTTTAATTTCATGGCTGCAGTCACCATCTGCAGTGATTTTGGATCCCCCCAAAAATAAAGTCTGACACTATTTCCACTGTTTCCCCATCTATTTCCCATGAAGTGATGGGACCAGATGCCATAATCTTAGTTTTCTGAATGTTGAGCTTTAAGCCAACTTTTTCACTCTCCTCTTTCACTTTCATCAAGAGGCTTTTTAGTTCCTCGTCACTTTCTGCCATAAGGGTGGTGTCATCTGCATTTCTGAGGTTATTGATCTTTCTCCTGGCAATCTTGGTTCCAGCTTGTTCTTCTTCCAGCCCAGCGTTTCTCATGATGTACTCTGCACATAAGTTAAATAAGCAGGGTGACAATATACAGCCTTGACGTACTCCTTTTCCTATTTGGAACCAGTCTATTGTTCCATGTCCATATTAAAGTGTTATGACCAGGTTTCCTTGTCAATCACAAAAGAATCAGATTTTAATCATGTCTTCTATGAATTTATTCTCATGCATTTAGAAGAATACTGCTAGTTCTTCAAGATTTGTGTAAAAGACTTTCTAAGATTAAACAGATAAACAAATTTTGTTATTAACAGTAAGCTGGTACCAGACTGGAATTTAGTCTTCTCTCTGTTTAGAGAACAAAGTTTTCTTAAAAATTCAGCTTTCGATAACAGATTATAAATTTATTTGCCTTTAAGTGATTCTTATTTGTTTTAAAAATCTTTTTGTTACTTTGGTAATGTAAATAAACATTATTTAAGATTATGGTACATGTAGACAAAGCTCATTCTGCTTCAACAAAAAATAACCCTTCAAGGTTAGACTTTTGCTATCTTGATGTCCTTAAAACATGGTGACAGTCTGATTTTATATCAGGAAATTAAAAATAAATAAACAGTAGCTAAAAATCAAAGATCTAGGGCTATGGGAAATCCAAGATGGCTGCTTAGCTTTCCCCGGCTCCCTGACAGACCTCATTTTTATTTGATGGGTTAAAGCCTTACCTGGCTACAGTGTTAATGCCCTCACATGAATTCTCCAAAAAAAATCATGTTTCATTAAATATTAAGTTCTAGTTTTGTTAATTAAGGTCTGTGCTACTAACACTCACTTCTGTGATAGTTCCTTGTTATGTTGTATTGCTAAAAGTTTTAATTCAATTATTAAAAAGGACACTCTTAAGATTATTTCTAAAGCTTACCTCAGCAGCCAGTCTTTGGATAAAGGTCAGGTGTTCCATGATGTACAACCAGGAGATTAACACTTGGCTATAATCATTTAACTGAGACAGGTGACCTGGGGTATACCGGGCTATCCCCAGTGAAAGTTCTTGACTTAAATTTCTGCTTGTGACCTTACTAATAACCGCTAGCTATCTTATTTTCTATGTAGCTTGTTTCAGAAGATTATTTTTTATATTACCAAATATGTGATAGAGCCTGTGATAAAATGCTAATATGCAGTTCCATATGAGATCAGTAACTGTAATAATGTAAATTTAGATATGGGAAGAAGCAACAAGAGGAAACATTTTCCTGGACCAAGAAGCTAGTAAGACAGGTATGGTCCAGAAACTTTTGCTACTTACAAGGCCTGATCTAGTGACAACACATTGAGTGGCCTGTCAATGGAATCTTTGTTAGACCTGGGAATGAGCCTTCCCAGCACTGCGGGACACAATAACTGTAAAATGCCCCCCAAACATGGTCAAATATGACTATGAAGGGGCCCTGCTGACTGGAAGTTGGCCCTTGCCAGCTGCCTCTACAAAGACTGAATCATGACCACTACAAGATGCTGACCTTCAACACCCCCTTGAAAGGAGTTCAGGGTGGAGACAAAAAATAAGGCACTCTGTGCTCTGGGAAAAACCCAGGAAAACAGGCCTTAAGATAGTCAGATATTTTCAGGTAAAGATTTTTATGTGTCCAACTTCTTGCATCTTCTCACACATAGAGAAACACTAATGTCACGAACCAATGTCTGGACCTGGTTCTCCTAGTTGCACCTCAGCAGCTTTCCTACTTCTATTAAACTTTGGGCCATATATCTTTAACTTTCTCGTTAAGTTTGTTTCTCCAAGTAGTAGTATGACAAAAATATCCCCTGGCCAATGCTCAGACAACACTAGAACAAGCTGCCTTAGCCTGTGGATTCTCATTGCCCTCTGTAAATGCACCCTGAGGACCTCAGGCTATTCTCCTTTTGATATCTTATACGGGAGACCACCCCCAGTGATAAGAAAGCTCAAAGGAGACCACCAACAACCAGCTGACCTGGAGATGTCCCAACACCTCCAGGGCCTGGAAAGTCTTCCGCCATATTGCCTAAGAAACTTGAGAAAGGACACGCATTTCACGGGGCAATTGGGTTCACCCCTGTCAGCCAGGAGATGAGGTATGGGTTAAAGACTGGAAAAAAGAACCACTTCAGCCAGTTTGCACAGGCCCTCACATGGTCATTCTGGCAACCCCTACTACTGTTAAAGTTATAGGTATCATCCCTTGGATCCACCACACCAGAGTCAAGAAGGCAGTGGCTTCCTGTAATGAGGACACCTGGAAAGCAGTTCAGGACCCCAAAAAGCTCCTCAAGGTCTATCTCAGAAACAAGGACCGCCACCCATAAAGGATGCTGAGCTCTGCTCTAGTCACTCCGGAAGCTGACTAAGTACATGCACAGCAGAAGCTTGAGGATTCTTCAGCCTTGCTCCAGCCACACTCCGGCAGCTGGCTGCTCAACACATGGCGGGAGCTTGAGGATCCGGCTATCAAAATATCAATGGATTTTCATTGTCAACCCTGGACTCTACCCCTGATTGCTATTATTTCTGTGCCCTTCGCCACAGGACTAGCTTCTGTCCCACCCCAGGACTAGGATTTGGGTCAGAATCTACAGTTTACTGTCTGTTATCTCACTGTAATGGGAAGCCTCATTCTTACTAGAAGTCTCTTATGATCGATTCTCCCTACTAACTGAATTGCTCCACAGTATAACTGATGCCCCTTCATGATAGGCTCAGTTGCTATAGCCATGACAACACAAAGATGGGGAGAAAACCTTCTGCAAGTCTTCAGTTATCTGTTATGTGCAGGCTGCTTTGCAGTCGTTTGGTGTCCCTTGCTATTATAGATGGTGCCGCCCCCATCAAGGCCTTTTCTTTGTTTGGGGGACAGATACTTACTTATGTCTACCTGTCAATTAGGTGGGTATCTGCACCTTAGCTTTCCTCACTCCCCAGATGTATATTGTCCCTAACAACCAGACTCTCACCGTACCTCTGGCAGCACATATGCGGTCAAAAAGAGTCATCCAGTTTATACCCCTACTAGCTAGTCTGGGAATCACGGCTGGGATAGGTATGGGAATAGGAGGAATTGCTTCATCAACCACCTCTTATCATACACTGTCCAAAGACTTCACAGACGACATTGAGAGAGTGGCCAAATCTTTAGTGGCCTTACAGGACCAACTAGACTCCCTGGCTGAGGTGGTTTTGCATAATAAGAGAGGTCTAGACCTACTGACCAGAGAAGGCAATGACAACCCACTCGAGTACTCTTGCCTGGAAAATCCCATGGACGGAGGAGCCTGGCAGGCTGCAGTCCATGGGGGCGCACAGAGTTGGACACGACTGAAGTGACTTAGCAGCAGCAGCAGCAGACCTACTGACAGTTGAAAAGTGTCTGCCTTTTCAGCTGCCTCTTCTTTTACTGCCTCTTCTTGAATGAAGAATGCTGCTTTTATATACACCAGTCAGAAATAGTCAGGAACATGGCCCAGCATCAAAGAGAACAAATCATAAAAAGAGAGAAAAACTAGCTAATTCTTGGGGTAATTGGAGCAATATCTGGAGCTGGGCATCATGGCTTCTCCCTTTAACAGGTCCTCTCTTCATGCTCTTTGCAGCAATCTTGTTTGGCCCTTGTATTCTCAATCCAGTTCATAAACTCTTGGATTGAAGCCACAAAGTTACAAACGGCAATAGTTCAATACACCCCCCTAAATGATGGGGAGCCCGGAATGTCCTACCAAAAACATGGGATGATGCTTTCTACAACGAGTGATAGACGCATCAAGAGTGGGGAATGAAGAGGAAAAGTTAAAATTTTACATGACCTCCTTCTCCTTCTGCCTCTGTAACTCAGCTTACCCCTTGCAAAGTCTAGATGACCTAGGTCCTGTAGTCTCAGAAAACGGGAACTTGCAATGCTAGAAACTGGAGTTTATCTCACTCACCCTTGTCCTGCTCTTTGCCCCTGCAAACCTGCTTAATCATGCCTGTCCAGGTCAGGCATCCCCCTCCCCATCTTGACCACTGTTCCCACGTGTGAGAAACCCCTTAGTTTAAAACAGCCTATTAACAGCTAGTGTTGCCCACTACAGTCTGTCTATAAAAACTCTGCAATCCCTTTGATCGGGGCTCAGAGCTTGGAGTGTTGACTCCTCTGGCCCCACCAGCATAATAAACCTGAGTTCTCCAACCCTCTGAGTGTTGTGCTTGGATTCTCGAGTACCGGTTTCTGCAACATGGTAACTGAAATGTCTTCAGCTATAAACCCGGAGACTGAGAAGATTGTGTACCAACCCAAATTCACTCATGTCTCATTTGGAACCTTTCGAGTGTATTTACACTCAGGCAGAAAAACCAGGCATCTACTTGATCCTGATCAAAGTGCACTTTCTCTTTTGGACCCAGGAGATTCATCTCCGAGTTAGGAGGAACTTCTAATGTATATGTCCTATCTCAAATTTTCTTCTCACCCATAAGACATCGTCGAGGTCTGGTACTGCCACCACCCAGCCTCATCACGATCACCTCCCACAGAAGGAACCTAGCTTCCCGAAGCCCAAACTGCCCTGGCTCAGGCACTGACACTTGAGGGATCCTCCTGGAACCCCACCGCTCTGGCCCATGTTGCCTTGTTCTGTGGGACTAGGGGACGCCTCTCCACCTTCCTCATGTGGCTGCAGCTCTTAGGCTATCACTCCCGGTGTGGGGGTGTCCTGCTTTTCCTAGTGTCCCCACTGCTAACACGGCCTGTCACAGCGCACAAGCTCCCTGAAGTTCTGTGGAATAAATGAGCCAGGAGCAGGGGCTTATTTAGTTGGATTAGTTTTCTCCTACTTTATTAAATAATAACCTGGGAAAACCCAAATAAACTGAGATAGCTGAGCTGTATAAAATGATAGACAAAAAGTATGAGAAGCAAGATTTCGCTATAATCACATTTTATTTTCTAATTCTTTCACCAAATACATTACTGCTAGGTAAGTTCATATTTCCAAAATAGTTATAAGTCATATCTCATGTTACCATGTTCAGGGTCACAAAATAAAATTGGAGAGTTCCCAAACTTTTAAAAACTAGCAAAACTCTTGTCCTTAAATTGGGTAAGTACAAATACATGTGTGATCAATGTCATTCACAAAGTTGGATACTGAAGTTTATTAAGCCTTATGCTGAAAGGCACATTTGAAAAATTCCTAAGGAAAACAGAGATCAGTCTCCATGTCATCGCAGAGAACAGGAACCTAAAAATGCTGCACACTGGGTTCCCCAAGTGGCCCAGGCCATCACTCCTGAGAAGGCTGACCACTCCCTTTTCAATTACAGAGGGAAGGATCAGCCTGGCTGCTGCTCTGGCTCAGGACCCCTCTTCCTCCTCCCTCACAGCCTCTGCAGAAGGGAGTGGGAAGGACCTAAAAGCCCTTCGGTTGACCCTGAGCAGATACTCTGTGAATTTCTCCTTGCTGGTCTCTGCGAAGGCCCGGGGACCCCACAGGAACTCGAAGCGAGCAGGGTCGCTGTCAGGCACCTGCCGGTACTCCAGGTACCCCTCGCGCACCCACACTTGGGTCAGCAGCTCCCTGGGCTCCCCAAAGATGGGGTGCTCCCTCAAAACACACACCCCCATCTTGCTGAGTGCTCGCCAGATCTCCTCCTCAGGGCTGCGATCCCTATTCTGGAGGATCAGGCTGAGGACCACCACCAGGAGGCCGGCCTTGGGCAGCCCCTGCCCACTTCCCTGTATCGTATCACAGGTGAGGCCCAGGGAGGGAACCATGATGTAGATGGGTGCAGTGTCTACCTGCCTCACATCTACACCAAAGACCAGCAGAACGCACTCAACCGCTTGGCGGAAGACCACTGGGTAGTACTTCTGGTTATCCCCGAGGACCGTATTCATCAATTCGGCATCGGTGGTTGGCTCCTTGGCTCGATACTTGCAGAGCAGGAACTTCACCATGTTAGCCACCATTTTATTCAGAGCTTCCTGGGTCAAGGCCTCCTCAGCAGAGCACGAAGAGACTGGGCGGGAGGAGGCCGAAGGGGTTGCAGCCTCCCCTCCCTCAGCCCCCAAGAGCTGTGCTTCCTCTGGGCCCTGGGTGTCACCTAGGTCCTGAAGGTCTTTCTTGGGCTTCCTCTGCTCACTCATCTCGACCACGAGCACGATGCCTGGGATCAAAGCACAGACAGGAGTGAGGCAGGGGACATTGTGGACCATGGGCCTCAGCTAAGAAACACACCCTGGGTGGTCAACACAGGCCACTTATAGGTCTCCTCTTGAGGGGTGCTCTCGGCCTCACACGGGCCCTCCTCCTGGGCAGTCTGACCCCCTGCTACCCAAAGGAGGAAGGGCAGTGGCTCTCCTGGGTGCAGCCAACACAGCCAGAGGTTCTGGGGCTGACACGGTGGGGGGATTAGGGATTTGTGGGGTCCCCTCTGTTCTGGGATGGGGAGCCCCTGGTGCTCATTCATGACACCCTCCTCACCTTGACTCCTGGTACTGCCTGGACCTCCTCTTTTCTCTGATGTCTGGACACAGGCCTCAGACCTCTGCTCCTGGTTCCTGGAACCCCTGTGAGAAAAATGGAGGGGGCCCCTTGGGGGTAGATTGTGGCACAGCCCTGGACTCTGAGGCTCCCCCCAACAAACTGTGGGGGAAGTGGTCCCCTTGTAGCTCCCTTGTAGTGCCCACCTTTCCCCTGCCACAGCCTGGACCCTGCCCTTTGGGGGCCTGCAGAGTAACTCAGAACAAGACCCGAGTTTGAAGGGAAAGCGCTAAGGGGCCCCACATGTGGTCGCACCTGCCCAGGGCCTTCCGCGGGTCCTAGGCTGGGGAGATGCTCGGTCCCCACCTCACGTCCAGCCTGGACTCCCAGCACTGACCACAAGGGTGGGTTCGGCTCTGTCCGAGGAGTCCACCCTCTGTGGATCTGAAGCCTCCACCCTCCGCCCGAGCACCTCATCTCCTGAAGCCCCTAAGCCAGAGGTCGACAAACTGCTCATCCTGCTCAACCCGCTCTGGGACATCTAAGACCCCCATCAAAGGCAAGGATCCCACCCTGTGTTGGGGTCTAACTGCCTCAGTCCTTCCCCGCCTGGAGCCTGGATTCCAGGCAGGACCTGGAATTGGCCCGTCCTCCATTTTGAGGCCCGCCGCTCTCACCCGGTCCCGTCTCTCTGAGACCCCATGTCAGGAAATGCGGCACGAGGTCGTCCTGCCTGGGGACTACTAGGGTCCCCTCTGTTCTGGGGTCCCGCTCCCCTCACTCCCCCATCAGGATCCTCACCTTGACTCCCGGTAGGACCGGGGCTCTGTCCTCCCCCAGTTTGAGGCCCGGCTCCTCACACCAGGGCCCCAGTCCCTCTTGAGACCCGGATGTCAGAAAGTCAGGACAGGGGTAGTGTGCTTTTCTCACCCCAGGGTCTCGCAGGGCAGATGACAGGGGCAGGGATCTGTGGGGCTCCATCAGTCCTCCTTGGGGGTCCCCTTAGTCCTGCCTCAGGGCCTTACCTTGTCTCGGAGTAGAGATCCTCGTCTCTCCCCAACTGAGGCCCCGCCCCTTATATCACGTGCCCCGTCTCTCTGAGACCCGGATGTCAGGAAGTCAGACCATGCCTGTTGTTCTCATCCTACCTCACGGTCTCCAAGGACCGACAACAGAGACAGCTTTCTTTGAGGTCAAGGGTCTCCTAGTCCCCCCTCAGGGACCTCAACTGGTTACCGCACAGGACCTGGAATTCTCCTCTCTGCCCGCCTGAGGCCCCGCCGCCTATAGCGGGTCCCCAGTCTCTCTGAGACCTGGATGTCAGGAAATGCGGCATGCGCTCATCCCACCCTATGTGCTCCCTGAGCCCACTGTGATGGGATCCAGGTTCCCCTCAGTCTTTTCTCAGGGTCCTCACCCAGACTTCTTCAGAACCTAAGATCCTCCCCTTCTCCTTCTAAGGCCCGTCCCTTAAAGCAGGGCCCCAACCTGTCAGAGACAGGGATGCCAAAGGTAGGACCCGCTGCCAAGTGCTCATGCCGCCACCAGGGATGCCTAGGGCTGACAGCAGGGGTGGGATCTGAGGGGCCCTATGTCCTCCTCAGGGTCCTCATCTTGAGCTCTGGAAGGTACAAGATGTCCCTGAGTTTACCCAAGGCTGGACCGTTACACCAAAGCCCTCACTGCCCTGAGACCACAGCTTCCAGAGCTGCTGGTCTCCTGGGGCGGTGGAATGGCCTCTACGAAGCACATGTGAGGTGCACACTGGAATATGAGAGCCCGTGGTGCTGGGGTTTCACCCTCCAGGGACTGGGCAAACTCCACATCTGTCGTCATTAGTTCCCCCACTAAGTAAGATACATGGCCCTGGAACCAGAGGGAACAGTGACCCCACCTACCACCACTCCCGGTGACCCACAAGGAAAGTTGTGCTTCTGGTCCTCCATGTAGCTTCTGCAGTTCCTCAACGGAGCTATCTAGCCGTTACCCACTTCTAGCTATTTACATTTGATTCCACATTTTATAAGGCAGACGGCCAGGCCGTGGGACACACTAAGCACATTTGAGTTCACAATACCCAGCCTCATGTGGCTACTGGTTACTCTATTAATGGTGGTGACAGGACATGCTCTTCCCAAAGGAAGATGGTTCCCACGGGAGATATCATAACAGTCCTACTGACCTGTGAGCCATGGTTCCCACCTGGCACTTTGCGCTCCTCTCCGTAGAGGTTCGGGCACCAGTTCCCCATCTACATGTCTCTTCTTCTCCTGACCCAGCCCTGCCATGTGACGAAGGGAAAGGGAGAGAAGGATGGACCCCAGAAGGAGGCCAGAGGGCGAGGACTGTGTGGTCCTCATGTGACTCTGGCTTGAAGCTCAGCTCCAGACTCCTAGGCTGGATCCCTGCCCCTTGCTCCCAGGGCTCTCCACCCTCCTCAGTCCCTCTGGCTGTACCACCTCCAGGATACCCTCTGCAGTGCCCAGAATCCAAAATGCACCGTCGTCTTCCACCTGCCTAAAAACACCCACCTTCTGACTGTGCCACCGGGAGGAGCCCAGGTCCTCACCTTGGCCCTGAATGGATGGCGCCTGGACAGAGCTCCCATCAGCCAGTCAGATGGAAGCTCTTGGGAGCTCAGCCCCATGGATGTGGCACCACCTGCATCCAAAATACCTTTCCATCCCACCCCAGGCATCAACACAAAGGGGATGCTTTCCCCTCAAACAACATGCTATTGTTATTTAGATGAACCGTTTTTTCTGTCTTTGTATTAAAATCGGTGAATTAATCATGTATTTATTTCTAAATTTTTGTAGGTTTACATAAAGATCCCATGTTCCCTACAGGCAGCTTCCAGGAAGCAGAGGGAGAAGAGATGTGGGCAAGGACCTGGAGTCTCTCCCCTGCCCTGCAGTGTGCTTGATGCTCAACAGACAGCAACTGGTAGGTGTAGCCTGCGATGAAGACAATGCCCTTCGTGTGTTGAGGAGTTTCTGAGAAAGCCAAAGATGCCTTGAATCCCCAACTCTTTCTAGTAACTACTCTGTATCAGCACTTTTAAATGCAAGATCTGATTTAGTTTCCAAGGCTCTTGTGGATGTCAGGGAGGGGGGTCCCCCCTCTTCTCCCTCCAGTGCTCTTTCTGCCCTACCCTCTGCAGTGACACCCACCCACAGTCTCAGCAGAGTGAATATGTGCCCCTACCTCTTGATGCCAGGGAGTGTAGCCTGGGAGACTCAGCTGCCTCCACAGGATAGAACTTGCCTGAGCACCTACACAGTTGCCCGTGGGCTCCCCAACAGCTGTGACCTTCATGAGGGGCAGGTATCAGACAAGAGACAGTGGGAGGAAAAGGACAGTGGGAGTTTTCTTTACAAAATCCACCAAGGATAGGCACAATGCACCACCCTTCACCTGCAAGGAGGATTCTGAGGTATGTGAATTCAGGTTCAGTGCAGTTTTTATGGCTTTGGGGTCTGACCACCTGGCAAAGCTGACCCAACAGTTGAAGTGTCCAACTGCCAGTTTCAAAGAAGAACCCCATTAATATCTTACCAGAAGACTGAGGGTGGTAATTGCAATGTCTTCAACTATATACCCCGAGACTGAATAGACTGCACCAAATAAAATGTGCTCATTTCCCATTTGGAAACTTTCGAGTATATTTAGACTCAGGCAGAAAAACCAGGTGTCTACCTGTTCTGACCAAAGTGCACATTATTTTTCAGACCCAGGAGATTTATTGGAGAGAAGATGAACTTCTAACACGCATGTCTGATTCCAGACTTTCCTCTCACTCGTAAGACACTATCTACAGTCTGGCTGTTGACACCACTCAGGTTGATTACCATCATCTCCCACAGAAGGAACCCAGCTTCCCAAAGCCCTAAACTGCCCTGGCTCAGGCACCAACACTCGAGTGCTCCTCCTGGATCCCCACCTCCATGCCCCGTATTGCCTGTTCTGTGGGACTATGGAACGTCTCTCCACCTTCCTCGTGTGACTGTGGCTCCTAGACCATCGCTCTGGGTATGGGGTTTCCCGCTTCTCCTAGTGTCCCCACTGCTAACACAGGGCCTTCCACAGAGCAGAGGCTCTGTGAAGTTTTGTGGACTAAATGAACCAGTGAGAAGGGGGGCTATTTATCTCATCAATTTTCTCCTACTTTCTTAAAGAATAACCTAGCAAAATCCGAGTAAACAGATATGGATTAGCTCTAGAGAATGACAGACAAAAACTATAGAACTAAGTTCTATAGTTAGTGAACTAAGAATTCACTACAATCATTTTTTGTTTTCCAATTCTTCCACCAACTATATATGCTAGTAAGTTCACATATCCAAAATAGTTGTAATTCCAATTCCATGTTATCTTGCTCAGGGTCACAAAATAAAATGGGAGAGTTCCCAATCTCTTTTACAAAACAGCAAAACTCTGGTCCTTTAACTGGTTAAGTGTACATGTGTGATCAATGTCATTCACAAAGTTAGATACTGAAGTTTACTAAGGCTTAAGGTGAGAAAACACATTTGAAAAATTCATAAAAAAAAACAGATTTATTTCCACGTCATCGCAGAGAAAAGGAACACAAAGATGTTATACACCGGGTTCCCCAGTGGCCCAGGCCATCACTACTGAGAAAGCTGACTGGTCCCTCTTCAGTCAGAGAGAGAAGGATGTTTGGCGGCTTCTCTGGGTCAGGGCTCCTCTTTTCCCTCACAGCCTCTGCAGATGGGGGTGGGAAGGTTCTGGAAAACCTTTGGCTGACTCTGAGCAGATACTCCGTGACTTCCTACTTGTTGGTCTCCGCATAGGCCCAGGGACCCCACAGGAACTTGTATCGATGAGGGTCGTTGTCAGGCATCTGCTGGTACTCCAGGTACCCTTCCTGCACCCACATGTGGGTCAGCAGTGCCCTGTGCTCCCGAAAGACGCATTGCTCACTCCTGACACACACTCAACCTGCTGAGTGTTCCCTAGACCTCCTCCACAGGGGCTCGGTCTCCATTCCGCATGATCAGGCTGAGGACGAGCACCAGGAGACCGGCCTTGGGGAAGCCCTGCCCACTGCTCAGCATTGCATTGCAGGTGAATCCCAGGGTGGAGACCATGATGTAAATGTGCTCCATGGGGTCCACCTCCTTCACCTCAACGCCACAGACCAGCTCCTTGGCCTGATACTTGGAGAGCAAGGAACTTCATCAGGTTAACCGGCATCTCATTCAGAGCTTCCTGGGACAAGGCCACTGCAAGGGAGACTGACGGGGAGGAGGCCGAGGCGGGTGCAGCTTCCCCTGCTTCAGCCCCCAAGAGTTGCTCCTCCTCCAGGTCCTGGGCCTCGCCTGGGTCCTAAAGGTCTTCCTTGGGCTTGCTCAGCTCACTCATCTCGAATCCAAGTGCAATGCCTGGGATCGAAGCACAGACAGGAATAAGGCAGGGGGACAGATGGGGACCATGGGCTTGGGGGGAGGGAGAGGATGAGAGTGGCCTCTGCTAAGAACTGCATCCTGGGCGGTCTGACACAGACCATGTACAAGTCTCCTCTTCATAGGTGCTTTCAGTCCCCTGGCTACCTGAAGGAGGAAGTGAGGTGGCTCCCCAGAGTGCAGTCAGCACAGCCCGAGATTTCCAGGGCTGACAAGGTGTGGGGATTAGGCCCTTGTGAGGTCCCTTCTGTTCTGGGATGGGGAGCCCCTGGTGCACACTCAGGCCACCCTCCTCACCTTGACTCCTGGCACTGCCTGGACCTCCTCTATTCTCTAACCTCTGGACATGGTCCTCAGACCTCTGCCTTTGCCTCCTGGTTCCTGGAGTTCCTGTGAGAGAAATGGAGGGGGCACCTTGGGGGTATCCTGTGGCACAGCCCTGAGCCTTCTGGGATGGTACAAGGAGTGGACTCTGTGAGGTCCCCCCAGTTGTGCGGTGGGAGGTCCCCTTAGAGTTCCCTTGTAGTGTTCACCTTTATCCTGGCACGACCTGGTCCAACCCCTCTGGGGGCCTGCATGGAAACTCAGAACAAGATGCGAGCCTGAACAGAAAGCACTAAGGGTCCCCACATGTGGCCACACTGCCCAGGGCCTCCTGCAGGTCCTCAGCTCCTCCTCACGTCCTGCCTGGCCTCCCAGCACTGAGCACAGGGGCAGGGGTCTGCTCGGTCCTCCCTAGGTGTCCGGGAAGTCCACCGTCTGTGGACCTGAAGCCTCAGCCCCCTACCTGATCACCTCAGGTCTTGAGGTCCCTAAGCCAGAGGTCAAGAAACTGCTCACCCTGTTCACCCCACTCTGCAGCCTCCAAGACCCCCATCAAAGGCAAGGATTCCTCCCTATGTTCGGGTCTAACTGCCTGATTCCTTCCTCTCATGAAGCCTGGACTCCAGGCAGGACCCGGGCTTATCCCGTCCTCCATTTTGAGGCCCTGCCGCTCTCAGGAGGTCCCCAGTCAGACCTAGTGTGCGCTTCTCACCCCAAGGGCTCCCACGGCCGACTCCAGGGGTGGGGATCTGTGGGGTCTTTTAATCCCTGGGGTCCCCTTAGTTCTCCTCAGGCACCTCACCTTGCCCCCGGGCAGGACCTGGATTCTCGCCTCCACCCAGCTGAAGCCCCCCCCTTATACCAGGGCCCCACTCTCTGGAAGACACGGGTGTCAGGAAGTCAGACCATGCCTGCTGCACTCATTCTACTCCACTGTCGCCCTGGACTGACAATGGAGATGGGCTCTCTGAGGTCTCCTCTGATTGGGGTTCACGGTCCTCTAGTCCCTCCTCAGGGTCCTCACCTAAACTCCTTCAAAGCCCAAGAATCTCCCCTCCAATCTCTGAGGCCCCACCCCTTATAACAAGTCTCCAATATCTCTGAGACCCCGAGCTCATGCCCCCATGAGAGTCGCCCCCGACTGACAGCAGGTGCCGGGACCTGTGGGATTCCCTGTGTCCTCCCTCAAGGTCCTCATCTTGAGCCCTGGCAGGTCCGGGGATGCCCCTTGTGTTGACCGGAGGCAGGGCCCTCACACCAAGGCCATCACTTCACTGGGATCCTCCAGGGGGAGTCTGCAGACACGACATCAGGGCTCCATGCCCAGGGCTTCCGAAGCTGAGATGATGCCCTGGAATTCCTCAACCCTCCTCCTGCTCTTCACTTTGACTCTCAGCAGGTCTGAGCACCACCCTCTGTCCCTGACCTTGCTCCCCTTAGAACCAGGCCCTCCCCAGCCAGGACCCCGAGAGGCAAGCAGGAGTAGGGGGCTCACTCCTACGACCATGCCGGGGTCTCCCAGGGCTGAGAGCAGTGATGACCTGGATGTCCTGGGGCCCCAGAGCCCCCCTCAGGGTTCTACCTTGACTCCTAGCACAGCTGGGTTCCTTCACTCTGCTGACCTGAACCCGGGCACCTGACCCAGGCCCTCACTTTACTCCCATCAGGATCAGTGACATAACCTCTGGATGCTGTTCCCCATGGTCCCCCAGGGCTGTCAGGAGGGCCACACATGCATCCCCTGGGGACCCTCAGTCTCCTCTGGTCCTCACCTTGAGTATTAGCAGAACATGGGCACCTCCCTCTGCCCACCTGAGACTGTGCCCCAAAGACCAACCCCTGAATCCCCAAGTTCACTGAGGAAGTGGGGGGGGGGTGGTGTCTCAGCCTGACAGCCTGCACCAGGGCCCCCAGGAGTCCCAGTAGGTGTGGAGTTGTGTTCTGAGACTCTCTGTTCCAGGGTGACTGCACGCCCATGTCCTCACTCAGGAGGGGGCCTCCTTAACCCTTGAGAGAAGGCTACAGTCCTAGCACAGATGCTAAATGAGGGCCTGCTGCACCCATGACCTTGGGGGAGCACAGGGAACCACTCACCTTCCCATGGGGGCCCCTCAGTATCACCAGACTTTGGAAATTTTTGTTTAAATGATGTTGTTTTAGCTGAAGACTGTGAGGAGTGGCAGGTGAGTTAGCAAGAACTCAGCAGCCTGGAGATGGCCTTTGGCCACTCACAGTGACTTCATTCTCCTGTCTGCAGTATCGCCAGGGTCATCTCCTTGGTGGCTCTCTCCCCACTGGTCTGCACTGATGCCCACCCCCCATGGGCCCTTCTTGTGCAGAGTGGCCAGAGGGGCTCTCAGGGGCCAAGAACTTGTGACTTGTGGGTTCTAAGTCCCCATTGGCCTGACTTTTTCCGCAGAAAGGAGAGACATTTGGGAGGAGGGTGGGTGGCTGGCCTCCCTGCTCCTGGGGCCCCTGAGGGCCAAGGACTCTGCCTCACTGCAGTCCAGCCCAGCCCCCATGATGGCCTGGCTGCCCCAGCCCCCCTCAGAGGCCGGAGGTGCTGCCTGAGGGAGGCTTGGGTGTCCCCAGATTTTCTGTCTGCAGGGATGTGCAGAGCTCATCATCTGGGGGGGTTTGCATGGGGCCTTGGGGAGCTCCCTGGCCGAGACCTCAGACCTTGGAGATGGGGACCTTCCCTCCCTTTCCAGAGGCTCAGAGGATGGTTGAGAACCTTGC
The DNA here is from genome assembly GCF_055505025.1 of Bos grunniens. Taxonomy (NCBI): domain Eukaryota; kingdom Metazoa; phylum Chordata; class Mammalia; order Artiodactyla; family Bovidae; genus Bos; species Bos grunniens. Next base: position 112,257,456 of record NC_141194.1, on the reverse strand, counting down.
TGCCTGGTCATAGGCCTTGCTTGTGGGGTCAGGCATGGACAAGACCCAGGCTGTGGTGTCTCATCAGCCTCCCCTGCTGGTTTGTAGCTCAATTCATCCCAAGGCCTTTCCTCATGACAGTTGCCACGGAGTTCCAGGCGGTTCCTCTTGCAAAGAGCTAGCACTCGAGAGCACCACCAGCTTTGCTCACCGCAGGCTAAGCCTTGTTTCTGTCATCCAGAAATCAGCCTTTTTCAGCCTCCCCACCTCATCCCTGTTTGGCCATGGCACCTCCCTTTGTGAAGGGACAGAGCAAGGGAGCCCAGGGGACAAAAGAGCCACTGAAGCTGGGGCAGAGCTGGTGGGAAGTGAGTTGGCCATGGATCACCGGCTCCCCAGGGTCTGCCCAGTTGGGCCTCCAGGGTCACCCTTGCCTAGTTGGAGCACTTGTGAGGCAGGCCCCCTCTCTGAGACACCCTGTCTGGTTGAATTGCATTTCCACTCTCCTAGACACTGTCGCCTGTGTGGCCCCAGGAACAGAACTAACCCTGTGCCACTTGAGCCACCTGGCCTCTCCTCTGGTGACCAGGGCATGTGTGGGGCTCGAGACAGTTTGACTGTCCAGGGCCAGCCCATCAAGTCCATGCTCCCTCCCGACACTCCTGTGTCACCTTAGGCTGCCGCCTCTGCCCAGCCCAGGAAGACCCATGCTTAGCCACTTCATTCTGCAGATATCCGTCAAAATCTACCAAGGACTGAGTGGTGGGAGTGAAGTACCACATGGGTCTCTTGATGTCAGGCAGCCTTGAGTTTGTAAATAAAAGGTGCCTTTTGTGACAAGCAGATGACTTGAGATTACAATCTGCCTATCTTTGTTTTCTCTATAGGTTTACAAGTAAGCAGGTGCCACACATGCTGAAGTTTCTAGGAATGTGGTTTTTAAATAGCAGCATCTGCATGTGATTCCAGGTCAGGAGGCATACAGAAGTCAAGACAAAAAAAGAATGAAACCTTCTGAAAAGTTAAGGTGTGCCCCAGGCAGTGAACCTTCGTAATGGGCTGTGTTTTGTCTTGGAAGTGAGCAGCCTGGTCGGGTGTCACAGCAGCTCAGTGCTGGGGCTGACAGAGCCCTGGCCTTCACCGCCCCAAGTCCTTTCTCAGGGGCCTCCTGTGCCTGCACCAGACTGCCAACAAAGGAGACACAGCCTTCTGCTTCCAGTGGACTGGTGTGTGTGCTCTCCCCTCTCCTGACCTCGGAGCTCTTGTGTCTGCAGTGTAACCCTGGAGGGCTATTTGCTCTGATCCTCAGGACAAACTCTCTTTTAAGAGAAAGCACATTATAAACTGGACACCCCAGCGAGCAGAGGGTGCTGAGTTGTGACACCCTCGGAGTGCTCAGCTGAAAAAGGAAAAGAGAAACAAGAAAATGTCACCAGATGCAGGCCCTGCAATGAAGCCAAACCTCAGGCCTGCTGTCCAGACAACAGCAAACCCCGAGACTGAACACTCGCAGGCCTTGGGCAGGGACCACAGGCTCCAGCCCTGTGCATCTCAGGACAGGAAGGGCTCTTTTGGGACCCCCAACAAGGGGAGGCCTAATTTATCCTCATCTGTCAAGTGAGGAGCCTGCTGGACAGTGTCCCTGTGCCCATGAAGCCATTCAGTCAGGCTCTTGTCCAGCCTTTGATGGGTCTTTTCAGTGAGTGGGTGCAGTGTCTGTGGGACTTCCCCAGGTGTGTGTAAGAGGTGCCTGTGTTGTGCCAGGGGTGAGTGGCCATCTGTCTTGCCTTCCCAAGCAAGCAGCTACCTGAGGGGACTCAAATGCTCAGCCAGGCCCAGGATGGAGGCACTGAAGACATGTGCTGGGTGGGAAATCCCTCATGTTTTCAGCCTCTTTATTGCCCTGAAGTGTTCTGACCACAGGGCAACCTCTCTCTGTCTGAATAGGGTGCATGTTTGGGGTCCTCTGGGGGCACACCTTAAGGGGGTGGGGATTACGGGAAAGAATGGCTGGAGATTATGGGAAAGAGGGGCTGCCTGAGCAATAGTAGAAGGGGTTCAGGGCCTGAGCAGTCAAGATCAGGTTGGGGTCTGGCCCGGCAGCCATGACAGGCATCCAGATGGAGCACAGAGGTACCAGCATGGACACTGGGAGCTGGCCAGGGGACAGGTTGAAGATCTGGGTGGGCACAGTGGTGGGGCCCACCACCACCACGGGAGGAACCATCTGGGCAGGGGGCCAGGTGAAGCAGAGCCACTGGCTCTGAATGGGCAGGGCCGCCTGTCAGGACAGGGACTAGAGAGAAAGGAACCTGCGTGCCCTTGGGCTGCCAGGTCTCAGGACCCATCAAGGGAAGCAGGGCTGCTGTCCCCAGACCAGCAGCAGGGACGACATAGGTCCCGGCCAGGCCAGTGGTGGGGACAAGTTCCACGTGGCTCGTGGTCCCCTGGGCAACCTCAGGGCAGGGTGACAGGCCATCCTGTGGCTGCACGGTGCTGGGTGCAGGAGGGACACCCAGGTCTGCTAGCCTGCCCTTCACCTGCCAAGACGCAGACTTAACGCCCACTCTCCTCTTCATCTTCTTCAGGAGGTGTGGGCTGTCTCTCTTAAACAGGGGACTGTAGCAGAACTGTAACCGGGGTTCACTGAGAGAGAGAGAGAATAGCAAAGTCCTAGTGTCAAAAGGAGGCTTACTGAAACCAGCACCCTCCTGGCTAGGCCCCTGGGTGCCCTAACCCAGCCATCCCCAGGCCTCATGGAGAAAGCAGGACCCTGTCCCACAAGAGGCAGTGCCCCAGCTTGCCCATCTAACATCTAGCTTGACTCACTAACTCACCATGGCCTCTTGCCCTTGGAAAATGACTCAGAGTGGCCCAAGGATATCCGTACAAGGTCCTCAGAGGGCACTTGGCATTTGCAGCAGGCAGACTGCAGAAGCTTCCCTGCTTTCTATGCAGGTGTTGACCCTTGGCCTGCACTTCCTCGGCTGAGCAGGACATTTCCCAGGAAAGGACCTGTGCTTCCCTGCACTAAACTTCTGCTCCACAGCTATGGGAGGCATGTGCTTAGTCAGTTGTGTCTGACTCTTTGCGACCCCATGGACAATAGCCCACCAGGCTCCTGTCCATGGGGATTCTCCCAGCAAGAATACTGGAGTGGGTTGCTCTGCCCTCCTCCAGATCTTCCCAACCCAGGGATCTTCCCTCCCCAGGTCTCCCGCCTTGCAGGCAGATTCTTTCTGGTCTGAGCCGTGAGGGAGTCATGGGGGTACACAAACCCCTCTCCCTGCCTGCCTCCACCCTGGGCCCATTTGTTCCCTGGCTGGAGGAGAGGAAGGTCCAGCATTTGAGCAGTGTCATTTCTTTCCCCGGTGTGACTGCGATCTAAGGGCCCACGGATCAGCGGTACCGAGTGACACCTGGCCCCCGGGTAGCCTGACCTGATCCCTACTGTGCATTCAGCTCACCTCCGTTATCTCACACAGACATCCCCACTGGAGAAAGAGAGGAGGGGCAGTGACTTCTTTGTGCTGAGAACGCTCAGGCTCTCCCCCTCACAACTCCCCAATGCAGCACGCAGCACTGGCAGCTCCAGCAGTCACGCCGGTCCCCAGTCCTGTCTTTACACTCATCTTTCCCTGCAGGCCGGCCACTGTCCCTGGCGGCCCTGAGGTTGGCACCCACCCCGCTCCTAGGACCCAGCAGGTACTGCCCGGCCCTTACCTTGCTCAGGACACAGACAGGCGGCTCCTCCATGAGCAGACTGGTCAGGCAGAGGGAGGTGAGCACATCCTGGCACGCTTTGCTGAATCCATACAGACTAAGCTGGCAGACGAAGCTCTTCAAGCAGTCTGTCTCAAATAACTTGCCTGAGCCCACCCTCTCCAAAATGTCCTTGAAGAGCTCCTCATTGATGCGTAAGCAAGTGCCATCTTCCTCCCACCAGAAGGACATAAAGCAGTGACTGTTGATGATGGGAAAGGGGAGGGAGAGGAGGCTGCCCTCTCCCCCAGGCAGGGCACGACACTGCACGTGAAGAGGCACGGTGTGTGGCCTCTTCAACAAAGGCTCTTACCTCAAAGCCTGGAAAGCGCTCTCTTCCAGCAGCAGCCTGAAGCTGCGGTGGCCCACGGGCACAGGCTGAGCCAGGGCTACCGAAAGGTCCGCAGGGAGGGTCATAGCTCCCTGAGCTGAGGGCCAGAGGCCCTGTGTTTGGAAGAAAGGGAGCCCCCCTGAAGCCGGGCACCCCGTCCATCGCAGGGCCCTCCTTGTCTGCAGCCACGTGGAGAGTGGTGTGTCCCTCCTTCCTGGAAATGGGACAGTGCAGTGGCCAGGAGCAGTCCAGGCTCACAAGGGTGCTTGGCCCCTCACCAAAGGCCTCTGCTTGCTTGGGGCTAACATTACAAGGCAGTCATTAAGTGACCTAATAAAGGGCTGTTGTACCCAGGTTGCTCAACGTGTCAGCTTCCTGGTCCACGCTCGTCATGGCAGTGGGCCCCATGACACTCGTGCATGGGCATGAAGTCTCAGGCCGAGCACTTGTGCGAATCGGGCATGGCCTTCTGGTCCTAGAGTCCCAAGTCTGGGCAGAAACACACCAACAGACATGTGACCCTCAAAGTCAGCCCATCCTCTGTGTTCACAGGTGCCTTGAGGGTTCTGGATGGCACCCTTGTGCTCAAGCACAGCCACGTCCAGGCTGGGGGTCCACAGTCAAGGGTACAGCCACCCGGCCCCCTGTGCACTGTCGCTGGCTGGGCATCCAGTCCTCCACACAGACCCTCTCCAGGTCCTGCCATTGGTCTGCAGGAGCCCAAGGGTGGGGGCTGTAGAGGCTATGGACGAGGTCCCAGGGACACAGGGCAGGTTGCCGTCCTCTGGCTTCTGCAGCCTGCCCATGTCTACCCCAGGCTGGCCTTGCTCTGCATACTGTGGTCCCAGGCACGTGTGAGGGGGTGGTTGCCCTGGGCCTTCACACACAGTGTGGCTCTTTCCTTTGACCACCATCCACGGGAATTCCATCAGGCTGTGTCCAGGCTATGAGAGCTGCCATCCTGCTCTGGGGCCTAGTGCTCTAACATCAAAGAGGCTGCCATGCAGGGCAGCCCACATGGGCGGCCCACCCCACTAATGCCCCTCACCCCAACTCTGCTCTTGGGGTTGAAGATCTTCCCGAGATTTCCAGAATCAGAAATGCCTCTGACCTTGAGGTGTCAGCCATCCAGCCCAGGAGCCCGGCCCAGTGGGTGAGAGAGAGGGCTTGTGTGAGGAGATGCCAAGGTGGACACGGCTGCCCTGCTGATCCCCAGATGCCTGGCTTGCCCACTCTGAGCCTCTGCTTCCCCACACAGGTAACCCTAGGGGCACCTGCCTCACGGGGTCCTGAGGACTTGGGGGAGGTACAGGAGGTGGCGAGGTTCCTGACACGTAAGTCTGCCACGTGGTTATGGGGAAGTGTGCTGTGTCTGACAGCAAGTCTGCATCCAAGGTGCATAAGCACTGATCTCCCGGTGGACATTGGCTCCATGCTTGAAGCCTCTGGTCACCAGCGAGGGGTGGGCTTCCTTGTCGATTCTTGCAAACTGGGGGCTGAAACACCACTTGAATTAAATGTTTCTAGACACAGCTCGAGTGAGCTAGATAGAATTTCCCAGTGTTTCCCTTAGACAGAAACCCTACTCAGTGCCCTCCCACATGACCCAGGAATGCCTCAAACCCCTGAAAAGGCGAGTTCCATTTTAGACTGTCTGGGACCCCACAAACACTCTCGGCTACCTCCTCACCATCAGGATTGTGGCAGGGCACTCCCTGCCAATGGCTGAATCCCCAGGCCCACCCTTTCCTCTATGTATGTCCTGGCTGCCCCTGCATACTCCTGAGACATATTCACCCACCCCTGCTCCCCTCAGCTGGCCGTGGCAACTCGAGATTCCCTTTTGTGCTGGCCAAGAGAACTCCCAGCATCCTGGTCCACATCTAAAGCAAGACCTGCACAGTGCACATGGAAAATGAAGAACTAGTTTATTGAACAGCTAAAGGGGAGAAGAAGAGTAGACTGGGCTACATTTGTTACATACCAAGCAGGAAAGGCAACACCATTCCAAGTGTGCCCCTGAAGAGAGCACGGGCTTGTTCCAGGCTGGTGTCAGGATGGAGTGGTGGTGCAGTGTACATCAGCAGAGCCTGGTTCACACAAGGCAGTAGCTGCCCTCTCCCCCCTGCTCCTGGGTGACAAAGCCAGGGCTCCTTTTACCCTCTTTTACTCATGGCCATCTTGTTTGCATCGCATCTGCTTTTTTCCTTCTGACTCTCGGCTCTACCCCAAGCTCCTGCAGTGTGTGATGGACAACAAGCCCCACATCTCAACCTGTGCACGCTGCTGGACATTCCCAGTCTTGGCACCTTGTCCAGCACTCCAGCTCCCAGGCGTGCTTTACGGTTTTCTGCAAGTCAGTGTTCCCAGTGTGGGAGAAAAAGTACAAACCATTTCTTGCTTACTGTGGCAGTTCTGGCAGCAGCAGCTAGTATGTATATGGAGAAACTGAAGAGGAGATGGCAATGTCCCATGAAGGGGGTAGCACTCCAGTGGTCAGGACAGGGGTGCGGTGCTACTGGCTTCTACTTCTGCAACAGAACATGTATGTCTCCAGTACAAGCTTGTAAAAAAATACTTTAACAGAATATACTGTACAGAACTAGGATTTAACACGGTATATTACAACGCTAAAATATTTGTATAAATACTATACAGGCACGGAGTCACTCCATTAGAAAGGGCTCACCAATGGGGTCAGTAAAAACCCAGAAATGATGTGTATGGCAGGAGCATGGCCAGTCACAGTGGCGTGGGTGCATGTGAGGCCTGAGGCTTAGTCAGGGCCCCTGACCACACCACAACAGGAGTTTCTGAGCTAAGTGGCCAGGCTGGCTTGGTTCAATAATACATTTTTCAATAACACTTTTGACGGGAATTTTCACACTTAGAAAACCAGCTGGGTGGCCATTCCTTCTTGGGCCCAAGTCAGCTCTGAAGGCACCTGCCCACTGGGAGTTGTTTCCTCTGTCTCCATATGCTCCCTCCATCAGGTCCAAATCCGCTGATGTGCACCCTACACCACGCTGCATGTTCCAGGCACCTGCCAGCCGCATGTCCCGTGGCGGTGAGTCACTGGGTAGGCATTGAGTGCAAACAAGGCATGAGATGGAAGTCCCTGGAGACCCAGCTCCAGCTCCAGTTCAGGGTGGGAGGGAGGGGGTGAATGGAGGCAGAAGAAGGTGGAAAAGAGGGCGGGCCAGGTGCACTCTTGATCTGCCCTGGGAACACGGTCTAATCTGGCATTTCGATATTTAATTTGGGAGGTGGGAGGACGTACTTCCCAGGGCTCTGGGTGATAACCACCCGGGTCTTCTTTCGAAACATAGGAGCGATCTTAGGAGGTTCTGGAACTGGCGTTTCTTCAGTTTCCTCGCTACCTTCATGGTGGAGGTCGTAGGAGATGTTTCCATATTCTCTCAAAAACGGGCAGATTTCAAGCAGAAACTGACAGAAATCCTTGCGAATCCCAAACCACCCTGAAACAGAAGAAATGTACTTTCTCAAACACTAGCCTCTACTGAATCTCAGGTTGCTTTTCTTTCCTGAAGAGTTTTTCTTGTATAATGTACTGCTTTATCCTGACATCTTAGAATGAAGCCTAAGCTAGGCCTCAATACCAACAAGGACCAGAAGGACGTCCTGCAGCTCTGTGGCTCCGTAGCTGGGGCTCCTGGACTGGCAGCCCCCAGGATGTCTCCCTGGGGCCTGTCAGGGATGCAATCTTGGGCCCTGGTCCAAACCTCCTGAATCAGAAACTCTGTGTGGGGGGTGGGGTGGGGGGTAGGGTGGGGTCTTGGGGCTCTGATGGGTCCTCCAGTTTGAGAACTACTGCCCTAGTGAATCTCAAATGCCTATGGCACCTAGATAATGTCAACCACTCAATCTTCCTGGCCCAGGAGAAAGCCATGTGCAACAAGGAATGTTATCCAAGAAAAAGGTTTCTGTTACCCCTGGAGTCTGGGAAGACAATAGGTATGTGTTGGTCCAAGCCAGCAGGTGGCCTGAGCTCACAGAGCCACTTCAAAGCTCCTTCTCCAAGGCCCGCTCTTCCTGTCTGGGTACCACTAAACCATCAGGTCAGTGCTGGCTTTCCTTAGGTACAACATCTTGTCACATTAGCTTCCAGAAGGGTGTGCTTCAGGGTTACATGCAAAGGAGCTCAAGGACTAGTGAGGAGAGGCTCTCATCAAAGAGCACTTCTAAACAGGTATCATCACAATGGAGAGGGAGAGCGAGCGAGCCAGGCACCACTGCTGAGAGTCAGTGATATCAAGAATGATGCTGCCAAGAGTGAGGAAACAGATCCCGGAGGATGTCTAGAGTTTGGGAGATGATGCGGATTTTCACTGAATCTTCAGGAGCCCCTGGCTAGAAGGGATAATGTTTCCCTTGTCACAGTGAATGGACTCAGAGAGGCCGCCTGCCATGCTCAGTTCTCCAGTCACAGGATTAACAGTGCTCCCTTTCCTGGAAGACTCCAGGTCTTCTCCAGTCCCACCTTCCCCAGGGAAACTCCTTGATTGGGGTCCTCAGGTTCATTTTTTCATAGAGCAGGGCCACACACACACACCCATATAGCCACACACCAGACAGAGATGTGCACACCCACCATTCAAGGACTTCTGAAATGCTAAGTACATACAGTGGTTTCCGCCTTTCTGTCCGAAGGTGGTTGCCATCAGAGTGATCAAGGAAAGCCAAAGGGGGACAAATATGGGGATACAGGAGAACGCATTGTGGCCGTCCAGCTTATGAACCAGCAGGATCTAAGGAAAGAGAAATGGTCAATGTTCTGTCAATGGAGTGTCTGAAAATGGACCCTGTCTGAAGCCAGGCTGCCCACCCTCGTCAGGCCTCCTAAGGGGGAAAGGTCACCCCACAGGAGATAACAGAAAGCCTCAATTCTGGGGGAAAGGATGAGAAGAGCTTTCACATGGCTCTTCAGGACAAAGCAGAATCCATCCACCTAGAAAATTTCCAACATCTGGCTTGTTATGGGAAACTCTTCCTGGTGTTTTTTTTTTGGAGGAATAACAGTGCCCACTCTCTAATTCTCTATAGGGCTCAAATACCAAAACACCACATCCAACTTTCTCTTTCTAGAAGACAACATTCAGATGCATGGTAGCTGGAAAGGTCCACTTCCCACTGCCAGCTCCCAGGCCTCCAAAGAAAGGCAGCTCTACTGTCCTGAGCTCCTTTCAAGCCCCAGGGGCGCACAGTCTGCCAGAGAGCTTACCTCAAAAGTAAGGAGTGGCACAACGATGGTCATCCAGCTTAGCGCCATGGTGATGTGTGTCCTCCTCTGCTCTGCGATCACATCCATGGAACGCAGGAACAGGACGGACCACACGATGTAGTAGAGGACTACCAGACACAGAAACGACATGAGAATCCACAAGGGGACACACACGACCTGAGGGCGGGAGGAGAGAAGAAAGGTCTTTAGGGGAGGCACGACTGACTTCATCCTGGATCTCTGCATGTAAGTGGGTGCCAGGCCTGGATGTGGCCAGCGTGTAAAGAGGACCTGCTGCTCCTGGTGGGATCCCCCGCAGCCAGGGCCACCCTCGGGGTGGAGAGCAGCCATTTCCCTGAATCTTGAGCTCACTCAGCTGGCCTGCGCTCTGCCCACCTCCCCTCTACCTGCCAAGGGTAGTGAGGCCACCCCAGCTCACGAGCATGTCCCCTCTTCCCAGGCACTGCCCATCCTGCCAGGGGTTCTGTAGCTAGAGGCTGGGGATCGTGCCCCCTGGCAACTCAGGCTGCCCAGGGGACCCATGACCTCCATGAACTTGCACATTGAGGCCAGGAGGCTTTTCCGCTGCCTCGCTCAGACGGGTTCTGTGTCTGTTGCTGTCACACCAGAAAGACTTCGTTTCACCCCCCATATAAGCCCAGAAGATGAGTCCCAGGGGCCTCACCAAGCTCCCTCTGTTTGACCTTTTACCCCTTCTCAATGGCCCCTTGGGTACATCTGTTGTCCCTTTGTTTTCTGTTGTGAAACAGTAAAATTGACTGTTTTCCATTGGTGGCCAGTTCCATGATGGTTCATACATGTATGTGTAGATCTGTGGGGCCTTGGGCGAGACAGAGGATAACTCCGTCACCGTGCCACACTCACTCATGCTCTGTCTTTGCTGTGTCACCACCTTACCCCAACCCCAACCCCCAGAAGCCACTGCTCTGTCCTCTAACACAATACTTTTGTCTCTTCAAGAATGTGACAGAGATGGACTCATAGAGCATGTCACCTTCCAAGGCTGCCTTCTCCCACTCAGCAGGACATCTCTGAGATGCTTCCAGGCTGTTGTGTCTATCTACCAGTCACTGCTGAGTGGTGTTCCACTGGATGGATGCACCCAACCCTGTTTATCTGCTTACCCTGGGAAGGAAATGTGGGTGCTTTCCCGCTTTGGGCTGTTGCAAATGAAGTTGCTGTAAACACTTGTGCCCAGGTTTTTGTGTGGTATGTTTTCATTTCTCCAAGGGAAACACCCAGAATTGGCACTGCTAGGTCACATGGCAACTCTATGTTTATTTAACCTTATTAGAAATTGCCAAGACATTTTCCAGAGCGTCTATCCAGTTTGGCCTTTCTACTAGCAATGGGCAAATGTCCTCGTCCCTTGGTTCCGCCCTAGCACACCTGGTACTGTGGCTATCTTAGCCATTTTGATGAAGGTATTGTGGCACCTCATTCTGGTTTTTATTTGCTTTTCCCTAGTAGGTAATGATGTCCTTTACATGTGCATATTCACCATATGTCTATCTTCTTTGTGAATAGTTGGTTCAGTCTTCCGTCAATTTTAAAATTTGGTTGCTGAGGTTTTTAGTTTTGAGACTTCTTTAGATGCTTTAGATATATGTCCTTGGTTACACATGTGTTTTATGAGTATTTCCTCCTAGTCTGCAACCTGTCTTTTCATTAATATTACTTTAATTTTAAGCTTCTTTTATGGACCATGTTGTTGGTATCATTTCCAGGAACTCTTCACCTAACTTCAGATCCCAAAGACTGTCTCCTCCTAACAGTTCTTTGGTTTTCACATTTCATTTTTAGACGTAGGACTTAAGCTGGACTCCTGAAGAGGCTGGACCTTCTGCATGGAGGTTTGCTGTGGTCTTCCTCCTAAAGCACATCTGGGGTCAGGCACAGTGGCCTGGCCCTCGTGGGTAGAAAGTCAGTGAGTAGCCTCACTGGGCTTCTCTTGAACACTGTGGGAAACCTGCAGTCAGGCTGTTTCATCTGCTAGGATTTGCACAGCACTGGGGCAGGAAAAATTCCTTTGTTTATCTATAGAAAACATGCATAGTTTTTCCTAATCATTTTTTTTTTCTGATTGTATCTTATACTCAAATTGTGGTCTTAACTCACATTTGTTTCCACCATGGTACAAGAGAAAGCTCTGAGCCCAATTACCATTCTGCAGATACAGAACCCTGAAGCTTTAAGATGGATGACTGAACAATTATCAAAGACTTTAGGAAGAAGTGATTGATCTTATCTTTATTCATTATAAAGGCATCTTTTATTCCCTTATTTTCTTCCTTGTCTCCAAATGAGTATTTTCTTTTTTTCAGTATATTTTTTTACCTTTGTAATTTTTTTTTTTAAAGGTAAACCATGTTTATCACAGAAAATGTCTTGTGTACAAAAGTACACAACAAGCAGTGGGGGACGGGATCCCAAACCCTGGCAAGACCTCATCTCACATAGGCAATGTAAGTCTTCTATCTTTTCTCTCATCTTCTTTCTATGTGTTACTAGTTGAAATTGTACTGTATTCTCTAATTTGCAGCTTGCCGAGAATGGATGGAGCCATTTACGTGTGTGTGTGTGTGTGTGTGTGTGTGTGTGTATGTGTAGCTCCATCCATTCTCCTACCTATGTAAGCACAATCAGTTTTAACCACACAGCCTTTCATGGAAGTCAGAGGTCACTAGCGTGACTTAGACTTCATCCCTGGCAAAAGTATAAAGAGGCACAGTTTTTTTTTTTTTTTTTTTGAAAAAGGGAGCTGGCAGTGCAGTTTATATTTCAAAATCTCAAAAAGCTCTTACTCTCTGGGCCAGTAATACTGCTTTTGGAGTCTTTCCTAAAAAAAAGCAATGAAAAAAAAAACAGGCAAAGATTTATCTACACAAAATTATATGCTGCAGCATGATTTATAGTTGTAAAAACACTGGTAACAAGTTCAATATTCAGAAATTAGAGGACAGTCTGGTAAATGTATTTGAAGAATATTTTGTTATCAATTAAACTTTCAAAGTTATATATATAAAGAGCATTTATTGACATGGAAAACTGCTTATGACACAACATTAGAACAACAAAGCAGGATACTAAATTATAAATGCAGTATGATCTCAATTATCCTTATGAAACAATAAACCCCCAAACAAGGAAACAAAAACCACTAACCATGTTATCTCCTAGGGGATTATGGGTGATTATTATCCTACCACTTATGTTTATCTGTCTTTTCCAAGATTTCTATGATGAACATGAGTTTTATAATCAAAAAAAGTTTTTTTAAAGATTTAAAAAGTTACATACAAGCCAGGGCCAGTGAATGATCTTGTCCAGTCTTAAGGCAATGAATATAAACTGGAGAATGTTGACAGAACACAGGATTTCTAACTAAAAATGAAGAGAAGAATCAGTTAAACAAAGTAATAGTTGTATTCAATACCACAGTTGTTTGGTTAACATTTTAAAAAGGCAATTCAAATTATAATGCAGCAAAAGTTTTATTACATCATACTTGGAACCTCCTGATTTTCAGCAGAGAGGAGCAAAGCAGTGCTGTGCCAAGGAGAAGCCTGGCTCTGGCCTTGTGTCCTGTGCTCTCTGCTTGGTGGCTGCTTGGCCCTTTAAGCTCATCCATGCAGTGACCTGTTTCCAAGCTTGCAATCTGTAGAGGCAGTCTTTGCTGGAGTCCCCAGCTCCCCTCCTGCCCCTTCCCATACGTATCTATATTAGGATGGTTCCTAACCATCACTGTCCTGCCTTCTTGTGTTGGGACTCCGCCTACACCCCACACTTTCCTTTCTTGATCCTGGAGGACCTTGTCACATCAAGATGTCACTCATGGATGCTTTACTGCATCTTGAATCACACCATGCCATGGATCCTTCCTGCAAGCACATGTTCAACTCATCTCCATTAGACACGAAATAACCCCAAGACCAAATGAACCCACACTTCTCTTGATCTAATGCCCCTACCAGCCCTAGTTCTCTCTTTCCATCACCACAGAGCTTTGTGAGACACCGTGGACACTGGAGTCTCCATGGCCTCCCCTGCCACTCCAAGCTCTGGGGTCCACTGTGCACTGGCCTCTGTCCCCACAACAACTACCTGGAAATTGCTTTCCTCCAGGTCCCCAGTCACTTCTGCAGCACTGGGGACACTGCCACTTGCACCCGACTGGGCGCTGCCACACCAAGTGACACTGCCCACCATTCTTCCTTTGTTGAGGAACCCAGTGTGTTGTCTCGCCAGCCTCCTGGTCTCTGATACTTCCCTATCAGGTACCTTTTTCTCTCTTTAAATGGTGATGGCCCCCAAAGTCTGCCTTCTCTACCCACTGGAGAGACACAAACACAAACATGCGTGCTTTCTTGACTCCGTTACTCTGTTCTATTCGGCCTCCACACCTCTGGCAGGCACGCCCTCCTCCTGCTCGCTTCTGCAACTTCCGTCTCCACTGCAGCCTTCCTGCCAGGGCCCAGAGTCGGCTCTCCCTGAGGCACTTCAGTTGAAGCCATCCCCTAGAGAGTCGATCATCTCCCATACCTGGCCTCCTTCACCCTGTGCCATAGCTTCCCATAGCCTCCTGTCTCACTGGGAGCCACTACAGCCTGGATTCCCCAAATCAGGACATGGGTGCACAGCTGCACTCCCTTCCCCATGCTCTAGGCTCAGGCACTGCCTATGTCCTCTACCATGCAGACTTCTCTAGGGTCCCTAGCCCAGTCTCTGTCCCAGTGCCCCACAGGTGGCCCTCCTGCTGGCTCCAGCACTTGCTGCTCTTCAACAGCTCACCACCACCCACAGAATGAAAATCACAGGACACTACCCAACCTGGCCCACGGCTGCCCCAAAGCTCCCAGTTCCCTGGGCAGTTAGTGATTCAGCCATTCCTTCCGAGGCCTATGGGCCAAAAGAAACATCTAATGGTTCCACTGACTTAAGTCATTAGATCTAAAAGGAATACTGACATCCTAAGTAGCACTCTATGGATTTTTGCACAGCACTGCCTTCTCATGACAGAGAAAGCCAACAACCTAGACTCTTCTATGACACCACTGAAATCAATGCAGTGTGCCCTAACAATAAGACCCAAACTATGTGGAGCTAGTAGTTCACTGTGTATCCCCACAGATGTCAGGGATCATTGGTTCTCCCTCAAAAATGCCCAATATCCCATGGTACCCTGTGAGCACCCTGTGGTGCCTTGGGCAGCTGGGCACTGCCTTGAAGACCAAGGACTGGCCCTTAGTCAGCCCAATCCCTCTCTACAGCCTCCCCACTTCTCCCTAGTTCCTTCATTTACACTTTATGCTCCATGCATTTTTTCTGTGGAAAAATACAAATAATGTAAAACTTACCATCTTGAGTCTCTTTAAGGGTACAGTTTAACTGTATTAAGTATATTCATATTACTACCATATGAGTATGACTGTGAAACCATCACCACTTTCCATCTCCAGGACTCTCTGCATCTTGCAAAACTGTGCTCCAGTCATATCTGAGCCACTGTTCACTTGACATGACAGACTTTCTTCTATGTCTATGGCTTCTTATGTGTTATTTCCTCTGCCTGAAAAATACCATCCCCTTTCCTTCCTGCACAGGGCACCCTGCCACACCCTGACTCCTCCTGCATGGCCATGGGGAAGCCTAGGCCCACTAACCTCTAACCAAGGAGTACTCCTCCTCCTGAGACACAAAAACCAAGAGGGGGGCTCAAGTCTTGGCATATGGTTTCTTCTCGCAGGTAGATTGCCAAGAGTGTGACCCTATGAGTGACATATTTTCTAGAACTCTGCATTAGGAAAATACATTTTTATGCCTAGTATAGTTGTAGCCCTGGTATATGCTTTCATTTTCTAAGACATATAGTTCCAATTTTTTAGTTTTCTTTAATCTCTTCCTCAGCTCCCATCCAACAGTATTTACGTAACTTTCTCAGTGCTTTTCAACCTGGGTAATGCTGCTTGGCTGGGGAGGAGCTAGGAAATGTGCACAGACCCTGCTGGATGTGAAAATAACCTGCGGGAGCACATCCACTACTGTTTACTAGGCAGACATCAGCAGTAAGTGATCTGAAATGCAGGGGACAGTCCTGCTCAAGAAGACATTTCCTATCCCAAAGGACAACAGCATATCCAGCCCCCACTGAGGAACACTGCCCCAAATAGGCAAAATCTAGAAAGTTTAATGTCAGTGATTTTGTTTAATATACAAATGATTTTTAAACCATGGTATTGTTACTTCATTTGCTCAGATAATAGAAAAGAATGCAAAGCAAAAGACGCATAAGGTGGAAAGGTAAGTGTGATGGGCTGGAAATGGCACCTTCAACAAATACGGGGAATACAGATTTGGGGCAAGTGAGGTAGGAGCCTGGAGCTCGTGTGGAAATCAGAGTTGAGAAATGCAGATTCAGGAAGTGAGAGCACAGAAGTGGCAGTGGAGGCAGGAAGTGTGAACGAGATCATTCAGAGGAAGTGTGAACAGTGAGGACAGAAAATGCCCAAGGTTAGGATCCTGATGCTGGGAAAGATTGAAGGCAGGAGGAGAAGTGGATGACAGAGCATGAGATGGTTGGATGACATCACCGACTTGATGGACATGAATTTGAGCAAGCTCTGGGAGTTGGTCATGGCGTGCTGCAGTCCATGGGGTCGCAAGAGTCAGATACGACTGAGTGACTAAACTGAGGATCCTAAGAAACAGTGACTTGTGAGGAATAGATGAAAGAATTCAGTGAAGAAGCTGAATACAGGCTGAGGTAGCCAGCTTGGTGGAGGGACCCAGAGTGTCAGGACCTGCAGAGTGGTCAGTGAGACAAGGGCTCCAAAGGCCTCCAGATGAGGCAGCAGGACACGGAGGTGGGGGGGGGGCGGTGGTGCAGTGCCAAAGCAGGCAGCGTGGCTGTAGTACTTGGTCATTTAATCAAAAAATAGTCTAGGTATTGCTGTGAGGGTACTGACTTTAACTAAAGGAGATTCCCCTCGATGGTATGGTTACATCTCATCCAATCAGCTAAAGGGCCTTAGGAGCAAAGACCATGGTTTCCTGGAGAGGGAGAAATCCTGCTGAATCTCCAGCGCCCATAAGCACGTGAGCCAGCACCTTCCAATAAGCCTCCTATGTGAACACCTATCTACATATCTGCAACTATATCTCCATCTGCATCTATACTACTGGGTCTCTTTCTCAGGAGAAGCTGGCTGATCCAGGTGGACAGGGAAAGACATGAAGCAGGAAGAAGCCTGATGGCCTGAGAGAAAAACCAGTGTTTAAGTCAAGAAAGAGAAACATGATTATTTCCATTGTCTTTCATTTCCTTATATACCATGATCCAGCATTAGTGATCAATCTCTTCTATCACAGTAACTCATCAAAAGATTCTGATTTTTGAAACCTTCCTAAAAATATGAAATCTCACCTCCAGTGACCTGTCATGGCGAAAGCCCCAAACACAAGCTGCCACAGACACGGGGGAAACGAAGAAGAGTGGCATGAAGACCAGGAGCCAGAAGTGGCTGCCTCTCTCAATCCTGTCGCACACCAGCACTTCAAACATCAGCAACAGCAAGTGGATGCCCACTGCAATTAGCATGGCCTTGAACTCCACACATGTTTCCCCTTCTGCTCTAAAGAGGGACAGAAGAAGAAGAAAAAAACATCCTCAGTTCAAAATCTCCATAGCGAGCAAGCAGCCCAGCACACCAACTTACACGGATACTCTGGATTGTATTTGTAAATCTGACAAAAGGCAAAGGGAAATCAGGTGGAAAGCTAAGTTAACATTCCTCTTTAAGGGGCAATCTTTCAAACATCAAAGAACTACCACATGACAAGCAATGAATATTTACAACCAAACCGGACTTAAGAGTTTTAACTGAATATTCTCAGAGGCAATACCACAGTTTTTATTTCCTGACAGTGTACATTAACACTTTTGTTCATAAATTTAAATTCAACTACTTCCAAAATTATTTAAGCTATTACTTCTAATGCTAACAGCTGACACATATCCCTTAAATCTCATGATCCCCTTCTCTCAATGAATTAAAAACCATGTAAATCACATTTCATGCAATACAATAAAAAAAACCCTAGTTTTACTGCATAAGTGTCTGTTATATTTCAAGAAAATATAGCAACTGTTGTTAGGTGCTATTTTAAAATGCAAATCAAATTATTAATGTTATTTTCCTTCCTATCCTATTCCATTAGGATAAACTAACACCTGCAGATGCTAAAGAAGAGCCATTAAAACTGTTCTTTAAATCAGTTTAAGCTGCTTATGGATCATGCATGGACTTAATAGGTTAACAATTAAAAAAATAATAAGGCCACTAATCAGGAAAATGGTTAAAAATGCGTCTGCAAGGCCAACAATGCACTTAATTCAATATATAGGTGAACATCTGTGATGCATCATGTTGGTGTGACTTTAGAACACAGAGAAAATGAAATCAGAAGTTATAATCTGTAAGACCCAACAATGTTCCACTGGACAATGTTGACGCTAGAATGACCATGTCTGTACATTCAGGACACTGAACTACACACATACAATTCCTTTTCTTAAGGGAATCTTGAAAGGTATCTTAAACCAAAAGAAAAAAACTCAAACAGTTTCTAAACAACTAGTGGAGCTTAAACTGTTTAGCAATTTCACTTTTCATTCTTTAAGTAGCAAAGGTTCTTGTTCAGTCACTAAGTCGTGTCTGACTCTTTGTAACCCTATGGACTGCAGCATGCCAGGCTCCTCTACCCCTTACTATCTCTTGGAGTTTGCTCAAACTTGTGTTCATTGAGTCGGTGATGCTATTTAACTTTCTCATTAGAAAAGACCCTGATGCTAGGAAAGATTAAAGGCAAAAGGAGAAGGGGGCAGCAGAGAATGAGCAAACATTCAGTTCAGTTCAGTTCAGTCGCTCAGTCATGTCCAACTCTTTGCAACCCCATGAATCGCAGCACGCCAGGCCTCCCTGTCCATCACCAACTCCCGGAGTTCACTCAGACTCACGTCCATCAAGTCGGTGATGCCATCCAGCCATCTCATCCTCTGTTGTCCCCTTCTCCTCCTGCCCCCAATCCCTCCCAGCATCAGGGTCTTTTCCAGTGAGTCAACTCTTCGCATGAGGTGGCCAAAGTAGAGCAAACATTAGATATGTGAAAATATCTCATAAAAAAAAAAAGATTTGTGGCCACACAGGTAATCTTAAAAAAAAATCTAAGAATTTAAAAAAATCTAAGTTACACACTAATGTCCCCCATCTGCTAAGGCTCTGTGTGTGGCTATTTTCAAGTTCTTAGCTACATATGTGGTAACATATTTTAGATGATCTAAATCTTATTTTTAAAGTTCATAGTGAAGATTTAAACAAGTTGAGATGGCCCCAACTTATATACTTTTCTCATATGAGCAGCTGCATGTATTCCCCTCTTCTCTCCCCACCTGCCTACTGGGCATTCTGTCACTCCTTATCTGCCTGGTGATGGTTTAGAATAGCTCCCCGCAACAAGTCGCCCCTTTTTCTTTCCAAAGTGGCAGACTTTGCAAGGGAGAGCAGAGAGACTCTGGTGGGCCCCAGCAGCAGCAGGATGTGCACTGGAGTTAAGCCCATGACAGGGACTTGGACCAACTGAGGCGTCCAAGAAAGGTGTGAGGGGAGGGGTGAAGGTAAAGAGTGCACCTCTTCCTGGCCCCCAGGGCTCTATTCTCCTTCACAGCATCTGGGTCTCATCTTTTCCAGTCTCAGGGCCTCACTGTGTCCTGGGCAAGCTGCTTCCCCCACACCACTAATAGGCCTAAAATCCCAGGACTAGGAGATTGGGGTAAGGGGAGACCCAGTTCCAGAAATTAATGGAGAAGGGTATGTCCCTGATGGCCAAAACTAGAACTTTGATTTGTAGAATTTCTCCTACAAACATGATGGTTTCATAACTTCCTTGTCTAGCATGGTGTAACAGTTCTATATTTTGGATGCATTTTAGATTACATAAAATTTTGTGGGCTGGCCAGGGACTTAAGTAACAGTGGCTATCAAACACTTAATTTTTAAAAACTTAGAATAGATATAAGCTTGCTTATATTATAGCTCTTCTAAAACCTCTGACAGGTAGAAAAGAAAATACTCCTTACTTTATGAGAAGTGAAAAACAAGATACTCCCCCCTGCACCTGCCCAGGGTAGAGACCAACAGGTTTTATAAAGCAGTATTACCGATATTGGGGATTCCGTGCCCAGACTCCAGTTCCAACTGAGGCTCCAACAATGACCATTAACTTCCACAGCCATATTGGAGCAAAAACAGCCCAGTAACTCCACTGAATGATGCCATCTAGACGAAGGGCCAGCAACACAGAGAACAGCAGTAGACAGGCATAGATGAGGAATTTACTAGGAGAAAAACAAAACAAAGAAGATTCACATTACAAATAGGCGATAAAATGAGGTGTGATAACAGCATTAACTTTTTAGCATGTGAAAAGAATCACCAATTCAATAATCATATATTGAAAATTCTATGTAGAAGACATACTCTTGTTAGAGGATAAAAGAAATATAAAGAAGACTAAAACAAGTTCCCTACTTTCCAGGGCTTCCTGGTAAGAGAAGTCCATACAGAAACATATATAACAGGCATATGTCAGAATGATTCTATGGGTAGAATGTGATGCCAGCCCACAGAGGAAACATGGATTCTGTCTGGGGGGGACTGGGAAGCAGAGAAGTGATAAGCCTGAAGCTAGTCTGAAGGACACACAGAAAGCTACCACACAGGAAAGGATATGAGATGAGGAAGCATTCCAAGCAGAAGGAACTAGCCATCCAGACATGGAGACTGAAAAAAGTTGACAGTTCAAGATATGGTCAACTTGTGTCACTAATTATTTGATTCTATTTTTAAAAAAGTAGCCACCTGCCATAATCATTTACAGTAATATTTTAATCCATGTGTTAGTCTTTTGGTGACTGAATTATACACATACATACACTCATATTTTATATAAAACAGACTTCATGAAGAGGATGTTTTAAAAATATTAATTAGAAATTACATTGTTAAGGACTTCTACTTACAACTTTGGTAGAATATGAGGAATGCAGTCTTCCCTCCCACCTTAAAAAGAAACTGGATGAAATATATGAAATAACAGTTTTCAAACACAGGGCAACAGGCAGTGAAGGACCATGATGGCAGAAAGAAATTTGGAAAAAAAAAAAAAGGAAATAAACTCTATCAATGCCCCAGCTTACTGCCTGGAGCTAAATTCCAGACTGCAGTAAGAAGGCAGTTAAAATCTAACCCTATTGCCAATTACATCAAATGTAAATGTTCTCTGTTTGTGTGAAAGTCGCAGTCATGTCCAACTCTTTGCGACCCCATGAACTGTAGCCCACCAGGCTCCTCTGACCATGGAATTCTCCAGGCAAGAATACTGGAGCTGGTGGCCATTTCCTACTTCAGGAGATCTTCCCGACCCAATGCTTAGTAGAAACGATCTCAAGTCAACAACTTATGATCCATCTTAAGAACCTAGGAAGGGAAGGACATTTTTAAAAAATGAATGGAAGTCAATAATAAATACATACACAAATATAAATGAACTACATAAGAAAGATGTTACCTAGAACTAGGGGAGAGGGCTATGGGGAATTGCTCTTTTTTTTTTAAATTTTATTTTATTTTTAAACTTTACAATATTGTATTAGTTTTGCCAAATATCGAAATGAAATTTCACTTAGCACAATGTCCTCAAGGTTCATTCATGTTATAACAAGTGACAGATTCCTTCCTTTTAAGGATGAATATTATTCAGTTGTATGTTTATACTACATTCTGTTTATCCATTAAAAAAAAAAAAGAAAGATGTTAGAGAAAAATCAAAGAAATTAAAAGCTGGTTCTTTGAAAAGATAAAAAAGAGCAGAGACATTATTTTGCTGACAAAGGTCCATCTAGTCAAAACTATGGTTTTTCCAGTAGTCATGTATGGATGTGAGAGTTGGACCATAAAGACAGCTGAGCGCCAAAGAATTGATGCTTTTGAACTGTGGTGTTGGAGAAGACTCTTGAGAGTCCCTTGGACTGCAAGGAGATCCAACCAGTCAATCCTATAGGAAATCAGTCCTAAATATTCTTTGGAAGGACTGATGCTGAAGCTGAAACTCCAATACTTTGGCCACCTGATGCGAAGAACTGACTCACTAGAAAAGACCCTGATGCTGGGAGGGATTGAAGGCAGGAGGAGAAGGGGACGACAGAGGATGAGATGGTTGGATGGCATCACCAACTCAATGTACATGAATCTGTGCAGGCTCCGGGGGTTGGTGATGGACAGGGAAGCCTGGTGTGCTGCAGTCCATGGGGTTGCAAAGAGTCGGACATGACTGAGTGACTGAACTGAGCTGATAGCTAGAGTGATCAGGAAAAAAAAAAAAAACAGTAGACAAGAATTACTAATACCAGGAATGAAAGCAGGGACATCATGACAAATCCTACAGGTATTAGAAGTGGATATTATGAACAGCTTCAAGCAAGCAAATTTCTTGAAATAAATATATTATTAAAGTTCACACAAGAAGAAATACTTTCATATTCCTACATCTATTTAAAGAATGACAGAAACTGTAGTTAGAATCAGTCTCACAAAAAACTGTTAAGCCCAGACAAAATCTACCAAATACATAAGGAAGAACTAGTACCAATTTTTCACAAACTTTTGCAGAAAAAGATGAGAGAGGAACATTTCCCAATTTATTTTATGAAGCTAGTAGCATTACCCTGATACTCAAACCTGACCAAGAAAGAAAACTACAAACCAGTTTCCTTCATGAAAGACAGATGCAAAACCCCTAAAAAACAGGAAATTGTATCCAACAATATATAGAAAGAATACTTCATTATGACTAAGTGTGGTTTAGCCAGGACTGCAAGTTTGGCTTAACATTTGAAATCAATGTAATTCACTGTATTAATAGAATGAAAAAGAGAAGCCATATGATTATTTCAATAGTTTCAGGAGAAACATTAGATATAACTCACTACTCATTCAAGATAAAAATCTCTAAGCAAATTAAGAATAGAGGGGTATCTAGAAAAAACCTGACAGTCGCCTTCAGTGTCTGCTGCCAAGGGCTCTGGGCCTTTGGACTTGGACTTCCCTGGTGGCTCAGCTGGTACAGAATCTGCCTGCAATGCAGAAGACCTGGGTTTGATCCCTGGGTTGGTAAGATCCCCTGGAGAAGGGAACAGCTACCCACTCCAGTATTCTGACCTGGAGAATTCCGTGGACTGTATAGTCCATTGGTTGCAAAGAGTTGGACATGCCTGAACAACTTTCATGTCTAGAAAAAAAATAGTTAAAAATGCTTAATGGTGAAAGACTAAATGCTTTCCACAAAGATGGTAAACAAGAAGTTTGTCCACTTCAATACAACTATTCAACATTGTACTAGAAGCCCTAGCCACAAATATAATACAAGAAAAGAAATAAAAAGGATACAGGTTTGGAAAGGAAGGAGTAAATCTAATATTTGCAGACAATGTGACTGTCTATGTAGAAAATCCTAAGTACTTGACCAAAAAAGCTACTAAACCTAATTAGTGAATTTTGTAAAGTTGCAGGATACAAGGTAAATAAATGAAAACATTTACTGCATTTCTATATGCTAGCAATGAGAAAATGGACACAGATTTTTTTAAAAAAACTATAATTTACTGCAACTTTCCTATAAACAATAATATTTAAAATCAGAAGTTTATGAAAAAACTACCATTTACAACAGTATCAAAGTATGAAATACCTAGAGACAAATTTAACAAAATATCTGCAAGACTTAAAGATTCTGAAATCTAACAAACATTGCCAAAAAAATTTTGTAGCTTTGCTAAGTTGCTTCAGTCATATCTGACTCTTTGTGACCCCATGGACTGCAGCCTGCCAGGCTCCTCTGTCCATGGGATTTCCCAGGCAAGAATACTGGAGTGGGTTGCCATTTCCTTCTCCAGGGGATCTTCCCCACCCAGGGATTGAACCCTCACGTGTCTTTCACATCTCCTGCACTGGCAGGAGAGTTCTTTACCACTAGCGCTACCTGAGAAGTCTTAAAATTAAAGATCTAAACAAATGGAGAAATCCACCATTTTTACAGATTAAAAAATTCAATACTATTAAAATTTACATCCTCTATTCGATTTCCTATGGTTGCTATAACAAATTGCCATGAACATGATGGTTTAAAACAACACACATTTATTCTCTTATAGTTCTGCAGGCTAAAGGTCCAAAATGGGGTTCACTAGGTTAAAACTAAGGAGTCAGCAGAGCCATGTTCCCTCCAGAGACTAGGAGAGAATCCATTCCTTGCCTTTTCAAGTTTCTAGAGCTGCATTCCCTGTACTCCTTTGAGCTCCTTCCTCCATTATTAATATCAGAAGGGCAGCATCTTCAAATCTCTTTCTCTGCTTCAATCACATTGTCTTCTCTTTATAGTATCTCCTCTGCCTCCTTCTTATATGGCAACCCATGAATGTATTTAGAGCCCACCTGGATAAACCAGGATATTCTCCCATCTCAAGATCTGTAATTTAATCATATCTTTTGCCATATAAGGTAATATTCACCTTTTTGCCAGAGAAGGTAATATACACAGGTTCCATGGATTAGTAAGTAGATATCTTTGAGGGACATTATTTAGCCTACCATACTCATCACATTATTCTGAAGAGTCAATGCAAGTAGTCCCATTTGCTATTTATGATTTTGTTTCTTCTGCCTGAGGAGACATATTAAAAAAATATTGCTAAGACTGACATCAAAGAGCATACTGCCTATGTTTTCTCTGAGGAGTTTTATGGTTTTGGGTCTTATATTTAAGTTGTTAATCCAAATTGAGTTCATTTCTGTATATGGTATTAGGAAGTAGTCTAGTTTGATAATATCTGACATCTGTCAGAAAGACTATTGTCAAAAGGACAACAGATAACAAGTGTTGGTGAGGATGTAGAGAAAAAGGAATTAATATGCAATGTTGGCAAGAATGTAAACTGATGCAGCCACTATGAAAAATGGTATGGAGGTTCCTTAAAAACTTAAAAATAGAACTATCATGTGCTCCAGCAATTCGACTCCTGGGGATTTATCTGAAGAAAAAAACACTAATTCGAAAAGATATATGTAGCCCTATGTTTACTGCAACCTTATTTACAATAGCTAAAATATACCTAAGTGGCAACCTAAGTGCCATGAAGAGATGACTGTTTAAAGAACATGTGGGGAGTGTGTGTGTGTATGTGTGTGTAATGGAACATTACTCAGCCACAAAAAATAATGAAATCTTGTCATTCGTGACAACTTGGATGAACCTACAGGGCATTATACTAGTAAAATAAGTTAGAGAAAGACAAATATGACTGCATTTATATGTAGACTCTAGAAAAAGAAATAAACAAAACAGAAACAGAGTAATGGGTACAGAGAATAAACAGGTGGTTGCCAGAGGTGGTGGGAGGAGGGGAGGAGAGAACTAGGTAAGGGAGATTCAGGATTAGAACCTCCAGCCACAAAATAAAGAAGCTATGGGTATGAAATATACAGTGTGGGGAATACAGTCCCCTTTTAGTGCTAAACAAAAGTAATATAGTATCTTTAAATAGTGACAGATGGTAACTAGACACTGTGGTGACCATTTAAAAATGTATAGAAATACCAAATCACTATGTTGTACAACAGGAACTATTTAATAACGTAGTGTTGTGGGTGAATTATATCTCAAAAACAAACAAACCTATAGAAAAAGATGTTAGATGCGTGGTTACTGGAGGTTAGGGTGGGGCAAGGGGGAGTTGGATGAAGGTAGTCAAAACATAGAAAATTCCTTTATAAGTATTAGAGAGGAATTTTACAACATGATAAATGTAATTAACACTGTGGTATGTTATATATGAAAGTTGTTGAGAGTAAACCCTGAGAGTTCTCATCACAACGAAAAATATTTTTTTTCTTTTATTTTTGTATATGAGATGATTAATGTTCACTAAACTTACTGTGGTAATAATTTCATGAGGTATGTAAGTCAAATGATTATGCCGTACACCCTAAACTTACACAGTGCTGTATGTCACCTATGTTTCAATAAAACTGCAAGAAAAGAATACATGCAATATCTGAAAAGGGCAATAAAGCAAAGCACAATAAAACAAGGTATGCCTGTATGCATTTAAGGTTCCACCATGTCTTTTCAAGGCTTGATAGCTCATTTCTTTTTAGTGCTAAACAATATTCCATTGGATGCACCAGTTTATTTATACATACACCCATCAAGGGACATCTTGGTTGCTTCCAAGTTTTGGCAATTATGATTAAAGCTGCTATAAATATACAGGGAAAAAAAAAGATTCAATGCAATCCCAATGAAAATCCAAGCAGCCTCTTCTGGAGAAATTAACATACTAATTCTAAAAATTATATGAAAATGCAAAAGACTTCAAAGGGGCAGAACAATTATGAGAGAGAACAAAGTTGGAGAAACTATACTATGTGCTTATACTGCATGCTTTCATGACTTAACTATAGAGCTACAGTAATCAAGAAAATGCAGTATTAGCATCAGGAGAGACACAGAGAATAGAATAGAGTCCAAAAACATACCCATACATACATGGTCAAAGATGCCAAGGCAATTCAGTAGAGAAAGAACCGGGCTTCCATAAATGGTGTTGAAACAACTGGATAGATAGGAATAATGAACCTAGACTCAACCTCACAGCATATGACAACTGTTGCTAAGGACATGGAGCAAATGGAACCCTCATATATTGCTAGCAGGAGTGCAAAACAGTGCAGGCACTTTAGAAAACACTTTGGTAGTTTCTCATAAAGTTAAGTATACAGTTACTCTACAGCCCAGCAATCCCATACCTAGGTATTTACTTAAGAAAAAGGAAAATATATGTCCACAAAAAGACTCGTATTCAACTGCTCAAAGCACCTTTATTTATCATAGCCACTGGAAACAATCCAAATGTCCAAAAACTGGTGAATGGCTAAACCACCTGTGATATGTCTATTCAAATGGAATACTACTAATCAGTAAAAAGGAACAAACAAACAACACGGATAACCTCAAATGCACTATGCTAAGTAAAATAACTCAGACTGAAAACACAACACACTGTATGACTCCATTTATTTGACATTGTAGAAAAAGCAAAAGTATAGCGACAGAAAATAGATCCGTGTATTTACCTGCGGCTGTGCTGGGGGAAAGGGTGACTACAAAAGAACACAAGGGAAGTTTCTGCAGTAATGGAACTTTTCTATATTTCTGTCTTTAGGTGATGCTTACACAAATGAATGGGTTTATTAAAACTCATAGGATTGAGCACTAAAAATGATAAAACTTACTGCATGCAAAATACACTTCATTAATGTTGGCCTAGCTACAATAATATTGATCTATCTACACATCAATGCCTATTTATGAAAAGTCAGGCAATCTCACTTAAGCCTCACAGCAACGCTGTGAAGGAGGCATTTTCACTATTCCCATTGTACAGATTGGAAATGAAGGCTTAGATGTTAAATTTAACTTGTCCAAGCAGATAGTAGCTCACAGGGCTGAGATTCAAATGAAGAACTATTTGACTCCAAAGTTCTTCTAATGGAGTACTATTCAATACTCACTTCACACTAATTATTCAACACTCTTGGAAAAGCATCAAGATAAATGCATGCTAATACAGAACAGACCTCGCAGAAGCATAGCCCAGAGCAGCTACCCCACGCCTGAGGCCAGGGGCGGCGGCTGGGAGGAGCTATCCCATTTCCAAGGAGTGGCAGCTGCGCAGGCGCAGGAGGGCCCAGAGGAGCTACTCCACATTCAAGGTCAGGAGGGGTGGCGGTGAGGAGATACCCCTCGTCCAAGGTAAGAGAAACCCAGGTAAGATGGTAGGTGTTGCAAGAGGGCATCAGAGGGAAGACACACTGAAACCATAATCACAGAAAACTAGTCAATCTAATCACGTGGACCACAGCCTTGTCTAACTCAATGAAACTAAGCCATGCCCTGTGGGGCCACCCAAGATGGGCGGGTCATGGTGGAGAGGTCTGACAGAATGTGGTTCACTGGAGAAGGGAATGGCAAACCACTTCAGTTTTCTTGCCTTGAGAACCCCATGAACAGTATGAAAAGGCAAAATGATAGGATACAGAAAGAGGAACTCCCCCGGTCGGTAGGTGCCCAATATGCTACTGGAGATCAGTGGAGAAATAACTCCAAAAGAATGAAGGGATGGAGCCAAAGCAAAAACAATACACAGTTGTGGATGTGACTGGTGATAGAAGCAAGGTCCGATGCTGTAAAGACCAATATTGCATAGGAACCTGGAATGGCAGGTCCATGAATTAAGGCAAATTGGAAGTGGTCAAACAGAAGATGGCAAGAGTGAACGTCAACATTCTAGGAATCAGCGAACTAAAATGGACTAGAATGGCTGAATTTAACTCAGATGACCATTGTATCTACTACTGCGGGCAGGAATCCCTCAGAAGAAATGGAGTAGCCATCATGGTCAACAAAAGAGTCCAAAATGCAGTACTTGGATACAATCTCAAAAACAACAGAATGATCTCTGTTCGTTTCCAAGGCAAACCATTTAATACCACAGCAATCCAAGTCTATGCCCCAACCAGAAACGCTGAAGAAGCTGAAGATGAACGGTTCTATGAAGACCTACAAGACCTTTTAGAACTAACACCCAAAAAAGATGTCCTTTTCATTATAGGGGACTGAAATGCAAAAGTAGGAAGTCAAGAAACACCTGGAGTAATAGGCAAATTTGGCCTTGGAATACGGAATGAAGCAAGGCAAAGGCTAATTGAGTTTTGCCAAGAGAACGCACTGGTCATAGCAAACACCCTCTTCCAACAACACAAGAGGAGACTCTGCACATGGACATCACCAGATGGTCAGCACCAAAATCAGACTGATTATACTCTTTGCAGCCAAAGATGGAGAAGCTCTATACAGTCAGCAAAAACAAGACCAGGAGCTGACTGTGGCTCAGATCATGAACTCCTTACTGCCAAATTCAGACTTAAATTGAATAAAGTAGGGAAAAGCACTAGACCATTCAGGTATGACCTAAATCAAATCCCTTATGATTATACATTGGAAGCGAGAAATTGATTTAAGAGACTAGATCTGATAGATAGAGTGCCTGATGAACTATGGAGAGAGGTTCGTGACATTGTACAGGAGACAGGGATCAAGACCATCCCCATGGAAAAGAAATGCAAATAAGCAAAATGGCTGTCTGAGGAGGCCTTATGAATAGCTGTGAAAAGAAGAAAAGTGAAAAGCAAAGGAAAAAAGGAAAGATATAAGCATCTGAATGCAGTTCCAAAGAATAGCAAGGAGAGATAAGAAAGCCTTCCTCAGCGATCAATGCAAAGAAATAGAGGAAACCAACAGAATGGGAAAGACTAGAGATCTCTTCAAGAAAATTAGAGACGCCAAGGAAATATTTCATGCAAAGATGGGCTCCATAAAGGACAGAAATGGTATGGACCTAACAGAAGCAGAAGATATTAAGAAGAGGTGGCAAGAATACACAGAAGAACTGTACAAAAAAGATCTTCATGACTAAGATAATCATGATGGTGTGATCAGTCACCTAGGGCCAGACATCCTGGAATGGGAAGTCAAGTGGGCCTCAGGAAGCATCACTATAAACAAAGTAGTGGAGGTGATGGAATTCTAGTTGAGCTCTTTCAAATCCTAAAAGATGATGCTGTAAAAGTGCTGCACTCAATATGCCAGCAAATTTGGAAAACTCAGAAGTGGCCACAGGAATTAAAAAGGTCAGTTTTCATTCCAATCCCAAAGAAAGGTAATGCCAAAGAATGCTCAAACTACCGCACAATTGCACTCATCTCACATGCTAGGAAAGTAATGCTCAAAATTCTCCAAGCAAGGCTTCAGCAATACGTGAACCGTGAACTTCCTTATGTTCAAGCTTGTTTTAGAAAAGGCAGAGGAACCAGAGATCAAATTGCCAACATCCACTGGATCATCAAAAAAGCAAGAGAGTTCCATAAACACATCTATTTCTGCATTATTGACTATGCCAAAGCCTTTGACCATGTGGATCATAACAAACTATGGAAAATTCTGAAAGAGATGGGAATACCAGACCACCTGATCTGCCTCTTGAGAAATTTGTATGCAAGTCAGAAAGCAACAGTTAGAACTGGACATGGAACAAGAGAGTGGTTCCAAACAGGAAAAGGAGTTCGTCAAGGCTGTATATCGGCACCCTGTTTATTTAACTTATATGCAGGGTACATCATGAGAAACGCTGGACTGGAAGAAACACAAACTGGAATCAAGATTGCCAGGAGAAATATCAATAACCTCAGATATGCAGATGACACCACCCTTATGGCAGAAAGTGAAGAGGAACTCAAAAGCCTCTTGATGAAAGTGAAAAGTGGAGAGTGAAAAAGTTGGCTTAAAGCTCAACATTCAGAAAACAAAGATCATGGCATCTGGTCCCATCACTTCATGGGAAATAGATGGGGAAATAGTGGAAACACTGTCAGACTTTATTTTTCTGGGCTCCAAAATCACTGCAGATGGTGACTGCAGCCATGAAATTAAAAGATGCTTACTCCTTGGAAGGAAAGTTATGACCAACCTAGATAGCATATTCAAAAGCAGAGACATTACCAACAAAGGTTCGTCTAGTCAAGGCTATGGTTTTTCCTGTGATCACGTATGGATGTGAGAGTTGAACTGTGAAGAAGGTTGAGCGCCGAAGAATTGATGCTTTTGAACTGTGGTGTTGGAGAAGACTCTTGAGAGTCCCTTGGACTGCAAGGAGATCCAACTAGTCCATTCTAAAGGAGATCAGTCCTGGGTGTTCTTTGGAAGGAATGACGCTAAAGCTGAAACTCCAGTACTTTGGCCACCTCATGCGAAGAGTCGACTCATTGGAAAAGACCCTGATGCTGGGAGATATTGGGGGCAGGAGGAGAAGAGGACGACAGAGGATGAGATAGTTGCACAGGATCACCAATGCAATGGACACGAGTTTGAGTAGGCTCTAGGAGTTGGTGATGGACAGGGAAGCCTGGTGTGCTACAGTCCATGGGGTCACACAGAGTTGGACACGACTGAGCGACTGAACTGAACTGACTGATACATACATGCACTACTCTTGTATTATGAGAAACAACATAAGAAATTTCAATTGGAAAAAAGGGGGAGATTTCAAGATGATATGACCCACAACTAGAGGAAAATAATAGAATGGGAAAGACTAGAGAGCTCTTCAAGAAAATTAGAGATACCAAGGAAACATTTCATGCAAAGATGGGTACAACAAAGGACAGAAACAGTATGGGTCTAACAGAAGCAGAAGAGATTAAGAAGAGGTGGCAAGAATACACAGAAGAACTATACAAAAAAGATCTTAATGACCCGGATAACCACAATGGTGTGATCACTCACCTAGAGTCAGACATCCTGGACTGCAAAGTCAAGAGGGCCTTAGGAAACCTCACTATGAACAAAGCTAGTGGAGGTGATGGAATTCAATCTGAGCTATTTCAAATCCCAAAAGATGATGCTGTGAAAGTGCTGCACTCAATATGCCAGCAAATTTGGAAAACTCAGCAGTGGTCACAGGACTGGAAAAGGTCAGTTTTCATTCCAATCGCAAAATATGGAATGCCAAAGAATATTCAAAATGCCACACAGTTGCACTCATTTCACACGCTAGCAAGGTCATGCTCAAAATCCTCCAGCCTTGGCTTTGACAGTATGTGAACTGAGATCTTCCAGACGTACAAGCTGGATTTAGAAAAGGCAGAGGAACCAGAGATCAAATTGGTAATATTCGTTGGATCATAGAAAAAGCAAGAGAATTCCAGAAAAACATCTACTTCTGCTCCATTGACTATGATAAAGCCTTTGACTGTGTGGATCATGACAAACTGTGGAAAATTCTTAAAGAGATGGGAATACCAAACCACCCTACCTGCCTCCTGAGAAACCCGTATGCAGGTCAAGAAGCAACAGTTAGATCTGGACATGGATCAATGGACTGGTTCCAAATAGGGAAAGGAGTATGTCAAGGCTGTATACTGTCACCCTGGTTATTTAACTTATATGCCGAGTACATCATGGGAAATGCCGGTCTGGTTGAAGCACAAGGTGTATTCAAGATTGCCAGGAGAAATATCAATAACCTCAGATATGCAGATGACACCACCCCAATGGCAGAAAGCAAAGAGGAGCAAAAGAGCCTCTTGATGAAGGTGAAAAAGGAGAGTGAAAAAGCTGGCTTAAAACTCAACATTCAAAAAACTAGTATCATAGCATCTGGTCCCATCACTTCATGGCAAAATCACTATAGACAGTGACTACAGATATGAAATTAAAAGATGCTTGCTCCTTGAAAGAAAGCTATGACCAACCTCAAAAGTGTATTAAACAGCAGAGACATTATTGATAAAGGTCTA
This sequence comes from Bos grunniens, assembly GCF_055505025.1. Lineage (NCBI taxonomy): Eukaryota > Metazoa > Chordata > Mammalia > Artiodactyla > Bovidae > Bos > Bos grunniens. The sequence goes on along the minus strand of NC_141194.1, from coordinate 112,225,595 downwards.
TATAATCAAAGCTATGGTTTTTTAAGTAGTCATGTATGGATGTGACAGTTGGACCATAAAGAAGGCTGAACACTGAAGAATTCATACTTTTGAACTGTGGTGTTTGAGAAGACTCTTGAGAGTCCCTTGGACTGCAAGGAGATCAAACCAGTCAATCGTAAAGGAAATCAACCCTGAATACTCCTTGTAAGGATTGATACTGAAGCTGAAGCTCCAATACTTTGGGCACATGATGTGAAGAACGGACTCCTTGGAAAAGACCCTGATGCTGGGAACGATTGAAGGCAGGAGAAGAAGGGGACAACAGAGGATGAGATGGTTGGATGGCAACACCGACTCAATGGACATGACTTTGAGTAAGCTCTGGGAGATACTGAAGGACAGGGAAGCCTGGCATGCTGCAGTCCATGAGGTGGCAAAGAGTCAGACATGACTAAGCGACTGAATAACAACAACAAGGACCCACAAAATTTAGCTCAGAAGCTAACCTCCAAGAGTATAAACAACAGTGGGAGGACAATCAAATTTGGACAGGTTTCTAACTAGAGTGTCTATACAGCCTTTTCTTAGAATATTACTAATACTTTCATAGCATTCTCTGCTACAAAACCAGGGTAATATGTACCTCATAAGGTGGCTGTGAATATAATATAATTAATATGAAAAGTGCTTTGTGTAAAGCATTAAACTGATGGTTCTCAAAATTTTTTGTATCAAGAATCTTTTACACTCTTAAAAGTGACTGAGGACTCTAAAGAGCTTTGTTTATATAGGTTATATGTTTGCTATTGCTATTTACTATATCAGATTTTAAAACATTATTCAAAATATTACTTCATAAAATTAAAAATAATAAACATATTAACATAAACAACATAATTTTAATGAAATCTTTTTCAAGAGTGTAGAGTTTTGCAATGTTTTAAAATGCCTGACTTGACTGTGTGTCTATGGAATATATAAAAGCATAATGAGAAGTCCCTCAAAAGAAACACACTAGCACAGGCAGATGTGGACATGAGAGTCAAGAACACACAGGAGTAGGACCAGATTAGAGTCTGAGCTTCCCCTGCAACAGGTGAAGAGACCAGCCCAGTACTGGAGGGCATCCTGGGGTGGACGGTGACTCACAGTGAGGTAAAAGACACTGACAACTGAGATCAAAGAAAAACATTATTCTTATATTTTTACTTGTTCTGTAGTTGCTTCTGGATTTTTTCTTTTTTCCTTTTTTTCCCCTCTGTTGCTGTAGTTGTTGATTTTAATAGTACTATTAAATCTATTTACACTTTTGAGAATATTTTTGCTAATCACACCTTTTATTTCCTTTAAATACATCTGCATCTATGATGGTCTCTTACGATTTTGAGGGTTTTTTTCTTTTTTAATTTTTTAAAATTTATTATTTTTCTACATATATTCTTTTGTTGCTTTTCTAATTCTTTTCCTGTCATATTTATTCTTTAATATATACAAATCTCCTTTATCTACCTCTAACTTCGCTTTTCTATTCTTTCTTTCTTTTCTTTTTCTCACCATGTTTATCAGTCTGTTTTGCTTTCATTGCTTTATTCCCCAGTTGGCATATTGCTTTGGCTTTGTTTTCCAGCTTATGCTCTAATTAGTTTTGTTTTCACCTGTTGGATATCATTTTTACTTTCCTTTGCTCACCAGGTCAATCTCTTCTACTTTCTTTCTTTCTTTCTTTTGTTTTTTTTGGACTGTTTTGGTTTTGTTTATATCTGTATATGTGTGTGTATATATATTCCATTATTTTTGTTAGTATTTGTCTGATTTTGTATTTGCCAATTGTCTGGGGTTTGCATTTTGTTTCTTGTTTTAATCCCCTTTAATGCCATAACAAACCACCTGTGGAATCTCTGTTCACTGGCCAGAGATCAGGCCCTGAGCTTTTGGAGTGTGAGCACTGACAAGACTCTAGACTACCAGAAAATTTCTAACCCAGGGAGTATTAATTAGTGAGAACTCCCACAAAGGCCTCCACCTGTATACAAGACCTGGCAGTACCCAACTACTGGCAGAACGCAATACAGGACGACTCATCCAAACAACAAAGACAAAAACACAAACCCGATCACCAGCAAACAGGATTAGCACCTCATACAGCCCTGACCACCAGAGGAAAAAAAAAACTTACCTTCTCCCACCAGAGCACAAGCACAAGTCACACCCAACAGAAGCCTACACAAACCACTGAATCAACCTTACCCACCAAGGACAGAAACCAAGAGGAAGGAGGAATTCAACCTCAAAATCTGAGAAAAGGAGATCTCAAACACAATACATTAAAAAAAAGAAAAAAGAAAAGGCGGAGAAGTATGGTGCAAACGAAGGAACAAACTAGAAACAGACAAGACTAACTAAACAAAGAGTAAATAGGCAAACTACCTGAAAAAGAATTCAGAATAATGATAGCAAAGATATTTCAAAACCTTGAAAATAGAATGGAGAAAATGCAAGAAGTGATCAACACGAATAAACAATTGCCAAGGACACAGAAGAAATAAAGATTAAGCAAACAGTGATGAATAACTCAATTATTGAAATTAAAAATACTCTGGACGGAACCAATACATTAATGGAAGCAGAAGAATGGATAAGTGAGCTAGAACATAGAATGATGGAAATAACTGCTGAAGAACACAATAATGGAAAAAGAATGAAAAGAATTGAGGATAGCCTCAGAGTTCTCTGGGACAACATTAAATGCAAGAACTTTCAACAGTCAAGTGGGCCTTAGAGAAGCATCACTACTAACAAAGCTAGTGCAGGTGATGGAATTCCAGCTGAGCTATTTCAAATCCTAAAAGATGATGCTGTGAAAGTGCTGCACTCAATATGTCAGCAAATTTGGAAAACTCAGCAGTGGCCACAGGAGTGCAAAAAAGTCAGTTTCATTCCAATCCCAAAGAAAGGCAATGCCAAAGAATGTTCAAACTACTACACAATTGCACTCATCTAACATGCTCACAAGGTAATGCTCAAAATTCTCCAACCTAGGCTTCAACAGTATGTGAACTGAGAACTTCTAGACATACAAGCTGGATTTAGAAAAGGCAGAGGAAGCAGAGATCAACTTGCCAACATCCATTGGCTCATAGAAAAAGCAAAAGAATTCCAAAAAAAACCCATCTGCTTCATTGACTAAACTAAAGCCTTTGTGTGGATCACAACAAACTGTGGAAAATTCTCAAACAGATGGGAATACCAGACCACCTTACTTGCCTCCTGAGAAACCTGTATGCAGGTCAAGAAACAACAGTTACATCCAAACATGGAAAAATGGACTGGTTCCAAATTGGGAAAGGAGTGTGTCAAGGATGTATACTGTCACCCTGCTTATTTAACTTATATGCAGAGTACATTGTGAGAAATGCCGGGCTGGGTGAAGCACAAGCTGGAATCAAGATTGCCGGGAGAAATATCAATAACCTGAGATATGCAGATGACACCACCCTTATGGCAGAAAATGAAGAAGAACTAAAGAGCCTCTTGATGAAGTGAAAGAGGAGAGTGAAAAAGTTGGCTTAAAATTCAACATTTAAAAAACTAAGATTATGGCATCCAGTCCCATTACTTCATGGCAAATAGATGGGGAAACAATGGAAACAGTGACAGACTATTTTCTTGGGCTCCAGAATCACTGCAGATGGTGACTGCAGCCATGAAATTAAAAGACACTTGCGCCTTGGAAGAAAAGCTATGACAAACCTAGACAGCATATTAAAAAGCAGAGACATTACTTTGCCGACAATGATCCATATAGTCAAATCTATGGTTTTTCCAGTAGTTATGTATGGATGTTAGAGTTGGACCATAAAGAAGGATGAGTGTTGAAGAATTGATGCTTTTGAACTGTGGTGTTGGAGAAGACTGTTGAGACTGCAAAGAGATCAAACCAGTCAATCCAAAGGAAATCAATCCTGAATATTCTTGGAAGTACTGATTCTGAAGCTCCAATACTTTGACCACCTGATGCAAAGAGCTGACTCATTGGAAAAGACCCTGATGCTGGGAAAGATTGAAGGCAGGAGAAGAAGGCAATGACAGGACGAGATAGTTGGATGGCATCACTGACTCAATGGACATGAATTTGAGCAAGCTCAGGGAGATGGTGAAGGACAGGGAAGCCTGGCATGTTGCAGTCTACGGGGTGGCAAAGAGTCAGCTATGATTGAGCAACTGAACAAGAAGACCAAGGGAATAAGATAGATAGCTCAGAGATAAACCCACACATCTATGGGTACCTTAGTTTTGACAAAGAAGGCAGGAATATACAATGGAGCAAAGATAGTCTCTTCAATAAGTGGTGCTGGTAAAATTGGACAGCTACATGTAAAAGAATGAAATTATAACCCTTCCTAACACCATCCACAAAGATAGCCTCAAAATTAATTAAAGACCTAAATGTAAGACCAGAAACTATAAAACTCCTAAAGGAAACATAGGCAGAAAACTCTATGACATAAATCACAACAAGATCCTCTATGACCCACCTCCTAGAATAATGGAAATAAAACAAAAACAAACAAGTGGGACCTCATTAAACTTAAAAGCTTTTGCAAAGCAAACTATAAACAAGGTGAAAAGTCAACCCTCAGAGTGGGAAAAAATAATAGCAAATGAAACAACTAACAAAGGATTAATTTTAAAATATATAAGTAGTTCATACAAGTCAACACCAGGAAAAAAAAAAAAAAACCCAATCAAAAAAATGGGCAAAAAAACCTAAACAGACATTTCTCCAAAGAAGACATACAGATGGCTAATAAACACATGAAATGCTGCTCCACATTGCTCATTGTTAGAGAAATGCAAGTAAAAACTACAATGAGACATTACCTCACACTGGTCAGAATGACCATCATCAAAAAAATCTACAAACAATACATGCTGGAGAGGGTGTGGAGAAAAGGGAACCCTCTTGCACTATTGGTGGAAATGCAAATAGATACAGCCACTATGGAGAATAGTATGGAGATTCCTTAAAAAACTAGGAATAAAACCACCATGACTCAGTAATCCCACTACTAGGCATATACCCTGAGGAAACCAAAACTGAAAAAGACACGCGTAACCCAATGTTCATTGCAGCTCTAGTTACAATAGCTAGGACATGGAAGCAACCTAGACGTCCATCAACAGATGAAAGGATAAAGAAGTTGTTGTACATATATAGAATGGAATATTTATTCAGCCATAAAAAGGACCACATTTGAGTCAGTCCTAATGAGGTGGATGAATCTAGAGCCTATCATACAGAGTGAAGTAAGTCAGAAAGAGAAACACATATACCATGGCACCCCACTCCAGTACTCTTGCCTGGAAAATCCCATGGACGGAGGAGCCTGGTAGGCTGCAGTCCATGGGGTCGCCAGGAGTCGGACACGACTGAGCGACTTCACTTTGACTTTTCACTTTCATGTATTGGAGGAGGAAATGGCAACCCACTCCAGTGTTTTTGCCTGGAGAATCCCAGGGACGGGGGGAGCCTAGTGGGCTGCCGTCTATGGGGTAGCGCAGAGTCGGACACGACTGAAGCGACTTAGCAGCAGCAGCAGCAACACATATATATGGAATCTAGAAAGATGGTATTGATGAACCTATTTGCAGATCAGCTATGGAGACACAGACATTGAGAACAGACTTATGGACACACCTGGGTTGGGGAAGGAGAGTGGGAGGTATGGAGAGAGTAACATGGAAACATATATTATCATATGTAAATAGATAGCCAATGGGAATTTGCTGTGTGACTCAGGGAACTCCAACCAGGGCTGGATAACAACCTAGAGCAGTGGGATGGGGAGGGAGGTGGGAAGGATGTTCAAGTGGGAGTGGACATGGGTAAGCCTATGGCTGATTCATGTTTCTCTTTGGTAAAAACCAATGCAATACTGTAAAGCAATTATCCTTCAAATAAAATTTTTTTAAAAATCAGAAAAAATAAAATGTTTGGCTTCATAGCAGATACCTAGATTATAATATTTATGTCTGCATTCATTCTGTTGACGTTGTCTGGGTTCAAGCATGTGAAGAAGAGCTGATGTCACAGATATGTCATCAGAAAAAAACTGAGTATTTTAATTGGTCTTTGAGACAATGGTGGATTTTTTTCTTCAGTAGGACACCAAAACTCAATAAGTGGTGGTTCCTTGAAGTGGAGTCTGAAACACCATCAATAAACTTTTTTTCTTGACCATGCTGCAAGGCTTACAAGATCTTAGTTCCCCAAGTAGGATCTGAACCTGTGCCCTTAGCAATGAAACACAGAGTCCTAACCACAAGGGAATTTCTTCAGTGAACTTTTTATAGTCTGCTACATTAAAATACACTGGTCTCTCTTGCACTTTGAATGAATCTTTTATCCTTGCATGATTTTAACTCCATATAGGTCAACCAGAAAATATTAGTGCACTGAGTAATGAAGATCTTTAAATGCTGACACATTTCACTATATTATAGCAACAAAAAAAGCACATTAGTTGTTATCACAACCTATTTTATCAGAAGGGCTTCCCTGGTGGCTCAGATGGTGAAGAATCTGCCTGCAATGCAGGAGACTGGGGTTCGATCCCAGGGTAGGGAAGATCCCCTGGAGAAGGAAATGGCAACCCACTCCAGTATTCTTGCCTAGAGAATTCCATGGACTATAGTCCATGGGGTCACAAAGAGTTGGACACGACTGAGCAACTTTCACTTTCACTTTTCCTGGCACCAGCTTGATTTGTGCTCAGGTGCCAGCAGTTTACTCACCAGAGTGAAATGGCAACCCAGCGAAAGCTGTCTTCATATTATTATGAAAATAGTTCTGACCTCGCAGATCCCTGGCAAGTTTCTCAAGGCCCCAAGGGGGTCTGTGAAAAACAGTTTGATAACTCCTGCACTAAATATATGTTAGTTATGATTATTCATGCTCAGAAACAAGGAGAGAGGCCTTTACAAGCCGCCACCCAGGGAGAGCGCTGCAAGTGCAAGATGCCAAGAGAAGAATGATGTTCCTAGACTTCAGAAAAGAAAAGGGTTTGAGGGAGATTCAAGAGCTAGTAGAAACACAAAGTTAGCAGGTGAGAGAACTTTTTCTCTCTGATAGCACAGGGGGATATCACACAATCTAGAAAATCAGAACCAATTTGTCAACCAAAGCCCTCAGCTACATATATCAGTACCAGAAACAATGGACTGGAAAACAGAAAGGATTTTTAAAAGAAAAAAGTGGATTAGAACATTAACAAATGCAAGGACAATGACAAACACAAGGTTCTTAGGTAAATTAGATAATACGTGGAGGCAAAAATTTTCCAAAGGAGTTTCAGACTACAAACAAAAAAATAAATGAGGTGGGGGAGAGTAAACCCTGTAAGCTAAATACATTATCTTCCCTAAAAGAGTTCTATTACTTAATATACTAATGCATATATATGGAATTTAGGAAGATGGTAACAATAACCTGGTGTACGAGACAGCAAAAGAGACACTGATGTATAGAACAGTCTTATGGACTCTGTGGGAGAGGGAGAGGGTGGGAAGATTTGGGAGAATGGCAATGAAACATGTAAAATATCATGTAGGAAACGAGTTGCCAGTCCAGGTTCGATGCACAATGCTGGATGCTTGGGGCTGGTGCACTGGGACGGCCCAGAGGGATGGTATGGGGAGGGAGGAGGGAGGAGGGTTCGGGATGGGGAACACATGTATACCTGTGGCAGATTCATTTTGATATTTGGCAAAACTAATACAATTATGTAAAGTTTAAAAATAAAATAAAATTAGAAAAAAATAAATAAATTCAGTAGCTGTAAGGCAAAAAAAAAAAAAAAAAAGAGTATTGGAAATAATGAAAATTAAAATGTTGGAAAAGTATTTAATAATTTTTGACATAATTTAAGGGATATTAGACTTCCCTGGTGGCTCAGATGGTAAAGCGTCTGCCTATAATGCAGGAGACCCGGGTTCGATCCCTGGGTCGGGAAGATCCTCTGGAGAAGGAAATGGCAACCCACTCCCGCACTCTTGCCTGGAAAATTGCATGGACAGAGGAGCCTGGCGAGCTACAGTCCATGGGGTTGCAAAGAGTCGGACACGACTGAGGGACTTCACTTTTACTTTTCAAAGGGATATTAAGAGCTCTGGGTCTATTACATGAAAAATTAAAAATATCAAGGAAAAAAGGTGACCTTACAAGAGGACAAATAATAATTTATAATAACAAATAATAACAAAATATAACTTCTTCAAATACTGTTGTTAGAAAAATCTAAAGAGGATGAAGTGTTGTGGTATCGGTTTTCTATTGTAGCCATACAAAATTAGCACCAACTTAGTGGTTTAAAAAGCACAAACAGTATCTTTACAGTTTTGAATGTCAAAAGTCTGAAATGGTCTGACTGGATGAAAATCAAGGTGTTACCAGGGTTCTGAGCCTCCTGGAGGCTCTATGAGAGAATGTTTCCCTGTCTTACCAGCTTCAAGAGGCTGCTTCCCAGGTGGCTCTAGTGAAAACAACCTGCCTGCCAATGTGGGAGACATAAAAGATGCAGGTTCGATCCCTGGGTCAGGAAGATCCCCTGGAGAAGGGCATGGCAACCCACTCTAGTGTTTTGCCTGGAGAATCCCATGGACAGAGGAGCCTGATGGGCTACAGCCCATAGGGTTGCAGAGTTAGACATGACTGAAGCGACTTAGCACATGCACACACAGAAGCTGTTTCAGACCTGGCTAGTAACCCCCAGCTCCAGTTTCAAAGATCCAGCACTCTTCCCCACACTGACTCACTCTGACTTCCTCTTCTGCCTCCCTCTTCTACATTTAAGACCTCGGATAATGGGCCCAGCCAGAAAATCCTGAATAATCTCCCCTATTTTCAGGTCAGCTGATTAGCAACCATAATTCCAGCTGTTACCTTAATTTCCCTTTACTGTGTAATGGAATGTGTTTTGAAGTTCCAAGGATTAGGATGTGGGCATATTTGGGGGACAGGTGTCATCATTCTGCTATCACAGGCCTAAAATAAGAAAGATCAATAATTTTAAGGGAAAAAAGCAAAGAAGCCAAAATATGGAAATAATAAAAGTAGAAGTAGAAATGTGGAACCAAAATGAAATCAATAAGTAACATGAATAGCTGGCTCTTTGAAAAAACAAACAACTCCAGAGTCAATCAAATAAAACAAATTAATACCATCAGAAATTATAAAATGTTGAATTTATACACGTTTTTAACTGGGAAGAAAAAGAATAGTATCTCAACAATACCAATACATTTAAACCCATGTGAAAAATACGACTGCCTATTAAATAGGAAATTTCAAAGCTGATTGGCAGGAAGAGATTATGACACAGCAGTAACACAGTGATAAGAAAGTTTACTTTTTTAAAAAAGTCTAAACTTTGGAAGGTGAAAGATTCAGGAGATGGATGATGGTGACAGTTGCACAACAATGTAAACAGACTTAATGCCACTGACCTGAACAGATAAATACTGTTAAAACAGTATGTTTTATATCCTGTGACTTTTACCACGATAAAAAAAAAAATCATTAAAAATAAAAAAAAGCCTAAACTAGTATGAGTTACTTTTCAAGAAACTTTCAGACCAGAATCCAAGTATAAAAACAGACTGCTCAATTCTCCACCAATCAGCAAATGGAGGTTCCAGTGGATATTCTGATATCGAACCACCACTTCCTCAATTTCACTCTTCCAATTACACCCTAAAAATGGATTTACTACACTCTCATCTGAATCTGTAATGTCAATACAAGATCACTAAGTAGAGTCACATGAGTCAAACTACAAAGCTAGCATCCTCTCTGAAATGTACACGGAGCTCTCTGCTTAAGGCTCAAATCCCCTCTCTCCACCTTGGAGCGAGGGGAAAAGGATTTAGGGACAGAGGGAATATACCAAATAAAGAGATGACACTGTGAGTATAAAGTTCTAGTATTTTGTTTTCTACAAGTCAAAAGAATGCAACTGAACTCATAGTTTTCTCCAGTGAAAGCCGCTGGCTTTACCTGAAGCAGGCACACATACATGCTCTGGGTGACACATCCCTGTGAGCATCTGTCTGTAACTTCAGAGAATGGCTCCAATTGACAAGCTGCTGACACTCTCCCAACATTTTAAAGGAACTGCACCTCTTACACTGAGCAGAACCTTACAAAATTTAGTCATTTACTGGCAACACACAAAAGCCAAATAAAAGCAAATGACTTTTGAGGAGGACTAGATAGAACCCAGGACTGTGGGAACTGTTTCCCAGCTTTGTGGTTGTGGGGTGGGGGTCACTCTCTCCACACTAGGTTGCTCATATATCCACTCATTAAGATAAGGGGATAAGAAAGTGCCTGTAAATGATGAATTTTACCTCTAGTATGGCCAAAGAAACCAGTTGTAACAAGCTCACTTAGCAATCATTTTACTCACTATTAGGTAATAGGTGACAAAGTACAAATCGTCAGTTATAAAGAGCCTATCTCCAGAGTTCAGGGATTTCATCTTAAATTCTAGTCTCCTTGTACAGGCATGACCTATGATCTAGCAACGCAATTGGAAACCCCAAGCTCAATATTGGGAAGCTTCACTTCCAAAGTCATAGGAAACTATCTAAAACGGCTCCAATCCACTGTCTCTCCCCTATAACAGAGTTCCCAATGGCTCATCTCTCTCTGTACCCAACAATCTGCACATTTATCGAGCCCCTCACCATCCTGCTCTTCAAAGAACTAGTACCCAAGAAAAATGTGTGTGTAATTAGCAAGTAATGGGAATGATATTTTCGAAACCAGAAATTCTGCATTCAAGTGAGACTGTTCTCATTTAAACAGTCCCCCTGGGAGGCAGGGCATTAATCCCACTTGACTGCTCAAGTCATCTTTGGACCTTTCCTCCTGGACTTGCCTTGAGAACCCACAGTCTGTTCTTTTGAATACCCTCAATGGTGCCAAATCTTCATTGACAGTGGATTTTTGGAAATGGCCAAAAGTCAGTCAGAGCTGTTTGGTGAATAGGAAATGTGATCAAACTAGGTGGCACTATTTTGGTTAAACAATTGTATATGATTATAAAGCAGTGAGATAGATTTTCTTAGATGATTTGCTTCAAAGGAAAATTTCAGATGAGTAACAAGGGGTATGAGCAATGCAACAGGTATATATTTACCTTTTCCCTAAGTAACTTCTTTGAAAGATAACACTCATTTGGATGTGTCAGCTCAAACACAAGGTTTGCTTTGTTTAATTACCACTCATAAATAGAAGACTCCTTAGTATATTGGACCTACTGTGCCATGATTGGGGTGGGGGGCATGTCACTAAATTAGAGAGGGGGGCATGCATGGTCTACCCAAAAGCAAAGGCTTCAGAAGGAGACCAACCTCTTAGAATCCTGACTTGGCCCCTTGTTGCCTGTGTGGCTTTAGGGAAGTCACAAGCTAAGACTCTACAAAACAAGGCTGATATCAAACTCACAGGGCTGCTATAAAGATTCAAGATAATGGGTACAGAGCACTGACCTTGTGCCTGGCACGTGGTAGGTGTCGCATAAGTCATAGCTATTATTAATAATAACCTCACTATAATCAACAGGGTTTTCTTACTATAGGTAATTTGAGATGACAGAGCGACAGATAAACAGACATTTGGGAGGTTAGGAGTTCATTAACAGTACCAACATACACTCACCACTGATGCATCATTAAAAAAAAAAAAAAAAAAAACAGTAATGTGCCAAAAATATTTACAGGAATTGTGAGCACTATGTAGATAGAGTATTTTAAAATCACATGATGGGCGTTGTCTGCAATGTCCCTACCACACTGACCTTTCACCACTGTCTTAACACACCAGGCCTTCCCATGACCCTGCACCTCTGCATACTTCATCCCTCCTAAGATACCCTCCCTGCCCTCTGGTCTGACAAAAGCCTATAATTCTATTCTTCAGCACCAGGCTGTGGAACCCTCCCTATTGAGCTAGACAGAATTCGTGGCTCTGCCCCTCATGTTCCCACAGCATATGGTTCTTAGGTTCCTGTCCCTGGAATGCTTCATCCTGTGTGAATTTTAATCTGTTTCCATTTCTGCTTCTTTTGCTGGGCTTGAGGAGCGTGGTGAGGGACCACATCCCATTCACAACTGTACTCTGAGCACCCAGCACATCTCTGGCATGCAGCAGGAACCAGGGAGATGTTTGATGAAGGAATGCTTTACATGTACTTTACAAACACCTCTTAAAGGCCAGGCAGCTCCCTTTTGTTAATTACCAGCAAGCCTTAACCTCTGTAACTAAAAAGAAGCTCATGATCAACCAGTTCTGAGCCAGATGCAACTAGGCAGAAGGTCAGCTGGCAGTCCTGCACATCTGAGTGTTGACAGCTGTGAATCATTCTGTCTGTGCCACTTCCCAGAGCGTTGGCAATACAGCAGCAGATTCAGACTCACCAAGATCAAAAGGCTGGAAAGGAGATTTGGAGTCATGGCCCCTGCCTTGACTATTGACAGTGACTATTCCTGTGACACACACAATATGCAAAGTCAAGGCAGCCACAGTCTGCTTGGTGTCACGGTGTTCCCAGCTCTCTGATGGAAGGGCTGCATTCTGAAGGAGGGAAGGGGGTGAGAAGAAAGAGAACCAGGCCGCAGACCATGAGGAAGACAGTGACTCTACAGAGTGAGTTGTTCATTCATTCATCCATCCCTCCCACAAACACTTTCTGAGTCAGGTAGGCAGGCTACCATAATGCACAGAGTCAAGTCCCTGCCCTGACAGAGCTACATTTGTCTTTTCACGGGGCAGACAGGCATTAATCACACAAGCACACAGACAAACACAAGGGTCCAGAGGAGTGCATGGAGGAGGAGCACAGCACTCTATGCACAGGGGTACAAACAGGGCTCAGTGGGCTGGTTGGGGAAGGCAGAAAAGCTGCCCTCAGCAAGCAACAAGTGAGCTGAGACCTCAAAGAGAAACAGTTCACTAGGTCAGGAGGAGAGGGGAACATTCCCAACAAAGAGAACAGTGTGTGCCAAGGTGCTGGGCTAGGAGGCAGGTGTGGAATGGGCTCTGAATCCCAGGCAGGGGGCAAAGCTGGAGGCCCTGGCACAGCCCTCAGCTTGCTTTGAGCTCTCCGGCAGGTCCTCCTTGGCATGAAGCAAGACTAAAAATGACAGAACAGTGTCAAAAACAAGGTATGCCCGTGAGACATAACACACCGCCAGCTGAAAACTGGCAGCTGCCAACGTGAGCTGGCCACTGTCTCAGCAGTCTCCACCGTGAGGAAACACTGCTCACTTCCACTGACCCACCACACCTTTACACTTCCCAGGGAGTTGTGCATCTCAATCCTGGGAGAACTAAAGGGCTGACAAATATGGTGATGTTTACTATAAACCTGTTTAGATAGCTGGTGCATGTGTGTGTGCTAAGTCGCTTTAGTTGTGTCTGACTCTTTGTGACCCCATGGACTGTAGCCCGCCAGACTCCTCTGTCCATGGGGATTGTCCAGGCAAGAACACTGAACTAGGTGGCTATTTCCTCCTCCAGGGGATCTTTCAAACCCAGGGCTCGCACCTACGTCTCTTAGGTCTCCTGCCTTGGCAGGCATGTTCTTTACCACTAGTGCCACCTGGGAAGCCTTTAGATAGCTGGTATTTGATTATAATTTTCATGTGCAAATTTTGGGGGGCAAGGGGAGAAGCTACCGAAAAAAGTGGTTAAGGACGTTATCTGTGCAGCATGGTTTTGCTTCGCCAGCTGTTAGTTCCATCACTCCAGGCAGCTCTTTGTAGCTTTAGAATGCTCTTGTCACCTTGCAAAATTGTCCTGGAGCTTTCTATTTGTAAAGCGCTTTGCAATCAATCATTAAATTGGCCTCCCTATTCTGCTACCAATAAAACAGATAAGTGAGTGGCCCAAGGACACAAAACAATTCAGATCTTATCGTTCTCATCACCATCACCAAACACTGTAGCTACACAAGGCCTATTCAACTCTGCTATCCCGGAGATCAACCCTAACCCCTACCTAGGAGCAGCAGAGGAAGGCGGTGCATGTAGTCAGTTTTCTGCTACTTGCTCTCAACAAGCTCCTCTATGCAGAGCATCTTGAAGGCCAACAGTGATAATGACTGCACTGGGATGGGCACACTGGCACTTCAGACTAGACAGAAGATGAACAGGACAGTGCTCAAAGAGGAGTAAGAGCACTCAGGAAGTCACAGTGGCTTGCAGCTTAAAACATCACCATCCCTAAGGAGATGGCACTCCCAACACACACACACTCATCCTCTATCTCTCCCCCAAGACTTCCCTGCATCCCCCACAAGCAGCCTGGACAGTGGTCTCTCCTGGGCTGCCACAGTACAACACTGCTGCTGCTGCTTCTAAGTCGCTTCAGTCGTGTCCGACTCTGTGCGACCCCACAGATGGCAGCCCACCAGGCTCCCCCGTCCTTGGGATTCTCCAGGAAGAATACTGGAGTGGGTTGCCATTTCCTTCTCCAATGCATGAAAGTGAAAAGTCAAAGTGAAGTCGCTCAGTCGTGTTCGACTCTTCGCGACCCCATGGACTGCAGCCTACCAGGCTCCTCCGTCCATGGGATTTGCCAGGCAAGAGTACTGGAGTGGGGTGCCATTGCCTTCTCCGTACAACACTGCACACTGCCATAAATCGTCTATTTCCCTGCCCTTCTCCATTCCCATGGGCCCTCCCAGTATCTGAAGCTCCCAGCCCAGGACCCAGCATAGGAAAGGTTCATCAAATGCGTGGCTTCCAACCAGCAAATATGAGAGACAGGGCACTCTCTTCACAGGGCAATGGACTTAAGAGATCAGCTAGACCAACTCCTTATTTTTCACATGAGCAGAAAATCCCCCAGTTACATATGGCCTGGTCTTTGGGCTCAGTTTAGTTCCACATTTTACAAGTGGCTCCTGTGTGTGTCAGACACAGCAGGGGCCTGTTGGGAATAGAGAATTGAGTAGGAGACCATCTCTGCTTTAGGGAGTTCACAGTCTGAGGACGTAAAAGAGTTACAGAACACTTGGGCAAGTAGTGCAAGGAGAGACGCTCGATTCCTTAGCCTGAGTGCCTTCCATCCTGTCCACTCGCTAGTCCCCATCTGGGAAACAGAACAGCAATATCTACTTCCTGCAAATAAACATATAATCAAGACTGATGAGACAACACGCATGGAAAATTGTCAGGTTTACCCCCCAGAAAGCATTATGTAAGGTCCCGCCATACCCTGACACGGACTCCAAGGATTCAACAGTATTTCAGATATCAGTTCCACAAAGAAGCAAACAAGCGAGGTTTGGGCAAACGTCCAAGGCAAACCTCAAGGGCTGGGAGGAACTGGAGGAAACAGCTGGGGTGGGGGGTAGGGGTGTCGGGTCAAGAGAAGCGGCCCTGGCCCGGCGAACGGAGGCAGGCAGTGGGTGCCAGAAGATGGAGTGGTGAGAGGGAAGTCGGGACATCGACAAGGGAGGGCGAGCGGAGGGGCGCGGGGTTCCGGCAGGGCTGGGGCCGCGGCCGGGAGGTTCTAGAAGGGACGGTGGGCCGGAGGTTGAATGTAGCGGACGCAGGAGGAGCAGCGGGTCGGCGCCGAGGCCGATCGGTTTTCCGAGGCTCGGGCAGGCCCCGTCGCCCACCGCGGCATCACGGCCGCCGCGCCTCCCCAAGCCGTGCGGGCGGCGCCTCACCTCGGGTTGAAGTCCTGGAAAAGGCCCCTCAGGTTCATGGCGGAGAACTCACGGCGGCGTCCTCCTCCTCCTCCTCCTCCCCCCGCCCCCCCGAGCAGCACGGTCTGCGCGTTACAGCGGGTACATGGTGCCAGCACTGGCCGCGTAGCCGTTGTCGCCGCCGCCGCCTCCCGGAGAAACCTGAGTTGCACCTCCCTCCCCTCCTTCCGGGCTTCCGTAAGGCCGCTGCGCATGCGCCCTGAGCCCCGCCCCGCCGGCCCGAGGAGCGCGGTGGGCAATGCGCGACGCCGGTGTCCCCGCTCCCGGCGCGCGAAGGTCCCGGCCCTCGGCCCCGCACCGGGCTAAAGAGACGGCGGGGACAACGGAGGCCGGAGGGACAGGGGACCCGGGGGAGGGCGCGGAGAACCAAACAGGGTGCTGACTCTGCGCAGGCCCACGGGGAGGGAGCGGTCCGCCCGGGAGTCCCTCGGGGTGGTCTTCGCGGACCCCTGACACCTTGGCCCGCGCTGCCTTCTGGAGGTTTCCCTCAGCGAGAACTGAGCCTTGAGGGTAGTGACTCCAGGAATCACATTGCATTTTGGCGATCTCCTCCCAGGCTTCACCTGTCAAACGTGTCAATGACCGCTTCTCAACTTCCCTCCCAAGGCCCACGTCAGCGCAAGGAGATATGCTGGCCGTCCCAAACTCAGGCTACCCCGCTCCAAAGTCATCCGCCCTCCCTACGGCCTTCCCCTCCTCAGTTGCCTCTCTGCGTTGGCAGTAGACCTAATCACCGGCTTGGTTGCAAGGTGGGGTGCCCAAACTGGAAATCTGGAAGTTATCCTGGCTTTGCTAACCTAGTTCAAAGTCTCCTTGGCTCCTGCCTAGACTCTGTGGTCACGTCCCACCTGGCCCAGCTCTTCCTGCACTATGAGCCATCCTATTTATAACTGCCGGGTTCATTTTCCTTGGGCAAGTCAACATCTTTGAGCCTCATTTTTTTCTCCTCTGCAAAATGGAGATAATAAAACCTACTTCCTAAACTTGGCAAGACTCGGTGAGATAGCATGCATAACACACTGCCTGGTGCACACTCGGTGCTCTGAGAACACTGTTGCTATCTGGTGCTTCTGCAGGGGCCTCTCTTCAAGGAGTCTGTTAACTTTTGGAATTAGCAGAACAAGCTCAAGCAGGTGGCCTAGTCTACCTTCTTCACTTCCCCGCTGATACGAGTTTTCCATGGGCACAGGAATACCTTAGACATTAGTCTCCTATCATTATGGGTAATAGTTATACTTTGTTACAATTGCAGTTTCTCAAATGGCAGTTTTATAGGACTTAGCCCTGGAGGCAGCTTGAGAATATCACAATTATGAGAGTCATACTTTGCTATGATGTATTACCTTTCTTTTGAGAACTTGCAAAACATTTCACAAGTGGTAATTAGGCTTCCCAAACCCATTAGGGAGTGGGTATTATTATATGACCTGTTTTTAAGGATGAGTAACCTGAATCAAGTTTGTTAGCTGCCGAAGCACCAGAGGACTGTCCTAGAGTTTGAGTCTATCTCACCAGCCCATCCTTCCAGTGGAGTCCTTTGTCTATCCCTGAGGAGGTTCTCAATGGGCATAGAAATACAGAAGGGAAAGCTGAGGCACAGAAAAGCTTGTATAATATGCCCTGAGCTGCCCAGCAATGAAGGATGTAGGACTTGGAGTTCCTGACAAACCTGAAGCCCACACTCTGCAAAAAAAAAAAAAAAAAGAGATACTTGCCAGTGACCAGATTGGCCAGCACCACTTCCTTACTAGTGGCCTCACTCCAAACAGGCATTAAGAGTGAGATTGTTGGTCAGTTAAGACACTTGAGTACCAGGTACTGTTGCCCTTTCAAGAGATTCATGGACAGAGACCAAACAGGCTGCTCAGACTCCAGAGACTTGAGAGCAGGCACTACTTTAGTGAGGTCCCAGAGAATCTCAGAGCTGAGCCACTGCTCTGTAGGCCGGCAGTACCCCCCCACATCCAAGATGATCAGCCTGTGGGGGCTGCCTAGCCTGGGGGAACAGGATGCCAATGCACAAACAACTGTCACTGTATTCTTTTGTCCTGACAAGCCAAATTACCAAGGGAGCATAAAGGCCTGTCCGTGAGGACATATAGGAAAAATTCGACTATCCAAGCCTCCCATCCTGAACCTTTGAGAAGTGGAGGTGCCTGCACTGCCTCAACTTCACTGGTGGCCCTGCCATGTATTTTCCTGGAGCTCCCATGGAAATAAGATTCAGAGCATCCAGGTGACCCTCTTGTCTCTTTCCAACAAGCACAAAAGACTCTGCTGCCAATCTGCTGCTCACCTCAGACCCCTCACTCAGTGTCTGACCCTGTGCAGCAGCCCAAAGCTTCAGTGGCCTGTGTGGACAAATCCATGAGTGACCCGAGCATTGAGCAAAGCCCCTGAGCCATGCGAAGGATGACACCTTCATCATCTCTAGCCAGCCTGGACTGTCTACCACATTTTAGGGCCACCTTACTTAGAGGCTGCCAATAATATTCATACAAAGGCCTGAAATGGTTCTGGGTTGAAAAGGCATGAACCCCAAGTAAACCAGAAAGCATATCCATGTGGCTTTGGAGTGGACACGTGTTACTGGGTTCAAGAAACTTCAGTGTATATATGGACCATAGTTTTAAAGACCACCTTGGATTTATGCTACCCTTCGGATAAGTAGGTGACTTTTCCAATTCAACATTCACGTTGACTCCAATGTGGTGAGTGGAAGGTGGGCTTCTGAAGAGCAGGGCCCTAAAAGGAGCCAATGCTGCCTTCAGACACTCTGGTCATGGAAGACCTGGGTCAGGGAACAAAATAGTTGTTGCCCAGCTGTCCGTGCCACCAGGGCTGCTCCCCCAGGCCACCACAGTGGCAGAATGAAGGGAACACAGAGGACTTAGACTGGTGTCACTGTCCCTCCAGTGCAGAGAGGGATAGCTAGGAACCAATGCCAGGCCTGCTGGGGAACAGCACCTGCCCCAGGGTTCCTGGGGGACCTACTTGAGAGCTTCTTCAGCGAGGCTGGCCCTTGTTGTTGTTGTTCAGTCCTTCAGTTGTGTCTGACTCTTTGTGACCCACGGACTGCAGTATGCCAGACTTCCCTGTTCTTCATGTCCTGGAGTCTGCTCAAATTAATGTCCATTGAGTTGATGATGCCATCAAACCATCTCATCCTCTACCACCCTCTTCTACTCCTGCCCTCAATCTTTCCCAGCATCAGGGTCTTTTCCAATGAATTGGCCCTTCGCATCAGGTGGCCAAAGTATTGGCGCTTCAGCATCAGTCCTTCCAAGGAATATTCAGGGTTGATCTCCTTTAGGATTGACTGGTTTGATCTCCTTGCTGTCCAGGCGACTCTCAAGAGTCTTCTCCAGCATCACAGTTCAAAAGCATCTCTTTTTTTGGCATTCAGCCTTTTATATGGTCCAACTCTCACATCCATACATGAGTACTGGAAAAATCACATATTTGACTAGACAGACCTTTTTAGGCACAGTGACGGCTCTGCTTTTTAATATGCTGTCTAGGTTTGACATAGCTTTTCTTTCGAAGGAACAAGTGTCTTAATTTCATGCCTGAGGTCACCATTTGCAGTGATTTTGGAACCCAGAAAAATAAAGTCTGTCACTGTTTCCATGGTTTCCCCATCTATTTGCCATGAAGTGATGGGAACAGATGCCATGATCTTAGTTTTCTGTTGAGATTTAAGCCAGCTTTTTCACTCTCCTCTACCTTCATCCAGAGGCTCTTTAGTTCCTCTTCATTTTCTGCTATTAGAGTGGTATCATCTGCTTATCCGAGGTTGTTATTTCTCCCAGAAATCTTGATTCCAGCTTGTGCTTCATCCAGCCTGGCATTTCCCATGATGTACTCTGCATACAGGTTAAATAAGTAGGGTGACAATACACAGCCTTGACATACTCCTTTCCCAATTTGGAACCAGTCAATTGTTCCATATTCAGATCTAACTGTTACTTCTTGACCTGCATACAGGTTTCTCAGGAGGCAGGTAAGGTGGTCTGGTATTCCCATCTCTTTAAGAATTTTCCACAGTTTGTTGTGATCCACACAGTCAAAGTCTTTAGTGTAGTCAATGAACCAGAAGTACATGTTTTTCTGGAATTTTCTTGCTTTCTCCATAATCCAACAGAAGTTGGCAATTTTGTCTCTCATTTCTCTGCCTTTCCTCAGTCCATCTTGAACATCTGGAAGTTCTTGGTTCACGTACTGTTGAAGCCTAGCTTGAAGGATTTTGAGCGTTGCATTGCTAGCACGTGAAGTGAGTACAATTGTGTGGTAGTTTGAACATGCTTTGACATTGCCCTTCTTTGGGATTGGAACGAAAACTGATCTTTTCCAGTCCTGTGGTCACTGCTGAGTTTTCCCAATTGGCTGCCATATTGAGTCCAGGACTTTCACAGCATCATCTTTTCGGATTTGAAATAGCTCAGCTGGAATGGGAAAAATAAGAGATCTCTTCAAGAAAATTAGAGATTTTTCATGCAAAGACAGGCACAATAAAGGACAGAAACAGTATGGACCTAATAGAAGCAGAAGAGATTAAGAGGTAGCAAGAATACACAGAAGATCTATAAAAAAAAAAAAAAAAAAAAGATCTTAATGACCCAGATAATCACTAGGGTGTGATCACTCACTTAGAGCCAGACATCCTGAAGTGCAAAGTCAAGTGGGCCTTAGGGAGAATTACTACAAACAAAGCTAACAGATGTGATGGGATTCCAGCTGAGCTACTTTAAATCCTAAAAGATAATGCTCTAAAAGTGCTTCACTCAATATGCCAGCAAATTTGAAAACTCATCAGTGGCCACAGGATTGGAAAAGATCAGTTTTTATTCCAATCTCAAAGAAGGGCAATGGCAAAGCATGTTCACACTACCACACAATTGCACTCATTTCACCTACCAGCAAAGTAATGTTCAAAATTTTCTAAGCTGGCTTCAACAATATGTGAGCTGAGAACTTCCAGATGTACAAGCTGGATTTAGAAAAGGCAGAGGAATGAGATATCAAATTACCAACATCCATTGGGTCATAGAAAAAGCAAGAGAATTACAGAAAAATATGTACTTCTGCTTCATTGACTACACTAAAGACTTTGACTGTGTGGATCACAACAAACTGTGGAAAATTCTTAAAGAGATGGGAATACCAGACCACCTTACCTGCCTCCTGAGAAACCTGTATGCAGGTCAAGAAGCAACAGTTAGATCTGAATATGGAACAATGGACTGGTTCCAAATTGGGAGAGAAATGTTTCAAGGCTGTATATTGTCACCCTGCTTATTTAACTTATATGCAGAGTACATCATGGTAAATGCCAGGCTGGATGAATCACAAGCTGGAATCAAGACTGCTGGGAGAAATATCAATAACCTCAGATATGCAGATGCCACCATGCTTATGTCAGAAGGTGAAGAGGAACTAAAAACCCTCTTGATGAAGGTGAAAGAGGAGAGTGAAAAAGCTGGCTTAAAACTCAACAGAAAACTAAGATCATGACATCTGGTCCCATAACTTCATGGCAAATAGATGGGAAAACAATGGAAACAATGACAGACTTTTAATTTGGGGGGCAGATTGTGACTTCAGTCATGAAATTAAAAGACACTTGTTCCTTTGAAGAAAAGCTATGATAAACCTAGATAGCATATTAAAATAGCAGAGATATTACTTTGCTGACAAAGATCCATATAGTCAAATATATGATTTTTCCAGTAGTCATATATGGATGTGAGAGTTGAACCATAAAGAAGGCTGAATGGCAAAAAATTTATGCTTTTGAACTGTGGGTTGGAGAAGACTCTTGAAAGTCCCTGGGACTGTAAAGAGATCAAACCAGTCAATCCTAAAGGAAATCAGTCCTGAATTTTTATTGTGAAGACTGATACTGAGACTGAAGCTCCAATACTTTGGCCACCTGATGTGAAGAGCTAACTCATTGGAAAAGACCCTGATGCTTGGCAAGATTGAAGGCAGGAGGAGAAGGTGATGACAGAGGAGGAGATGGTTGGATGGCATCACCGACTCAATGGACATGAGTTTGAGCAAGCTCCAGGTGATAGTGAAGGACAGGAAAGTCTGTCACGCTGCAGTCCATGGGGTGGCAAAGAGTCGGATACGACTGATCGACTGAACAACAACAGTGGGAATTCCATCACCCTTACTAGCTTTGTCCATGGCAATGCTTCTTAAAGTTCACTTGACTTTACATCCCAGATGTCTTTCTCCAGCTGAGTGGTCACACCATCCTGGTTATCTGGGTCATTAAGACCTTTTTTTGTACAGGTCTGTGTATTCTTGCCACCTCTTCTTAATCTCTTTTGTTTCTGTTAGGTCCTTTCTGTTTCTGTCCTTTGTTGTGTCCATCTTTGCATGAAATTTTCCCTTGATATCTCCAGTTTTCTTGAAGAGATCTCTAGTCTTTCCCATTCTACTGTTTTCCTCTATTTCTTTGCACTGTTCACTTAAGAAGTCTTTCTTATCTCTTCTTGCTACTCTTGAGAACTCTGCATTCAGTTGGGTATATCTTTCCCTTTCTCCTCTGCCTTTCACTTGTCTTCTTTTATCAGCTATTTGTAAAGCCTCCTCAAACAACCACTCTGCCTTCTTACATTTCTTTTTCTTTGGGATTATTTTAGTCATCACTTCCTGTACAATAATGGAAACAAACCTTTGTCAATAATTCTTCAGGCACTGGCTACCAGACCTAGTCACTTGAATCTATTTGTCACCTTCACTGTATAATCATAAGGGATTTGATTTAGGTCATACCTGAATTGCCTAGTGGTTTTGCCTACTTTCTTCAGTTTAAGTCTGAATTTGGCAATAAGGAGTCCATGATCTGAGCCACAGTCAGCTCCATGTTTTGCTTTTGCTGACTGTATAGAGCTGCTCCATCTTCAGCTGCAAATAATATAATCAATCTGATTTCGATATTGATCATCTGGTTATGTTCAGGTGTAGAATCATATCTTGTGTTGTTGAAAGAGGGTATCCATATGACGTGCTTTCTCCTGACAAATCTCTGTTCACGTTTGTCCTGCTTCATTTTGTACTCCAAGGCCAAACTTGCCTGTTACTCCAGGCATCTCTTGACTTCCTACTTTTGCATTCCAATTCCTTATGATGAAAAGGACATCTTTCTTTGGTATTAGTTCTGGAAGGTCTTGTAGGTCTTCACAGAACTGTTGACTTCAGCTTCTTTAGCTTGAGTGGTTGGGGCGTGAATTGTATTACTGTACTGGCCCTCTCGACCTGAAATTCTGCACTCTTGAGTTCCTGAAAGGGCTCATCCTGAATGCCACCAATGAGAAAATCCCTGGAGTCCCCAAGACTTCACTTATATGATGCACCCCCCACATCCATGCCCACTTCCAGAGAGGACCCTTTGTTTCTGGTTCCTTTAGCTAGACTCCGTAAGTGCCTAGTCTCTTGTGCCCTGAGAGCTCCCTGG
Organism: Bos grunniens; assembly: GCF_055505025.1. Lineage (NCBI taxonomy): Eukaryota > Metazoa > Chordata > Mammalia > Artiodactyla > Bovidae > Bos > Bos grunniens. Next base: position 112,202,366 of record NC_141194.1, on the reverse strand, counting down.
CAGAGGCTGGGTTTGGGGGCTTGAGGAGCTCAGGGAGGGGCTTCCATTCTGCTTGAACTTTGCCCCCCTCCCCCACTACATCTTCCTTCAGAGATCAGAAGGGCCACCCCTTGCTGGGAGGAGTCCCTTAGGATTAGCATACTGCTGCTGCTGGGACAAGAGGGAGGGGTGTGTCCAGGCCTCTCTGGCCCTCTTGTCACTTGTCCCTGGGAGCCAGTGGATGAACACCTCTCCTGGAGCAAGCTACCCACTAAAGCAAGCAGGGACCATTTCCTGTTGTAAGGTCAAGTAGGGAGGCTGTGTCTGGGCCTCTAGGGCCACCAGTATGTCCCTGTGGCTTCTGCTGTGGACCTCTCTTGCCACCAGAGACTCCAGGAAAGTATTCCAGGTAGGGAGGGAGGCTTCTGGGCCTCTGACAAGCACCACTTGGAACAGTCAAGCAGCTGTAGACATTTGTCAGATGGATAGATTGCTCTGTCACAGTCTCCCATCTACAGTGGGATCCTGCCACCTCCTAAAATGTTTTCTCCAGCCCCATGCATGGTGCTCCACCCTGCCCTGACCTCTCTGCATTCTAAGGGGGTGGTGCTCTCACCAAATTCTGTGTCCTGACAGCTCAGCCTCCCTGCAGCCCCTTAGGTTATAGATGCTCAGGAAATGAATTTGGGAGTCCAAGCTACACAAGAGCCACGCTAGCAAGCAGTTTCCCCACACCCTAGACCTCACCCTGGGTCCCCCACCTCTGTCAGAACCATGATCTCTGCTTTCTAAGTTTCCAGTAGCTACAGGCATTATCTGTGGGCAGCTGCCCTCTCATTCTCCCAGGGCATGGACATGCTGAAGCTTTTTGAATCTTATTATAGAACAAGTTAAACCATGTTTGCACAGACATGAGATAGGTCATCCATTTGATAACATTTTAACTGAAAAGAGAAAAATATGCATCAAGCAATGCATAAATGGATCCTTAGACATACATAGACGTGGGAATATTAAAATGTGGGGGAAGGTACATCTTGAATACTCAGTAAAAATAGCCCCTTGTCACTGAGCAGCAACTCTGGGTCAGCCACTTCATATGCAGGTAACACCTTGTATCGTATTTGTTAGGGTTTGAATTATATCCGCAAAAGGTATGCTGAAATCTTCATGCCCATAGCTACCAGGGGAACTGAAGGGGAAATAGGGCCTGTGTAGATATAGTCACATTAAGATGAGGTCGTTAGACTGGGCCTAATCCCATAGTTTTCATTCCAATCCCAAAGAAAGGCAATGCCAAAGAATTCTCAAACTACTGCACAATTGCACTTATCTCACACACTGGTAAAGTAATGCTCAAAATTCTCCAAGCAAGGCTTCAACAGTACGTGAACCGTGAACTTCCAGATGTTCAAGCTGGATTTGGAAAAGGCAGAGGAACCAGAGATCAAATTGCCAACATCCTCTGGATCATTGAAAAAGCAAGAGAGTGCCAGAAAAACATCTGTTTCTGCTTTATTGACTATGCCAATGCCTTTGACTGTGTGGATCACAACAAACTGTGGAAAATTCTGAAAGAGATGGGAATACTAGACCACCTGACCTGTCTCTTGAGAAATCTGTATGCAGGTCAGGAAGCACCAGTTAGAACTGGACATGGAACAACAGACTGGTTCCAAATAGGGAAAGGAGTATGTCAAGGCTGTATACTGTCACCCTGTTTATTTAACTTATATGCAGAGTACTTCATGAGAAATGCTGGGCTAGATAAAGCACAAGCTGGAATCAAGATTGCTGGGAGAAATATCAATAACCTCAGATATGCAGATGACACCACCCTTATGGCAGAAAGTGAAGAAGAACTAAAGAGCCTCTTGATGAAAGTGAAAAAGTTGGCTTAAAGCTCAACATTCAGAAAACTAAGATCATGGCATCTGGTCCCATCACTTCATGGCAAATAGATGGGGAAACAATGGAAATGGTGGCAGACTTTATTTTGGGGGGCTCCAAAATTGCTGCAGATGGTGACTGCAGCCATGAAATTAAAAGACGCTTACTCCTTGGAAGAAAAGTTATGAGCAACCTAGACAGCATATTAAAAAGCACAGACATTACTTTGCCAACAAAGGTCCATCTAGTCAAGGCTATGGTTTTTCTAGTGGTCATGTACGGATGTGAGAGTTGGACTATAAAGAAAGCTGAGCGCCAAAGAATGGATGCTTTTGAACTGTGGTGTTGGAGAAGACTTGGACTGCAAGGAGATCCAACCAGTCAATCCTAAAGGAAGTCAGTTCTGAATATTTATTGGAAGGACTGATGTTGAAGCTGAAACTCCAATAATTTGTCTACCTGATGCAAAGAACTGACTCATTTAAAAAGACCCTGATGCTGGGAAAGATTGAAGGCGGGAGGAGAAGGAGACGACAAAGGATGAGATGGCTTGATACCATCACCGACTCAATGGACATGAGTTTGAGTAAACTCTGGAAGTTGGTGATGGACAGGGAGGCCTGGCATGCTGCAATCCATGGGGTCACAGAGTCGGACATGACTGAGCAACTGAACTGAACTCTATCCCATAGGATTGTTATCTGTATAGGAAGAGGGCAAATTGAACATAGGCATGTCCAGAGGGGAGACAGCCATGAGAGCATAAAAGCAGAGCCTGGAATAATCAGCCAAAAACCAGGAAACACTTGGAGACATCACAAGATGGAAGAAACAAGAAAAAGCCTCCTCCAGAGCCATCAGAGGGAGCATGGCCCTACCACCACTGTGACTTTCAGAAAATCACTTGAGCCTTGAGGAAAGAGAGAGAAGTCACAACCCGCCCCACGCCCCGCCCCCGCCCGCCAATTTGTGGTACTTTGTTGGGCAGCTCTAGGAACCTAATATAATAATATAACTCATATCAAGGCTCAGAAGTTGTACTGTTACAGTCTCCATTCTACAGAGAGCCTGACATTGGACACTGCCCACAGCAACTCTCCTAAACCCCTCAAGACACCATCTCCCCTGGAATGAATATTAGATCCTGGATGAGGGGTGAGATCTAGCATAGAGAGTGTGAGGATGGAGAAGGCTCCTGGACATGGAGGGTTGGAGGCACAGCCCACTGAAGGCTGCTCTTATGTTCAGGCTACAGTCCTGCTCTCTCATTCCATGCCCACTCTCCTCACTTCTCTCCCAGCTGCTGCAGAGTTCCATGTTCTCCTGCAGGCTCACTGCTCCGGGCAGACTGATTGTCAGGCAAGGGGAAGCCTGTCCTTTAAAGGACAGTGATTGCAGGGCAGGGTGAGCCCTTGAGACTGTGGGTCTTTGGGATGCCCCTCCTTCTGGATGCTTGAGCACATGTGGCTTTCCACCCAGATGTAATCCTGTGAGTATCCCTTGGCTTCAAATCCTGCATCCCAACACCATCCCAGCCCTATCCCTGTACCCAGGCCTAGCTCAAGGAACCAGGACAAGCAAAGGCCTGGGATTCCTTCCTTGCTCACAAAGGTCCCTAAAGCAGTAGCCAGTGATATTTGCCACAGAGGAGGGTAGGTGAGAGCCAGACAGGAGGTCAGTCCTTTGCCAAGGAGGCTAGAGGTCAGAGCAGACATCAACTGTGGGTGGGGAATGGGGGCTTCTCCGGAGAAGAACGGTGGCTGAGACAACTCCCACCAGCACCTAAAGGGGCAGGCTCAGGGCACTTAGAGAATGCGAGAGCTTCTCTCTGATGGGCAGGGAGCTCCTTGTGCTTGGCCCCACCTTGGTGAGAATGACCTGGGTGCCTGGGTGGTTTGTGCTTATGCAGTGTCTACTGGAGCGGATGGTGCCCCTGGGAAATGCCCCTCCCCCGGAATGCCCTGGGTTGCTCTTGATATGTCGTGGCTGCTATTGTCATGCTTGCTGGACTTCCCCTGGGCTAGTACTGTCACCCATCAGTCAGTTCATTTCATGAATAGACACAAAGAATACCTGTTTTTTCTGGGAGAGCCCCCTGGGGCTGTGATCTACAGCAAGAGCCCCCAACTGAGGCCAGGTATAGACCTGGAACCCTGTATTTGCTCAAAAACTGCTTTAAGACATCTGCCAGTGTTATTTGCCACAGAAGTCTGTCAAGATCCAGGCAGGACTCAAATTGTTGGAAAGGATATCAAGGGTCCAGAGCAAAACTTTAGGTGTGCATACGTTTGAGTGTTCAGTCGCTCAGTCATGTCCAACTCTTTTCGACCCCGGGAATGTAACCCCCTGGGGCTCCTCTGTCCATGGGAATTCCCAGGCAAGAATACTGGAGTGAGCTGCCATTTCTTCCTCCAGGGTATCTCCCCACTCAGGGATAGAACTTGCATCTCCCACATTGCAGGCAGATTATTTAACACTGAGCCTCCAGGGAAGCCATGAGGAAACACAGGGACTTCTCAGAGGAGTAAAACTTTCACTGAGAATCCTTAACCCAGGGATAGCACCTGCCCAATCTGTGATGCCCTGGGCAAGATCAGCTTGGGAACAGGGTGGTCTGTGTCCACACAGAGGCTGCTGCAGAAGATGCTGGATCCTGGAAATGACCCCCAGATAAGTCAGTGGGGACGGGGGGCAGTTTGCACCTCCTAGCAGCCAAAGGCCTGAGGTTCTTATGTACCCAGAGCAAGAACCCAACCACACCTAGCAGTCATATCCAGTGAGGGGCATGACAAGTACATGCTTTGAGAGCTGTCATGTATCCATCCTGGACTGCCCCCTGGAGCTGTGGTCCCGGCCTTGGCCCCAGAGCACAGATGTCCTCATGGAGGTCGGGGCGGCAGCTCACCTGCAGGGGCATCTGTGCCCCTCTCCATCTCCCGGCCAGCCCCGGGCAGGTCTGATGGGATCTACAGGGGCTTACTGCTTCCACCTCTCTGGGGCGGCCAACCCTCTTTGTAGTCTGTACCCCCGGGACCCCACAGTCTCCTGCCTGGCTCCTTTCTGAATCCTCATTGGAGTCTGGGGCCTCTGGTGCCTGGGAGAGTGTCCTGGGGACCAACCCTGCCAACTGCTAGAGCCTATCCTCTGCTCAAACAGCCGGAATGGGGACACCAAAGTCCTAGCTGGATGCACAGGTGGCTGACCAGGCACCCCTCTGCATCTTACACTCAGGCTCAAAAGCCAGGACCTCACAGTCACATTCACAAGACCCTGAGTTTACTCCAACACGTGGGATTCCACAGGGAATGGTCTGATATACCTCAGGATCTTAGAGATGTGCCCCACACTTCCATGGCAATGAATACTACTGACCCACCACCAGGACACTCACCCACAGGCTGCATCAAGTCCTGACGGCTCCACCTGAAGCACTGTGGAAGGGGATGCCGCCCTGGGACTTCCAGATAAAGATACACACATGAGGTCATCAGGACCAGGGCCTAAGCTGCTCTCAGGGGGGCAGGCAGGACAAATCCCAAGCCCAGGTTCTGGGGGAGAGGGGGTGCTATGGGCAGCAGGGGTGGATGGCCTCGGGGCTGGGCCCCACAAGGAGGATGCCCCCAACCCCAACAGGGAACTTTGGGAGCTAGCTGCTGTCCTCCTGATGGAGACTGAGCACAGCCCCGAGGGGGCTGACAGCGTGGTTCAGGGTGGGCAGCAGGGGTGTGTGTCTGCGTGAGGGGTGAGAGGAATTCCTGAAGCCAGCTCCCTGTGGGGCAGCCTCTGTCAAGGGTCAGAGGTGCAGGACTTTAGTCTCTGGGAGAGGAACCACACTCGGAGCGGTCTGTGTCTGTGTGTTGTCCTGACTTGAGGATCAACCCCAGGCGCCTGTGTCCCTTAAAAACAAATGGTCGTGACAAAATTGCTTCTGCTCAAAATTCACTGGTCACAGGTCATCACATGACCCTTCCTAAGTGAAGAGGCCTGGCAGGGTCGTGTCCCCATGTGTGCAGGGAGAGAGGAAGACAAGAGGTGGCCGAGCACCTGACATCTCTCCAATTGCACACTGCCTAGCAGATGCTCAACAAAGAGCAGCAGTTAAAAATCTCCTTTGTTTTGGGGAGGAGAGTCTGAGCAGGTCACATGGGTCTTAAAATTCTCCACCTTTTCCAAGTGTCCACTGACTATCTGGCAGCTGCCATATACGTGGCCAGAATCACATCTCCTGTGCCTGTTGTTCTCTGGCACTCAGCACGGAGAGCTGCCCCTCAGCCCCCTGCACCCATTCGCAGCCCCCACTGCAGTGACCTTACCACCTCCTTAGGCCCGGAAGTCGCTCCTGCCTTTTGATGCCAGGCACAACCTTAACCTGTGTCTCAGAACCCACACTTCTGAACCTGCCTGAACCCGGGAACGCTGGCGGATGTTGCATCTTTCCTGGCTAGTACTTATTTCTAGTGTTATTTGGATCTCAGACTCTGTCCCTCTCTCCTCTGAAAATTGTTTTCTTTTTAAGACACCTCAGAGAAGTGGCAGCTCAATAGGAAATGGAATAGAAAACCACTCAAAATTGCTGTTCTGTGTGTTTTCCTCCCCGGGGATATATTATTCAATTTGGGTGTTTGTGAGGGTTTGAGGATGGGGAGCAGTATCTTTCCCAGCTGGGCACAGCTCACTCAAAGATCCCAGGATTCTAGTCACGCAGCAGGTCCTGTCCACTTTTGCAGCTTCTCTTCACTCATTTCATCCAAATGAAATCTAGACCATGCTCACAAGTGAAAATAATAAAGTCCAGATGACCAAATAAACTGTCATTTCAATGTACTTGGTAATCAGCTTCCCAGGGCAGACAGAAGAGGGAATACTGGGCCATACATAAAAGAGCAAGATTTATATTTCTCTAGGAAACCTAGCAGATGGTGGGTAGAAAACACCTATTTCATCCCTGTGGTCAACAGCTATGCAACAATAGCCAGGACCCCTTACTTCCTGCCCTAGAAAGAGATCTCCCTGGGGTTTATCCAAGAAGCAAAAGGACACCTCACAACAACGATCCATTTCAGAGATTCCCCTCACCCCCAACACAAACCTCATGTGACTGTGGCTTCTAGATCATCGCTCAAAGTGTGGGGGTGTCCTGTTTCTCCTCGTGTCCCCACTGCTAACACAGCCTTTCATGGAGCAGAGGCTCCATAAAGGTCTTCGGAATAAATGAGCTAGTGAGCAGGGGACTCAGATTGTCTGATACTTTCTTTAATAGCCCAGTAAAATTCAATAAACAGAGATAATTTAGTTACTGTGAATGACAGACAAGAAGGACAGAAGCATGAATTCACTACTATTACTTTTATTATATAATTCTCCATTCAATATTATTTCTAAATAAGTTCGCATTTTCAAAACAATTCTAATTCCTATTCCATTGTATCCTGTTCAGGACTGCAAAACACAATGAAAGTGTTCCCAATCTTAAATCCCAATTTTAAAAAACAGCAAAACTCTTGTTCGTGAACTGGGTAACCATAAACACACTGGGATCAACATCATTCACAAAGCTAAGACACTGAACTGTATTTACCCTTCTATGAAATCAAAGTCTGAAAAATTTCTAAAGAAAACAGAGATGAATCTCCATGTCACTGTAGACAACAGGAACCCAAAATTGCTATACACCAGTTCCCCCAACTGGCCCAGGTCCTCATTTCTGAGAAGCTGACTGATCCCTCTTCAATAACAGAGAGAAGGATCAGACTGGCTGCTGCTCTGGCTCAGGCTGCCGAGTCCTCCTCCCTCGCAGCCTCTGCAGAAGGGAGTGGGAAGGACCTAAAAGCCCTTTGGTTGACCCTGAGAAGAAACACCATGACTTGCCACTTGCTGGTCTCCGCATAGGCCCGGGAACCCCATAGGAACTCATTGTGGGCAGAGTGGCTGTCAGGCACCTTCCGGTACTCCAGGATCCCCTCCTGCACCCACACTTGGGTCAGCAGCTCCCTGGACTCGCCAAAGATGCAGTGCTCACTCCCAACACACAGCCCTATCCTGCTGAGTGCTCCCCAGAATGCTTCCTCAGGGGCCCAGTCTCCATTCCGCACATTCAGGCTGAGGACCAGCACCAGGAGGCTGGCCTTGGGCAGGCCCTGCCCACTGCTCAGCATCTCATCACAGGTGAGGCCCAGGGTGGAGACCATGAAGTAGATGTACTCCCTGGCGTCTACTTCTCTCACCTCCACACCAAAGACCAGCTGCAGGCACTCTGAGACTTGGCTGAAGACCACCGGGAAGTGCTCCTGGTTATCCCTGATGACTTTATTCAACATTTCTGCCTGGGAGGTCAGCTTCTTGGCTCAATACTTGAGGAGCAGGAACTTCATCAGATTAGCCATCATCTCATTCAGAGCTTCCTGGGGCAAGGCCTCCCCAGGGGAGGAGGAGGATGCTGGGGTGTAGGAGGCCAAGTCAGATTGGGCCTCCCCCCGCTCAGCCCCCAAGAGCTATGCCTCCACCTAGCCCTGAGCCTTGCCTGGGTCCTGAAGGTCTTTCTTGGGCTTGCTCAGCTCACTCATCTTGACCACGAGCATGATTCCTGGGGTTGAACAAGACACGGAAGTGAGGCAGGGGTACAGATGGAGACCACCCACCTCAGGGTGAGAGGGGGTGTGAGCAGCCTCGGCTGAGAAATGCATGAGATACCCCCAAGGTACCCCCTCCATTTCTCTCACAGGAGCTCCAGGAACCAGGAGGCGAAAGCAGAGGTCTGAGGTCCATGGCCTAAGGTCAGAGAGCAGAGGAGGTCCAGGCAGTACCAGGAGTCAAGGTGAGGAGTGCGCCCTAAGTGTGCACCAGGGACTTCCCAACCCAGAACAGAAGGGACCCCACAAGGGCCTAATCCCCCCGATTAAGTCAGCCCCGGAAATCTCAGGCTGTGCTTACTGCACCCTGGAGAGCCACCTCACTCCCTCCTTTAGGTAGCCAGGGGACTAACTGCCCTGTAGGCACACTCCTATGAGGTATGAGAGCACCCCTCAAGAGGAGACCTGTAAGGGGCCTGTGTCAGACCACACAGGGTGCAGTTCTCAGTCAAGGCCATTCACAGTCCCTCTCTCCCTCAGCCAGGCCAGTTGTCCCCATCTGTTCCCCTGCCTCACTTCTGTGGTTTGATCCCAGGCATCGTGCTCATGGTCGAGATGAGTGAGATGAGCAAGCCCGAGGAAGACCTTCAGGATCCAGGTGAGGCCCAGGGCCCAGTAGGGGTGCAGCTTTTGGGGGCTGAGGCAGGAGAGGCTGCATCCCCCTCAGCCTTGTCCCCTCAGTCTCCTTCTCTGCCCTTGTGGAAGCCTTGCCCCAGGAAGCTCTTAATGAGATGGTGGCAGGAAACTGGTGAAGTTCCTGTTCCTCAAGTATCAAGCCAAGGAGCTGACCTCCCAGGCGGAAATGCTGAAGAAGGTCCTCAGGGATAACCAGGAGCACTTCTTGGAGGTCTTCAGCCAAGCCTCCGAGAGCCTGCAGCTGGTCTGTGGTGTGGAGGTGAAGGAGGTAGACCCCAGGGAGCACACCTACATCATGGTCCCCACCCTGGGCCTCACCTGCGATGCAATGCAGAGCGGTGGGCAGGGCCTGCCTAAGGCTGGCCTCCTCATCCTGATCATGTGGAATGGAGACTGGGCCCCTGAGGAAGTGTTCTGGGGAGCACTCAGCAAGATAGGGCTGTGTGTTGGGAGTGAGCACTGCGTCTTTGGGGAGCCCAGGGAGCTGCTGACCCAAGTGTGGGTGCAGGAGGGGTACCTGGAGTACCGGAAGGTGCCTGACAGCCACCCTGCCCACTACAAGTTCCTGTGGGGTCCCCAGGACTATGCAGAGACCAGCAAGTGGCATTTCTGCTCAGAGTCAAACAAAGGGTTTTGAGGGCCTTCCCACCATTGTCTGTAGAGGCTGCGAGGGAGGAGGACTTGGCAGCCTGAACCAGAGCAGCAGCTAGTCTGATCTTTTCCTCTGTGATTGAAGAGGGAGCAGTCAGCCTTCTCAGAAGTGAGGACCCAGGCCAATTGGGGAAACCAGTGTATAGCAATTTTGGGTTCCTCTTCTCTATGATGACATGGAGATTCATCTCTGTTTTCCTTAGAAAATTTTAAAGCTTTCATTGTTGTCACAGAAGGCTAAATAAACTTCAGTGTCTTAGCTTTGTGAGTGATGTTGATCACAGTGTGCTTGTACTTACCCAGTTCAAGAACAAGAGTTTTGCTGTTTTGTAAAAGAGATTGGAAACTCTTCCATTGTGTTTTGTGGTCCTGAACACGATGCAATGGAATTGGAATTAGAACTGTTTTGGAAACATGAGCTTACTTAGCAGTAATATTGATGGGTAAGAATTAGATGATAAAAGTAATCATAGTGAATCCCTGCTTCTGTCCTTCTTGTGAGTCATTTTCAAAAACTAAATTGTCTCTGTTTTTTTGGGTTTGCTTGGGTTATTTAAGGAAGTAGCAGATAATTAATTAAGCCCCCTGCTCACTGGCTCATGTATTCTGAAAACCTTTACGGAGCCTCTGCTCTGTGGAAGACCCTGTGTTAGCAGTGGGGACACTAGGAGAAGCAGGACACCCCACACCTTGAGTGATGGTCTAGGAGCCACAGTCACACAAGGAAAGTGGAGAGACATGTTCCCTAAGTCACACTGAACAAGGCAACACAGGGCAGGGTGGTGGGGCTTCAGGAGGAGCACTGGAGTGCCAGTGCCTAAGCCAGGGCAGTTTGGGGCTTTGAGAAGCTGGGTTCCTTCTGTGGGAGGTGATTGTGATGAGGCTGGGTGGTGGCAGCCCTCAGACTTGCAGACAGTGTGTCTGGGGGGTGATGGGAAATTCTGAAATGGATCATTGCTGTGAGGTATCCAACCAGGCTGCCGTCTATGGGGTCGCACAGAGTCGGACACGACTGAAGTGACTTAGCAGCAGCAGCAGCAAAGCCCAGAGAGATCTCTTTCTTGGACAGGAAAGAAGGAGTCCTGGCTCTTGTTGCATTGCTGTTGATCACAGGGGCAAAGGAGGTGTTTTCATACCCCATATCTGCTAGGAATCCTGCAGAATTCCTTCGCACTCCCTTGAAGTGGTGCCCAAGAAATCCATGGAAGTACCCTCTTTTTCCTGGTCCATGAGATCTGGAACCCAAGGTGTTAATTAGCTTTAAATTATCTTGATTGTAACTGGCCATCATAATCAAGGACTCGACCTTCGCTGGGGTTGCCATGAAGGAAAATAATGGTTTGGATGGAAGACCAGCTGAGGCAGAGGCAAAGAGTGGTTCTTAATTCTATTTCCTACAGCAGCTTGGGTCCTGCTGGAACAGTCCTCCACTCCCAAATTTAACAGGCCCTCTAACTGGAAATGGGGCTTATTGGGTAGCTCAAATAATGAAGACTCTGCTTACATTGTGGGAGTCCTGGGTTCGATTCCTGGGTCAGGAAGTTCACCTGGAGAAGGGCATGGCAACCCACTCCAGTATTCCTGCCTGGAGAATTCCAAGGACAGAGGAGACTGGCAGGCCACAGTCCATGGAGTTGCAAAGAGTTGGACACAACTGAGCAACAAATACTATGGTCCACCATGGTCTAAGGAAAAAAGTTTCTTAGTTTTATTTATGAAATATCCTGTTTGGTTGATTAGCTTTTCCACATCCTATTGAGGGTCATATTCTCTGACATGTCTGGATCACAAAGCAGCCAACCCCATCCCTCAGTGGAGAGTGGAATAGTGTCTGGGGGCAACAATGTGAGAGATTCCTGCCCTGCCGTCACAGTGCAAATAGCTGCCAGGCCCTGCGAGCTCTGTCCCATCATGCAGCCCAACACACGGGGCTCTTCACACCCACTTGCCTCCCAGATGAAGAACTGAGGCCATGGGCCTTGGGCATCTTTGCAGAACCACATGCTAGTGAGGGCTGGGGTGGGCTCTGAGCCCTGGTCTCAATTCCTCTGGAGCCCCCGCCCTTCCCACCCACCCCAGTTCACGGCCCGACCTTCTGACTTCTCCTGCCTTCCTCTTCTCAGTGCTATACGGTGCCTCTGAGGTGACAAAAGCTGGCCCAGGGAAGGAAGTGGACAAGGAGAATCAGAAGCACTGTGGGGCTGCTCTGTGTTTTGCTGAGAACTGGCTCTGCTGGGGGCCTGTGTCTCTGTCCAGTCCCAGCGCCTCCCACGTGAGGGTGGTGCCCTGTCCCTGCTGCTGCCATGGGGCCTCCTGCCCAACTGAACCTGCCAGGCTGACCAGCTCCTCACTGAGCGGGAGGGAGGAGGGCCTGACTGTATGGTCCCAGTGCCCACTGGGATAAGGCCCCTACAGGAGCCTCCTTCAATATGGGAGGGAAGGTAACACAGGCAGAACCCCGAGGCTCCAGGTCTCCCCAGCTGCATTGAGTGTAGGGGGCAGCTGGAGGGCCTCTGGGCTGGGAACACTGGGGCGGGGACGCCAAGTGCAGGGGCAGGAGAGCGAGGTTGAGAAAGGCAGGTATTGAACGTCATGAGAGCTTGTGTGTGCACAGTGCAAGTGTCCTGAGCCAGAGCTGACAAAGACTCCTTGGTGCCACGCAAACCCAGTGCCAGGGCCCGGGTGGTGCCTGGAGGAGGGGGGCCAGAAAAGGCAGCTCCCTCAGGACCCAGGGGGCAAGGAGGGACCCCGAATGGGGAGAGGATGGGAGCAGGAAAGGCCACCTAGCCAGGCTACCACAGGTACCACAGTCTTTGGTCCCCTTCGGAGGAGCCACCAGGGGCCCCCATCAACGATCATAGCCTCCAGGTTCATGTCCCAGTCAGATGAACTGACCTGAAGGAATGCTCTGTCAACCTGTTTAGGAGCACAAAGGCAAGGGAGCAAGCACAGGTCAAGGCCTGCGAGCTCCATTCTAGCCGCCAGACCTCAGACTGAAAGGCCCCTGGGAGAGCCTTTTCCACACCCTCTTAGCTCTCCCCTTTCAGACACTAGGCTGTGCCCCTCACACAGGGCAAAGACCCTGCTGAGTGGCAAAATTAGGGGGACACTCTCCCTAGGGGTACAGTGTTCTAGGGTCCTCACACATGGGCCTTTCTAAGGTGCCAGTCTGTCCCCTATATGGTGATGTTGAAGAACAGTGGCCCCCAAGGTCAGAGAACATGCATCTCCAAACCCACTGCCCTATTGCCCATGTGTGGTGAAGACAGGTGACTTTCACTGGGGCTTCGTCCAGTCCCACACCCCAACTCTCATCCATTTTCAAATACAGGGAAACGGGGACTTCCTTTGGTCACATCTAGCTCAACAAGTTAGACATGTCCCTGGGAGTGAGTGTGTGTAAAGGAGGCCCCCTGAAAAGCACGTAACCTGTGAGCCAACTAAATCATTCTATGTACCTGCCATCTGAGTAAGGGAGAGCTTGTCCACAGTGGTGGTGGGGACAGGGGCAGGGGCAGAGAAGAGGACCAGTGAAATGCTTGTTTTCAACAGAACAACCTGTACCTTGAGCCCCCAATCAAGTCCTTCAAAGGGCAGGTACCCACGGAGACCCAAGTTGGACATGGCAGGCCAGGAACAGGGGTAGCAGAAGCCCATCCAACCCATTGACAAAAGGAAACAGGAATTTTGAGGTAGCCTCAGGGAGGCTGAATCCAAGGCTCTGGGAGGGGGACGAGAAAAGCACACACACACAGGTGTTCCCAAGTGAGCACTCTAGGGCCACGAGAGTGGTCTTTATGGGAAGAAATGGAAACTGAAGACAGCAGCCTGTGATCTCCAGCAGGATGACGTATGGTGTGGGCAGAGCTCGGTGAGGCTGCAAGCTCAGCAGAGCACCTGGCTGCGCCCTCCCATACTGTGTCATGAGTAGTCTGTGTCTCAGGTGTTTGGGGAACAGTCAAGTGGAATGTGAGGTTGCTCCCACTGTGCTCGAGCACAGCCATACTCTGGGGAGAGCTCAACCTGGGGGGCAGCGGAGCAGGACAACAGGACTCTGACTTTTGGGCCATCTCAGAGGGACCTAGCAACCGGCAGCACCAGCCAGAAGAGACCAAGCCAGAAGAGGGGCAAGGCTGGGGCCGAGGGTGGAGACGTGGGACCACCAACTCAGGCTAGGCCAAAACAGCCCGTTACAGACCCCATTTTCTGGGAGGGGCACTTGCCAGGGGCCCATCGGACCCCTGGGGTCTCTCTCCGTGGCAGCCAAGCCAGGACTCGCCAGGATCTGGCCCTTCAGCAGAAGCCTGCCCATTGGTAGGGAGGGAGTGGAGCCAGGGGCACGTTTGTCAACCCATCCAGGGCCTGGCTCCCTGAAACAAGGGGCCTGGCCACAGATGGGAGCCTTTGCAGGCAATCTGAAATGTACTTTTCTGTACTTTCAGACAAGAGACAAGCTGGGGATCACATCTCTGTCCCCATCCCCCACTCCCCCACACTGGGCCAGGGCTGCCTCTCCACATCACCTCTGTGACATCATGAAACAATTAAGGGAGCTGACCACTTAATTGGCTGCCTGGCCCAAGACACAGATTCTAGAATCTCCAGAGATTATTTATGGGGCACCCCGACCGTGGTCTGAGGCCCTTCTGCCCTGAGCATTCACTGCTTGGGTGGAGAATGCTCCTGAGCTAGACTGGCTCCATGGTTAGTGAGAGTTCCCATGAGGCACGTGCAGCCCTGCTGGCCCCATCAACTGATGGGGAGCCTGCAGCAGGGGATCCCTGTGATTCCTCCCCAGATCCAAACGTGGATTCAAAGGAGGCTCTGGAGAAGCAGGGTGACCAACCCGAGAGCCCCAATCCAGGCCTCCATGACAATCTGCCCCCACAGGGCCAGAACCCAGAAATGGCCAATGAGGAAGAGAACAACGCTGTCCTAGGGCTTTCCCAGGAAGCTCTAGAGGATCATGGAGGATGTGGCCTTCACCTCTGTGCACTGGAACAACGAGGGAGACATGGTGGTCATCAAGGCAGATCTCTTCCAGATGGAGGTCCTCCAGCACAGAGGCACAGACAGAATCTTCGAGACAAACAGTGTGAAGAGTTTCATCCATGAACTGAACCTCTATGGGTTCAGTAAAATCTGCCCTCCGGGTTGCTCTGCAGGGAAGAAGAGGATGATGGTAACGTAGAAAGCCATTCCAGGGAGAGTAGGCTAGGCAAGCCAAGTGCTGGATGGGTTTCATTTTCCAGGAGAACATTTTTCTTGTGAGAGGGTGGCTAATGAAAGAGGAGAAAGCAGGGCCTGTCGGGTTCCATGAACCCCCTTAGACAGGACCTTCAGGGGCCACTTAATGTCATGGAGGTCCAGTAACACCTCAAGTGAGGAGCTACATGCTAGGGCCTCATAACATGCCAGGAATGAAGAGACCTTATCTCTATACTTAGGCAAGGCCAGGACAGTGGTGGGGAGGAGAGTGGGGAGCAAGGGCTCCTCTCCCCCACCATGGCGAAAATGATTCATTTCCTTTCAGATCTATCGCACTCCAATTTTCAGAGAGACAAGCCTGTCCTCCTGCAGAACATCCAGAGGAAAGATGACTCCAGAACAACTGCTCAGCCCACCACTGGTTCAATAGTGACCCCAAAGAGAAAGAAGCGAGCAGTGGCAACCAGACACTCTCCTCAACTCCACCACAACCAGTGTGCCCAAGAGGCGGGCAAGAAAGTCCAGAAGAGAAGCCCAGCCGCTCACAGAACCCCAGCTCTCACCTTTGGTCTACCGGCAGCGTAGCCCGGTGGGCCGGGGGAAACCACCTCCCCAGTGAGCAGGGCGCCCCAGTGGAGAGGGTACATCCAGCAATGCCATGTCTGTACACCCAGCTACAGCTGGAAGGGACAGCCCAGGGGAACTGCCTGAGAGCCCCCCAGAGTACCCAGGTTATGAATCAGTGATGGCTTTGTACAACACCTGTTACTCCATCCTGACAGCAGCCCTTTCCGTCATGGCCCCAAACAAGGCCCCTGAGGTGGAGGAGGAGCAGAGAGAGTCCTCAGATTATGTGTGTCCTCTGTGAGCAGGTCAAGGACAAGCCCAATCCCTGAGCCCCCAGATTCCTAGGGAGACTCAAGAGCACTATCTTGTAATCAAAAATTGATTTCTGGCTCTAATAAAGTAAAGCAAAACTCCACCGGACTAAATAAAGCATCGAACAAGAACTGCAAGTCTGTGTTCTTTCTATCTGTCCATGCTACTCACACACGGCACTGGGTGAGCCAGATGAAGCTGGAAGCCCACAGCCCAGGCAGGCTTCGGTCTGGTCCCTGTGGTCCTTTTTCACCTGAAGCAGCATTTCACACGCCCGGCCAAGGATCTGGTTCATAAGCCAAGCATTAAGGCGAGCCCAGGATGGGCTGGTCCCTGGGCCTTGCCTGCCACTCAACAGACAGCTCAGCTGGGCTCCTGATCTTGAGGGTGTCACCTCCCATGAATCATTCACCCTAAAGCAAAAAGGGCTCCTTATGGGTCCCCAAATGATGCCACAAGTTTCTGATCAGCAGCTGAGTGTCTCCAGCTCCTGATCCAGGGGCCTTCCCAAGAGGTTCACCGGAAAACACAGTCACGCCACTGCCAAAGGCCTTGAAAACACATGACCCCAAACCCAAAGACAGGTACAAAGTTTCCACAAGGTGAACACCAGCCCTTGTCGCTCTGCCCTCACAACTGTATTTAGGAGCCTGTCTTTGGACGTGCGGCCACCAGGCACCATGTCCAACACACATGCTTTGTGAGCCAAGGGACACTTTACAGCAGGACAAGGGCCGCCTGCAAGGACAGACTGCTGCCTGTTTCTGGGCCTGCGGGCCTCTCTGCCTGCCGATGCTCAGCCCAGCCCCCGGGCTCCCCCATCACCCTCTGGACACTGTTCCAAAACAGGGAGTTTGGACCAGAACACAGAGGGAAAAACACTAACCGGTTTCCTAACAACACATTTTTCTCAAGCACCCAGACCCAGCAGGGCCAAAACGAGTGGCGATGCCATCTTTTCATAAAGGTCAAAGTCCTAGAGACTCTCACTGAGTCCAGAGCAGCACTGCATGAGGGGAGTCCCCGCCCCTGGCCTCACACCAAGTGGCCAGCCCACCCCAGGGCAGGACCGATTCAGACCCAACCAGATGGACATGCCTAGGGCGTGGCGGTGACTGGGCAGTGTCACCATGAGCTGATCTCTCCGTCACCTTACTCTGGAGTGCTCATTCTGGCAGGCCTCCCGCCCAAAGGGGATCAGTGCTTGAGGGTATCTACCTGGAAGATGTCTTTCCCGGCCCTCCCCGGGACAGGCTGCAGCAGCCAGCGGGGGTCGGCGAGCACAGTCAGGTACTTCTGTTGCAGGTTGGGTAGCAGGGCTTGATTCTCCAGCTCCTCCACCTCAATGGGTCCTAGGTTTTATGGGCACAGCAAAGTGTCCCCAGCGTCCATAAGACCTGTGTGCAAAGACAGGACACAGAAGGAGAGCAAGGTGATTCAAAGTCATTCCTGCTAGAGACTAAGACCGTATCACAGAGGGGACCCGAGGCGAACTGGGTCCTCTGTCTGAGCCTTTCAGATGGGCTCACCTCAGCAAAGGGAATTTGGGACGAGGCCAACCGAGGGAGGGAGCGAAATGAAAGGGAGAGGCCTGGTGCTCCACGAACCCACCAGGCCACGGGCAGCTCTCACTCTGCCCACTGCAGGCTGCAGGGACAGAGTAGGAGGGCCCCAGTGGGGAGCCTGTGGGCATCAGGTCCCCAAGTGACTCACCAGCAGAGACATGCTGCTGTGGGGCCTCACCCCTGGGGAGTCAGGGGACTTGCTCAGGCCCGGCTGCAGGCAACAGGGGTGTGCAACCCAGGCTGGGTGCTGTGCGGCCTTCATGCTCTCTGCTGGGCACACACACACACACACACACACGGACACACACACACATCCACAGACAAGTGCCACATGCAGACCTGGACCCACCTTTGCCTCAGAGCATAACCGGGACTGAGGCCCAGAGTGTGGTCAGGCACCTTGGCTGCCATCTCCCAGCCCAGGGACCCTCGCTGTCCCAAGCCACGGCTGACAAAGACTCCTCAGCTCCTGGGTCCCATCTCTGCCCATGCTCTGTAGATCCCACATCTGAGTCAAGGGCTGCTGAGGGCAGACCCATGCTAACCTGTCTGGCCTTGGCCCTGGGGCCACCCTGGACCTCAGATGGCCCTGCCAGGAGTCTTCCCCTTGCCTTTGGGAGCCACCTTCCTCTCAGCTCTTCGTGCACCATGGCCTCCACTGTCAGCAGATGCCCTGGCCCCTGCCCAGAGCTAGAGAAAGAACAGAGGAGAGCAGAAACTACTGGGACGGGCACTCTCTGTGTCCTTGCCAGGGCCTGGGACAGCACCACACAGGGATCACAGAATTCAAACCTCAAATAACCTGCTAGGTTACTGTCACTCTGTTCTGCAACTGAGGAAGTGCTAAGAGATAGAGAGATAACCCATGAAGCAGAGGAGCTGACCACACACACCTCCATTCTCACTTCTTTCCTTGTACCTGGAGGGGGGGTGATCCCTGTTCACTGGAGGAGGGTGAAGGCAGAAGATCAGAGCAGCAGGCTTGAACCTCAGCACGGTCTTAGCACCTGCAAGGGAGCCTCTGTTTCCACATCTATGTGAGGATGGGGACAAGGTCCCAGAGGAACCCATCCTAGGGCCTCCTGGGCCTTTCCTTCCCCACACACAGCAGAGCCACAGTTTTCACAGGCCCACGAGGCCCCAGGTGATCTGGCTCCTGCCCTGGAGGCCTGCTCTCCTCGCCCTTGGATTCACCCCTAGTAGCCATTAAGGCCATCCTTCCATCATTGGAACATTCCAGTGTGTTCCTACCTCAGAACCTTTGTAGGGTATGAGGAGTCACATTGTGTCCCCTCAAGTTCAGGTGCTGGAGCCTCAATCCCGAGTACCTCGGTGTGACCTTACAGACAAAGGAAAGGTCTTCACAGAGCTTATGGAGGTCAAGTGAGCTCATTAGGATGGACCCTCCTCTAACAGGACAGCTGTCCCCATACAAAGGACACATTTAGAGACAGACAGGCACACAGGAGAATTGGGGTGAAGAGGAAGGCCGAGATCTCCAAGCCCAGACACGATCACCATAGCCAACAATGCCCCGGAAGTGATGGGGGAGAGATGGGACAGACTCTCTCCACAGCCCTCATGAGCACCAACATCAGCCGACACCTCGACCTCGGCTGCCGGCCTCCTGAACCAATACAGTTGTAGTGTGAGCCACCCAATGCAATCCTGACGTGACTGCTGGCAAATGAAGACAGAAGGTCAGCCCTGTCTGTACATCTCTCCGCAGGGGCAGACGGGGAGTTGGGGGATGACTTCTCCACTCCCAGCATCTCAGGCACACTCCTCCATGTCTGCACATCTTCATGTGTCTGTTTTCACCTCCCAGTGTCGGGGGTCCCACAAGTTACTGACTCTTCCTTCCTGATGGAAGGGAAGGGAAAACTCATTGTGCCAATACAACCACTTGACATGACCACACATTCACTGACTGAAGAACCACAGAGGAAGAGGCCCGGGGCACAGGGCATATACCCGAGGTGCTGACACATGCCAGCTAATGGCCTTCTGCAAAGGCTCCCCAGTGTCCACTCCCCCAACCACAGTCAAGTGTGCCATGTCCTCCGCACTGGCTTGCCCTGAACATCATTATCCCACTGAACCTTTGCCCACCTGCTGGGTGAGAAAGGGTCACTCTCTTCACTGGGTCTGTGTTAATTACCATAGAGCCTGGATGATCCCTGGGGCATGGCCATTGCTGTCTTCTACTGGGGTATGTGACTGGATCCCAGGCTTGCCCAGTTTCCACCACTCAGTGTTTCAGCCAACCCAACCCCCTTCCTCCTGGGTACCACCGAAGCTCACCTGTGGGTGGAATCCCTGAGCAAGAAATGGCTACAAGCACTCCTATGGCCTGAAGCATAGGGTGCCTGCTTGGTGGCCAGAGGAGAAAACCCTCTTCCACCTGCTTGTCTGGGCATCTTCACCTGCACGAGGACCAGAGGGACAGGGAGAAAATCACCTGTGACAAGACAGCAGTGTTGGACAACAAGCCACCATGGTCTTCTCCTCGGCAGGCGCCTGAGACCACGGGGACCCAGGAGGGCCCAACTGATGAGAAACACACGTGCATGTTCCCTCAGGGTGGGTTCTGCTCATCACAGCAGCTGGCCTGTCCTCACATGGCTGGGACAGGGACCCCACGATGCCTCAGCCCGAAGCATAGAAACCCATCCCCCAGGAGTGATGGAGATTTACAGCCCAGGAGACTCCACAAGGAACAAGAGAAAATGACTCCTCCTCTCACACTGCCACTCTGGAAGGATCCAGGGGCCACCACAGTCAGTGGGCTGCCCTCCATGGACTCGTGGTTGGGCCCCACCAGGAGGGGAACCATGGACAAGCAACTGAGCCTGCACGGTGAGGCCCAGGTTGGAGCGTATCACAGCAGCCCACCACTGGAGGGGGCGTCCAGACACCCTGCTGAGGCCCACTGAATGGGTCCAGCTATTTAGTTTGTGAGACTGAGGAGCAGGGAGGACAGTCTGGAGTGCACATTGCCATCCCATACCCATGGTGAAGGACTTCAGCAAGTGGACTCTCGTGCATTCTAGGCTCTCCCAGCTCAAGACTGACTGACAAATCCTCGGGACTGGCACCATGTCTCTTGCCCCTTGACCCCCTGTGCCCAGAAACCCTAGCCCATGGGGTCCTCCTGAAGTGGCTACAAAGTCAGAGTAAACTGGGTCTCTCACGTAGGTGTCAAGTTGACCCTAGGTCTGGCAACCTGTATCCCTCTGGTGGTCCCACCTCCCTGCGTGGGTTCACCATCGCAGAGCCCAAGGTCCCTTTGGGAGGGGCCTGGGTCATTCTGGTGTCTGTCTGCTGTGGTCCTTCCCCCGGGGACCTGCCCATCCCCGTTCCTTGGTTCCAGATCTAGAACTGGCTTTGGTGCCAAACCTGGATGAGGGACCTTGACCTTTTTACTGGGGCAGTTGCCCTTGGCTTCAGTGTCGTTTTGGACTGTACCTTGGTTGGTTGCCTATCCATCGAGCCCCCAGGAGGGCATGTTGTATTGACCACCTGTCTTCTCTGTAGGTCCAGCCTCCTGGGTGGCAGCAGCCCTTGTCTTGGCCCCTGGCTCCTGGCCACTCAGTGCAACACCACGAGCTCTGCTGCAGTCCCTGGGCAGCGGAGACGGAGGGAGGGGAGTGTCGTCTCCTCCATCACCAGCCCCGGCGAGCCCAGCCTGTGTTACACAATGACTTTGCTCTCCTTGGTGGCAAGGCAGTAGGTGACCACCTCTTCCCGTGGTTCCTGGAGGGTCATGCTGGTAGTGATTTGGGTTGTGCAGCAGATCAGGGGCGGCCAGCTCCCCTGCTTCCTGGGATGGAAGGTACCTGTGATGAACGAATCCAGTCCCATGTGCTCCCTTGTGGGTGGGGGGGCACCAACTCTTTATAGGGTGAGGGGGCAGGGGATGGGCTGCTGCCGCAGGCTTAGAAGTTCAGAGACCTCTGGGGAATCTTGGTCGTCAGGGGCCTGCCTCCTGGTCTCCCTGGCCCTTGTGTCAGGGATGCAGGTTTTCCCAAGAAGACCTCCGATACCAGTGGGTCAGGCCTGCCTTGGTGGAATGTTCAGTGCCTTTTTGGTTCAGCCACTCCTGTTGAATCCTGGGCCAACGTTTGTCCACTTCCTGAAGCTTTGTCAGCTACCAGGAAGACCCTGGCATCCCGCCCAACCCCGCCTTGGTATTCACTGTTTTTCACCCTAGGCTGGTCATCCCCCAGCAGACAGCAAAGGAAAGAAGTCACTTCCCTCTATTCCTCCCATGATCCACATGCCTGGATCTTCTCACCTGCCAGGAAATTCCTCTCCCCCTGCCAGACCAGCAAAAGTTCTAGCAGCTGGGCTGTGGCCTTGAGCCCAGGGCTGAGTGCACAGGATGGCTCCTCATAACCAGTGGGACAGGGGATGTCAACCCCGTACAAAGGCTCCATCTCTCCACCTCTCCTTGGACCACTTCTGGGCCAGCCTTCTTGGGATGGGTCCTTGAGGCTGTTCCCACGAGTGGTGGGGGAGGTAGTTGGTGCCAGAGTCTGGCTGGGGACTCACCACCAAGGGGACAGGGAGCAGGAAGGGGTGGGCAGGGCATCCCCTCACCTGTAGTGTTGACCTGACAGTTCCTGCCAGCCTGTCAGGAGGTGCAGAGCACAGACAGTCATTGGAGACGTCCACAGTGGGCCCTAGTGCCTGGGCCCTCACAGTGCCTGAGGCTCACGATCACTACTGACCGAGCAGGAGAACTGACGAAAGGAATTGGTGCCTGAGCGGTGGCCGTGTGTACACACAGGACGCCAAGTGCTTTGCCTGGGTGGCTCCATGCTCTGCCCTGCACGCAGGCTGGTGGGAGGGGCTCTTGGTGTCTTTCGCATCAGACAACTGCTGGGTTGGGCAGGACAACTGCTTCCAGTGTGCTGGCCACCTGGTCATCTGCTAGCCCCGGTGTAAGCCCAGCCTGATGGGAGAGGGCAGGTCTGGGTGCCAGACCTCACAAGGCAAAGTGCATTCAAGTCCACGGACACCTGTCCTGCAAGAGGCTTCTCCACTGTGCAGGGCATCAGGTCTCCACTTACCCCTGTATCACTCAGGGCTGAGGTGTTCGGAGACTGGAGTGCATCTTCCAGGCAGACCTGTGAAGTGCAGAGCCTGAAACGAGGCAGAAGTTTGGGAGTGTGTACAGTGGGGAACCAAATACTGACTCACATCAAGAGACCATGGAAGGCTTTTTAGTTGGGAGGGCCGTCTGGACTGGGACTTGTAGGAGAGAGGGTCTCCTTGGATGGGAAATGGGGGAAGGGCCCCCAGAAGGATCAGACCCATGGAGGGAACTGAGCTCAGCTCTGTAGCTGGATCAAGGTCATGGGAAAGGGTCTAGGATACTAGACTGGGTCCGACTCAGAGGCGACTCTAAGGCATCTGCCCTATACCCTGCGTACAGCTGATCAGTGCCCTCACTTGCAGTTTAAAAGGAAAGCCATTGCTTCTCTCCCTGAGAAGAATTCATTGATTCAGTCATTTGGTTAGTCAATGATTGGACAAAACTTTGTGTGCCTCCCATAGACAGGGTCAGGCTGCAGGTAGACAAGAGGGGCACACAGGTGAGTCAGGCAATAACCAGCATGGCTCTTTCCAGGATGAGTGGCTCTGGCAGCTGCTGCCTGTCTTCGCTGAACTGGACATGGGCACTGTCTTCTGCAGGCTGACTTCTCCTGGCTTGTGTGCAGGTTTCCAATGGTTGTTACTGACTCCAGAAAGAGGTTTGGAGAGATGTCTTGAGAGTTATTGCCTGGATACTGGATGAAATGGTTAGATAGCATCACCAACTCAATGGACGTGAATTTTACCAAACTCTGGGAGATGGTGAAGGACAGGGAAGCCTGGCGTCCATGGGGCCACAAAAAGTCGGACACGATTTAGCGACCGAACACACACAGAGGTGAGGGCGTTGGGCCCAGGTTCTCCTGGCTCCCGGCAGAAGGTTGATTTGCCCCCTGTGGCACCAGTGTCCCCCAGGCTGAGCAGAGTGGCTGCTGCTGATGCATTGTGCAGAGAAGGAAGACGTGGTGCAGGTTTGCCCAGACCAGCTCCCCAGTGGCCTGAACTGTGGCAGCTTCAAGCGCCAGGAGGAGTTTGGCAGTGTGGGCCCCTCGCTTACTGCCTTTGAAGGAGTATTGCAGGCAGTGAAGACAAGATGATATGGGAGGCTGGCCTTGGCCTGTTGTATTGCCCACCTAGTGTTCCCAAATGGCACTTGGAGGAGGCTTTAGGAAAGGGGCCAGCTTCGCGTCTGAAATGAAACTAGAGTTTGACAGTAATGTGCTGCTTGCTCGTTGTGCCATCTGCTGGCCAGCTCGTCCAGCTTCACTTTTTTTTTTTTTTTAAACTGAAGTATATATAGGGCTTTCCTCATAGCTCAGTTAGTAAAGAATCCACCCTCAACACAGGAGACCCCAGTTCAATTCCTGGGTTGGAAAGACGCCCTGGAGAAGGGAAAAGCTACCCACTCCAATATTCTGGACTGGAGAGTTCCATGAACTGTATACTGTAGAGTTCATGGCGTCACAAAGAGTTGGACACCACTGAGTGACTCTCCCTCACTTTCACATAGTTGATTAACAATGTTGTGTCCATTTCTGGTGTACAGCAAGGTGATTCACTTTACATATATATATATATATATATATATATATATATATATATATATATACATACATACATATATATAAAACACTTCCAGATTCTTTTCCATTATAAGTTATTGCAGATATTGAATATAGTTCCCTGTTCTATACAGTAGGACCTTAATCATGTATTTTATACATTGTTGTTCTGTTTCTCAGTTGTATATGACTTTGTGACCCCATGGACTGCAGCACACCAGGCTTCCCTGTCTTTCATTCTCCCCAAGAGTTTGCTCAAACTCATGTTCACTGAGTCGGTGATGCCATCCAATTACCTCATCCTCTAGCACCCTCTTCTCCTTCTGTCTTCAGTATTTTCCAGCATCAAGGTCTTTTCCAGTAAGTTGGCTCTTCACATCAGGTGGCCAAAATATTGGAGCTTCAACTTTAGCATCAGTCCTTCCAATGGATATTCAGGGTTGATTTCTTTAGAATTGACTGACTTGGTCTCCTTGCTGTCCAAGGGACTCTCAAGACTCTTCTCCAGCACCACAGTACTACTGTTTTATACATAGTAGAGTGTATCTGTTAATCCCAAACTCCTAATTAATCCCTTCCCTCATTTTTCTGTTTTGGTAACCAAAAGTTTATTCTCTGAGTCTGTTTCTGCTTCGCAAATAATTTCATTTGTATCATCTTTTTGGATTCCACATATAATTAATATCATAGGACATTTGTCTTTCTCTTTCTGATACTCCACTCGGTATGATAATCTCTAGGTCCACTCATGTTTCTGCAAAAGGTATTACTTCAATATTTTTCATGGCTGAGTAGTATTCCTGTGTGTGTGTGTGTGTGTGTGTGTGTGTGTGTGTATACCATGTCTTCTTTGTCCGTTTATCTGTTGATGGACATTTACCTTGCTGCCATATCTTGGCTATTATAAATAGTGCTGCAATGAACATTGGGATGCATGTATCTTCTCAAACTAGAGTTTTTGTACTTTCCACGTATATATTCAGGAGTGGGATTTCTGGATCATATGGTAGTTCTGTTTGTAGTTGTTTGAGGAACCTCCATACTGTTCTTCACATTGAGTATACCAATTTACTTTTCCACCAACAGTGTACAAGGGTTCCCTTTTCTATGCACCCTCTCCAGCATTTAGTCTTTGTAGGTTTTTTGATGAAGGCCATTCTTTCCAGTGTAAGATGATACTTCATTGGAGTTTTTATTTGCATTTGTCTGATAATTAAGAACATTGAGCATCTTTTCATGTGCCTTTTGGCCATTTGTGTCTTTGGAGAAATGTCTATTCAGGTCTACTGACCATTTTTTGATTGGATGGTCTTTTTTTTTTTTTGCAGCTTCAGTTTTAGTTAAAAGTGGTTAGCAATAAGAGCTTCCATGGCAGAAAGCTCCAGGCAGTGCTTGGAGGGTGTGAATGTAAAAATGAGGTGCTAAACCTAATATGTAATACATAGTAAAGTATTTCATTTCCTTTTCCTCCTCTGACCATTTCTGCCTTCTTAATCCTTTTAACTTTCCCAAGGCATGGAGATGTCAGATACATAGCAATGGATATTAAAATGGATTCTTAACTCTCATTACCACAAAGATATAGCAACTGAATTTGCATGTTCCGTGCCTTGAGCCTATAGCAGGAGCCCAGGCATTGGCACAGAAGCCCATTGTTTGTATCCCATGGGTCCGTGAGGGTGGATGGCTCCTTTTTTGAGTGGATGTGTGTCCATGTAGCTCATAGGCTGGGCCAGTGCATAGGGCACACAGAAGGGCTGCCTATTTGTGCTCATGATGTGAATGACATAATCCAGAGCCTGGGCTTTTGGATCCAGGGACCTGGGTTTGGACATCAGCTCTTCTCCTGCTGTATAGCCTTGGCACTTGCTATCTCTGGGTGTCTCTCCTCTGTTGAAAACCAGGTAGCACAAGATGATGCTCGTGACACAGGGCTTTTCCAGGGCACAGCCTTGGACGTCATGATGTCTCCCACTGGGGCTGAGGGTCTGTCTTTGCTTCTACTTCTGCAGTTGGGAGGTTATTCCAGCCACACTGCCTATGAAGACTTTTCTTGATTCCCAGACTTGGTAAATTTCAGAATCCTCTAACAGTGTTCAAGGGACTCTAATGTGACCTTGGTGACATTCCCTTATGCTATCTGGAAGTTGTCAGTTGTGCATGTAGAAAATGAGATGGTTGGTCCAGAACAGGGATTCTCCAACCTTTGTGTCCATGGGATATCTGGCTGGCAGGTGGTGTGGGGTTCAGCCTCCCAAACAGATCAGAGGCAGGCTGCTCAGCTGAAGCGAGGCCTGCTCCCCAGCCCCCTTCTTCCTAATCTCTTCCTGGCCCACTCCTCATAGAGGCCCCCAAAAGGTGCCAGAGAACACAGTTTGAAAACTAGATCTGAGATTTCGGTGTACATTCAGATCCCTCAGTGATCTTGTCAAATGTGGCTTCTGATTCACATGTTCTGAGGTGGACCTGAGATTCTGTGCTTCTGAACAGATCCCAATTGATGCCTAAGTGTCTGGTCCATGGATAGCATTTTGAAAAGCAAGGGTATGATCATAGACTGCCTTTGACCTTTCACATCCTTTGGTTCAGACTTCTTACTGTTACTTTGATTGTGTCATAAAATTGTTGAATGAATGTTTCTATTAAGGGCAACATCTTCAACTATACAAATCTGGAAACTGACCTGGGATATGAAGGAGACAGAAAGTATTTGTTTCTCAACTGTGAGTGTCTGAAACATCTGTAAAATATTTTCTGAAGAACACAATTTGGGTTAAGAAGCTGTTGCACTTTGTTAAGAAGAGTTGCACTTTGGTTTGGTTGTAGTCTGGATCATACAGAAAGTGTTAGTCGATGACTTGTGTCCAACTCTGTGCGACCCCACTGAGTGTAATCTGCCAGGCTTCTCTGTCCATGGAATTTTCCAGGCAAGAATACTGGAGTGGGTAGCCATTCCTTTCTCCAGGGGATCTTCCCGACCTAGGGATTGCACCTGGGTCTTCTGCATTGCAGGCAGATTCTTTACCATCTGAGCCACAAGGTAAGCTAATGGACACTTTTCTAAGGGAATTTCTGACAGAAACAAGTGACCTGCTTTCAGACCCTGGCTGAGGCCTGTCTCCACACTGTATGTCTAAATGAAGGTTCAGAATTGTGGACAGCTGTTGGTGTGTCTGGCATCCATGTGCTTTTTTGATAATCTTAATGACATGGCATCTAGGAAGATACCTTCATGTAAGTGGCCTCCACCCTTTCTGTCCATTGCTGAGTTGAGTGCTCCAGGTTCAGAGTTGGTAGAGTGTTCTGTCTTCGGCACTCTGTTGGGACTCCTCTGGTGTGTGTCCAGAAGACCGGCTGCTTTGACAGACCATAGGGCTTTGCTTGTCAATCTTTGTCTGTTTCAATTCAGTAACATCATGGCTAAGGTGAAGAACCCACTTTAGCAAGGAGACAAAAGCGCAGTTGCTAGAGTAGCCAGTGTGTTGAAATGTCAGGTATCCTTTGTGGAATATGGCAGGAGAACAGTGTGTGCTCGGTGGCATTGCCAGAGCCCTTCATTAAGAAGGATGACCACTTTCCCATGGGGTGGAGGTGGCATGTGCACCATCTGAGGAAGCAATTGAGACTGAACACCAGGGGGGCTGGATCCAAACACAGAGGTGTTCCTTTGGTGGTCAGTCAGTGAAAAGAACAGTCCTGGGGATGTGTGTTCCCAGGACTTGTCAATGGGCTTCTTTAGCATCAGGCACCTGGGAAGCCCAGACAGAGTGTGCCCAACCGCCCCCTCCTCCAGACGCTGACAGTATGGCGACTGGGTGTGTGAGCACCTCCTTGTCTGGTGTGTGAGCACCTCCTTGGTGCCTGGCATTGGGTCTACAAGGGTGGAGAAGATGGGGAACTTGCTGACAAGCCCCAGACAGGTGGACAGAAAGGCGCAGCTCCTAGAATCTGGAATCTCTGAGGAGGGATGCCAGGGATGGTTGCTGGGGTTCATAGAGCTCAGTGTGTGTCTGGGGTACCGATCCAGAGTGCATTGCCTTCCCGTCACATCCCCAGAGCGTTTGGGTCACCGCAGGTACATGTGGAGGGCCTGTGCCTGAGCCTTCCTTGCACACCTTTGATGAAGCATGAGAGTCTTTTTTTCCAGCCACCTCTCTCCAACTCAGTTCCCCCTGGCATAAAATCAGCAGTTAGGAGTAGAGGAGTCTCAGATAGAATCCTTAAGAAGAAGTTTCTGGAAGAATACCCTGTCTGTCCAGTGCTTCCTGAGCTCTCTTAACCTGGGGCCTGTGCTGACACGACACAGGCAGTTTACTAATCCTTCTCCAGCCCCTCCCACCCAGGTCACCCTGGTAGCATAACCACGAATCCTAAAACACAGCTTTCCCCCAGGCAACCCCTGACTCCCACAACTTGGTGTTCGAGTGCCTGCAGCTCTCTGGCCTCATCTTGCCCGTCTGTCAAATGAGGTCAATGAAAACAGTTCTGGGCCCAGGATCAGCCGTCGCTCTCCATGCTTCTTGGGGCTCTGACCCCTACCACAGGCCTTCCTCCCTTCCTCGCAGCAGCACTTCCCCCTGTCTCCCCGATGGTCATGGACTCGCCTCCACTCCCGCAGCCTGCTCCCAGTGTGCCCAGCCCTCCACACTGCTGCTCACAGCGATTCCTCCCTCCTCACTTCCCATGTCCTTCTGAAGCCTCCGAGGCTGACTTCAGGACTGTTCCTTCCTCCCCACAACTTCCAGAACCCTCTCCATAGTACTCGTTTTGTGAAAGGATACCTTGGGCGGTTTCTGTGTGTATGTGTTTGTGTGTGTGTGTGCATGTGTGTGAAACCTTCCAGAACCCTCTGTATAGTACTCCTTTTGTGCAAGGTTACCTGGGGTGGTTTCTGTTTCTGTTTCTGTGTGTGTGCGTGTGCACATGTGCACGCATGCACTGTTACCCCAGCTAGACGGCAATCCCTCTGAGGATAAAGACCCCACCCAGTTTACTTTGGTACTGTCCCCAGAGATGCTTCTGCCAGAGGAGACACTGACTAGGTGCTGACTGTTGGCTTCGAGTCATTTCAGTTCAGTTCAGTTCAGTCGCTCAGTCGCTCATTCGTGTCCAACTCTTTGCGACCCCATGAACCACAGTACACCAGGCCTCCCTGTCCATCACCAACTCCCAGAGTCCACCCAAACCCATGTCCATGGAGTCGGTGATACCATCCAACCATCTCATCCTCTGTCATCCCCTTCTCCTCCTGCCCTCAATCTTTCCCAGCATTAGGGGCTTTTCAAATGAGTCAGCTTTTCACATCAGGTGGCCAAAGTATTAGTGTTTCAGCTTCAACATCAATCCTTTCAATGAACACCCAGGACTGATCTCCTTTAGGATGGACTGGTTGGATCTCCTTGCAGTCCAAGGGACTCTCAAGAGTCTTCTCCAACACCACAGTTCAAAAGCATCAATTCTTCTGCATTCAGCTTTCTTTATATTCGAGTCACTTGGCACTCATCACCTCTGTTGTATGATTCTGGATTCGGCAGGTGATGAGATGGGCCCTGCCCAGGCATCAGTGTGTGCGAGGCGGGTAAGCAAGGCAAGTACGTCAGTAATCTCATTGGATGCAGGACCACTCTCTGTAGAAACATCTGAAGTGTGAGGATGCCTCTCCCTGTGAGAAGAGGGAGGCAGGCTCTGAGTGGCACACTGCAGAGTGGGTGGGGTGTGGATGGTAGCGAGACAGGAGTCCACCCCCAGGGGCAGTCCTGACCCCTGCACTAGTGACCTGCTCCCTGTCCCCATAGAGGGTGGGGCCTGGAACATGGGACATTGGAGGTCATTTCAAGCTCAGCACACACTGGATGCTATGACTGTACCATCCGGGAATTCAGTGTTGACAGACTCAGAGGGTTGTCTTTGTCTTTGTCTTTTTGGTTTCTGCCTTACTTGACTCGATTCTGTGCTGGCCTGGCATGGTTCTTCTCTGATGTTGGCTCAAGAAGCCTGCCTACCCTGAACTGCTTCCTCTTCCTGCCACTCAGTGTCTACCCAACATCATGCCAGGTTTCTCACCTCAGTGGAGAAAAGACAGCTCCATACATTGGGTCCTTGTGTGGTGTCCCAGCTCAGGCTGTCTTTCCATTTCTTAGGTCACATGCTAGTCACTCACTCCCAGGTACTTTTTATTTTTTATTTTTTGAGCCCTCAGTAAACGTAGATGTCTTTTTAATTTTTATTTATTTACTTTGGCCTTGCTCTGAGGCATGTGGAATCTTAGTTCCCTGGCCAGGGATCGAACCCATTTCCCTGCAGTGGAAGCAAGGAGTCTTAACCACTAGACCACCAGGGAAGTCCCACTCCCAGGTACTTTTGCATTCTGGTTATCTGGAATTCATCCTGATGCCTTATCCTTGCTTCTGGTTAGACACCCTCCTCCCTTCTGCCTTGTTATCTGAGTCATAAGCCTTTTCTCGGTGTTTGGTTTCCCTTCTGTAAGTCTCTGGACCAGACAGAGATGAACAGCAAAGCTAATGAAGTTTAAGATTAAGCTTCAGAGTCATTGGAATTTCCAGGCCTGGAAGGGGCCCTAGCATTATGATATATGCCAGAGTCTGGTTTGTAAAATCAACGAAAGGTGGTTTAGCCACAGTTGGCTCAGGGCATCTCTGTGTCCATTCTGCTGCCTCCATCCCTCTTGCTCTTGTATTGGGTGGCTATACAGTGACCATGGGCATATTCGGAATCTGGCTAAGGGGAGACTAAATCAGGAGAAAGTAGTTTGGATTTCGAGAAACATATTTTAGGGGCTCCCAAACAATTCTGTACACATTCAAGTTATTCCTAGCTGTCCTGTATTGAAATAGCTTCCAGGAATACTCAAACTTACCATGCCTCTTTGCAGTATCAGGACAAGAGGTGAGAGGCTGAAGGGAACATTGTGATGTTACTGTGCTTCACAGCACTAGGTACCAGAAGAACGCTGACAGTGAGGGAGCATCACAGGTCACACTATATGGAGCTAGAAGCTAGTCTATGGGAAAGTCTTTCAGTCATGATCAGATATGTAAAGCCAATGAACATAAGTTCTGTCCTGTCAGGAATATACTCAGTGTGCAGTGGATGCAATTATAAACACAAGATATATTTATATTCCCCTTTGGATGGGGCTTGTGTGAAAAGATGTTCTTCAGAATTCCTGACATTGTGGGCACAGACATGAAACAAGACCCCAGACACTGAGGGGGGTGTGCAGATGAATTAATGTAGCAGGCCTGAGACTGCTGTTCATAGAAAGGGCTGCTTATAAGAGTGGCCTTCTGCTGGCGTCTAGCATCGTGGCTCTCAGAATGTCCCCAGTTAACAGAAAACTGTGCACAGACCATTTACACACTGTGCTTTATGCCAAACTCCATTTTCCTTCTGGGAGACTGGGATTCTGGTGCACAGTAGGCAGATGCTGTCTATGTGACCAGCCCTGAAGAAAAGCTGTGGGCTCCGAATCTGGGCTGCCCTGGGCAGAAACATTGCACATCTGTCAGTACATTTTCCTTGCTGAGGGAAGGGTATCCTCTCTGTAGCCCCACATGGGAGGGAGAGAGCATAAGGAAGTCTGCACATGGATTCTTCCAGGCTCTGCCTGTCTTTCTCCCTGTGATTCACCTTTGCGTCCTTACTGCACTGCTGTACTTATATCTTAGCTGTGAGTGCGACTGTATCGTGAGTCCTCTGAGTCTCCAAAATCACTGCAGATGGTGATTACAGCCATGAAATTAAAAGACGCCTACTCCTTAGAAGGAAAGTTATGACCAACCTAGACAGCATATTAAAAAGCAAAGACATTACTACATTACATAGTCAAGGCTATGGTTTTTCCAGTGGTCATGTATGGATGTGAGAGTTGGACTGTGAAGAAAGCTGAGTGCTGAAGAATTGATGCTTTTGAACTGTGGTGTTGGAGAAGACTCTTGAGAGTCCCTTGGACTGCAAGGAGATCCAACCAATCCATCCTAAAGGAGATCAGCCCTGGGTGTTCTTTGGAAGGAATGATGCTGAAGCTGAAACTCCAGTACTTTGGCCACCTCATGCGAAGAGTTGACTCATTGGAAAAGACTCTGATGCTGGGAGGGGTTGGGGGCAGGAGGAGAAGGGGACGACAGAGGATGAGATGGCTGGATGGCATCACCGACTCGATGGACATGAGTTTGAGTGAACTCCGGGAGTTGGTGATGGACAGGGAGGCCTGGCATGCTGCAGTTCATGGGGTCGCAAAGAGTTGGACACAACTGAGCGACTGAACTGAACTGAACGTAGAGTACCATGAATATTGGTGAAAAAAAATAATGACGCATTTTGGTGGGGCAGTCAACCAGTACCATGCAAATCTCAAACCACTAAAATATTAAACAAGTAATGAATGTTTATATTGAATATAAATATAAATGAACATTTCCCTTGTTTCTTCAAAACAAGCTTTAGATGCTATTTTTCTTGGACTTAAAGACATGGAAATGAAAATATTTTTAGTATTAGGTTATCAATAGAAGGTACTCATATCTTGCTTGTAGTGGCAGTTACACAGCTTACTGTGTTTGTAAAAATTTAGCAGTGTACACAGAAAATAGTGAATTTTACTCCATGTAACTTATGCCCCACAAATAAGTAAAACAATAGGTTATCTTTAGAGGATGGTCGGCTGTCCAGAAGTAACTACCACTGCTAACTGCAAATTTTATGCATGTAAGACTGTTTATCAGCTTAAATACAGTATTTCACATAATCCCCTCAATGAGCCTGACACCGTCATTAATTCCCATTTACAGATAAAATAATAGATGCTTGGAGATGTAATGTGCACAGTGGCACAGCTGGTAATCAGCTGGTCTGCAACGGGAACCCAGCTCTCACGCCATGTACCTGCACCACTCTACACATGTCTGTCCAGAGGGTCCATTGCAGATGCCGTACTCCATCCTGCTGGAGACCCTTGGCCTCTGCAGGGAGAATCTGGGGTGAACTCACTTCAAGTCTCTGCTCAACCAGGTGTTTGGGTCAGTCTTCATGCCCTAGTGATGCCAAGGGCACCAAAGGCAGCAGCCTCACACTCCCTGCCCACGTTCCCACCTACTTCTCCCAGAGGAGCCTCAGTGGATGATGCCCCAGTGTCCACCCGGTCACGTTCTGACTAACCATCTGCCCACAGATGGACCCACCCCATCGGAAGCACAAAACTAGAAGCGGTTGATCTAACTAGTATGGACCAGCCTCTATTACTCCATTTCCACCAAAGAATTCATCCCTGGTGCACCCTTTAATCTCCCGAGCCATGCTCAGCCACAGTTCCAGCAACTTCTTTGTGGGACTGAACCTCATCTGAGGCAACTTAGGACACAGGAGTGACATGTAAAATCACGATTTGCTTGCTGGTGTATAGGCTCAAGAAACCCTGGAGTTCTACCTGTGGGAAGGATGAAAGCACATCCATGCAAGGAACAAGGAGGGCAGCCTACCGAGTTGGGGGAGCAGTGGACAGGAGGCCGCTGGCCACCGGAAGTCCCCTCATTGGCCTTCAGTCACCTGCTGCTCAGACACAAAACACAGCAGCAGAGTGGGAGGGGCAGTGAAGTGAGCCCATGCACCTGCCAGGAGCTAGAAAGGGGAGCAGGCACTGGGGGTAGGGATAGCGGTTGCTGGGGGCAGAATCCAGAGAAGGGCAAAGGACCCCAGGAAGGGCCAAGCTCGGGAGAAGGCCCAGGCATCCTGGGAAGGTTATGAGAGAAGGGGGCTCTGGGCCTGGGGAGGGACGAGGAGTGCTGGCCGGTGGGCTATGGGTTTCTGAAGAAAGACACTGGGTTTCTCCAGTGTCTGGAGAAAGCTGCAGAGTGTGGGGTCAGAAGAGGATGCAGGGGTGTGGTGGGGAGTAGGGGCAATAAGTAGATTTCAGAGATGGGGAGAGGGCCTCGGGGCTTGGGGGAGGGGAGAGTGCTCCAAGGAAGAGAGGGGGGTCCAGGCAGAGGGCTCAGGATCACAGATCAGAATGGAGCCACAGGGTCTTGGAAAGAACATGGAATCCTGGAGATTTCTGAGAGGACTCTGGGGGTCCAAGGAGGGCAATGGGGTGCTGTGAAAGGATGCCAGGCTTAAGAGAGGGTGCTAGGGTCCTGAGAAGTGGAACGGGGTCCAGGGGAGGAGTGCACGGGGTGAGAGGTGGGGCATGGGATTGGGTTGTGGGCAAGGAATCTGGGGAGAGGCGCCGGGTCCAGGGAAGGAATTTGGAAACAAGGGAAAGGCAAGTGGTCCCAGAAAGAGGCGCAGGGTCTGAGATGGGGGCACGCAGAGTACGGGGAAGGATGCAGGACTGGGAGAGGGCTTGGGGTCCCGGGGAGCAACACAGAATCCATAGGAAGAGCTCAGGGTCCTGGGAAGAGACACAGATTCCAGGGACAAAAGCGGGGTCATGGGGCTGGGGCCTCAGGGGGCTGAGGCAGAGCTTTACCTGCTTTGGATGTAATCATCGTACAGGTCCCGGCAAATGTACCACAAGATCACGCAGAGGATGAGCAGGATAGCGAAGAGGAACAGAGCCATGAAGATGGCCTTGGTCCCCGGGGAGACCAGGGCCTGCATGGTGCCACTGAGGGGGTGCTGCGGGTCCTGAAGTAGGGACAGCGACGAGAGCGGTGCGGGCTGCCACCTGCACCCATGGAGAGACGCCCTGACAGGGAGGAAACTGCTGCAGGCCAGCACCCCTGGGGCACCTGCTCACTTGGGGCCAAGGGCGTGCCCGGTCTGGCGGAGACACCGGTCCCCTGAGGGAGAACGGTCAAGTGCTGCGGGCACCTCCCGAGGGGACCCGGGGTCTCCTGAGGAGAGAGACTGGGGAGAGGTGTGGGGTCTCCCCCGAGTTCCCTAGGGCGTCCCTGAGAACGATCCCACTCATCTCTCTGGCACTTCGGGGAAGGACACACTGGGGAGGTCATATCTAGTCCCAGCCCATCCCATCCCGTGCCCAACACTACACACTGACATTTGCCTGCACACACTGACCGGTTCCAGGGCCGTCACCATCCTTTGGTGGATCTTTAAGGAAAAGTGAAAGTCGCTCAGTCGTGTCTGACTCTGCCAGTCTCCTCCATCCATGGAAATCTTGAGGCAAGAACACTGGAATGGGTTGCAATTCCCTTCTTCAGGGGATTTTCCTCACCCTGGAATCGAACCCTGGTCTCCTGCATGGCAGGCAGATGCTTTACCATGATTCTGAGACACCAGAGAATGTCTGATCTCTAAGAAGGGAGGAGCCAAAAGTAGCTGTGACAGGCCAGGGCTGCTTGAACAAATCCCAAGCCTTCTCAAGGACCACCAGGGTGCACCCACCTGTGCCTGGGGTGAGCCAAGGCCCACTCTGGCGGCTTTGTCTCCACTGCAACCCACCCTCCCCCCCACCCCAACTCCTGCCCTCCTCTGCAGCCCACCAGTGGTTCTGGACCAGCAGCACCCCATCACCTGGATGCAGAGAAGAGAACCAAGATCACAGGCTCCACCCAGCTACACAGCGAGGATCTGCATATTAACGAGATCCCCAGAATGGGGAGGGGCGTCCCTGGTGGCTAAGATGGTACAGAATCTGCCTGCAATGCGAGAGACCCAGGTTCGATCGCTGGGTCTGGAAGATCCCCTGGACAAGGGAATGGCAACCCCAGAATTTCATGGACAGAGGAGACTGGCAGCTTCCATGGGTTTGCAGAGTCTGACACGACTGAGAGACTCACACTTTCACTTTCAGGAGGGGGAGGGGGCAAGTCACCACGTGTTCACTGCGCCTTGGGCTGTGGTCCTCTGCCTTGTAGAGTCTGTGACTGCAGGGTCATTGTGTCTTCCATGGTCAGGAATGGCTTCCCCAGTGGCTCCTGCGTGCCTGCCAAGTGGCTTCAGTTCCGTCCTGGGTTGGCAAGCGTTTCTTTAACCTCTACCGCCACCCAGTGGTGAATAATTCGCCTGCAATGCAGGAGCTGCAGGAGAGGAGGGTTTGATTCCTGGATCTGGAAAATTCCTTGCGGGAGGAAACGCAGAATTTCCTCCAGAATTCCTGCCTGGGAAATTCCATGGACAGAGGAGCCTGGTGGGCTACAGTCCATGAACGACTTAGCACGCACGCATATTCAGAAGTAATTGAGCCTGATTTCTTCAGTGGAGACTTCTGGAAGCTCCAGATAGTTACTCACCTAGCAAGAGTTGTTCTCAGTTCCTTAGGAGCGTGATTTCGTTCATTCTTGAGATGAAATTTTTTCATAACTGAAGAGCAAGGACCATGAAGGAAAAAAAAATGATCTTAATGGTTTAAAGGAAAACATAAGTTAGGACTTCTCTTCCCAGCCCCCACCCAAACTCCAAACCTCTGTTCTTGGTTTTCTCCTAATGTCTCAGGTGGAGACAGGCAATAAATACTGATTTCTGTGCTTTGTATGTCACCCCTGAAGTCTAGCCTGTTCTAGTGGGAGGAAGAAGTAGCGCTTCGCCCATGAGGTTGTCAGAAAACGTGATTGTCAGATTTGCAAGCACTGGCTGCACAGGCCAGATCACCTTTCACTCCCCTAGCTGCCAACACGCCATTTACCAGCCACCGTCAGGAGAGCATTGCTGTTGGAAGGAATGAGGCCACTTGCAGTTTGAGTGAGATCCTGCATGCTCAGTCTCTCAGTTGTGTCCTACTCTTTGTGACCCCATGGACCACAGCCGGCCAGGCTCTTCTGTCCATGGGATTTCCCAGGCAAGAATACTAGAGAGGGTTGTAATTTTCTCCTCCAGAGGTTCTTCCTGACCCACGGATTGAACCCTCATCTCCTGCATTGCAGGCAGATTGCTTACCGCTGAGCCATGTTGTGAAATATCTCTGAATGGGAATATCTCTGAACAGACTTAGGTCAGTTCAAGTAAGGAGTGTTTCCCCATGGTCTTTGCTGCTAAATTCTTTAACTTGTCACTGCTCTGAGTTAATGTACCATGATTTCTGTGCTGAATCTTTTCCTACATTGATAGCAACTTTCCTTCCTCAGCATAGGCCAGGCCAGCAAGACCATCCAGTCTGTAAAATATTAGGCACCTACTGTGTATTGGTATCTAGGGGGTAAGGCAGTCAAGGCAGCAATCAGTAAGACAGAAACCAGGATGAGAGTCTAGTGGAGGCCCTAGAACAGCATGCAGATGCCTAGGGCAGAGGCAGGTGTGGGGTTTGCCTACTCAGATCTGAGCAAGGTTCAGAAGAGAGACTGAAGAGTGAAATCAGGTATGAATGGCGGAACGGGAGGAGGCTTCATGGAAGAGCTAACAGTAGGAGAGAGAGAAGAAGGTCACTACATGCACCGCTAACCCAGAAGTGTGAAGTGCAGTCCTATGTGAGAAGTCCCAATAGGGTCATTCTGTGGCCAGAACAGAAGTTTGTGGCACAGGGCAAGACAAAAGGAATACACAAATGCAGATGCTGGTGGGGTCTCGGTGGCTATTAAAAATGAATGAAGCTGCCCAGATGCAGGAGAAACACCAGCCCAGCACAGGGGCCAAGTGTTGTCAGTGCTTCCTCTCTTTTTTAAATTGAGCTGTAAATCCAGAGTTCGATTTGCCTCTCCGAATTTTAAATGGCTGGCAACCGTTGCGGATTTTCTAAAAGCATCCTTTCTCTCATACTGACATGTCTCCCAGCCCCGTTCCCCCACATATGACTCCCTCTGCTTTTCTCTGCTCTCCTTTCCCAGGGTCACACAGTGCCCAGCCAAGATGGTACCTGTGGGTAACAGGCAGTGGGTGGGAAAGGGTGAAGGGAAGAGAAAGGGCCATGGTGATGGAAGCTACCAAGTTCAGTTACTCTCCAGAGAGGTAAGCCATAAGTTCCTGGTAGGTGCTCTTTCTCTCTACCAGTCAGAAATAGCACCCATGAGACCAACATGAGCAACTGATCTACCAATTGTATTGACATATATTTTACATACCAAAGATTTTACTCTTCACTCATTTTCAGTATATTATTGAATGCATCTTAGTGTTCAGTTTGGTGTTTGCTGTAAGTTTTTCTTTATATATACCCTAATCAGGTTGAGGAATTATGCTTCTATTATTAGCTCATTGAATGAATGAGTGAGCGAGTGAAGTCACTGAGTCATGTCTGACTCTTTGTGACCCTGTGGACTGTAGCCTACCAGGCTCCTCTGTCCATGGGATTCTCCAGGCAAGAATACTGGAGTAGGTTGCCATTTCCTTCTCCAGGGGATCTTCCCAACCCAGGGATTGAACCCAGGTCTCCAGCATTGTAGGCAGACGCTTTAACCTCTGAGCCACCAGGGAAGCCCATAGTTTTTATTTAAAAAGGCTGTTGAATTTCACCGATTGCTTTTCCTATATATATTCAGGTAATCCTGTGGTTTTTGTCCTTTCTTCTATTAATATTATACATGACATTAATTGACTTTCACATGTTAAAACAGCTGCATATCTGGGATAAACCCAACTTGACTACGGTGTATCATCCCTCTTATGTGGTGCAGGATCCAGTTTAATAGCATATTGTTGAGCATTTTGTACATTTGTCATGGTCTATTGTTGTCTTTCCTTGTGATGACTTTATTCAGTTTGGCATATAATACTGGCTGTGTAAAGTGTTTCCCCTCTCTTTAACATTTTGGTACAGTGTGAGGATCAGTGTTCATTCTTTTACTGTTTGGTAGAATTCAAAATTAAAGCCATCTGAACTTGGGCTTTTCTTTGTGGAAAGAATTTTTATATAATAATTCAAAATTCTTACTTTTAAAAAAAATTATTTATTTTATTTGTGGCCATGCTCAGTCTTTGTTGCTGCACACAGGCTTTCTCTAGTGGCAGCTAGTGGAGAGTACTCTCTTGTTTCAGAGCACGGGCTCTAGGGTTCATGGGCTTCAGTAGTTGCTCCATGGCACGTTAAATCTTCCAAGACCAGAGATCAAACCCGTGTTCCCCACTGTGGCAGGCAGATTCCTAACCATTGAACAACCAGAGACATCCCCGAAATCCTGTCTTTTAAGTTTTATTTAGATATTCTACTTCTTCTAAAATATTCTTTGAAATATGTCTATTGATACAAATTCATATAGCACAAAATTTGTCCATTTAAAGTGTAAAATGCAGTCATTGTTAATGTGTTTGGAGAGTCAGACAAGCATAACCACAATCCGTTTTAGAAAATATCTAGCACACCAGTAAGAACCCAGGTGGATGAACATTCACAGACACTGTATCCACCACCACCTCCCCCTGGCCCACCCCAGCCTTGTGTG
Source organism: Bos grunniens (assembly GCF_055505025.1). Lineage (NCBI taxonomy): Eukaryota > Metazoa > Chordata > Mammalia > Artiodactyla > Bovidae > Bos > Bos grunniens. The sequence goes on along the minus strand of NC_141194.1, from coordinate 112,162,980 downwards.
TGTGTGTGTTCAGTCACTCAGTCATGTCTGACTCTTTGCAACCCCGTGGGCTGCAGCCTGCCAGGCCCTCCTGTCCACAGGATTTCCCAGGCAAGAATACTGGAGTGGGTAGCCATATCCTTCTCCAGGGGATCTTCCCAAGCCAGGAATCGAACCCGTGTCTTCCACTGTGCCATGTGGGAAGCCTCCAGCCTTAGGTAACCATTAATTCTCTTTCCTTATCTGTAGATTTCCCTATTCTGGATATTTCATATAAATGGAATCATAATATGTGGTCTTTGGTGGCTGGCTTCCTTCACCTAGGATGATGTTTTTGAGGTTCACCCACAGTCTTTTTTCATTTTGCTTTTCATGCATTTGGTGTCACATCTACGAATCCATTGCTGAAATCCAACATCATAAAAATGTACCTCTGCATTTTCTTCTGAGAGTTTTAATGGCTCAAGTCTGGAAATTGATCAAAGGGCTGCGACTCTCTGTTTTTGTGATTCAGAGTAGACTTTGGATCATTTGACCTGTGACATCTCTGCTTATACAGACCAAGTAAGAACTTATTGGGCTTCCTAACTTTTACTTCTAGGAAGATCATGAGCAACTAGATAAACCCATAGAGCTGCCCAAGTCAGCCTGTTGTGATTGTGCTTTGACTCTTCTCTCCATTACTGTAACCAGGCCCACCTGGCCCTTGGTGGTTGTGTGCTCCCACTTGGCTCCTGCCATCTGGGGATCTAAATACTCCACTGTATTTAGGTTTCCCAGTTCAGTGACTGCAGTTCCTACTGTGAGTTCTGGCCTGCAGAGAAGAGCAATCACAGAGTTCTTCAAGGGTGCTAGGGCTCCCCTCACAGTCTTGGGAAATGTATGTCTTCAGGATTCTCCCAGTATGAATGAGTAGGTCTTAAATGACAAATCCACACTAATGGTCAAATCTCTGTAAACCTCTGAATGCCTTCCTCTGTATTAAACCAAGGCAGGGCTGACATTTCCAGCTCACTCACTGTGGGCCAACTTTTGGTCCATAGTTCAGCCTACCAAACTAATAAAAGCCCTTTATCACTCCCTGAGTTGCAATACTAAATGCAGAATGTATGCTTAGTGAATCATTTTGGCCTGATCTAGCGTTATGTGGGGAGGCTGATCCCACTGGGGGTCAAGAGGCTGCTTCTAACTGAAAGTGGGGAGGATACTTCTCCTGGCAAGGATAACTCACCAGACTTGATGGGCTCAGTGTCCCCAGCTTCATCAGGGTCTTCCCACACAGCTCTATCACAGTGTACAGAATCCCATTCTTTCCAAGTCAGTGCCCTCATCTTAAAAGGAAACACCTTAGTGGCAGAATTTAACTTCTAGTCTAATTCAACCAGTTGCAGGATGTGCATTTGCATATGATCCTTAGCAATCTTAACCCTGTATCTACAGGAGATAAGTGTCTCCTTATGGATACACATAGAATCTTTTACGTCTTTAACTGTAAACTGAGCTACTCCTTTTCTTTAACCACTCTTTCCAACTACATTGGGAGCTACCAGAAAGCTCATTATACCTATTGGTGTTATAAAAATGTTCAAAAGTATCATATACACAGTCACAGAACACCTTGCACCCAGAACTTCTTTTAAGTGGTTCATCAGGCATATCCAAAGCAGATATTTTGCATATATGTATTGCCATAGACTATCAATGCTGTCTTTACTACAGAGTCATTAGCACCTTTAACCCTAATCAGATTACAGAGCTAATTCTAGAAACCACGGAACCAATTGAGAAAACTCATTTTTTTAATTGAAGTATAGTGGCTATACAGAACTATATGTTACAGACGTACAATATAGTGATTTACAACTTTAAAGGTTATATTCCATTTATAGCTATTACAAAATATTGGATATATTCCCCATGTTTTGCAATATATCCTTGGGGCTTATTTTATACATAATCATTTGTACCTCTTTTTCCCCTATTCCTATCTTGCCCCTTCCGCCTTCCCTTTCCCAACTGGTAACCATTAGTTTGTTCTCTGTGTCTGAGTCAGCTACTTATCTGTTAATATTCAGTTGTTGTTCAGTTGCTCAGTCCTGTCCGACTCTTTGTGACCCCATGGACTGCAGAATGGCAGGCTTTCCAGTCCTTCACCATCTCCCAGAACTTGCTCAAACTCATGCCTATTGAGTTGGTGATGCCATCCAACCATCTCACCTTTTGTCCTCCCCTTCTCCTGCCTTCAATCTTTCCCAACATCAGGGTCTTTTCGAATGAGTCAGTTCTTTGCATCAGTAGCCAACGTATTCAGAGAAGGCAGTGGCACCCCACTCCAGTACTATTGCCTGGAAAATCCCGTGGATGGAGGAGCCTGGTAGGCTGCAGTCCACGGGGTCACTAAGAGTCCGACACGACTGAGCGACTTCACTTTCACTTTTCACTTTCATGCATTGGAGAAGGAAATGGCAACCCATTCTAGTGTTCTTGCCTGGAGAATCCCAGGGACGGGGGAGCCTGGTGGGCTGCCGTCTATGGGGTCGCACAGAGTCGGACACGACTGAAGCGACTTAGCAGCAGCAGCAGCAGCAGCCAACGTATTGGAGTTTCAGCTTTAGCATCAGTCCTTCCAATAAATATTCAGGACTGATTTCCTTTAGGATGGACTAGTTGAATTTCCTTGCAGTCCAAGGGACTCTTCTCCAACACCACATCTTCTCCAACACCACAGTTCTAAAGCATCAGTTCTTCAGTGCTCAGCCTTCTTTACAGTCCAACTCTCACATCCATACATGACTACTTGAAAAACCATAGCTTTGACTAGTCGGACCTTTGTCAGCAAAGCAATGTCTCTGCTTTTTAATATGCTGTCTAGGTTGGTCATAGTTTTTCTTCCAAGGAGCAAGCGTCTTTTAATTTCATGGCTGCAGTCACCATCTGCAGTGATTTTGGAGCCCAAGAAAATAAAGTCTGTCACTGTTTCGATTGTTTCCGCATCTATTTGCCATGAAGTGATGAGACCAGATGCCATGATCTTAATTTTTTGAATCTTGAATTTTAAGCCAGCTTTTTCATACTCCTCTTTTACCTCCATCAAGAGGCTCTTTAGTTCTTGTTTGTTTTCTGCCATAAGGGTGCTGTCATCTGCATATCTGAGGTTATTAGTCTGTTTTATTTTTTAAATTCAACATCTAAGTGAGATCATACAGTATTTGTCTTTCTCTGTATGACTCATTCAACTTAGCTTATTGCCCTCCAAGTCCATCCATGTTGCTGCAAATGGCAAAATGTCATTCATTTTTATGGCTGTGTCGTATTCCATTATGTATACATATGTCTGTATGTGTGTGTGCCACACCTTATTTATCCATTCATTCATTGATGGACACTTAGATTGCTTCCATATCTTGACAATTGTAAATAATTCTACCATGAACATTGGGGTGCATGTACCTTTTCTAACTAGTGTTTTTGTTTTTATCAGATATATACCCAGGAATGGAATTGCTGGGTCACATAGCTCAATTTCAGTTTTCTGAGAAACGTCCCTACTATTTTCCACAGTGACTGCACCAATTTACATTCCCACCAACAGTGCACAAAGATTCCCTTTTTGCCACATCCTTGCTACCATTTGTTATTTGTGCTCTTTTTGATGATAGCCATTATCATAGGTATGAGGTGACATCTCATTGTGATTTTGATTTGCATTTCCTTGATGGGTTAGTGATGTTGAGCATCTTTTCATGTGCCTGTTAGCCATCTGTATATCTACTTTGGAAAAGTTTCTATTCAGTTTTTCTCCCCATTTTTAAAGTGATTTGGTTTTCTGACATTGTGTTTTTGAGCTATTTATATATGTTGGATATTAACCCCAAATCAGTCATTTGAAATATTTTCTCTTATTCAGTAGTTTCTTTCCATTTTTCAGTGGTTTCTTTTGCTGTGCAAGAGCTTTTAGGTTTAATTAGGTCCCTGTGCTATGCTAAGTCGCTTCAGTCATGTCTGACTTTTTGCAACCCAATGAAATGTAGCCCGCCAAGTTTCATGGAATTCTCTGGGCAAGAATACTGGAGGGGGTTGCTGTGCCCTTCTCCAGGGTATCTTCCTGACCCAGGGGTTGAACCTTCATCTCTTATGTCTTCTGCATTAGCAGGAAAATTCTTTACCAGTAGTGCCACCTGGGAAGACCATTTGTTTATTTTTGCTTTTATTTCCTCGATTTTAAGAGATAGATCCAAAAATAATGCTGTTGTGATTTATGTTAAAGAGTGTTCTCCCCGTGCTTTCATCCAGAAGTTTTACATATTCAACCTTATGTGTAGGTCTTAAATCCATTTTGAGTTTGTTTTTGTATATACTGTTAGATAATGTTCTAATTTCATTCTTTTACATGCAGCTATCCAGTTTTCCCAAACTGCTTACTGGAGAGACTCTCTTTTCTCCACTGCATACTGTATTCTTGCCTGTTTGTTGTAGATTAATTGGCCATAGGTTCATAAGCATGTTTCTATGATTTCTATCCTATTTCCTTGATCTGTAGGTCTGTTTTTGTGCCAGTACCATACTGTTTTGATTACTATAGCTTTGTAGTATAGTCTAAGGTCAAGAAGCTTGATTCCTCCAGCTCCATTCTTTTTCTCTTTTTCCTTTATGGACAGTGTCTGGTCTTTGTTCCAGCACATGGGATCTTTGATATTCATTGAGGCATGTGGGATCCTCAGGTGTGGCATTCAGAATCCTCAGTTTCAACACATGGGATCTCTTTAGATACAGCATGCAGGGTCTTCAGCTGTAGCATATGAACTCTAAGTTGTGGCATGTGAATCTCAGTTGCAGCATGGTAATCCTTAGTTGCTGCATGTGGGATCTAGTTCTCTGATCAGGGACCAAACCGGGTGCCCCTACACTGAGAGCATGGAGTCTTAGCCACTGGACCACCAGAGAAGTCTCTCCAGCTTTGTTTTTTTTTCCCCAAGATGGTTTTGGCTATTTGGGGTCTATTGTGTCCATACAAATTTCTAGTTCTGTGAAAGAATGCCATTGGTAATCTGATAGAGATTACATTTAATCTGTAGATGGCCTTGAGTAGTATAGTCACTTACAAAATTGATTCCTGCAGTCCAAGAACAGGGTATAGTTTTCCATCTTGTTGTGCTGTCTTCAATTACTCTCGTCAATATCTTGCAGCTTTCCAAGTACAGGTCTTTTGCCTCCTTCGGTAGGTTTATTTCTAGGTAGTTTATTCTTTTTGATGCAATTAAATGGAATTATTTAATGGCAAATGGGATAATATCCTGAAGTTCTCTTTCTTCTGGTTGCTGTTAGTGTACATAAATGCAAATAGATTTTTATATATCAATTTTTTATACTGCAGCTTCACTGAATTCATTGATGAACTCTGGTAGTTTTCTGGATCAGGATGCTGGGAGTTATCTCGGCCAGAACAAAAGGGAACCTCAAGCTGCCATGGACGGCCAAAGGGAGCAGGGGTAGGTGAGCATCTCACAGGAGTATGCAAGGGCAACCAGAACACACAGAGAGGAAGGTGAGGAGGGGGGTGGCAGGGGATTCAGCCATTGGCAGGGAGTGCCCTGCCACAATCCTGACAGCTGAGGAGGCAGCCAAGAGTGTTTGCTGAGTCCCAGGGAGTCTAAAATGGAACTCACCCTTTCAGGGGTCTGAGGCATCCCTGGGTCACATGGGAGGGCACTGAGTAGGGCTTCTGGCTATGGGGACACCGGGCAATGCTATCTAGCTCACCTGAGCTGTGTCTAGAAACATTTAATTCAGATGGTGTTTCAGCCCCCAGTTTGCAAGAATCAACAAAGAAGCCCACCCCTCACTTGTGACAGGAGGCTTCCAGCATGGAGCCAATGTCCACCGGGAGATCAGTGCTTATGCACCTTAGATGCAGACTTGCTGTGAGACACAGCACGCTTCCTCATAACCACATGGCAGACTTACGCGTCAGGAACCTTGCCACCTCCTGTACCTCCCCCGAGTCTTCCCATGAGGCAGGTGCCCCTAGGATTACCTGTGTGGGGAAGCAGAGGCTCAGAGTGGGTGAGGCAGGCAGCTGGGCATCAGCTGGGGATCAGCAGGGCAGCAGTGCCCACCTTGGCATCTCCTCACACAAGCCCTCTCTCTCACCCACTGGGCCAGGCTCCTGGGCCCCAGCTGGCTGACTCCTCAAGGTCAGAGGCATTTCTGATTCTGGAAATCTCGGGAAGATCCTCAACCCCAGGACCAGAGTTGGGGTGAGGGGCATTAGTGGGGTGGGCCACCAATGTGGGCTGTCCTGCATGGCCGCCTCTTTGATGCTAGAGCATCAGGCCCCAGAGCAGAATGGCAGCTCTCATGGCCTGGACACAGAGTGGGACAGAGGTCCCGTGGATGGCGGTCATAGGAAAGGGAGCCACACTGTGCATGAAGGCCCAGGGAGACCGCCCCCTCCTGCATGCCTGGGACCATGATATGCAGAGCAAGGCCTACCTGGTGTGGACATGGCAGGTTGCGGAGCCCAGAGGACAGCAGCCTGTCCTCCTTCTGTGCTCCCATGACTCCCTCGTGGCTCAGACCAGAAAGAATCCACGTGCAATATGGGAGACCTGGGGTTGATTCCTGTGTTGGGAAGGTCTCCTGGAGGGGGGCATGGCAACCCACTCCAGTATTCTTGCCAGGAGAATCCCCATGGACAGAGGAGCCTGGCAGACTATTATCCATGGGGTCGCAAAGAGTCAGACATGACTGACTAAGCACATGACTCCCATAGCTGTGGAGCAGAAGTTTAGTGCAGGGAAGCACAGGTCATTTCCTGGGAAGTGTCCTGGTCAGCCAAGGAAGTGCAGGTCAGGGGTCGACACCTGTATAGAAAGCAGGGAAGCTTCTGCAGTCTGCCCACTGCAAATGCCAAGTCCCCTCTCTGGGCCTTGTGCGGATACTCTTGGGCCACTCTGTCATTTTCCAAGGGCTAGAGACCATGGTGAGTTAGTGAGTCCCGAGGATGGGCAAGCTGGGGCACTGCCTCCTGTGGGACAGGGTCCTGCATTCTCCAAAGTGGCCTGAAGATGACTGGGTGAGGGCACCCAGGGGCCTAGCCAGGAGGGTGCTGGTTTCAGTAAGCCTTTTGAGACTCAGACTTTGCTATTCTCTCTCTCTCTCTCTCAGTGAAGCCAAGTTACAGTTCTGCTGCAGTCCCCTGTTTAAGAGAGACAGCCCACACCTCCTGAGGAAGATTAAGAGGAGAGTGGGCGTTAAGTCTGCATCTCGGCAGGTGAAGGGCAGGCCAGCAGCCCTGGGTGTCCTTCCTGCACCCAGAACCACACAGCCACAGGCTGGCCTGTCACCCTGCCCTGAGGGTGCCCAGGGGACCACAGCCACCTGGAACTCGCCCCTATCACCGCCCTGGCCAGGACCTATGCTCCCTTGCTGCTGGTCCAGAGAAAGTGGTCCCACCCAACTCGATGGGTCCTGACACCTGGCAGCCCAAGGGCACAGAGGCTCCAGTCTCTCTAATCCCTGTCCTGAGGTGGTGGCCCTGCCCATTGAGGGCCCAAGGCTCTGCTTCACCTGGCCTCCTGATCAGATGGTTCCTCCCATGCTGGTGGTGGGCCCCACCACTGTGCCTACCCAGATCTTCAGCCTACCCTCTGGGCAGCTCCCAGTGGCCACACTGGTGCCTCTGTGCACCATGTGGATGCCAGTCATGGCTGCCGGGTCAGACCCCAACCTGACCTTGACTGCTCGGGCCCAGAACCCCTTCTACTACTTCTCAGGCAGCCCCTCTTTCCCATAATCTCCAGCCATTCTTTCCCATAATCCCCAACCCCTTCAGGTGCGCCCCCAAAGGACCCCAAACATGCATCCTATTCAGACAGATAGAGGTGGCCCTGTGGTCAGAACACTACAGGGCAATAAAGAGGCTGAAAACATGAGGTATTTCCCATCCAGCACACATCTGCAGCACCTCCATCCTGGGCCTGGCTGAGCATTTGAGTCCCCTCAGGCAGCTGCTCGCTTGTGAAGACAAGACAGATGGCCACCCACCCCCGGCACAATGCGGGCACCTCATACACAGCTGGGTAAGTCTCGCAGACACCCTGTACCCGCTCATTGAAAAGACCTCTCAAAGGCTGGACAAGAGCCTGGCAGAGTGGCCCAATGGGCACAGAGACACTGTCCAGCAGGCTCCTCACTTGACAAATGAGGAGAAATTACGCCTCCCTTTGTCTGGGGCCCCAAAAGAGCCCTTCCTTTCCTGAGACGCACAGGGCTGGAGCCCGTGGTCCCTGCCCGAGGCCTGCGGGTGTTCAGTCTGGGGGCTTGCTGGTGTCTGGACACCAGGCCTGAGGTTTGGCTTCATGGCAGGGCCTGCATCTGGTGACATTTTCTTGTTTCTCTTTCTTTTCCTTTTTCATCTGAGCACTCTGAGGGTGTCACACCTCAGCACCCTCTGCTCGCTGGGGTGTCCAGTTTATAACGTGCTTTCTCTTAAAAGAGTTTGTCCTGAGGATCATAGCAAATAGCCCTCCAGGGTTGCACTGCAGAGACAAGAGCTTCGAGGTCAGGAGAGGGGAGAGCTCACACACCAGTCCACTGGAACTGAAAGGCCAGGTCTCCCTTGTTGGAAGTCTGGTGCAGGCACAGGAGGCCCCTGAGAAAGGACTTGGGGTGGTGAAGGCCAGGGCTCTGTCAGCCCCAGCACCGAGCTGCTGTGATGCCCGACCAGGCTGCTCACTTTTGAGACAAAACACAGCCCCTTATGAAGGTTCGCTGCCTGGGGAACACCTTACCTTTTTTTTTTTTTTGAAATATAAGTTATTTATTAATCAATCCACTTACAAAGCAGGTGGCTTAATGCAAGCTTATCGACATCTTCACATATGATCCATGGGAACAACACCTTACCTTTTGAGAAGTTTTCATTTGTCATTTTGCCTTGACTTCCATATGCCTCTTAACCTGGAATCACATGCAGATGCTGCTATTTAAAAACCACATTCCCAGAAACCTCAGTATGTGTTGCACATGCTTACCAGTAAACCTATAGAGAAAGTGAAACTGTTCAGATTGCAATCTCAAGTCATCTGCTTGTCACAAAAGGCACCTTTTATTTACAAAGTCAAGGCTGCCTGACATCAAAAGAGACCCATGTGGTACAATGCTCAGTCCTCAGTAGATTTTGACTGATGTCTGTGGAGTAAAGTGGCTAAGCACGCGTCCTCCTGGGCCAGGCAGAGGCGGCAGCCTAAGGTCACACAGGAGTGTAGGGACGGAGCATGGCCTTGATGGGCTGGCCCTGGACAGTGAAACTGTCTTGAGCCCCACGCATGCCCGGGTCACCAGAGGAGAGGCCAGGTGGCTCCAGAGGCACAGAATTAGTTCTCTCCCCAGGACCACACAGGCAACAGTGTCTAGGAGAGTGGAAATACAATTCAACCAGACAGGGTGTCTCAGAGACAGGCCCTGCCTCACAAGTGCTCCAACTAGATAAGGAGGCTCAACCGGGCAGATCCTGAGGAGCCAGTGATCCATGGCCAACACATTTCCCACCAGCTCTGCCCAAGCCTCCCTCAGCCCAGTGCTCATTTTAAGTCCTCAGTGGCCCCTGGGCTCCCATGCTCTGTCCCTTCACAAAGGGAGGTGCCATGGCCAAACAGATGAGGTAGGGAGGCTGAAAGAAGCTGATTTCTGGATGATGGAAACAAGGTGAGCAAAGCTGGCAGTGCTCTGGAGTGCCAGCTCTCTGCAGGAGGAACCACCTGGGACTCCGTGGGCACTGTCATGAGGAAAGGCACTAGATTGGATTGAGCTACAAATTGGCAGGGGAGGCTGATGAGACACCACAGCCTGGGTCTTGTCCACGCCCAACCACACAAGCAAGGCCTGTGACTGGGCAGCAAGGTGTTCAGCCATCTGCTGAGCCTCTGGAAAGAGAGGGATGGTCCCCATCTCCAGGGTCTAAGGTCCTGGCCAGGGGACCTTCCAAGGCCCCATGCAAACCCCCCAGGTAACGAGCTCTGCATGACCCCACCCTCAGCAAACCTGGGGATGCCCAAGCCTTGCTCAGGCAGCACCTCTGGCCTCTAAGCAGTGCTATGGGGGGTTTTGGGGGGGTGCTGGAGGTGGCCAGGCCATCATGGGGGCTGGGCTGAACTGCAGTGAGGCTGAGCCCTTGGCCTTCAGGGGCCCCAGGGGCAGGGCGGGTCAGCCACCCACCCTACCCCTGAATGTCTCTCCTTTCTGTGGGAAGAGTCTAAATTTGCCTGACCAGTGGGGACTTAGAACCCACAACTCACGAGTTCTTGAACCCCGAAAGCCCCTCTGCCAACTCTGCCCATGAAGGGCCCATGGGAGGGGGCATCCATGCAGACCAGTGGAAGAGAGCCACCAGGAAATGACCCTGGGGATACCCCAGAGAGGAGGCATGTGAAGTTACTGTGAGCAGCCAAGGCCATCTACAGGCTGCTGAGTTCTTGCTAACTCACCTGCCGCTGCTCACCCTCTTCAACTAAAACAACATCATTTATACAAAAGTTTCTGAAGTCTGGTGACACTGAGGGGCCCCCATGGGAAGGCGAGTGGCTCCCTCAGCTCCCCCATGGTCATGGGCTGAGTAGCCCCCATCCAGCATCTGAGCTAGGACACCAGCCTTCTCTCAAGGCTTAAAGAGGCCCCCTCCTGAGAGAGGACGAGGGGTCCAGTCACCCTGGAACAGAGGATCCTATAGAATACAACTCCACCCTGACTGAGACTCCTGTGGGTCCCAGTTTGGGCTGTCAGGCTGAGACCCCATACCCCCTCACTTCCTCAGTGAACTCAGGGAGTCAGAGGCTTGGTCTTTGGGGCGCAGTCTCAGGTGGGCAGAGGGAGGGGCCCACGTCTTGTGGAGACTTGAGATGAGGACTAGAGGAGGCTGAGGGTCCCCAGGGGATGCATGTGTGGCCCTCCTGATAGCCCTGGGGGACCATAGGGCCTGGCATCCAGATGTAATGTCACTGATCCTGATGGGAGTGAAGTGAGGGCCTGGGTCAGGTGCCCGGGTTCAGGTCAGCAGAGTGAAGGAACCCAGCTGTGCTAGGAGTCAGCTAGAACCCTGAGGGGGGCTCTGGGACCCCACGACAATCCAGGTCATCATTGCTGTCAGCCCTGGGAGACCCTGGAAGGGTTGTGGGAGTGAGCCCCCTACTCCTGCTTGCCTCTCGGGGTCCTGGCTGGGGAGGGCCTGGTTCTAAGGGGAGCAAGGTCAGGGACAGAGGGTGGTGCTCAGACCTGCTGAGAGTCAAAGTGAAGAGCAGGAGGAGGGTTGAGGAATTCCGGGGCATCATCTCAGCTTGGGAAGCCCTGGGCATGGAGCCCTGATGTCGTGTCTGCAGACTCCCCCTGAGGGATCCCAGTGAAGTGATGGCCTTGGTGTGAGGACCCTGCCTCCGGTCAACACAAGGGGCATCCCCCGACCTGCCAGGGCTCAAGATGAGGACCTTGAGGGAGGACACAGGGAATCCCACAGGTCCCGGCACCTGCTGTCAGTCGGGGGTGACTCTCGTGGGGGCATGAGCTCGGGGTCTCAGAGACATTGAAGACTTGGCATAAGGGGCGGATTGGAGGGGAGATTCTTAGGCTTTGAAGGAGTTTAGGTGAGGACCCTCAGGGAGGACCGAGCAGACCCCTGCCCCTGTGCTCAGTGCTGGGAGGCCAGGCAGGACGTGAGGAGGAACTGAGGACCCGCAGGAGGCCGTGGGCAGTGTGGCCACATGTGGAGACCCTTAGTGCTTTCTGTTCAGACTCTGGTCTTGTTCTGAGTTTCCATGCAGGCTCCCAGAGGGGTGGGACCAGGTCGTGCCAGGATAAAGGTGAACACTACAAGGGAACCCTGAGGGGACCTCCCACCACACAACTGGGGGGACCTCACAGAGTCCACTCCTCGTACCATCCCAGAAGGCTCAGGGCTGTGCCACAGGATACCCCTGAGGTGCCCCTCCATTTCGGGGGATCCAGGAACCAGGAGGCAAAGGCAGAGGTCTGAGGACCATGTCCAGAGGTCAGAGAATAGAGGAGGTCCAGGCAGTGCCAGGAGTCAAGGTGAGGAGGGTGGCCTGAGTATGCACCAGGGGCTCCCCATCCCAGAACAGAGGGGAACCCACAAGGGCCTAATTCCCACAACTTGTCACACTGGAAATCTCGAGCTGTGTTGACTGCACCCTGGTGAGCCACCTCACTTCCTCCTTCAGGTAGCCAGGGGGCTGGCCACTCTGGAGGCACGCCCCTGTGAGATCTGAGAGCACCCCTAAAGGGGAGACCTGTAAGTGGCCTGTGTCAGACCGCCCAGGGTGCGTTTCTCAGCCGAGGCTGCTCACACCCCCTCTCTCCTCCAGGCAGGTGGTCCCCATCTGTCCCCCTGCCTCACTTCTGTCTGTGGTTTGATCCCAGGCATCATGCTCATGGTCAAGATGAGTGAGCTGAGCAAGCCAAGCAAGCCTGAGGAAAACCTTCAGGACCCAGGTGAGGCCCAGGGCCCGGAAGAGGTGCAGCTCTTGGGGACTGAGGCGGGGAAGGCTGCATCTGCCTTGGCCTCATCCCCTCTATCTCCTGCTCCACCCTTGTGGAGGCCTTGCCCCAGGAAACTCTTAATGAGATGGTGACAGGAACATGGTGACGTTCCTGCTCCTCAAGTATCGAGCCAAGGAGCTGACCTCCCAGATGGAAATGCTGGAGAAGGTCCTCAGGGATAACCAGGAACAGTTGTCGGTGGTCTTCAGCCAAGCCTCGGAGAGCCTGCAGCCAGTCTGTGGCATGGAACTGAAGGAGGTGGACCCCACGGAGCACATCTACATCATGGTCCCCACCCTCGGCCTCACCTGCGATGCAATGCCGAGCGGTGGGCAGAGCATGCCCAAGGCTTGCCTCCTGGTGCTGGTCCTCAGCCTGATCATGTGGAATGGAGACCGTGCCCCTGAGGAGGAGGTCTGGGGAGCACTTAGCAAATGGGGATGTTTGTTGGGAGGGAGCACTTTGTCTTTTGTGATACCAGAGAGCTGCTGACCCAAGTGTGGGTGTGGGAGGGGTACCTGGAGTACTGGCAGGTGCCTGACAACGACCCTGCTTGACACGAGTTCCTGTAGGGTCCCTGGGCCTATGCAGAGACCAGCAAGTAGGAAGTCATGGAGTATCTGCTCAGAGACAACCAAAGGTTTTCCAGGGCCTTCCCACCCCCATCTGCAGAGGCTGTGAGGGAGGAGGAATAGGAGCCCTGACCCATAAAAGTAGCCAGGCTGATCCTTCCCTCTGTGATTGAAGAGGGAGCGGTCAGCCTTCTCAGTAGTGATGGCCTGGGCCACTTGGGGGAACCCGGTGTGTAGCTTTGTGTTCCTTTTCTCTGTGATGACATGGAAAATCATCTCTGTTTTTTAGGAATTTTTCAAATGTGTTTTTTCAGCTTAAGCCTTAATAAACTTCAGTATCTAACTTTGTGAATTACATTCATCCCACATGTATTTGTACTTAGCCAGTTTAAGGACCAGAGTTTTGCTGTTTTGTAAAAGAGATTGGGAACTCTCCTATTTTATTTTGTGACCCTGAGCAAGATCATAAAGAATTGGAATTACAAATATTTTGGATATGTGAACTTACTTAGCAGTATATAGTTAGTGGAAAAATTGGAAAATAAAAAACAGTTGTAGTGAATTCTCACTTCTTATAGGTTTTGACTGTCCTTTTCTACGGCTAATCTGCATCTGTTTACTTGGATTTTGCCAGGTTGTTATTTAAGAAACTAGGAGAAAATTGATGAGATTAATAAGCCCCCTTCTCACTGGTTCATTTATTCCACAGAACTTCAGGAGGTGAGGTGTTAGGGCAGAGGGTGGAAGCTTCAGATCCGCAGAGGATGGACTCTCAAGACCCTGAAGCAGTATTGAGTAGACCTCCCTCCCACCTCTGTGGTCAGTGTTAGGAGGCCAGGCGGGATGTGAGGAGGAGGTGAGCACTGAGCATTTCCCAGCCTAGGACCTGCCGAAGGCCCTGGACAGGTGACACCACACGTGGGGGCCCTCAGTGCTTTCTGTTCAGACTCAGGTCTTGTTCTGAGTTTCCCTGCAGGCCCCCAAAGGGGAGGGACAAGGCCATGCCAGGGGAACAGTGGGCAGTACAAGGGAGTCCAGAGGGGACCAGCCACCCCATAACTGGGGGACCTCGCAGGGTTCACCCCTTTTACCAGCACAGAAGACTCAAGTCTGTGCCACAGTCTACCCCCTAGGTGCCCCCTCCATTTTTGATACAGGAGCTCCAGGAACCAAGAGGTGAAGGCGGAGGTCTGTGGCCCGTGTCCACAGGTCAGAGACCAGAGGAGGTCCAGGCAGTGCCAGGAGTCAAGGTGAGGACGGTGTCCTGAGTGTGCACCAGGGGCTTCCCATCCCAGCACAGAGGAGAGCCCACAAGGTCCTAATTCCCACAGCACGTCAGACCCAGAACCTCACTCTGTGCTGACTGCAACCTGGGGGGCCACCTCCCATCCTCCTTCAGGTAGCCAGGCGTCAGGCCAATCTGGAGGAGCTCCTCTATGAGGCCTGAGAGCACCTCTCAAGAGGAGACCTGTAAGTGGCCTGAGTCAGACCGCCCAGGCTGGGTTTCTCATATGAGGCCGCTCACAACCCCCCTCTCCTGCAGACCTGGGGTCCCCATCTGTCCCCCTGCCTCACTCCTGTCTGCAGTTCGACCCTGGTCATCATGCCTGGGATGCATGAGCTTTGCCAGCCTGGGAGAGTCTTTCAGGATCCAAGAGAGGATGAGGGTCTGATGGAGGCAAAGTTCACTTGGGGTGAGGAGGAGGAGGAGCAGATGAAGGAAAGAGATGCAGCTTCCTCCTCTCCCTGTCTCCCAGTCTGGGGCACCCTGGAGGAGGTGGCTGCTACTGCAACAACCAGTTTTCCCCAGAGCCCTCTAGGTGTCTGCCCCTCTCCCACTGCCATGGCTGCCAATCTTGGGAGCCAGTCTGAAGACCATGGCCTCAGCAGACAAGATGAAGTGCCAGACACCTCACGTGACCAGGAAGATGCAAAGTCCTTGCTCCAAGATGCACTATGGGTGAAGAAGAAAGAGCTGGTGTGATTCCTGCTCAGCAAGTATCTTGCCAAGGAGCCGATCACAAAGGCAGAAGTGCTGAATAGTGTCCTCAAAGATTACCAGGACTACTTCCTGGTGGTCCTCAGTCAAGCCTCAGAGTACCTGCAGCTGATCTTTGGTTTGGAGGTGAAGGAGGTGGATCAGAGTGAGCAGACCTATATCCTGGTCCCCACCTTGGGCCTCACCCTCAATGAGATGCTGAGGGATGGGCAGGGGTTGCCCAAGGCCGGCCTCCTGGTGGTGATCCTGTGCCTGATCACTGTGGAAGACAACCGTGCCCCTGAGGAGGAGGTCTGGGAAGCATTCAGCAGGATGGGGGTGTCCTGGGAGGGAGCACTACACGTATGGGGATCCCAGGGAGCTGCTGACCCAAGTGTGGGTGCGGGAGGGGTACCTGGAATACCGGTAGGTGCCTGACAACGGCCCTGCTCGATACAAGTTCCTGTGGGCTTCCTGGGCCTATGCAGAGACCAGCAAGTTTAAAGTCCTGGAGTATCTGGACAGAGTCGGTTGAAGGGGTCCCAGCTCCTTCCACCCCCTCTGCAGAGGCTGCGAGGGAGGAGGAATGGGGACTCTGAGCCAGAGCAGCAGCCAGGCTCCTTCCAGGCCCACATCCAGCAGCTTGTCCTGGGGGGTGCAGGAAGGGAGGTGATCCTTCCCTCTGTGATTGAAGAGGGGGCGGTCAGCCTTCTCAGCAGTGAGAGCCCGGGCCCACTGGGGGAACCCAGTGTGTGGCATCTTTGCGTTCCTGTTCTCTACAATGACACGGAGACTCATCTCTCTTTTCTTGAGGAATTTTTCAAATGTTATTCATTTTTATAGAAGACGATGCATCCCAGTATCTAACTGTGTCAGTGACATTGATCACCGTGTGTTTGTACCCAGCCAGTTCAAGAACAAGAGTTTTTTCTCTTTTGTAAAAGAGATTGGGAACGCTTCCATTTTATTCTGTGGTCCTGCACAAGATAACATGGAATTAGAATTAGAATGATTTTGGAAATGTGCATTTATTTAGCAGTGACATAGTTGGTGGAAGAATTAGAAAATAAAAAGTGATAGTACTGAATTTTTGCTTCTTATACTTGTTGTGTGTCATTTTGTACAGCTAAGGGATCTCTGTTCATTTGGATTTGCCCAGATTATCAAAGGAAGTGGCAAGTAATCTGAGCCAAGCAGCCCCTGCTCACTGGCTCATTTATTCTGAAGACCTTTATGGAGCCTTTGCTCCATGAAAAGCCCTGTGTTAGCAGTGGGGACACTGGGAGAAGCAGGACAGCCCCACACCTGGAGCAATGGTCTGAGAGCCACGGTCACATGAGGTTCGTCATGGGAGTGAGGGGAAATGAGACATTGCTGTAAGGTGTCCCTTTGGATCTTAGATAAACCCCAGAGAGATCTGTTTCTGGGGCAGGATGGAAGGGGTCCTGGCTGTTCTCGCATTTCTGCTGACCACAGGGATGGAGTAGGTGTTTTCTACCCAGTATCTGCTAGAAATCCTGCAGAACTCCTGTCACACTCCCTTGAAATGATGCCCAGAAATCCATGGGCTGACCCTCTCTTTCCTAGTCCCAGGGACCCAGATCTCAAGGTGTTAACTAGCTTTTAATTATCTTGATTTTCATTGGGCATTGTAATCAAAGACTCGGCATTTATTGGCACTGCAATGATGAAAATAAGGGTTGGGATGGAAGAACAGCTGGGACACAGGCAAAGAGTGGTTCCTGCTTCTATTTCCAAGAGCAGCTTGGGTCCTGCTGGAACACTCCTCCACACCCAAATTTCACAGGTCCTCTAACTGGAAATGGGGTTACTGGGTAGCTCAAACAATGAAGAAACTGCTTGTATTGTGGGAGAGCTGGGTTCAATTCCTGGGTCAGGAAGATTCCCCCTGGAGAAGAGCATGGCAACCCACTCAAGTATTCTTGCCTGGAGAATTCCATGGACAGAGGAGCCTGGCAGGCTACAGTCTATGGAGTTGCAGAACCAGACACGACTGAGTGACTAACACTATGTTCCACTATGGTCTAACTAGAAAAGTTTCTTAGTTTTATTTATGAAACATCCTATTGAGGTGCATATCCTCTGACCTGTCCTGGACCACAAAGCAGCCAACTCCACCTAGTGGAGGAGTGTCTGGGGGCAACAGTGTGAGAAATTCCTGCCTCATCATCACAGGGCTAACAGCCGCCAGGCCTTGAGCTCTGTATCGTCCCTCACATGTATCCTGCAGCCCAACACACGGGGCTCCTCACACCCACTCGCCTCCCAGATGAAGAACTGAGGCTACAGCCCTTGGGCATCTTCCCAGGACTGGGCTGGGGTGGGCTCAGAGCCCTGATCTCAATTCCTCTGGAGCCCCCACCCTGCCTGTCCACCCCAGGCTGTGGCCCTACCTTCCTGCCTTCCTCTTCTCAGTGCTACACGATGCCTCTGAGGTGACAAAATCAGGCCCATGGAAGGAAGGGGACAAGGGGAATCAGAAGCACTGTGGGGCTTCTCTGGGGTTTGCTGGGAGCTGACTCTGCCAGGGGCCTGCATCTCTGTCCAGTCCCAGCGCCTCCTGCCTGAGGGTGGTGCCCTGTCCCTGCTGCTGCCATGGGGCCTCCTGCCCAACTGCCAGGCTGACCAGCTCCTCTCCGAGCAGGAGAGATGGAGTGTTTGACTGAATGGCCTCAGAGATGGAGTGTTTGACTGAATGGCCCCAGTGCCCACTGGGATAAGGATGCTACAAGAGCCTCCTCTGATATGGGAGGGCAGATAACATGGGCAGAACCCCGAGGCTCCAGGTCTCCCCAGCCTCAGAGAGGAAGAAGAGCAGCTGGAAGATCTCTGAACTGGGGACACCAGAGTGGGGATGCCAAGCACAGGGACAAGAAAGCAAGGCTGAGAAAGGCAGGCCTTAGACATCATGAGGGCTTGTGTGTACACCACACGAGTGTCCCAAGCCACAGCTGACAAAGACCCCTCAGCTCCCAGCCCCATCTCTGCCCATGCTCTGCAAATCCCCCATCTTAGCCCAGGGCTGTTGAAGGCAGATCCATTTTAACCTGTCCGGCCTTGGCCCTGGGGCCACCCTGGACCAAATAACCCATTAGGTTACTGTCACCTCATTCGACTGCTGAGGAGGCACTGAGGGATAGAATGATAGCCCATGACTGCAGGGGACCTGAGCACACACACCTCCGTCCTCACTTTTTTCCTTGTACCTGGAGGAAGGGTCCCTGTTTACTGGAGGGGGGAGGGGAGGACCAGAGCCATAGGCCTGAACCTCAGCAGGGTCTCAGCACCTCACAAGGAGGCTCCATTTCACATGGCTATGAGGATGGGGACAAGGTCCCAGAGGAACCCAGCCCAGGGCCTCCCGGGCCTTTCCTTCCCCGAGCACAACAGAGCCACAGTTCTCACAGGCCCACGAGGCACCACGTAATCAGGCTCCTATCCTGGTGGCCTGCTCTCCTCGCCCCTAGATTCCCCCTGGTAGCCATGAAGGCCATCCTTCCATCCATGAAACATTCCAGTGTGTTCCTGCCTAAGAACTTTTGTAGGGTGTGAGGAGTCACATCATGTCCCTCAAGTCCTGGAGTCTCAATCCCAAGTACCTTGGTGTGACCTTACAGACAAAGAAAAGGTCTTCACAGAGCTGATGGAGATCAAGTGAGCTGATTAGGATGGACCCTCCTCTAACACGATGGCTGTCCCCATACATAGGACACCCTGAGAGACAGAGAGGCACATGGGAGAACTCACGATGAAGAGAAAAGAGGATCTCTCCAAGCCCAGACATGCACACCATGGCCAGCAAAGCCCCGGAAGTGAGGAGGGGGAAAGATGGGACAGACTCTCTCCACAGCCCTCATGAGAGCCAATGTCTGCTGACACCTTGACCTGGGCTGCCACTCAGTAGACAGCCCAGCCAGGTTCCTGACCTTTGGGGTGTCACCTCCCATGAGTCATTCACCCTAAAGCAAAAAAGGCTCCTTATGAGTCCCCCAATGATGCCACAAGTTTCTGATCAGCAGCTGAGTGTCTCCAGCTCCTGATCCAGGGGCCTTCCCAAGAGGTTCACTGGAAAACACGGTCAGGCCACTGCCAAGGGCCTTGAAAACACATGACCCCAAACCCAAAGACAGGTACAAAGTTTCCACAAGGTGAACACCAGCCCTTGTCGCTCTGCCCTCACAACTGTATTTAGGAGCCTGTCTTTGGACGTGCGGCCACCAGGCACCATGTCCAACACACATGCTTTGTGAGCCAAGGGACACTTTACAGCAGGACAAGGGTCACCTGCAAGGACAGACTGCTGTCTGTTTCTGGGCCTGCGGGCCTCTCTGCCTGCCGATGCTCAGCCCAGCCCCCGGGCTCCCCCATCACCCTCTGGACACTGTTCCAAAACAGGGAGTTTGGACCAGAACACAGAGGGAAAAACACTAACCGGTTTCCTAACAACACATTTTTCTCAAGCACCCAGACCCAGCAGGGCCAAAACGAGTGGCGATGCCATCTTTTCATAAAGGTCAAAGTCCTAGAGACTCTCGCTGAGTCCAGAGCAAAACCACATGAGAGGAGTACCAGACCCCGAACCCCCACTAAGTGGGCAGCACACCCCAGGGCGGGGCCGAATCAGACCAAACCAGACCGGCACGTACAGGGCACAGCTGTGACTGGATGGTGTCACCATGAGCTGGTCTCTCTGTCACCCTCCCCTCAACAGCCCAGCCTGGACAGGCCTCCCCCACAAAGGGGATCAGGTGCTTGAGGGTATCTACCTGGAAGATGTCTTTCCCGGCCCTCCCCGGGACAGGCTGCAGCAGCCAGCGGGGGTCGGCGAGCACAGTCAGGTACTTCTGTTGCAGGTTGGGTAGCAGGGCTTGATTCTCCAGCTCCTCCACCTCAATGGGTCCTAGGTTTTATGGGCACAGCAAAGTGTCCCCAGCGTCCATAAGACCTGTGTGCAAAGACAGGACACAGAAGGAGAGCAAGGTGATTCAAAGTCATTCCTGCTAGAGACTAAGACCGTATCACAGAGGGGACCCGGGGTGAACTGGGTCCTCTGTCTGAGCCTTTCAGATGGGCTCACCTCAGCAAAGGGAATTCGGGACAAGGCCAATCGAGGGACGGAGCGAAATGAAAGGGAGAGGCCTGGTGCTCCACGAACCCACCAGGCCACGGGCAGCTCTCAGGCTGCCCACTGCAGGCTGCAGGGACAGAGTAGGAGGGCCCCAGTGGGGAGCCTGTGGGCATCAGGTCCCCAGTCGACTCACCAGCAGAGAGGTGCTGCTGTGGGGCCTCACCCCTGGGGAGTCAGGGGACTTGCTCAGGCCCAGCTGCAGGTAGTGGGGTTGGGGAACCCAGGCTGGGTGTCGTGCTGCCTCTCATGGTCTCTGCCGGGCACACACACACACCCATGGACACACGCACACACACACACACACAGACAAGTGCCACGTGCAGACCTGGACCCACCTTTGCCTCAGAGCATAACCGGGACTGAGGCCCAGAGTGGTGGTCAGGCAACTTGTGCCACCATCTCCCAGGCCACGTACCCTTGCTGCCCCTCTGAAGAAACCCTAGCCCACCCCACCCCCACAAACTGGTTCAACAGAAAACAAATGAGCACAACCCAGCTGAGATCCAGGGAAGTGCCGGGGGCTGTCTAGGCAGCACGGGGAAGGGCTCTTGCCCCACGATCCTCACTTGCCCATGGTCACTCTGCAGCTGAACTGGTCCCCATCCCGCAGCAAGGCTCGGATCCAGGTGGGGCTCATCCCCAGCCTCTGCTCCAACAGCTCCCGCCAGGACATGTCCTCTCACTGCAGGTGCCTGATGTGGACGGCCAGGGTACATTGCTTGGTCTGCATAGCATAGGCCGGCACCGAGTTTCCAGGGTCTTGACACCACTTAAGACTAATTCTGCATAAGGCTGTCGGAAGGACAGACAGCCGAACTTCATCTCCCAGGGCTCCCAGGGCTCCCAGGGCTCCCACGGCCTCACGTGGCTGCAGAACACAGAACCACAAAGACCAAGAGCGTGACACAGAGGCCTCCAAGCTCACAGCCCTAGGCGGGACCTCAGCCTCACGTGCCCAAGCAACAGCCAAGCCTGCTGACACAGAGAGGAGGGTCACAGAGGGCTGGCTCTTTCCATCCATCACCACGTGGTCTGCTGACAGGGGGTGGTGACCCAGAGGACCTGGTCATCACATGCAGTCTGTGGGGAGGTCAGGAAGGAGGGCAGGACAGCAGAAGAGAGGTACAAGGTGAGTTCCAAGACAGAGAGTCTCAACACCCTTGGAGCACTGAGGAGGGAGTGTGGGTCCCCTGGCTTCACAGCCCAGTGGCCGGGCTCTGGTCCTCTCCCAGCACAGACAGGCACAGTCCTGGGTTTGGTTTCCCCCACCCCTGGCCCCCACTGCAGCCCTCAACTCCCCGGCCCCCATGCCTGCCCATGCTCTGCAGATCCCCCATCTTAGCCCAGGGCTTCTGAGGGCCGATTTGTGCTAACCAATCTGGCCTCAGCCCTGGGGCCACCCTGGACCTCAGACGGCCCTGCCAGGTGTCTTCCCCTCACCTTTGGAAGCCACCTTCCTCCCAACCCTTCCCACACCACGGTCTCCACTGTCAGCAGATGTCCCGGCCCCTGCCCGGAACCTAGAGAAAAAAACGGAAAGTAGGAACTTCTGGGACAGTTGTGCTCCATGTCCTTGCCAGGGCCTGGGACAGCACCTCGCAGGAATCACAGAATTCAAACCTCAAATAATCCACTAGGTTACTGTCACCTCATTCCACAGCTGAGGAGGTGCTGAGAGATAGAGATAGCCCATGACTGCAGGGGACCTGACCACATACACATCCATTCTCACTTGTTTCATTGTACTTGGAGCGGGGGGTCCCTGTTCACTGGATAGGGGTAGAGGCAGAGGAGCAGAGCCATGGGCCTGAACCTCAGCAGGATCTCAGCACCTCTCAGGGAGCCTCCGTTTCCATGTGGTTGTGAAGACAGGGACAAGGTCCCAGAGGAACCCATCCTAGGGCCTCCTGGGCCTTCCCTTCCCTGAGCACAGCAGAGCCACAGTTCTCACAGGCCCACGAGGCCCCATGTGATCTGGCTCCTGCCCTGGCAGCCTACTCTCCTCACTCCTGGATTCACCCCCGGTAGCTATGAAGGCCATCGTTCCATCCTTGGAACATCCCAGTGTGTTCCTACCTCAGAACCTTTGTAGGGTGTGAGGAATACATTGCATTCCCTCAAATCCAGGTGCTGGAGTCTCAATCCCGAGTACCTCGGTGTGACCTTACAGACAAAGGAAAGGTCTTCACAGAGCTGATGGAGGTCCAGTGAGCTCATTAGGATGGACCCTCCTCTAACAGAATGGCTGTCCCCATACAAAGGACACATTTAGAGACAGACAGGTACACAGGAGAACTGGGGTGAAGAGGAAGGTGCAGCTCTTCAAGCCCAGACACACATACCATGGCCAGCAATGCACCCGGAAGTGAGGGGGAGAGATGGGACAGACTCTCACCACAGCCCTCACGAGCACCAACATCAGCCGACACCTCAACCTCGGCTGCCGGCCTCCTGAACCAACACAGTTGTAGTGTGAGCCACCCAATGCAATCCTGACATGATTGCTGGCAAATGAAGACAGAAGGTCAGCCCTGTCTGTACATCTCTCTGCAGGGGCAGACGGGGAGTTGGGGGATGACTTCTCCACTCCCAGCATCTCAGGCACACTCCTCCATGTCTGCACATCTTCATGTGTCTGTTTTCACCTCCCAGTGTCGGGGGTCCCACAAGTTACTGACTCTTCCTTCCTGATGGAAGGGAAGGGAAAACTCATTGTGCCAATACAACCACTTGACGTGACCACACACTCACTGACTGAAGAACCATAGAGGAAGATGCCCGGGGTATAGGGCACACACCCGAGGTGCTGACACATGCCAGCAAATGCCCTTCTGCAAAGGATCCGCAGTGTCCACTCCCCCAACCGCAGTCAAGTGTGCCATGTCCTCCACACTGGCTGGCCCCGAGCATCATCATCCCACTGAACCTTTACCTGCTGGGTGACAAAGGGTCACCCTCTTCACTGGGTGAACATATCACAATGTTCCCTCCAGCCTCACACCTCTTGTCCTGATACACAGGCACTATAAGTTCGAGTATTCCTGGAAGCTATTTCAATACAGGATGGCTAGGAATAACTTGAATGTGTACAGAACTGGTTGGGAGCTCCTAAAATATGTTTCTCGAAATCCAAACTACTTTCTCCTGATTTAATCTCCCCTTAGCCAGATTCCCAATATGCCCATGGTCACTGTATAGCCACCCAATACAAAAGCAAGAGGGATGGTGGCAGCAGAATGGACACAGAGATGCCCTGAGCCAACTGTGGCTAAACCACCTTTTGTTGATTTTACAAACCAGACGACTGGCATATACCATAATGCTAGGGCCTCTTCCAGACCTGGAAATGCCAATGACTCTGAAGCTTAATCTTAAACTTCATTAGCTTTGCTGTTCATCTCTGTCTGGTCCAGAGACTTACAGAAGGGAAACCAAACACTGAGAAAAGGCTTGTGACTCAGACAACAAGGCAGAAGGGAGGAGGGTGTCTAACCAGAAGCAAGGATAAGGCAATCAGGACGGATTCCAGATAACCAGAATGCAAAAGTACCCGGGAGTTGGACTTCCTTGGTGGTCCAGTGGTTAGACTCTTTGCTTCCACTGCAGGGAAATGGGTTCGATCCCTGGCCAGGGAACTAAGATTCCACATGCCTCACATCGGGGCCAAAAGAAATAAGTAAAATTTTAAAAGTCATCTACATTTACTGAGGGCTCAAAAAATTAAAAAAAACCTGGGAATGAGTGACTAGCATGTGACCTAAGGAATAGAATGACAGCCTGAGCTGGGACAACACACAAGGACCCAATGTATGGAGCTGTCTTTCCTCCATGGCTGAGGTGAGAAACCAGGCATGATGTTGGGTAGACACTGAGTGGTAGGAAGAGGAAGCAGTTCAGGGAGGCGGGCTTCTTGAGCCAGCATCAGAGAAGAACCATGCTGAGCCAGCACAGAATCAAGTCA
Organism: Bos grunniens; assembly: GCF_055505025.1. Lineage (NCBI taxonomy): Eukaryota > Metazoa > Chordata > Mammalia > Artiodactyla > Bovidae > Bos > Bos grunniens. Next base: position 112,138,792 of record NC_141194.1, on the reverse strand, counting down.
AGCAACGCAGAAACCAAAAAGACAAAGACAAAGACAACCCTCTGAGTCTGTCAACACTGAATTCCCGGATGGTACAGTCATAGCATCCAGTGTGTGCTGAGCTTGAAATGACCTCTAATGTCCCATGTTCCAGGCCCCACCCTCTATGGGGACAGGGAGCAGGTCACAAGTGCTAGAGTCAGGACTGGTCTCTGGGGATGGACTCCTGTCTCGCTACCATCCACACCCCACGCACTCTGCAGTGTGCCACTCAGAGCCCACCTTCCTCTTCTCACAGGGAGAGGCATCCTCGCACTTCAGATGTTTCTACAGGGAGTGGTCCTGCGTCCAATGAGATTACTGACATACTTGCCTTGCTTACCTGCCTTGCACACACTGATGCCTGGGCAGGGCCCATCTCATCACCTGCTGAATCCAGAGTGGTACAGCAGAGTTGATGAGTGCCAAGTGACTCGAAGCCAATAGCCAGCACCTAGTAAGTGTCTCCTCTGGCACAGGCAGCTCTGGGGACAGTACCAAGGTAAGTAGAGTGGGGTCTTTATCCTCAGAGGGCTTGCAGTCTAGCTGGGGTAACAGTGCATGCACACATGCACGCACATGCACACACAAACAGAAACTATTCAAGGTAACTTTGCACCAAAAGAATACTATAGACAGAGTTCTGAAAGGTTCCATGTGAATGTGTGCACACACACACACAGAAACCACCCAAACTAACCTTATACACACACACACACACACACACACACACACACACCAGAAACTGCCCAAGGTAACCTTGCACAAAAAGAGTACTATAGAGAGGGCTTTGGAATGTTGCACACAAACATACACACACACACACACACACACACAAATCACCCAAATTATCCTTTCACAAAAAGAGTACTACAGAGAGGCTTCTGGAAGTTGTGGGGAGGAAGGAACAGTCCAGAAGTCAGCCTCAGATGCTTCAGGAGGACACAGGAAGCAAGGAGAGAGGGATCTGCCAAAGCAGCAGTGTGAAGGGCTGGGCACGCTGGGAGCAGGCTGTGGGAGTGGAGGCGAGTCCATGACCATCGGGGAGACAGGGGGAAGTGCTGCTGCGAGGAAGGGAGGAAGGCCCGTGGTGGGGGTCGGAGCCCTGAGAAGTGTGGAGAACGACAGCTGAGCCTGGGCCCAGAACTGTTTTCATTGACCTCATTTGACAGACGGGCAAGATGAGGCCAGAGAGCTGCAGGCACTCGAACACCAAGTTGTGGGAGTCAGGGGTTGCCTTGGGGAAAGCTGTATTTTAGGATTTGTGCTTATGCTACCAGGGTGGCCTGGGTCACAGGGGCCAAAGAACAATTAGTAGTCTGCCCGTGTCATGTCAGCAAAGGCCCTGGGTTTAAGAGAGCTTAGGAAGTACTGGACAAGCAGGGTATTCCTCCAGACACTTCTTCTTAAGGATTCTATCTGAGGCTCCTGTACTCCTAACTGCTGATTTTATGCCAGGGGGAACTGAGTGGGAGAGAGGTGGCTGGAAAAAAAGACTCTCATGCTTCATCAAAGGTGTGCAAGGAAGACTCAGGCACAGGCCCTCCACATGTACCTGCGGTGACCCAAACGCTCTGGGGATGTGACGGGAAGGCAATGCACTCTGGATCGGTACCCCAGACACACACTGAGCTCTATGAACCCCAGCAACCATCCCTGGCATCCCTCCTCAGAGATTCCAGATTCTAGGAGCTGCGCCTTTCTGTCCACCTGTCTGGGGCTTGTCAGCAAGTTCCCCATCTTCTCCACCCTTGTAGACCCAATGCCAGGCACCAAAGAGGTGCTCACACACCAGAGAGTGAGGGGATTAATGAAGGAAAGAAGGTGACCGGTGGCCACTGACAGAGCTATTGATGGACCAGTCGCCATACTGTCAGCGTCTGGAGGAGGGGGTGGTTGGGTACACTCTGTCTGGGTTTCCCAGGTGCCTGATGCTAAAGAAGCCCATTGACAAGTCCTGGGAACACACATCCCCAAGACTGTTCTTTTCACTGACTAACCACCTAAGGAACACCTCTGTGTTTGGATCCAGCCTCCCTGGTGTTCAGTCTCAATTGCTTCCTCAGATGGTGCACATGCCACCTCCACCCCATGGGAAAGTGGTCATCCTTCTTAATGAAGGGCTCTGGCAATGCCACCGAGCACACACTGTTCTCCTGCCATATTCCACAAAGGATACCTGACATTTCAACACACTGGCTACTCTAGCAACTGGGCTTTTGTCTCCTTGCTACTTTAGCCATGATGTTACCGAATTGAAACAAAGACTGACAAGCAAAGCCCTATGATCTGTCAAAGCAGCCGGTCTTCTAGACACACACCAGAGGAGTCCCAACAGAGTGCTAAAGACAGGACAGTCTACCAACTCTGAACCTGGAACACTCAACTCAGCAATGGACAGAAAGGGTGGAGGCCACTTACATGAAGGTATCTTTCTAGATGCCACATCATTAAGATTATCAAGAAAGCACATGGATGCCAGACACACCAACAGCTGTCCACAATTCTGAACCTTCATTTAGACATACAGTGTGGAGACAGGCCTCAGCCAGGGTCTGAAAGCAGGTCACTTGTTTCTGTCAGAAGTTCCCTTTGAAAAGTGTCCATTAGCTTACCTTGTGGCTCAGATGGTAAAGAATCTGCCTGCAATGCAGAAGACCCAGGTTTGATCCCTGGGTCGGGAAGATCCCCTGGAGAAAGGAATGGCTATCCACTCCAGTATTCTTGCCTGGGAAATTACATGGTTAGAGAATCCTGGTGGATAACAGTCCATGGGGTTGCAAAGTTGGACACAACTCATTGACTAACGCTTTCGCTATGATCCAGACTACAACCAAACCACAGTGGAACTCTTCTTGACAAAGTTAAACAGCTTCTTAACCCAAATTGTGTTCTTCAGAAAATATTTTACAGATGTTTCAGACACTCGCAGTTGAGAAACAAATACTTTCTGTCTCCTTCATATCCCAGGTCATTTTCCAGATTTGTATACTTGAGGATGTTGCCCTTAATAGACACATTCATTCAACACAGATTTTTATTTTATGACACAATCAGAATAACAGTAAGAAGTCCGAATCAAAGGATGTGAAAAGTCAAAGGCAGTCTGTGATCAGACCCTTGCTTTGCAAAATGTTATCCCCAGACCAGACACTTAGGCATCAATTGGGATCTGATCAGAAGCACAGAATCTCAGGTCCACCTCAGAACATGTGAATCAGAAGCCACATTCCACAAGATCACTGAGGGATCTGAATTCACACCAAAATCTCAGATCTAGTTTTCAAACTGTGTTCTCTGGCACATTTTGGGGGCCTCTATGAGGAGTGGGCCAGGAAGAGATTAGGAAGAAGGGGGCTGGGGAGCAGGCCTCGCTTCAGCTGAGCAGCCTGCCTCTGATCTGTTTGGGAGGCTGAACCCCACACCACCTGCCAGCCAGATATCCCATGGACACAAAGGTTGGAGAATCCCTGTTCTGGACCAACCATCTCATTTTCTACATGCACAACTGACAACTTCCAGATAGCATAAGGGAATGTCACCAAGGTCACATTAGAGTCCCTTGAACACTGTTAGAGGATTCTGAAATTTACCAAGTCTGGGAATCAAGAAAAGTCTTCATAGGCAGTGTGGCTGGAATAACCTCCCAACTGCAGAAGTAGAAGCAAAGACAGACCCTCAGCCCCAGTGGGAGACATCATGACGTCCAAGGCTGTGCCCTGGAAAAGCCCTGTGTCACGAGCATCATCTTGTGCTACCTGGTTTTCAACAGAGGAGAGACACCCAGAGATAGCAAGTGCCAAGGCTATACAGCAGGAGAAGAGCTGATGTCCAAACCCAGGTCCCTGGATCCAAAAGCCCAGGCTCTGGATTATGTCATTCACATCATGAGCACAAATAGGCAGCCCCTCTGTGTGCCCTATGCACTGGCCCAGCCTATGAGCTACATGGACACACATCCACTCAAAAAAGGAGCCATCCACCCTCACGGACCCATGGGATACAAACAATGGGCTTCTGTGCCAATGCCTGGGCTCCTGCTATAGGCTCAAGGCACGGAACATGCAAATTCAGTTGCTATATCTTTGTGGTAATGAGAGTTAAGAATCCATTTTAATATCCATTGCTATGTATCTGACATCTCCATGCCTTGGGAAAGTTAAAAGGATTAAGAAGGCAGAAATGGTCAGAGGAGGAAAAGGAAATGAAATACTTTACTATGTATTACATATTAGGTTTAGCACCTCATTTTTACATTCACACCCTCCAAGCACTGCCTGGAGCTTTCTGCCATGGAAGCTCTTATTGCTAACCACGTTTAATTAAAACTGAAGCTGCAAAAAAAAAAAAAAAAAAAAAAAGACAATCCAATCAAAAAATGGTCAGAACACCTGAATAGACATTTCTCCAAAGAAGACACAGAGGGCCAAAAGGCACATGAAAAGATGCTCAATGTTCTTAATTATCAGACAAATGCAAATAAAAACTCCAATGAAGTATCATCTTACACTGGAAAGAATGGCCATCATCAAAAAACCTACAAAGACTAAATGCTGGAGAGGGTGCATAGAAAAGGGAACCCTTGTACACTGTTGGTGGAAAAGTAAATTGGTATACTCAATGTGAAGAACAGTATGGAGGTTCCTCAAACAACTACAAACAGAACTACCATATGATCCAGCAATCCCACTCCTGGATATATAACTGGAAAGGAAAAAACTCTAGTTTGAGAAGATACATGCATCCCAATGTTCATTGCAGCACTATTTATAATAGCCAAGATATGGAAGCAATGTAAATGTCCATCAAAAGATAAACAAGATAAAGAAGATGTGGTATACACACACACACACACACACACACACACACACACAGAGGAATACTACTCAGTCATGAAAAATAATGAAGTAATACCATTTGCAGAAACATGAGTGGACGTAGAGATTATCATACCGAGTGGAGTATGTCAGAAAGAGAAAGACAAATGTCCTATGATATTAATTATATGTGGAATCTAAAAAGATGATACAAATGAAATTATTTGCAAAGCAGAAACAGACTCAGAGAATAAACTTTTTATTACCAAAGGGGAAAATCAGGGGAAGGGATAAGTTAGGAGTTTGGGATTAACAGATACACTCTACTATGTATAAAACAGTAGTACTGTGGTGCTGGAGAAGAGTCTTGAGAGTCCCTTGGACAGCAAGGAGACCAAGTCAGTCAATTCTACAGAAATCAACCCTGAACACCCATTGGAAGGACTGAAGCTGAAGCTCCAATATTTTGGCCACCTGATGTGAAGAGCCAACTTACTGGGAAAGACCCTGATGCTGGGAAAGACTGAAGACAGAAGGAAAAGAGGGTGCTAGAGGATGAGATGATTGGATGGCATCACTGACTCAATGGACATGAGTTTGAGCAAAGTCTGGGAGAGAATGAAAGACAGGGAAGCCTGGTATGCTGCAGTCCATGGGGTCACAAAGTTGAACATGACTGAGCGACTGAACAAAAATGTATAAAATACATAATTAAGGTCCTACTGTATAGAACAGGGAACTATAATCAATATATACAATAACCTATAATGGAAAAGAATCTGAAAGTATTTATATAGTGAATCACCTTGATGTACACCAGAAACGATGGGCACAACATTGTTAATCAACTATGTGAAAGTGAGGGAGAGTCACTCAGTGGTGTCCAACTCTTTGTGATGCCATGAACTCTACAATATACAGTTCATGGAATTCCCAGGCCAGAACAATGGAGTGGGTAGCCTTTACCTTCTCCAGGGGATCTTTCCGACCCAGGAATCGAACTGGGGTCTCTTGCATTGCAAGCGGATTCTTTACCAACTGAGTTATGAGGGAAGTCCTGACTATACTTCAATTTAAAAAAAAAAGTGAAGTTGGAAGAGCTGGCCAGCAGATGGCACAACGAGCAAGCAGCACATTACTGTCAAACTCTAGTTTCATTTCAGACGCGAAGCTGGCCCCTTTCCTAAAGCCTCCTCCAGGTGCCATTTGGGAACACTAGGTGGGCAATACAGCAGGCCAAGGCCAGCCTCCCATATCATCTTGTCTTCACTGCCTGCACTACTCCTTCAAAGGCAGTAAGCGAGGGGCCCACACTGCCAAACTCCTCCTGGAGCTTGAAGCTGCCACAGTTCAGGCCACTGGGGAGCTGGTCTGGGCAAACCTGCACCACGTCTTCCTTCTCTGCACAATGCATCAGCAGCAGCCACTCTGCTCAGCCTGGGGGACACTGGGTGCCACAGGGGGCAAATCAACCTTCTGCCGGGAGCCAGGAGAATCTGGGCCCAACGCCCTCACCTGTGTGTGTGTTTGGTCGCTAAGTTGTGTCCTACTCTTTGTGATCCCATGGACTGCAGCATGCCAGGCTCTCCTGTCCTTCACCATCTCCCAGTTTGCTCAAATTCACGCACTCACCTGGGCGCCCCTCGTGTATCTGCAGCCTGACCCTGTATATGGGAGGCACACAAAGCTTTGTCCAATCACTGTCTAACCAAATGACTGAATCAATGAATTCTTCTCAGGCAGAGAGGCAATTTAGAGTTGGTGATGGTATCTAACCATCTCCCGACAATAACTCTCAGAACATAAAGACCTAATGTCATATCTCTAAACCTCTTTCTGGATTCAAGAACAAGAATTGGAGACCTCATCACAAGCCAGGAGAAGTCAGCCTGTGAAGAAGGTGCCCATGCCCAGTTCAACGAGGACAGGCACCAGCTGCCAGAGCCACTCATCCTGGAAAGAGCCATGCCGGTCGCCTGACTCACCTGTGCACCCCTCGTCTATCTGCTGCCTGACCCTGTGTATGGGAGGCACACAAAGCTTTGTCCAATCACTGTCTAACCAAATGACTGAATCAATGAATTCTTCTCAGGCAGAGAGGCCATGGCTTGCCTTTAAAACTGCAAGTGAGAGCATTGATCAACTGTACACAGGGCAAAGGCCAGATGACTCAGAGTCGCCCGAGTGGGACCCAGGCTAGTCTCTCAGGCCCTTTCCCATGACCTTGATCCAGCTACACACCTGGGCTCAGTTCCCTCCATGGGTCTGACCCTTCTGGGGGCCCTTCCCCCATTTCCCAGCCAAGGAGACCCTCTTCACTATGAGACCCAGCCCAGATGACACTCCCATCTAAAAAGCCCTTGATGTGAGTCAGTGGTTGGTTCCCCACTCTTTATCCTCCCCAACCTCTGCCTCGTTTCAGGCTCTGCACTTTACAGATCTGCCTGGAAGATGTGCTCCAGCCTCCCCACCCCCCAGCCCTGAGTGATGCAGGGGTGAGTGGACACCTGATGTCCTGCACAGTGGAGGAGCCTCTTGCAGGATGGGTGTCTTGGAATTGAATGCACTTTGCCTCGTGAAGTCTGGCACCCAGACCTGCCCTCTCCCATCAGGCTGTGCTTACACCAGGTCTAGCTGATGGCCAGGTGGCCAGTGCACTGGAAGCAGTTGTCCTGCCCTACCCAGCAGTTGTCTGATGCGAAAGATGCCAAGAGCCCCTCCCACCAGGCTGCGAGCAGGGCAGAGCGTGGCGCCACCCAGGCAAAGCCCTTGGCGTCCTGTGTGTACACACAGCCACCGCTCAGGCACCAATTCCTTTTGTCAGTTCTCCTGCTTGGTCAGTAGTGATCATGGGCCTCAGGAACTGTGAGGGCCTGACCACGAGGGCCCACTGTGGACACTTCCAATACCTGTCTGTGCTCTGCACCTCCCGACGGACTGGCAGGAACAGTCAGGTAAACACTGCAGGTGAAGGGATGCCCTGCCCACCTCTGCCTGCTCCCTGTCCCCTTGGTGGTGAGTCCCCAGCCAGCCTCCAGCACCAACTCCCCCCCACCCCACCCCCAGGAATAGCCTCATGAAGGACCCATCCCAAGGAGGCTGGCTCTGGAGTGGTCTGAGGAGAGGTGGCGAGATGAGGCCTTGGTACAGGTTTGACATCCCCTGCCCCACTGATTATGAGGACCCATCCTGTGCGCTCAGCCCTGGGCTCAAGGCCACAGCCCAGCTGCTAGAACTTTCATTGGGCTGGCAGTGGGAGGGGAATTCCCTGGCAAGTGAGAAGATCCAGGAGTGTGGGACAAGGGGGAAATAGAGGGAAGTGACTTCTTTGCTCTGCTGTCCACAGGGGGCTGAGCAGCTCAGGGTGAAGAACAGTGAGAACTGGGGGCGGGGGAGCCAGGGTCTCCCCGGTATCTGACAAAGCTTCAGACAGTGGACAAACATCAGCCCAGGATTCTACAGGATTGGCTGAACATCAAAGACACTGAACGTTCCACTAAGGCAGGCCTGACCCACTGGCATCAAAGGTCCTCTTGGGAAAACCTGCATCCCTGACATGAAGGCCAGGGAGACTGGGAGGCAGGCCCCTGAAGACCAGGACTACCCAGACATCTCTGAACTTCTGAACCTACAGCAGCAGCCCATCCCCCCACCGGATAAAGAGCTGGTGCCCTCCCACCCCCACCCGCAAGGGAGCAAACGGGACTGGAGCCCTCCCTCCCAGGAAGCAGGGGAGCTCGCCGCCCTGAGTTGTGGCAGGACCCACAGCACTACCAGCAGGAGAACCAAGGAACCATGAGAAGAGGTGGTCACCTACTGCTCGGCCACCAAGCAGAGCGAAGTCACCACACAACACAGGCCAGGCTCGCCGGGCCTCATGATGGAGGAGACGGACGACACTCCTCACTCCCTTTCCCCACTGCCCAGGGATTGCAGCAGAGTTTGCAGGGTCGCACTGAGTGGCCAGGAGCCAGGGGCCATGATGAGGGCTGCCGCCGCCCAGAAGACCGGACCCACAGAGCAGGGCAGGTGGTCAGTACAACATGGCCTCCTGGGGGCTCAATGGATGGGCAACAGATTAAGGTACGCTCCAAAATGACACTGAGGCCAAGGGCAGCCACCCCAGTAAACAGGTCAAGATTCCTCATCCAGGTTCGGCCCCCAAGCCAATTCTCAGATCTGGAACCGAGGAACAGGGATAGGGTGGGCCTCCGGGGGAAGGACGCTGCAGCACCACAGCAGACAAACAAGGGAATGACCCCAGCCCTTCAGGGACCTCAGGCTCTTGGTCAGTGACCCCATGTAGGGAGGTGGGACCTTCAGAGGGGTGGATGTTGCCAGATACAGGGTCAACTTGACACTGACGTGACAGTCCCGGTTAACTCTGACTCTGCATTCACTTTGGGAGGACCCCCTGGGCTGGGCTTTCTGAGCAGAGGGGGTCAAGGGGCAAGGGACACAAGGCCAGTCCCAAGGAATCATCAGTCAGTCTTGATTTTTTGTGTTTCAGATTTTCTCTCTTCTCTTTGCAGGCTAGCGACAGACTCAGTATTCGCCTCGTCTCGGAGCAGTAAGTGCCCCAGTGGTAAGTGCCCCACTGGGGACTGCAGTCCATCCCCAGGCTTGGCACCTGGGGCGAGCAGTCCCTGAGGAGACACTGCCCTGGAGTCCAGCACTCTGCCTGTGAGAGAGGGCTCCTTCACGTCCGTGTCAGTCCCTTGGTCCCTGCCTAGCTTCAGTTCCAGGCCTTGGACTCCCACAGGACAAGCCCAGGTGTAGCCGTGTAGCTCTGGGACATCAGCCTTCCTTCTGGGACTGGACAAAAGCCTTGGGTGGGGGGGCGCGGTCCAGACTTGTGCACAGCAGCCACAGCCTGGGAGGAAGAGGGGGGCAAAGGCAGGCTGCAAGAAGACGCAGGGCGCCCCAGAACTCCCAGATGAGAGCACCTGACACTCGGGCGGACGGAGAAAGGATGTTATGGTCCTGCCTGGAAGGAGGACAGTAGGTGGTCAGGACAAGAGGAGCGGTGGTCCAGGGGCAGAACTGCATGAGAAAGTGTTGGGTCCCGGATGAGCTCTGTGCACAGTGCATGGCCAGCACAGCCACCCAGAGTGCTGGGCGACGAGGAAGGAGACCTAGGACCACCGGAAGCCCCACCAGGGCACCATGGACACGTTGGGGCTGAAACAGGAGAGGGCTCGGCTATGCTTTCCATCCGGGGCAGATGAGGACAAACGTGCATGCAGGGTGACACAGAACCATGGTATGTGAAACACCGGTGGGAGGAGGAGAGACAGGAGGGGTTCAGGCTGGTGGGGGCGCCTAGGCTGACAGCACCGGCCCCAGGCCATGCAGTCTGAGCTCAGATAGTAGCATCGGGGACAGGAAGAGGAGCATTTACTCTGATCAGGCAGTTGGGAGGCAGGGACACAGCAGGGAGGGTGGCGGTCAGGAGCAGAGTTAGGTGGCTGTCCTGAGTGGGCTGAGCCCCCAGACGAGAGGAAGAGGTTCGGGCCCTGTGGGGCAGGTTGTCTTGGGGGCCCGGATCTGGGTTCTGGGTTCACCACTTCTCCAAAGCTTCCTCTGAATCCACATTTGAATCTGGGTGACATCAGGGGGATGCCCTGCTGTGGGCTCTCCATCAGTGGATGGGGCGAGTGGAGCTGCACATGGCTTGTTGGAACTCTGACTATCCATGGAGCCAGTCTAGTTCAGGAGCATTCTCTACCCAAGCAGTGAATGGTCAGGGCAGAAGGGCCTCAGAGCAGGGTGGTAGTGCCCAATAAATACTGTCTGGAGATTCTAGAATCTGGATCTTGGGCCAGGCAGCCAATTAAGTGGTCCACTTCCTTACTTGTCTCATGATGTCACAGAGGTGATGTGGAGAGGCAGCCCTGGCCCAGTGTGGGGGAGGGGGTCTGGGGACAGAGATGTGATCCCCAGCTTGTCTCTCATCTGAAAGTACAGAAAAGTATGTTTCAGGTTGCCTGCAAAGGCTCCCATCTGCTGCCATGCGCCTTGTTTCAGGGGGCCAGGCTCTAGATGGGTTGACAAACATGCCCCTGGCTCCACCCCTACCCTACCAAATACCAAGGCTCTGGGTATCCCTCTTGCACCCACACTTGGGTCAGCAGCTCTCTGGGCTCCCCAAAGACACAGTGCGCACTCCCAACATACACCCCCATCCTGCTGAGTGCTCCCAAGACTGCCTCCTCAGGGGCCAGGTCTTCATTTTGCATGATCAGGCTGAGGACCAGCACCAGGAGGCTGGCCTTGGGCAGGCTCTGCCCACTGCTCAGCATCTCATCACAGGTGAGGCCCAGGGTGGGGACCATGATGTAGGTGTGCTCCCCGGGGTCCAACTCCTTCACCTCCATGCCAATGACCACCTGTAGGCACTCTGAGGCTTGACTGAAGACCACCAGGAAGTGCTCCTGGTTATCCTTGAGGACCTTCTTCAGCATTTCCGCTTGGGAGGTCAGCTGTTTGGCCAGATACTTGAGGAGAAAGAACTTCATCAGGTTAGCCACCATCTCATTCAGAGCTTCCTGGGGCAAGGCCTCTGCAAGGGCAGAGCAGGAGACTGTGGGGGAGGAGGCTGAGGGGGATGCAGCCTCCCCCGCCTCAGCCCCAAAGAGCTGCGCCTCCACAGGGCCCTGGGCCTTGCCTGGGTCCTGAAGGTCTTCCTCGAGCTTGCTCAGCTCAATCATCTTGACCATGAGCATGATGCCTGTGATCAAACCACAGAGTGAGGCATGGCGGCAAATGGGGACAGATGAGGACCACAGGCCTGGATGGTGGATAGAGGGGCTGTGAATGGCCTCACCTGAGAACTGCACCCTGGGCAGCCACAGGCCACTTGCAGGTCTCCTCTTGAAAGGTGCTCTCAGACCTCACAGGGGCATGCCTCTGGAATGGCCAGTCCCCTGGCTATCTGAAGGAGGAAGTGAGGTGGCTCCCTAGGGTGTGGTCAGCACAGCCCGAGATTTCTGGGACTGACAAGGTAAGGGGATTAGGCCCTTGTGGGGCCCCCTCTGTTCTGGGATGGGGAGCCCTTGGTGTACACTCAGGGCACCCTCCTCACCTTGACTCCTGGCACTGCCTGGACCTCCTCTGCTCTCCGAACTCAGGACCTGGGCCTCAGATGTCTGCCTTCACCTCCTGGTTCCTGCAGCTCCTGTGAGAGAAATGGAGGGGGCACCTCGGTGGTATCCTGTGGCACAGCCCTGAGCATTCTCTGACGGTACGAGGGGTGGACTCTGTGAGGTCCCCTCAGTTGTGTGGTGGGAGGTCCCCTCAGGGCTCCCTTGTAGTGCTCACCTTTCCCCCAGCACAACCTGGTCCCTCCCCTCTGGGGGCCTTCAGGAAAACTCAGAACAAGACCTGAGACTGAACAGAAAGCGCTGAGGGGCCCCACATGTGGCAGCACCTGCCCAGGGTCTCCTGCAGCTTCTAGGCTGGGGAGATGTTCGGTCCTCAGCTCCTACTCATGTCCTGCCTGGCCTCCCAGCACTGACCACAGGGGCGGGGGTCTGCTCAGTCCTCCATTGGGGTTGGAGAGTCCAGCTTCTGCTGACCTGAAGCCTCCGCCCTCTGCCTGAAAAACCTCACCTCCCGAGGTCCCTAAGCCAGAGGTCAAGAAACTGCTCACCCCACTCTAGGCCGTCCAAGACCCTCTTGCAAGGGCCAAGATCCCTCCCTGTTGGGGTCTAAGCACCTCAGTCCTTCCTTGCATGGAGCCTAGACTCCAGACAAGACCTGGAAGTGTACTGTCTGCCATTTGCAGGTTCCGTTGCTATCAGCAGGTCCCCAGTCTCTCTGACAGGGATGTCAGGCAATGCGGCACGAGGACGTCCTGCCCGGGGACTACCAGGGTTGCCTCTGGTCTGAGATCTGGCTACCCTCAGCCCTCCCTCAGGGTCCTCACCTTGACTTCTGGTAGGACCTGGGCTCTGTCCTCTCCCCACCGTAGTCCCTGCTCCTCACACCAGGTCCCCAGTCTCACAGAACTGGATGTCAGGAAATCAGGACAGACCTAGTGTGCTCTTCTCACCCTGAGGGCTCCCAGGGCTGATGGAAGGGACAGGGATCTGTGGGGTTCCATCAGCCTTACCTTGGGATCCCTAGAATCTCCACTTGAGGTCCCTTCATTCTTCCCTCAGGGACCTCACCTTATCTCCAGGTAGGACTTCAGATTCTTTCCTCTCCCCTCCCCTACTAATGCCCCAACCCTCATACCAGGACCCCAGTCTTTCTGAGATTCGGATGTCAGTAAGTCTGCTCTCTATACTAGGACACCAGTCTGAAATCCGGATTTAAGAAGTCAGACCCCTGTACCAGGTTCCCCAGTCTCTCTGAGACCCAGATGTCAGGAAATGCAGCATGTGCTCATCTGCCCTATATCCTCCCAGAGCCCACTGTGCTCTTGGGTCCAGGGTCCCCTAAATCCTCCCTCAGAGTCCTCACCTTGACTCTCAAAAGAACTAAGATCTTTCCCTCTGCCCATCTGAGGCCCTGCCCCTTCTGCTGCTGCTTCTGCTGCTGCTGCTAAGTCACTTCAGTCGTGTCCGACTCTGTGCGACCCCATAGATGGCAGCCCACCAGGCTCCCCCGTCCCTGGGATTCTCCAGGCAAGAACACTGGAGTGGGTTGCCATTTCCTTCTCCAATGCATGAAAGTGAAAAGTGAAAGTGAAGTCGCTCAGTCGTGTCCAACTCTTAGCGACCCCATGGACTGCAGCTTACCAAGCTAATGTCTCTGAGACACAGATGCGGAAGTCAGAACAGGCTGCCAAGTGCTCATCCTACCACCAGGGCGGCCCAGGGCTGACAGCAGGGTCAGGGGTCTGTGGGGTTCTTTATATCCTCCCTCAGGGACCTCATCTTGATCTCTGGCAGATCTGGGCATGCCCCTTGTGTTGACCAGAGGTGGGACCCTCACATCAAGGCTCAGGGAGCACAGAGGGTGGATGAGCACATGCTGCATTTCCGGACATCTCGGTCTCAGACAAACTGAGGATCTGAGAAAGGGGGTGTAGCCTCAGGTGAGCCGAAGGAAGAAGCCCAACTCCTCCAGGGTTTCAATTTGAGGACCCTGAGGGGCGACTGAGGGGACCCTGGACCCCAATCAGAGGAGACCTCAGAGAAGCCTGTAGCTGCTGTTGGTCCTTGGCGGCCCTGGGATATGATGAGCCCAAAGTGCGTGGTCGCACTTCCTGACATCCGGGTCTCTGACTGGAGACCTCGCATATGGGGCGGGGCCTCAGGGGGGCCGATTCCCAGGTCCTGGAAGGTTGAAGACCCTGAGGACCCTGAAGAGGGACTAGAGGACCCTGGACCCCTAATCAGAGGAGACCTCAGAGAAGCCCATCTCTGTTGTCAGTCCAGGGCAACCGTGCGGGCAGGATGAGCGCAACAGGCATGCGCTGACCTCCTGACATCCGGGTCCTCAAGAGACTGGGGTCCTGGTATAAGGGGCGGGGCTTCAGTTTCGGAGAGGTGAGAATCCAGGTCCTGCACGGAGGCAAGGTGAGGTACCTGCAGGAGGACTGGGGGGACCCTGAGTGAGGACCGACAGAACCCCACAGATCCCCACCCCTGTAGTTGGCCCTGGGAGACTTTGCGGTGAGAGCACACTCGGCCTGTCTGACTTCATAACATGCGAGTCTTAGAGCGACTGGAGGCCTTGTGAAAGTGGCGAGGTCTCAAAATGGCGGACGGGACAGCCCTGGGTGCTGCCTGGAGTCCAGGCTCCATGCAAGGAAGGACTGAGGCGGTTAGACCCCAACAGGGAGGGATCTTGACCCTTACAAGAGGGTCTTGGAGGGCCCAGAGTGGGGTGAGCAGGGTGAGCAGTTTCTTGACCTCTGGCTTAGGGACCTCGGGAGGTGAGGTTTTACAGGCGGAGGCTTCAGGTTGGCACAGGCTGGACTGAGCAGACCCCCTCCCCTGTGGTCAGTGCTGGGAGGCCAGGCAGGACATGAGGAGGAGCTGAACCGAGCATCTCCCTAGCCTAGGACCCGTGCGAGGCCCTGGGCAGGTGCGGCCACATGTGGGGCCCCTCAGCGCTTTCTGTTCGGGCTTGCGTCTTGTTCTGTGTTTCCTTCTACTCCTCCAAAGGGGACGGTCCAGGCCATACCAGGAGAAAAGTGAGCAATACAAGGGACCCACCACACAACTGGGTGTGCTCACAGAGTCCACCCCCTCCTACCAGCACAGAAGGCCCAGGGCTGTGCCACAGTACAGCCCTTAGCTGTCACCTCCATTTCTCTCACAGGAGCTCCAGGAACCAGGAGGCGAAACCAGAGGTCTGAAGCCTGTGTTCTGAGTTCAGAGAGCAGAGGAGGTCCAGGAATCAAGGTGAGCGGGTGCCCTGAAGTGAACCAGAGGCTCCCTATCCCAGAACAGAGGGGGGCCCCAGAAGGCCCCAATTCCTCCCAGTTTATTGGCCCTGGAAATCTCGGGCTGTGCTGACCGCACCCTGGGGAGCCACCTCACTTCCTCTTTCGGGTATCCAGGGGACTGGCCTCCCAGGAGGAGCACTCCTGTGAGGTCTGAGGGCACCCCTCAAGGGGAGACCTGTAAGTGGCCTGTGTCATACCATCCAGGATGCGTTTCTTAGCCGAGGCCGCTCACACCTCCTGTCTCCCCGAGGCCCTTGGTCCCCATCTGTACCTCTGCCTCACTTCCATGTCTTGTTCAACCTCAGGCATTGTGCTCGTGGTCAAGATGAGTGCACTTAGCAAACCCGAGGAAGACCTTCAAGACCCAGGCGAGGCCCAGGGCCCTGTAGAGGCGCAGCCCTTGGGGGCTGAGGTGGGGGAGGCTGCATCCCACTTGGCCTCCTACCACCCAGCATCCTCCTCCACTCCTGTGGAGGCCTTGCCCCAAGAAATTCTGGATGAGATGAAGGCTAACCTTATGAAGTTCCTGCTCCTCAAGTATCGAGCCAAGAAGCTGACCTCCCCAGCAGAAATGCTGAATAAGGTCTTCAGGGATAACCAGGAGTACTTCCCGGTGGTCTTCAGTCAAGCCTTAGAGTGCCTGCAGGTGGTCTTTGGTGTGGAGGTGAAGGAGGTGGATCCCACAGAGCACCTCTACGTCATGGTCCCGACACTGGGCCTCACCTGCGATGAGATGCTGAGCGATGGGCAGGGCCTGCCCAAGGCAGGCCTCCTGGTGCTGGTCCTCAGCGTGATCATGTGGAGTGGAGACCCGGCCCCTGCGGAGGTGGTCTGGGGAGCACTCAGCAGGATGGGGATGTATGTTGGGAGTGAGCACTGCATCTTTGGGGAGCCCAGGGAGCTGCTGACCCAAGTGTGGGTGCGGGAGGGGTACCTGGAGTACCGGCAGGTGCCTGACAGTGACCCTGCCCGCTATGAGTTCCTGTGGGGTCCCCGGGCCTATGCGGAGACCAGCAAACAGCAAGTCATGGCATTTGTGCTCAGGGTCAGACAAAGGGCTTTGAGGGCCTTCCCACTCCTGTCTGAAGAGGCTGCAAGGGAGGAGGAATAGGGGGCCTGAGCCAGAGCAGCAGCCAGGTTGATCCTTCCCTCTGTGATTGAAGAGGGAGTAGTCAGCCTTCAGTCAGAAGTGAGGGCCAGTTGGGAGAACCAGTGTGTGTAGCGTCTTTGGTTGCTGTTCTCTATGATGACATGGGGATTCATTTCTGTTTTCTTTAGAAATTTTTCAAAGTTTGGTTTCAGAGAAGGCTAAAGAAACTTCAGTATCTTAGCTTTGTGAATGATACTGATCCCAGTGTAGTTTTGGTTACCCGATTTAAAAACAAGAGTTTTGCTGTTTTGTAAAAGAGATTGGGAAGTCTTCCATTTTGTTTTGTGGTCCTGAATAGAATACAATGGAACAGGAATTAGAACTGTTTTGAAATGTGAACTTATGTAGCAATAGTATTGAACTGAGAAGAATTAGATAATAAAAGTAATTATAGTGAATTCATGCTTATGTCCTTCTTGTATGTCATTCACAATAACTAAATTATCTCAGTTTATTGAATTTTCCTTGGTTATTAAAGAAAGTAGCAGACAATCTGCGACCCCTGCTCACTGGCTCATTTATTCCAAAGATGTGTACAGATTCTCTGCTCCGTGAAAGGCCATGTTAGCGGTGGACACACTAGGAGAAGCAGGACACCCCTGCACTTACAGCGATGGTCTAGGAGCTGCAGTCACATGAGCTTTGTCTTGGGGATGAGGGGAATCTCTGAAACGGATCATTGCTGTGAGGTTTCCTTTTGCTTCTTGGATAAACTCCAGAGAACTCTCTTTCTAGGGCAGGAAGGAAAGGGGTCCTGGCTCTTGTCCCATAGCTGTTGACCACAGGGATGAAATAGGTGTTTTCTACCCACCATCTGCTAGGAATCCTAGAGAAATGTGAATCTTGCTCTTTTATGTATGGCCCAGTATTCCCTGTGCTGGCCCTCCTCTCTCTGCCCTGGGAAGCTGATTACCAAGTACATGGAAATAACAGTTTATTTGGGCATCTGGACTTTATTATTTTCACTTGTGAGCATGGTCTAGATTTCATTTGGATGAAATGAGTGAAGAGAAGCTGCAAAAGTGGACAGGACCTGCTGTGTGACTAGAATCTTGGGATCTTTGAGTGAGCTGTGCCCAGCTGGAGACACTGCTCTCCACCCCGAAACACACACAAACACTGACATTGAATAATATATTCTCCAGGAGGAAAACACAGAACAGCAATTCTGAGTGGTTTTCTTTCTTTCTTTTTTTTTTTTTCTTCTAATATTTAGTTTATTTTCTCACTGCCTTTATTAAGAGTGACAGAGGTAGAAACTTAAAAAAGGCACACAAATCCTTCCATTTCCAATTGAGCTGCCAATTCTCTGAGGTGTCTTGAAAACAAAACAATTTCCAGGGGAGAGAGGGACAGAGTATGAGATCCGAATAACACAACAAATAAGTAGTAGCCAGGAAAGATGCAACATCCGCCAGCGTCCCCGGGTTCAGGCAGGTTCAAAAGTGTGGAGGCAACAGAGACACAGGTTAAGGCTGTGCCTGGCATCAAAAGGCAGGAGCAACTTCTGGGCCTAAGGAGGTGGTAAGGTCACTGCAGTGGGGGGTGTGAATGCGTGCAGGGGGCTGAGGGGCAGCTCTCCGTGCTGAGTGCCAGAGAACAACGGGAACAGGAGATGTCATTCTGGCCACGTATATGGCAGCTGCCAGATAGTCAGTGGACACTTGGAAAAGGTGGAGAATTTCAAGACCCATGTGACCTGCTCAGACTCTCCTCCCCAAAACAAAGGAGATTTTTAACTGCTGCTCTTTGTTGAGCATCTGCTAGGCAATATGGAACTGAAGAGATGTCAGGTGTTCAGTCACCTTTGTCTTCCTCTCTCCCTGCACACATGGGGACACGACCCTGCCAGGCCTCCTCACTTAGGAAGGGTCATGTGATGACCCGGGGCCAGTGAATTTTGAGCAGAAGCATTTTTGTCACGACCATTTGTTTTGAAGGGACACAGGCGACTGGGGGTTGATCCTCAAGTCAGGATAACACACAGACACACACGTCTCCGAGTGTGGTTCCTCTCCCAGAGACTAAAGTCCTGCACCTCTGACCCTTGACAGAGGCTGCCCCACAGGGAGCTGGCTGCAGGAATTCCACCCACCACACCCACACTCACACAGCCCGCCCCCGCCCCCCATGAGCTGCACTGTCAGCCCCCTTGGGGCTGTGCTCAGTCTCCATCAGGAGGGCAGCAGCCAGCTGCCAAAGTTCCCTGTTGGGGTTGGGAGTATCCTCCTCATGGGTCCCAGCCCCGAGGCCCCCCACACCTGCTGACCACAGCGCCCACTCTCCCTCGTAACCTGGCCTTGGAATTTATCCTGCCTGACCCCCCCACTCCGCCCCATGCACTGAGAGTAGATTAGGCCCTGGTCCTGATGACCTCATGTGTGTAACTTTATTTGGAAATCCCACAGCAGCATCCCCTTACCATGGTGCTTCAGGTGGAGCCAGCAGGACTTGATGCAGCCCCTGGGCAAGCCTCCTCATGGTGGGTCAGTGGTAATCATTGCCATGGAAGTGCAGGGCACATCTCTAAGATCCTGAGGTATATCAGACCATTCCCTGTGGAATCCCTGTGGAATGTGTTACAGTAAACTCAGGATCTTTTGAATGTGACTGTGAGGTCCTGGCTTTTGATCCTGAGTGTGAGAGGCAGAGGGGTTTCTGGTCAGCCACCTGCAGATCCAGCTAGCACTTTGGTGTCCCCATTCAGGCTGTTCAAGCAGAGGACAAGCTCTAGCAGATGCCTGGGAGGACGCTCACCCAGGCGCCAGAGGCCCCAGACTCCAATGAGGATTCAGAAAGGAGCCAGGCAGGAGAGGAATCTGGGGTCCCAGGGGTGCAGGCTGCAAAGAGGGTCAGCAGCCCCAGAGACATGGAAGCAGCAAGCCCCTGGAGATCTCATGAGACCTGCCAGGGGCTGGCCGGGAGAGGGAGTGGGGAGCAAATGCCGCTGCAGATGAGCTGCCACCCTGGCCTCCATGAGGACGTCTGTGCTCTGGGGCCAAGGCTGGGACCACAGCCCCAGGGGGCACTCCAGGATGTATATGTGGCAGCTCTCATTACAGGTACTCCTCATGCGCCTTATTGGATATGACTGCTAAGTGTGGTTGGATTCTTGCTCTGGGTACATAAGAACCTCAGGCCTTTGATTGCTAGGAGGCCCAAACTGCCCCCCGCCCCCACCGACTCACCTGGACGTCATTTCCAGGATCCAGCATCCTCTGCAGCATTCTCTTTGTGGACATACACCACCCTGTTCCCAAGCTGATCTTGCCTTGGGCATCACAGATTGGATAGGCACCTCCCCGGGGTTAAGGATTCTCAGTGAATGTTCTGTTCCTCTGAGAAGTCCCTGTGTTTCCTCATGGCTTCTCTGGAGGCTCAGTGTTAAAGAATCTGCCTGTAATGTGGGAGATGCAAGTTTGATCCCTGGATGCGAAGATACTCTAGAGGAGGAAAAGGCATCCCACTCCACTATTCTTGCCTGGGAAATGACAGAGGAGCCGGGGTAGGGGGCTGTGCCACACTCCGTGGTGTCACAAAGAGTCAGACACGACTGATCGATGGAGCACCCACGTGTACGCACAGCTAAAGGTTTGCTCTGGACCCTTGTATCCTTGGCAAGACACTTACCCCTGCCTGGATCTTGATAGACTTCTGTGGCAAATAATACTGGCAGACGTCTTAAAGTGGTTTTTGAGCAAGTACAGGGTTCCAGGCCTACACCTGGCCTCGGTTGGTGGCAAAACATCTATGAGGTTGGATCAGGGCAGTGTTTGTGGGGCTTGAGAAAAAAGTGGATCCAGAGATGTTTCTGTGGTGGAAGAGGCCCAGTTAGTATATTATATGGGATTGGAGGTTAAAGGAAAGGAAACGGGATTCTCCAGGCAAGAACACTGGAGTGGGGTGCCATTTCCTTCTCCAATGCATGAAAGTGAAAAAGTGAAAGTGAAGTCGCTCAGTAATGTCCAACTCTTCGCAACCCCATGGACTGCAGCCTACCAGGCTCCTCCATCCGTGGGATTTTCCAGGCAAGAGTACTGGAGTGGGGTGCCGTTGCCTTCTCTGAAGGGAGAGGGAAAACTGAAGCTAATTTAGCAAGGGTTGTTTCACTCTTACAGGTTCTGTGTGCTTGTGTTTGGTTTCCTTTCTATTTCCTTTTTTAACATACTCAGCATGTTTTGCCCAAATTTTCCTTGCCTTTTTTATTTTGAAAATAGACTTTATTTTCACCTTTTCCTTTATAACCCTTTTAACCTTTGTAACCCTTTAAGATTTGAAAAAATATGTGAAAATAGCAGAAATCTCTATGTCCCTCACCCAGTCTCCCTTATTCCTAATATCCTGCAGTAATATGATACATTTATTACAATTAAGGAGGAAGTATTGATGCATTATTTGTTATCAACTAAAGCCCATGCTTTACTCAGATTTCTATAGGTTTTACCCATTCCCAGATCCTGGCAAGGAAACTACCCTAACATTTAGTTGTAATGTCTCCTTGGGTTCCTCTTAGCTTTAACATTTCTTTGCTTTGGATGATCTTGACAGTTTTGAGGAGTACTCGGTAGATGTTTTGCACCATGTCCCGTGACTGGTATTTGTCTGATATTTTACTCATGACTAGTCTGGGATGACAAGTTTGGGGGAGGAATTTTACAGATGTAAAATCCTATTCTCATCACTTGTATCAAGTGTATATATTATTAGCACAACTGATCACTGATGATGCTCTCATTGATCATGTGGCTGAGGTAGTGCTTGTCAGGTGTATGTGATAAAATGATTGTTGTATGTCCCCTCTCCATCCTGTCCTCTTTGGAAGAAAGTCATGATGTGCAGTCCATGCTTCAGGGGTGGGGAGTTATGCTCCACTTTCTACAAGTGGGAGTGTCTGCATAAACTGGGGTTTTTCTGTGTGGAACACTTGTCTATCCTTGTTTGTGTAATTAAGAAATTATTTATGTTTCTCAGTATGGAATCATGGTATCTTTATTACACTTTGGTTTAAAATCCAATACAACTTTATATATTTTTATTTTCAAATTGTTCTCGGATTGGCCATTGGGAGCTCTTCCTGTCAAATCCCTTTGTATATACCTTTGCCATATCCCTGGAAATGTTGCTTCCTCTTTTGAAAGTTTTTTGAGCACTTTTTTTTTCACACCGTACAAGATGCTTCAGGCTCATTTTCCATATTTCCTGTCCCAATTCTAGAATCATCAATTTTTCCATGGAGCCCTTGTTCCTTTTATTGCCGAATGGTATTGACAAAACTAGATCTGTGCACTGAGTGTGCTCATTGGTACTGAAGGGTCATTGCTTCTGGGCAACCGTTGGTTGACAGGGCAACGAATTATATGTGTACTTCTTATCCTGTGTTTATTTATATATCTAGAAATATTTTAGATGGTAATGATTTCACACGTATGACACCAAAAACACAGGCCAAAAAAAGAAAAACATAGATAAATTGGACCTCATCAAAAAAAAAAAAAAAGTCTGTGCATCAAAGAACACAATCAAGGAAGCTACCATATGATCCAGGAATTCAACTTCTGAGTGTATAGTCAAAAGGAAATGAAAATAGGATATTGAAAAGATATCTGCATTCCTACATTTATCACAACATTATTCACAATAGCCAAAATATGGATACAACCTAAGTGTCCGTCAGTGGATGAATGGATAAAGAAGATGCAAAATATTCAGTATACAGCCATGTGAGAGAAGAAAATCCTGCCATTTGAAACAACTTGGAAGGAGCTTGAGGGCATTATGCTAAGTAAAATAAGTGAGACAGAAAAGGATAAGTATGGTTTGTTTTCATTTACATGTGGAATCTAAAAGGACAAACTGGGACTTCCCTGGCAGTCCAGTGGCTAAGACTCTGCACTTCCAATGCAGGGAGCATGGATTTGATCCCTGGTTAGGGAACTAAGATCCCACACTGTTGTGCTGTTATTGTATTATCTAACTACTTGGTCATCTAGGCGAATCCATTCAAGGGAAGTACACAACAGAGTGAGGAAATTAAATAACCCCAACTCTGTGTGACAGGACCAGAAGGAGAGTCTCCTGGTAGCCAGAGTGAGGGCAGATAGTGGGGAAGAGCAAATGTGAGCAAGGGATCCCAGCAAGTTGTAGGAACTCCTGAGTTCAATCTGAGCTGTACATGCAGGAATCGCACCAGAGACAGAATATCAAAAGCGTGGAGAACTGAACCATTACCCAAGGGGCAGGCTGGGCCCTGCGTGATTCACAAATACTATGTATCACTGCATTAACCACAGCAAAATGAACATTTATTTCAAGCACATGTGAAACATTCAAGAAGATAGAAGCCTATATCCTCAAACTAAAAAAATTTAAATGATGCAGAGTATGTTCTCTGACAAGAAAAGAATCAAACTAGAAAACAAACAATATGAAAGGAGAAGAAAAATCTCAAAACACTTGGAAATTAAACAACCATCCACAGGTAAAAGAGAGATTCTCAAGAATGTAAAAACTACACTGGAATGAATTAAAATGAAAGGGCAACGTATTGGAATTTATGCTGCTGCTGCTGCTGCTGCTACTAAGTCGATTCAGTCGTGTCCAACTCTGTGTGACCCCATAGATGGAAGCCCACCACGCTCCCCTGTCCCCAGGATTCTCCAGGCAAGAACACTGGAGTGGGTTGCCATTGCCTTCTCCAATGCATGAAAGTGAAAAGTGAAAAGTGAAAGTGAAGTCGCTCAGTCGTGTCAGACTCTTAGCAACCCCATGGACTGCAGCCTACCAGGCTCCTCCGTCCATGGCATTTTCCAGGCAAGAGTACTGGAGTGGGGTGCCATTGCTTTCTCCGATTGGAATTTATGGGATACATCTAAATCAGTGTTGAGGGAAAATTATAGCATTTAATGCTTAGATTAAGAAAGAAGAAAGACCTCAATCAGTAATCTATGCTTCCACGTTAACTTAGAAAAAGAAGGAAAACTATACCCAAAGCAATCTGCAAACAAACACACCAAAAACAGAAGAGAAAAAAGAAATGAAATAAAAAATAAAGAAAAAAAATAATGGGAAAAAAAACTGGTTCGTTGAAAAGATCAACAAAATTGATAAAACTCTAGCCAGATAAATAAAATCAAAAGAGAAGACAAATGACTAATATCAGAAATGAAATACTATCACTACAGTTCTACAAGCCCTACACTAAAGATGTTGGAGGGATAAAAAGGAAACACTAAGAAAAAATCTATGTACTGTACGTAAGTTCAAGAACTTAAGTGGAATTTTAAAATTACTCAAACTCCAGAAACTACTCAACTCACCCCTGATGAAATGTATAACCTTTATAGTACCACAACTATTAGAGAACGGATATCACCTTTTAAAATTTTCTAAAAAGAAAATCTTTAGAACCTCAGAAATATCAAACAGCTCAAGCAGAAATTGTCAGAACCAACTTTATCAGAACTCTGAAAAATTGCCAAAACTTAGCAGCAACTAAGCTACCAAGATTGTGAGCTCCAATGGGTAAGGGTTACTTGTCATACTCTGTGGTCCTGGTGTCCACCATGGGCCTTGGCACTCAGTGGGAGATCAGAAAGTGTTCACTAAATAATATCTTTCTCGCGGCTCCTGCAATCTGGTTGGATCAACTTTATTTGACCCCCAATACATTTAACCAGAGAAGGCGATGGCACCCCACTCCAGTACTCTTTCCTGGAAAATCCCATGGACAGAGGAGCCTGGTAGGCTGCAGTCCACAGGGTCGCTAAGAGTCGGACACGACTGAATGACTTCACTTTCACTTTTCACTTTTCACTTTTCACTTTCATGCATTGGAGAAGGAAATGGCAACCCACTCCGGTGTTCTTGCCTGGAGAATCTCAGGGACGGGGGAGCCTGGTGGGCTTCCATCTATAGGGCCACACAGAGTCTGACATGACTGAAGCAACTTAGCAGCAGCATCAGTACATTTAACAGGTCTAACATGACCATAAACACAAACAGGAGCGGTGACACAAGTATATCTCTGCAAACATCTGTGGGAGAGGTCCCTGACACATAGCCAACAGAGACAGAACTATTTTAGCCCATGGGTAGCTTCAAAAAATTCCTTTTTTTTTTTTTTTCATGAAAATCTGATCACTGCTGTGAAAGAACAAAATGATGGCAAGAAAGAGCTCCTCACAGAATGACAAGCTGAGCCCGTGTCCTCCAAGTGCTGGGAGAACCAAAGTGGCATTTAGGAGGAAATGACCAACCAGGCACAATAGGAAGGCTATTTAGGTTTGGAGGAGTACAGTATTCTGTGACTTCCAGAAGTATAAAACCCAGTCCTTTCCTGAAATACCCTCTGGCACACTCAAGACACAGAGACCTGCCTCTTCTAACGGGATAAACGTTCTGGCCCTTCCCTTATAGTGTGTGTGTCAGATGTCAGCACACAGGAAACAAGTGCTGCACAGTGCCAGTTCCAGGCCTGGCCTTCCTGTCACTATTATCCAAAAGGGAGTGTATGAAACGAGCAGTTATAATTCTGTTCACTTTTGCTTAAGTCAAAAGGACCTGAGACTGTGTTTGGTTAGCAAATCCACCCTTCTAGCAACAGAGAGGTCAAGACAGTAAGGTGATAGATACCTAAGCACAAAAATAGGCCTAAGACCAAAATTCCTATGCAAATGAATGGTGCACATGACCACAGGTTAGAGAGTCCATAATACACAGTGAGGATGCTCAGCTGGTGTTTTCAGCTCCTCATCAAGACTTCATGCTTTCCTGGGTTTGGGGCCATGATGTCGAGCAGTCACTGGATGGAGTTTGATCTGAAAGCATAAAGAGAACACAGGTGAACTGAAAGTGTGTCTTATTGAAACAACTTGATCTCAAAATGAGCAAAGGATTGTTCTTAGATGGGAGTTTAAATGGTGCCCTTCTTTTGAGGTATTCATAAGTACATTGCAAACTGAGAACATTTAAGCTTTTCTCATATCCAGTGAGGATAGTATATAAGAAAACAGATCCAAATCCCACTCCCAAGAGGAACTGAGGAACATGAGACAGCCCAGGTGTGATCATGTCACTCTGCTGCTTATTTCTCTACCATCCATAAAATAAAAGCTTCCCAGGTGGCGCCAGTGGAAACAAACCTGCCTGCCAATGCCAGAGACATAAGAGATGCAGGTTTGATCCCTGGGTTGGGAAGATCCCCTGGAGAAGGAAATGGCAACCCACTCCAGTATTCTTGCCTGGAGAATCCCATGGACAGAGGACCCTGGAGGACTACAGTCCATAGGGTCGCAAAGAGTGTGACACAACTGAAGTGACTTAGCATGTAAAATAAGGCTCACACCCCTTCCTCTGATATTCAGGGTCCTTCAAATTGAACAGAAACCCCCATATGTTCTCTATTTACACCATGATCCCATTTATTGTTTCCCATGTTGGAAGATTTCTGTTTCACTGCAGGAAATAGGGCTGAATATTTTTTGTTGGGTTGCAATCTGTGTGACAAGTTAGCCACAGGTAGCAGTGATTTCTGGCTGGTTATTTAGGAAGTTTTTCAAGTGCTAGCTTCCTCTCTTCTTTATTTCTGCATCTGGGCTCAAGAGAGGAGAAAACCTGACAAACAGTACTTCAGCTAGGTGATCAAGGTCAATATCAATGGTGATAAATCATGTTGATAGAATGTGCCCTTGATATGATGTCATAAGAATGGCACTTTGTCTCTGGTCTTCCTCCCCAAAACTCTTTACCCAGTTTAATCCTTTGGACTAACACTTATTTGTATGATGACCGGATGTTGATTTTTATCAGATACTTTTCTGTATCAATGTAGGTCTGACTTTTCTCACTCAATCTGTTATTGTAATAAGGCAATCCTGGGCTTATGTATTCCCAGATCCATCCCTCATTCCTCCTTGCTCTGTTCTAGATTATACAGGGGCCGACTCCAGCAGGCTGCAGTCAAACTAGCCAACAGTTGGCTGCCATTTTGGTTCAGCTAACCAGAAACACCAGCAAGAGATTAGAAGCCTGGAAGACAGAGCAGTCAAACATTTTTTTCCTTCCTCTGCATCAGGTGGCTTGTCCTTCAATGGTTCCATATTCTTCATGGCTCCAGCCATTCACCCATGAGGTTGACCCATCATGGCTCTGAATCCTGTTGAATCCAACACCCAGGTTCTAGTAACACTGTCTCCTTTCCTTGTCCTTCCATCCTAGGGGTGAGTGATTTACTCGTGTTGCTAAAAATTGGGTTTCCCAATTCTCTCCTGCTTGTCTTCCTACCACTTTTGTAACCAACCCCTTGCATTAAGTTCCCTCCATGGTAAAAATTTACAGTGGTTTCTGTTTTCCTGGACAATCCTTGACTGTTACATGCACCCAATTATAATGACTGAATTTATTAAATTATAAT
This sequence comes from Bos grunniens, assembly GCF_055505025.1. Lineage (NCBI taxonomy): Eukaryota > Metazoa > Chordata > Mammalia > Artiodactyla > Bovidae > Bos > Bos grunniens. Next base: position 112,111,994 of record NC_141194.1, on the reverse strand, counting down.
AAATTATAATTTAAACTCCTTTGCATTCCTGGCGTAAACCCAGCTCTGTCACCAGAAGTTAAATGTTTGTCTCTTCTGTAATTAACAATAATAATAATAATAATAAAACAAAATACCCTGGGCTCTGAAACTTTCCCCAAATAATGTATCTTTCATCATCATCTTCACAGTCTTCTCAAAAATAATTTTTACACTCACTAGTTTTGGGGCATATATTGAAAAATTCCAACAGCATAAGTAATAAAGTGATTTAGTAAACTTGTAAAAAATAATTCAAGCAATATCAGATCAGATTAGATCAGATCAGCCGCTCAGTTATGTCCGACTCTTTGCTACCCCATGAATCGCAACACACCAGGCCTCCCTGTCCATCACCAACTCCCAGAGTTCACTCAGACTCACGTCCATCAAGTCAGCGATGCCATCCAGCCATCTCATCCTCTGTCATCCCCTTCTCCTCCTGCCCCCAATCCCTCCCAGCATCAGAGTCTTTTCCAATGAGTCAACTCTTCGCATGAGGTGGCCAAAGTACTGGAGTTTCAGCTTTAGCATCATTCCTTCAAGCAATATACATGGAGTTAAATAGCATGGCTTGTGCAACAGAGGCAAAATGGTGCTCAAAGGGAAATATATAGCCTTAAACAGATGTATTAGAAAATAAGAGCTATTTAAATCACCCAAGAAATTCAAGAAGCTAGGTAATGAACATCATATGAAACCTTAAGTAAGAGAAGGTAGGAAATAATGAAGATAAGTATAGAAATAACACATGTACACCCATGGCTGATTCATGTTGATATATGGCAAAAACAACTACAATATTGTAAAGTAATTAGCCTCCAATTAAAATAAATTAATTAATTAAAAAATAAAAATAAAATGCAATACAAAAAAAGAAAGAAAGCAATAAGGCCGAAAAACAAATGCCAATTACTTGAAAATATTTATGAACAGACTTTTTTTTTAAAAATATGAGCAGATACTAAAGAAAAAAATAACATGTAAACAATATAAGTTAAAACTGTATAAACTATAGATGCCAAAGATATTTAAATGATGTAAAAGCACAGCAACTATGCTTATATGATTCCCTCAAGAGAAGCAAATGGTGGACAAGGAAAAGTTTCTTCATGTAAAGCATATCAGGTAATAAACTAAAACTGAATGAGAGAATTTGCAAATTACCCCTCTGCAACCCCCAATGGGTAAAAGAAGGAGAGGATCATCAGTGACTGCCAACTCAGCACAAAGGACAAGAAACATTATGTTCTTCTTAATGGAAGTACATGCCATCACCTAGGTAGCAGTCTTGTAAATAAACAAGTTAATCAAACTTCTACCTGTAACTACCAATCTAAAGAACTGCTGAGGGGCCAAACGTGTAAATGACACCAAACTGTTTCATTCAACACAGTCTATATTATGGAAAACTTGAAAAATAAAAAAAACTGCTTTTTTCACAACAAAAGCTACAAGAAAAAAAGATGATGCAGGGGAAACCTATTGATTAAAAAAGACTCAAGGAACATTAAAAAAAATCACAATATATAGGAGGTATTTGTGATCCAAACAAACTAAAAAAAAAAAATTAATGTATAAGCTAAATGTGGAAAATTACTAGATATTTGCTCTTGTTAAAACATTTAAATTTTTAGGAATGATCATTGTTTTGGGTTTATGTTTTATAAAAGATTCCTTGTGTTTTAGAAATACATGCTGACATACTTAGAGATGAATCATCCTGATGTCTTAGACTACCTTCATATTAGTCCATTGGCAGAGATGTGGGGAGGGTGAGGGTACATTGGAACCAGACCGGCCAGGTACTGCAGATGATTGATGCTGGCTGCCAAGTATATAGTGTGCCTTATACCATTCTCTACTGCTGTATGTGTTTTACAGTATCTGTTATAATAATAAAGTTTTATTATAAATATCATGCAATTAAATTTGAAATTCTGGGTGAAATGGACAATTTTTTTAAAAGACCAAATCAGTCCATGAAGAAACAGGGAACTTTAAACAATACAAACTTTAACTGTAGTCAACACCCAAGCTACCTTCAAATGTTCCAAGACAGGCAGTTTGGGTGGGCAGTTCTACCAATGGTCAGGGTAAACTAATCTCCATCTTATGTAAACTCTTCTAAAGCACATACAAAAAAAAACTGGGAAATTAGTTAACTTATTCTCCCAGACCAGCTCTCCTTGACTATAAAACCAGATGAGTACTCCCACTCCTACCATGCAAAGAACACTTGAGCAAAGTTCACCCACACAGTAGCAAATATTCTAAGCAAACTAATAGCATATTCAATATAGCAGTGGATTACATGAACATACAGGTTATGGCTAAAGAATGAAAATATGATTCAAACTAGAAAATAGCTCAAGTATAATTCTCCACAATAACAGATTAGGGAAAAACATTGAAGCATGTCAATGGATGTGGGAATAGCCTCTGAAATCAATTCAACATGAGTACGACTTTTAACAAATTGAGATTAGAAAGGAACTTCCATTTCCTAATATCTACAGCAAACATACTTACACATGAAATGTTTGATGCATTCCCATTAAAGACAGGAACACATCAAAGATGCATGCTCTCCCTTGTACAATGCAAAAATTCTCTGGAACAGAGAGTTAGGACTGTGCATGTCAAAGGAAATGAGAAGTATGAATATTGAAAAAGATAATATTTTGTGACAATATGGTCATCCACATAGGGAATTCAAAGAAACCGATACATGGAATACTCAAATTAATAAAACGAGAAAAAACTTTGTATGGAAGATTACTACAGTAAAACCAAGAGCCTTGCCACATACACAAAGCACTATTTAGAAGATGTAATTTAAAAATGCCCCATTTGCAACACAAATCCAAAAATTACCTAAGAAGGCTAACAAAATATATAAAATCTTAATAGAGACTACAACACAAATTTATAGATAGATATCGAAGAAGGCAATGGCACCCCACTCCAGTACTCTTTCCTGGAAAATCCCATGGATGGAGGAGCCTGGTGGGCTGCAGTCCATGGGGTCATGAAGAGTCAGACACAACTGAGCGACTTCACTTTCATGCATTGGAGAAGGCAATGGCAACCCACTCCAGTGTTCTTGCCTGGAGAATCCCAGGGACGGGGGAGCCTGGTGGGCTGCCATCTATGGGGTCGCACAGAGTCGGACACGACTGAAGCGACTTAGCAGCAGCATGGGGAAAAAAGTCTCAAATAAATAGTCTCAAATAAAAAGTCTCTAGCAGTATACCATATTCATTTATGGGGGAAAACTGTTATAAAGGTTTCAAGTCTGCTTAAATTATTTACAGATTTAGTGCTTTACCTGTAGCTCTCAAGATGGTGGTGAAGTGTAGGCTGCTGTCTCTGTTCCCAAAATCTACCCTGGCAAACTAAAGAAGAGAAAATGAAGCAAATGAGAAGTACAATATCGACCACAAAAGCTAAATAACAAAACATGAGAAGCCTCTGGAGGAGACTGAATTCTGTGCTGAACAGGATAATAAAATAAAATGCAGGAGGAGAGACTGGGGGAGTTTCTGGGGTTAACAGTGTGAGAGATTCCTGCGCCGCCATCACAGGGCTAACAGCCGCCAGACCCTTTGAGCTCTGTCCTGTCCCTCAGGCCCATCCTGCAGCCCAACACACGGGGCTCTTCACACCTGCTCGCCTCCCAGATGAAGAACTGAAGCCACGGGGCTTGGGCATCTTCCCAGGACCACGTGCTAGTGAGGGCCAGGGTGGGCTCCGAGCCCTGGTCTCAATTTCTCTGGAGCTCCCACCCTTCCCGCCCCGCCCAGGCTGCGGCCCAACCTTCTGACCTCTCACGCCTTCCTCTCTCAGTGCTACACAATGCCTCTGAGGTGAGAAAAAGCAGGCCTGCGGAAGGAAGGGGTCAAGGAGAGTCAGAAGCACTGTGGGGCTGCTCTGGGGTTTGCTGAGAACTGACTGGCGTCTCTGTCCAGTCCCAGCGCCTCCCACGTGAGGGCAGCGCCCTGTCCCTGCTGCTGCCATGGGGCCTCCTGCCCAACTGAACCTGCCAGTCTGACCAGCTCCTCGCTGCTGCCCCTTCTGAAGGCTGCACAGGAGGATCTCCTGTCCTTCCCTACACAGAGCTTTCCAACTCCCTGCAGAAGTCCTCTGGCTGTCCCAGCCCTCACTCCAGAACCCCTCCGACACCTACAGTCCCTTGGCTTTGGATAGTAACCTTTAGACACCTGGTAATCCTTCTGGGCAACTTCAACATATTCTCCAAATGTTTTCCTGTTGGGTGTGTGAGTACTCTGATGTGCCACATAATCAGCAGGTTCTTTGGATATAAACCTGAAGTTAAAGAGAGGGATTTTTTAAAACCCCTGACATTTCTAGCTGGATTTTAATGGGATGTCTTCTTTGAAACTGGCCGCCGAACACATGCCCAGATGGATGAGCTTACTAGGTGGTCAAAACCCAAAGCCTCCATCCTACATGGTAGATGAGGAAGGGCCACAGAAGTGGAGCCAAGGTTTTCAAGGCTGAACTCTTGAAAACTGTGGGATCCTCCTCTGAGGTGAAGAAACAGTTTCTTCGTAGCTCAGATTTAAAAAAAAAAATTATCCATCTTTCCTTGGCCTCTTGTCTGGTACCTGACCCACAGGAATGTCATGGTTGTCAGTGTGCCTAATGGTACTTGGGCAGGTGCTCAGGCAAGTCCAGTTGTGTGGAGGCAGCTGAAACTCCCAGGAGAAGATAGCCTTGCATCAAAAGAGACCATTCTCATTCGACTGACCTTACAGTCAGTGTTACAGTCAGGATCGCAAAGGGAAGTACAGAAATGTGCTATGTGGTAACATGCAAATCCACCTGACAGACATTTACATGCTTCTCTTAAGATTAATGTGACACTGTGTTTGGAAACAACTGACATATAGGAGGCACTTAGGTATCTGGAGGATATCAAGGCAAATCTGGCTTTCCCAGAAACTCTTCCAAGAAATGAAGAAGCTAGTCATAACAAATGATAATGGCCACTCTTAATTGAGCACCTACTGTGGATCACTATACGAGAGAGACTACAAGTGCTTGTCCGTATCTTGTCTTCCTTTCCTCCGTCCCAGACACAGGGGACGCTACATCGCCTGTCCACTTGTAGTTAGGAAGGGTCATGTGACTAGCCATTACCATCGAGAGATACGAGAAGGAGCATTGTTGCTCACGTCTGGAGCCAGTATGCCATTTCTGTGCTTTCTCTTTCTCGCAGCAGCAAACATGGCTATCCAATGGTAGAACTCCAGAATGGAAACAGCATGGGAACTGGGGCCCCCTCAGATCAGAGTTAGTGTTAGTGGCTCAGTTGTGTCTGACCCTTTGTAACCCCATTTACTGAAGTTTGCCAGGCTCCTCTGATATTCTCCAGGCAAGAATACTGGAGTGGGTTGCCATTCTCTTCTCCAGGGGATCTTCCTGAACTAGGGATGGAACCTGCATCTCCTGTCTCGTGCGTTGCCAGCAGTTTCTTTACTGTCTGAGCCACCAGGGAACCCCAAGTTGAGCCATTTAAATTTCAGGTTTTGCCTGTTGTGTCAACTAGCAGTTACTTTATCTGATATACAGCAACTATTTTGGCTTCCCTGATGGCTCAGATGGTAAAGAAAACACCTGCAATGCAGGAGACCCAGGTTCAATCCCTGGGTTGGAAAGATTCCTTGGAGAAGAGCATGGCAACCCACTCCAGTATTCTTGCTTGGAGAATCCCATGGATAGAGGACGCTGGTGGGCTACACCCCATGGGGTCTCAAGGAGATGGACATGACTGAGTGACAATAACTAACAAATGTGCTGTTAGAGTTATTTATGTATTGTAATTACAATGATAATGGTGCATGCACTCTTCTTGAGAAAACTTTTAAAACTTCAGACAAATCATTTTTTCCCTCTACAAAGTTTCCTCAAAATTCAGCCCTGCCTTCAGAAATAACCACATCTAACAATCTGGTGTATGAATGTTAAAGCTGATTCTAGACTTTCACACATAATTGTTCGTGAGTCTGAGGTATGGGGGCTGATTATGACCATGATATGGCAGTGGCATGTGACAAGCTTTATATGGGCGGTGCTTTGACAGGATGGCATGTGAAGGGAAGTCCCTCACAGCAAGAGATCTTGCAGAGATCATGGCAAAGACTCACCACCCAGAAGGGCAAGATGCAAGAGAAGTCCCAGTGGAAAGGGAATCGGAGGGTGATGGGGAATCTCTGGGTCAGAGAGCTCCGAAAGGCAGCAGTGGCTTGAAGTCTTATGGGTTCCAGGTTATAGTTATCTCATCTATGCCCAGTTACTGTTATCTATGCCCATCAGGTTTGGGGTACAGTTTTTCAGAGTATGCCAAGAAAGCAGGTTCTAAATGGTGAAAATCAGTTTATTTGGACTACATTTAAAGTAATTAGATGTTTAAAAATTTGAGCTTCTTGGGGAATATTTTAGGGAAGGGCTCCATCTCACACTTCTGCAACCATTCTGTAGCACACTCCACTCCCAGCCCCAAGCTTAAGTTGCCTTCCTACTGTGCCTGATGGGTCATTTCCTCCTAAATGCCACCACAGCTCCCCCAGCACTTGAGGGACACTGGCTTAGCTTGTCATTCTATGAGCTGCTCTCTCTTGCCACCATCCTGTTCTTTCACAGCATTGATCTGATTTTCCTAGAAAATGGGACTTTTTACAGTTACCCATGGGCTAAAATGGTTTGTCTATGTTGGCTGTGTAAGTATCAGGCACCTCTCTTACAGATGTTTGCAGAAATGTACTTGCGTCATTGCTCCTGTTTGTGTTTATGGCCTTGTTGACATGTATTGGGGGCCAAATAAAGTTGATATGACCAGATCAGGTGATCTGTAAGTCATTTTCTGATTTTCTACTGAGTGCCCATGGGGGCCACCAGGACCACAGAGCATGACATGTAAACTCTGACTTGAGCAACTCATGATCCAATAGGCAATCTGGCCACATACACTTTACAGGATTCTTGAGGCAAGAATGGAGAAGGCAATGGCACCCCACTCCAGTACTTTTGCCTGGAAAATCCAGTGGATGGAAGAGCCTGGTAGGCTGCAGTCCATGGGGTCACACAGAGTCAGACACGACTGAAGCGACTTCACTTTCACTTTTCACTTTCATGCATTGGAGAAGGAAATGGCAACCCACTCCAGTGTTCTTGCCTGGAGAATCCCAGGGACAGAGGAGCCTGGTGAGCTGCCGTCTATGGGGTCGCACAGAGTCGGACGCGACTGAAGCGACTTAGCAGCAGCAGCAGCAGCAGCGAGGCAAGAATACTGGATTGAATTGGCATTTCTTCCTTTGGTGGACCATGTTTTGTCAGGACTCTTCACTGTGACCTGTCCGTCTTGGGTGGCCCTTCACAGCATGGCTCATAACTTCATTGAGTTATGCAAGCCCCTCTGCCTCGACAAAGCTGTGATCCATGAAGGGTACCTTGATGCTGGAAAAGACTGAAGGCAAAAGGAGAAGGAGGCTGCAGAGGATGAGATGGTTAGATAGCATCACCTAACCAGTGGGCATAAATTTGAGCAAACTCTCCAAGATAGTGGAGGACAGAGGAGCCTGGTGTGCTGCAGTCCATGGGTCGCAGAGTCGGACGTGACTTAGCAACTGAATAACAATAAATGGCCACATAACAAAGTTCCTTCTTTATGTTCTAGAAATACCAAGGCATATAGACAACAAAAATGGATAATCACAAATGTATTCGGTTTTGAGTGAGAATACTTAGTCAGACTTAGGTTTAAAAGAGTTGGCAAAGTACATGGCTATAAACAGGGACTCTGAATCCAGCCAGCCTGGATTTCAATCCTGACTCTTCCACTTCCCGGCTGAGTGATCTTGTGTAAGCTTTTGACCTCTCTGTGCCTCAGTTTCCTCATTTGTAAACCATGGATAGCAATAGTACCTAACTCATGGGGCAGTTTTGAGGACAAAACCAGGTAATATCTGTAAAGCACATTCAACAGCACCTGCCACATAGTAAATGCCAAGTGAGTGCTTATTAAACCAGCAAATTCTGACCTCACCAGACACTGCTGTGCAGCCTCAGGATTCTGTCATTCAGCTCGATTAACAGAACTTGGAAAGTCTGTAAAACAGGGCTAAAATGTGTGCTCCACTGAGATGTGATGAACCTGAAACACAGCCTCCTGCCAAGCATGGTGTATGGTTATCCTTATCCTTGATGGAGGCCTGGAAGCCCTCCAATCCTCCCATGCTCCAGAGGGTGTTACTGCACCTCTCGAATGTTCTACATGGATGCCTCCCTTCCCATGACTTAAGCCTCCAATAGCAGAACTGCAGGGTAAAACTTGCATTTCACTCTCCCAGTCATCTCTGTTGCCATTTCAGATCACAGAGGTCACAGTAATGATTTGAAACCAGATGACTGGTATTCCCTAGCCTCTTCTCATTTAGATAAATAAGTGTCAGTAGATCAACATCCTGACATGTGCTGCTCATCCCCAAACACTCATTTATGCTTTTTCCACACCCTGTCATGGGCATGTGCTTTTGTTATGCATCAAACACATCCTGCTGTTATAGCAGAGGCAACTGGGAGCCTTGGCCCGAGTGGGAAATTCAAATCAACAGGAATACTCATTATTTGCGATCAGCTTCTAATTAGTTCCATCATTTCTGTGCTCTTCTGAGCCTACCTCTGGGTTTTTTCATATGTCTGCTCCCCTGGTACTTGAAGATGCATGTTGCTTTCCGGCACTGGTGGTCAGTAGCCCAGGGTAGACAAAATAACCCAGCGCCTGCAAAGACAGTTCCCTACAGGGAAGGAGTGCCAGTGAGAAGAGCCAGACAGGCAGCTTCCTGCCATGCTCTCAGAAAAACAGCCATTGTAGGGACCACATCTGTTATAGGGACCCCAAACAAATTGCTTTAAAATTATTTGTGAATACATTAAAACTGCCATTACTTAAAATTGCCCAGCACATCAAGAAACTTTGCAGACCTCACCTTGGGGCTTAATTCCTGAATCATGTCAAGAGCTGCCACACTTTCAGGCACGTTGGAGGTAGCCAATGGACCGTGACCCAATCTCCTGGGAGATGTCAGGCTGGTGGAGGAGCTGAAGGCATGCTAGTGAATGCTAGCTGAAGGCATGCTAATGAGTTTGTCCACACCTGTGTTTTCACTTATAACATAATGGAAACGGCTCCTTCTGTCTTCCCTGCCACCTTTGCTTTGAGATGTATGTGATGTTGAACCTGGAAAGGCCCTGAGGGATTTTATATGGCAGGAAAGGTTAGGTTATTCTGGTCCTCCATGACTGACTCTCTATGAGTTTTCTGATCTAATCTTCAGATGGTATGATGGTCACTCCTGATAAATGTATATCAATACCAGTGTACTCCGTTCAGTTCAGTTCAGTCGCTCAGTCATGTCCGACTCTTTGCGACCCCATGAATTGCAGTACGCCAGGCCTCCCAGTCCATCACCAACTCCCGGAGTTTACCCAAACTCATGTCCATCGAGTCAATGATGCCATCCAGCCATCTCATCCTCTGTCATATCCTTCTCCTCCTGCCCCCAATCCTTCCCAGCACCAGGGTCTTTTCCAATGAGTCAACTCTTTGCATGAGGTGACCAAAGTATTGGAGTTTCAGTCTCAGCATCAGTGCTTCCAGTGAACACCCAGGACTGATCTCCTTTAGGATGGACTGGCTGATCTCCTTGCAGTCCAAGGGACTCTCAAGAGACTTCTTCAACACCACACTTCAAAAGCATCAATTCTTTGGTGTTCAGCTTTCTTCACAGTCCAACTCTCACATCCATATATGACCACTGGAAAAACCATAGCCTTGACTAGATGGACCTTTGTTGGCAAAGTAATGTCTCTGCTTTTGAATATGCTATCTAGGTTGGTCATAACTTTCCTTCCAGGGAGTAAACGTCTTTTAATTTCATGGCTGCAATCACCATCTGTAGTGATTTTGGAGCCCCCAAAAATAAAGTCTGACACTGTTTCCACTGTTTCCCCATCTATTTCCCACGAAGTGATGGGACCAGATGCCATGATCTTAGTTTTCTGAATGTTGAGCTTTAAGCCAACTTTTTCACTCTCCACTTTCACTTTCATCAAGAGGCTTTTTAGTTCCTCTTCACTTTCTGCCATAAGGGTGGTGTCATCTGCATATCTGAAGTTATTGATATTTCTCCCAGCAATCTTGATTCCAGCTTGTGCTTCTTCCAGCCCAGTGTTTCTCATGATGTACTCTGCATATAAGTTAAATAAGCAGGGTGACAATATACAGCCTTGACATACTCCTTTTCCTATTTGGAACCAGTCTGTTGTTCCATGTTCAGTTCTAACTGTTGCTTCCTGACCTGCATATAGGTTTCTCAAGAGGCAGATCAGGTAGTCTGGTATTCGCATCTCTTTCAGAATTTTCCACAGTTTATTGTGATCCACATAGTCAAAGACTTTGGCATAGTCAATAAAGCAGAAATAGATGTTTTTCTGGCACTCTCTTGCTGTTTTGATGATCCAGTGGATGTTGGCAATTTGATCTCTGGTTCCTCTGCCTTTTCTAAAACCAGCTTGAACATCTGGAAGTTCACGGTTCATGTATTGCTGAAGCCTGGCTTCGACACTTTTGAGCATTACTTTATTAGCGTGTGGGGTGGTGGCTGAGAGCAGCTACCCCACGTCTGAGGTCAGAGGTGGTATCCGAGAGGAGCAACCCCACGTCCAAGAAGCGGTGGCTGCGTGGGTGCAGGAGGACAGAAAGGAGCTACTCCACATTCAAGGTCAGGAGGGGTGACCTCGTCCAAGGTAAGGAGCAGCGGCTGAGCTTTGCTGGAGCAGTTGTGAAGAGATACCCCAGGTCCAAGGTAAGAGAAACCCAAGTAAGATAGTAGGTGTTGTGAGAGGGCATCAGAGGGCAAATACACTGCAACCATAATCAGAGAAAACTGGCCAATCTGATCACACGGACCACAGCCTTGTCTAACTCAGAGAAATCAAGCCATGCCGTGCGGGGCCACCCAAGACAGGCGGGTCATGGTGGAGAGGTCAGACAGAAAGGGGTTCACTGGAGAAGGGAATGGCAAACCACTTCCGTATTCTTGCCTTGAGAACCCCATGAATAGTATGAAAAGGCAAAATGATAGGATACTGAAAGAGGAACTCCCCAGGTCAGTAAGTGCCCAATATGCTACTGGAGATCAGTGGAGAAATAACTCCAGAAAGAATGAAGGGATGGAGCCAAAGCAAAAACAATACCCAGTTGTAGATGTGACTGGTGATAGAAGCAAGGTCCAATGCTGTAAAGAGCAATATTGCATGGGAACCTGGAATGGCAGGTCCATGAATCAAGGCAAATTGGAAGTGGTCAAACAAGAGATGGCAAGAGTGAATGTCAACATTCTAGGAATAAGCCAACTAAAATGGACTGAAATGGGTGAATTTAACTCAGATGGCCATTATATCTACTACTGTGGGCAGGAATCCCTTAGAAGAAATGGAGTAGCCATCATGGTCAACAAAAGAGTCTGAAATGCAGTACTTGTCTGCAATCTCAAAAATGACAGAATGATCTCTGTTCATTTCCAAGACAAACCATTCAATATCACGGTAATCCAAGCCTATGCCCCAACCAGTAACGCTGAAGAAGCTGAAACTGAACGGTTCTATGAAGACCTACAAGACCTTTTAGAACTAACACCCAAAATAGATGTCCTTTTAATTATAGGGAACTGGAATGCAAAAGTAGGAAGTCAAGAAACACCTGGAGTAACAGGCAAATTTGGCCTTGGAGTACTGAATGAAGCAGGGCAAAGGCTAATAGAGTTTTGCCAAGAGAACGCACTGGTCATAGCAAACCAATGTACTAGTGTATACCAATATATTGGTATGTACCAGTGTACCAATTTATACAGATATAAATCCAAATGTACAATAATTAATGAATAAACAGAATGTGTATCTATGCAGGGCTTCCCTGATAGCTTAGTTGGTCAATGACATATTATTCAACCATTAAGAAGGATTGAACTAAAAACTTAAGGGGAAAGAAAGAAGGATGTACTGATACTTGTTCCAACCTGAACCAACCTTTAACAATTTGAATGGGGTAAGTTCCAGAGAATGGCTTTTCTTCCTAGAGAAGGATGTGATGGGTAATTTCTAGCTAGTGATTTTCTAGAGGGGGATTCAGATGTGGGGTAGGGCTTGGGAGTAGATGTATATTACACTCATATACACGTGAAAGGTTCTCTCTGGTTGAATTTACTGATACAACACCTAGAAGAGGATATAACATTTTAACAGGATAACTTTTGGAAGGATATGAAGAAAGTGCAACCTACAGCTTTAGTCATTTGCTTGTCTCTGATAACAGCTGCAACTCACCTACAGCCTCCAATCCATGACAGGGCAGCAGAATTCCCAGGGATCTTGCTGTTCAGGCTGAAGGGACATAGCAAAAAGACAGGTATTCCAAAGGCCTGTGTGAGGCATCCGCTGATTGGTTGTCAGCTGCAGAGCCAAGAGTAACATCAGCACCCCAAACGTGTGGTTCCCTAGCACCCACTGTGTTTGTTAACTTCCCTGAACAAGCACCAGCAGATGGTAGGGGAGGCCAGCCTGGGATCAATACTGTAGGGTGATAACATCTGTGCGGGGCTTTGGGGTTGGGGGAGTTGAAGTTCTAAGCTCACTGACCTGCTTCAGGGATCCAAATCCCCTGTCAGTGCCGCATGGCACAAGTTGATTCTCGAGGAGGGACTGGAAGAAGGAAAACTCCATAATCCATGTCACACCCCAAGGTTTGAACACATAGTTGTAATTGGTTCAGAGGCTGTTCTTTAAGCTGAGCTAGGAGCTGAGGAGGCTCTGGTTTGCACAGTGAGGCAGGGACCTGTTTATGTGTACAAGCTGACTTTCACACATATTCTGGTCAGTATGCCACAGGCTTTGCGTAGACCCCATCTGTGGGCACAAATAACTTCGCCAAGTGAGAACAAAGCCAGTGGCCTCTGCAAAAACCAAAGCTACAAGTGAAGCCTCAAGAGATATAACTACGCTACTGCTCTCTGAGCTCTTTCTCTGAGCCAGGCCCTTGGTTAGACACATTGGGCAGTAGGATGAGAGGAAGGAAAATCAAGGAGGCAATGTTATCAGGAGCCAGGAACACAGGCCTAGGGAACCTCTGTGCCCCAGGGCCCATGACATGTTAATGAGGTCACTGGCCTCTTACCTGGCCAGAACTGGATCGGCTTTGTGTCTCCTCTCCTTCTCCCACCCACACCAGTACCTAAGCCTCCACACTCATCCAGCCACCAAGGTCCCCCAGTTCTAAGTCAGAGATGTCTAGAACCCATTTTCTCCCATGGCCACGGGCTGAATTCAGGCCTTCATTCTTTCTGGTCTTCTAACTGCTCTCTACTCCCAGGACCTCAAATCTGTCCTCCACACTGCTGATGAGGAAGTATCTAGAAGCACTGACAGGACCACTGAGATAGGCTGTGAGCTTTCTGTAGGTAAGGGGAGGAAGTTTCCAGTTCAAAAGCAGCCCACATCATCAGCGTTGGACAGCCACTCTGGCACTCTACCCTGCAGCCTAAAGGGCGGAACAACAGGCACGGAGCTGCCTGCCACTCCCGGGGAAGTGGGCAGTCAAGAAGTGGGCCACCCAGAAATGCGGACCTTGTGCCTCCTCTGCCCTCTATGCAAATGCCCAGTGCTTCCGGCCCGACTCTTAAAAATAGTCTTTGCACTTCATGTAGCACCTTTCATCGGAGGATTTCACAAAAGAAACTCAAAGCAATCTGCTCAGAGACCTGGATCACAGGCTTCCTTTTCCCAGCCATGTCTGAGGGCAGGAGGAGAAGACAGGCGAGCAGGGCCCTGGTACTTCCTTGGAGACTTTCTTCTGCTTGGGAATTCCTTCCTGGCCCTCTGAAATCTAAAGTATAATCCCATTTAATATGAAGAATAGAAACAAATAGCACTGTGTGTTTGAGCATGAGACCGAGGGGCAGCGGTGAGGGGCAAAGAAAGTCGGGAAGAACTGAATGGTTACCAGTGTTACTTCCTCTGGGAAGGAGGATGGGGGCGGGCTATGTGGAATGATTGCTCCTTTCACTTCTGGGCTGTATGATTTTTTTTTTCCAGAAAGTATATTTATTGCTTGGGTAATATTAAAAAAAATCTATTTGTAGTGTATCATGAATATTGGTGAAAAAAGTAATGAAGCATTTTGGTGGGGCAGTAAACCAGTACCATGCAAATCTCAAACCACTAAAATATTAAACAAGTAACGACCATTTATATTGAATATAAATATAAATGAATATTGCCCCTGCTTCTTCAAAACAAGCTTTAGATGCTGCTTTTCTTGGACTTAAAGACATGGAAAGGAAAATATTTTTAGTATTAGGCTATTAATAGAAGATACTCATATCCTGCTTGCACTGGTAGTTACACAGCTTAATGTGTTTGTCAAAACTTAGCATTGTATGCTGAAAATAGTGAATTTTACTCCATGTAACTTATGCCTCCAAAATAAGTAAAACAGGTTATCATTAGAGGACGGTTGGCAGTCCACAAGAACTACCACCGCTCATTGCAGATTTTCTCCATGGAAGACTGTTTATCAGCTTAAATACAGTATTTCATGTATTCCTCTCAATGAGCCTGACACCATCATTAATTCTCTTTTACAGATAAAATAGTAGATGCTTGGAGATGTAATGTGCGCAGTGGCACAGCTGGTAAGCAGCTGGTCTGGAACGGGAATCCGGCTCTCACACCATGCGCCCGCACCACCCTACACATGTCCATCCAGAGGATCCACTGCAGATGCCGTACTCCCTCCTTCTGACACCCTTGGCCTCTCCAGGGAGAATCTGGAGTGAACTCACTTCAGGTCTCTACTCAACCGTGTCTTTGGGTCTGCCTTCATGTCTGAGTGATGCCGAGGCCACCAAAGGCAGCAGCCTTGCACTCCCTGCCCACCTTCCCACCTACTTCTCCCAGAGCAGCCTCAGTGGAAGATGCCCCAGTGTCCACCTGGTCACGTTCTGACTAACCATCTGCCCACAGATGGATCTGCCCCATCAGAAGAGCAGAACTAGAAGCGGTTGATCTAACTAGCGTGGTCCAGCTTCTATTACTCCATGTCCACCAGAGAATTCATCCCCGGTGCACCCTTTAATCTCCCAGGCCATGCTTAGCCAGTCAGGAACCGCATTGTGGGACTGAATCTCATTCGAGGCAACTCAGGACACAGCAGTGATGTGTCAAATCACGACTTGCTTGCTGGTGTACAGGCTCAAGCAACCCCAGAGTTCTACTTGTGAGAGGGAGAACAGCACATCCATGCCAGGAACAAGCAGGGCAGTGTGGAAAGGCTACGGGGTGGGGGAGGGTGGGGACAGGAGGCCCCTGGCCGCCAGAATTCCCCTCACTGGCCTTCACTCACCTGCTGCTCAGACACAAAATCCAACAGTAAAGTGGGAGGGGGCAGTGAAGTGAGCCTGCGTACCTGTCAGGAGCTAGAAAGGGGAGCAGGTACTAGGGGTGGGGACAGGGCTTGGTGTGGGCAGAATCCGGAGAATGGCAAAGGACCCCAGGAAGGGCATAAACTTGGGAGAAGGCCCAGGCATCCTGGGAAGGTCCTCAGGGAGGCTCTGGGCCTGGGGAGGTATGAAGGGTGCTGGCCAGTGGGCTATAGGTTTCTGAAGAAAGACACTGGGTTTCTCCAGGGTCTGGAGAAAGCTGAAGAGTGTGGGGTCAGAAGAGGATGTGGGGCTGTGGTGGGGAGTAGGGGCAATAAGCAGATTTCAGAGATAGGGAGAGGGCCTTGGAGCTTGGAAGAGGGGAGAGTGCTCCAATAAAGAGAGGGGGCTCCAGGGAGAGGGCACAGGATCACAGATCAGGATGGAACCACAGGGTCTTGGGAAGAACATGGAGTCCTGGGGATTTCCCAGTGGACTCCGGGGCTCCGGGGAGGGCAACGGGGTGCAGGGAAGGGATGTCGAGCTTAAGAGAGGGTGCTAGGGTTCTGAGAAAGGGCGCTGGGTCCAGGGGAGGAACTCGCGGGGTGAGAGGTGGAGCTTGGAATTGGGTCGTGGGCAAGCAATCTGGGGAGGGGCACCAGGGCCAGGGAAGAAACTCCAAGTACAAGGGAATGGCAAGCCGTCTGGGGAAGAAGCACGGGGTCAGAGATGGGGGCACCCAGAGTACAGGGAAGGATGCAGGACTGGGAGAGGGCTTGGGGTCCCGGGGAGCAACACAGAATCCATAGGAAGAGCTCGGGGTCCTGGGAAGAGACACAGATTCCAGGGACAAAAGCGGGGTCACGGGGCTGGGGCCTCAGGGGGCTGAGGCAGAGCTTTACCTGCTTCGGATGTAATCATCGTACAGGTCCCGGCAAATGTACCACAAGATCACGCAGAGGATGAGCAGGATAGCGAAGAGGAACAGAGCCATGAAGATGGCCTTGGTCCCCGGGGAGACCAGGGCCTGCATGGTGCCACCGAGGGGGTGCTGCGGGTCCTGAAGTAGGGACAGCGACGAGAGCGGTGCGGGCTGCCACCTGCACCCATGGACGGACGCCCTGACAGGGAGGAAACTGCTGCAGGCCAGCACCCCTGGGGCACCTGCTCACTTGGGGCCAAGGGCGTGCCCGGTCTGGCGGAGACACCGGTCCCCTGAGGGAGAACGGTCAAGTGCTGCGGGCACCTCCCGAGGGGACCCGGGGTCTCCTGAGGAAAGAGACTGGGGAGAGGTGTGGGGTCTCCTGCGTGTTCCCTAGGGCATCCCTGAGAACGATCCCACTCATCTCTCTGGCACTTCGGGGAAGGACACACTGGGGAGGTCATATCTCGTCCCAGCCCGTCCCATCCCGTGCCCAACACTACACACTGACATTTGCCTGCACACACTGACCGGTTCCAGGGCCGTCACCATCCTTTGGTGGATCTTTAAGGAAAAGTGAAAGTCGCTCAGTCGTGTCTGACTCTGCCAGTCTCCTCCATCCATGGAAATCTTGAGGCAAGAACACTGGAATGGGTTGCAATTCCCTTCTTCAGGGAATTTTCCTCACCCTGGAATCGAACCCTGGTCTCCTGCATGGCAGGCAGATGCTTTACCATGATTCTGAGACACCAGAGAATGTCTGATCTCTAAGAAGGGAGGAGCCAAAAATAGCTGTGACAGGCCAGGGCTGCTTGAACAAATCCCAAGCCTTTTCAAGGACCAGCAGGGTGCACCCACCTGTGCCTGGGGTGAGCCAAGGCCCACTCTTGCTCCTTTGTCTCCACTGCAACCCACCCTCCTCCCCCACCCCAACTCCTGCCCTCCTCTGCAGCCCACCAGTGGTTCTGGACCAGCAGCACCCCATCACCTGGATGCAGAGAAGAGAACCAAGATCACAGGCTCCACCCAGCTACACAGCGAGGATCTGCATATTAACGAGGTCCCCAGAAGGGGGGGGGCGTCCCTGGTGCCTAAGATGGTAAAGAATCTGCCTGCAATGAGAGGGACCCAGGTTCGATCCCTGAGAAGGGGATGGCAACCCCGGAATTTCATGCAGAGAGGCGACTGGCAGCTTCCATGGGATGGCAAAGAGTCTGACACGACTGAGACTCACTTCCACTTTCAGGAAGGGGAGGGGACAAGTCACCACGTGTTCACTGCGCCTTGTGCTGTGCTCCTCTGCCTTGTAGAGTCTGTGAATGCAGGGTCATTGTGTCTTCCATGGTCAGGAGTGGCTTCCCCAGTGGCTCCTGCATGCCTGCTAAGTCGCTTCAGTCGTGTCCTGCATTGGCAAGAGGGTTCTTTAACCCCTACCGCCACCCAGTGGTAAATATTTCGCCTGCAATGCAGGAGCCGCAGGAGATGTGGGTTTGATCCCTGGGTCGAGGAAAATTCCTTGGGGGAGGAAATGGCAACCCGCTTCAGAGTTCCTACCTGGGAAATTCCATGGACAGAGGAGCCTGCTGGGCTACAGTCCATGAACGACTTAGCACGCACTCATAGGAGAAATCGTGCCTGATTTCTTCCGTGGAGACTTTCTAGAAGCTCCAGTTAGTTACTCACCTAGCAAGAGTCGTTCTCAGTTCCTTAGGAGCATGATTTCATTCACTTTGGAGAAGAAATTTTTCATGACTGAAGAGTAGGGCCCACGGAGAAAAAATTGATCTTAATGGTTTAAAGGAAAATAGAAGTTAGGACTTCTCTTCCCAGTCCCCACCCCACCTCCAAACCTCTGTTCTTGGTTTTCTCCTAATGTCTCAGGTGGAGACAGGCAATAAATACTGATTGCTGTGCTCTGTATGTCACCCCTGAAGTCTAGCCTGTTCTGGTGGGAGGGGGAAGTAGCGCTTTGCCCACGGGGTGGTCAGAAAACGTGACTGTCAGATTTGCAAGCACTGGCTGCAGAGGCCAGATCACCTTTCACTCCCCCAGCTGCCAACACGCCATTTGCCAGCCACCGTCAGGAGAGCATTGCTGTTGGAAGGAATGAGGCCACTTCCAATTTGAGTGAGATCCTACGTGCTCAGTCGCTCAGTTGTGTCCGACTCTTTGCGACCCCATGAACCGCAGCCCACCAGGCTCTTCTGTCCATGGGATTCCCCAAGCAAGAATAGTAGAGTGGGTTGCCATTTCCTCCTCCAGGGGCTCTTCCCGACCCAGGGATTGAACCCTCATCTCCTGCACTGCAGGCAGATTCTTTACTGCTGAGCCACATTGAGAAATATCTCTGAATGGGAATATCTCTGGACAGGCTTAGCTCAGTTCAAGCAAGGAGTGTTTTCCCATGGTCTTTGCTGCTGAATGCCTCCACTTGTCACTGCTCCTCTGAGTTAGTGTACCATAGTTTTCTGTGCTGAATCTTTTCCTATGGTGATAGCAACTTTCCTTCCTTAACACCAGGCTGGGACAGCAGGACCATCCAGTCTGTAAAATATTAGGCACCCACTGATGAGATGGTTGGATGGCACCACCAACTCATTGGACATGAGTTTGAGTTAACTCTGGGAGTTGGCTATGAACAGGGAAGCTTGGCGTGCTACAGTCTCCATGAGGTCACAAAGAGTCGGACACGACTGAGCGACTGAACTGAACTATGTACAGGGTATCTAGGGGGTATGGCAGTCAAGGTGGCAATCTGTAAGACAGAAACCAGCCTGAGAGTCTAGTGGAGGCCCTAGAACAGCAGGAAAATACCTAGGGCAGAGGCAGGTGTGGAGTTTGCCTACTCAGATCTGAGCAAGGTTCAGAAGAGAGACTGAAGAGTGAGGTCAGATATGAATGGAAGAACGGGAGGAGGCTTCATGGAAGAGCTAACAGTAGCAGAGAGAGGGGAAGGCCACTGCATGTACCGCTAACCCACAAGTGTGAAGTGCAGTCCTATGTGAGATGTCCCAGTAGGGTCATTCTGTGGCCAGAACAGAAGACTGTGGTGCAGGGAAAGACAAAAGGAACACACAAATGCAGATGCTGGTGGGAGCTCGGTGGCTGATAAAAGTGAATGAAGCTGCCCAGCTGCAGGGGAAACACTGGCCCAGCACAGGGGCCAAGTATTGTCAGTGCTCCCCCTGAACCATTTTTTAATTGAGCCGTAAATCCAGAGTTTGATGCTGCCGCTCCCAATTTTAAATGGCTGGCAACCATTATGGATTTTCTAAAAGCATCCTTTCTCTCATACTGACATATCTCCCAGTCCCGTTCCCCCACATATGACTCCCTCTGCTTTTCTCTGCTCTCCTTTCCCAGGGTCACACAGTGCCCAGCCAAGATGGTACCTGTGGGTAACAGGCAGTGGGTGGGAAAGGGTGAAGGGAAGAGAAAGGGCCATGGTGATGGAAGCTACCAAGTTCAGTTAGTCTCCAGAGAGGCAAGCCGTAAGTTCCTGGTAGTTGTTCTTTCTCTCTACCAGTCAGAAAGAGCACCCATGAGACCAACATGAACAACTGATCTACCAATTGTATCGACATATATTTTACATACCGGAGAATTTACTCTTCACTCATTTTCAGTGTATCATTGAATGCATCTTAGTATTGAGCATGATGTGTGCTGTGAGCTTTTATTTATGGATACCCTTATCAGGTTGAGGAATTATTCTTCTATTCTTAACTCACTGAACAGTTTTTATGATAAAATGTATTGGATTTCACCAAATGCTATTCCTGTATATATTAAGGTAATCTTGTGATTTTTGTACTTTCTTCCATTAATATAATACGTGGCATTAATTGATTTTCACATGTTAAAACAACTGCATATCTGGTACAAACCCAACTTGGCTATGGTGTATCGTCCCTCTTGTGTGGTGCTGGATCCAGTTGATCAGCATATTGTTGAGCACTTCGTACCTTTGTCATGGTCTATCGTTGTCTTTCCTTGTGCTGACTTTATTCAGTTTGGTATATGATATGGCTGCATAGAACAAGTTGGGACGTGTTTCCCCTCTCTTTAACATTTTGGTACAGTGTGTGAGGATCAGTGTTCATTCTTTTAATGTTTGTTAGAATTCACCAGTAAAGCCATCTGAGCACGGGCTTTTCTTTGTGGAAAGAATTTGTATGTACTAATTCAAAACCCTTAATTTTTAAAGAATTTTATTTCTTTTATTTGTGGCTGTGCTGGGACTTTGTTGCTGCCCGCAGGCTTTCTCCAGTTGCAGCTAGTGGAGACCACTTTCTTGTTGCAGAGCACAGGCTCTAGGGTGCACGGGCTTCAGTACCTGTGGCACATGGGCCCAGTTGCTCCATGGCATGTGGAATCTTCCCAGACCAGAGATTAAACCCTCATTCCCCGCTGTGGCAGGCAGATTCCTAAACACTGGACCACGAGGGAAGTCCCCCAAATCCTGACTTTTAAAAGTTTTATTTAGATATTCTATTTCTTCTTTTTAAATATTGTTTGAAATAAGTCTATTAATACAAATTCATATAGCTCACAATTCGTCCATTAAAAGTGTAAAATGCAGTTATTGTTAGTGTGTTTGGAGAGCCAGACAAGCATAACCACAATCAATTTTAGAAAATATCCAGCACACCAGTAAGAACCCAAGTGGATGAACATTCACAGACACTATATCCACCACCACCTCCCTCCGGCCCCCCTCCAGCCTTGTGTGTGTGTGTGTTCAGTCGCTCAGTCATGTCTGACTCTTGGCAACCCCATGGGCTGCAGCCTGCGAGGCCCTTCTCTCCATAGGGTTTCCCAGGGAAGAATACTGGAGTGGATAGCCATTTCCTTCTCCAGGGGATCTTCCCAAGCCAGGGATCCAACCTATGTCTCCCGCATTGGCAGGTGGATTCTATTCCACTGCACCACCTGGGAAGCCCCTAGCCTTAGGTAACCATTAATCCTCTTTCCTTATCTGTAGATAAAGGTCCGTCTAGTCAAGGCTATGGTTTTTCCTGTGGTCATGTATGGATGTGAGAGTTGGACTGTGAAGAAGGCTGAGCACCAAAGAATTGATGCTTTTGAACTGTGGTGTTGGTGAAGACTCTTGAGAGTCCCTTGGACTGCAAGGAGATCCAACCAGTCCATTCTGAAGATCAGCCCTGGGATTTCTTTGGAAGGAATGATGCTAAAGCTGAAACTCCAGTACTTTGGCCACCTCATGCGAAGAGTTCACTCTTTGGAAAAGACTCTGATGCTGGGAAGGACTGGGGGCAAGAGGAGAAGGGGACGACAGAGGATGAGATGGCTGGATGGCATCGCTGACTCAATGGACGTGAGTCTCAGTGAACTCCGGGAGTTGGTGATGGACAGGGAGGCCTGGTGTGCTGCGATTCATGGGGTCGCAAAGAGTCAGACACGACTGAGCGACTGATCTGATCTGATTCTGGATATTTCATATACATGGATCATAATATGTGGTCTTTGGTGGCTGGCTTCCTTCACCTAGCAGGATGTTTTCAAGGTTCACCCACATTGTCTTTTTTCATTTTGTTCTTCATGCATTTGGTGTCACATCTACGAATCCATTTCTGAAATCCAATGTCATAAAACTGTGCCTCCACATTTTCTTCTGAGATTTTTAATGGCTCAAGTCTGGAAATTGATCAAAGGACCGTGACTCTCTGTTTTTGTGATTCAGAGTAGACTTTTGTTCATTTGACCTGTGACATCTCTGCTTATACAGATCAAGTAAGAACTTACTGGGCTTTCTAACTCTTACTTCTAGAAAGATCATGAGCAACTAGATAAAACCATAGAGGTGCCCAAGTCAGCCTGTTGTGAATGTGCTTTGACTCTTCTCTCCATTACTGTAACCAGGCCCACCTGGCCCTTAGTGGTTGTGTGCTCCCATTTGGCTCCAGCCATCTGGGGATCTAAATACTCCACTGTATTTAGGATTCCCAGTTCAGTGACTGCAGTTCCTACTGTGAGTTCTGGCCTGCAGAGAAGAGCAATCACAGAGTTCTTCAAGGGTGCTGGGACAAGGTGAAAGGTACGCCTTCAGGACTCTCCCAGTATGGATGACTATGTCTTCAATGCCAAATCCACACTAACAGTCAAATCTCTGTAAACCTCTGAATGCCTTCCTCTGTATTAAACCAAGGCAGGGCTGACATTTCCAGCTCATTCACTGTGGGCCAAATTTTGGTCCATAGTTCAACCAACCAGACAAACCAATAAAAGTGCTTTCTAACACCCAGAGTTGCAATATTAAATGCAGAATCTATGCTTAGTGAATCATTTTGGCCTGATCTAGCTTTCTGTGGTGGAGAAGGAAATGGCAACCCACTCCAGTGTTCTTGCCTGGAGAATCCCGGGGATGGCGGAGCCTGGTGGGCTGCCGTCTATGGGGTCGCACAGAGTTGGATATGACTGAGCGATTCCACTTTCACTTTTCACTTTCATGCATTGGAGAAGGAAATGGCAACCCACTCCAGTGTTCTTGCCTGGAGAATCTCAGAGATGGGGGAGCCTGGTGGGGTGACGTCTATGGGGTCGCACAGAGTGGGACACGACTGAAGTGACTTAGCAGCAGCAGCAGCAGCTTTCTGTGGGGAGGCTGATCCCACTGGGGTCAGGAGGCTGCTTCCAACTGAGGGTGGGGAGGATTCTTCTACTGGCAAGGATGACTCACCAGACTTGATGGGCTCAGTGTCCCCAGCTTCCTCAGGGTCTCCCCACACAGCTCTATCACAGTGTACAGAATCCCATTCTTTCCAAGTCAGCGCCTTCATTTTACCAGGAAACACTCTAGTGGCAGAATTCAACTTCCACTGTAATTCAACCAGTTGCAGGATGAGTGCTTGCATGTGATCATTAGCAATCTCAACCCTTTATCTACAGGTGATAACTGTCTCCTTATGGGTACATGTAGAATCTTTTAGGTCTTTTACTGTAAACTGAGCTAATCCTTTTCTTTCACCACGCTTTCCAACTACACTGGGAACAATCAGGAAGCTCATCATATCTATCGGTGTTTCAAAAATGTCAAAAAGTATCATATACACAGTCACAGAACACCTTGCACCCAGCACTTCTTTTAAGTGGTTCATCAGGCATATCCAAAGGAGATATTTTCCATAAACCTATTGTCATAGACTATTGATGCTGTCTTTACTACAGAGTCATTACCAGCTTTAAACCTAAGCAGATTACAGAGCTAATTCTAGAAACCCCAGAACCATTTGAGAAAATTCATTTTTTTAAAAATTGAAGTATAGCAGCTATACAGAACTATATGTTATAGATGTACAATATAGTGATTTACAATTTTAAAGGTTATGCTCCATTTATAACTATTACAAAATATAGGCTATATTCCCCATGTTTTGCAATATATCATTGTATCTTATTTTATACATAATTGTTTGTACCTCTTACTCCCATATTTCTATCTTGCCCCTCCCTCCCTCCCTCCCTCTCCTGACTGGTAACCACTAGTTTGTTCTCTGTGTCTGTGAGTCAGCATCTGCTAAGTTAATATTCAGTTTTTGTTCAGTTGCTCAGTCATGTCCTACTCTTTGGGGCCCCACGGACTGCAACACGCTGACCTTCCCAATCCTTCACCATCTCCTGGAACTTGCTTAATCTCATGTCCATTGAGTTGGTGATGCCATCCAACCATCTCACCCTCTGTCCTCCCCTTCTTCGCCTGCAGTCAATATTTCCCAACATCAGGGTCTTTTCTAACGGGTCAGTTCTTTGCACCAGGTGGCCAAAGTATTGGAGTTTCAACTTCAGCATCAGTCCTTCCAATGAACACCCAGGACCGATCTCCTTTAGGATGGACTGGTTGGCTCTCCTTGCAGTCCACTGGACTCTCAGGAGTCTTCTCCAACACCACAGTTCAAAAGCATAAATTCTTCAGTGCTCAGCCTTCTATATGGTCCAACTCTCATATCCATACATGACTACTGGAAAAACCATCCATAACTTTGACTAGATGGACCTTTGTCAGCAAAGTAGTGTCTCTGCTTTTCAATGCACTGTCTAGGCTGTTCATAGCTTTTCTTCCAAGGAGAAAGCATCTTTTAATTTCATGGCTGCAGTCACCATCTGCAGTGATTTTGGAGCCCAAGAAAATAAAATCTGTCACTGTTTCCATTGGTTCCCCATCTATTTGCCATGAAGTGATGGAACCAGATGCCATGATCTTAGTTTTTGGAATGTTGAGTTTTAATCCAGCTTTTTCTCTCTCCTCATTCACCTTCATCAAGAGCCTCTTTAGTTCCTCTTCGCTTTGTGCCATAAGGTTGGTGTCATCTGAGTATCTGAGGTTATTAGTCTGTTTTATTTTTAAAATTCAACATCTAAGTGAGATCATAGAGTATTTGTCTTTCTCTGACTGACTCATTTCACTTAGCACATTGACCTCCAAGTCCATCCATGTTGCTGCAAATGGCAAAATGCCATTCATTTTTATGTCTATGTAGTATTCCATTATGTGTATATGTGTGTGTGTGTGCACGCCACACCTTATTTATAGATTCACCAGTTGATGGACACTTAGATTGCTTCCATATCTGACAACTGTAAATAATTCTACCATGAACATTGGGGAGCATGTATCTTTTCAAATTAGTGTTTTTATCAGATATATACTCAGGAATGGAATTGCTGGGTCACATAGCCCAATTTTAGTATTCTGAGAAACGTCCCTACTGTTTTCCATAGTGACAGCACCAATTTACATTCCCACCAACAGTGCACAAATATTCCCTTTTTGCCACATCCTTGCTATCACTTGTTATTTGTGTTCTTTTTGATGATCGACATTCTCACAGGTATGAGGTGACATCTCATTGTGATTTTGATTTCCATTTCTCTGATGGGTTAGTGATGTTGAGCATCTTTTCATGTGCCTGTTAGCCATCTGTATATCTACCTTGGAAATTTTCTTTTCAGTTTTTCTGCCCATTTTTAAAGTGTGTGTGTGTGTGTTTCTTTTTTTTTCCTGACGCTATGTTTTTGAGCTATTTGTATATGTTGGATATTAGCCCCAAATCAGTCATTTGCAATATTTTCTCTCATTCAGTAGCTTCTTTTCATTTTTCAATGGTTTCTTTTGCTGTGCAAGAGCTTTTAGGTTTAATAGGTCCCTATGTTATGCTAAGTAGCTCTAGTTGTGTCTGACTCTTTGCCACCCTATGGACTGTAGACCACCAGGCTTCTCTGGCCATGGAGCTCTCCAGGCAAGAATACTGGAATGGGTTGCCATGTCCTTCTCCAGGGTATCTTCCCAACTCAGGGATCGAAACCTCATCTCTTATGTCTTCTGCATTGGCAAGCAAGTTCTTTACCAGTAGTGCCACCTGGGAAGCCCATTTGTTTATTTTTGCTTTTATTTCCTTTACTTTAGGAGATGGATCCAAAAATAAGGCTGTTGTGATTTATTTCAAAAAGTGTTCTGCCCAAGTTTTCTTTTTTTTTTTTTTTAGGTGCGTCACACACTTCTAGCTCTCGAAGCCTGAGCTCCGTTTTACAGCCTGGGAGCTCCCCAGACGCTGCGTCCTTCTCTGATGCCTCCTCCCCGCTTGCGGGTACCGAGGTCTGAGGCGCTCTTCTCTCTCTCTCCAAACTTGGAACGAGACTTTTCAACCCGCGCCTCCCAGCCTGCCCAGGCAGCTCTGCCCAAGTTTTCATCCAGAAGTTTTACATATTCAATCTTACACATAGGTCTCAAATCCATTTTGAGTTTGTTTTTGTATATAGTGTTAGAAAATGTTCTAATTTCAATCTTTTACATGCAGCTGTCCAGTTTTCCCAGCACCACTTACTGGAGAGACTGTCTTTTTGTCCACTGTATACTGTATTCTTGCCTCTTTTGATGTAGATTAGCTGACCATAGGTGCATAGGCTTGTTTCTATGATTTCTATCCTATTTCCTTGATCTGTAGGTCTGTTTTTGTGCCAGTACCATACTGTTTTGATTACTATAGCTTTGTAGTATAGTCTAAGGTCAAGAAGCTTGATTCCTCCAGCTCTGTTCTTTTTTCTTTTTACTTTATTTGATAGTGTCTGGTCTTTGTTGCAGCATATGGGATCTTTGATATTCATTGAGGCGTGTGGGATGCTCAGGTGCAGCATTTGGAATCTTCAGTTTCAGCACCTGGGATCTTTTTAGATGTGGCATGTAGGGTCTTTAGCTGTAGCATATGAACTCTAAGTTGTGGCATATGAATCTCTGTTGCACCATGCTAACTCTTAGTTGCTGCATGTGGGATCCAGTTCTCTGATCAGGGATCAAACCTGGCCCCCCTACATTGAGAGAACGGAGTCTTAGCCACTGAACCATCACTGAAGTCCCTCCGACTCTGTTCTTTTTCCCCAAGATGGTTTTGGCTATTTGGGGTCTTATGTGTCCATACAAATTTCTAGTTCTATGCAAAATACCATTGATAATTTGAATCCATAGATTGCCTTGTGTAGTATAGTCATCTTACAAAAATGATTCTTCCAACCCAAGAACACAGTAAAGTTTTCCATCTCGTTGTGCTGTCTTCAATTTCTCTCATCAATATTTTACAGTTTTCCAAGTACAGGTCTTTTGCTTCCTTAAGTAGGTTTATTTCTAGGTAGTTTATTCTTTTTGATGAAGTTACATGGGGTTATTTAATGGTAAATGGGTAATATCCTGAAGTTCTCTTTCTGCTATGTGCTGTTAGTGTACAGAAATGCAAATAGATTTTTATATATTAATTTTTTTTTTACTTCTATATTTTCTTTTTTTTTTTAATTTTATTTTTGTATACTGCAACTTCACTGAATTCATTGATGAGCTCTAGTAGTTTTCTGGACCAGAACGCTGGGAGGTCTCTTGGCCAGAACAAAAGGGAAAATCAAGTTGCCATGGACAGCCAAGGGGAGCAGGGGTGGGTGAGCATCTCTCAGGAGGATGCAGGGGCAACCAGAACATACAGTGGGGAAAATGGGGGCCCAGGGGTTCAGCCATTGGCAGGGAGCACCCTGCCACAATCCTGAAAGCTGAGGAGGCAGCCGAGAGTGTTTGCTGGGCCCCAGACAGTCTAAAATGGAACTCAGCTTTTCAGGGGTCTGGGGCATCCCTGGATCACATGAGAGGGCACTGAGTAGGGCTTCTGTCTAAGGGGAACACTGGGCAATTCTATCTAGCTCACCTGAGCTGTGTCTAGAAACATTTAATTCAAATGTGTTTCAGCCCCCAGTTTGCAAGAATCGACAAGGAAGCCCACCCCTCAATGGTGATGGGAGGCTTCCAGCATGGAATCGAGGTCCACCGGGAGATCAGTGCTTACGCACCTTAGATGTAGACTTGCTGTGAGATACAGCATACTTCCCCATAACCATGTGACAGTCTTAAGTGTCAGCACCCTCGCCACCTCCTGTACCTCCCCCAAGTCCTCAGCACCCTGTGAGGCAGGTGCCCCTAGGATTACCCATGTGGGGAAGCAGAGTCTTAGATTGGGTGAGCCAGGCAACTGGGGATCAGCAGTGCTGTGGTGCCCGCCGTGGCATCTCCTCACCCGAGCCCTCTCTTTCACCCACTGGGCCGAGTGCCTGGGTCCCAGATGGCTGACACCACAAGGTCAGAGGCATTTCTGATTCTGGAAGTCTCAGGAAGATCCTCAACCCCAGGAACAGAGTTGGGCTGTGGGGCATTAGTAGGGTGGGCTGCATGTGAGGGCTGCCCTGCATGGCCACCGCTTTGATGCTAGAGCACCAGGCCCAAGAGCAGGATGGCAGCTCTCACAGCCTGGACGCAGAGCTGGACAGAGGTCCCGTGGGCATCAGTCACAGGAAAGGAAGCCACACTGTGCATGAAGGCCCAGGGTGACCACCCCCTCCCGTGTTCCTGGGACCATGGTGTGCAGAGCAAGGCTGGCCTGGGGTAGACATGGGCAGGCTGCAGAGCCCAGAGGATGGTGGCCTGTCCTCCTTCTGTGTCCCCAGGATCTCACCCGTCGCCTCCACAGCCCCCATCCTGGGGCTCCTGCAGACTGATGGCAGGTTGTAGGCGGGTGGCCGCTCCTGCAGCAGGGGCTTGTGTAGGGGACTGGATTCCCAGCCAGGGACAGTGCACAGAGGGCCGGGTGGCTGTACCCTTGACCATGGACCCCCACCCTGGACATGGCTGTGCTTGAGCACAAGGGTGCCATGCCGAACCCTCAATGCACCTATGAACACAGAGGAGGGGCTGACTTTGAGGGTCACACGTCTGTCGGTGCATGTCTCCCTGGCGTCAGGGCTCCAGGACCAGAAGGCCATGCCCGGTTTGTATGAGTGCTCAGCCTGAAACTGCACACCCATGCACAAGTGTCATGGTGCCTGCTGCCATGATGAGTGTGGACCAGGAGGCTGACATGCTTACCAGCCTGGGAGCAGCCAGCCCTTTATTAGTTCACTTAATGGCTGCGTTGTGATGTCAGCCCTGAGGAAGCAGAGGCCTTTGGTGAGGGGCCAAGCACCCTTGTGAGCCTGGACTGCTCCTGGCCACTGCACTGTCCCATTTCCAAGGAGGGACACACCACCCTCTGTGTGGCTATGGACAAGGAGGGCCCCGTGATGGATGGGGTGCCCGGCTTTGGGGAGTCTCCCTTTCTTCCAAACACAGGGCCTCTGGCCCTCGGCTCAGGGAGATGCGCCCCTCCCTGTGGACCTTTCAGCCGTCCTGGCCCAGCTCGTGCCCACAGACCACTGCAGCTTCAGGCTGCTGCTGGAAGAGAGCACTTTTTAGGCTTTGAGGGAAGAGCCTTTGTTGAAGAGGCTGCACACCGAGTGTGGTGCCCTGCCTCGGGGAGAGGGCAGCCTCCTCTCCCTCCCCTTTCCCAGGAAGCTGAGGATCATCGTCAACAGTCACCACTTTGTGTCCATCTGGTGGGAGGAAGATGGCACTTGCATAGGCATCAGTGAGGAGCTCTTCGAGAACATTTTGGAGAGGGTGGGCTCAGACAAGGTATTTGAGACAGACCTCATGAAGAGCTTTTTCCGGCAGCTTAGCCTGTATGGATTCAGCAAAGAGTGCCAGGATGTGCTCACCTCCCTCTGCCTGACCACCCTGCTCACGGAGGAGCCATCTGTCTGTGTCCTGAGCAAGGTAAGGGCAGGGGAGTACCTGCTGGGCCCTGGGGGTGGGGTGGGTCCAAACCTCAGGGCCACCAGGGACGGTGGCCAGCCTGCAGGGAAAACTGTGTGTAAAGACAGGACTGGGGACTGGCATGACTGCCAGAGCTGCCAGTGCTGCATTGGGGAGTTGTGAGGGGGAGAGCCTGAGTATTCTCAGTGCAAAGAAGTCACTGCCCCTCCTCTCTTTCTCTGGTGGGGATGTCTGTGGGAGATGTCGGAAGTGAGCTGAATGCACAGTAGGGATCAGGGCAGGATACCCGGGGGCCAGGTGTCACTCTGTACCGCTGACCCATGGGCCCTTAGATCACAGTCACACCAGGGAAAGAGATGACACTGCTCAAATGCTGGACCTTCCTCTCCTCCAGCCAGGGCACAAATGGGCCCAGGGCGGAGGCAGGCAGGGAGAGGGGTTTGTGTACCCCCATGACTCCCTCATGGCTCAGACCAGAAAGAATCTGCCTGCAAGGCGGGAGACCTGGAGTCGATCTATGGGTTGGGAAGATCTCCTAGAGGAGGACACAGCAACCCACTCCAGTATTCTTGCCAGGAGAATCCCCACAGACAGAGGAGCCTGGCGTGCTATTGTCCATGGGGTCCCAAAGAATTGCACATGACTGAGTGACTAAGCACATGCCTTCCATAGCTGTGGAGCAGAAGTTTAGTGCAGGGAAGCACAGGTCCTTTCCTGGGAAGTGTCCTGGTCAGCCGAGGAAGTGCAGGCCAGGGGTCGACACCTGCATAGAAAGCAGGGAAGCTTCTGCAGTCTGCCCGCTGCAAATGCCAAGTCCCCTCTCTGGGCCTTGTGCGGATACTCTTGGGCCACTCTGTCATTTTCCAAGGTCGAGAGATGATGAATTACTGAGTCTTGAGGATGGGTAAGCTGGGACACCGAGTCCTGCGGGACAGGGTCCCACTTTCTCCATGAGGCCTGGGGGTGGCTGGGTGAGGGCACCCAGGGGCCTAGCTGGGAGGGTGCTGGTTTCAGTAAGCCTTTTGAGACTCGGATTTTGCTATTCTCTCTCTCTTGGTGAACCCCATTACAGTTCTGCTACAGTCCCCTTTTTAAGAGAGACAGCCCACACCCCCTTGGGAAGATGAAGAGTAGAGAGGGCATTAAGTCTGTGTCTCGGCAGGTGGAGGGCAGGCCGGTAGCCCTGGGTGTCCCTCCTGCACCCAGCACCATGCAGCCACAGGCCGGCCTGTCACCCTGCCCTGAGGGTGCCCAGGAAACCGCAGGCCACCTGGAACTCGCCCCCGTCACCGCCCTGGCTGGGACCTATGACGCCCTGCTGCTGGTCCGGGATGGAAGTCCCTAACCACTTGATGGGTCCTGATGCCTGGCAGCCCGAGTGCACACAGGCTCCAGTTTCTCTAATCCCTGTCCTGATGGAGGTGGCCCTGCCCATCAAGGGCCCGTGAGTCTGCTTCACCTGGCCTCCTGCCCAGATGGCTCCTCCTGTGGTGGTGGTTGGCCCCACCACTGTGCCCACCCAGATTTTCAGCCTGCTCCCTGGGCAGCTCCCAGTGGCCATGCTGGTGCCTCTGTGCACCATCTGGATTCCCAATCGTGGCTCAGGCACGGAACCCCTTCTATTACTGCTTAGGCAGCCCCTCTTCCCCATAATCTCCAGGCATTCTTTCCAGTAATCCCCACAGCCTTCAGGTGCACCCCAAGAGGACCCCAAATATGCACCCTATTCAGACAGATAGAGGCGGCCCTGTGGTCAGAACACTGCATGGCAATAAGGAGCCTGAAAACACGAGGGATTTCCCGCCCGGCACACTTCTTCAGCGCCTCCATCCTGGGCCTGGCTGAGCATGTGAGTCCCCTCAGGCAGCTGCTTGCTCGGGAAGGCAAGACAGATGGCCGCCCACCCCCGGCACAAAGCAGGTACCTCGTACACACCCAGGGAAGCCCCTCAGATGCTCTGCACCCACTCATTGAAAAGACCCGTCAAGGGCTTGACAAGAGCCTGGCAGTGTGGCTTCATAGAAACAGGGACACTGTCCAGCAGGCTCCTCACTTGACAGATGAGGAGAAATTAAGCCTCCCCTTGGCCGGGGGCCCCAAAAGAGCCCTTCCTGTCCTGAGACGCACAGGGCTGGAGCCCGTGATCCCTGCCCGAGGTCTGTGGGTGTTTAGTCTGGGGGCTCACTGGTGTCTGGACAGCAGGCCCGAGGTTTGGCTTCATTGCAGGGCCTGCATCTGGTGACATTTTCTTGTTTCTCTTTTCTTTTCCTTTTTCAGCTGAGCACTCTGAGGGTGTCACACCTCAGCACCCTCTGCTCGCTGGGGTGTCCAGTTTATAACATGCTCTCTCTTAAAAGAGTGTTTGTCCTGAGGAGCATAGCAAGTAGCCCTCCAGGGTTGCACTGCAGAAACAAGGGCTCTAAGGTCAGGAGAGGGGAGAGCGCACACACCAGTCCACTGGAACCGGAAGGCCAGGTCTCCCTTGTTGGCAGTCTGGTGCAGGCACAGGAGGCCCCTGAGAAAGGACTTGGGGTGGTGAAGGCCAGGGCTCTGTCAGCCCCAGCACTGAGCTGCTGTGACGCCCGACCAGGCTGCTCACTTCTAAGATAAAACACAGCCCATTATGAAGGTTCACTGCCTGGGGAACACCTTAACTTTTCAGACGATTTCTTTCGATTTTTTTTGTCTTGACTTCCGTATGCCTCCTGACCTGGAATCACACGCAGATGCTGCTATTTTTAAAACCACATTCCCAGAAACCTCAGCATGTGTGGCACCTGCTTACCTGTAAATCTATAGAGAAAGTGAAAATGTTCAGATTGCAATCTCAAGTCATCTGCTTGTCACAAAAGGCAACTTTTATTTACAAAGTCAAGGCTGCCTGACATCAAAAGAAACCCATGTGGTACTTCACTCCCACCACTCAGTCCTTGGTAGATTCTGACTGATATCTGCAGAATGAAGGGGCTAAGCATAGGTCTTCCTGGGCCAGGCAGAGGCGGCAGCCTAAGGTCACACAGGAGTGTAGGGAGGGAGCAGGGACTTGATGGGCTGGCCCTGGAAAATCAAACTGTCTTGAGCCCCAGGCGTGCCCAGGTCACCAGAGGAGAAGCCAGGCAGCTCCAGAGGCACAGAATTAGTTCTGTCCCCGGGGCCACACAGGCAACAGTGTCTAGGAGAGTGGAAATGCAATTCAACCAGACAGGGTGTCTCAGAGAGGGGCCCTGTGTCACAAGTGCTCCAACTAGGCAAGGGTGACCCTGGAGGCCCAACTGGGCAGACCCCGGGGAGCTGGTGATCCACGGCCAACTCACTTCCCACCAGCTCTGCCCAAGCCTCCCTCGGCCCAGTGCTCATCTTGGGTCCTCAGTGGCTCTTTCATCCTCTGGGCTCCCTTGATCTGTCGTTTCACAAAGGGAGGTGCCATGGCCAAACGGAGGAGGTGGGAAGGCTGGAAGAGTTTGATTTCTGGATGACAGAAACAAGGTTTAGCCTATGATGAGCAAACCTGGTGGTGCTCTGGAGTGCCAGCTCTCTGCAGGAGGAACCACCTGGGACTCTGTGGGAACTGTCATGAGGAAATGCCCGGGGATGAATCAAGCTACAAACTGGCAGGGGAGGCTGATGAGACACCATGACCTTGGTTTTGTCCACACCCAACCCCACAAACAAGGCCTGTGAACGGGCAGCAAGGTGCTCAGCCATCTGCTGAGCCTCTGGAAGGGGAGGGAAGGTCCCCATCTCCAGGGTCTGAGGTTCCAGCCAGGGGGCCTCCTGAGGCCCCATGCGAACCCCCCAGATGATGATCTCTGCATGCCCCTGCCCTCAGCAAATCTGGGGATGCCCAAGTCTCACTCAGGCAGCACCTCTGGCCTCTGAGTAGTGCTCTGGGGGGTTCTAGGGAGGCTGGGGGCTGCCAGGCCATCATGGGGGCTGGGCTGGACTGCAGTGAGGCTGAGTCCTTGGCCCTCAGGGGTCCCAGGGGCAGGGTGGGTCAGCCACCCACCCTCCCCCCGAATGTCTCTCCTTTCTGGTAGAAGAGTCTAAGGTCGCCGAACCAGTGAGGACTTAGAACCCAAAACAAAGGAGTTCTTGGCCTCCAAGAGCCCCTCTGGCCACTCTGTACAAGAAGGGCCCGTGGAGAGGCATCCATGCCGACCAGTGGGAGAGTCACCAGATGACCCTGGGGATACCCCACAGAGGAGGAGTGTGAAGTCACTATGAGCAGCCAAGGCCATCTCAAAGCTGCTGAATTCTTGCTAACTCGCCTGCCACTCCTCACCCTCTTTGGCAAAAACAACATCTTTAATACAAAAGTTTACAAAGTCTGGTGACTGCTGAGGGGTCCCCTTGGAAAGGTGAGTGGTTACCTGTGCTCCCCGACTGTCATGGGTGCAGAAGCCCCCCATCCAGCATCTGTGCTGGGACTGCAGCCTTCTCTCAAGGGTTAAGGAGGCCCCTCCTGAGAGGCGGTGGGGGGGTCCAGGAACCCCAGACCAGAGGGCCCCACAGAATACAACTCCACCCCTACTGGGCCTCCTGGGTGCCCCAGTCTGGGCCATCAGGCTGAGACCCCAAGCACCCTTACTTCCTCAGTGAATTCAGGGATTCAGAGGCTTGGTCTTTGGAGTGCAGTCACAGGTGGGCAGAGGGAGGGGCCCACGTCCTGTGGAGACTCGAGGTGAGGACCAGTGGAGGCTGAGGGTCCCCGGGGGATGCATGTGCTGCCCTCCTGACAGCCCTGGGGGACCATGGGGTGTGGTGTCCAGATGTAACGTCACTCACTGATCCCGATGGGAGGGGAGAAGTGAGGGCCTGGGTCAGGTGCCCGGGTTCAGGTCAGCAGAGTGAAGGAGCCCAGCTGTGCTAGGAGTCAAGATAGAATCCTGACGGGGGCTCCGGGGCCCCAGGACATCCAGGTCATCACTGCTCTCAGCCCTGGGAGACCCCAGCAGGGTTGGGGTAATGAGCCCCCCACTCCTGCTTGCCTCTCATGGGTCCTGGCTGGGGTGGGCCTGATTTTAAGGGGAGAAAAGTCAGGGTGAGAGGGTAGTACCCAGACCTGCTGAGAGTTAAAGTGAAGAGCAGAAGGAGGGTTGAGGATGGCCAGGGGCATCATCTCAGCTCTGGGAAACCCTGGGCATGGAGCCCTGATGTCATGCCCACAGACTTCCCTTTGGGGTCTCAGTGAAGTAATGGCTTGGTGTGAGGGTCCTGCCTCTGGTCAACACAAGGGGCATCCCCGGACCTGCCAGGGCTCAAGATGAGGACCCTGAGGGAGGACACAGGGAACCCCACAGGTCCAGGAACCTGTTGTCAGCCTGGGGCGACTCTGGTGGCTGCATGAGCACACGATCTCAGGGACATTGGAGACGTGATGTAAGGGGCGGGGCCTCAGAGATTGGAGGGGAGATTCTTAGGTTCTGAAGGAGTTTAGGTGAGGACCCTGACGGAGGCCTGAGGGGACCCCTCAAGAGGAGACTTTTAAGTGGCCTGTGTCAGACCATCCCAGGTACGATTCTCAGCCGAGGCCCGTGGTCCCCATCTGTCACCTGCCTCACTCCTGTCTGTGGCTTGATCCTGGGCATCATACTTGTGGTCGAGATGAGTGAGCTCAGCAAGCCAAGCAAGCACGAGGAAGACCTTCAGGACCCAGGCAAGGCCCAGGGCATGGTGGAGGCGCAGCTCTCTGGGGCCAAGGCCGGGGAGGCTGCATCTCTCTAGGCCTCCTCTGCTCCTGGGTGAGGGGAGCAGCCACCCTGCCCACTATGAATTCCTGTGGGGTCCCCGGGCCTATGGGGAGACCAGCAAGTCACAAGTCATGGCATTTGTGCTGAGGGTCAACCAAAAGGCTTTGAGGGCCTTCCCACCCTTGTCTGCAGAGGCTGCAAGGGAGGAGGAAGAGAGGGCCTGATTAGAGCAGCAGCCAGGTGATCCTTCCCTATGTGACTGAAGAGGGAGCAGTCAGCCTTCTCAGAAGTGAGGGCCTGGGCCAGCTGGGGGAACCACTGTGTAGCATCTTTGTATTCCTCTCTCTACGATGACATGGAGATTCATCTCTGTTTTCTTTAGAAAATTTTCAAACTTTGATAGTTTAATAGAAGGCTGCTGCTACTGCTGCTGCTAAGTTGCTTCAGTCATGTCCGACTCTGTGCGACACCATAGACGGCAGCCCACCAGGCTCCCCCATCCTGTGATTCTCCAGGCAAGAACACTGGAGTGGGTTGCCATTTCCTTCTCCAATGCATGAAAGTGAAAAGTGAAAGTGAAGTCGTTCAGTTGTGTTCGACTCTTCGAGACCCCATGGACTGCAGCCTACCAGGCTTCTCCATCCATGGGATTTTCCAGGCAAGAGTACTGGAGTGGGGTGCCATTGCCTTCTCCGAATAGAAGGCTAAATAACATTTAATGTCTTAGTTTGTGAATGATGAGGATCAAAATGTTTGTAGTTACTCAGTTCAAGTACAAGAGTTTTTTGCTCTTTTGTAAAAGAGATGGGGAAGTCTTCCATTTTGTTTTGTGACCCTGAAAGGGATACATTGGAATTAGATCTGTTTTGGAAACATGAGCTTACCTAGCAGCAATATTGATGGGGGAAGATTTAGATAATAATAAAGGTGATCATAGTGAATTCATGTTTCTGTCCTTTTGGGGTATCACTCTCAGAAACTAACTTATCTCTGTTTATTTGGATTTGTCTGGGTTATTTAAGGAAGTAGCAGACAATTAATCTGAGCCCTTGCCCACTGGCTCATTTATTCTGAAAACCTTTAGAGCCTCTGCTCCCTGAAAGGCTGTATTAGCAGTGAGGACACAAGAGGGAGCAGGACATGCCCACACCTCGAGTGATGGTCTCAGAGCAAGAGCCACACAAGGAAGCTGGAGAGACATCCCCTAGCCCCACAGAACAAAGCAACAGAGGGCGGGGCTCCAGGAAGAGCACCCTGGGGTTGGGGCATGAACCAGGGCACTTTAGGGCTTTGGGAAATTGGGTTCCTTCTGTGAGAGGTGATTGTGATGAGGCTGCATGGGGGCACCCTTCAATATTGCATTGTGCCTTGGGGGTGATGGGAATGTCTGAAAGGGATCATTGCTGTGAGGTGTCCTTTTGCATCTTGGATAAACCCCAAAGAGATCTCTTTCTGGGGCAGAAAAGAAAGGGGTCCTGGCTCTTGTCACATTGCTGTTGACCACAGGGGCAAAGAAGGCGTTTTCCACACCATATCTTTTAGGAATCCTGCAGAACTTTGATCACACTCCCTTGAAGTGATGCCCAAGAAATCCATGGAACTACCCTCTCTTTCCTGGCACCTGGGATCCAGAACCCAAGGTGTTAATGAGCTTTAAAATATCTTCTTTTGTAATTGGCCATAAATCAAGGACTTGTGGACCTAAGAGAAGTAGAAGATATTAAGAAGAAGTGACAAGAATACACAGAAGAACTGTACAAAAAAGAGCTTCACAACCCAGATAGTCATGATGGTGTGATCACTCACCTAGAGCCAGACATCCTGGAATGGGAAGTCAAGTGGGTCTTAGGAAGCATCACTATGAACAAAGCTAGTGGAGGTGATGGAATTCCAGTTAAGCTATTTCAAATCCTAAAAAGTGATGCTGTGAAAGTGCTGCACTCAATATGCCAGCAAATTTGGAAAACTCAGCAGTGGCCACAGGACTGGAAAAGGTCAGTTTTCATTCCAATCCCAAAGAAAGGCAATGCCAAAGAATGCTCAAACTACCGCACAATTGCACTCATCTCACACACTAGTAAAGTAATGCTCAAAATTCTCCAAGCCAGGCTTCAGCAGTACGTGAACCATGAACTTCCAGATGTTCAAGCTGGTTTTAGAAAAGGAAGAGGAACCAGAGATCAAATTGCCAACATCCACTGGATCATCGAAAAAGCAAGAGAATTCCAGAAAAGCACCTATTTCTGTTTTATTGACTATGCCAAAGCCTTTGACTGTGTGGATCACAATAGACTGTAAAAAATTCTGGAAGAGATGGGAATACCAGACCACCTGACCTACCTCCCAAGAAACCTGAATGCAGGTCAGGAAGCAACAGTTAGAACTGGACATGGAACAACAGCCTGGTTCCAAATAGGAAAAGGAGTCCGCCAAGGCTGTATATTGTCACCCTGCTTATTTAACTTATATGCAGAGTACGTCATGAGAAACGCTGGGCTGGAAGAAGCACAAGCTGGAATCAAGATTGCCTGGAGAAATATCAGTAACCTCAGATATGCAGATGCCATCACCCTTATGGCGGAAAGTGAAGAAGAACTAAAGATCCTCTTGATGAAAGTGAAAGAGGAGAGTGAAAATGTTGGCTTAAAGCTCAACATTCAGAAAACAAAGATCATGGCATCCAGTCCCATCACTTCATGGCAAATAGATGGGGAAACAATGGAAACAGTGTCAGACTTTATTTTTCTGAGCTCCAAAATCACTGCAGATGGTGATTGCAGCCATGAAATTAAAAGACACTTGCTCCTTGGAAGGAAAGTTATGATCAACGTAGACAGCAGATTAAAAAAAAAAAAAAAAAAGCAGAGACATTACTTTGCCAACAAAGGTCCGTCTAGTCAAGGCTATGGTATTTCCAGTAGTCATGTATGTATGTGAGAGTTGGACTATAAAGAAAGCTGAGGACCGAAGAATTGATGCTTTTGAACTGTGGTGTTGGAGAAGACTCTTGAGAGTCCCTTGGATTGCAAGGAGATCCAACCAGTCCATCCTAAAGGAGATCAGCCTGGGTGTTCATTGGAAGGACTGATGTTGAAGCTGAAACTCCAATACTTGGGCCACCTGATGTGGAGAGCTGACTCATTTGAAAAGTCCCTGATTCTGGGAAAGATTGAAGGCAGGAGGAGAAGGGGATGACAGAGGATGAGATGGTTGGATGGCATCACCAACACAATGGACATGGGTTTGGGTGGACTCCGGGAGTTGGTGATGTACAGGGAGCCCTGGTGTGCTGTGGTTCAAGGGGTCACAAAGATTCAGACACGACTGAGCTTCTGAACTGAAGTGAGGATGTGGAATTCCTCAGAAGCCAACAGGATGTTTCATAAATTAAGAAGCTTTTCAACTTATACCATAGGGTTAGTTCCTCAACCATGTCTGACTCTGTCACTCAATTGACTGTAGCTTGCCAGGCTCCTCTGTCCATGGAATTCTCCAGGCAAGAATACTGGAGTTGGTTGCTATGTCTTTCTCCAGGGGGATCTTCCTGACCAGGGATTGAACTCAGGTCTCCCACTATGGAAGCAGATTCTTCATCATATGAGCTACCCGGGAAGCCCCATTTCCAGTTAGAGCACCTGTGAAATTTGGGTGTGGCGGAGTGTTCCAGCAGGACCCAAGTTGCTCCAGGAAATAGAAGCAAGAACCATTCTTTGCCTGTGTCCCAGGTGGTCTTCCATCCCAACCCTTACTTTTCATCATTGCACTACCAACAAAGGTCGAGTCTTTGATTTTAATGCCCAACTACAATCAAGATAATTAAAAGCTACTTAACACCGATTTCTGGGCATCACTTCAAGGGAGTGTGACCTGAGTTATGCAGGATGCCTACCAGATACGGGGTAGAAAACACCTACTCCATCCCTGTGGTCAGCAGCAATGCAACAAGAGCCAGGACCGCTTCCATCCTGCCCCAGAAAGAGATCTCTCTGGGGTTTATCCAAGATCCAAAAGGACACTTCACAGCAATGTCCCATTTCAGAATTTCCCCTCACTCCCATAACACACCTCATGTGACTGTGGCTTCTAGACCATCGTTCCAGGTGTGGGGCTGTCCTGCTTCTCCCAGTGTCCCCACTGCTAACACAGGGCCTTTCATGGAGCAGAGGCTCCATAAAGGTCTTTGGAATAAATGAGCTGGTGAGGAGTCAGCTGCTTGACTCAGATTAATTGCTACTTCCTTAGATAACCCAGGCGA
The DNA here is from genome assembly GCF_055505025.1 of Bos grunniens. NCBI lineage: Eukaryota > Metazoa > Chordata > Mammalia > Artiodactyla > Bovidae > Bos > Bos grunniens. Next base: position 112,072,471 of record NC_141194.1, on the reverse strand, counting down.
ATCCAAGTAAACCAAGATCCCTTAGCTGTACAAAATGACACACAACAAGTATAAGAAGCAAGAATTCACTACTATCACTTTTTATTTTCTAATTCTTCCACCAACTATATCACTGCTAGAGAAATTCACATTTCCAAAATCATTCTAATTCTAATTCCATGTTATCTTGTGCAGGACCACAAAATAGAATGAAAGCATTCCCAATCTCTTTTACAAAACAAGAAAACTCTTGCTCTTCAACTGGCAAAGTACACACACACTGTGATCAACATCACTGACATAGTTAGAAACTGGAACACATTGTCTTCTATTAAAATGAATAACATTTGAAAAATTCCTAAAGAAAACAGAGATGAGTCTCCATGTCAGTGTAGAGAACAGGAACACGCAGATGCCACACACTGGGTTCCCCCAATGGGCCCGGGCTCTCACTGCTGAGAAGGCTGACTGTTCCCTCTTCAATCACAGAGGGAAGGATCAGCCTCCCTTCCTGCCCCCCAGGACAAGCTGCTGGATGTGGGCCTGGAAGGAGCCAGGCTGGCTGCTCTGGCTCAGAATCCCCCTTTCTCCTCCCTCGCAGCCTCTGCAGAGGGTCTGGAAGGAGCTGGGACCTCTTCAACTGACTGTCCAGATACGCCAGGACTTTAAACTTGCTGGTCTCTGCATAGGCCCGGGGACCCCACAGGAACTCGTAGCGAGCAGGGTCGCTGTCAGATACCTGCTGGTATTCCAGGTACACCTCCCACACCCACACTTGGGTCAGCAGCTCCTTGGGCTCCCCATAGATGTAGTGCTCCCTCCTGGGACACACTCCCATCCTGCTGAGTGCTCCCCAGATTTCCTCTGCAGGGGAGTGGTTGTCCTCCACAGTGATCAGGCACAGGATCACCATCTGTGGCCGGCCTTGGGCAACCTCTGCCCATCCCTCAGCATCTCTTTGAGGGTGAGGCCCAGGGTGGGGACCAGGAGATAGGTGTGCTCACTAGGGTCCACCTCCTTCACCTCCAAACCAAAGACCAGCTGCAGGTACTCTGAGGCTTGATCGAGGACCACCAGGAAGTAGTCCTGGTAATCTTGGAGGACACTATTCAGCACTTCCGCCTTTGTGAGTGGCTCCTTGGTGAGATACCTGCTGAGCAGGAGTCGTACCAGCTCATTCTTCTTCAACCATAGTGCATCTCGGACCAGGGGCCTGTCACCTCCTGGGTCATGCGAGCTTCCTGGTACTTCATCTTGCCTGCTGAGGCCATAGTCTTCAAATCGGCTCCCTAGAGTGGCAGCCATTGCAGTGGGAGAGCGGCAGAAACCCAGAGGGCTCTGGGGGACACTGGGTGTTGCAGCAGCAGCCACTTCCTCCAGGGTGCCCCAGACTGGGAGAGAGGAGGAGGGGGAAGCTGCATCTCCTTCCTCCACCTGCTCCTCCTCCTCGACCTCCACCTTCTCCTCCTCACCCCAAATGAAGTGTGCCTCCATCAGACCCTCGTCCCCTTTGGATCCCAAAAGAGTCTCTCAGGCTGGTGGAGCTCATGCATCCCAGGCATGATCGCTGGGGTTGAACTGCAGATAGGAGTGAGGCAGGGGGACAGATGGGGACCATGGGCCTGCGGGAGCGGGGAGGTTGTGAGCGGCCTCAGCTGAGAAACCCACCCTGGGCTGTCTGACTCAGGCCACTTGTAGGTCTCTGCTTGAGGGGTGCTCTCAGGCCTCATAGAGGAGCTCCTCCTGAGCAACCTGAACCCTGGCTACCCAAAGGAGGATGTGAGGTGGCTCCCCAGGGGGCAGCCAGCACAGCTTGAGGTGGCAGAGCTGGCACTGTGGGGCATTAGGGCCTTCTGGGGGCTCCTCTGTTCTGGGATGTGTAGTCACTGGTGCACACTCAGGGGAACCTACTCACCTTGACTCCTGGCAGTGCCTGGACCTCCTCTGATCTCTGACCTGTGGACTCGGGCAAGTGTCAGAATTTTTTTTCCCCTCTCTTAAGCAGCAGAAGGAAACAAACTACAAATGTCAGACTTTTTTTCCTTCTCTATACAAAAGTAAAAGGAGATTTCTTTTAAAATTCCGCATTTCCATGATGATACTTGTTACCACCTGAACTTATGATGATACTTGTTACCACCTGAACTTAACTTTTCTCAAACCTTTAGTTAACCAATGTGTTGTTCCTATGGAAATATTTATCTTAAGCAATGTTATTGAACTTATTGCATTATTTACTTTAAACTCTGTCTTTCTTCAAGTAGGTTCCACCCAAGACTCAGAGGGGATAATGGCTCAACAAATCAATATGTTTTACTCATGGAAATGTTCACTTAAGCTATGTTAATGAAACTTTGTATTTGCTTGGAAACCTGCCTTTCTCCAAGATTCATGTCAATTGTTTTACGGCCCAGGATGACTCACCTTGTGCCAATGCTATCTCCAAATGCATGTTGTGAGTGAGGGGCCTGGTGCCACTCTCTCAGTTTCGAGGCATTCCTTTCTCTAATGAGCAGCTTGCTGATAGGGCTTCCCTGGTGGCTCAGAGGTAAAGCCTCTGTGTGCAATGTGGGAGACCCAGGTTTGAGCCCTGGATCAGGAAGCTCCCCTGGAGAAGGAAATGCCAACCCACTCCAGTACTCTCGCCTGGAAAGTTCTGTGGGCTACAATCCATGGGGTCGCAAAGAGTTGGACACAACTGAGCGACTTCACTTTCACTTTTGACTTTTCAATAGGTATATAACTTCTTGCTCTAAACAAACAAGGGTGCACTCTTTCTGCCGCCTTCTGATGTCTATGTCAGAAGCTTTCTCTATCTCTTTCATACTTTAATAAAAACTTTACTACACAAAGCTCTGAGAGATCAAGCCTTGTCACTGGCCCTGGATCGAATTCCTCTCTGCAAGCCAAGAATCCTGGCGTCACTCATGGCTCATAGGGACAACCTTTCAGTATTGGCTCAAGATGAAGCATTTTATAGCATGGCTGCAGTCAGGTCATCAGGCAGTTCGCCTTTTCCCTCTGGAGGCAGTTACAGTATCTGTAAAACTCAGAAATGTGGGACTTCCCTTGTGATCCAATGGTTAGGAATTTGCCTTCAAATGCAGGGGACATGGGTTTGATCCCTGGTCAGGGAAGTGAGATCCCACAAGTTATACAGCAGCTAAGCCTGCGTGCCACATCAAAAGATCCCACATCCACAACAAAGATCCCATGTGCCACAACTAAGACTTGATGCACTCAAATAAATATTTTTCAAAAAGAAAAAAAAAAAAGAGGAAAAGGGAAAATGGTAGGGAGAGAGATGAAAAGAAATGGGTCATGAGTTAATAACTGATGAACTTCAGTGATGAGCACGTGAGTTTTATTATACTCTTTTCTTTACTTTTGTGTATGCTTGATCAATTACCACAATCAAAAATTTAAAATATAGACTTAAAAAGACAAAAGGATGAGTGAACTATAATGTCATCTAGCATAGCAGGAAGTCAGCAGAGAATGTCTAAAGTTGAGAACTACATAAAAAAGTTAATATAGATATAAGCACAGTATTTACAAAGATTGAGGCAAACTATCAGACAAACTGAAACTAGAAACGCTGAAAATGAGAAAGGGATGCTGATGGGAAGGGCATAGGACCTTTGATTTGTATTATGTGCCTTTTGTTCTCTCTGACTTCATTCTGGGTAGAATTGTGTCTGCCCACAACCCGCTGCCCCTAAAAAGATTTGTTGAAGTCCTCATTCCTAATAATTCAACATGTGACCTTATCTGGAAATACGGTTATTACAGAGGTAATCAAGGTAAAATCAGGTCAGTAAGGTGGAATGTAATCTAATGTGACTGATGTCCTTATAAAAAGGGGGAAATCTGCACACAGAAGGCAGGCACATACAGAAAGAAAATGTCAACCTGAAGATGGAGGATTGGAATGATGCATTGACAAGACAATGAATAGCAAAAAATGCCAGTAAACCACCAGCAGCTGGATGGGGTAAGGAAAGATCCTTCTCTTACTGGTTTCAGAAGGTGCAAAGCTCTGCAAATACCTTGATTCCAGACTTCCTGTTTCCATATAGTGAGAGAATACATTTTTCTTGTTCTAAGCCATGTAGTTTGTGGTGTTTAGTCACAGTAACCCTAGAAAAGAAACACAACTTAAAAACAGTTCAAAATGCAATGAGATTGATGAGCTATGCTGAAGGTAAGCTAAAATAGAAAATTACTTGCACCAGTTGGCATAATTCTATTGGTTTTGTTATTATTTTGCTGGGAAGTAGCAGCAGAAGGACAAGAGTGAGAGCAAATGCAGGGGGCTCATGAGAGAGCAGCTTGGGTGACAGTGGTTAAGAGTGAGGGCATGAGAGAACTGATTTTAGTCAGAGTGGGATCCCAAAGTTTAAGATGTTTGAGGTGGAGCAGATCGTGAGAATGAAAAGTGGAGAATGTGGCTGTGCAGGTGGGGAGCTGAGGTGCAGAGAAGAGAGATTGTCAGAGGCAAGGGAGAAGTCAAGGAACTATGAGTAGCATGGGCTGCCCAGGTAGATACTAAAGTCACCCAGGATGATGCAGGACTCAGGATGCCAAGGACACCAGTGAGCCAGGTGCCTGCGTCTTCGATGAATGAAGAAGGACCAATAAGTGCTGTGTAACCACAATCTCAGTGGCTGTAAAGACCACCCATTTATTACCTCATAGCTTCTTTGGGTCAGAAGTCTGGGTGCAGGTTAATTGGGTCTTCTGCTCAGGGTTTCACAAAGCTGCAGTCGATGTGCTAGCCAGGGCTATGTTCTCATCTGAGGCCCTGGGTTCTCTTCCAACTGATTCTTATTGTTGACAGAGTTCAGTTTCTTGGGGTATAGGACCGAGGTCCTCATTTTCTTGCTGGCCATCATCCAAGAATTGCTCTCAGCTCCTAGATACCACTTACAGTTCCTTGCCACACAGCCCTCTTACAGGTGCTCTCACATGGTAGTCTACTTCATCAAGGCCAGCAAGGGGAAGCTCTCTAATGCAGGGAAAGCCTGGCCCTCTTTTGTAAGGATCACCTGATGAGGTCAGAATCACACAGGAAAATCTCCCTTTTGATTAAGTGAAAGTCATCTGATTAGGGACCTTAATTATATCTGCAAAAATTCCTACACTTTCCCCACACACTATTGTTGGCAAACAAGTAGTCCATTCCACCCATACAACATATATTCAAGGAGAAGGGATTATACACGGACATATATATGGGGGGGGGGGCGGGTAGAAAACTTGGAGGCCATACAGAATTTGACCTACCACAAACGAGCCCTATCTGGAACCTCGACTCCACCAGAGAACAGACATTTTAATTCCACATTGCTCCAGTTACTTCTTACTAATGACTAATTATTGCTATCCAGCAACTTGGGATTTTCTCCTCCTAGCAGGCTATCACCTAAATTCTGTGAGGCTTAGTTTCCTGGCATCTGGAGAAACAGAGAATCTGGCCCCTGTCATTGGCCACTGTATACACCAGCATCCACTGGACTGTGATGTAGCAGTACATCCCATGTGGCCCTCGAAGACAGCATATCTTCATGCTGGCTTCCAATGAGGTGTCGTCATCCTAGCCTGGTTCCTAGCTACACCGTCCACAGCAACATCCTTTGGAGGGTGACTTTTTCTTTCTCTGCCACAATCACTACTTCTTCTTGGGGACACAGGTAAATTCAGCTGCTTTTCCTATGCTACTTTAGTGCCACAGGAAGCACAGGGAGCTGCCTCCAGCAATTCCACAGCAGAGCCATGCTGGTGGGAGAGGACTTCTAAGACTGAACACTGTTCAGGGTACAGTCCAGCGAGGGATCACAAGTTCCTCTGACCTGGGATTTCTATCATCCTCCCACCTTTGACCCTAACTCCTGGGGTGAGGGCATAACACATGGGTCTGTTGGTCAACATCCCCAAATATCCTGCCACAGCAGAAGGATGAGGATTCAGGGAGAATTCAAGGTTTGTTTCAATCCCATCTGGGATCTTCAGATGGGCACTCCGTAAAGTCAACCTCTGCCTCTTCCATTCACTGCTGTATGCACAGGGCTGGCACAATGTGTTGGACTTCGAGGAATCACTGGGATGAGCAGCACAATCAGAAGTACTTGAGTGAGAAGGCAGAGCAGCCAAGATTGTGCTCAGCGCGCTGCCAGTGAGGGCTCTCACCCTGCACAGAGCAGCAGGCAGCACGCTTGTCTCTGGGCATGTGAACTGAATCTGAGGAGCCCAATGTGGACTGCAATTGCTACCACAAGTGCTGGGCACCAAGGGCCCCGTTCCAGGCAGCGACTGTCTCAGGATGTGCTAGACGGGTCTCTAACTGCCTGGGGAGTGGCTGGTGCACGGATCTGGATCTGGGCTGCCAGGAGGTGGATGATACAGCAGGACTAGCCTGGTTTCTGCAGCTTCCCAGGTGGCTCTAGTGGTGAAGAACCCGCCTGCCAATGCAGGAGACATGAGAGACGCAGGTTTGATCCCTGGGTCAGGAAGATCCTCCATCATAGGAAATGGCAACTCACTCCAGTATTCTTGCCTGGAGAATCCCGTGGACAGAGGAACCTGGTGGGCTACAAAGTGTCAGACAGGACTGTAGAGACTTAGCACACACACAGCCTGGTTTCTAGCTGCGGACTCCTGGAGGGAGTGAAAGTGAATTGAATCACAACCAGAACCTGATACTGCTGAAGTAAAACCCAGTGGAACATGAGGGCACAGAAGAAGGACTGGGCACCACTGCAGCCTTGACATTTGCTGAGCTTCGGGCTTCCCTGGTGAACTGATGTTTTTGAACTGTGGTGTTGGAGAAGACTCTTGAGAGTCCCTTGGTCTGCAAGGAGATCCAACCAGTCCCTCCTAAAGGAAATCAGTCCTGAATGTTCATTGGAAGGACTGATGCTGAAGCTGAAACTCCAATACTTTGGCCACCTGATGTGAAGGACTGACGCATTGGAAAAGATCCTGATGCTGGGAAAGATTGAAGGTGGGAGGAGTAGGGGATGACAGAGGATGAGATGGTTGGATGGCATCACTGACTCGATGGACATGAGTTTGAGTAAGCTCCGAGAGTTGGTGATGGACAGGGAGGCCTGGCGTGCTGCAGTCCATGCGGTCACAGAGTTGGATACGACTGAGTGACTGAACTGAACCGAACTGATTCCTGAGTCTGTAAAAATATCCACCAGATATACCAGCCAGCAAATGCCTGACCTTTCTTAAAAAAGTACTATCTCAACAGATACAAAGAAGAGACTAAATATAGGACTGGAGTATGAGATAGATTGAAACATATTAATAGCAGATACTCTAACAATTTAAGTATATATATGGTGGCTCAATGGTAAAAGAATCTGCCTGCAATGCAGGAGATTCAAGAGACTCGAGTTCAATCCCTAGGTCAAGAAGATCCCCTGGAGAAGGAAATAGCAAACCACTCCAGTATTCTTGCCTAGAGAATCCCATGGACAGAGGAGCTGGTGTGCCACGTCTGGGCTGCAAAAAAGTTGGACACGACTGACGCAATTGAGCAAAAGCAGTGTAGCCCAAGAATTAATATATAGCTAAAAATCCAAACATACACCCACATATACATGTTTAGTGCATACATTGTGGTTTGTGCATGTATGAGTATATAAGCACTGCTGCTACTGCTGCTGCTAAGTCCCTTCAGTCATGTCCGACTCCGTGCGACCCCATAGACGGCAGCCCATCAGGCTTCCCTGTCCCTGGGATTCTCCAGGCAAGACCACTGGAGTGGGTTGCCATTTCCTTCTCCAATGCATGAAAGTGAAAACTGAAAAGTGAAAGTGAAGTCTCTCGGTCGTGTCCGACTCTCAGCGACCCCATACACTGGAGCCCACCAGGCTCCTCAGTCCGTGGGATTTTCCAGGCGAGAGTATAACCATTTTTCTTTTTTAAAGTCACTCAGTCGTGTCTGACTCTTTGTGAACCCATGGACTATACAGTCCATGGAGTTCTCCAGGCCAGAATACTGGAGTGGGTAGCCTTTCCCTTCTCCAGGGGACCTTTCCAACCCAGGGATTGAACCCAGGTCTCCCGCATTGCAGGTGGATTCTTCACCAGCTGAGCCACAAGGGAAGCCCAAGAATACTGGAATGGGTAGCCTATCCCTTCTCCAGCAGATCTTCACAACCCAGGAATTAAACCAGGTCTCCTGCATTGCACACAGATTCTTTACCAACTGAGCTATGAGGGAAACATATAATCTACACACATATATACATACAAATCTGACAGACACCTCATAGACATGTGAAATGTATTCATCAATATGAATGAGGATTAAACAGTGAAAAGGACAGCACTCCCACAGGATCAACTCTTATGGCTGAATGGTGAAGAATTGATGCTTTCGAACTGTGGTGTTGGAGAAGACTCTTGAGAGTCCCCTGGACAGCGAGGAGATCAAATCAGTCAGTCATAAGGAAATCAACCCTGAATACTCATTGGAAGGACTGATGCTGAAGTTGAAGCTCCAATACTTTGTCCACTTGATGAGAAGAGCCAACTCATTGGAAAAGACTCTGATGCTGGGAACAATTGAAGGCAAGAGGAAAAGGGGACAAGAGAGGATGAGATGGTTGGATGGCATCACAAACTCAATGGACATGAGTTTGTTCAAACTCTGGGAAATAGTGAAGGACAGGGAAGCCTGGCACGCTGCAGTCCATGGAGTTGCAAAGACTTGGACACGATTGAGCAAATGAACAACCACCAACAGGTAATATTATCTAATCATCAAACCAAGGGTTCCCCTAAATCACCTGCCATACTCAGCCTCTTCACCTAAAACCAAATATTTTATACAAAATGTTTTCCAAGTATGGTGACTGCTGACGGGCCCCCACCGGAAGATGTGTGGTTCCCTGTGATCCCCCATGGTCATAGGCACAGCAGGCCCCCATCCAGCATCTGTCCTGGGACTGCAGCCTTCTCTCGAGTGTTAAGGAGGCCCCCTCCTGAATGAGGATGAGGGGGTCCAGTCACCCCGCAACAGAGGTTCTCATAGAATACAATTCCATTCCCACGGGGACTCCTGGAGACCCCGGTCCGGGCTGTCAGGCCGAGCCACCCCTCCTCCACCACTTCCTCAGTGACTCAGGAAGTCAGAGTCGGTTTGAGGGCACAGTCTCATGTGGACAGAGGGAGGAGCCCACATCCTGCAGAGACTCGAGATGAGGACAGAGGGTCCCCAAGGGATACATGTCCCGCCCTCCCGACAGCCATGGGGGACCATGGGGTGTGGCGCCCAGATGTGACGTCACTGACCCCGCTGGGAGTGGGGAAATGAGGGCCTGGGTCACGGAGCTTGCGTTTACGTCAGCAGAGTGAAGGAGCCCAGCTGTGCTAGGAGTCAAGGTAGAACCCTGAGGGGGGCGCTGGGAGTGCAGGACATACAGGTCGTCACTGCTTTTAGCCCTGGGAAACCCCGAGAGGCTTGTGGAAACGAGCCCCCTCTCCTGCTTGCCTCTCAGGGGTCCTGGCTTGGGGGGATGCTGGCTCTAAGGCGAGCAAAGTTGGCAGCTGAGGGCGGTGCCTAGGTGAGCTGGGAGTCAAGGTGACAAAGAGAAAGAGGGTTGAGGAACCCCTGTGGGATCATCTCATCTTTGGGAAGCCCTGGGCTTGGAGCTGTGATATCATGTCCACAGTCTCCTCCCGGGGTCTCAGGGCAGTGAAGGCCTTGATGTGAGGGTCCTGCTTCAGGGCAACATAAGGACATCCCCGGACCTGCCAGGGCTCAAGATGAGGGCCTTGAGGGAGGACACAGGTAACCCCACAGGTCCTGGCACCTGCTATCAGCCCTGGGAGACCCTGGTGGCGGCATGAGCACAGGGTCGCAGAGACACTGGAGACTTGATATACGGGAGGGGCCTCAGAGGGTGAAAGGGAGGATCTTAAGTTCTGAAAGAGTCTGGGTGAGGACCCTGAGGGAGGTCTGTGGGGACCCTGGCCCTGGGATAGGTTGAGCCCAACATGCGCGGTCTCACTTCCTGATATCCGGGTCTCAGCCTGGGGTCCTGAAACAAGGGGCAGACTTCCTGACATCCGGGTCTCAGACTGGGGACTTCGCATATGGTGCCGAGACTCAGGTGGGCCAATTCCCAGGTCCTGTGGTGTGTCAAGTTGAGGACACTGAGGGAGGAATAGGGTATCGTGGACCACAATCAGAGGAGACTTCAGAGTGCTAAGCCCGTCTCTGTTATCAGTCCAGGGTGTCCGTGGGATAGAATGAGCAAAACAGGCATGGTCTGACTTCCTGACATCCGGGTCTTGGAGAGGCGGGCCCTGGTATAAGGGGCCGGGGCTTCCGTTGGGGAGAGGCGAGAATCCCAGGTCCTGACTGGATGCAAGGTGAGGTGCCTGAAGGAGGACTGAGGGGGTCCCTGCGTGAGGACCGATGGAACCCCACAGATCCCCACCCCGGTAGTTGGCCCTGGGAGCCCTTGTGGTGAGAAGAGCACACTAAGCCTGTCTGACTTCCTGACATGCAGGTCTCAGAGAGACTGGGGACTTGGTGTGAGGAGCCGGGCCTCAGTACAGTACAGGCTGTAGGGAGAGGACAGAGCCCAGGTCCTACCGGGAGTCAAGGTGAGGACACTGAGGGAGGAGGGGAGCCCGACCCCAGAACAGAGGGGACCCTGGTGGTCCCCGGGCAGGATGACCATGTGCAGGATTTCCTGACACCCGGGTCTCAGAGAGCCTGGGGACCTGGTGAATGTGGCGGAGTTCCAACATGGCGGACGGGACAATCGCGGGTCCTGCCTGGAGTCTAGGCTCCATGCGGGGAAGGACTGAGGCTGTTAGACCCTAAGGCAGGGAGGGATCCTTGTTCATGCCCGGGGTGGGGAGGGTGGCGCAGGGGACGGTCTTGGAGGCTCCAGAGTAGGGTGAGCAGCTTATTCACCTCTTTCTTAGGGGCCTTAAGGTGAGGTGTTCTGGTGGAGGGCTGAGGCTTCAGGTCTGCAGAGGCTAGACTCCCCGAATACCGAGGGAGGACTCAACAGACGCCCACCCTTCTGTTCAGTGCTGGGAGGCCAAGTAGGACGTGAAGAGCGGTGACCCAGCATCTCCCCAGCCTAGGAACTGTGGGAGGCCCTAGGCAGGTGTGGCCACATATCAGGCCCCCTGGAACTTTGTCCAGATGTGGCTCTTGTTCTGAGTTTCCCTGCAGGCCCCCAAAGAGGGAAGGTCCAGGCCATTCCAGTGGAAAAGTGAGCACTACACGTGAGCCCCAAAGGGACTAGCCACCCAAGATCTGGGGGACCTCACAGAGTCAACCCCTCCCACCAGCACAGAAGGCCTAGGTCTGTGCCACAGTCTACCCCCGAGGTGCCCCCTCCATTTGTCTCACAGGGGCTCCAGGAACCAGGAGGAGAAGACTGAGGTCTGAGGTCTGTGTTCTGAGGTCACAGGAGTACCAGGAGTCAAGCTGAGGTGGGTGTCCTGAATGTGCACAGAGGTTCCCCATCCCAGAACAGAGGGGACCTCAAAAGGCGCTAATTCCCCCACCTTGTCAGCCCCAGAAGCTCAGGCTGTACTGGCTGCAGCCTGAGCCGGAATTTCTCTTCCTCACTTGACAGGGGACTGACCACCAAGGAGGAGCGCCCCTGTAACGCCCAAGAGCAGCCCTCAAGGAAGACCAGTAAGTGGACTCAGTCAGAGCCACCTGTGGAGCATTTCAAAACTGTGACCATTTACACTCTCTCTCTTTCCCAGGTCAGTGGTCTCCATTTGCCCCCTGCCACACCCCCACTGGGCACAAGATCCCAGTCATCATGCCTGTGATCCCGACAAATGAGCTCTGCACTTCTGAGGAAGACCTTCAGGGCCAAATCCAGGCCGAGGGCCCAGTGGAGGCGCAGCTCCTGGGGGCTGAGGCGGAGGATGCCTCAACCCCTCTGGCCTCCTTCCCTCCAGTCTCATCTTCCTCTGCCGCCGGAGATGCGGAGATCTTGCTTATGCAGGCTCTGAATAGGATGACATGTGAACTACTGGAGTTCCTGATCCTCAAGTATGGCACCCAGGAGCCGATTTTCCAGGCTGAAATGCTGAATACGGTCCTCAGGGATAACCAGGCCCACTTCCCAGTGGTCTTCCGTAAAGCCACACAGTACATGCAGCTGGCCTTTGGCCTGGATATGAAAGAGGTGGACCACAGAGAGCACATCTATGTCATGGTCCCCGTCCTGGGCCTCACCCTCAATGAGATGCAGAGGGATGAGCAGAGCATACGAAAGGCTGGCCTCCTGGTGACGGTCCTGAGTCTGATTCTCCTAGCAGGGGACCGGATCAGTGAGAAGAAGGTCTGGGGAACACTCAGCAAGATGGGGGTATTTTCTGGGATAGAGCACTGCATCTATGGGGAGCCCAAGGAGCTGCTGACCCAAGTGTGGGTGCGGGCGGGGTACCTGCAGTACCGGCAGGTGCCTTACAGCCACCCTGCTCATTACGAGTTCCTGTGGGGTCCCCGGGCCTATGCAGAGACCAGCAAGCAGAAAGTCAAGGACTATCTGCGCAAGGTCAAAGGAAGGGGTCCCAGGTTCTTCCCACCCCGGTGTGCATAGGTGTGAGGGAGGAGGAAGAGGGGCCCTGAGCCAGAGCAGCAGCCAGGCTCCTTTCAGGCCCACATCCAGCAGCTTGTCCTGGGGATAGGAAGGGAAGCTGATCCTTCCCTCTGTGTTTGAAGAGGGAGCATTCAGCCTGCTCAGTCGTGACGGCTGGGAGAGTTGGGGGAACTGGTGTGTAGCATCTTTGGTCCCTGTTCGCTACAATGACATGGAGATCCACTTCTGTTTCCTTTAGAAATTTTTCAAATGTTATTCCTTGTAATAGAAGGCCTAACGAGCTTCAGTGTCCAACTATGTCAGTAGCGTTGGTCACAGTGTGTTTGTGCTCACAGTTCAAGAACATGAGTTTTGCTGTTTTGTAAAAGTGATTGTGAACTCTTTATTTTATTTTGTGATCCAGAACAAGATTACATGGACTTGGAATATAACTATTTTGGAAATATGATACTACTTAGTAAGAATTAGGAAATAAAATGTATTTGAGGTGAGTTCCTCTGTACTTCTTGTCTGTCATTTTATACAGCTAATCTATCTCTGTTCAATTGGAGTTTTTCAAGTAATTATTTAAGAAAGTACAAAAAAGCCTGATTTGACTTGATAAGTGTCCCACTCCGGCTCATTTATTCCACAGACCTTCATGGAGCCTGTGCTCTGTGGAAGGCCCTGTGTTCGCAGTGGGGACACTAGAAGCAGGACACCCCAACACCTAGAGCGATGATCTAAGAGCTGCAGTCACATGAGGACGGTGGACAGACATCCCCTAGTTCCACAGAACAGGGCAACCAGGGGCAGGGTCCAGGAGGATCACTTGAGTGTCGGTGCCTGGGCCAGGGTGGTTTGGGGCTTTGGGAAGCTGGGTTCATTCTGTGGGAGGTGATTGTGATGAGGGTGGATGGCGGCAGCAGCCAGAGTTATACACAGTGTCTTATGGGTGAGAAGAAAATCTGAAATGGGACATACACACTAGAAGATCCTCTTCTGTCCTAGATAAATTTCCTGGGGCAGGAAGGGAAGTCACACTATGGTCAGGAACAGTTAGACACCTGTTTATGCTGCTTGATCTAGGTACACCAAAAATTTGCAAAATGGGGAGTGGTGAGTGGACTTTGGTTTGCTGCACAATCTACTCAGTCTTGGAGAATATAGTTGAAGACGTCTTGCTAAGCACCCCCAAACTTTTGGTAGGCTTTTAATGGAGTGTCTTCTTTGAAACTGGTGGCTGTGCACTTAACCTAATGGATGAGCTTATCCAGGTGGTCAGGCCCTAAAGCCATAGATGAGGAGGGGTTATGGAAACCACAGTGGCAAAATCTGCACTGAACTTGAATTCACACACCTCAGCATTCTCCTTGGAGGTGAAAAGTGTGACACTGTATGTATCCTAGCTAGATTTTATGAATAAAACTCCCACTGCCCTTGTTCTCTCACTGTCGCTTGCCTGATACCTGCCCTCATGAAGCTCATGGCTGTCGGGGAGCCTACGGGCACCTTGCAGGTGCTGAGACAAGTCCCATCGTGTGGTGGCAGCTGGGCCTCTGGGGGAGACTGTGTCTGGCATCAGGAGGCAGGGGCACATCCTCAGCTCGCTGAGACTGTGGGCAGCATCACTGCAGAGGGAAGGGCAGAAAGAGCACTGGAGGGAGCTGGGGGGACCCCTCCCTGACATTCACAAGAGCCTTGGAAACTAAATCAGATCTTGCATTTGAAAGTGGCAACACAGAGTAGTGACTAGAAACAGTTGGAGGTTCAAGTCACATTTGGCTTTCTCAAAAACTCCTCAACACATGAAGGGAATCGTCTTCATCGCAGGCTACACCTACCAGCTGCTGTCTGTTGAGCACCGAGCACACTGCAGGGCAGGCAAGAGACTCCAGGTCCTTGCCCACATCTCTCCTCCCTCTGCTTCCTGGAAGCTGCCTGCAGGGAACATGGGATCCTAGGTAAACCTCCAACAGTTTGGGAATAAATACCTGATCAACTCACCAATTTAAATACAAAGAAAAACACTTTCTATATAAGTAACAATAGCACGTTGTTTGGGAAAAAAGCATCCCATTTGTGCTGATATCTGGGGTGGAAAGATATTCTGGAGGAAGGTGGTGCCACATCCATGGGGCTGAGGTCCCAAGAAGCTGGAAAGGCTCCTTCCTGACTGACTGATGGAAGCTCTGTCCAGGCGCTGTCCATGCAGGGCCAAGGTGAGGACCTGGGCTCCTCCCAGTGGCACTGATCTCGTGAGGCAGCAGTGAGTGGTTGAGTGAAGTGACATCTTAATTCCCTGCCCAGGAATTGAACCTGGGTAGCCTGGATGAGAGCCCGGAATCCTAGCCTGGAGACTAGCAAGGGCTAGAGGCTGAATGCTACTGTTTCATGGATCATTGCCTCCAGTGAAAAATGCATTTATCACAGAGGCAGAAACTGTAAATGCAGGCACAAAGTTTATTATTAGAAACATAGCACGACAAGTGGGAGAGCACATAAAGAAATGGCTTAGTTGAGACAGAAGCAAGGCAGAGATGCGATCCTGGAGAGAAAGAGTGTGGATGTCACACCTGGTGAGCAGGAGCACAGTCAAGAGGCGGTAAAACCATTTATATGAGGCAGTCCTGGATTTTTGTCTTCCTTCAGGCCTATCATCTGGTTTCTTTCTCTACACCTGACCTCCCTGGGACACTCCCCTGCGTTTGTACATACACCCCTCAGCCAAGACGGACCTCGAAGTGAAGGTTTCCATGAGGAGCAAGACTCATTATGGTCTGGCATTATCCCTTGACTTTTGAGCCACAAGGAGCCTTCCTTCACATGTCTGATGTCTCCCTTGGTACAAAACATGGAGGAGTGGAGATACTTTTATCCTTTACTCAAACAAACTTTTGCCCCTCTTTGTCCTTGCCATGACTGTTACATTTAGGTATTTATAAGAGACAAACACTGGCTATTTACGCTGTCTATATTGTTTTATTCATTTCTGAGAGCAAAGAGGAGGCTGATTGTAAGTACCTCAACTGTAGCCATACTATCTCTTGGCACAGGGAATACTAACATTTGTAAGTATCCAGCCTGAAGCCCACTTCTTTGTGCCCCATGAAATGCAAACAGGAGGCCAGTTGAAATTGTCTAACTTGGAGCCCATCCATCCATACTCCTCTGCCTTCCTGTGTGATGCATAAATACTTTCTTTTTTTTTTTTAGCTGTAAATTCTATATGATTTTATTTATTTATTTATGTTTTACTTTACAATATTATATTGGTTTTGCCATACATCAGCATGAATCCGCCACAGGTGTACACGTGTTCCCCATCCTTAACCCCCCTCCCACCTCCCTCCCCATACCATCCCTCTGGGTCATCCCAGTGGGAAATTCTTACTAATTCTGTTCCGTATATTCACTGGGACAAGAAGATGATCTGACTTGCCAAAATAGCCATCAAGGCACAGAAGCCTTGAGATATATATAGCTTTGTGATTGAGTCCAACACAAATACTTGGAAGTCATACTCCTTGAACTTCAGACAGGGCACAGGGATCCCCCATGCCCATGACTTCAACCTCCAAAGGCTAAGTCTCTGTGTCTAACTTGCCTTTCATTCGGGTGTTCACTTCTGGTGCCATTTCAGAGCATGATGATCATAGTAATTTTCAGAAGGCAGACATGAAAAGGGAAGACACTGCAGAGATCAACCTAATCAAGGTAAGGGGGTCAGGCAACTGTGTGCTCCCCACATTGATCCCATGAGTAGTCTCTCACAATGAGCTTCCCCCAGGGAGGCAGCTCCTTCAGTGGAGGCCCATTCCAGAGAAGACTTTTGCTCTGAGTCCTCCTCCACCAAGACCTGTGGCCCTGAGCAAATGAGTGGGCTAGTGAAAAAGAGGAGATCTGGGTGGCACCACAGCATCCACTATAATCCACCCCTCCCAACTTTGACATACACTCCCTTCATCTGGAGAGATCACCTCATCTGAGGACAGCTCCTTGAGGATTCTTGCTGGTTTCCTCTCCTAAAGAAGCTCAGAGAGAAAGACTGGACAAATGCTGGGCCCTCACAGATGCAGCAGCTGCTGCACCACAACTGATGGTCACTCTCTTGCCTGAGATCCGTTCTAAATCCCCTGTACTCTCAGCCGAGACCTTGGCCATTTCCAGTGGCTTCCCTGGTGAGGTAATACAGACTTTGTCCCTCAGGGTTCTGAAGCTTCTCTGACCCTTGCTCTTGGACTTGTCAATTCACCACTGAAGTGGAGCAGGAACCAAGACACATCACCTGGCTGTTAGAGATGTTTCCTCGCTGTTCCGCCTGTGCCAGAATAACCCTCACACTCCTTAGGATCAAGGTCAGCTCTGCCTGCCAGGATGGGAACCATTCTCTGTGTGTGCTGGTCCCCTAGCAGGAGGAGCCCAATGTGCCCAGATGGGAACCACAGCTCATGGGTCAGTAGAACTGTTATCATGTCTCCTGGGGGAACCTTCTTGCTTTGGGAACAGCCTGTCATGTGTCACCACCGGCAATAGGGTAACCAGTAGCCACATGAGGCTGGGTATTGTGAGCTCAAATGTGCTTAGTGTGTCCCAGGGCCCGGCCTTCTACCTTAACATAATGTGAAGTGAAGTTTCCCAGTCGTGTCCGACTCTTTGCAACCCCGTGGACTGTAGCCCACCAGGCTCCTCCATCCAAGGGATTATCCACACAAGAATACTGGAGTGGGTTGCCATTTCTCTCTCCAGGGGATCCCCCTGACCCAGGGATCGAACCCAGTACTCCCACATTGCAGGCTGTGGCTCAGCTAGCAAACAATCTGCCTGCAATGCGGAAGACATGAGTTCAATCCCTGGATCGGGAAGATCCCCTGGAGAAGGGCATGGCTGCCCACTCCAGTAACATAATGTGAAGTCAAATGTAAATAGCTAGATGTGGCTACTGCGGACATCTGTGCTGTGGAACTACAGAACTTACTCTTAAGAACTGGAAGCACAACTTCCCTTGTGGGTCACTGGGAGTGGTGGCAGGTGGGGTCATGAGTCACTGGGAGTGGTCATACGGGGAGTCATAGATCTCTGGGAGTGGTTGTAAGTGGGGTCATGGGTCAGTGGAAGTGGTGATCAGCGGGGTCACTCTACCCTCTGGTTCAAGGACCATGTATCTTACCTCATGGGGAACTAAGGATGGCAGATGTGGAGCATGTCCAGTCCCTGGAGGGTGACACCCCAGTACCACGGGCTCTCATATCCCAGTGTGCACCCCACGTGTGCTTTGTAGAGGCCAATCCACTGTTCCAGAAGACCAGCAGCTTCTGGATGGTGGGGGCTGAGATAGCGACTTTGGATCCCATGGCCACTTGCCCTCTGAGCCCCTGGTGTGCTGTTAGAGGGTCTCTTGGTCTTGGATGGTTTTGTGAAATACCCTGTGTCAGTCAGTTCTGCTTTCTGTGAGCCCTCAAATAGTGGTGCCAGACAAGGTGCTGCAAGCAGGAAAGAGAAACCCACATCTACAATGTGTACCTATCGATTTCAGTAAAGATGAACCTCTCCTCCTTCAAGGATGGAAGTGAGATTAGTGGCTCAATGATCTGAAGGGAGGGTGCCACTGAGGGATCGGCATCACTCTCTGTCATGGTGGGGCAAACACCTGGTAGGTGCCGTAGCTCATCCGGCCTGCTGGTGGCGCCTGTGCTGCTGAGCCCAGATGCAGCATCATCCTTGGCCCCACGGCTCCTCCTCGCATGAGAGCACTGTGCAGCCCTGAGGGACCACTGACAGAGGCTGGGCGCTCTCAGTTCTTCAGGCACTGGGTCTTCAGTGATGTTTCTTGCCTCTTGTGTGCTGCATGCCTTTGTGAGTAGCAAGAGGCAATGCAGATATCTTCCTTTTTTGGTGTCCCTTCCTATAGGTTCATTGATGTACCCCTTCTCCAAACCTACTTGTGGCAATCTACCAAAATTTCTCATTCTAGTACCTGACTGGCTGGCTAATCCATTTTCCATCGTCTTTAAGCCCATGTCTATTCTTGGCTCGGGCCATTTCCTTTATCCATATATAGTGGATCCCTAGAGGCACCATCAGAAGTTGCATCCACTGGGAGCGCATTTCTGCTCGACACTGTCTCTATGGCCACATGTGGTGGAGGTGGTACTGCAGCAGGAGTCCATTTCCACCTGCAGTTTCAGTTCAGCCAACCCACCTCTCATCTATGCTCAGCATTTCTACACCCCCAGCAGCTGGTCAGGAAAGAACTTTCTGGTCCATTAATCTCCAGGAATAAACGGCAGCAGAGGTGCTTGTGACACATTTGCAGGTCATATTGGGGTTTAGCTCACCTTTTTGTAATCTATGGCCTTGCTTAGGTCTGATCTCCTCAGAGAAGCCACTTCTGTTTTGCGGTGGATTACTGTTGCAGTCACCTCCCTTTGTGGGTCTGACAGAACCTAGCTCATGAGGACCAATGTCCACATGCTGTATGCCGAGGAGGTGGCCATGTGTTCCAGCAAAGATAACAAACCTGGCAAAGCAGTTGCTATCGAGTGG
The DNA here is from genome assembly GCF_055505025.1 of Bos grunniens. NCBI lineage: Eukaryota > Metazoa > Chordata > Mammalia > Artiodactyla > Bovidae > Bos > Bos grunniens. Next base: position 112,053,362 of record NC_141194.1, on the reverse strand, counting down.
GTGGTGGTCCAGTGTCCTCCTTAGGAGCCTAGAGGTTTGAGTAGGATCCAGACTGCTGAGGAGGTTCGGTGGGGACCACCTCCCTGCATCCTTTTGGTGTTAAGGGTGTCATTAATGTTTCACATCTCCCAAACCAGAGGGAATCTTGGTTTGTATTTACTGTCACAGTCAAGGTGCAGGGAGTGCACTTGGTCTCCCCGCTCTGATAGCGTCTATACTAATGGGCTTGTGTGCATTCAGGGCTTGTGCCCATCATCAAGCACGTCTGTTCTAATCGCACATCTGGAGGTGGCAGGCAGGAGCTCTCTGGGTCAGATCTAGGCCAGACCTCCATATGTTCCTGGTGCACACATGCTCCCCCTCCACTGCGGACACTGACGGAGTGAAGGCCTGACTATCACTTCCCACAGCATCCTGCTTCTAGACGTCCTTACAATGTTTGCGTCTTTCCTCTCTCTCCCGTGTCCAGTCACCAAGGTGAACGATGTGGGTCTCTTTGTGGGACAGATTTGGGGAATGATGGCTGCATACATCTGCCAGGGTGTTGCAGAATCTTAACTCATGAGGATCCCTCCTTCCCTTTGGTCAATGGATTCTGTGTCTGACAATTGACTCAGGTCTGGGAACTGGGGAAGACCTCATGACTCTTTTGGAGCACTCTCCTGCATCCTCCTGCTCACTCATGCTTGTTGTCTGTCAGACAGTAAGGAATCTGCCTGTAATGCAGGGGACCTGGGTTTGATCTGAGTGGGGAAGATCCTCTGTAAAGGGAATGGCAACCCACTCCAATATTCTTTCCTGGGGAATTCCATGGACAGAGGAGCTTGGTGGGCTACAGTTCACTGGGTTGCAAAGAGTCAGACAATAACAATTGATCCATCCATCCATCCACCCACCCCATCCATCTATCTATCTGTGTCCCCAATAGAAAAATGCATAAAGGAGACAAAAGGCAACTAACAAAAGAAATAGAAATGACTAAAAACCTTGAGAACCTCAATGTTTCTAGAACTCAAAGAAATGTATGTTAAAACATTGAGAACAGCCTGTGAACATGGACAGTAGTTAATGTCGTGTAGGAAAAGGGAAAACAGACTCACTCAAGCATTACTGATGGTGATGCACATTGATCTGACCTTTCTGGAGGGGAATCTGGCAATAGGTAGGAAAAATCTAAACAGCCATACCCTTATACAGCAATTTCACTTCCAGGAATTTATTATTAGGAAATAACTGGACAACTCCACAAAAACATATGTACAGGGATTTCCAGGGAGAACAACCTAAACCTCCTCAGTATAAACCTGGTTAAATAAGTTATGCTACATGGATATCATGGAATTGTCTTTGGCTACCAAAAATTATATGAAGCCATATTTAGTGATATAGAAAGAACCCCACATTATAATAAGTACAAAAGCTAGACTACAAAAGTGTGCAGTGCGATACTTTTTTTTTTTTTTTTTGGAAAATTCTATGTGAAATGTACAAAAAAAAAAAAAAGTCTGGAGAATATATAGGCCAGAAAAATATTTTTGGTTACCTCTGAATTATAGGATTTTGTTTGAGTTTTACTTTTTCATATGTTTCTGCATTCTCTGAATTTTAGGTAATGAACATGTATAACTTTTGAAATCAGATAAAATCAGCAATGCTGAAATGCTCTGAAAAGTGGAATGAAATGCTTGGCCAGGAGACTTCAGTAGAAAGGTGATCGCTCTTCCCTTCCATTCCCACCTGAAGCCAGTGCATCAGAGCATCTCCAGATGGAATTATGCTTCCACTGTCTCAGGCAGATGAATATCTATCCTCTTTCTTAAAGTTTCCAGAAAAGAAGCTTCAAAATTTCCTATGACAATCCATTCCAGAGTTTATCAAATACATCTGAAAAAAGAAATTTCACCTAATGTTTAATCTGAAACACCTGTTCTGTGATGTAAGCCACTGCATTTCTGCTTCAATTTGCAGTGAAAATAGGAACTGGTGGCTGCCGTTGGTTCTCAATCAGTTCAGCTCAGTCATATCTGACTCTTTGCAAACCCATGGACTGCAGCATGCCAGGCCTCCCTGTCCGCCACCAACTCCCAGAGTTTACTCAAACTCATGTCCATTGAGTCGGTGATGCCATGCAACCATCTTATCCTCTGTCATCCCCTTCTCCTCATGCCTTCAATCCTTCCCAGCATCAGGGTCTTTTCAAATGAGTCAGTTCTTTGCATCAGGTGGCCAAAGTATTGGAGTTTCAGCTTCAGCATCAGTCCTTCCAATGAATATTCAGAAGCGATTTCCTTTAGGATGGACTGCTTGGATCTCCTTGCAGTCCAGGGGATTCTCAAGAGTCTTTTCAAACACCACAGTTCAAAAGCATCAATTCTTCAGTGCTCAACTTTCTCTATGACCCGACTCTCACATCCATACATGACTACTGGAAAAACCATAGCTTTGACTAGACGGACCTTTGTTGGCAAAGTAGTGCCTCTGCTTTTTAATATGCTGTCTAGGTTGTTCACAACTTTTCTTCCAAGGAGCATGTGTCTTTTCATTTCATGGCTGCAGTCACCATCTGCAGTGATTTTAGGAGCCCCCCAAAAGTCTCTCACTGTTTCTATTGTTTCACCATTTATTTGCCGTGAGGTGATGGGACTGGATGCCATGCTCTTAGTTTTTTGAATGTTGAGTTTTAAGCCAGCTTTTTCACTCTCCTCTTTCACTTTCATCAGGAGGCTCCTAAGTTCCTCTTCTCTTTCTGCCATAAGGGCGATGTCATCTGTATATCTGAGTTTATTGATATTTCTCCCAGCAATGTTGCTATGCCAACAGGAAGCTTCTTAAAAACAGTCCCCTGAACCCCAGAGGGACACGACTGCAGGCTGGAGACAAGGTGGCATGGAGCACTTTTTTCTGCCCTTGTCAACCAACGATAAGTCCCAAAAGCAGATGAAAGACCCTGGCATAATTTTCCTGGTTCCCTTCCCCATAACATCTTTGTGCACCAAGTTTATCCCAGCCTTTCAACTTATGGAACCCTCCCTGCTGTCCCAGCAACTGTGCACTGTTACTACACCCAGCATACAGATGTGAAACCTTAGGCTGGAAAACAGTCATCACTGGCTCAAGATCTTAAACCCTGGCCTCTGAGCCACGACACCACAATGCCAAGGACAAACCCAGGCAAGGACACTGATCTGGGCTGCTCAGCCCTGCGCTGTGAGGCTGATGACCATATACCCTCACTGGTAACCGGGGTACCTGGAGGGTGACCAGGGCACAGAAGCCAGGGTGGGCGAGCAAGAGACAGCTTCCAGATCATGGGCTGACAGAAAACCACAGTTTTGCTCAGGGAAAACATGGCTTTTGCAATTTTGGGTCCAGGTCAATCCTAAGAATATGATTAGCTACTAAGCATGTTGCAAGTGAGGGCCGGGTGCCACTCCCTGAAGGCAACTTTCCATCCTGTCCAAAGTTAACTCACAGGTTTCTCCGAGACAGAGGGAGCCGCCCAGCAGGGCAAGCAGCACCAACTGCAGCACAATGCCATTTACGCCATCTCCTCTACCTGCATTTCCTATCAGCGCTTGAGAAGTGTGCAATGAAAACAAGTCAACGAGGTGGGCTTAATGCTGCTGAGCTTCTGGTGTCATCGCCTGTATCTCAAAACCAGAGACTCCTGAATCACGTTAACACCCGAGAATTGTGTGGCTGGATCCAGGTTTTGTGAGGCTGTAGTGGGAGACCGCACCAGGCTCCGGATGTCCTGAAACAAGATGGTGTATAGGTTTCTGGAATTACAACCTAGTGAATACACGTGCTTGCCAAGGGTCCCTCCTCTTTTTAGCTCTGCTAAGTCACTTCAGTCGTGTCCGACTCTGTGCGACCCCATAGACGGCAGCCCACCAGGCTCCCCATCCCTGGGATTCTCCAGGCAAGAACACTAGAGTGGGTTGCCATTCCTTCTCCAATGCACGAAAGTGGAAAGTGAAAGTGAAGTCGCTCAGTTGTGTCTGACCCTCAGCGACCCCATGGACTGCAGCCTTCCAGGCTCCTCCATCCATGGGACTCTCCAGGCAAGAGTACTGGAGTGGGGTGCCATTGCCTTCTCCCTTTTTAGCTCTAGGTTCCTCCCATTTCTACCACAGAAGACCATGGTTGGTACCAAAATATTCCACATCCTGAGGCAGTTTGGCAGATGGTGGGGTGTGTAGTCATCCAGGTTGACCTGGGGCTGGCCCTCAGTCCTGCCTGTCCCAGGAAGGGCATTCCTGCAGGCCGAAGGCTGGAAGAAGGTAATGCATCCAATATCCCTGGGTCTCTGTCAGTCCTCTGAAAGTGTTGGCTCTTATTGGGGCTGGGGTCATGTGTGCCTAATGTTTTGTCCAAAAGCCTTGGGGGCCACGAGAGTTTAGAGATTTAGAAATCATTAATAGGGACACAGAGATCATCAATATGCAGGCAGGGGCTGGCAAACATACTGACATGGCTGCAGTGAACCATGAGACTGTTAATACCAAGTGGGATACGTAGAGAAAATTCAGGATACTATAAATAGCTTCTTGGTATCATCTATTTTTGGTGGGACTACCAAAAGGGTTTAGATCAAGTTGCTGAAAACACTTGGCTGCTGAAGTGTTCTGGGTGATGAAATGGTGAACAGAAGATCATGGACCTGAGGCAGCAGGCAGATGTTGACTCCCGCACAGTTCAGGGAAGAGGCTTCCAGCTTTATGGATTCCTGGTCATGGTACAGCCCCTAGTTCACAAAGCCTGTCAGTTTGACTCAGCTCACACTGCCTTCTGACCCCAGGGGCCACTATATACATCTTTACTCAAAATCCACCAATGGCCCTCAAGTCCCAACCCAGGCCACATCCTATAGGACCTTTGGGACTGGGGGCTGATGGTGGCCATGTTCTCCTCCTTTCCGAGTTGGAGGCTCTTCACTGTCTGCCTGTCTCCCAGCTGCAGGTTTCAAGGCACAAGCCTGCATTGCCACTCATTCTGGGGAAAGTTCTCTTGGGAAAAGAGATGCCTCTTCAACCGCTATTCGTAGTAGGTGCTTTCTGGTTTATAGATTGCTTTCATGTGCTTTCATCTTGTGACCTCCTCTCTCCTATCAGATGCACCGACAAATAGGATTACTCCTAATGGGGACATTTCACACTGTGCTCATCCTTCAGATAAAGAAAGGGAGACTCAGAGAGGGAGTGATTTGCTGAGACTCACACTCCAGCAGTGGTGGTGCTGGGAACAAATCCAGGTTTGAGATGGCAGAACGGAGTGTCTGCTTCCTCCCACACTGCCTCTGTGGAGGACCAGAGCCTGCCCAGCCTACCTGGCTAGTGCTGCACATACCAGCACGCAGCCTTGCCTCTGCAGGCAATGAATGCAACTTTACAGCACATCAGAGTCTCTAGAAATCCTTTGCCAAAAATCCCTTGGGGGACCTGAACTGACGGTGTCAGCTTGGTGACCCTACACAGACTTGCCTGTTCCAGCCACACACCTGGGCTCAGTTCCCTCCATGGGTCTGACCTATCGGGGGGACCTCCGCCCATTTCCCAGCCAAGGAGACCCTCTTCACTACAAGGCCCGATCCAGATGGCCCTCCCGTCTAAAAACCCCTCCATGGTCCTTTGATATGAGTCAGTGGTTGGTTCCCCACTCTTAATACTCCCCAACCTCTGCCTCATTTCAGGCTCTGCACTGCACAGGTCTGCCTGGAAAATGCACTCCAGTCTCCCAACACTCCAGCCCTGAGTGATGCAGGGGTGAGTGGACACCTGACACCCTGCACGGTGGAGGAGCCTCTTGCAGGACAGGTGTCCTTGGGCTTGAACACGCTTTGCCTCATGAGGTCTGGCACACAGACCTGCCCTCTCCCATCAGGCTGTGCTTACACCAGAGCTAGCAGATGGCTGGGTGGCCAGTGCACTGGAAAGAGTTCTCCTCCCCAACCCAGCAGCTATCTGCTGTGAAAAAAGCCAAGAGCCCCTCCCACCAGGCTGCATGCAGGGCAGAGCATGGCGCCACCCAGGCAAAGCACTTGGCATCCTGTGTGTAGACACAGCCACCGCTCAGGCACCAATTCCTTTTGTCAGTTCTACTGCTCGGCCAGTAGTGATCATGAACCTCAGGCACTGTGAGGGCCCAGGCACCAGGGCCCACTGTGGACACCTCCAATGCCTATCTGTGCTCTGCACCTCCCGACCGGCTGGCAGGAACAGTCAGGTCAACGTTGCAGGTGAAGGGATGCCCTGCCCAACTCTGCCTGCTCCCTGTCCCCTTCGTGGTGAGTCCCCAGCCAGCCTCTGGCACCAACTCCCCCCTCCACCCCACCCCCGGGAATAGCCTCACGAAAGACCCATCCTAAGAAGGTTGGCCCGAGTGAGAGGTAGTGAGATGGGGCCTTGCTACAGGGTTGACATCCCCTGTCCCACTGTTTATGAGGACCCATCCTGGGGGTAGTCGGTGTGTACTCAGCCCTGGGCTCAAGGCCACAGCCCAGCTGCTAGAATTTTGCTGGGCTAGCAGGGGGAGAGGAATTCCCTGGCAAGTGAGAAGATCCAGGCCTGTGGATCATGGGAGGAATAGAGGGAAGTGACGTTTTTGCTTTGCTGTCCACAGGGGATGAGCAGCTCAGGGTGAAAAACAATGAGAACCAAGGGGTGGCCCAGGGTCTCCCCGATAGCTGACAAAACCTCAGGCAGTGGACAAACATCTGCCCAGGATTCAACAGGAATGGCTGAATCTCAAAGATACTGAGCATTCTACCAAGGTAGGCCTGACCTGCTGGCATCAGAGGTCCTCTTGGGAAAACCTGCATCCCTGACATTAAGGCTGGGAGACCAGGAGGCAGGCCCCTGAAGACCAGGACTACCCAGACATCTCTGAACTTCTGAGCTTGTGGCAGCAGCCCACCCACCCCACCCCACAATGAGCTGGAGAACCCCTCACCCCCACCCCCAAGGGAGCAAATGGGACTGGAGCCCTCCCTCACAGGTGCCCTCCGTCCCAGGAAGCAGGGGAGCTCGCTGCCTCGAGTTGTGGCAGGACCCACAGGACTACCAGCAGGAGAACCAAGGAACCATGGGAAGAGGTGGTCACCTACTGCCCGGCCACCAAGCAGAGCGAAGTCACCACACAACATAGGCTCAGCTCGCCGGGCCTGGTGATGGAGGAGACGGACAACACCTCCTTCCCACCATTCCCACTGCCCAGGGACTGCAGCAGAGGTCAGGGAGTTGTAATGAGTGGCCAGGAGCCAGGGGCCATGACAAGGGTTGCCACTGCCCAGGAGGCCAGATCCACAGAGTGGGGAAGGTGATCAGTACAACATGGCCTCCTTGGGGCTTGATGGGTGGGCAAGGGATCAAGGTACAGTCCAAAACAACACTGAGGCCAAGAGCAGCCGCCCCAGTAAACAGGTCAAGATCCCTCGTTCAGGTTTGGCCCCTGAGCCAGTTCTCAGATCTGGAACACGGATGGAGTGGGTCCCAGAGGAAGGACCACAGCAAACAGACACTGGAACAACCCCAGCTCCTCTCACAAGGACCTTGGGCTCTGCGTTGGTGACCCCACGCAGGGAGGTGGGACCACCAGAGGGGTGGAAGTTGCTGGACCCAGGGTCAACTTGACACTGATGTGAGATACCCAGGTAATTCTGACTCTGCAGCCACTTCGGGAAGACCCCCTGGGTTGGGGTTTCTGGGCACAGGGGATCAAGGGGCAAGGGACACTGGGCCAGTCCCGAGGATTCATCAGTCTGTCTTGAGCTGGGAGAGCCTGGAATGCAGTATCCCCCGGAGCCAAGTGCAGGGCTTAGTGAGACATCTGTCAAAGAGTCCTTCAGAACCTGGGGGCACAGGTTATGTGAGGGAAAAATGGTAAGGCCAAACAGAAACCCTGCATGAACTCCAGTGATTAAGAGAGAAACGCACAGAAAAAGAGGGGGAATACATGCCCCACTCATGAACTGGAGATCCTTCTCAGCTCTGGTGGTGCCTTATGGGCATCCTCTGCTCCTGACTTCTCACATCCTCCTGGTGCTTCGCCAAGTCACCATGGTGGGCACGCAAGTACTCAAAGGGTAGCTCGATGGGGCTCCCACCCAGAGCATGAGAGTCCACTCACTAAAGTCCTCTCACCATGAGTATGGGATGGCAATGCACACTTGAGACCACCCTCCCTGCTCCTTGATCTCTCAAACAAAGCACCTGGACCCATTCAGTGGCCCTCAGCCAGTGTCCAGAAGCCCCCTCCAGTGCTGGGAGGGCCTGGTGCCTGAGTTGTGGACAACCTGCCCAGACAGAAGACAGTGAAGAGCCCATAGACCCCAGAGCTTGAGTGTGATGGAGATGCACAAACCAGCATCTCCAGGTCCCAGATCAGATGTGATATAAAGGCCTGTGATGTGAATGCAAGCCGGTCAGCGCCAGAGTCTCACAGAAGGTCCTGAGGTCCCCCTGGGGCAGTGTCCCATCCCCTTGGCAGGCAGCACCCCGAGAAGTGGCAACCAAGTGGCCACTCATGTCCTCTCAAGATACTGTGGTGAAACTGAGATGAAATAAAAACATGTCCAGTTCTCAGGCTTGCCCCTCGATCTGGGATGTATGGAGAGGGATGCAGCCAACAGGAGCTGCCCTGGGGACAGAGGGGAAGGCTAGTCAACCTCCTGGAGCTACATGTCCATGCCTGGGCTTGTCCAGTGTGTGGGAGTCCAAGGCCCAGAACTATAGCTAGGCAGGGACCGAGGGACTGACATGGATATGAAGGAGCCCTCTCTCATGGGCAGAGTGCTGGATGCCAGGGCAGAGTCTCCTTGGGGACTGCTCGGCCCAGGTTCCAAGCCTGGGGGTGGATGGCAGCCCCCATTGGGAGGACCTGAGGGACCACGCACTGACCTCTGGGGTACTTAAGGCTCCAAGAGACCAGGTGAATACTGAGTCTGCCACTAGCCTGCAAACAGAAGAGGATAAATCTGAAACACAACCAACCAGGGCAGGATAAGCACCCAGACCCAAAAGAAGTGCCCAAAACTCAGCACAGAAAAGACACACAGCTCAGTGGAGAGATGGGCAACAGGCATTTCAGAGAGGAAACCGCATCGGCCAAGGAGGACATGCGGGAACCCGAGAATCTGGGTTGAGCCCGTCCCAGGTCAGTGCTGCCCTCAAACACACAGCAGGAGCAACGTGGAACCCTCACCAAGCCTCAGAGACCCAGGTGGGGTGGGAGGCAGCACTCCCTGTGGCTCAGTCCCCACATCTGGGCACGTGAGGAGAGCTGGGGCCAGCAGCAGGGAAGGGATGGGTGCAGAGAAACACCATGGAGCAGGTCCTCACAGCTGCTCCCATCAGCAGCCACACATCATAGGTCTCCAGTTCACTGGGCAAGGTCTCGTTCAAAACCAGGATTTGGAGGAACAGCAGCAGCCCACAATCTGTTCACAGGACCCTCCCTCATGATCTGAAACCACTACCAGGAGGTTCTGGGGTTTCTGGAGACAGCTGGTAACCACTCTTGGGGCGAGGAGCAGGTTGCCACCATGAGGGAGTTGGGTGTGGTGATCGCTCGGGTTCCTGCAATGCTGAGGCCTCAAATCCAGGAGGCAGCCTCTACCCCTCAACTTGTGCCTGGGAGGCTTCTGCAAGGAGAGAGCAGGCTGCACGCTGGAAGAGAAGACTGCTTTACCACTCAACATTCCCATGGCAGCAGTTGTGTGGGTGCCTGGCTAATGGGAACCAGGGAGACACCGACCTTGCCTTCCTGGAACTTGGTGACCCTTGGGGGGGGTCCAGATTCGTGCACAGCAGCCACAGCCTGGGAGGAAGAGAGGGGCAAAGACAGGCAGCAGGAAGATGCAGAGTGCCCCAGAACTCCCAGATGAGAGCATCTGGCACCCGAGTGAACGGAGAAAAGAATGTTACCGTCGTACCTGGAAGGAGGACAATAGGTTGTCAGGACAAGAGGAGCCAGTGGTCCAGGGACAAAACTGCACGAGAAAGTGTGGGGTCCCGGATGTGCTCTGTGCAGAGTGCAGGGCCAGCACAGCTACCCAGAGTGCGGGGTGATGAGGAAGGAGACCTGAGACCACTGGAAGCCTCCCCCCAGGGCACCACAGACAGGTTGGGGCTTAAACAGGAGAGGGCTCAGCTGCACTTTCAATCCGAGGTTGACAAGGACATAGTGTGTGGTGTGACACAGAACCGATGGTGTGCAACTGGAGGAGAAGAGACAAGAGGGGTCTAGGCAGGTGGGGAGACTAGGCTGACAGCACTGGCCCCAGGCCATGAGGCCTGAGCTCAGCTAGTAGCAGTGGGGACAGGAAAAGGAACATTTACTCTGATCAGGCACTTGGGAGGCAAGGAGACAGTAGGGAGGGCGGTGGTCAGGAGCAGAGTCAGGTGGCTGCCCTGGGTGGGCTGAGCCCCCGGATGAGAGCAAGAGTTCAGAAAATAGTTTTGAAGGCGAAGCTGTCTTTCTCTGAGACATCCCAGGTCCCAGGGGCAGCAGGAGACACAGTGAGGATTTTCCTTCTCATCTGCCAAAAAGACAAAGAAAAAACAAACAAACAAACAAAAAAAAGACTGTTGCTCAGCACTGGGTCAGCAGCCCCAGGGTGGCTTGGAGGAGAGCTGGCCTGGGCTTTAGGCCCTGAGATGGGGGATTCCGCCCAGAGGCCACGCCTCTCACGGCTTCCCTGGCCCCTGGGGTCCAGTCTGAAGCTCAAATGTGATCGCTGTCACTTTGACTCTCGCCAAGTCTCGGGGAGTAGACGCCTATGGCAAGGGCTCCAAAGGGCACGGTCTGGCCTCCTCCAAGAAGCTGGACAGGCCCAGCCTCCATGGGTTCCCCGGGCCCACAGCTCCATCCCTGTCAGCTCGGCCCTGCTCTACCCCAGCCCAGCTCCCCAGGGGCACCACCCCGCCCTACGCCAGCCCTGCCTCCTTCTCCAGAATCTCCTCCTCACCCTGGTCTTTCCCACACTTCAGCCCAAGACTCCTTGCCCTGCTCCTCCCACCTCCGTCCCTCTCTTCTGCTGGCTGCTCACTTCCTGATCCTCCTCCAGGTCTCTCTCCAGGCTGCTGGTCTCGAGGCTCCTTCAGGCCTAATCTTCCAGGCTCCTCAGAGTATGGAGGCTCCTATTTTGTCTCCTAGCAGACAGGGCGAGCAAGGGAATGTGCTTTGTTCCTACGTGCATGCCTACATGAGTATGGGAAGACATACACACTGGAAATCAAGGGCTTCAGTGTTTGTGGGCAGGACGTGACCAAGGCCAGCTTGCACTTTCACCTGTCAGAGGTCTCAGGTGTTGGTGGCAGATCACTGTCCTGCCTGGTGGCCGCAGCCTGGCCATCCCAAAGCGCCCATGACTCGTTCTGCTTGCAGGAAGGCGGGACCTGCTTCATATGCAGAAGGTACCTCCTGGCAGGCTTTCCAGGCTCTGCGGCCAGGACCGCCTGCCAGGCAGCCAAACTCCACCGTCTGGTCCCCTCCACGGCCACAGTCCCTGCCCACCATCCTTCTAAGTGTGTGTCCTGGCATTGTGTCCTCAACTTCCTTCCAGCCTCCTCCTTGTCCCTGGACTGTGACCTCACGCAAGCGCCACCTGAGCACGGCGAGCCAACCCCACCAGGCCCTGACCCTGTAGGGCTCAGCTGCTTGTCCATGGTTCCCCTCCTGGTGGGGCCTAACCACAAGTCCATGGAGGACGACGGCCCACTGACTTGGCGGGCCCCCAGATCCTTCCAGAGTGGCAGTGTGAGGGGAGACGTCATTTGCTCTTGTTCCTTGTGGAGTCTCCTGGGCTGTAAATCTCCATCACTCCTGGGGGATGGGTTTCTGTGCTGTGGGCCCTGTCCCACAGCATGGGGTCCCTGTCCCAGCCACAGGAGGACAAGCCAGCTGCTGTGATGAGCAGAACCAACCCTGAGGGAACCTGCACGTGTGTTTCACATCAGTTGGGCCCTCCTGGGTCCCCGTGGTCTGAGGCCACTGCCCTGAAGAAAAATGTGGTGGCTTGTTGTCCAACATTGCTGTCTCGTCACAGGTGATTTTCTCCCTGTTCCAAGGGTGCAAGTGAAGACGCCCAGACAAGCAGGAAGAAGAGTGTTTTCTCCTCTGGCCGCCAAACAGGCACCCTCTGCTTTGAAAGGTAGGAGCGCTTGCAGCCCCTTCTTACTCAGGGATCCCACCCACACAGTTGAGATTTGGTGGCACCCAAAAGGAAGGGGTTGGGTTGGTTGAGACACTGAATGGTGGAAACTGGGCAAGCCAGGGATCCAGTCACATACCCGAGTAGAGGACATAGCAATGGCTAAACCCCTGGCAAGAACAGGGAGCGCTCCCTTCACAGACGTTCCTACTCTCCTTCATTCTTTCTCTAGGATCTGGGCAGGGCCCAGGGCATCTGCTGACAGTGGAGTCAGTTGTGTGGGAAGGGCTGGGAGGAAGGTGCCTCCCAAAGGCTTAGGGAAGACACCTGGCAGGGCCGTCCAGTGTGGCCCCAAGGCCAAGGCCAGATTGGTTAGCACAGATCTGCCCTCAGCAGGCCTAGAGTAGCATGAGGGATCTTCAGAGCATGGGCAGTGATGGGGCTGGGACCTGAGGGGTGGGGTGAGGGTCAGGGGGAAGCCAAGCCCAGGACTGTGCCTGTCTGTGCTGAGAAAGGACCAGAGGCAGGCTATTAGGCTGCAAAGCTAGCGGGACCCTTGCCCCCTCCTCAGTGCTCCCAGAGTTTCAGGACCCTCTGTCTTGGAACTCACCAAGTGCCTCTGTCCACCTGTCCTGCCCTCCTTCCTGACTTCCCCACAGACTGCATGTGATGGACGGGTCCTCTGGGTCACCACGCCCCTGTCAACAGACAGCATGGAGACAGATGGAAAGAGCCAGACCTCTGTGACCCCCTCTTCAGTGTTACCAGGCTTGCAGGATGCTTGGGCACTTGGGCTTATGTCTGGACCAAGGGGTGTGTGTTGGACATGGTACCTAGATCCTAAATACAACTATGAGGGCAGAGCAACAAGGGCTGGTATTCAGCTTGTGGAAATCTTGTACTTGTCTTTGGGTTTGGGGTCATGTGTTTCCAAGGCCCTTGGCAGGTGGAGTGACCCTGCTTTCCAGTGGGCCTCTTGGGCATGCCCCTAGATTGGGAGCTGAAGACACTCAGCTGCTGATCAGAAACTTGTGGCATTGTCGGCGGACCCAGGAGGATCGCATTCTGCTTCAGGGTGCATGACTCATGGAAGTTGACACTCCCATCATCAGGAGCAGGACTGGGTCTTCTGCTGTGTGAAAGGCAAGGCCCAGGGTCCCACCTGTCCTAGGCTGGCCTCAGCGCATGGCTCGGGAGCCACACTCTCGGCCAAACGTGTGAAATGCTGCTGCTTCAGATGAAAAGGGACCATGGGGACCAGACTGAGGCCTGCTTGGGGTGTGGGCTTCCAGCCTCATCGGGCTCACCCAGTGCCGTGTGTGAATAGCATAGACAGACAGAACACAGACTCACACTTCTCATTCAATTCTTTATTTACTCCCGTCGAGTTTTGCTGTACTTTATTAGAGCTAGAAATAGATTTTTGCTTACAAGAGAATGCTTTTGAGTGTCCCTAGGGACCTGGCAGCTCAGGGATTGGGATTGTCCTTGAACTGCTCACAGAGGGCACACGTGTAATCTGAGGACTCCTCCTCCTCCTCGTCCACCTCAGGGGCCTCATTTGGGGCCACAACTGAAATGGCCACCTTCACGATGGAATCATAGGTGTTGTACCTATGTCATCACCAAACCATAATCTGGGTACCTTGGGGGACTCTTGGGCAGTTGCCCTGCGCCGTCCCTTCCAACAGTAGCCGGGGATACAGACATGGAATTGCTGGACATGCCCTCTCCACTGGGGCCACCCAGCTCACTGGGGAGATGGTTTTCCCTGGCCTGCCCGGCTATACTGCCTATAAACCAAAGGCCACAAAACAGAAATGAGCACTGGCGGGGGATTCTGTGAACCGTTGGGGTTCCCTTCTGGACCTTCTTGTCAGCCTCTTGGGTGGACTCATTGTGATGAAATCGAGGAGAGTGTCTGGTCACCACCACTTGCTTCTTTCTCTTTGGGGACACTGTTGAGCTGGTGGTGGGCTGAGCAGTTGTTTTGGGGTCGCCTTTCCTCTAGATGTTCTGCAGGAGCAAAGGCTTGTCTCTCTGAAACTTGGAATTGCGATAGATCTGAAAGGAAATGAATCACTTTAGCCACCGTGGGGGAGAATGGCCATTCCTCGCCGCCCTCCTCCCCACCACTGTCCTAGCCTTGCTTAAGTACGGAGATAAGGTCTCTTCATTCCTGGCAGGTTATGAGGCCCTAGCAAGTGCACTCCCTAGAACTCCCCCAGTGCTGGCCACACTCGATGTGTTACCGGCACTCCCTGACATCAAGCGGCCCCTCAGGGTCTGGAGTCACCCCTGTGGATCCTGTCTAGGGGATGGTGGAACACGACAGGCCCTACTTTCTCTTCTTTCCTTAACCACCCTCTCATGAGAAAAAAATCTCTCCTGGGAAATGAAACCTGTCTAGCACTCAGCTCCTCGAGTCTAGTCTCCCCAGGGCTTTCTACATTACCATCATCCTCTTCTTCCCCGCAGAGCGGCCTGAAGGGCAGATTTTATTGAACATACAGGTTCAGTTTGTGAATGAAAGTCTTAATGCTGTCTGTCTCGAAGATCCTGTCTGCACCTCTGTGCTGGAAGACCTCCGTCTGGAAGAGATCTGCCTTGATGACCACCGTGTCTCCCTCATCGTTCCAGTGCACAGGGGTGAAGGCTGCATTCTCCATGATCATCCAGAGCTTTCTTGGGAAGGACAGCCTGAGGAAGGCATTGTTCTCTTCCTCATTGGCTGTTTCTGGATTCAGGCCCTGTCGGGGCGGGTTGTTGGGGGCCCAGATCTGGACTTTCAGGTTGGTCCCATAGCTTCTCCAAAGCCTCCCCTGAATCCACGTTTGGATCTGGGGAGACCTGCTGTGGCCTCTCCACCAGTTGATGGGGCCAGCGGGGCTGCGCATGTCTCATCAGAACTCTGACTAACCATGAAGCCAGTCTAGCTCAGGAGCATTCACTACCTAAGCAGTGAACACTCATGGCAGAAGGGCCTCAGACCACGGTCAGGGTGCCCAATAAACACTGTCTGGAGATTCTAGAATCTCGGCTGTGGGCCATGCAGCCAATTAAGTGGTCAGCTTCCTTAATTCCTTCCTGATATCACAGAGGTGATGCGGAGAGGCAGCCCTGGCCCAGTGTGGGGGAGGGGGGATGGGAAAGGAGATGGGATCCCTAGCTTGTCTCTTCACTGAAAGTACAGAAAAGTATGTTTCAGGTTGCCTGAAAAGGCTTCCATCTGCTGCCAGGCGCCTTGTTTCAGGAGGCCAGGCCCTGGATGGGTTGACAAATGTGCTCCTGGCTTCACTCCCCTCCCTAGTAATGGGCAGGCCTGTGGCTGGCTTTTCTTGAAGAGCCCTGATGAGTCCTAGCTCGGCTAACACCAAGAGAGACCCCAGGAGTCAGATGGGACCCTGGCAGCTGTCCCTCCCAGAAGATGGGGTCCGTAGTGTCCTGGTTGGCCTAGCCTGAGTTGGTGGCCCCCCTATCCTCGCTCCTCTTCTGGCTTTGGCCTCCTCCATTTGGCGCTGCTGGTTGGCAGGTTGTGTTCAGATGGCCCCAAAGTCAAGAGTCCTGTTGTCTTGCCCCCACTGCCCCTCAGGTTGAATTCTCCCCAGAGTAGGGCTGTGCTCAAGCACAGTGGGAGCGACCTCACGTTCCATTTGACTGTTCCCAAGCACCTGAAACACAGACTCCCAAGGAGGCCGTGTGGGAGGGCATAGCCAGGCACTCCGCTTAGCTTGCAGCCTCCCGGGCTCTGCCCACCCCCAGACCTCATCCTGCTGCAGATCACAGGCTGTTGTCTTCAGTTTCCATTTGTTCTCATAAAGACTGCTCTTGTGGCCCTAGAGTGCTCAATATGGGAAAACCTGTGTGTGTGCTTTCCCCATCCCTTTCCCAGAGTCTCGGATTCAGCCTCCCTTGAGGCTGCCTCAAAAGCCCTATTTCCTTTTGTCAATGGGGTGGTTGGGCTTCTGCTACCCCCAGTCCTGGCCTCTCATGTACAACTTGGGTCTCCATGGGTACTTGCCCTTTGAAGGACTTGATTGGGGGCTCAGGGTACAGCCTGTTCTGTTGAAAACAAGCATTTCACTGGTCCTCTTCTCTGCCCCTGCCCCTGTCCCCACCACCACTGTGGACCTGTTCTCCCTTACCCAGATCCAGGTCCATCAAGTGATTTTGCTGGCTCTTGGGTTAGGCGCTTTTCAATGGGCCTCCTTTACATACACTCACTCTCAGGGACATGTGTGACTTGTTGAGTTAGATGTGACCAAAGGAAACCCGTCTACCTGTATTTGAAAATGGCTGAGAGTCTGGGTGTGGGACTGGAGGAAACCCTAATGAGAGTCACCTGTCTTCACTGTAAGTGGACAGTTGAGCAGTGGGTTTGGAGATGCGTGTTCTCTGGCCTTTGTGGGCCACTGTTGTTCAACGTCACCATGTAGGGGACAGACTGGCACCTTGGAAAGGCCTATGTGCAAGGACCCTAGGGCACTGTCCCTCAGTTCTTCCACTCAGCAGGCTCTTTTGTCCTGTGTGAGGGCCACAGCCTGGTATCTAAAAGGGGACTGCTAAGAGGGTGTGAAAGAGGCTCTCCCAGGGGTCATTTGGGCTAAGGACTGGCAGCGTGGATGGAGCTCCAGGCCTTGACTTGGGCTTGCTCCCTGGCCTTCTTGCTTCTAAACAGGCTTACAAAGCATTCCTTCAGGTTGGTTACTCCGGTTGGGACATGACCCTGGAGGCTGTGAATATCAGTGGGGGCCCCTGGTGGCTCCTCAGAAGGGGACGGAAGGCCATGGCATCTGTGGGCAGCCTGGCTAGGTGGCCGTTCCTGCCGCTGCACCATCCCACCCCCACACTCGGGGCCCCTCCTTGCCCCCTGGGTCCTGAGGGAGCTGCCTTTCCTGGTTTCCCTCCCCAAGGCACCACCCAGACCCTCGCAGTGGGTTTGTGTGTCACCAAGGGGTCTTTGTCAGCCATGGCTCAGGACACTTGTGTTGTGCACACACAAGCCCTCGTGACGTTCAATACCTGCCTTTCTCAGCCTGGATTTCCTGCCCTTGTGCTTGGTGGCCCAGCCCCGGTGTCCCCAGCCCAGAGGCCCTCCAGCTGTTCCCCTCCCTCACTGCAGCTGGGGAGACCTGGAGCCTCAGGGGTCCACCCGTGTTACCTTCCCTCCCGTATTGGAGGAGGCTCCTGTAGGGGCCTTATCCAAGTGGGCACTGGGACCATAGAGTCAGATCTTCCCTTCCTCCTGCTCAGTGAGGAGCTGGCCAGCCTGGCAGGTTCAGTTGGGCAGGAGGCACCATGGCAGCAGCAGGGACAGGGCACCGCCCTCACGTGTGAGGTGCTGGGACTGGACAGACGCCGGCCCCCGGCACAGTCAGTTCTCAACAAACCCCAGAGCAGCCCCACGGTGCTTCTGATTCTCCTTGTCCCCTTCCTTCCCTGGGCCAGCTTTTGTCACCTCAGAGGCATCATGTGGCACTGAGAAGAGGAAAGCGTGAGAAGTCGGAAGGTCAGGCCTTGGCATGGGGTGGGCGGGAAGGGCAGGGGCTCCAGAGGAATTAAGACCAGGGCTCTGAGCCCACCCCAGCCGTCACTAGCACGTGATCCTGCAAAGAAGCCCAAGCCCCAAGGCCTCAGTTCTTCATCTTGGAGGTGAGCAGGTGTGAGGAGCCCTGTGTGTTCGGCTGCAGGATGTGCTCGAGGGATGCGACTGAGCTCACAGGGCCTGAAGGCCATAGACACTGTGATGGTGGGGCAGGAATCTCTCACACTGTTGCCCCCAGACACTCCTCCACTCTCAACTGGATGGGGTTGGCATCTTTGTGATCCAGGGCGTGTCAAACAATATGAACCTCAATAGGATGTGGAATAGCTAATCAGCCAAACAAGATGTTTCATAGATAAAACTATGTAACTTTTCCAGTTAGACCATTGTGGACCATAGTGCTAGTCCCTCGGTCGTGTCTGACTCTCTGTGACTCTGTGGACTGTAGCTCACCAGGCTCCTCTGTCCATGGAATTCTCCAGGCAAGAATACTGGATTGTCTGCCCTCCTCCAGGGGATCTTCCTGACCCAGGGATTGAACCCAGGTCTCCACATTGTGACCAGATTCTTCATTGTTTCAGCTACCAGGGAATGCCCATTTGCATTTAGAGGACCTGTTAAATTTGAGTGTGGAAGAATGTTCCAGCAGGACATGACAAGATGCTCCAGGAAATAGAACAAGAACCTCTCCTTGCCTCTATCCCCACTGATTTCCCATCCAAACCCTTACTTTCCATAACTTCAGCCCCAACCAATGTCAAGTCCTTGATTACAATGGCCAGTTACAGTCTAAAATTAAAAACTAATTAACACCTTGGGTTCTGGCTCCCTGGAACCAGGAAAGAGAGGGTCAGTCTATGGATTTCTGGGCATCACTTCAAGGGAGTGTGACCGGAGTTCTGCAGGTTTCCTAGCAGAAAGGGGGTAGAGAAAACTCCTACTTTGCCCCTGTGGTCAACAGCAATGTATAAGAGCCAGGACCCCTTCCTCCCCCAGAAAGAGATCCCTCTGGGGTTTAACCAAGGCACAAAAGGACGCCACACAGCAGTGTCCAATTTCGGTTTCTCCTCACCCCTAAGACACACTGCACATGATTTTGGCTCCTAGACAAACATCTCTCTAGGTGTGGGGGGTCTTCTGATTCCCCTAGGGTCCCCACTGCTAACACAAGGCCTTTCACGGAGAAGAGGCTCCATGAAGGTCTTGGGAATTAAGGAGCCAAGGAACAGGGGCTATTTGACTCAAATTAATTGTCTGCTATTTCCTTAGATATCCCAGGCAAATCCAAATAAACAGAGATCCCTTAGCTTTACAACATGACATGCAAAAAGTCTAAGAAGCAAGAATTCCAACTATCACTTTTTATTTTCTAATTCTTCCAACAACCAATGTGCTAAGTAAGTTCACATTTCCAAAACTGTTCTAATTCTAATTACATACTATGCTGTGCAGGACCATGAAATAAAATCAAGAGTCCCCAGTCTCTTTTATAAAACAGCAAAAACTCTTGTTCTTGAACTGGCTAAGTACAAACACACTGTGATCAACGTCACTGAATTGTTAGATACTGGAACGCACTGTATTCTATTAAAAGCAATAACATTTGAAAAATTCCTAAGAAAACAGAGATGAGTCTCCATGTCATTGTAGAGAACAGGAACACAAAGACGCCACACACCGAGTTCCCCCAATGGGCTTGGGCTCTCACTGCTGAGAAGGCTGACTGGTCCCTCTTCAATCATGGAGGAAAGGATAAGCCTCCTTTCTTGTCCCCTAGGACAAGCTGCTGGACATGGGCCTGGAAGGAGCCTGGCTTCTGCTCTGGCTCAGGGTCCCTCTTCCTCCACCTTCAAGCCTCTGTGGGTGGGGTGGGTGGAAGGAGCTGACCCTTTCAAC
The DNA here is from genome assembly GCF_055505025.1 of Bos grunniens. Lineage (NCBI taxonomy): Eukaryota > Metazoa > Chordata > Mammalia > Artiodactyla > Bovidae > Bos > Bos grunniens. The sequence goes on along the minus strand of NC_141194.1, from coordinate 112,033,770 downwards.
CCACTCTTTCCAGATACTCCAATACCTTAAACTTGCTGGTCTCCACATTGGCCTGGGGACCCCACAGGAACTTGTAGTGGGCAGGGTCGCTGTCAGGCACCTGCTGGTACTCCAGGTACACCTCCTGCACCCACACATGGGCCAGCAGCTTCGTGGGCTCCCCATAGATGTAGTGGTCCCTCCCAGGACACAATCCCATCCAGCAGAGTTCTGCCCAGACCTCCTCAGGGGCACAGTCTTCATACATGACGATCAGGCACAAGATCACCACCAGGAAACTGGCCTTGGGCAACCTCTGCCCATCCCGCAGCATCTCATTGAGGGTGAGACCCAGGGTGGGGACCAGGACATATCTGTGCTCATTGGGGTCCACCTCCTTCACCTCCAAGCCAAAGACCACCTGCAGGCTCTGCCCGGCTTGAAAGATTACCAGAGGGAAGTGGTCCTGGTAATCTTTAAGGACACTATTCAGCACTTTTGCCTTTGAGATCGGCTCCTTGGTGATATACCTGCTGAGCAGGAATCACACCAGCTCATTCATCTTCACCGTAGTGTATCTTGGAGTGAGGACCTGGCACATTCCTGGTCACACAAGGTGCCTGGCACTTCATCTTGCCTGCTGAGACTGTGCTCTTCGGATTGGCTCTCCAGAGTGGCAGCCAAGGCATGGAAGACGGGCAGACACCCAGAGAGCTCTGGGGGAGACTGGCTGTTGCAGCAGCAGCCACCTCCCCCAGGGTGCCCCGGACCAGGAGAGAGGAGAAGGAGGAAGCTGCATCTCCTTCCTCTACCTGCTCCTCCTCCTCCTCCATCTACTCCTCCTCCTCCACCTCCACCTCCACCTCCACCTCCTCCTCCTCCACCTCCTCCTCCTCCACCTCCTCCACCTCCTCCTCCACCTCCTCCTCCACCTCCTCCTCCACCTCCTCCTCCTCCAGCTCCACGTCCTCCACCACCTCCTCCTCCTCCTCCAGCTCCACCTCCACCTCCGCCACCTCCACCTCCGCCACCTCCTCCTCCACCTCCTCCTCCACCTCCTCCTCCTCCAGCTCCACGTCCTCCACCACCTCCTCCTCCTCCTCCAGCTCCACCTCCACCTCCGCCACCTCCACCTCCGCCACCTCCTCCTCCGCCTCCTCCACCTGATCCAGCTCCACCTCAACCTCCAGCTCCACCTCCACCTCCACCTCCTCCCTCACCTCCACCTCCTCCTCCACCTCCACCTCCTCCAGCTCCAGCTCCAGCTCCACCTCCATCTTCACCTCCACAACGTCCTCCACCTTCACCTCCTGCACCTCCACCTCCTGCACCTCCTCCTCCTGCACCTCCTCCTCCTGCACCTCCACCTCCTGCACCTCCACCTCCTGCACCTCCTCCTCCTGCACCTCCACCACCTCCACCTCCACCTCCTGCACCTCCTCCTCCTGCACCTCCTCCTCCTGCACCTCCTCCTCCTGCACCTCCTCCTCCTGCACCTCCACCTCCTGCACCTCCTCCTCCTGCACCTCCACCACCTCCACCTCCACCACCTCCACCTCCCCTTCCTCCTCCACTTGCTCCTCCTCCTCCACCTCCTCCACCTCCTCTTCTTCCTCCTCCACCTCCTCCACCTCCTCTTCTTCCTCCTCCACCTCCTCCACCTCCTCTTCTTCCTCCTCCTCCTCTTCACCCCAAAATAATTGTGCCTGTATCAGGTCCTCATTTGCTCTTGGATTCTGAAAGACTCTCTCAGGCTGGCGGAGCTCATGCATCCCAGGCATGATGACTAGGATCAAACCACAGAGAGGAGTGAGGCAGGGGGACAGATGGGGACCACGGGCCTGCAGGAGAGAGTGGGTGAGAATGGCCTTAACTGAGAAATGCACCCTGGGCGGTCTGATACAGGTCTCCTCTTAAGGGGTGCTCTTGGGCCTCACAGGGGTGCTCCTCCTGGGCAGGCTGTCCCCTGGCTACCCCAAGGAGGAAGGGCGGTGGCTCCCTAGGGTGCAGTCAGCAGAGCCCTGAGCTCTGGGGCTGACACGGTGGAGGGATTTGGGCTTTGTGGGGTCCCCTCTATTCTGGGATGGGGTAACCCTGGTGCATGATCACGGCACCCTTCTCACCTTGACTTCTGGCACTGCCTGGACCTCCTCTGCTCTCTGACCTCAAGACAAGGGCCTCAGAACTCCACCTTTGCCTCCTCGTTCCCGAAGCTCCTATGAGAGAAATGGAGGGATCACCTAGGGTGCACACTGTGGCAAAGCCCTAGGTCTTCTGTGCTTGTTGGAGGGATAGATTCTCTGAAGTCCCCCAGCTGTGGGGTGAGAGGTTCCCTAGGGGCTCCCTTGTAGTGCTCCCCTTTTCCCTGGCATGGCCTGGACCCTCCCCTTTGGGGGCTGCCCAGGGCCTCCTGTGGGTCCTAGGCAGGGGAGATGCTCCGTCTTCAGCTCCTCCTCACGTCCTGCCTGGCCTCCCAGCACTGACCACAGGGGCGGGTTCTGCTCAAGCCAGGGAGTCCAGCCTCTGCCGACCTGAAGCTTCTGCTGTCCACCTGAAAACCTCACCTCCCGAGGCCCCAACACTATAGGTGAATAAACTACTCACCCTGCTCACCCTGCTCTGGGGCCTCTGAGACCCCCAACAAGGGCTAGCAAATCTCCCTGCCTTGGGGTCCAATCGCCTCAGTCCTTTTTCGTGTGGAGTCTGGACTCCAGGCAGGACCAGGAATTTTCCTGTCCGCCACTTTGAGGCCCCGTCACTCTCACAAGGTCCCGAGTTGAGGCCCAGATGTCAGGATATGCTGCACGTGGTCTTCCCTCCTGGGGACAACCCGGGTCCCCTGTGTTCTGGGGTCCAGCTCCACTCACTCCTCCCTCAGGATCCTTACCTTCACTCCCGCTAAGACCTCGGCTCCATCCTCTCCCCAACTGAGGCCCTGCTCCTCACACCAGGGCCCCAATCTCTCTGAGACCCAGATGTCAGGAACTCCGCCTCCTGTACCAGGACCCCAGTCCGAGACGCGGGTGTCAGGAACTCCGCCTCCTGTACCAGGACCCCAGTCCGAGACGCGGGTGTCAGGAACTCCGCCTCCTGTACCAGGACCCCAGTCCGAGACGCGGGTGTCAGGAACTCCGCCTCCTGCACCAAGACCCCAGTCTGAGACCCGGATGTCAGGAACTCCGCCCCCTGTACCATGACCCCAGTCTGAGACCCGGATGTCAGGAACTCCGCCCACCGTACCGGGACCCCAGTCTGAGACCCGGATGTCAGGAACTCCGCCCACTGCACCGGGACCCCAGTCTGAGACCCGGATGTCAGGAACTCCGCCCCCTGTACCGGGACCCCAGTCTGAGACCAGGGTGTCAGGAAGTCAGACCATGCCTGTTGCGGTCATCGTATCCCAGGGTCTCTCAGGACCGACAGCAGGATGGGCTTTTCTGAGGTCTTTTCTCATTGGGGTCCAGGGTCCCCTCAGTCCTCCCTCAGGCACCTCACTTTGCCTCTAGTTAGGACCTGGGATTCTCTCCTCTCCCCAGACGAGGCCCTGTTCCTCTTAACCGGGGCCACAGTCTCTCTGAGACCCGAATTCTGAAAGTCAGGACCAGCCTAGAACACTAATTCCATACCAAGACCTCCCAGACCACCCGAATGTAGGGGGTGGGGGTCTGTGGGGTCCCCTCAGATTGGGGTCCAGGATCCCCCAAATACATCAGTGTATGCCCTTTGAGTCCCATGAGGACCTGCACCCTTCCCTCTGCCCACATGAGACCCCACCCCTTATCCTAGGTCCCCAGTCTCTCTGAGACCCTGATGTGGAAGTCAGGACACGCTGCCAAGTGCTCATCCCAACGCCAGGGATGCCCAGGGCTGGCAGCAGCAGCGTGAACTGTGGGGTCACCTGTGATCTCCCTCTGGGTCCTCATCCTGAGCCCTGGCAGGTCCTGGGATGCCAAACTCCTCGGCAGAGGCCAGACCCTCACACCAAGGGCCTCACTGCCCTGAGGCCCCAGGAGGAGGCTATGGACATTGCAGCAGGGCTCCAAGCCCAGGGCTTCTTAGTGGTTGAGGACGCCATGGGCTGAGATGATGTCCCGGGAGTCACTCAGCCTTCCCCGTGTTCTTCACCTTGACTCTCAGCTAGTCTGGGCACCACCCTCTGCCCACCTGACTTTGTTTCCCTTGAGACCCAGGCCCTGTCGAGCCAGCACACCTGAGAGGGAAACCGGGGTGGGGGACTCATTCCCACAACCCTGCCAGGGTCTCCCAAGGCTGAGAGCAGTGATGACCTGTATGTCCTGGGGCCTCAGAGCCCCTTGTCCCCAGGGTTCTACCTTAACTCCTAGCATGGCTGGGCTCTTTCACTCTGCTGACCTGAACCCGAAGTCTGTGACCCAGGCCCTCACTTCTCTCTCAGAGGAATCAGTAACGTCACATCCGGACGCCATGCCCCATGGTCCCCTATGGCTGTCAGGAAGGCAGCACGTGCATTCCCTGGGAACCCTCAGTCTCCTCTGGTCCACACCTCGAGTCTCCGCAGGACGTGGGGCCCTCCCTCTGCCCATCTGAGACTGCACCCCACAGACCAAACCTCTGGCTCCCCGAGTTCACTGAGGAAGTGGGCTTGGTGGAGGGGTTCTTAGACTGACAGCCTGGCCCGGGGTCCCCAGTAATGGTGGAGTTGCATTCTATGAGACCCTCTGTTCCGGGGTGTTGTCCTCACTCAGGAGGGGGCCTCCTTCTCCCTTGAGAGAAGGCTGCAGTCCCAGCACAGATGCTGGATGGAAGGCAGCTGCACCCATAGTAAACACGTGAAAGTGAAAGTGAAGTCGCTCAGTCGTGTCCGACTCTTTGTGACCCCATGGACTGTAGCCTACCAGGCTCCTCTTTCCATGGGATTTCCCAGGGAAGAGTACTGCGGTGGATTGCCATTTCCTTCTCCAGGGGATCTTCCCGACCCAGGGATCGAACCCAGGTCTCCCGCATTATAGACAGACGCTCTACCGTCTGAGCCACCAGGGAAGCCGTGGTGTTTACTAAACTTGATTGTGTGGTGGTTATTGTCAAAGCTGGGAAATGGACTCACATTGTGCTTTGCGTGTGGGGGGAGAGGTGACGCTTTGTGAGTAATAAATCGTTGAACCAGGAAAGAATTCTTAATCTGTAGGTGTCCTCTAGTCCCATTAGGTGTTCCTACTTTTCAGTCAGGGAAAGCAAGGGAATTTGAAATTAGAAAAGTACGACAATATATAGATGCCAACTTTATTTTTTTTTTAATTTATTTTAATTGGAGGCTAATTACTTTACAATATCATATTGGTTTTGCCATACATCAACATGAATCCAACTTCAAAAAACTGAAACAAGCAGAAAAGGATTCTGAGCTGCAGAATGGTTTCCAGAGTGTCATGTGGATGCTGTATCTGAGCCAGAAGAGACAGCATCGCCCATGGGATGTTTAAAATTTCACTCACGCTGAAAACTGTTTCTTCCTGAAATCTGGAAGCATCACATGGGTGAATGACACTACAATTGCAGTGAGGTTTACTCCACTAGAAGAGAAGCCTCACTAGCAAGAAGGGATGGAGTTCAAACAAAAATCTTGCCATGTTGATATGATACATTTATAAATGGTGAAATGATTACTGACACAGTATTAGCTACCACCTCCATCCTATCACATTTCTTTTCTGTGGTGAGAATGTAGAAGTTCTACTCTCTTTGCAACAATCAAGTATTTGACAAAGAATTGTGAGCTATAAGAATCCTGCTGTACAGTGGATCCCAAAACTTGTTAGTAGTATAAGTGGGGGCTAGTACCCTATGAACAATCTCTCCCTATTTCCCCATCCCCTAATTCTTGGTGAACACCACTCTCTTCTCTGTTTATCTGACCATTTTACTTTTTAAATTTATTTTTATTTATTTTTTAATTTTTGGCCTTGCTGCTCAGCATGTGGGATCTTAACTCCCCAACCAGGGATCAAATCCATGCTCCCTGCATTGGAAGTGCAGACTCTTAGCCACTGGACTGCCAGGGAAGTCCCAGTTTGTCCTTTTTAGACTCCACATATAAGTGATAACAAATCGTATTTATCTTTTTCTGTCTCCCTTATTTTACTTAGCATAATGCCCTCAAACTCTTTCCAAGTTGTTGTAAATGGCAGGATTTCCTTCTCTCACATGGCTGTATATTGAATACGTCACATCTTCTTTATCCATTCATCCGACAGACACTTAGGTTGTATCCATATTTTGTATATTGTGACCAATGCTGCAATAAATGTAGGGGTGAAGATATATCTTTTCCATATTCTATTTTCATTTCCTTCTGAATATACACTCAGAAGTGGAATTCCTGGATCATATGGTAGCTTTCTTGATTGTATTCTTTGATGCACATAGGTTTTTGTTTTTTTAATGAGGTCCAATTTATCTATTTTTTTATTTTTATTTCTTGGCTCTGTTTTTGGTGTCATATCCATGAAATCATTACCATCAAAGTATTTCTAGAGATATAAATAAACACAGGATAGGAAGTACACATATAATTCTTTGCTCTGACCACCAAGAGGTCCGAGAATCAATGACCCTTCAGTACCAGTGAACACACTTAGTGTACAGATGTAGTTTTGTCAATATCATACGACAATAAAAGGAACAAGGGCTCCACGGAAAAATTGATGATTCTAGAATTGGGACGGGAAAGATGGAAAATGAGCCTGGAGCATCTTTGTAGGGTGTGGAAAAAAAAGTGCTCAAAAAATTTCAAAAAAGGAAGCAAGGTTTTCAGGGGTATGACAAAGGTATATACAAAGGGAGCTGACACGAAGAGCTCCCAATGGCCAATCTGAACAATTTTAAAATAAAAATATATAAAGTTGTATTGGATTTTAACCCAAAGTGTAATATAAATACCATGAGTCCATACTGAGAAAAATAAATGATTTCTTAATTACACAAACAAGGATGGACAAATCTCCCACCGAGAAAGATTCCAGTTTATGCAGACACTCCCACTTCTAGAAAGTGGAGCACAACTCCCCACCCCTGAAGCAAGACTTTCTTCCAAAGAGGACAGGATGGAAAGGGGGCATAAAACAATCACTTTATTGCACAGACACATGACAAGCACTACCTCAGCCAGATGATCAATGAGAGTGTCATCAGTGATCAATTGTGCTAATAGTATATACACTTGATATGATGTGATGAGAATGGGATTTAACATCTGTAATATTCCTCCCCCAAACTCATAATCCCAGACTAGGCACCAGTAAAATATCAGACAAATGCTAATCAAGGGACATTGTACAAAACATCTACTGAGTACTCCTCAAAACTGTCAAGATCATCGAAAATAAAGAAATGTTAAAGCTAAGAGGAACCCAAGGAGACATTACAACTAAATGTTAGGATCCTGGAGCAGGTAAAACCTATAGAAATCTGAATAAAGCATGGGCTTTAGTTCACAATAAATAATGCATCAATACTTACTCATTAATTGTAATAAGTGTATTGTATTAAGGTAAGATACTAGGAACAGCAGAAACGGGGTGAGGGCATATGATTCTGCTATTTTCACAAATATTATTCAAATCTTAAAGGGTCACAAAGGAAAAGGTCAAAATAAAGTCTATTGACAGTGTCAATGAAAAAGACAAGGAAACTCTGGGCAAAACATGCTGAGTACGTTAAAAAAGGAAACAAAAAGGAAACCAAACACAAGCACACAGAACCTGTAAGTGTGAAACAACCCTTGCTACATTAGCTTCAGCTTTTCCTCTCCCTTAACCTCCAATCCCATATAATATACTAACCGGGCCTCTTCCACCACAGAAACATCTCTGGATCCACTTTTTTCTCAAGCCCCACAAACACTGCCCTGATCCAACCTCATAGATGTTTTGCCTGGATGTGGCAAAAGCCACCAACCAAGGCCAGGTGTAGACCTGGAACCCTGTACTTGCTCAAAAACTGCTTTAAGACGTCTGCCAGTATTATTTGCCACAGAAGTCTGTCAAGATCCAGGCAGGGGTAAGTGTCTTGCCAAGGATACAAGGGTCCAGAGCAAACTTTTACCTTGGTGTACGTCTCAGCGTGCTCAAGTCGCTCAGTCGTGTCTGACTCTTTGCAACCCCATGGACTGTAGACCCCCTCCAGGCTCCTCTGTCTATGGGATTTCCCAGGCAAGAATACTGGAATGGGCTGCCATTTCCTCCTCCAGAGTATCTTCCCACCCAGGGGTCGAACTTGCATCTCCCACATTGCAGGCAGATTCTTTAACGCTGAGCCTCCAGGGAAGCCGTGAGGAAACACAGGGGCTTCACAAAGGAGCAGAACATTCACTGAGAATCATTAAGCCAGGGGTGGCACCTGTCCAATCTGTGATGCCCTGGGCAAGATCAGCTTGGGAACATGGTCGTGTGTTTCTACACAGAGGCTACTGCTGAAGATGCTGGATACTGGAAATGACCTCCATATAAGTTGGTTGTGGGGAGCAGTTTGGGCACCCTAGCAGCCAAAGGCCTGAGGTTCTTATGTACCCAGAGCAAGATCCCAACCACACCTAGCAGTCATATCCAATAAGGTGCATGAGGAGTACCTGTTATGAAGGTGTCATGTATCCATCCTGGAGTGGCCCCCGGGGCTGTGGTCCTGGAATTGGCCCCAGAGCACGGATGTCCTCATGGAGACCGAGGCAGCAGCTCACCTGCAGAGGCATCTGCTCCCCTCTCCCTCTCCCAGCCAGGTCAGATGGGATCTCTAGAGGCTTGCTGCTTCCACCTCTATGGGGCGGCTGACCCTCTTTGCAGCCTGCACCCCTGGGACCTGGTTACTTTCCAAATCCTCATTGGAGTCTGGGGCCTCTTGCACCTAGGAGAGCATCCAGGATACCAACCCTGCCATCTGCTAGAGCCTGTCCTCTGCTCAAACAGCCTGACTAGCTCCTAGCTGGCTCTGTGGATGGCTCATAAGATACCCCTCTGTCTCTCACACTCAGGCTCAAAAGCTAGGACCTCACAGTCACATTCACAAGACCCCGAGTTTCCTCCAACACGTGGGATTCCACAAGGAATGGTCTGATACACCTCAGGATCATAGACATGTGCCCTGCACTTCTATGGCAATGAATACTACTGACCCACCACAAGGAGATCACCCAGACACTGTGTCAAGTCCTGTTGGCTCCACCTGAAGCACTGTGGAAGGGGATGCTGCCCTGGGACTTCCAGATAAAGATACACACATGAGGTCATCAGGACCAGGGCCTAAGCGGCTCTGAGTGGGGGGCAGGCAGGACAAATCCCAAGCCCAGGTTCTGGGGAAGGGGGGTGCTGTGGGCAGCAGAAGTGGGTGGCCTCGGGCTGGACCTCACAAGGAGGATGCCCCCAACCCCAACAGGGAACTTTGGCAGCTGGCTGCTGCCCTCCTGATGGAGACTGAGCACAGCCCCAAGGGGGCTGACAGTGTGGTTCAGGGGGGGCAGCAGGGGTGTGACTGTGGGTGTGGTGGGAGGAATTCCTGCAGCCAGCTCCCTGTGGGGCAGCCTCTCTCAAAGGTCAGAAGTGCAGGACTTTAGTCTCTGGGAGAGGAACCACACTCGGAGTGGTTTGTGTCTGTGTGTTGCCCTAGCTTGAGGATTAACCCCTGGGTGCCTATGTTCCTTCAAAACAAATGGTCCTGACAAAAATACTTCTGCTTAAAATTCATTGGCCATGGTTCATCACATGACCCTTCCTAAGTGAAGAGGCCTGGCAAGGTCGTGTCCCCATGTGTGCAGGGAGAGAGGAAGACAAAGGTGACTGAACACCTGACATCTCTTCAATCCCACACTTCCAAGCAAATGCTCAACAAAGAACAGTGGTTAGAATTTATGACGACAAAATCTCCTTTGTTTTGGGGAGGAGAGTCTGAGCAGGTCACATGGGTCTTGAAATTCTCCACCTTTTCCAAGTGTCCACTGACTACCTGGCAGGTGCCACATATGTGAGCAGAATCACATCTCCTGTTCCCATTGTTTCTGGCACTCAGCACGGAAAGCTGCCCCTTCAGCCCCCTGCACCCATCTGCACCCCCTACCACAGTGACCTCACCACCTCATTAGGCCTGGAAGTCGCTCCTGCCTTTTGATGCCAGGCACAGCCTTAACCTGTAAATCCTCTGCTGCCTCCACACTTCTCAACCTGCCTGAACCCAGGGACGCTGGCAGATGTTACATCTTTACTGGCGCGTACTTATTTCTAGTGTTATTCAGATCCAGAGTCTGTCCCTCTCTCCACAGGAAACTGTTTTGTTTTCAAGACACCTCAGAAAATCGGCAGGTCAATAGGAAACAGAATAGAAAACCAGTCAAAATTGCTGCTCTGAGTGTTTTCCTCTTGGAGGATATATTATTCAATTTGGGCATTGTGTGTGTTTGGGGGTGGGGAGCAGTGTCTTTCCCAGCTGTGAAACTTATTCCCAGGATTCCAGACACCCAGCATGTCCTGTCCACATTTGCAGCTTCTCCTCACACATTTCTTCCCACTGAAATCTAGACCATGCTCACAAGTGGCTGAAATACAGTCCAGATGACCAAATAAATTGTCATTTCAGTATACTTGGTAATCAGCTTTCCCAGGGCAGAGAGGATGGCTAGCCAAGGGAATACAGGGAAATACTTCAAAGAGCAAGATTCGCATTTCTTCAGGATTTGTAGCAGATGGGGGGTGGTAGAAAACACCTCCTTTGCCCCTGTGGTCAACAGCAACGCTTCAGGAGCCAGGAAGGACCCCTTCCTTCCTGCCTCAGAAAGAGGTTTCTCTGGGCTTTATCCAAGATGCAAAAGGACACCTCACAGCAATGATCCATTTCAGACTTTCCCATCAACCTCATGGCACACTGCCTGTAAGTCTGAGGGCTGCCACCAACCAGCCTCATCACAATCACCTCCCACAGAAGGAACCCAGTTTCTCAAAGCCCCAAACCACCCTGGCTCAGGCACTGACACTTGAGTGCTCCTCCTGGAGCCCCACCACCCCTTCCGGTGTTGCCTTGTTCCGTGGGACTAGGGGACATCTCTCCACCTTCCTTGTGTGACTGTGGCTCTGAGACCATTGCTCGAGGTGGGGGTGTCCTGCTTCTCCTAGTGTCCCCACTGCTAACATGGCCTTTCATGGAGCAGAAGCTCCATAAAGGTCTTCGGAATAAATGAGCCAGTGAGCAGGGGGCTCAGATGAACTGTCTGCTACTTCCTTAAATAACCCAGGCAAATCCAAATAAACAGAGATAATTTAGTTTTTGAGAATGATACACAAGAAGGACAGAAGCATGAATTCACTATGATTACTTTTATCATCTAATTCTTCCCCCATCAATACGACTGCTCAGTAAGTTCACATTTCCAAAACAGTCCTAATTCCAATTCCACTGTATCCTGTTCAGGACCACAAAACAAGATGGAAGAGTTCCCAACTGCTTTTACAAAATAGCAAAACTCTTGTTCTTGAACTGGGTAAGCACAAACACATTGTGATCAACTTCATTCACAAAGCTGAGACACTGAACTTTATTTAGCCTTCCATTACAACAATTCAAGTTTGACAATTTTCTAAAGGAAACAGAGATGAATCTGCCTGTCATCATAAAGAACAGGAACCCAAAGACGCTACACAATGGCTCCCCCAACTGGCCCAGGCCCTCAGTTCTGAGAAGGCTGAATGCTCCCTCTTCAATCACAAAGGGAAGGATTACCCTGGCTGCCGCTCTGGCTCAGGCCTCCTTGTCCTTCTCCTTTATAGCCTCTGTAGACTGGAGTGGGAAGGCCCTCCAAGCCCTTTGTCTGACCCTGAGCACAAATGCCATGACTTGCTGTTTGCTGGTCTCCGCATAGGCCCGGGGACCCCACAGGAACTCGTAGTGAGCAGGGTCACTGTCAGGCACCTGCCGGTACTCCAGGTACCCCTCCCGCACCCACACTTGGGTCAGCAGCTCCCTGGGCTCCCCAAAGATGGAGTGCTCCCTCCCAACACACACCCCCATCCTGCTGAGTGCTCCCCAGACCACTTCCTCAGGGGCGGGGTCTCCATTCCTCATGATCAGGCTGAGGACCAGCACCAGGAGACCAGTCTTGGGCAGGCCCCGCCCATTGCTCTGCATTGCATCACAGGTGAGGCCCAGGGCAGGGATCATACCATAGGTGTCCTTCCTGGGGTATACCCCCCTCACCTCCACACCAAAGACCAGCTGCAGGCACTCCAAGGCTAGTCTGAAGACCACCGGGAAGTGCTCCTGGTTGTCCTTGAGGACCTTCTTCAGCATTTCTGCCTGGGAGGTCAGCTCCTTGGCTCGATACTTGAGGAGCAGGAAGTTCATCAGGTTAGTTATCATCTCCTTCAGAGCTTGCAGGGGCAAGGCCTCCCCAGGGGCTGAGGAGGACACTGTGGAAGAGGAGGCCGAGGGGGATGCAGCCTTCCCCACCTCAGCCCCCAAGAGCTGCACCTCCACCGGGCCCTGGGCCTCGCCTGGGTCTTGAAGGTCTTCTTTGAGTTTGCTCAGCTCACTCATCTCCACCAAGAGCACGATGCCTGTGATCAAACCCCAGACAGGCGTGAGACAGGGGGACAGATGGGGACCACGGGGCTTAGGGGAGGAGGGGGTGGGAATGGCCTGGGCTGAGAACCCCACTGCCCCTGTGGTCAGTGCACAGAGGCCAGACGGGACATGAGGAGCAGCTGAGGACCAAGCATCTCCCCAGCCCAGAACCCACGGGAGGCCTTGGGCGGTCTGATACAGGCCACTTACAGGTCTCCCCTTGAGGGTTCACTCAGACCTCACAGGGGCACTCATCCTGGGCGGCCAGTCCCTTGGCTACCTGAAGGAAGAAGTGAAGTGGCTCCCCAGGGTGCAGTCAGCACAGCCTGAGATTTCTGGCACTGACAAAGCAGGGCGATTAGGGCCTTCTGGGGTCTCCTCTGTTCTGGGATAGGGAACCCCACTCAGGAAACCCTCCTCACCTTCACTCCTGGTACTGCCTGGACCTCCTCTGCTCTCTGACCTCAGGACACGGGCCTCAGACTTCCGCCTCAGCCTCCTGGTTCCTGGAGCTCCTGTGAGAGAAATGATCAGGACACCTTGGGGGTAGAGTGTGGCACAGCCCTGGGCCTTTTGTGCTTGGAGGAGTGGATTCTGTGAGGTCTCCCCAGTTGTGGCGTGGGAGGTCCCCTCAGGGCTCCCTTGTAGTTCTCCCCTTTCCCTTGGCACGGCCTGGACCTTCCCCTTTGGGGGCCTGTAGGGTAACTCAGAACAAGACCCGAGTCTGTACAGAAAGTGCTGAGGGGCCCCACATTTGGCCACACCTGCTCAGGGCCTCCCGGGGGTTCTAGGCTGGGGAGATGCTTGGTCCTCAGCTGCTCCTCATGTCCCGCCTGGCCTCCAAGAACTGACCACGGGGCAGGCATCTGCTCAGTCCGGGCAGTCCAGCCTCTGCCAACCTGAAGCCTCCACCCTCCACCCGAAAACCTCACATCCTGAGGTCCCTAAGCCAGACAGAGGTCAAGAAACTGCTCACCCCACTCTGGGCCCTCCAAAACCCTCTTGCAATGGTCAAGATCCCTCCCCGTTGGGGTCTAACAGCCTCAGTCCATCCTCACATGGAGCCTGGACTCCAGGCAGCACCCAGGGCTGTCCCATCTGCCATTTTGAGACCTCGCCACTTTCACAAGGCCTCCAGTCTCTCTGAGACCCTATTGTTAGGAAGTCAGACAGGCCAAGTGTGCTCTCCCCGCAGTCTCCCAGGGCCAACTACAGGGGCAGGGATTTGTGGGGTTCTGTCGGTCCTCACTCAGGGTCCCCCCAGTCCTCCTGCAGGTACCTCACCTTGCCTCCGCACAGGACCTGGATTCTCACCTCTCCGCAACTGAAGCCCCACCCCTTATTCCAAGACCCCAGTCTCTTGAGGACCCGGATGTCAGGAGGTCAGCGCATGCCTGTTGCGCTCATCCTGACCCAACGGTTGCCCTGGACTGACAACAGAGATGGGCTTCTCTGAGGTCTCCTCTGATTGGGGACCAGGGTCCTCTAGTCCCTCCTCAGGGTCCTCAATTTGACACCCCGCAGGACCTGGGAATCGGCCCCCCTGAGGCCCTGCCCCATATGCGAGGTCCCCAGTCTGAGACCCAGATGTCAGGAAGTGCGACCCTGCATGTTGGGCTCATCCTACCCCAGGGTCTCCAAGGGCCAATAGCAGCTACAGGCTTCTTTGAGGTCTCCTCTGACTGGGGTCCAGGATCCTCTCAGTCGTCCCTGAGGGTCTTCATCTTGAAACCCTGGAGGAGCTGGACTTCTTCCCTCTGCTCACCTGAGGCTACATCCCTTTTCCCAGGTCCCCAGTTTGTCTGAGACCCAGATGTCAGGAAATGCAGCATGTGCTCATACACCGTCTGTGCTCCCTGAGCCTTGATGTGAGGGTCCCGCCTCTGTTCAACACAAAGGGCATCCCCGGATCTGCCAGGGCTCAAGATGAGGTCCTTGAGGGAGGATATAAGGAACCCCACAGATCCCTGACCCTGCTGTCAGCCCTGGGCCGCCCTGGTGGTAAGATGAGCACTTGGCAGCCTGTTCTGACTTCGCATCTGTGTATCAGAGACATTAGGCAACTGTTAGAAGGGGCAGAGCCTCAGATGGGCAGAGGGAAAGATCTTAGTTCTTTTGAGAGTCAAGGTAAGGACTCTGAGGAAGGATTGAGCGGACCTTGGGCCCAAGAGCAGAGTGGCCTCTGGGAGGACATAGGGCGGATGAGCACATGCTGTATTTCCTGACATTCGGGTCTCAGAGAGACTGGGGTACTGTTGGAGGGAGTGAAATTCTTGACATTCCGGGTCTCAGAGAGACTGGGGTCCTGGTATAAGGGCTGGGGCCTTAGTAGGGGACAGGAGAGAATCCGAAGTCCTACCTGGAGACAAGGTGAGGTCCTGAGGGAGGACTGAGGGGACCCCAAGGGAGGACTGACAGAAGCCCACAGATCCCCGCCCCTGTTGTCCGCGCTGGGAGCCCCTGGGGTGAGAAGGCACACTAGGCCTGTCCTGACTTCCTGACATCAAGGTCTATGAGAGACTGGGGACCTGGTGTGAGGAGCAGTGGCTCAGGTGGGGAGAGGACAAAGCCCAGGTGAGTTGGCTCTTCCCATCAGGTGGCCAAAGTATTGGAGCCTCAGCTTTAGCATCAGTCCTTCCAATGGATATTCAGGGTTGATTTCCTTTAGGGTTGACTGGCTTGATCTCCTTGCTGTCCAAGGGGCTCTCAAGAGTCTTCTCCAGTGCTACAGTAGTACTATTTTATACATAGTAGTGTGCATCTGTTAATCCCAAACTCCTAATTTATCCCTTTCCCTGCTTTTCCCCTTTGGTAACCATAATTTTGTTTTCAGTCTTTCTGATTTGTAAATAATTTCATTTGCATCACCTTTTTAGATTGCACCTATAAGTCTTACCATAGAATATTTGTCTTTCTCTTTCTGACTTATTTCACTTAATATGATACTCTCTAGGTCCATCCTCAGAGAAGGCAATGGCAACCCACTCCAGTACTCTTGCCTGGAAAATCCCATGGGCACAGGAGCCCGGTAGGCTGCAGTCCATGGGGTCATGAAGTCAGACATGACTGAGCCATTTCAGTTTCACTTTTCACTTTCATGCATTGGAGAAGGAAATGGCAACCCACTCCAGTGTTCTTGCCTGGAGAATCCTGGGGATGGGGGAGCTTGGTGGGCTGCCGTCTCTGGGGTTGCACAGAGTCGGACACGACTGAAGCGACTTAGCAGCAGCAGCAGGTCCATTCATGTTGCCACAAACGGTATTACTTCGTTATTTTTCATGGCTGAGTAGTATTCCTGTGTTGTGTGTGTGTGTGTGTGTGTGTGTGTGTGTGTGTGTGTGTCTGTGCGTGGGTGTATACCACATCTTCTTTATACAGTCATCTGTCAATGGACATTTAGGTTGCTTCCATATCTTGTCTGTTGTAAATAATGCTACAATGAATGTTGGTGTGCATGTATCTTTTCACATTAGAGTTCCTGTCTATCTAGGTATATATTCAGGAATGGGACTGCTGGATCATATGGTAGTTCTTTTTGTAGTTGTTTAAGGAACCTCCATACTGTTCTTCATATTGAGTGTACCAACTTACATTTCCACCAACAGTGTACGAGGGTTCCCTTTTCTCTGCTCCCTCTCCAACATTTATTCTTCATAGGATTTTTGATGATGACCATTCTGACCAGTATAAGGTGATACTTCATTGGAGTTTTGATTTGCATTTGTCTAATAATTAAGAATGTTGAGCATCTTTTCATGTGCCTGTTGGCATTCTGTGTCATCTTTAGAGAAAGGGTCTTCTTTGGAGAAAAGTTTTCATGTCAGGGTCACACAGGCTGGGTGGCTCAAACTACAAACCATGTTGGTTCAGGAGGCCAGCAGCCAATGTGGAGGTGTCAACTGACATTGGCTTTTGTGAGGGCTGTGGAGAGAGTCTGTCCCATCTCTCCCCTCTCACTTCCGGGGCATTGCTGGCCATGGTGGGTGTGCCTGGGCTTGGGCTTCCTCTTCACCTGGAGTTGTCTTGTGTGCCTGTCTGTCTCTAAATGTGTCATTTGTATGGGGACAGCCATTCTGTTAGAGGAGGGTCCATCCTAATGAACTCACTGGACTTCCATCAGCTCTGTGAAGACCTTTCCTTTGTCTGTAAGGTCACGCTGAGGTACTTGGGACTGAGGCTCCAGCACCTGAACTTGAGGGGACACAATGTGACTCCTCACACCCTACAAACACTCTGAGGTAGGAACACACTGGAATGTTCCAAGGATGGAAGGATGGCCTTCATAGCTATTGTGGGTGAATCCAGGGGCAAGGAGAGCAGGCTGCCAGGGTAGGAGGCAGATCATGTGGGACCTCGTGGGCCTGTGAGAACTGTGGCTCTGCTGTGCTTGGGGAAGAGAAGGCCCAGGATGCCCTATGCTGGGTGCCTCTGAGACTACGTCCCCATCCTCATAGTCTCGTGGAAACGGAAGCTCCCTGCTAGAGGTGCTGAGAATCTACTGAGGTTCAGGCCAGCGGCTCTGCTCCCCTGCCATCACCCCACTCCAGTAAACAGGGACGCCCTTCCAGGTACAAGGAAAGAAGTGAGGAAGGAGGTGCATGTGATCAAGTCCCCTGCAGTAATGGGCTATCTCTCTATCCCTGGCACCTCCTCAGCCATGGAAAGATGTGAGAGTAACATAGTGGGTTATTTGAGGTTTGAATTCTGTAATCCCTGCATGGTGCCATTCCAGGCCTTAGCAGTGACACAGAGTGCACCCGTCCCAGTAGTTCCTGCTCTCCTTCGTTCTTTCTCTAGGCTCTAGGTGGGGGCTGGGGCATCTGCTGACAGTGGAGGCAGTGGTGTGGGAAGGGCTGCAAGGAACGTGGTTCCCAAAGGCATGGGGAAGACACCTGGCAGGGCCGTCCAGGGCCAAGGCCAGATTGGTTTGCACGGATCTGTGCTCAGCAGGCCTGGGCTAAGATGGGGATTCTGCAGAGCATGGGCAGGGATGGGGCCAGGGAGTTGAGGGGTGGGGTGGGGGCAGTGTTTGGGCCGGGGGAAGCCAAGCCCAGGACTGTGTCTGTCTGTGCTGAAAGAGGACCACAGCCCTGCCACTGGGCTGTGAAGCCTAGGGGCTTGCCCTCCTGCCTCACTGCTCCCAGGGTTTAAGGGCCCTCTGTCTTGGAACTCACCACATGCCTCTCTCCCACTGCCCCGCCCTCCTTCTTGACCTCCCCACAGACTGCATGTGATGGATGGGTCCTCTGGGTTGCCAACCCCTGTCAACGGACAGTGTGGAGATGGATGGAAGGAGCCAGCCCTCTGTGACCCATCCCCTCCCCCATATTCTGTATTAGCAGGCTTGGAGGATGCTCGGACATGTGGAGCTGATGTCTGGCCCAGGGCTGTGAGCTTGGAGGCTGCTGTGTCAGGCTCCTGGCCTTTGTGGTTCTGTGTTTCCACACCCACGTGAGGTCCTGGGAGCCCTGGGAGATGAAGTTCGGCTGTCTGTCCTTCCGACAGCCTTACGGTGTCAAGACCGTGGAGATGTGGTGGTGGCCCGTGCTATGTGGACCCAGCACTCTACCCTGGCTGTCCACATTGGGCACTGGGACTGGGAGGATGTGGACTGGCAAGAGCTGCTAGAGCAGAGGCTGGGGATGAGCCCTGTCCAGATCCAGGCCTTGCTGCGAGATAGGGAAAAGTTCGGCCACGGAGTGATCGCTGGCAAGTGACACCCTGCCCCGCGCTGCCCACATGGCCCCTGGTGCTGCCCTGGATCTCAGCCAGCTTGTGGTCATTTGTTTTCTGTTGAACCGGTTGGTAGGGGGAGGAGGGGTGGGGCTGAGGTTTCTTCAGAGGGGCAGCGAGGGTCCCTGGGCTTGGAAATGGTGGCCTGAGGTGTCTGACCCCCACTCTGGGCCTCAGTCCCCATTTGTGCTCTGAAAGGCAGAGGCATATCCGGGTCTGCCTGTGGCACTTGCCTCTGTGTGTGTGGGGGGGGGGGGGGGAGGGTGTGCCCAGCAGAGACCATAAGAGGTAGAACAGCACCCAGTCTGGGTTCCCCAGCCCTAATGCCTGCAGCCGGGCCTGAGCAAGTCCCCTGACTCCACAGGAGTGAGGCCCCACAGCAACTTCTGTCTGCTGGTGAATCGCTTGGGGACCTGATGTCTGTAGGCTCCCCGCTGGTGCCCCCCTGTTCTGTCCCTGAAGCCTGCAGTGGGCAGACTGAGAGGTGCCCATGGCCTGGTGGGTTCATGGAGCACCAGGCCTCTCCCTTTCATTTCACTCCCTCCCTTGCTTGGCCTTACCCCGAGTTCCCTTTGCTGAGGTGAATCCGCCTGAAATGCTCAGCCAGAGGACCCAGTTCACTCTGGGTCTCTTCTGTGATGCAGTCTTAGTCTCTAGCAGGCATGACTTTGAATCGCCTTGTTCTCCTTCTGTGTCCTGTCTTTGCACACAGGTCTCGTGGATGGGGGTCACTTTGCTGTGCCCAGAAAACCTAGGTTGTGATGAGGTGGAGGAGCTGGAGAATCAAGCCATGCTGCCCGACCTGCAATGGAAGTGCCTGACTGCGCTTGCCGACCCTCGCTGGCTGCTACAGCCGGTCCTGGGGAGGGCCAGGAAGGACATCTTCCAGGTGGACATCCCAAGCACCTGACCCACTTTGGTCAGGAGGCCTCTCCAGACTGGGCTCTCGAGAGGAAGGTGACCGAGAGACCAGCTCATGGTGACACCATCTGGTCGCCACCATGCCCTGGACATGCTGGTCTGGTTCGGTCTGAATCCGCCCCACCCTGCAGTGAGCTGCCCACTTGGTGCAGGGCTGGGGGCCAGGACTCTGGGCTCAGCAAGAGTCTCCAGGACTGTACCTTTACAAAAAGATGTCACCACTCGTTTTGGCCCTGCTGGGTCTTTGTGCTTGAGAGAAATGTGTTGTTAAGAAACCGGTTAGTGCTTTTCCCTCTCTGTTCTGGTCCAAATTCCCCGATATTGGAACAGTGTCCAGGGGACCGATGGGGAATGCCGGGGGTGAGGCTGCGTGTCAGCAGCTGGCTAGGCCTCCAGCACATGGAGAGGCCCGCAGGCCCAGAAACCAGCCGTGGTCTGTCCTTGCAGGTGACCCTTGCCCTGCTGAAAAGTGTCCCTTGGCTCACAAAGCATGTGTGTTGGACACAGTGCCTGGCTGCTCCATATCCAAAGTTAGGCTCCTAAATACAGCTGTGGGGGCAGAGCAACAAGGGCTGGTGTTCACCTTGTGGAAACTTGTACTTGTGTTTGGATTTGAAGTCATGTTTTTGCAAGGCCCTTGGTGAGTGGGGTGACCCTGCTTTCCAGCGGGCCTCTTGCGGTTGCCCCTGGATCAGGGTCTGGAGAGGCTCAGCTGCTGATCAGAAACTTGTGGCATCATCAGCGGACCCAGGAGGAGCCCATTCTGCTTCAGGGTGCATGACTCATGGAAGGTGACACTCCCATGGTCAGGAGCCAGACCGGGTCTTCTGCTGTGTGGCAGGCAAGGAGCAGGGACCAGCCCATCTTGGGCTGGCCTCAGCGCATGGCTCCGGAGCCACACTCTTGGCCGAATGTGTGAAATGCTACTGCTTCAGATGAAAAGGTACCATGGGGACTGGACTGAGGCCTGCCTGGGGCGTGGGCTTCCAGCCTCATCGGGCTCACCCAGTGCCATGTGTGAGTAGCATGGACAGACAGAAAGAACACAGACTTGCAGTTCTCATTCAATACTTTATTTATTCCCATGGAGTTTTGCTGTACTTTATTAGAGCTAGAAATACATATTTTTATTACAAGAGAGTGCTTTTGAGTGTCACTAGGGACCTGGCGGCTCAAGGATTGGGATTGTCCTTAAACTGCTTACAGAGGGCACACTTGTAAACTGAGGAATCCTCCTGCTCATCCACCTCAGGGGCCTCATTTGGGGCCACAACTGAAATGACAACCATCACAATGGAATAATAGATGTACATAGTCATCACCAAACCATAACCTGGGTACTCTGTGGGGCTCTAGGGCAGTTCCCCTGCGCCATCCCTTCCTGCAGTAGCTGGGGTACAGACGTGGCATTGCTGGACATGCCCTCTCCACTGGGCCCACCCTGCTCACTAGGGAGATGGTTTGCCCTGGCCCCCTCAGCTACACTGCTCATAGACCAAAGGCCACAGAACACAAATGAGCACCAGCCAAGCATTCTGTGAGCTGTTTGGATTCCTTTCTGGGCCTTCTTGTCAGCCTCTTGGGTGGACTCATTGTGATGGAATTTAGGAGTCTGGTCACCACAGCTTGCTTCTTTCTCTTTGGGGTCGCTGTTGCACTGGTGGAGGGCTAAGCACTTATTCTGGGGTCACCTTTCCTCCAGATGTCCTGCAGGAGGAGAGGTGTCTCTCTGAAACTTGGAGTTCCGATAGATCTGAAAGGAAATGAATCACTTTAGCCACTGTGTGGGAGAATAGCAATTCCTCACTGCCCTCCTCCCCACCACGTCTTGACCTTGCCTAAATATGGAGATACAGTCTCTTCATTCCTGGCAGCTTATGAGGCCTTAGTGAGTGTGCTCCCTAGAGGTCCCTCAGGGTCAGCCTTCCTTGAAGTGTTACTGGCTCTCCCTGATTTCAAGTGGCCCCTCAGGGTCTGGAGTCACCCCTATGGACCCTTTGTAAGGGGGTTGGTGGAACATGACAGGTCCTGCTTTCTCCTCTTTCCTTAACCACCCTCTCACGAGAAAAAAGTTCTCCTGGGAAATGAAACCAGTCCAGCACTCAGCTTGTCTAGTCTAGTCTCCCCAGAAGGGCTTTCTACATTACCATCATCCTCTTCTTCCCCACAGAGTGACCCGAAGGTCAGATTTTCCTGAACCCATCCAGGTTCAGTTCGCAGATGAAAGTCTTGATGCTGTCTGTCTTGAAGATCCTGTCTGCGCCCCTGCACTGCAGGACCTCTGTCTGGAAGAGATCTGCTTTGATGACCACCATGTCTCCCTCGTCATTCCAGTGCAGAGGTGACGGCCGCATCCTCCACCATCACCCAGAGCTTCTAGGGAAGGACAGCCTGAGGACGGCATTGTTCTCATCCTCGTTGGCCGTTTCTGGGTTTGGGCCCTGTGGTGGCAGGTTGTCTTGGGCTCTCGGGTTGGTCACCCTTCTTCTCCAAAGCCACCCCTGAGAATCCACGTTTGGATCCAGGGAGGAATCATGGCGGTCCCCTGCTGTGGGCTCCCCATCAGTTGATGGGGCCAGTGGGGCTGCAAGCACCTCGTGGGAAGCCAGTCTACCTCAGGAGCATTCTCTACCCAAGCAGTGAATGCTCAGGGCAGAAGGGCCTCAGACCAGGGTCTCAGTTTCCAATATTGTCTGGAGATTCTAGAATCTGGGTCGTGGGCCAGGCAGCCAATTAAGTAGTCCCTTCCTTACTTGTTTCATGATGTCACAGAGGTCATGTGGAGAGGCAGCTCTGGCCCAGTGTAGGGGAGGGGAAAGGGGATGGAGATGGGATCCATAGCTTGTCTCTTATCTGAAAGTACAGAAAAGTATGTTTCAGGTTGCCTGTAAAGGCTCCCATCTGCTGCCAGGTGCTTGCTTCAGGGGGCCAGGCCTTGGATGGGTTGACACACCTGCCCCTGGCTCCACTCCCCTCCATACCAACCGGCAGGCCTGTGGTTGGCTTCTGCTGAAAGGCCAGGCCCTGGTGAGTCCTGGTTCAGCTACCACTGAGAGAGACCGCAGGGGTCAGATGGGCCCCTAATGACTGTCCCTTCCATAAGATGGGGTCCATAGCAGGCTGATTGGCCTAGCCTGATTTGGTGGTTCTATCCCTTCACCCCCTGTACCCGGCCTTGCCCCTCTTCTGGCTTTGGTCTCTTGCAGCTGGTGCTGCCGATGGTAGGTCCTACTCAGATGACCCCAAAGTAAAGTCCCGATGGGACTACCTACCCCAGATCTGGGGGGACCTCACAGAGTCAACCCCTCATACCAGCACTGAAGGCCGAGGTCTGTGCCACAGTCTACCCCCGGGGTGCCCCCTCCATTTGTCTCACGGGGGCTCCAGGAACCAGGAGGCAAAAGTGGAGGTCTGAGGTCTGTGTTCTGAGGTCACAGGAGTGCCAAGGTGAGGTGGGTGTCCTGAGTGTGCACAGGGGCTCCCCATCCCAGAACAGAGAGGACCTCAAAAGGCCCTAATCCCCCCACCTTGTCAGGCCCAGAACCTCAGGCTGTACTGGCTGCAGCCTGAGCCGGAATTTCTCTTTCTCGTTTGACAGGGGACTGACCACCAAGGAGGAGCGCCCCTGTAACGCCCAAGAGCAGCCCTCAAGGAAGACCAGTAAGTGGACTCAGTCAAAGCCACCCATGGAGCATCTCAAAACTGAGACCATTTACACTCTGTCTCTTTCCCAGGTCAGTGGTCTCCATTTGCCCCCTGCCACAGCCACACTGGGCACAAGACCCCAGTCATCATGCCTGTGGTCCCGACGAATGAGCTCTGCACTTCTGAGGAAGACCTTCAGGGCCAAATCCAGGCCGAGGGCCCAGTGGAGGCACAGCTCCTGGGGGCTGAGGCGGAGGATGCCTCAACCCCTCTGGCCTCCTTCCCTCCAGTCTCATCTTCCTCTGCCGCTGGAGATGCGGAGATCTTGCTCAAGCAGGCTCTGAATGGGATGACGACTCAGCTACTGGAGTTCCTGCTCCTCAAGTATGGCACCAAGGAGCCGATTTTCCAGGCTGAAATGCTGAATACAGTCCTCAGGGATAACCAGGCCCACTTCCCAGTGGTCTTCCGTAAAGCCACACAGTGCCTGCGGCTGGCCTTTGGCCTGGATATGAAAGAGGTGGACCACAGAGAGCACATCTATGTCATGGTCCCCGTCCTGGGCCTCACCCTCAATGAGATGCAGATGAATGAGCAGAGCATACCAAAGGCTGGCCTCCTGGTGACGGTCCTGAGCCTGATTCTCCTAGCAGGGGACCGGGTCAGTGAGGAGAACATCTGGGGAGCACTCAGCAGGATGGGGGTATTTGCTGGGATAAAGCACTGCATCTATGGGGAGCCCAAGGAGCTGCTGACCCAAGTGTGGGTGCGGGCGGGGTACCTGCAGTACCGGCAGGTGCCTTACAGCCACCCTGCTCATTACGAGTTCCTGTGGGGTCCCCGGGCCTATGCAGAGACCAGCAAGCAGAAAGTCAAGGACTATCTGCACAGGGTCAATGGAAGGGGTCCCAGGTTCTTCCCACCCCGGTGGGCATAGGTGTGAGGGAGGAGGAAGAGGGGCCCTGAGCCAGAACAGCAGCCAGGCTCCTTTCAGGCCCACATCCAGCAGCTTGTCCTGGGGGTAGGAAGGGAGGCTGATGCTTCCCTCTGTGTTTGAAGAGGGAGCATTCAGCCTTCTCAGTCGTGACGGCTGGGAGAGTTGGGGGAACTGGTGTGTAGCATCTTTGGCTTCCTGTTCTCTACAGTAACATGGAGATCCACTTCTGTTTCCTTTAGAAATTTTTCAAATGTTATTCCTTTTAAAAGAAGGCCTAACGAGCTTCAGTGTCCAATTATGTTAGTAGCGTTGATCACAGTGTGTTTGTGCTCACCAGTTCAAGAACACGAGTTTTGCTGTTTTGTAAAAGTGATTGTGAACTCTTTATTTTATTTTGTGATCCAGAACAAGATTACATGGACTTGGAATATAACTATTTTGGAAATATGATACTACTTAGTAAGAATTAGGAAATAAAATGTATTTGAGGTGAGTTCCTCTGTACTTCCTGTCTGTCATTTTATACAGCTAAACTATCTCTGTTCAACTGGATTTTTTCAAGTTATTTTTTAAGAAAGCACAAAAAGCCTGATCCGACTTAATAAGTGCCCCGCTCTGGCTCACTTATTCCACAAACCTTCATGGAACTTGTCCTCTCTGGAAGGCCCTGTGTTAGCAGTGGGCACTCTAGAAGCAGGACACCCCAACACCTAGAGTGATAATCTAAGAGCTGCAGTCACATGAGGAAGGTGGAGAAACGTCCCCTAATTCCTCAGAAGACGGCAACTCGGTGCATGGCAGTGAGGTCCAGGAGGAGCACTTGAGTGTTGATGCTTAAGGGCGGTGTGGGGATTTGGGAAGCTGGGTTCATCCTGTGAGAGCTGATGGTAATGAACCTGGGTGGTGGCAGCAGCCAGAGTTATACACAGTGTTTTATGGGTGAGAAGAAAATCTGAAATGGGACATACACATTAGAAGATCGTCTTCTGGCCTAGATAAAATTCCTGGGGCAGGAAGGGATGTTACACTGTGGTCAGAAACAGTTAGACACCTGTTTATGCTGCTTGATCTAGGTACACCAAAAATTTGCAAAATGGGGAGTGGTGAGTGGACTTTGGTTTGCTGCACAATCTACTCAGTCTTGGAGAATATAGTTGAAGATGTCTTGCTAAGCACCCCCAAACTTTTGGTAGGCTTTTAATGGAGTGTCTTCTTTGAAACTGGTGGCTGTGCACTTAACCTAATGGATGAGCTTATCCAGGTGGTCAGACCCTAAAGCCATAGATGAGGAGGGGTTATGGAAACCACAGTGGCAAAATCTGCACTGAACTTGAATTCACACACCTCAGCATTCTCCTTGGAGGTGGAAAGTGCGGCATTGTGCATATCCTAGCTAGATTTTATGAATAAAACTCCCACTGCCCTTGTTCTCTCACTGTCACTTGCCTGATACCTGCCCTCATGAAGCTCATGGCTGTCGGGGAGCCTACGGGCACCTTGCAGGTGCTCAGGCAAGTCCCATCGTGTGGAGGCAGCCGGCCTCCCAGGGGAGACTGTGTCTGGCATCAGGAGGCAGGGGCACATCCTCAGCTCACTGAGACTGTGGGCAGCATCACTGCAGAGGGAAGGGCAGAAAGAGCACTGGAGGGAGCTGGGGGGACCCCTCCCTGACGTTCACAAGAGCCTTGGAAACTAAATCAGATCTTGCATTTGAAAGTGGCAACACAGAGTAGTGACTAGAAACAGTTGGAGAGATTCAAGTCACGTTTGGCTTTCTCAAAAACTCCTCAACTTCATCGCAGGCTACACCTACTGGCTGCTGTCTGTTGAGCACCGAGCACAATGCAGGGCAGGCGAGAGACTCCAGGTCCTTGCCCACATCTCTCCTCCCTCTGCTTCCTGGAAGCTGCCTGCAGGGAACATGGGATCCTAGGTAAACCTCCAACAGTTTGGGAATAAATACCTGATCAACTCACCAATTTAAATACAAAGACAGAAAAACACTTTTCATATAAGTAACAATAGCATCTTGTTTGGGGAAAAAAACATCCCATTTGTGCTGATATCTGGGGTGCAGTGGAAAGACATTCTGGAGGAAGGTGCTGCCACATCCATGGGGCTGAGGTCCCAAGAAGCTGGAAAGGCTCCTTCCTGACTGATTGATGGAAGCTCTGTCCAGGCGCTGTCCATGCAGGGCCAAGGTGAGGACCTGGGCTCCTCCCAGTGGCACTGATCTCGTGAGGCAGCAGTGAGTGGTTGAGTGAAATGACATCTTAATTCCCTGCCCAGGAATTGAACCTGGGTAGCCTGGATGAGAGCCCGGAATCCTAGCCTGGAGACTAGCAAGGGCTAGAGGCTGAATGCTACTGTTTCATGGATCATTGCCTCCAGTGAAAAATGCATTTATCACAGAGGCAGAAACTGTAAATGCAGGCACAAAGTTTATTATTAGAAACATAGCACAACAAGTGGGAGAGCACATAAAGAAATGGCTTAGTTGAGACAGAAGCAGGCAGAGATGCAATCCTGGAGAGAAAGAGTGTGGATGTCACACCTGGTGAGCAGGAGCACAGTCAAGAGGCGGTAAAACCATTTATATGAGGCAGTCCTGGATTTTTGTCTTCCTTCAGGCCTATCATCTGGTTTCTTTCTCTACACCTGACCTCCCTGGGACACTCCCCTGCGTTTGTACACACCCCTCAGCCAAGATGGACCTCGAAGTGAAGGTTTCCATGAGGAGCAAGATTCATTATGGTCTTGCATTATCCCTTGACTTTTGAGCCACAAGGAGCCTTGCTTCACATGTCTGATGTTTCCCTTGTCCCAAAAGATGGGGGAGTGGAGATCCCTTTGTCCTTTACTCAAACAAAGTTTTGCCCCTCTTTGTCCTTGCCATGACTGTTGCATTTAGGTATTTATAAGAGACAAACACTGGCTATTTACGCTGTCTGTATTGTTTTATTCATTTCAGAAAGCAAACAGGAGGCTGATTGTAAGTGCCTCAACTGTAGCTGACCTATCCCTTGTCACAGGGGATACTAACATTTGTAGGTACCCAGCCTGGAGCCCCTTCCTTGTGCCCCATGAAATGCAAACAGGAGGACCGTTGAAAACATCTAACTTGGAGTCCATCCATCCATACTCCTCTGCCTTACTGTGTGATGTATAAATACTTTAACCATAATAGTAGTGGTTGCTGCTGCTGCTGCTGCTAAGTCACTTCAGTCGTGTCCAACTCTGTGCAACTCCGTGGATGGCAGCCCACCAGGCTCCCCTGTCCCTGGGATTCTCCAGGCAAGAACACTGGAGTGGGGTGCCATTGCCTTCTCCAATCGCAGTGGTAAATGGTTACTAATTCTGTTCCATTTATTCACTGGGACAACAACATGATCTGACTTGCCAAAATAACCATCAGGGCACAGAAGCCTTGAGATATAGCTTTGTGATTGAGTCCAACACAAATACATGGGAGTCATACTCCTGGAATTTCTGACAGGGCACAGAGATTGCCCCTGCCCGTGACTTCAACCTCCAAAGGCTAAGTCTCTGTGTCTAACTTGCATTTCATTCTGTTGTTCACTTTTGGTTCCATTTCAGAGCACGGTGGTCATAGTAATTTTCAGAAAGCAGACATTAAAAGGGAAGACCCTGCAGAGATCAGCTTAATCCAGGCGAGGGGGTCATGCCACTGTATCCTCCCCACACTGATCCTGTGAGTAGTCTCTCACAACGAGCTGCCCCCAGGGAGGCAGCCCCTTCAGTGGAGGGCAATTCTGGAAAAGAATTTTGCTTTGAGTCCTCATCCACCAACTCCGGTGGCCCTGGGCAAATGAGTGGGCTAGTCACAAGGAGGAGATCTGGGTGGCACCACAGCATCCACTATAATCCACCCCTCCCAACACTGACATACACTCCCTTCATCTGGAGAGATCACCTCATCTGAGGACAGCTCCTTGAGGATTCTGGTTGGTTTCCTCTCCTCCTAAAGAAGCTCAGAGAGAGAGACTGGACAAATGCTGGGCCCTCACAGATGCAGCAGCTGCTGCACCACAATTGATGGTCACTCTCTCTTGCCCGAGATCCGTTCTAAATCCCCTGTGCTCTCAGCCAGGACCTCGGCCATTTCCAGTGGCTTCCCTGGTGAGGTAATACAGATTTTGTCCCTCAGGGTTCTGAAGCCCTGGGCCCGATGCCCTTCTCAGACCCTTGCTCTTGGACTTGTCAATTCACCACTGAAACACAAGAGAAGATTCTTGTCTTCACTGCAGGAACACAAGACACATCACCTGGCTGTTAGAGATGTTTCCTCGCTGTTCCCCCTGTGCCAGAGTAACCCGCACACTCCTTAGGATCAAGGTCAGCACTGCCTGCCAGGATGGGGACAATTCTCTGTGTGTGCTGGTCCCCTAGCAGGAGGAGCCCAAAGTGCCCAGATGGGTACCATGGCTCATGGGTCAGTAGGACTGCTATCGTGCCTCCTGGGGGAAACTTCTAGCTTTGGGAACAGCCTGTCGTGTGTCACCACTGTCAATAGGGTAACCGGTAGCCACATGAGGCTGGGTATTGTGTACTCAAATGTGCTTAGTGTGTCCCAGGGCCCGGCCTTCTACATTAATATAATGTGAAGTCAAATGTAAATAGCTAGATGTGGCTAATGAGGAGAGTCCTGCTGTGGAAATATGGAACCTACTCTTGGGAGACTGGAAGTACAAGTTCTCTGTGGGTCCCTGGGAGTGATGGATGGTAGGTGGGGTCATGGGTCCGTGGGAGTGGTGATCAGTGGGGTCACTCTACATGCTGGTTCAAGGACCATGTATCTTACTTCGTGGGGGAACTAAGGATGACAGATGTGGAGTGTGTCTGATCCCTGGAGAGTGACAACCCAGCACCATGGGCTCCCATATCCCAGTGTGCACATCACATGTGCTTTGTAGAGGTCATTCCATTGCTCCAGAACACCAGCAGCTTCTGGAATGTGGGGGCTGAGACAGCGACTTTGAATCTCACAGCCACTTGCCCTCTGAGCCCCTGGTATGCTATTAGAGGATCTCTTGGTCCTGCATAGTTTTGTGAAATATTCTGTGTCACTCAGTCCTGCATTCTGTGAGCCCTCAAATACTGGCACCAGACAATGTGCTGCAAGCAGGAAAGTGAAACCCACATCGAGAATGTGTACCTATCAATTTCAGCAAAGATAGTCCTCTCCTCCTTCAAGGATGGAAGTGAGATATTGTGATCAACTCACCATTGATAGCTCAATGGTTTTCTTGAGGAACAGTATGGCACTGAGGATTCAGCAGTACTCTGTGATGAAAATAATATAATTATATATACAGAAATATATATATATGTATATATTTATAATTTAATGTGTCTAGAATTACGTATTTATATACATAAACACATTTTTATATATACTATAGAAAGGCAACCACATCAGGATGGGTAAGCTGGGAAGACTCATGGTATAGTCAAGAGCCGTACCCTGTGTGGGCAATGCACGCAGAGTAGGATAATCACCACTGCAGATGTTCTTCCCAGGAAGTGAGGGGTCCAAGCCCCACGCTGGGCACCTAGCCTGTAGGTCAGGCACCAGAACAATAGGCCCACAAAACATTGGTTTGAAGGAAAGTGGGTCTTACTCTAAGGAGAGCCAGGCAGCTTTAGCAGCTAGAGACTCTGCTTTTCAAGTACATACAGAAAATCTCAGCCACTCCAAGACTCTGTGTGAATGCAGAAATTTAAAAGAGCCTGCGTGAGACCTACCTGCTCATCTCTGAGAGCTCCTGGAGAGGCAGTAGGTAAATGGAGCTCACCCTGGGGCAGAGCTACTGGTGGCAGCCACTTGAGGGTGCTCGTTCTACCAAAGGACACGGGTGCTGGCAAGTGCCATTTTGAAGTCCTCCCTGTCACTTATTAGGAAGACGTCTCAGCCCCACCAGGCAGCTTGTTGGCATCAGTACTGGGAAGACTCAGACCAAACAGATAGGTGAGCATGGCCACAGCTCCACCCATCAGCACGCCAGTTGCATTAGGATCCTTGGAGTCCCCTGCCCACACAGGACCTGGCCCTGCCACCAGGGTGCCCAGGATGGTGCTCCACCCACCAGTGTGCCCATATAAGCCCAGGGATCCTCAGCTCTGCAGCCAGAGGCCCAAGCCCTGCCCCATCCACCAGTAGGCTGGCACCAACTTCAGCAAACCAAGGCAGGCAGTCAGAAACCCTGGGACCAGCTCCGCCTACCAGATGGCTGGCACCCATTCCAGGAACACATGCTCTGTAGCCGGGGTCCCCAGGGTTGTGCTGCACCCAACAGTGAAAAAGCAGCAGCCCCAGGTCCACTGTAGCCCTACAGCCTGCCATGTCAGGTCCAAGCCCACCCGCTAGCAGGCAAGCAGCAGACCCGGGACCCCATAGGAGCTGGATTTCTAGATGAGAAGGAGGATACTTGATTCAGGACACCCTGCACCCTGAAACCAGCTGTGTCAGGAATGAGCCCCACACAACAGCAGGCTAGCACTAGATCTGGGAACCCTTGGCTGTGTAACCATCCACCCCAGAACACTGCTCCACCCACCAGTGGGCTGGCACTAGACCTGGGACCACCCAGGTCTCAGCAGCCAGACACCTCATGACCCAACCGCACCCACCAGTGATCATCAGCCTCTGCACAGGCAAGGCCTGGCAACCAAGCAGACCAGGGGTCAGCAATGCCTACCAGGCTGCCCAAACCAATCAGCCTGCCTCAAGAGACGGGACCATGCAGTCCTCACAGGGGCAACACTAGAGCATATATCTCTGGTGACAAGAGGGCAGGGGACTGCTGGAATACATAGGCTGTCTCCTTCTAAAGACCACTACTCCAAGATCAAGAAATAAAACCAACCTGCCAAAGATATAGAAATAAAAATAACCAATGAGGAAAAATGAGGGAACAGAAGAATATGTTCCAATTGAAGGAATGAGATAAAAACCCCAGGAGAAAAAGTAAGTGAGATGGAGAAAGCAATTGACCAAACACAGAGTTCACGGTAATGATCATAAAGATGCTGAAAGAATTTGAGAGAAGAACAGATGTACATAGTGAGAAGTTACATAGTGAAAGTAGGGAAAACCACCAGACCACTGAGGTATGACCTAAATCTAATCCCTTACAATTATACAGTGGAAGTGACAAATAGATTCAAGGGATTAGATCTGATAGACAGAGTGCCTGAAGAACTATGGACAGAGGTTTGTGACATTGTAAAGGAGGCAGTGATCAAGACCATGCCCAAGAAAAAAGAAATGCTAATGGGCAAAATGGTTGTCTGAGGAGGCCTTACAAATAGCTGAGAAAAGAAGCAAAAGGCAAAGGAGAAAAGAAAGGATATACCCATCTGAATGCAGAGTTCCAAAGAATAGCAAGGAGAGATAAGAAAGCCTCCTCAGTGATCAATGCCAAGAAATAGAGGAAAACAATAGAATGGGAAAGACTAGAGATCTCTTCAAGAAATTTAGAGATACCAAGGGAACATTTCATGCAAAGATGGGCACAATAAAGGACAGCAACAGAATGGACCTAGTGGAAGCAGAAGAGATTAAGAAGAGGTGGCAAGAATACACAGAAGAACTATACAAAAAAGATCTCATGACCCAGATAAGCACGATGGTGTGATCACTGACCTAGAGCCAGCCATCCTGGAATGTGAAGTCAAGTGGGCCTTAGGAAGCACCACTATGAACAAAGCTAGTGAAGGTGTTGGAATTCCAGTTGAGCTATTTCAAATCCTAAAAATGATGCTGTGAAAGTGTTGCATTCAGCATGCCAGCAAATGTGGAAAACTCAGCAGTGGCCACAGGAATGGAAAAGGTCACTTTTCATTCCCATCCCAAGGAAAGGCAATGAAAAAGAATGTTCAAACTACTGCACAATTGCACTCATCTCACACGCTAGCAAAGTAATGCTCTAAATTCTCCAAGCCGGACTCCAACATTTCATGAACCGTGAAACTCCAGATGTTCAAGCTGCATTTAGAAAAGGCAGAGAACCAGAGATCAAATTGCCAACATCTGTTGGATCATCGAAAATGCAGGAGAATTCCAGAAAAGCATCTACTTCTGCTATGTTGACTACACTAAAGCCTTTGACTGTGTGGATCACAACAAACTGTGGAAAATTCTTCAAGAGATAGGAATGCCAGACCACCTGACCTGCCTCCTGAAAAATCTGTATGCAGGTCAAGAAGCAACAGTTAGAACTGGACATGGAACAACAGACTGGTTCCAAATCAGGAAAGGAGTATATTGTCACCCTGCTGATTTAACTTATATGCAGAGTAATCATGAGAAATGCTGGACTGGCTGAAGCACAAGCTGGAATCAAGATTGCCATGAGAAATAACAATAACCTCAGATTTGCAGATGACACCACCCTTATGGCAGAAAGTGAAGAAGAACTAAAGAGCCTCAATATAAGTGAAAGAGGAGAGTGAAAATGTTGGCTTAAAACTCAACATTCAAGAAATTAAGATCGTGGCATCCAGTCCCATCACTTCATGGCAAATAGATGGGGAAACAGTGGAAACAGTGACAGACGTATTTTTCTGGCCTCCAAAATCACTGCAGAGGGTGACTGCAGCTATGAAATTAAAAGACGTTTGCTCCTGGGAAGGAAAACTATGATCAAACCAGAAAGCATATTAAAAAGCAGAGACGTTACTTTGCCAACAAACATCTAGTCAAAGCTAAGGTTTTTCCAGTAGTATGTATGGCTGTGAGAGTTGGACTATAAAGAAAGCTGAGTGCCAAAGAATTGATGCTTTTGAACTGTGGTGTTGGAGAAGTCTCTTGAGAGTCCCTTGGTCTGCAAGGAGATCAAACTCATCCATCCTAAAGGAATTCAGTCCTGAATATTCCTTGGAAGGACTGATGCTGAAGCTGAAACTCCAGTACTTTGGCCACCTGATGCGAAGGACTGACTCACTGGAAAAGACCCTGATGCTGAGAAAGATTGAAGGAGGGAGAAGAAGGGGACTGCAGAGGATGAGATGGTTGCATGGCATCACTGACTCGATGGACATGAGTTTGAGTAAGCCCCAGGAGTTGCTGATGGACAGGGAAGCTTGGGGTGTTGCCATCCATGGGGTCGCAAAGAGTCGGACACGACTGAGTGACTGACTGAAGTGAAGTGAGAAGTTTAATGAACCTGAGAAAACAAAACAAAGAACCAAACAGAGCTGAAGAATGGCACAGCTGAAATTAAAGTTACACTAATAAGGATCGAGAGTGTATTAGATGATCCTGAGGAACAGGTCAGAAAACTTGAAGAGTGAGTAGTGGAAATCACCCAAGCTGAACAGATAAAAGAAGCTTTAAAAACAAGGACCATTTAAGAGACCTCTGAGACAACAACATCACACACTCTCACCTTTGCATTATACGGGTCCCAGAAAGAGAAGAGAGAGAGAGAGAGAGAGAGAGAGAGAGAGAGAGAGAGAGAGAGAAATGGTTAGATAATATAATGGAAGATGCAATACCTGAAAAGTTACCTATCCTGGGAAAGGAAACAGACCTCCAGTTTCAGGAAGCACCTAGAACCCCAAGCAGGATCAACCCCCAGAGGGCCACCTCAACGACACATTGTAATTAAAATGTCCAAAATAAAAGATAAAGTGGGGATACTGCAGCAGCAAGAGAAATGCAGTAAGTTACCTGCAAGAGAAATTCAATTAGGCTATCAACTGACGTCTCAGCAGGCATGCTGCAGGCCACAAGGAGGGGCACCTTGCTTTTAAAATGCTGAAAGGAAAAAAAAAAACAACTGCATTCCATAGTGTTCTATCCAGAAAGCCTATTGTTCAGAGTTGAAGGAGAGTTCAAAAGTTCTGCAGCAAAGCAAACTAAAAGAGTTCAGCACCATGAAACCAATTTTACAAGAAATTTTAACAGGACTTCTCAAAGTTGAAAAGAACAGGCCACAGCTACAACTATGAAAATTACAAAGGGAAATCTCATTGGAAAAAGCAAGTAAACAGTGACAGCAATAATCAACCACATATAAGCGTGGAGGAAGGACAAATGATAAAATGAAAATCATCTATATCCACAAAAAGTAGGTGAGGGATAGATAAAGCAAAAGGACCTATGATGCCCAACCCGTTAAACATGGGGCAGAGAGTACAATGCAGTGTTGTTAAAATGCATTTGATTTACTAAATCAGCAACTGAAAATAACTATAAATACATAACCATATATACACATATATGTGTGTGCACACACACATATAAACATACAGCATGCATGAATCATGTATATGTATACATATATACACATATGTAAACATATAGCGATGTGAAATGTTAGAGGTGTTCTTGCTAGGGACAAGTCCTAGAAGTGTGTTATCTATCCCATCTAATTTTTGAAGCTGCCCTGAAACAGAAAACCAGAGCTATATAAATATAATATCTTTATATTTTGCAATATAAATTTATACTGAAAAAATAATATTTAATATTACAATGTGAACATCTATCTAGCAAATTCAAAGGAATGAGCCCTTGGAATAGTCAAATGAATAAGAGACTTCAGAAAAATAAGGGATGGACTATTACCACAGCCAAATCAAGTGCTTTGCCCAGCAAGAGCAAGAGCAGTGTAGAATGTGTAATAGAAAATGCCTCATTTTAAAACTGCAATAAATTGCCAAAGTTATCTAAAAAGAATCCTAACAAATATGTAGACAAGATCCCTATGGAGGCATTACACAAGCTTACTGGTAGACGCAAGTTCAAGAGTTCCCCAATAAGTAGAGCAGTAGAGCAGATCCAATGATGGGAAACAGAATTCTGTGACGATACCAATGTTCCTTTTTTTTTTTTTCATAGATTTACAAGATTAGTGCTATAAACTTATCTACCAAAAGGACAGTGAATCTTGAGCTTCTGTCCTCCGTTCCCAAAAGAACTCTCGAGAAACTAAGATGGGAGAGTGAATGAAATTAAATGTATTTATATCTATATAGCTGTAGCCTGCATAGAAGCAGGTGACAGGATGGGTAACAGGAAAGTTTAAGCTTCTGCCCATATTTCATTGTGTAAATTGGGAGACAATGTCTCAGGCCACAGATGCCAGAAGCCACAGGGTAAGATCAGGACAGCACCAAGAATGGGGCGATTGAGCCTGTAGGGCTGCAGTGTCTGTGCTAATAACCACTTGAAATCACCTCACCTTAGGGTGAGGACTGGCCTTTCCGAGACGTACGCTTTAAATAGCAGATGAAGATTGGACTAGAAATAAGAGAATAGCATTGAGCATCAGAGTGAATCAGGCAGCGTAAGAGTGGATGCTCTTTTCTGAAATTTGGCAAGATGGAAAATATATTTCTGACTCTGAATGCGGCTTAAGAGAGTGAAAATCAGGGCTCTGAACTACGAAAAGTTAGAAAACTTGATTCAAAAGACCTCCCCAGACCGCGCTGCTCAGCCTCTTCCGTGCAGAGAAGGACTCTTAGAACAAACGAAGTCTGGCTGCGGGCAGGGAGGCAACACTGGAAGGTGTGCTTTCTCGGGGACCCTCCTCTGCAGTCAGGGGTGCTGCAGCCCCCACCCAGCTTCCAGTCTGGGACGCAGAGTCACTCTGAGCTCGGGGTGCAGCTGGACGGAGTCGCAGACCCGACTGGGAGGGAGCCCGTTGCAGCCAGCATTTCCTCAAGGTCTCCCAAGTGACGACCCTCAGGAGTGAGTTCTGGGGAGGGGGGCATCTGCCCAGGGGGTCCAGAGAATCCAGCTCCACACCCAGCTCAGCCCTGGCAGTCCCTGAGCCACGGGTCCCAATGTGATGTCACCCAACTTCTGTCCGCCTCAGAGGTCTGAGAAAGTGCGGGCCTGGGTCTGGGAGGAGGGTCCAGTCTGGCAGAGAGGAAGCCAGCCCTATGGGGGGGTCACGG
Organism: Bos grunniens; assembly: GCF_055505025.1. NCBI lineage: Eukaryota > Metazoa > Chordata > Mammalia > Artiodactyla > Bovidae > Bos > Bos grunniens. The sequence goes on along the minus strand of NC_141194.1, from coordinate 111,998,054 downwards.
GAAGAGCCTGAGAGAGGACTAAGACCCCACAGGATCCGTGTCCTCCCTGGGAGACCCTGAGCAGGCGCTTCAGAATTCAGACCAGATGGGGAGGGCTTGGTCTCAGGGCAGAAAATTCAAGTGGGCAGAGGGAGGAGCCCAGGTCCTGAAGGGAGCCAAGATGAGGAGCAGAGGCAGGAGTGAAGGGCTCTTGGAGCCCTGAAAAGTGGGGCAGTGGGAAAGTGGGGTGTCCAGGGAAGCCCACCCCTGCCGTCAGGCCTGGGAGGCCCCAGGCGGATGGGCACGTGGCAGGGTGTCCTGACATTCGCATCAGGTCTCAGCCAGACTGGCACTTGTTGCAATGGGGGTGGGAGTGGGGGCTCAGGTGGGCAGATGAGAAGCCTAGGGACTACTGGGACAGAAAGTGAGGACCCTGAGGGTGCACTGAGGGGACCCTGGACTCCAGAATATGGGTGAGGGTAGAGTGTCCCAGAGAAACTGGCCCTGTGCTCAGCTGTGGGAGGCCCAGCCCGAGATAAGCAGCCTGTGTTGACTTCCTCATCTGGGTCCCAGAGAGACTGGGAGCCTGGGATAGGGGTGGGCACTCAGGTGGGCAGAGGGGAGGGTTACATGGGACCCAAGTGAAAGTGAGGATGCTGAGGGGGGATTTAGGGGGCCCCGGGCCCCAGAACAGAGGCGACCCCAGCAAAACCCGCCCCTGCCTCCAGGCATGGGAGACCCCCAGGTGAGAGGAGCAAATGTGGTGTGTCCCAACTTCCGCATCTGGGTCTTAGAGACTGGGGTCCTGGTGTGAGGAGTGGGCTGTCTGCATGAAGATGGGCCACCCAGGACCTGCAGGGACACTAGGTGGAGACCCTGAGGGGGAGTCAGCCCTGGACCCCAGAACCCAGTGTCCCCCTCTCCGCCTCTGCTGTCACCCTGGAGCCTGGGCGTGTGGCTCCAGGTGCTGCCCCCTGAGGGCAGCCTCTCCATTTGGACCAGCTGCAGGTCTGGGTTGAGGGGTCAGGAGGCTGCAGGTGGGCAGAGGGAGGGGCCCAGGCTCCATCAGACAGTGAGGGAGGACCCAGAGGAGGTCACCTAGGAAGGTCCTTAGGAAACATCCCCCTCCCAACTGTAGCACCTCGGGGTTCGGGGGGATGCGGCTGAGTTTGAGGGGCCCCAGGGTGAGCCTGGGCAGGAAAGGCCTGAGGCTGCCCTTGGGGAGGACTGCCGGGTCCCCTGCTCAGAAAGAAGGGAATCCACCTGCAGGGCGGTCCTCTGTACCCCCACGGGAGCCCAGCACGGAGGCCAGGGTGATGCACTCTTCCTGCCAAGGTGCTTGAGGTGGAGCTTGGTGGTGGGCGGCGGGGTGGGGGGGCTCTGGAGGGCTCAGGCTTCGGGGGGAATCGGTCAGCATGGGTCAGGCCAAGCTGCACGGCAATCAGAGCAAAGGTCCTGAGGATGGACTGAGGATCAGCTTCCCCAAGAACAGTGGGGACCCTGTGTGGTGCGGGTGGGGGAGCGCCTGTGGTGGAGGCGGACCCAGAGGGGGAAGACTGTGCTGGGGCAGCCATCTGTGGAGCATGTCTGCTCGGCAGCAGGAGGAGTCCCAGAGTCACCAGGAGTCAAGGTGAGGACCCTGAGGAGAAGTGGGGAACCCCAACTCCCACCACAAAGAGGGGGCCACAGAAATCCCTCCTTCATGCCCTAGAAACCATCAGAACCCTGAGGCCCACCTTCTCAGCCAGATGGTTGGTCAAGGCCAGGGGGCCTTCCTCTGAGGGTCTGGACTCCGGCCCTCGCAGAGGTCAGGGGGAGCACTGGGGAGACCCCCTCCTCACACACAGTACTTGGAGCCCAGCCTGCCGTGCCCCTTTGGTGACACTGGGGTCGCCCAGAATAGGTGGGTGCATTGGTGCTCTCACTTGCGGTGTCATGCATGTTAAGGCCTTTGCTTATGGAGATGGGTCACAGTCAACAGAGGGCACTGCCCCCGTCCTTCCAGGGTGTCAAGGAGGAGACTGAGCCACCTGCCCGTCATCCCAGCAGAGGGACTCCATAGAGTTTGGCCGCCCCTTGTTGTCCCTTGTGAGCCCTTTAGCCCTGGGCAGGCGTGACCAGTATTCAGGGCCCCTCTCTCATCTCATACTGAAATTTCCTTTCAGTACAGGGAATTTGTCTTGAGAATGTTGCCTCAGGACCACTGCCAGGAGGAAGTGGAGGGCCCTCTGTAAGCACAGGGGGAACCACTCACCTCAGGACAAGCGGAACCTCACCGAGTACAGCCCAGGCCTCCGTCAGCACCAAGGGCCCCAGTGCCATGCCACAGTCTACGGCCGAGGTGCCCCCTTGTTTCCTCTCACAGGGGCTCCAGGAACCCAGAGGTGAAAGCACAGGTCTGAAGCTCGTGTCCACAGGTTGCAGAGCAGAGGCGGTCCAGGCAGTGCCAGGAGTCTAGGTGAGGTGGGTGCCCTGAGTGTGCATCAGAGGCTTCCCATCCCAGAACAGACGGGACCTCACAAGGCCCAATTCCCCCCATCGTATCAGCCCCAGAACCTCGGGCTGTGCTGACTGCACCCCTGGGTGCCACCTCACTTCCTCCATCAGGTTAGCAGAAGACAGCCTGCCCAGGAGGAGCGTCCCTGTGAGGCCCAAGAGTACCCCTCAAGAGGAGACCTGTCAGTGGCCTGTGTCAGTCCACCCAGGGTGGACTGAAACCCTGGATTCAAACCCTGGACTCAAACTCAAACAGCCAAGGCGGCTCAAACCCCCCTCTCCCGCAGGCCCGTGGTCCCCATCTGTCCCCCTGCCTCACTTCTGTCTGTGGTTTGATGCCTGGGATGAGCGAGCTCCATGAGGAGAGTGAGGCCAACCTTCAGGACCCAAGGGAGGCTGAGAGCCCAGTGGAGGGACTGTTTATTTAGGGGGAGGAGGTGAAGGAGGAGGAGGAGGAGGAGGTTGCATACGTTTCTCCCTCCTCCTCACTTTCCTCCTCCTCCTCTGTCCTGTTCCTGGGCACCCGGCAGGAGCTGGAGCTGGCTGATGCTGAAGCCCCCATCCCCCCTGACCTCGAGCCCTCAAGGTGCCTTTCTCTCCCCAGTGCCATGGCTGCCGCTCCATGGAGCCAATCCAAAGATGAGGCCTCCAGCAGCCAAGACTAGGTGGGGCCGAGAGAACCCAGTGGGAAGGTGCCACGTCCACGCACCCAGACCCACTGCACTGCTGGTGGTGGAGCTCATGCACTTCCTGCTCCTCAAGTGTCACAGCAAGGAGCCAACCACGAAGGAAGAAATCCTGAACATGGTCCTCAGAGAGGACGGGCACCACTTCCCTGAGGCCCTCCGCCAAGCCTCGGAGTGCCTGCAGCTGGTTTTCGGCGTGGATGTGAGGGAGGTGGACCACACGAAGCACACCTACATGCTAGTGAGCGATGGGCACAGCATGCCCAAGGCCGGCCTCCTGGTGGTGCTTCTAGGCGTGACCCTCCTGGAGGGCAACTGAGCCCACGAGGAGGAGATCTGGGAAACCCTGAACGACATGGGCGTATACACCTGGAGGGAGCACTACATCTATAGGGACCCCAGGGAGTGCTGATCCAAGTGGGTTCAGGAGGGGTTCCTGGAATATCAGTAGGTGCCCCGCGGTGACCCTGCTCGCTACCAGTTCCTGTGGGGTCCCCAGGCCTATGTGGAGAGCAGCAAGCGGCACGTCCTAGAGCATCTGCTCAAAATCAATCCAGGGGCTTCCAGGTCCTTCCCACTCCCATCTGCAGAGGCTGAGAGGGAGGAGGAAGAGGGGCCCTGAGCCAGAGCAGCAGCCAGACTCCTTCCAGGTCCACGTCCAACAGCGTGTCCTGGGGGCAGGAAGGGGGGCTGATCCTTCCCTCCGTGACTGAAGAGGGAGCGGTCAGCCTTCTCAGTCTTGAGGGCCTGGGCCAGTAGCGGGGACACGGTGTGTAGCATCTTTGGGTTCCTTCTTTCCACAGTGACTTGGAGATTCATCTCTGCTTTCTTTACGAATTTTTCAAATGTTTTTTTCAGCTGAAGGCTTAATAAACTTCAGTATCTAACTTTGTGAATGACAATGGTCACACACGTATAGGTACTTACCAAGTTTAAGGACAGGAGTTTTGCTGTTCCGTAAAAGAGCCTGGGAACTCTCCTATTTTATTTTGTGACCCTGAGGAAGCTAACATTTCATTGGAATAGGAATTTTCTTGGAAATGGGAAAGAACAATATAATTTATGGAGTCAAGAAATGGGGAAATTGGAAATTCTCTGACAGTGCAGTGGTTAGGACTCAGTGCTTTCATTGCTGGGGCCCAGGTTCAATCCCTGGTTGGGGAACTAAGATCCCCAAAATTGCTGGGCATGGGGAAAAAAATAAAAGGAAATAGAGAATAAAAAATAAAAGTTCTAAAACCTTTTGTCATCTGTTAATCTATAAAACTAAAAGATCTATGTTTATTTGGATTTGCATTAGTTATTAAAAACAGTAGGGTAAAATTGGTCAGAGTTAATATGTACCTTGTTCACTGGCTTATTCTCAGCCAGAGTCTCACGGAGCCTCTGCTCTGTGGAAGGCCGTGTTAGCAGAGGGTTCAGTAGAAGAAGCAGAACACCCCCACGCCTAGAGCGATGGTCTAGGAGCTGCAGTCACACAAGGACCGTGCAGAGATGTCCCCTACTCCCACACAACAAGGCAACACAGTGTGAGGTGGTGGGGCTCCAGAAGGAGCACTCGGTGCCTGAGGCAGGGTGGTTTGGGGCTTTGGGAAGCTGGGTTCCTTCTGTGGGAGATGGGGAAAAAAGACCTGGAAGTTTTGGATCACATCCCCTTCAGTTCAGCAGGTGGCACTTAAATTTCAAAAGGAATGTGATCTCTATTATTGTAAAAGCAGCAAAACTGATGTGGCAGAAAGAGGCTATGATCTGCAAAGGGGTATAGAGCTTGCTAACAGGACACGGTGTTCTTAGGGTCAAGAGAGATGGGCTGTCCACAAATCTGTGCCTTAATTGCTGCTAGGTCACGTCAGTCGTGTCCGACTCTGTGTGACCCCATAGATGGCAGCCCACCAGGCTCCCCCGTCCCTGGGATTCTCCAGGCAAGAACACTGGAGTGGGTTGCCATTTCCTTCTCCAATGCAGGAAAGTGAAAAGTGAAAGTCAAGTCGCTCAGTCGTGTCCAACTCTTAGCGACCCCATGGACTGCAGCCTACCAGGCTCCTCCATCTATGGGATTTTCCAGGCAGGAGTGCTGGAGTGGGTCGCCAGTGCCTTTGTGCCTTAATTAGTGTAAGTGAAAATGCTCATCGCTCAGTCATGTCTGACTCTTTGCGACCCCATGAACTGTAGCCCGCCAGGCTCCTCTGTCCATGGAATTCTCCAGGCAAGAATAGTGGAGTGGGTTGCGATTCCCTTCTACAGAGGATCTTCCCCAGTCAGGGATCAAACCCAGGTCTCCTGCATTGCAGGCAGATTCCTTACTATCTGATACATAGCAAAGATGAGTGAGCAGGAAGATGCAGAGAGTGCTCCAAAAGAGTCATGACGTCTTCCCCAGTTCCCAGACCTGAGTCAATTGTCAGACACAGAATCCATTGACCAAAGGGAAGGAGGGATCCTCATGTGTAAAGACTCTGCAACACCCTGGCAGACGTATGCAGCCATCATTCCCCAAATCTGTCCCGCAAAGAGACCACATCGTTCACCTTGGTGACTGGACGCGGGGGAGAGAGGAAAGACGCAAACACTGTAAGGATGTCTAGAAGCGGGATGCTGTGGGCAGTGATAGTCAGGCCTTCACTCCGTGAATGTCCGCCGTGGAGGGGGCGCATGTGTGCACCAGGAACATACGGAGGTCTGGCCTAGATCTGACCCAGAGAGCTCCTGCCTGCCACCTCCAGATGTGCGATTAGAACAGACGTGCTTGATGATGGGCACAAGCCCTGAATGCACACAAGCCCATTAGTATAGAAGCTATCAGAGCGGGGAGACCAAGTGCACTCCCTGCACCTTGACTGTGACAGTAAATACAAACCAAGATTCCCTCTGGTTTGGGAGATGTGAAACATTAATGACACCCTTAACACCAAAAGGATGCAGGGAGGTGGTTCCCACCGAACCTCCTCAGCAGTCTGGACCCTACTCAAACCTCTAGGCTCCTAAGGAGGACACTGGACCACCACCCACTCGATAGCAACTGCTTTGCCAGGTTTGTTATCTTTGCTGGAACACATGGCCACCTCCTCGGCATACAGCATGTGGACATTGGTCCTCATGAGCTAGGTTCTGTCAGACCCACAAAGGGAGGCGACTGCAACAGTAGTCCACCGCAAAACAGAAGTGGCTTCTCTGAGGAGATCAGACCCAAGCAGGGCCATAGATTACAAAAAGGTGAGCTAAACCCCAATATGACCTGCAAATGTGTCACAAGCACCTCTGCCGCCGTTTATTCCTGGAGATTAATGGGCCAGGAAGTTCTTTTCTCACCAGCTGCTGGGGGTGTAGAAATGCTGAGCATAGATGAGGGGTGGGTTGGCTGAACTGAAACTGCAGGTGGAAATGGACTCCTGCTGCAGTACCACCTCCACCACATGTGGCCATAGAGACAGGGGCGAGCAGAAACGCGCTCCCAGTGGATGCAAATTCTGATGGTGCCTCTAGGGATCCACTATATATGGATAAAGGAAATGGCCCAAGCCAAGAATAGACATGGGCTTAAAGACGATGGAAAATGGATTAGCCAGCCAGTCAGGTACTAGAATGAGAAATTTTGGTAGATTGCCACAAGTAGGTTTGGAGAAGGGGTACATCAATGAACCTATAGGAAGGGACACCAAAAAAGGAAGATATCTGCATTGCCTCTTGCTACTCACAAAAGCATGCAGCACACAAGAGGCAAGAAACATCACTGAAGACCCAGTGCCTGAAGAACTGAGAGCGCCCAGCCTCTGTCAGTGGTCCCTCAGGGCTGCACAGTGCTCTCATGCGAGGAGGAGCCGTGGGGCCAAGGATGATGCTGCATCTGGGCTCAGCAGCACAGGCGCCACCAGCAGGCCAGAAGAGCTACGGCATCTACCAGGTGTTTGCCCCACCATGACAGAGAGTGATGCCGATCCCTCAGTGGCACCCTCCCTCCAGATCATTGAGCCGCTAGTGGTGACTTGATCACAACATCTCACTTCCATCCTTGAAGGAGGAGAGGTTCATCTTTACTGAAATCGATAGGTACACATTGTAGATGTGGGTTTCTCTTTCCTGCTTGCAGCACCTTGTCTGGCACCACTATTTGAGGGCTCACAGAAAGCAGAACTGACTGACACAGGGTATTTCACAAAACCATCCAAGACCAAGAGACCCTCTAACAGCACACCAGGGGCTCAGAGGGCAAGTGGCCATGGGATCCAAAGTCGCTATCTCAGCCCCCACCATCCAGAAGCTGCTGGTCCTCTGGAGCAGTGGAACGGCCTCTACAAAGCACACGTGGGGTGCACACTGGGATATGAGAGCCCGTGGTGCTGATATTTATAATTAAACTTTATTATTATAACAAAACTCTAAGACACATACAGCAGCAGAGAATGATATGAGGGACTTAATATACTTGGCAGTCAGCATCAATCATCTGCAGTACATGGCCAGTCTGGTTCCAATGTACCTTCACCTTCCCCACGTCTCTGCCAATGGACTAATGTGAAGGCAGTCAAAGACATCAGGATGATTCATCTCTAAGTATGTCAGTAAGTATTGCTAACAGACAAGGAATCTTTTATAAAACATAAACCCAAAACAATGATCATTCCTAAAAATTTAAATATTTTAACAAGAGCAAATATGTAGTAAATTTTCACATTTACCTTATACAGTACATTTTTTTTAGTTTGGATCACAAATACAGTGTATATATTGTGATTTTTTTATATCCCTTAAGTCTTTTTTAATCAATAGGTTTCCCCTGAGTCATCTTTGTTTCCTGTAGTTTTTGTTGTGAAAAAAGCAGGTCTTGTATTTTTCAAGTTTTCCATGATATAGATTATGTTGAATGAAACAGTTTGATGTCATTTAACGTGGTCTTTAAATTGGTAGTTACAGGTAGAAGCTTGGTGAAGTTGGTTATTTACATGACTGCTAACTAGGTGACACCAGGTACTTCCATTAAGAAGAACATAATGTTTCTTGTCCTTTGTGCTGAGTTGGCAGTCATTGATCCTCACCTTCATTTACCCGTTGGGGGTTGCAGAGGGGTAATTTGCAAATTTTAGTTTATTAGTTTATTACCTGAAATACTTTCATACATAGAAACTTTTCCTTGACCACCATTTGCTTCTCTTGAGGGAATCATATATCATATTTGCTGTGATTTTACATGATTTAAATATCTTTTGCATCTATAGTTTACACAGTTTTAACTTATTTTATGTATTATTTTTTTTTCTTTAGTACCTGGTCATATTTTCAAAAAAATATGTTTCATAAATATTTTCAAGTAATTGGCATTTGTTTTTTGGCCTTACTGCTTTCTAATTCATTATTTCTACACTTACCTTCATTCTTTCCTACCTTCTATTACTTAAGGTTTCATATGATGTTCATTACCTAGCTTCTTGAAATTCTTGGGTGATCTAAATAGCTCTTGTTTTCTAATACATATATTTCCCTTTGAGTACCATTTTGGCTCTGTTGCACAAGCCATGCTATTTAACGTCGTGTATATTGCTTGAATTTTTTTTTCACAAGTTGACTAAATCACTCTATTACTTATGTTATTAGAATTTTTCAATATATGCCCCAAAACTAGCGAGTGTAAAAATTATTTTTGAGAAGGCTGTGAAGATGATGATGAAAGATACTTTATTTCGGGAAAGTTTCAGAGCCCAGGGGTATTTTGTTTTATAAATTATTTTTATTAATTACAGAAGAGACAAGCATATGTACCTGCTGGTGACAGAGCTGGGTTTATGCCAGGAATGCAAAGGAGTTTAACACTAGAAGATCAGTCATTATAATTGGCTGCATGTAACAGTCAAGGATTGTCCAGGAAAACAGAAACCACTGTAAATTTTTACCATGGAGGGACCTTAATGCATGGGGTTGGTTACAAAAGTGGTAGGAAGCCAAGCAGGAATGAATTGGGAAACCCCATTATTAGCAACACGAGTAAATCACTCATCCCTAGGATGGAAGGACAAGGAAAGGAGATAGTGTTACTGGAACCTGGGTGTTAAGATTCAACAGGATCCAGAGCCATGATGGGTCAACCTCATGGTTAAATGGCTGGAGCCATGAAGAATATGGAACCATTGAAGGACAAGCCACCTGATGCAGAGGAAGGAGAAAAATCTTTGACTGCTCTGTCTTCCAGGCTTCTAATCTTTTGCTGGTGTTTCTGGTTAGCTGAACCAAAATGGCAGCCAATTGTTGGCTAGTTTGATTGCAGCCTGCTGGAGTCAGCCCCTGTATAATCTAGAACAGAGCAAGGAGGAATGAGGGATGGATCTGGGAATGCATAAGCCCAGGATTGCCTTATTACAATAACAGATTGAGTGAGAAAAATCAGACCTACATCGATACAGAAAAGTTTCTGATAAAAGTCAACATCCAGTCATCATACAAAGAAGTGTTAGTCCAAAGTATTCAACTGGGTAATGAGTTTTGGGGAGGAAGACCAAAGACACAAAGTGCCATTCTTATGACATCATATCAAGGGCACATTCTATCAACATGATTTATCACCATTGATATTGACCTTGATCATCTAGCTGAAGTACTGTTTGTCAGGTTTTCTCCTTTCTTGAGCCCAGATGGAGAAATAAGGACGAGAGGAAGCTAGCATTTGAAAAATTTCCTAAATAACCAGCCAGAAATCACTGCTACCTGTGGCTAACTTGTCACACAGATTACAACCAAACAAAAAATATTCAGCCCTATTTCCTGCAGTGAAACAGAAGTCTTCCAAAATGGGAAACAATAAATGGGATCATAGTGTAAATAGAGAATATATGAGGGTTTGTGTCCAACTTAGAGGGACCCTGAATATCAGAGGAAGGGGTGTGGAGCTTATTTTACATGCTAAGTGGCTTCAGTCCTGTGTGGGGGTCTCCCCTACATTCCCTAGGGTGTCCCTAAAAAACGATCCCACTCATCTCTGTGGCACTCCTGGAAAGGACACATTGGGGAGGTCATATGCTGGCCCCACCCCATCCCATCCCATGCCCAAGATTACACACTGACATTTTCCGGCGCACAGTGACCGGTTCCAGGGCTGTCACCATCCTCTGGTGGATGTTTAGTGAAAAGTGAAAGTCGCTCAGTCGCGTCTGATTCTCTGCAAGTCTCCTCCATCCATGGAAATCTTGAGGCAAGAACACTGGAATGGGTTGCCATTCCCTTCTTCAGGGGATTTTCCTTACCCCGGAATCGAATCCTGGTCTCCGGCACTGCAGGCAGGTGCCTTCCCATGATTCTGAGACACCAGGGAATGAATCTCTGATCTCTAAGAAGGGAGGAGCCAAAAGTAGCTGTGACAGGCCAGGGCTGCTTGAACAAATCCCAAGCCTTCTCAAGGACCAGCAGGGTTCACCCACCTGTGCCTGGGGTGAGCCAAGGCCCACTCTGGCTGCTTTGTCTCCACTGCAACCCACCCTCCTCCCCCACCCCAACTCCTGCCCTCCTCTGCAGCCCACCAGTGGTTCTGGACCAGCAGCACCCCATCACCTGGGTGCAGAGAAGAGAACCAAGATCACAGGCTCCACCCAGCTACACAAGGAGGATGTGCATATTAACGAGGTCCCCAGAAGGGGGAGGGGCGTCCCTGGTGCCTAAGATGGTAAAGAATCTGCCTTCAGTGTGAGAGACCCAGGTTCAATCCCTGGGTCAGGAAGATCCCCTGGAGAAGGGAATGGCAACCCCGGAATTTCATGCAGAGAGGCGACTGGCAGCTTCCATGGGGTGGCAAAGAGTCTGACACGACTGAGACTCACTTCCACTTTCAGGAGGGGGAGGGGACAAGTCACCACGTGTTCACTGCGCCTTGTGCTGTGCTCCTCTGCCTTGTAGAGTCTGTGAGTGCAGGGTCATTGTGTCTTCCATGGTCAGGAGTGGCTTCCCCAGTGGCTCCTGCGTGCCTGCTAAGTCGCTTCAGTCGTGTCCTGCATTGGCAAGCGGGTTCTTTAACCCCTACCGCCACCCAGTGGTAAATATTTCGCCTGCAATGCAGGAGCTGCAGGAGATGCGGGTTTGATCCCTGGGTCGAGGAAAATTCCCTGGGGGAGGAAATGGCAACGGGCTTCAGAGTTCCTGCCTGGGAAATTCCATAGACAGAGGAGCCTGTTGGGCTACAGTCCGTGAACAACTTAGCACGCGCGCATAGTCAGAAGAAATCGTGCCTGATTTCTTCAGTGGAGACTTTCTAGAAGCTCCAGTTAGTTACTCACCTAGCAAGAGTCGTTCTCAGTTCCTTAGGAGCATGATTTCATTCATTTTGGAGAAGAAATTTTTTCATGACTGAAGAGTAGGGACCAGAGAGAAAAAAATGATCTTAATGGTTTAAAGGAAAACAGAAGTTAGAACTTCTCTTCCCAGCCCCCACCCCACCTCCAAACCTCTGTTCTTGGCGTTCTCCTACTCTCCAGGTGGTTTCTCAGGTGGAGACAGGCAATCAACAATGATTTCTGTGCTCTGCACATCAACCCTGCCATCTAGCCTATTCTAATGGGAGGGGGAAGTAGCGCTTTGCCCGTGGGGTTGTCAGAAAACGTGATTGTCAGATTTGCAAGCAATGGCTGCACAGGCCAGATCACCTTTCACTCCCCTAGCTGCCAACACACCATTTATCAGCCACCGTCAGGAGAGCATTGCTGTTGGAAGGAATGAGGCCATTTCCAATTTGAGTGAGATCCTACGTGCTCAATCGCTCAGTTGTGTCTGACTCTTTGTGACCCCATGGGCCCCAGCCCACCAGGCTCTTCTGTCCATGGGATTTCCCAGGCAAGAATACTAGAGTGGGTTGCCATTTCCTCCTCCAGGGGCTCTTCCAGACCCAGGGATTGAACCCTCATCTCCTGCAGGCAGATTCTTTACTGCTGAACCACACTGAGAAATATCTCTGAATGGGAATATCTCCGGACAGGCTTAGCTGAGTTCAAGCAAGGAGTGTTTTCCCATGGTCTTTGTTGCTGAATTCCTCCACTTGTCACTGCTCCTCTGAGTTAGTGTACCATGATTTTCTGTGCTGAATCTTTTCCTATGGTGATAGCAACTTTCCTTCCTCAGCATCAGGCCAGGCCAGCGGGACCATCCAGTCTGTAAAATATTAGGCACCCACTGATGAGATGGTTAGATGGCATCACCAACTCAATGGACATGAGTTTGAATTAACTCCAGGAGTTGGTCATGAACAGGGAGGCCTGCTGTGCTACTGTCCATGAGGTCGCAAAGAGTTGGACACGACTGAGGGACTGAACAGAACTAACTGTGTACAGGCTATCTAGGGGGTACAGCAGTCAAGGCAGCAATCAGTGAGAGAGAAACCAGCATGAGAGTCTAGTGGAGGACCTAGAACAGCATTCAAATACCTAGGGAAGAGGCAGGTGTGGAGTTTGCCTACTCAGATCTGAGCAAGTTTCAGAGGAGAGACTTAAGAGTGAGGTCAGATATGAATGGCGGAATGGGAAGAGGCTTTGTGGAAGAGGTAACAATAGGTAAGAGAGGGGAAGGTCACTGCATGCACTGCTAACCCAGAAGTGTGAAGTGCAGTCCTATGTGAGAAGTCCCAATAGGGTCACTCTGTGGCCAGAACAGAAGGTTGTGGTGCAGGGAAAGACAAAAGGAACACACAAATGCAGATGCTGTTGGGGGCTCAATGGCTGATAAAATTGAATGAAGCTGCCCAGCTGCAGGAGAGACACCAGCCCGGCACAAGGGCCGGGTGTTGTCAGTGCTTCCCCCATCTCCCTTTTTTTTAAATTGAGCTGTAAATCCAGAGTTCGATGTTGCCTCTCCGAATTTTAAATGGCTGGCAACCATTGCGGAAATTCTAAAAGCATCCTTTCTCTCATACTGACATATCTCCCAGCCCCGTTCCCCCACATATGACTCCCTCTGCTTTTCTCTGCTCTCCTTTCCCAGGGTCACACAGCGCCCAGCCAAGATGGTACCTGTGGGTAACAGGCAGTGGGTGGGAAAGGGTGAAGGGAAGAGAAAGGGCCATGGTGATGGAAGCTACCAAGTTCAGTTACTCTCCAGAGAGGCAAGCCGTAAGTTCCTGGTAGTTGTTCTTTCTCTCTACCAGTCAGAAAGAGCACCCATGAGACCAACATGAACAACTGATCTACCAATTGTATTGACATATATTTTACATACCAGAGAATTAACTCTTCACTCATTTTCAGTGTATCATTCAATGCATCTTAGTATTGAGCATGATGTGTGCTGTAAGCTTTTATTTATGGATACCCTTATCAGGTTGAGGAATTATTCTTCTATTCTTAACTCACTGAACAGTTTTTATGATAAAATGTATTGGATTTCACCAAATGCTATTCCTGTATATATTAAGGTAATCTTGTGATTTTTGTACTTTCTTCCATTAATATAATACGTGGCATTAATTGATTTTCACATGTTAAAACAACTGCATATCTGGTACAAACCCAACTTGGCTATGGTGTATCGTCCCTCTTGTGTGGTGCTGGATCCAGTTGATCAGCATATTGTTGAGCACTTCGTACCTTTGTCATGGTCTATCGTTGTCTTTCCTTGTGCTGACTTTATTCAGTTCGGTATATGATACTGGCTGCATAGAACAAGTTGGGACGTGTTTCCCCTCTCTTTAACATTTTGGTAGAGTGTGTGAGGATCAGTGTTCATTCTTTTAATGTTTGTTAGAATTCACCAGTAAAGCCATCTGAGCACGGGCTTTTCTTTGTGGAAAGAATTTGTATGTACTAATTCAAAACCCTTAATTTTTAAAGAATTTTATTTCCTTTATTTGTGGCTGTGCTGGGACTTTGTTGCTGCCCGCAGGCTTTCTCCAGTTGCAGCTAGTGGAGACCACTCTCTTGTTGTGGAGCAGGGGCTCTAGGGTGCACGGGCTTCAGTACTTGTGGCAGATGGGCCCAGTTGCTTCATGGCACACAGAATCTGCCCAGACCAGAGATCCAAGCTGCGTTCCCTGCTGTGGCAGGCAGATTCCTAAATGCTGGACCACCAGGGAAGTCCCCAAAATCCTGACTTTCAATAGTTTTATTGAGATATTCCATTTCTTTTTTAAATATTGTTTGAAATGTGTCTATTGACACAAATTCGTGTAGTACACAATTCATCCATTTAAAGTGTAAAATGCAGTCATTGTTAGTGTATTTGGAGAGTCAGATGAGCATAACCACAATCAATTTTAGAAAATTTCTAGCACACCAGTAAAAACCCAAGTGGATGAACATTCACAGACACTATATCCACCACCACCTCCCTCCGGCCCCCCTCCAGCCTTGTATGTGTGTGTGTTCAGTCGCTCAGTCATGTCTGACTCTTTGCAACCCCATGGGCTGCAGCCTGCGAGGCCCTTCTCTCCATAGGGTTTCCCAGGGAAGAATACTGGAGTGGATAGCCATTTCCTTCTCCAGGGGATCTTCCCAAGCCAGGGATCCAACCTATGTCTCCCGCATTGGCAGGCGGATTCTATTCCACTGCACCACCTGGGAAGCCTCCAGCCTTAGGTAATCATTAATCTTCTTCCCTTATCTGTAGATTTCCCTATTCTGGATATTTCATATACATGGAATCATAATATTCGGTCTTTGGTGGCTGGCTTCCTTCACCTAGCATGATGTTTTTGAGGTTCACCCACAGTCTTTTTTCATTTTGGTCTTCATGCATTTGGTGTCACATCTACGAATCCATTTCTGAAATCCAATGTCATAAAAATGTACCTCTGCATTCTCTTCTGAGAGTTTTAATGGCTCAAGTCTGGGAATTGATCTAAGGACTATGACTCTCTGTTTTTGTGATTCAGAGTAGACTTTTGTTCATTTGACCTGTGACATCTCTGCTTATACAGATTAAGTAAGAACTTACTGGGCTTCTTGACTCTTTTACTTCTAGGAAGATCATGAGCAACTAGATAAAACCATAGAGCTGCCCAAGTCAGCCTGTTCTGCTTGGTGCTTTGACTCTTCTCTCCATTACTGTAACCAGGCCCACCTGGCCCTTGGTGGTTGTGTGCTCCCACTTGGCTCCTGCCATCTGGGGATCTAAATACTCCACTGTATTTAGGATTCCCAGTTCAGTGACTGCAGTTCCTACTGTGAGTTCTGGCCTGCGGAGAAGAGCAATCACAGAGTTCTTCAAGGGTGCTGGGGCTCCCCTCACAGTCTTGGTGAAAGGTACGTCTTCAGGACTCTCCCAGTATGGATGAGTATGTCTTCAATGCCAAATTCACACTAACAGTCAAATCTCTGTAAACCTCTGAATGCCTTCCTCTGTATTAAACCAAGGCAGGGATGACATTTCCAGCTCACTGACTATGGGCCAACTTTTGGTCCATAGTTCAACTAACCAGACAAACTAATAAGAGCCCTTTCTAACTCCTAGAGTTGCAATATTAAATGCAGAATCTATGCTTAGTGAAGAAGACGGCGATGGCACCCCATTCCAGTACTCTTGCCTGGAAAATCCCATGGACGGAGGAGCCTGGTAGGCTGCAGTCCGTGGGGTCGCAAAGAGTCGGACATGACTGAGCGACTTCACTTTCACTTTTCACTTTCATGCATTGGAGAAGGAAATGGCAACCCACTCCAGTGTTCTTGCCTGGAGAATCCCAGGGACGGGGGAGCCTGATCGGCTGCCGCCTATGGGGTCACACAGAGTCGGACACGACTGAAACGACTTAGCATGCTTAGTGAATCATTTTGGCCTGATCTAGCTTTCTGTGGGGAGGTTGATTCCACTGGAGGTCAGGAGGCTGCTTCCAACTGAGGGTGGGGAGGATTCTTCTACTGGCAAGGATGACTTACCAGACTTGATGGGCTCAGTGTACCCAGCTTCCTCAGGGTCTTCCCACACATTTCTATCACAATGCACAGAATCCCATGCTGTCCAGGTCAGCCCCTACATTTTAACAGGAGTCACTCTAGTGGCAGGATTCAACTTCTAATCTAATTCAACCAGTTGCAGGTTGAGCGTTTGCATGTGATCATTAGCAATCTCAACCCTGTATCTACAGGAGATAAGTGTCTGCTTATGATTACACATAGAATCTTTTAGGTCTTTTACTGTAAACTGAGCTAATCCTTTTCTTTCACTACTCTTTCCAACTACATTGGGAGCAACCAGAAAGCTCATCATATCTATCACTATTCCAAAAATGTTCAAAAGTATCATATGCACAGTCACAGAACACCTTGCACCCAGAACTTCTTTTAAGTGGTTCATCAGGCATATCCAAAGGAGATATTTTCCATATATCTATTGCCGTAGACTATCGATGATATCTTCACTACAGAGTTGTTAGCAACCTTAAACCTAATCAGATTATAGAGCTAATTCTAGAAACCCCAGAAGCATTTGAGAAAACTCATTTTTTAATTGAAGTATAGTGACTACACAGAAGTATATGTTACAGATGTACAATACAATGATTTACAATTTTAGAGGTTATACTCCACTTACAGCTGTTACAAAATATTGGATATATTCCCCATGTTTTGGAATATATCCTTGTAGTTTATTTTATACATAATAGTTTGCACCACTTTCTCCCCTATTCCTATCTTGTCCCTTCCTCCCTCCCGCTCCCGACTGGTAACCACTAGTTTGTTCTCTGTGTCTGTGAGTCAGCTTCTTCTATGTTAATATTCAGTTGTTGTTCAGTTGCTCAGTCATGTCCGACTCTTTGTGACCCCATGGACTGCAGCACATCAAGATTCCCAGTCCTTGACCATCTCGCAGAATGTTCTCAAACCCATGTCCAATGAGTTGGTGATGCTATCCAACCATCTATCCAATATCCATGTATCCAACCAGCTATCCAATATTCAATATTTCCCAACATCAGGGTCTTTTCTAATGAGTCAGTTCTTTGTATCAGGTGGCCAAAGTATTGGAGTTTCAACTTCAGCATCAGTCCTTCCAATAAATATTCAGGACTGATTTCCTTTAGGATGGACTGGTTTGATCTCCTTGCCATCCAAGGGACTCTCAAGAGTCTTCACCAACACCACAGTTCAAAAGCATCAATTCTTTGGTGCTCAGCCTTCTATACCGTCCAACTCTCACATCCATACATGACTACTGGAAAAACCATAGCTTTGACTAGACAACTTTTGTCAGCAAAGCAATGTCTCTGCTTTTTAATACTCTGTCTAGGAGCAAGCATCTTTTAATTTCATGGCTGCAGTCATGATCCACAGTGATTTTGGAACCCAAGAAAATAAATTCTGTCACTGTTTCCATTGTTTCCCCAGCTATTTGCCATGAAGTGATGGGACTGGATGCCATGATCTTCATTTTTTGAATGTTGAATTTTAAGCCAGCTTTTCCACTCCCCTCTTTCACCTCATCAAGGGGCTCTTTAGTTCTTCTTCACTTTCTGCCATAAGGGTGGTGTCATCTGAGGTTATTAGTCTGTTTTATTTTTTAAAGTCAACATCTAAGTGAGATCATAGAGTATTTGTCTTTTTCTGTGTGATTCCTTTCACTTAGCATAATGCCCTCCCAGCCCATCCATGTTGCTGCAAATGGCAAAATGCCATTAATTTTTAAGTCTGTATAGTATTCCATTGTGTGTGTGTGTGTGTGCACGCTCACGCATGAGTGTGTGTGTGTATGTGTGTGTTTTGTGTGCACGCCATGCCTTATTTATCCATTCATCCATTGATGGACACTTAGATTGCTTCCATATATGACAATTATAAATAATTCTACTGTGAACATTGGAGAGCATGTATCTTTTCAAATCAGTGTTTTTGGGTTTTTTGCATATATACCCAGGAATGGAACTGCTGGGTCACATAGTTCAATTTTCGTTTTCTGAGAAATGTCCCTACTATTTTCCACAGTGACTGCACCAATATACTTTCTCACCAACAGTGCACAAAGATTCCCTTTTTTGCCACATCTTTGGTATCATTTGTTATTTGTGGTTTTTTGATGATAGCCATTCTCACAGGTATGGGGTGGCATCTCATTGTGATTTTGATTTGCATTTCCCTGATGGGATAGTGGCAGCGGCTGAGAATGCCAGGCTGTGACGGTGCAGGAACGGCCGAGAGGAGCTACCCCATGCCCGAGGCCAGGGGCGGTGGCCTGGAGGAGCAACCCCACGTCCAAGGAGAAGTGGCTGCATGGGTGCAGGAGGGCCTACAGGAGCTATTCCACGTCAAGGTCAGGAGCGGCGGCAGTGAGCTATTTCAAATCCTAAAAGATGATACTGTGAAAGTGCTGTACTCAATATGCCAGCCAATTTGGAAAACTCAGCAGTGGCCACAGGACTGGAAAAGGTCAGTTTCCATTCCAATCCCAAAGAAAGGCAATGCCAAAGAATGCTCAAACTACCAAACAATTGCACTCATCTCACACGCTAGTAAAGTAACACTCAAAATTCTCCAAGTCAGGCTTCAGCAATATGTGAACCATGAACTTCCAGATGTTCAAGCTGGTTTTAGAAAAGGCAGAGGAACCAGAGATCAAATTGCCAACATCCACTGGATCATCAAAAAAGCAAGAGAGTTCCAGAAAAACATCTATTTCTGCTTTATTGACTATGCCAAAGCCTTCGACTGTGTGGATCACAATAAACTGTGGAAAATTCTGAAAGAGATGGGAACACCAGACCACCTGACCTGCCTCTTGAGAAACCTATATGCAGGTCAGGAAGCAACAGTTAGAAGTGGACATGGAGCAACAGACTGGTTCCAAATAGGAAAAGGAGTACGTCAAGGCTGTATATTGTCACCCTGCTTATTTAATTTCTATGCAGAGTACATCATGAGAAACGCTGGGCTGGAAGAAGAACAAGCTGGAATCAAGATTGCCAGGAGAAATATCAATAACCTCAGATATGCAGATGACACCACCCTTATTGCAGAAAGTGAAGAGGAACTAAAAGCTTCTTGATGAAAGTGAAAGAGGAGAGTGAAAAAGTTGGCTCAAAGCTCAACATTCAGAAAATGAAGATCATGGCATCTGGTCCCATCACTTCATGGGAAATAGATGGGGAAACGGTGGAAACAGTGTCAGACTTTATTTTTTTGGGCTCCAAAATCACTGCAGATGGTGACTGCAGCCATGAAATTAAAAGACACTTACTCCCTGGAAGAAAAGTTATGACCAACCTAGATAGAATATTGAAAAGCAGAGACATTACTTTGCCAACAAAGGTCCATCTAGTCAACACTATGGTTTTTCCAGTGGTCATGTATGGATGTGAGAGTTGGACTGTGAAGAAAGCTGAGCACCGAAGAATTGATGCTTTTGAACTGTGGTGTTGGAGAAGACTCTTGAGAGTCCCTTGGACTGCAAGGAGATCCAACTAGTCCATTCTGAAGGAGATCAGCCCTGGGATTTCTTTGGAAGGACTGATGCTAAAGCTGAAACTCCAGTACTTTGGCAACCTCATGTGAAGAGTTGACTCATTGGAAAAGACTCTGATGCTGGGAGGGATTGGGGGCAGGAGGAGAAGGGGAGGACAGAGGATGAGATGGCTGGATGGCATCACTGACTCAATGGACGTGAGTCTGAGTGAACTCCGGGAGTTGGTGATGGACAGGGAGGCCTGGCGTGCTGCGATTCATGGGGTCCCAAAGAGTTGGACACGACTGAGCGACTGAACTGAACTGAACTGAACTGATGGGCTAGTGATGTTGAGCATCTTTTCATGTGCCTGTTAGCCATCTGTATATATACTTTGGAAAAGTTTCTATTCATTTTTTCTGCCCATTTTTAAAGTTTTTTTTTTTCCTGACACTATGTTTTGGAGCTATTTATATATGTTGGATATTAACCCCAAATCAGTTATTTGCAATATTTTCTCTCATTCCGTAACTTCTTTTCATTTTTTTCAATGGTTTCTTTTGGTGTGCAAGAACTTTTAGATTTAATTAGGTCCCTATGCTATGCTAAGTCGCTTCAGTCGTGTCTGTCTCTTTGCAACCCTATGGACTGTAGCCCGCCAGGCTCCTCTGTCCATGGAATCCTCCAGGCAAGAATACTGGAGTGGATTGCCATGCCGTTCTCCAGGGTATCTTCCCGACCCAGGGATTGAACCCTCGTCTCTTATGTCTTCTGTATTGGAAGGCAATTTCTTTACCAGTAGTGCCATGTGGGAAGCACATTTGTTTATTTTTGCTTTTATTTCCTTTACTTTTGGAGGTGGATCCAAAAACAATGCTGTTATGGTTTATGTCAAAGAGTGTTCTACCCATGTTTTCATCCAGAAGTTTTGCATATTCAATCTTACACATAGGTCTCAAATCCATTTTGAGTTTGTTTTTGTATATATTGTTAGATAATATTCTAATTTCATTCTTTTACATGCAACTGACCACTTTTCCCAGCACCACTTGATGGAGAGACTGTCTTTTCTCCACTGTATACTGTATTTTTGCCTCCTTTGTTGTAGATTAATTGACCATAGGTGCACAGGCTTCTTTCTATGATTTCTATCTTATTTCATTGAGCTGTATGTCTGTTTTTGTGCCAGTACCATACAGTTTTGATTACTATAGCTTTGTAGTACAAGGTCAAGAAGCTTAATTCCTCCAGCTCTGCTCTTTTTCTCTTTTTACTTTATTTTATAGTGTCTGGTCTTTTTTGTGGCACATTTTTGTTGTTGCACTCTCTTCACTTTGTCTCATCAATATTTTACAGTTTTCCAAGTACAGGTCTTTTGCCTCCTTAGGTAGGTTTATTTCTAGGTAGTTTATTCTTTTTGATGCAGTTAAATGGGATTATTTAATGGTAAATGGGATAATATCCTGAAGTTATCTTCTCGCTAGTTGCTGTTAGTGTACAGAAATGTGAATAGATTTATATATTAAATTTGTATACCACAACTTCACTGAATTCATCAATGAGCTCTAGTAGTTTTCGTTACCAGGACGCTGGGCGTTCTCTCAGCAAGGGCAAAAGGGAACCTCAAGCTGCCACAGGCAGCCGAGGGGAGCAAGGGTGGGTGACCATCTCTCAGGAGTACGCAGGAGCAGCCAAGACATACAGAGAGGAAAGGGCGGGCCCAGGGATTCAGCCATTGGCAGGGAGTGCCCACAATCCTGATAGCTGAGGAGGCAGCCAAAAGTGTTTGCAGGGTCCCAGACAGTCTAAAATGGAACTCGGCTTTTTAGGGGTCTGAAGCACCCCCGGGTCACATGGGAGGGCACTGAATAGGGCTTTTGTCTACAGGAAACACCGGGCAATGCTATCTAGTTAACCTGAGCTGTGTCTAGAGAGATTTAATTCACGTGGTGTGTCAGCCCCCAGTTTGCAAGAATCAAGAAGGAAGCCCACCCCTCGCTGGTGACCAGAGGCTTCCAGCACGGAGCCAAGGTCCACCGGGAGATCAGTGCTTAGGCGCCTTAGATGCAGACTTGCTGTCATACACAGCACGATTCCCCATAACTACATGGCAGACATACATGTCAGGAACCTTGCCACCTCCTGTGCCTCCCCTGAGTCCTCAGGACCCTGTGAGGCAGATGCCCCTAGGATTACCTGTGTGGGGAAACAGAGGCTCAGAGTGGGTGAGCCAGGCAACTGGGGATCAGCAGGGCAGTGGTGCCCACCTTGGCATCTCCTCACCTGAGCCCAACTTCTCACCCACTGGGCGCCTGGGCCCTGGATGGCTGACGCTTCAACCTCAGAGGCATTTCTGATTCTAAAAGTCTCGGGAAGATCCTCAACACCAGGAGCAGAGTTGGGGTGGGGGGCATTAGTAGGGTGGGCTTCCTGTGTGGGCAGCCCTGCACGTCCACCTCTTTGATGCTAGAGCACCAGGCCCCAGAGCAGGATGGCATCTCTCATGGCCTGGATGCAGAGCCAGATGGAGTTCCCATGGACAGTGGTCACAGGAGAGGGAGCCACACTGTTGCATGAAGGCCCAGGGAGACTGCCCCCTCCCACATGCCTGGGACTGTGATGTGCAGAGAAAGGCCGGCCTGGGGTGGACATGGGCAGGCTGCGGAGCCCAGAGGACAGCAGCCTGTCCTCCTTCTGTGTCCCTGGGACCTCACCCGTCACCTCTACAGCCCCCACCCTGGGGGTCCAGCAGACCAATGGCAGGGCCTAGAGAGGGTCTGTGTGGGGGACCGGATGCCCAGCCAATGAGGTGCATAGAGGACTGGCTGGCTGTACCCCTGACCATGGATCCCCACCCTGGACGAGGCTGTGCTTGAGCGCAAGGGTGCCATGCAGAACCCTCAAGACACCTGTGAACACAGAGGAGGGGCTGACTTTGAGGATCACAGGTCTGTCGGTGCGCGTCTGCCCAGACCTGGGACTCCAGGACCAGAAGACTGTGCCCAGTTTGCATGAATGCTCGGCCTGAGACTTCACCCCCATGCACAAGTGTCATGGTGCCCGCTGCCAAGACAAGCGTGGACTAGGAGGCTGACACGCTAACCAGCCTGGATGCAGCCAGCCCTTTATTACTTCACTTAATGACTGCCTTGTGATGTCAGCCCTGAGGAAGCAGAGGCTTTTGATGAGGGGCCAAGCACCCTTGTGAGCCTGGACTGCTCCTGGCCACTGCACTGTCCCATTTCCAGGAAGGAGGGATGCATCACCCTCCATGTGGCTGCAGACAAGGAGGGCCCCGTGATGGATGGGGTGCCCAGCTTCCGGGGGTCTCCCTTTCTTCCAAACACAGGGCTTCTGGCCCCAGGCTCAGGAAGCTGCGCCCCACCCTGTGGACCTTTTGATCACCCTGGCCCTGCTTGTGCCCACCGCAGCTTCAGGCTGCTGCTGGAAGAGAGCACTTTCCAGGCTTTGAGGTAAGAGCCTTTGTTGAAGAGGCCACACACCGAGTGTGGTGCCCTGCCTGGGGGAGAGGGCAGCCTCCTTTCTCTCCCCTTTCCCATCGTCAACAGTCACTGCTTTATGTCCTATTTGTGGGAGGAAGATGGCACTTGTGTAGGCATCAGTGAGGAGCTCTTGGAGGAAATTTTGGAGAGGATGGGCTCAGACAAGGTATTTGAGACAGACTGCATGAAGAGCTTCGTCTGCCAGCTTAGTCTGTATGGATTCAGCAAAGTGTGCCAGGTGCTCACCTCCCTCTGCCTGACCAGCCTGCTCACGGAGGAGCCGCCTGTCTGTGTCCTGAGCAAGTTAAGGGCAGGGGAGTACCTGCTGGGCCCTGGGGGCAGGGTGCGTGCCAACCTCAGGGCCACCAGAACAGCTGTGTGTAAAGACAGAACTGGGAACAAGCGTGACTGCCGGAGCTGCCAATGTGCGTGCTGCATTGGGGAGTTGTGAGCGGGTCAGCCTGAGCATTCTCAGCACAAAGAAGTCACTGCCCCTCCTCTCTTTCTCCGGTAGGGATGTCTGTGGGAGATGACAGAGGTGAGCTGAATGCACAGTAGGAATCGGGTCAGGATACCAGGGGGCCAGGTGTCACTCTGTACCACTGACCCATGGGCCCTTAGATCAAAGTCACACAAGGGAAAGAGATGACATTGCTCAAATGCTGGGCTTTCCTATCCTCCAGCCAGGGCACAAATGGCCCCAGGGCGGAGTCAGGCAGGGAGAGGGGTTTGTGTACCCCCATGACTCCCTCACGGCTCAGTCCTGAAAGATCCATCAGTAAGGTAGGAGATCTGGGTCGGTCCATGGGTTGGGAAGATCTCCTGAAGGAGGGCATGGCAACCCACTCCATTATTCTTGCCGGGAGAATCCTCATGGACAGAGGAGCCTGGTGGGCTACTGTCCATGGGGTTGCAAAGAGTCGAACATGACTGAGAGACTAAGCACATGACTCCCATAGCTGTGGAACAGAAGTTTAGTGCAGTGAACCACAGGTCCTTTCATGGGAAGTGTCCTGCTCAACCAAGGAAGTACAGGTCAGGGGTCAACACCTGCACAGAAAGCAGAGAAGCTTCTGCAGTCTGCCTGCTGCAAATGCCAAGTCCCCTCTCTGGGACTTGTATGGGTACTCTTGGGCCACTCTGTGTCATTTTCCAAGGTTGAGAGGTGATGGTGAGTTACTGAGTCCCAAGGATGTGCAAGCTGGGGCACTGCCTCCTGTGGGACAGGGACCCGCTTTCTCCATGAGGCCTGGGAATGGCTGGGTTTGGGCACCCAGGGGCCTAGCCGGGAGGGTGCTGGTTTCAGTAAGCCTTTGACACTTGGACTTTGCTATTCTCTCTCTCTCTCTCATTCTCTCTCTCAGTGAACCCCAGTTACAGTTCTGCTGCAGTCCTCTGTTGAAAAGAGATAGCCCACACATCCTGGGGAAGATGAAGAGGAGAGGGGGCATTAAGTCTGCATCCCAGCAGGTGGAAGGCAGGCTGGCAGCCCTGGGCATCCCTCTTGTGCCCAGCACTGCACAGCCACAGGATGGCCTGTCACCCTGCCCTGAGGATGCCCAGGGGACCATGAGCCCCCTGGAACTCACCCCGCCACCACAATGGCCAGGACCTATGCCACCCCTGCTGAGTTCTGGGGACAGAAACCGCACCCCCTTTGTGGGGTCCTGAGGCCTGGCACCCGAGGGCACACAGACTCCGTTTTCTCTAATCCCCGTCCTGACAGAGGTGGCCCTGCCCATCGAGGGCCTGTGGCTCTGCTTTGCCTGGTCTCCTGCCCAAATGGCTCCTCCTGTGGCAGTGGTTGGCTCCACCATTGTGCCCACCCAGATTTCAGCCTGCCCCCTGGGCAGCTCCCAGTGGCCACACTGGTGCCTCTGTGCCCCATGTGGATGCCTGTCTTGGCTGAGGCCTGGAACCCCTTCTATTACTGCTCAGGCAGCCTGTCTTTCCCAAAATCTCTAGCCATTCTTTCCCATAATTCCTACCCCCTTCAGGTGTACCCCCAGAGGACCGCAAATATGCACCCTATTCAGTCAGATAAAGGCAGCCCTATTGTCAGAATACTGCACGGCAATAAAGAACCTGAAAACACAAGGAATTTCCTGCCCAGCACACATCTTCAGCACCTCCATCCTGGGCC
This sequence comes from Bos grunniens, assembly GCF_055505025.1. Classification (NCBI taxonomy): domain Eukaryota; kingdom Metazoa; phylum Chordata; class Mammalia; order Artiodactyla; family Bovidae; genus Bos; species Bos grunniens. Next base: position 111,972,921 of record NC_141194.1, on the reverse strand, counting down.
TGGCTGAGCATTTGAGTCCCCTCAGGCAGCTGCTTGCTCACAAAGGCAAGACAGATAGCCACCCACACCTGGCACAATATGGGCACCTCATACACACCTGGGGAAGACCCTCGGATGCTCTGCACCCATTCATTGAAAAGACCCGTCAAGAGCTTGACAAGAGCCTGGCAGAATGGCTTAATAGGCACAGGGACACTGTCCACCAGGCTCCTTACTTGACAGATGAGGAGAAATTAGGCCTCCCCTAGTTGGGGTCCCCAAAAGAGCCCTTCCTGTCCTGAGATGCACAGGGCTGGAGCCTGTGGTCCCTGCCCGAGGCCTGTGGGTGTTCAGTTTGGGGACTCGCTGGTGTCTGGACATGAGGCCTGAGGATTGGCTTCATTGCAGGGCCGAAATCTGGTGATATTTTCTTGTTTCTCTTTTCTTTTCCTTTTTCAGCTAAGCACTCCAAGGGTGTCACAACTCAGCACCCTCTGCTCGCTGGGGTGTCCAGTTTATAACGCACTTTCTCTTAAAAGAGTGTTTGTCCTGAGGAGCATAGCAAATAGCCCTCCAGGGTCATGCTGCAGAGAGAAGAGCTCTGAGGTCAGGTGAGGGGAGAGCATGCACACACCAGTCCACCAGAACCAGAAGGCTGGGTCTCCCTTGTTGGCAGTCCTGCCCAGGCACAGGAGGCCCCTGAGAAAGGGCACAGGGTGGTGCAAGTCAGGGCTCTGTCAGCCCCAGCACTGAGCTGCTGTGACGCCTGGCCAGGCTGCTCACTTCCAAGACAAAATGCAGCCCCTTACAAAGGTTGCTGCCTGGGGAACACCTTAAATCTCAGAAGGTTTCATTCGATATTTTGTCTTGACTTCTGTATGCCTCCTGACCTGGAATCACATGCAGATGCTGCTATTTAAAAACCACGTTCCCAGAAACCTCAGCATGTGTGGCACCTGCTTACTTGTAAACCTATAGAGAAAGCAGAGATGTGCAGATTGCAATCTCAAATCATCTGCTTGTCCCAAAAGGCAACTTTTACTTACAAAGTCAAGACTGCCTGACATCAAAAGAGACCCATGTAGTACTTCACTCCCACCGCTCAGTCCTTGGTAGATTTTGACTGATGTCTGCAGAGTTAAGTGGCTAAGCACACGTTCTCCTGGGCCGGGCAGAGGTGGCAGCCTAAGGTCACAAAGGAGTGTAGGGAGGGAGCATGGCCTTGATGGGCTGGCCCTGGACAGTCAAACTGTCTCAAGCCCCACGCATGCCTGGGTCACCAGAGGAGAGGCCAGGTGGCTCCAGAGGCATCAGTTAACTTCTGTCCCCGGGGCCACACAGGCAACAGTGTCTAGGAGAGTGGAAATGCAATTCAACCAGACAGGGTGTCTGAGAGAGGGGCCCTGCGTCACAAGTGCTCCAACTAGGTAAGGGTGACCCTGGAGGCCCAACTGGGCAGACCCCGGGGAGCCAGTGATCCATGGCCAACTCACTTCCCACCAGCTCTGCCTGAGCCTCCCTCAGACCAGTGCTCATCTTGGGTCTTCAGTGGCTCTTTTGTCCCCTGGGCTACCTTGCTCTGTCCTTTCATAAACGGAGGTGCCGTGGCCAAACAGGGATGAGGTGGGGAGGCTCGAAGAGTATATTTCTGGATGACAGAAACAAGACTTAGTCTGTTATGAGAAAACCTGGTGGTGCTCTGGAGTGCCAGCTCTCTGCAGTGTAACCGCCTGGGACTCCATGGGAACTGTCATGAGGAAAGGCCCTGGGATGAATTGAGCTGCAAACCAGCAGGGGAGGCTGATGAGACACCACGGCCTGGGACTTGTCCATGCCCAACCCCACAAGCAAGGCCTGTGACCAGGCAGCAAGTTGCTTAACCATCTGTTGAGCCTCTGCAAAGGGAGGGAAGGTCCCCATCCCCAGGGTCTGAGGTCCCGTACAAGGGGCCCTCCCGAGGCCCCATGCAAACCCCCCAGATGAGGAGCTCTGCATGCCCCCACCCTCAGCAAACCTGAGGATGCCCAAGCCTCACTCAGGCAGCACCTCTGGCCTCTGAGCAGTGCTCTGGGGAGTTGTAGGGGGGCTGGTGTGGGCCAGGTCATCATGGGGGCCAGGCTGAACTGCAGTGAGGCTGTCCTTGGCCCTCAGGGTCCCCAGGGGCAGGGCAGGTCAGCCACCGACCCTCCTCCCGAATGTCTCTCCTTCCTGGGGGAAGAGTCTAAAGTCGCCCAACCGGTGGAGACTTAGAACCCATGACTCACGAGTTCTTGGCCCCTGAGAGCCCCTCTGGACACTCTGCACAAGACAGGCCCGTGCGGGAAGGCGGGGGGGGGGGGCATCCGTGTAAACCAGTGGAAAAGAGCCACCAGGAGACGACCCTGGGGATACCTCAGAGAGGAGGAGTGTGAAGTCACTATGAGCGGCCAAGGCCATCTACAGGCTGCTGAGTTCTTCCTAATTCACCTGCCGCTGCTCACCCTCTTCAGCTAAAACAATATCATTTATACAAAATTTCCAAAGTGTGGTGACACTGAGTGGCCCCCATGGGAAGGCGAGTGGTTCCCTGTGCTCCCACAAGGTCACGGGCACAGCTGCTCCCCATCCAGCATCTGTGCTAGGACTTCAGCCTTCTCTCGAGGGTTAATGAGGCCCCCTCCTGAGAGAGGATGAGAGCTTCCAGTTGCCCCCGAACAGAGGATCCTGATAGCATACAACCCCAGCCCGATTGGGACTCCTGGGGGCCCCAGTCCAGGCTGTCAGGCTGAGACCCCACACCCCCCTCACTTTGTCAGTGAACTCGGGGAGTCGGAGGCTTGGTCTTTGAGGCCCAGTCTCAGGTGGGCAGAGGGAGGGGCCCACATCCTGTGGAGACTTGAGATGAGGACCAGAGGAGGCTGAGGGTCCCAGGGGATGCATGTGCAGCCCTCCTGACAGCCCTGGGGGACCATGGGGCGTGGTGTTCAGATGTAGTGTCACTGATCCCAATGGGAGTGAAGTGAGGGCCTGGGTCATGTGCCCGGGTTCAGGTCAGCAGAGTGAAAGAAACCAGCTGTGCTAGGAGCAAAGGTAGAATCCTTAGCGGGGGCTCTGGGGCCCCAAGACATCCAGGTCATCATTGCTCTCAGCCCTGGCAGGGTTGTAGGAGTGAGCCCCCTACTCCCGCTTGCCTCTCAGGGGTCCTGGCTGGGGAAGGCCTGGTTCTAAGGGCAGCAAGGTCAGGGACAGAAGGTGGTACCCAGACCTGCTGAGAGTCAAAGTGAAGAGCAGGAGGAGGTTGAGGAACGCCCAGGGCATCATCTCAGCTCTGGGAAGCCCTGGGCTTGGAGCCCTGATGTCATGGCCACAGACTTCCCTTTGGGATCCCAGTGAAGTGATGGCCTTGGTGTGAGGGCCCTGCCTCCGGTCAACACAAGGGGCATCCCCGAACCTGCCAGGGCTAAAGATGAGAACCTTGAGGGAGGACACAGGGAATCACACAGGTCCCGGCACCTGCTGTCAGTCAGGGGCGACTCTCGTGGGGGCATGAGCTTGGGGTCTCAGACATTGGAGACTTGATATAAGGGGCAGGGCCTCAGAGATTGGAGGGGAGATTCTTAGGCTTTGAAGGAGTTTAGGTGAGGACCCTGAGGGAGGACTGAGCAGACCTCGGCCCCTGTGCTCAGTGCTGGGAGGCCAGGCAGGACGTGAGGAGGAACTGAGGACCCGCAGGAGGCCCTGGGCAGTGCGGCCACATGTGGGGACCCTTAGTGCTTTCTGTTCAGGCTCGCATCTTTTTCTGAGTTTCCACGCAGGCCCCCAGAGGGGTGGGACCAGGTCGTGCCAGGATAAAGGTGAACACTACAAGGGAACTCTGAGGGGACCTCCCACCACACAACTGGGGGGACCTCACAGAGTCCACTCCTCGTACCATCCCATAAGGCTCAGGGCTGTGCCACAGGATACCCCCAAGGTGCCCCTCCATTTCTCTCACAGGAATTCCAGGAACCAGAAGGTGAAGGCAGAAGTCTGAGGCCCGTGTCCTGAGGTCAGAGAGCAGAGGAGGTCCAGGCAGTGCTAGGAGTCAAGGTGAGGAAGGTGGCCTGAATATGCACCAGGGGCTCCCCATCCCAGAACAGAAGGGACCCCACAAGGGCCTAATCCCCACACCTTGTCAGCCCCAGAAATCTCGGACTGTCCTGACTGCAGCCTGGGGAGCCACCCTACTTCCTCCTTCAGGTAGCCAGGGGACTGCCCACCCCAGAGGCATGCCCCTGTGAGGTCTGAGAGCACCCCTCAAGGGGAAACCTGTAAGTGGCCTGTGTCAGAACTCCCAGAGTGCGTGGCTCAGCCGAGGCCTCTCATACCCCCTTTCTCCCCCAGACGCGTGGTCCCCATCTGTTCCCCTGCCTCACTCCTGTCTGTGGTTTGATCCCAGGCATTGCATTTGTGGTCAGGATGACTGAGCTCAGCAAGCCTGAGGAAGACCTTCAGGACCCAGGCGAGGCCCAGGGCCTGGAGGAGGTGCAGCTCTTGGGGGCTGAGGTGGGGGAGGCTGCATCAGCCTCGGCCTCCTCCCCCGCAGTCTCCTGCTCTGCCTTGCCCCAGGAAGCTCTGAATGAGATGGTGGCTAACCTGATGAAGTTCCTGCTCCTCAAATATCGGGCCAAGGAGATGACCTCCCAGGCGGAAATGCTGAAGAAGGTCCTCAGGGATAACCAGGAGCACTTCTTGGAGGTCTTCAGCCAAGCCTCCGAGAGCCTGCAGCTGGTCTTTGGTGTGGAGGTGAGGGAGGTAGACCCCAGGGAGCACATCTACATCATGGTCCCCACCCTGGGCCTCACCTGCGATGCAATGCAGAGCAGTGGGCAGAGCATGCTCAAGGCCAGCCTCCTGGTGCTGGTCCTCAGCCTGAAGAGGAAGTCTGGGGAACATTCAGCAAATGAGGATGTTTGTCAGGAGGGAGCACTGTGTTTTGGGGAACCCAGAGAGCTGCTGACCCAAGTGTGGGTGTATGAGGGGTACCTGGAGTACTGGCAGGTGTCTGACAACGACCCTGCTTGCTTCGAGTTCCTGTGTGGTCACCAGGCCTGTACAGAGACCAGCAAGTAGGAAGTCATGGAGTATCCACTCAGAATCAACCGATGGTTTTGCATGGCCTTCCCAGCCCCGTCTGCAGAGGCTGTGAGGAAGGAGGAAGAGGAGCCCTGACCCAGAGAAGCAGCCAGGCTGATCCTTACCTCTGTGATTGAAGAGGGAGTGGTCAGCCTTCTCAGTAGTGATGGCCTGGGCCACTTGGGGGAACCTGGGGTGTAGCATCTTTCTGTTCCTTTTCTCTGTGATGACATGGAAATTCATCTCTGTTTTTTAAAGGTATTATTCAAGTGTGTTTTTTCAGCTTAAGCCTTAATAAACTTCAGTATCTAACTTTGTGAATGACATCGATCACACATGTATTTGTACTTAACCAGTTAAAGGACCAGAGTTTTGCTGTTTTGTAAAAGAGATTGGGAACTCTCCCATTTTATTTTGTGACCATGAGCAAGATCACATGGAATTGGAATTACAACTATTTTGGATATGTGAACTTAGCAGTATATAGTTGGTGGAAGAATTGGAAAATAAAAAAAAGATTGTAGTGAATTCTCCCTTCTTATAGGTTTTTTGACTGTCCTTTTCTACAGCTAATCCATATCTGTTTACTCGGATTTTGCCAGGTTATTATTTAAGAAAGTAGGAGAAAATTGATGAGATTAATAGCCCCCCTTCTCACTGGTTCATTTAGTCCACAGAACTTCACGGAGCCTCTGCTCTGTGGAAGGCCCTGTGTTAGCAGTGGGGACACTAGGACACCCCATACTCAGAGCAATGGTCTAGGAGCCACAGTCACACAAGGAAGGTGGAGAGACGTTCCATAGTCCCACAGAACAGGCAATACGGGGCATGGAGGTGGGGATCCAGGAGGAGCACTCGAGTGTTGGTGCCTGAGCCAGGGCAGTTTGGGGCTTTGGGAAGCTGGGTTCCTTCTGTGGGAGATGATGGTAATCAACCTGAGTGGTGTCAACAGCCAGACTGTAGATAGTGTCTTACGAGTTATAGGAAAGTCTGGAATCAGACATGCGTGTTAGAAGTGCATCTTCTCTCCAATAAATCTCCTGGGTCTGAAAAAGAAAATGCACTTTGGTCAGAGCAGGTAGACACCTGGTTTTTCTGCTTGAGTCTAAATATACTCGAAAGTTTCCAAATGGGAAATGAGTGAATTTGGTTTGGCACACAGTCTACTCAGTCTTGGGGAATATAGTTGAAGACATTTCAGTTACCACCCTCAGTCTTCTGGTAAGATTTTAATGGGGTTCTTCTTTGAAACTGACAATTGGACACTTGAACTCATGGGTCAGCTTTCCTAGGTGGTCAGACCCCAAGCCATAATGAAGGAGGAAACAGAACAGGCTCTATCTTGAAAGTAGGACTCCATCTTGGGCCGGACTATGGACTTTGAGCTATATGCCCAGTATATATGGAACCGACATACCAACTGGAAAACCAGGCCCTGGAAGGAAGAGCCCCAGGGCTCTCCATCGCCTAAAAGAATACCCTAATTATCTGTGTAACTGAAGAGAATCATACATTCCATTATGCTTACTGGGGTATGACCACAGGCTTATTAATAATTGTCCACTGTTAACTACCTAGGTGTAAGGCAAATGATCACTGGTTAACTTTGATTGGACCTTTCTTTTTCCTTTGTTCAGACTAGTTTCAGGGAACCTTATACACTTAGGGTATATAAGGTTTTCACAAAACTGGTCGGGTCCTTGGCTAAGAGGAGACTCTGCCCTTGGGCCCGCTGGTGTAATAAACTGCACTCCACTAGCTGCATTGTCCTTCTGAGTGAGTTTGTTTCCTGGAACGCATGGCTACAACAACAAAAACTGTACTGAACTTGAATTCACACACCTCAGAATCCTCCTGGAGAAGGCGACGGCACCCCACTTCAGTACTCTTGCCTGGAAAATCCCATGGATGGAGGAGCCTGGTAGGCTGCAGTCCATGGGGTCGTGAAGAGTCGGATAGGACTGAGTGACTTCACTCTCACTTTTCACTTTCATGCATTGGAGAAGGAAATGGCAACCCACTTCAGTGTTCTTGCCTGGAGAATTCCAGGGACGAGGGAGCCTGGTGGGCTGCCATCTCTGGGGTCGCACGGAGTCAGACACGACTGAAGTGATGCAGCAGCAGCAGCAGCAGTAGCATCCTCCTTGCAGGTGAAGGGTGGTGCGTTGTGCATATCCTTGCTGGATTTTGTAAAGGAAACTCCCACTGTACTTTTTCTCCCATTGTCGCTTGTCTGATACCTGCCCCTCATGAAGGTCATGGCTGTTGGGGAGCCTATGGGCACCTGTGCACGTGCTCAGGCAAGTTCTATCCTGTGGAGGCAGCTGAGTCTCCCAGGCTACACTCCCTGGCATCAGAAAGTAGGGGCACATATTCACTCTGCTGAGACTGTGGCCGGGCATCACTGCAGACGGTAGGGCAGAAAGAGCACTGGAGGGAGTGGAGGGAGGGGGATCCCCTCCCTGAGATTCCCAAGAGCCTTGGAAACTTAATCAGATCTTGCATTTGAAAGTGCCAGTACAGAGTAGTGACGAGAAATAGTTGGGGATTCAAGGCATCTTTGGCTTTCTCAGAAACTCCTCAACACACGAAGGGCATTGTCTTCATCACAAGTACACCTACCAGCTGCTGTCTGTTGAGCATCGAGCACACTGCAGGGCAGGGGAGAGACTCCAGGTCCTTGCCCACATCTCTTCTCCCTCTGCTTCCTGGAAGCTGCCTGCAGGGAACATGGGATCCTTATGTAAACCTACAACAATTTGGAAATAAATATATGATTAATTCACCAATTTTAATACAAAGACAGAAAAAAATGGTTCATCTAAATAACAATAGCATGTTGTTTGAGGGAAAAGCATCCCCTTTGTGTTGATGCCTGGGGTGGGATGGAAAGGTATTTTGGATGCAGGTGGTGCCACATCCATGGGGCTGAGCTCCCAAGAAGCAGGAAGGGCTCCTGTCTGACTGGCTGATGGAAGCTCTGTCCAGGCGCCATCCATTCAGGGCCAAGGGTGAGGACTTGGGCTCCTCCCAGTGGCACAGTCAGAAGGTGGGTGTTTTTAGGAGAACTACTCTCTTCCTAGAGCCTTCCAGGACAGTTGTGATGTAGACAGGTGGAAGAGGATGGTGCATTTTGGATTCTGGGCACTGCAGAGGGTATCCTGGGGGTAGTACAGCCAGAGGGACGGAGGAGGGTGGAGAGCCCTGGGAGCAAGGGGCAGGGATCCAGCCTAGGAGTCTGGAGCTGAGCTTCAAGCCAGAGTCACATGAGGACCACACAGTCCTCGCCCTCTGGCCTCCTTCTGGGGTCCATCCTTCTCTCCCTTTCCCTTTGTCACATGGCAGGGCTGGGTCAGGAGAAGAGGAGACATTTGGATGGGGAACTGGTGCCCGAACCTCTACGGAGAGGAGCGCAAAGTGCCAGGTGGGAACCATGGCTCACAGGTCAGTAGGACTGTTATGATATCTCCCGTGGGAACCATCTTCCTTTGGGAAGAGCATGTCCTGTCACCACCATTAATAGAGTAACCAGTAGCCACATGAGGCTGGGTATTGTGAACTCAAATGTGCTTAGTGTGTCCCACGGCCTGGCCGTCTGCCTTATAAAATGTGGAATCAAATGTAAATAGCTAGAAGTGGGTAACGGCTAGATAGCTCCGTTGAGGAACTGCAGAAGCTACATGGAGGACCAGAAGCACAACTTTCCTTGTGGGTCACCGGGAGTGGTGGTAGGTGGGGTCACTGTTCCCTCTGGTTCCAGGGCCATGTATCTTACTTAGTGGGGGAACTAATGACGACAGATGTGGAGTTTGCCCAGTCCCTGGAGGGTGAAACCCCAGCACCACGGGCTCTCATATCCCAGTGTGCACCTCACATGTGCTTCGTAGAGGCCATTCCACTGCCCCAGGAGACCAGCAGCTCTGGAAGCTGTGGTCTCAGGGCAGTGAGGGCTTTGGTGTAACGGTCCAGCCTTGGGTAAACTCAGGGACATCTTGTACCTTCCAGAGCTCAAGATGAGGACCCTGAGGAGGACACAGGGCCCCTCAGATCCCACCCCTGCTGTCAGCCCTAGGCATCCCTGGTGGCGACATGAGCACTTGGCAGCGGGTCCTACCTTTGGCATCCCTGTCTCTGACAGGTTGGGGCCCTGCTTTAAGGGACGGGCCTTAGAAGGAGAAGGGGAGGATCTTAGGTTCTGAAGAAGTCTGGGTGAGGACCCTGAGAAAAGACTGAGGGGAACCTGGATCCCATCACAGTGGGCTCAGGGAACACATAGGGTGGGATGAGCGCATGCCGCATTTCCTGGATGTCAGGTCTCAGAGAGACTGGGGACCCGCTATAGGCGGCGGGGCCTCAGGCGGGCAGAGAGGAGAATTCCAGGTCCTGTGCGGTAACCAGTTGAGGTCCCTGAGGGGGGACTAGGAGACCCTTGACCTCAAAGAAAGCTGTCTCTGTTGTCGGTCCTTGGAGACCGTGAGGCAGGATGAGAACAACAGGCATGGTCTGACTTCCTGACATCCGGGTCTCAGAGAGACGGGGCACGTGATATAAGGGGCGGGGCCTCAGTTGGGGAGAGACGAGGATCTCTACTCCGAGACAAGGTAAGGCCCTGAGGCAGGACTAAGGGGACCCCCAAGGAGGACTGATGGAGCCCCACAGATCCCTGCCCCTTTCATCTGCCCTGCGAGACCCTGGGGTGAGAAAAGCACACTACCCCTGTCCTGACTTTCTGACATCCGGGTCTCAAGAGGGACTGGGGCCCTGGTGTGAGGAGCCGGGCCTCAAACTGGGGGAGGACAGAGCCCCGGTCCTACCGGGAGTCAAGGTGAGGATCCTGATGGGGGAGTGAGGGGAGCGGGACCCCAGAACAGAGGGGACCCTAGTAGTCCCCAGGCAGGACGACCTCGTGCCGCATTTCCTGACATGGGGTCTCAGAGAGACGGGACCAGGTGAGAGCGGCGGGCCTCAAAATGGAGGACGGGCCAATTCCAGGTCCTGCCTGGAATCCAGGCTCCAGGCGGGGAAGGACTGAGGCAGTTAGACCCCAACACAGGGTGGGATCCTTGCCTTTGATGGGGGTCTTAGATGTCCCAGAGCGGGTTGAGCAGGATGAGCAGTTTGTCGACCTCTGGCTTAGGGGCTTCAGGAGATGAGGTGCTCGGGCGGAGGGTGGAGGCTTCAGATCCACAGAGGGTGGACTCCTCGGACAGAGCCGAACCCACCCTTGTGGTCAGTGCTGGGAGTCCAGGCTGGACGTGAGGTGGGGACCGAGCATCTCCCCAGCCTAGGACCCGCGGAAGGCCCTGGGCAGGTGCGACCACATGTGGGGCCCCTTAGCGCTTTCCCTTCAAACTCGGGTCTTGTTCTGAGTTACTCTGCAGGCCCCCAAAGGGCAGGGTCCAGGCTGTGGCAGGGGAAAGGTGGGCACTACAAGGGAGCTACAAGGGGACCACTTCCCCCACAGTTTGTTGGGGGGAGCCTCAGAGTCCAGGGCTGTGCCACAATCTACCCCCAAGGGGCCCCCTCCATTTTTCTCACAGGGGTTCCAGGAACCAGGAGCAGAGGTCTGAGGCCTGTGTCCAGACATCAGAGAAAAGAGGAGGTCCAGGCAGTACCAGGAGTCAAGGTGAGGAGGGTGTCATGAATGAGCACCAGGGGCTCCCCATCCCAGAACAGAGGGGACCCCACAAATCCCTAATCCCCCCACCGTGTCAGCCCCAGAACCTCTGGCTGTGTTGGCTGCACCCAGGAGAGCCACTGCCCTTCCTCCTTTGGGTAGCAGGGGGTCAGACTGCCCAGGAGGAGGGCCCGTGTGAGGCCGAGAGCACCCCTCAAGAGGAGACCTATAAGTGGCCTGTGTTGACCACCCAGGGTGTGTTTCTTAGCTGAGGCCCATGGTCCACAATGTCCCCTGCCTCACTCCTGTCTGTGCTTTGATCCCAGGCATCGTGCTCGTGGTCGAGATGAGTGAGCAGAGGAAGCCCAAGAAAGACCTTCAGGACCTAGGTGACACCCAGGGCCCAGAGGAAGCACAGCTCTTGGGGGCTGAGGGAGGGGAGGCTGCAACCCCTTCGGCCTCCTCCCGCCCAGTCTCTTCGTGCTCTGCTGAGGAGGCCTTGACCCAGGAAGCTCTGAATAAAATGGTGGCTAACATGGTGAAGTTCCTGCTCTGCAAGTATCGAGCCAAGGAGCCAACCACCGATGCCGAATTGATGAATACGGTCCTCGGGGATAACCAGAAGTACTACCCAGTGGTCTTCCGCCAAGCGGTTGAGTGCGTTCTGCTGGTCTTTGGTGTAGATGTGAGGCAGGTAGACACTGCACCCATCTACATCATGGTTCCCTCCCTGGGCCTCACCTGTGATACGATACAGGGAAGTGGGCAGGGGCTGCCCAAGGCCGGCCTCCTGGTGGTGGTCCTCAGCCTGATCCTCCAGAATAGGGATCGCAGCCCTGAGGAGGAGATCTGGCGAGCACTCAGCAAGATGGGGGTGTGTGTTTTGAGGGAGCACCCCATCTTTGGGGAGCCCATGGAGCTGCTGACCCAAGTGTGGGTGCGCGAGGGGTACCTGGAGTACCGGCAGGTGCCTGACAGCGACCCTGCTCGCTTCAAGTTCCTGTGGGGTCCCTGGGCCTTCGCGGAGACCAGCAAGGAGAAATTCACGGAGTATCTGCTCAGGGTCAACCGAAGGGCTTTTAGGTCCTTCCCACTCCCTTCTGCAGAGGCTGTGAGGGAGGAGGAAGAGGGGTCCTGAGCCAGAGCAGCAGCCAGGCTGATCCATCCCTCTGTAATTGAAAAGGGAGTGGTCAGCCTTCTCAGGAGTGATGGCCTGGGCCACTTGGGGAACCCCGTGTGCAGCATTTTTAGGTTCCTGTTCTCTGTGATGACATGGAGACTGATCTCTGTTTTCTTTAGGAATTTTTCAAATGTGCCTTTCAGCATAAGGCTTAATAAACTTCAGTATCCAACTTTGTGAATGACATTGATCACACATGTATTTGTACTTACCCAATTTAAGGACAAGAGTTTTGCTAGTTTTTAAAAGTTTGGGAACTCTCCAATTTTATTTTGTGACCCTGAACATGGTAACATGAGATATGACTTATAACTATTTTGGAAATATGAACTTACCTAGCAGTAATGTACTTGGTGAAAGAATTAGAAAATAAAATGTGATTATAGCAAAATCTTGCTTCTCATACTTTTTGTCTGTCATTTTATACAGCTCAGCTATTTCAGTTTATTTGGGTTTTCCCAGGTTATTATTTAATAAAGTAGGAGAAAACTAATCCAACTAAATAAGCCCCTGCTCCTGGCTCATTTATTCCACAGAACTTCAGGGAGCTTGTGCGCTGTGACAGGCCGTGTTAGCAGTGGGGACACTAGGACAAGCAGGACACCCCCCACACCGGGATTGATAGCCTAAGAGCTGCAGCCACATGAGGAAGGTGGAGAGGCGTCCCCTAGTCCCACAGAACAAGGCAACATGGGCCAGGGCGGTGGGGTTCCAGGAGGATCCCTCAAGTGTCAGTGCCTGAGCCAGGGCAGTTTGGGCTTCGGGAAGCTAGGTTCCTTCTGTGGGAGGTGATCGTGATGAGGCTGGGTGGTGGCAGTACCAGACCTCTCGACGATGTCTTATGGGTGAGAAGAAAATCTGAGATAGGACATATACATTAGAAGTTCCTCCTAACTCGGAGATGAATCTCCTGGGTCCAAAAGAGAAAGTGCACTTTGATCAGGATCAAGTAGACGCCTGGTTTTTCTGCCTGAGTGTAAATACACTCGAAAGGTTCCAAATGAGACATGAGTGAATTTGGGTTGGCACACAATCTTCTCAGTCTCCGGGTTTATAGCTGAAGACATTTCAGTTACCATGTTGCAGAAACCGGTACTCGAGAATCCAAGCACAACACTCAGAGGGTTGGAGAACTCAGGTTTATTATGCTGGTGGGCCCAGAGGAGTCAACACTCCAAGCTCTGAGCCCCGATCAAAGGGATTGCAGAGTTTTTATAGACAGACTGTAGTGGGCAACACTAGCTGTTAATAGGCTGTTTTAAACTAAGGGGTTTCTCACACGTGGGAACAGTGGTCAAGATGGGGAGGAGGATGCCTGACCTGGACAGGCATGATTAAGCAGGTTTGCAGGGGCAAAGAGCAGGACAAGGGTGAGTGAGATAAACTCCAGTTTCTAGCATTGCAAGTTCCCGTTTTCTGAGACTACAGGACCTAGGTCATCTAGACTTTGCAAGGGGTAAGCTGAGTTACAGAGGCAGAAGGAGAAGGAGGTCATGTAAAATTTTAACTTTTCCTCTTCATTCCCCACTCTTGATGCGTCTATCACTCGCTGTAGAAAGCATCGTCCCATGTTTTTGGTAGGACATTCCAGGCTCCCCATCATTTAGGGAGGTGTATTGAACTATTGCCGTTTGTAACTTTGTGGCTTCAATCCAAGAGTTTATGAACTGGATTGAGAATACAAGGGCCAAACAAGATTGCTGCAAAGAGCATGAAGAGAGGACCTGTTAAAGGGAGAAGCCATGATGCCCAGCTCCAGATATTGCTCCAATTACCCCAAGAATTAGCTAGTTTTTCTCTCTTTTTATGATTTGTTCTCTTTGATGCTGGGCCATGTTCCTGACTATTTCTGACTGGTGTATATAAAAGCAGCATTCTTCATTCAAGAAGAGGCAGTAAAAGAAGAGGCAGCTGAAAAGGCAGACACTTTTCAACTGTCAGTAGGTCTGCTGCTGCTGCTGCTAAGTCACTTCAGTCGTGTCCAACTCTGTGCGCCCCCATGGACTGCAGCCTGCCAGGCTCCTCCGTCCATGGGATTTTCCAGGCAAGAGTACTCGAGTGGGTTGTCATTGCCTTCTCTGGTCAGTAGGTCTAGACCTCTCTTATTATGCAAAACCACCTCAGCCAGGGAGTCTAGTTGGTCCTGTAAGGCCACTAAAGATTTGGCCACTCTCTCAATGTCGTCTGTGAAGTCTTTGGACAGTGTATGATAAGAGGTGGTTGATGAAGCAATTCCTCCTATTCCCATACCTATCCCAGCCGTGATTCCCAGACTAGCTAGTAGGGGTATAAACTGGATGACTCTTTTTGACCGCATATGTGCTGCCAGAGGTACGGTGAGAGTCTGGTTGTTAGGGACAATATACATCTGGGGAGTGAGGAAAGCTAAGGTGCAGATACCCACCTAATTGACAGGTAGACATAAGTAAGTATCTGTCCCCCAAACAAAGAAAAGGCCTTGATGGGGGCGGCACCATCTATAACAGCAAGGGACACCAAACGACTGCAAAGCAGCCTGCACATAACAGATAACTGAAGACTTGCAGAAGGTTTTCTCCCCATCTTTGTGTTGTCATGGCTATAGCAACTGAGCCTATCATGAAGGGGCATCAGTTATACTGTGGAGCAATTCAGTTAGTAGGGAGAATCGATCATAAGAGACTTCTAGTAAGAATGAGGCTTCCCATTACAGTGAGATAACAGACAGTAAACTGTAGATTCTGACCCAAATCCTAGTCCTGGGGTGGGACAGAAGCTAGTCCTGTGGCGAAGGGCACAGAAATAATAGCAATCAGGGGTAGAGTCCAGGGTTGACAATGAAAATCCATTGATATTTTGATAGCCGGATCCTCAAGCTCCCGCCATGTGTTGAGCAGCCAGCTGCCGGAGTGTGGCTGGAGCAAGGCTGAAGAATCCTCAAGCTTCTGCTGTGCATGTACTTAGTCAGCTTCCGGAGTGACTAGAGCAGAGCTCAGCATCCTTTATGGGTGGCGGTCCTTGTTTCTGAGATAGACCTTGAGGAGCTTTTTGGGGTCCTGAACTGCTTTCCAGGTGTCCTCATTACAGGAAGCCACTGCCTTCTTGACTCTGGTGTGGTGGATCCAAGGGATGATACCTATAACTTTAACAGTAGTAGGGGTTGCCAGAATGACCATGTGAGGGCCTGTGCAAACTGGCTGAAGTGGTTCTTTTTTCCAGTCTTTAACCCATACCTCATCTCCTGGCTGACAGGGGTGAACCCAATTGCCCCGTGAAATGCGTGTCCTTTCTCAAGTTTCTTAGGCAATATGGCGGAAGACTTTCCAGGGCCTGGAGGTGTTGGGACATCTCCAGGTCAGCTGGTTGTTGGTGGTCTCCTTTGAGCTTTCTTATCACTGGGGGTGGTCTCCCGTATAAGATATCAAAAGGAGAATAGCCTGAGGTCCTCAGGGTGCATTTACAGAGGGCAATGAGAATCCACAGGCTAAGGCAGCTTGTTCTAGTGTTGTCTGAGCATTGGCCAGGGGATATTTTTGTCATACTACTACTTGGAGAAACAAACTTAACGAGAAAGTTAAAGATATATGGCCCAAAGTTTAATAGAAGTAGGAAAGCTGCTGAGGTGCAACTAGGAGAACCAGGTCCAGACATTGGTTCGTGACATTAGTGTTTCTCTATGTGTGAGAAGATGCAAGAAGTTGGACACATAAAAATCTTTACCTGAAAATATCTGACTATCTTAAGGCCTGTTTTCCTGGGTTTTTCCCAGAGCACAGAGTGCCTTATTTTTTGTCTCCACCCTGAACTCCTTTCAAGGGGGTGTTGAAGGTCAGCATCTTGTAGTGGTCATGATTCAGTCTTTGTAGAGGCAGCTGGCAAGGGCCAACTTCCAGTCAGCAGGGCCCCTTCATAGTCATATTTGACCATGTTTGGGGGGCATTTCACAGTTATTGTGTCCCGCAGTGCTGGGAAGGCTCATTCCCAGGTCTAACAAAGATTCCATTGACAGGCCACTCAATGTGTTGTCACTAGATCAGGCCTTGTAAGTAGCAAAAGTTTCTGGACCATACCTGTCTTACTAGCTTCTTGGTCCAGGAAAATGTTTCCTCTTGTTGCTTCTTCCCATATCTAAATTTACATTATTACAGTTACTGATCTCATATGGAACTGCATATTAGCATTTTATCACAGGCTCTATCACACATTTGGTAATATAAAAAATAATCTTCTGAAACAAGCTACATAGAAAATAAGATAGCTAGCGGTTATTAGTAAGGTCACAAGCAGAAATTTAAGTCAAGAACTTTCACTGGGGATAGCCCGGTATACCCAGGTCACCTGTCTCAGTTAAATGATTATAGCCAAGTGTTAATCTCCTGGTTGTACATCATGGAGCATCTGACCTTTATCCAAAGACTGGCTGCTGAGGTAAGCTTTAGAAATAATCTTAAGAGTGTCCTTTTTAATAATTGAATTAAAACTTTTAGCAATACAACATAACAAGGAACTATCACAGAAGTGAGTGTTAGTAGCACAGACCTTAATTAACAAAACTAGAACTTAATATTTAATGAAACATGATTTTTTTTTGGAGAATTCATGTGAGGGCATTAACACTGTAGCCAGGTAAGGCTTTAACCCATCAAATAAAAATGAGGTCTGTCAGGGAGCCGGGGAAAGCTAAGCAGCCATCTTGGATTTCCCATAGCCCTAGAGCTTTGATTTTTAGCTACTGTTTATTTATTTTTAATTTCCTGATATAAAATCAGACTGTCACCATGTTTTAAGGACATCAAGATAGCAAAAGTCTAACCTTGAAGGGTTATTTTTTGTTGAAGCAGAATGAGCTTTGTCTACATGTACCATAATCTTAAATAATGTTTATTTACATTACCAAAGTAACAAAAAGATTTTTAAAACAAATAAGAATCACTTAAAGGCAAATAAATTTATAATCTGTTATCAAAAGCTGAATTTTTAAGAAAACTTTGTTCTCTAAACAGAGAGAAGACTAAATTCCAGTCTGGTACCAGCTTACTGTTAATAACAAAATTTGTTTATCTGTTTAATCTTAGAAAGTCTTTTACACAAATCTTGAAGAACTAGCAGTATTCTTCTAAATGCATGAGAATAAATTCATAGAAGACATGATTAAAATCTGATTCTTTTGTGATTGACAAGGAAACCTGGTCATAACACTTTAATATGGACATGGAACAATAGACTGGTTCCAAATAGGAAAAGGAGTACGTCAAGGCTGTATATTGTCACCCTGCTTATTTAACTTATGTGCAGAGTACATCATGAGAAACGCTGGGCTGGAAGAAGAACAAGCTGGAACCAAGATTGCCAGGAGAAAGATCAATAACCTCAGAAATGCAGATGACACCACTCTTATGGCAGAAAGTGAAGAAGAACTAAAGAGCCTCTTGATGAAAGTGAAAAAGTTGGCTTAAAGCTCAACATTCAGAAAACTAAGATTATGGCATCTGGTCCCATCACTTCATGGGAAATAGATGGGGAAACAGTGGAAATAGTGTCAGACTTTATTTTGGGGGGGATCCAAAATCACTACAGATGGTGACTGCAGCCATGAAATTAAAAGACGCTTACTCCTTGGAAGGAAAGTCATGACCAACCTAGATAGCATATTGAAAAGCAGAGACATTACTTTGCCAACAAAGGTCCATCTAGTCAACACTATGGTTTTTCCAGTGGTCATGTATGGATGTGAGAGTTGGACTGTGAAGAAAGCTGAGCACTGAAGAATTAATGCTTTTGAACTGTGGTGTTGGAGAAGACTCTTGGGAGTCCTTTGGACTGCAAGGAAATCCAACCCGTCCATCCTAAAGGAAATCAGTCCTGAATATTCATTGGAAGGACTGATGTTGAAGCTGAAACTCCAATACATTGGCCACCTGATGCCAAAATATGACTCATTGGAAAAGACCCTGATGCTGGGAGGGATTGAGGGCAGGAGGAGAAGGGGAGGACAGAGGATGAGATGGCTGGATGGCATCACCGACTCAATGGACATGAGTTTGAGTGAACTCCAGGAGTTGGTGATGGACAGGGAGGCCTGGCGTGCTGCAATTCATGGGGTCGCAAAGAGTCGGACATGACTGAGTGACTGAACTGAACTTAACTGAATTGTTGCTTCTTGACATGCATACAGGTTTCTCAGGAGATAGGTAAGATGGTCAGAGATTCCTATCTCCTTAAGAATTTTCCAAAGTTTCTTATGATCCATACATTTGGGATTCCCTGGTAACTCAGTTGGTAAAGAATGTGCCTGCAATGCAGGAGACCCCGGTTTGATTCCTGGGTTAGGTAGATCCCCTAGAGAAGGGCTAGGCTACCCACCCCAGTGTTCTTGGGCTTCCCTGGTGGCTCACCTGTTAAAGAATCCACCTGCAGTTCTGGAGACCTGGGTTCGATCCCTGGGTTGGGAAGATCCCCTGGAGAAGGGAAAGGCTACCCACTTCAGTATTCTGGCCTGGAGAATTCCATGTACTGTATAGTCCATGGACTGAGCAACTTTCATTTCACACAGTCAAAGGCTTTAGCGTTGTAAATGAAACAGAGGTAGATGTCCCTCTGAAATTCCCTTGCTGTCTCTATGATCAAAAGAATGTTAGCAATTTGATCTCTGGTTCCTCTGCAAAGACACTCTAGGATGTCTGGCTCTATGTGAGTGATTCTACCACTGTTAATATCCAGGTCATTAAGATCTTTTTTGTACAGTTCTCCGTATTTTTGCCATCTCTTCTTAATTTTCCAGGGGAAAAATGAGCACTACAAGTGAGCCCTGAGAGGACAACATACCCCAGAACCGGGGGGACCTCACAGAGTTCACCCCACTTTCCAGCACAGAAGGCCTAGGGCTGTGCTACAGTCGACACTGGATATGAGCCTTTGTTACTTCTCACAAGGACTTCAGGAACCTCGAGGTGAAGACCTAGGTCTGAGAATGTGTCCTGAGGTCACAGAGTACAAGGTCCAGGCAGTGTGAGGAGTCAAGGTGAGGCGGGTGCCCTTGGTGTGCACCAAGGGCTCCCCATCCCAGATTAGATGGGACCTAACATGCCGCAAATCACTTCCCCCCTCATCCCATGAAATACTGGCTGTGCTGGCTGCACCCTCAGGAGCCATCTCACTTCCTCACTTGATACTGGAAAGTCGACCAAGGAGGAACGCCCTTGTGAGGCCCAAGAGCAGCCCTCAGAAGGGGATCTGTAAGTGGCCTGAGTCAGAGCAGTCCAGAGCATGTCTCTCAACTGACCATTTACCGCCCTCCAGGCCCAGCCCCCGCCCCCACCCCCGCCAGGCCTGAGGTCCCCGTCTGTCCCCTGCATCACTCCTCTCAATGGTTCGATCCCAGTCATCATGCTCATGGTTGAGATGAGTGAACTCAGCAAGCCCAAGGAAGACCTTCAATGCCAAAACCAGGCCCAGGACCCAGTGGAGGTGCAACTTAGGGGGGCTGAGGCAGAGGAGGCCTCATCCCCTATGACTTCCTCCTGCCCAGTCTCCTCTTCCTCTGCGTCACCCATGCAGAGTCCTTGCTAAAGGCTCTGAATGTGATGACAGCTGAACTACTGGGGTTCCTGCTGCTCAAGGATAGCACCAAGGAGCCAATCTCCCAGGCTGAAATGCAGAGTACGGTTCTCAGGGATAACCAGGCTCACTTCCCCGTGGTCTTCCGTAAAGCCACACAGTGCCTGCCCCGGTCTTTAGCGTGTAGGTGAAGGAGGTAGATCCCAGAGAGCACATCTACTTCCTGGTCCCCATCCTGGGCCTCACCCTCAATGAGATGCAGAGGGATGGGCAGAACATGCTCAAGGCTGGCCTCCTGGTGACGGCCCTGAGCCTGATCCTTCTAGCAGGGGACCTGACACTGAGGAGGAAGTCTGGGGAACACTTAGCAGGATGGGAGGGTGTGTCTGGAGTGAGCACTTCATCTTTGGGGAGCCCAGGGAGGTACTGACCCAAGTGTGGGTGCGGGATGGGTACCTGGAGTGCCAGCAGGTGCCTGACAATGACCCTGCTCACTATGAGTCCCTGTGGAGTCCCCGGGCCTATGTGGAGACCAGAAAGTGGCAAGTCAGGGCATTTCTGCTCAGGGTCAAACAAAGGGCTCTGAGGGCCTTCCCACCGCTGTCTGCAGAGGCTGAGGGGGAGGAGGAAGAGGGGGCCTGAGCCAGAGCAGCAGCCAGGCTGATCCTTCCCTCTGTGATTGAGGAGGAAGCAGCCGGCCTTCTCAGAAGTGAGGGCCCGGGCCAGCTGGGGGAACCAGTGTGAAGCATCTTTGTGTTCCTCTTCTCTCCGATGACATGCAGATTCATCTCTCTTTTCTTTAGGAATTTTTCAAACTTTGGCTGTTTTCATAGAAGGCTAAGTAAACTTCAGTGTCTTAGCTTTGTGGATGATGCTGATCACAGCGTGTTTGTGCTTACCCAGTTCGAGAACAAGAGTTCTGCTGTTTTTTAAAAGTGATTGGGAACTCTTCCATTTTGTTCTGTGACCCTGAACAAGATGAAATGGAATTGGAACAGAACTATTTTGGAAATGTGAAAAGACTTAACAGTAATATCATTGGGGAAGAATTAAGAGACAAAATGTAATTGAGGTGAGTTCTTGCTTCTTATATTTCTTGTCTGTCATTTAATACAGCTAAGCTATCCCTGTTCAGTTGGACCTTTTTGGGCTATTATTTAAGGAAGTAAAAAAGAAATCTGATCCAACTTAATAAGTCCCCTGCTCACTGGCTCATTTATTCCACATTTATTACTTCATGGAGCTTCTGCTCTGTGGAAGGCCCTGTGTTAGCAGTGGGGGCATGTTAGCAGGGAACATGGGATCCTTATGTAAACCTACCAAAATTTGGAAATAAATATGTGATTAATTCAATGCTTTTTAAAGTAGTTCATTGGAAGGACTGATGCTGAAGCTGTAGCTCCAATATGTTGTCCATCTGATGTGAAGAGCCAATTCATTGGAAAAGACCATTGTGCTGGGAAAGGTTAAGGGCAGGAGAAGAAGGGTGACCAAGGCAAGAAATGGTTGGATGGCATCATCTATTCAGTGGACATGAATTTTGTCAAACTCTGGGAGACAGTGAAGGACAGGGAAGCCTGACATGCTGCAGTCCATAGGATGGCAAAGAATGGGATGTGACTGAACAACAACAAATTCACTGTTTTAAATATAGATAAAGGTTTTATCTAAATAATATTTGCACGTTGTTTGGGGGGAAAAGCATACCATTTGCACTTTGCCTGGGGTGAGGTGGAAATGTATTTTGGAGGCCGGTGGTGCCACATCCATGGGCCTGAGCTCCCAAGAAGCAGGAAAGGCTCCTGACTGACTGACTGACGGAAGAGCTGTCCAGGCACCATCCGTTCAGGGCCAAGGGGGAGGACCTGGGTTCCTCCCAGTGGCACAGTCAGAAGTGAAGTCGCTCAGTTGTGTCCGACTCTTTGCGACCCCGTGGACTGTAGCCTACCAGGCTCCTCCGTCCCTGGGATTCTCCAGGCAGGAATACTGGAGTTGGTTGCCATTTCCTTCTCCAGGAGATCTTCCCAACCCAGGGATCGAACCTGGGTCTCCCGCACTGCAGGCAGACGCTTTACCATCTGAGCCACCAGGGAAATCCACCAGGGAAGTCAGCAGGCGCAGTCAGAAGGTGGGTGTTTTTCCAAGGACTGCTGTCCTCCTAAAACCCTCCAGGGCAGTTGTGATGTAGACAGGGTGGAAGAGGAAGGAGCATTTTGGACTCTGGGCACTGCAGATGGTATCCTGGGGGTGGTACAGCCAGAGGGACTGAGGATGGTGGAGAGCCCTGAGCCAAGGGGCAGGGATTGAGTGAGTCAATTCCTAGGCAGGTTGATAACACCTCTAGGTTCCCTGAGGAGGAGAAAGGGGTCTGGGGCTCTCAAGGAGGAGATAGGGGTCTCGAATTCTCAAGGAGGAAGAAGGGACAAATGTTTTTCCCCTCTACATTTCTTAGTCTTAGTCACATAAAATGTTTTTTCCTTTAAGCCTCAAACTGATGATTACACAACCAACAACTCAGCTTCAACTCTGTACTAGGGATTATATAGCAACAATGTATCCTGCTTGAGGACAGTTTCTCCTACCTGAAAACCTTCTGACTAATCCTGATATTTTAGAATGTATATTATGGGAGTGGGTCTGGTAGGATCTTTCTATTTTTAAGTTCTAGTCCTGTTATCCTAAAATGTAAATTGTGAGAGTGGGTCTGGTAAGATTTATACAACCCTGAGACAGTCTTTTGATTAATTGTAATAACCAATTATAAAAAAGTATATAACTCCCTGGCTAACACCAGCAAGGGGCGCAGTCTCAGTCCCCCTTCTGATGTCTATGTCAGAAGCTTTCTCTGTCCCTTTTCTTACTTTAGTGAAACTCCTCTACACAAAAGCTCTTGAGTGATCAAACCTGGTCCCTGGTCCCAAAGCTAAATCTTCTTCAGAGATCATGAAACCAACACAATTCACCATAAGCTATCAGGATGCAGCCTAGGAGTCTGGAGCTGAGCTTCAAGCCAGAACCACGTGAGGACCACACAGTCCTCGCCCTCTGCCCTCATTCTGGTGTCCTTTCTTCTCTCCCCTTCCCTTCCCTACGTGGCAGGGCCAGGCCAGGAGAGAGGAGACACGTAGATGGGGGACTGGCCTAAGAGCCTCTGGGGATGGTGAGAAAGCAGCTGGGGTACACGAGACTACGAAGGCCGTTTATACCGAAGCAGCCTCCGGAATCTCGGGTTCCTTCTCTAACCAGCACAGTCGTGAAACATACCACTATGTTTGCACACCAGGATGAGCTACGGTCCTGTGTATTTGTTCCTTTTTCATGAAATGTCACACTCTGCATGTCTCCTGATGGTAGCGGGGGTGGTGGACTTCATACAAGGGGCCACCCTTCAGGAAACAAAGTCCAGGAATTCCTTCCTGTCACCTGCTCACTTTAGCTCTCAGAGCAGCACCCTTCCATTGTCTCAGAGCTCTTCGGTCCTCCTGATGGTGCGTTGGAGGCAGCAGCCCAAGTGGACCTCTAAGGTTGGGGGCACCCTGTCCCTGGCGTCCAGCCCAGAGCTCGCGTCACCCCTACTGTGGACCCCTTGCCCCCACTGTCTCCAATCTGGCCTCACTCTCTGCATCTCGGAGCTCTACTCTTCCTGTTCCTGTCCAGACAACCTCCCAGCCCAAGATGGCCGCAGGGTTGGCATTCCCTTACAAGTCATATATGAAGGTCCCCAGATAATAGTCCCCTGTCACAATTGTTGTGATTCAGATAAAGGGACAGTCGAGGTCGCTTTTGCTGAGTGTCATGATGGCTAGTAAATAACAACCCTGTGCGATGTGAATAATGACAAAAGGCTATGATTATGAATGACTATTCAAATGATTCCTAAATCCCCAATCTTTGATGAAAGTGATCAGTGAGCCTGGGTAGTAGAAGACTATCCTTTCTGAGGTTTAGCCAGCAGCGTGTTGCCAGGATGGTGTGTCAGCCACCACAGAGCCAGAGAGGACCTCAGTGTCCACAAACAGGCAGTTGGAGCAGATGAAAGGCTGTAGCAGATGACAGGTGCAGTCACCAGCCTGCTCCCCAGACCCCATCATCCCCAGGCTCAAATGAGGGTGGGAAGTAGCTGGCTTCGTCACAGTCTTATTTGTCCACGTGTGGGTCACGGGCATTTCCTCACTGGAGCAATAAAGGAACCCTGGCATTTGAAATCCAGAATGTAGTGGTTGTTCATTCTCCTCTACATTACTGTGCAATGCACAAATATTGTAATCATAATAGCTGTGGTAAATACTCACTAGTTCTGTTCCGTTTATTCACTGGGACAAGAAGATGATCTGACTTGCCAAAATAACCATCAGGGCACAGAAGCCTTGAGATATAGCTTTGTGATTGAGTCCAACACAAATACGTGGGAGTCATACACCGGGAACTTTTGACAGGGCACAGGGATCGCCCTTGCCCATGACTTCAACCTCCAAAGGCTAAGTCTCTGTGTCTAACTTGCCTTTTATTCTGTTGTTCACTTCTGGTTCCATTTCAGAGCACGGTGGTCATTGTAATTTTCAGAAAGCAGACATTAAAAGGGAAGACCCTGCAGAGATCAACCTAATCCAGGTGAGGGGGTCAGGCCGCTGTATCCTCCCCACACTGATCCTGTGAGTAGTCTCTCACAACAAGCTGCCCCCAAGGAGGCAGTCCCCTTCAGTGGAGGGCAATTCTGGAAAAGACTTTTGCTCTGAGTCCTCATCCACCAACTCCGGTGGCCCTGGGCAAATGAGTGGGCTAGTCACAAGGAGGAGATCTGGGTGGCACCACAGCATCCACTATAATCCACCCCTCCCAACACTGACATACACTCCCTTCATCTGGAGAGATCACCTCATCTGAGGACAGCTCCTTGAGGATTCTGGTTGGTTTCCTCTCCTCCTAAAGAAGCTCAGAGAGAAAGACTGGACAAATGCTGGGCCCTGCAGCTGCAGTGGTGCAAATGCTGTGGTGTAGCTGCTGCACCACAACTGATGGTCACTCTCTCTTGCCCGAGATCCATTCTAAATCCCCTGTACTCTCAGCCAGGACCTCGGCCATTTCCAGTGGCTTCCCTGGTTAGGTAATACAGACTTTGTCCCTCAGGGTTCTGAAGCTTCTCTGACCCTTGCTCTTGGACTTGTCAATTCACCACTGAAGTGGAGCAGGAACCAAGACACATCACCTGGCTGTTAGAGATGTTTCCTCGCTGTTCCCCCTGTGCCAGAATAACCCTCACACTCCTTAGGATCAAGGTCAGCACTGCCTGCCAGGATGGGGACAATTCTCTGTGTGTGCTGGTCCCCTAGCAGGAGGAGCCCAAAGTGCCCAGATGGAAACCACAGCTCATGGGTCAGTAGGACTGCTATCACGTCTCCTGGGGGAACCTTCTTGCTTTGGGAACAGCCTGTCGTGTGTCACCACCGGCAATAGGGTAGCCAGTAGCGACATGAGGCTGGGTATTGTGAACTCAAATGTGCTTAGTGTGTCCCAGGGCCTGGCCTTCTACCTTAATATAATGTGAAGTCAAATGTAAATAGCTAGATGTGGCAAATGTGGACAGTCCTGCTGTGGAAATATAGAACCTACTCTTGGGAGACTGGAAATACAAGTTCTCTGTGGGTCACTGGGAGTGATGGAAAGTGGGTCATGGTTCAGTGGAAGTGGTGATCAGCGGAGTCACTCTACACTCTGGTTCAAGGACCATGCATTTTACCTTGTGGGGAACTAAGGATGGCAGATGTGGAGCATGTCCAGCCCCTGGAGGGTGACATCCCGTCATCAAGGGCTCTCATATCCCAGTGTGCACATCACATGTGCTTTGTAGAGGTCATTCCATTGCTCCAGAAGACCAGCAGTTTCTGGATGGTGGGGGCTGAGATGGCGACTTTGGATCCCATGACCACTTGCCCTCTGAGCCCCTGGTGTGCTGTTAGAGAATCTCTTTGTTTGGTGTGGTTTTGGGAAATACCCTGTGTCTGTCAGTTTTACTTTCTATGAGCCCTCAAATAGTGGTGCCAGACAAAGCAAAAAAGCAAAAAGCAAGCAGGAAAGCGAAACCCACATCTACAATGTGTACCTATCGATTTCAGTAAAGATGAACCTCTCCTCCTTCAAGGATGGAAGTGAGATGTTGTGATCAACTCACCTTTAGTGGCTCAATGATCTGGAGGGACGGTGCCACTGAGGGATCGGCATCACTCTCTGTCATGGTGGGGCAAACACCTGGTAGGTGCCGTAGCTCATCTGGCCTGCTGGTGGCGCCTGTGCTGCTGAGCCCAGATGCAGCATCATCCTTGGCCCCACGGCTCCTCCTCGCATGAGAGCACTGTGCAGCCCTGAGGGACCACTGACAGAGGCTGGGCGCTCTCAGTTCTTCAGGCACTGGGTCTTCAGTGATGTTTCTTGCCTCTTGTGTGCTGCATGCTTTTGTGAGTAGCAAGAGGCAATGCAGATATCTTCCTTTTTTGGTGTCCCTTCCTATAGGTTCATTGATGTACCCCTTCTCCAAACCTACTTGTGGCAATCTACCAAAATTTCTCATTCTAAGTACCTGACTGGCTGGCTAATCCATTTTCCATCATCTTTAAGCCCATGTCTATTCTTGGCTCCGGCCATTTCCTTTATCCATATATAGTGGATCCCTAGAGGCACCATCAGAAGTTGCATCCACTCGGAGCAGATTTCCGCTCGCCCCTGTCTCTATGGCCACATGTGGTGGAGGTGGTACTGCAGCAGGAGTCCATTTCCACCTGCAGTTTCAGTTCAGCCAACCCACCCCTCATCTATGCTCAGCATTTCTACACCCCCAGCAGCTGGTGAGAAAAGAACTTCCTGGCCCATTAATCTCCAGGAATAAATGGCAGCAGAGGTGCTTGTGACACATTTGCAGGTCATATTGGGGTTTAGCTCACCTTCTTGTAATCTATGGCCTTGCTTAGGTCTGATCTCCTCAGAGAAGCCACTTCTGTTTTGCGGTGGATTACTGTTGCAGTCGCCTCCCTTTGTGGGTCTGACAGAACCTAGCTCATGAGGACCAATGTCCACATGCTGTATGCCGAGGAGGTGGCCATGTGTTCCAGCAAAAATAACAAACCTGGCAAAGCAGTTGCTATCGAGTGGGTGGTGGTCCAGTGTCCTCCTTAGGAGCCTAGAGGTTTGAGTAGGATCCAGACTGCTGAGGAGGTTCGGTGGGGACCACCTCCCTGCATCCTTTTGGTGTTAAGGGTGTCATTAATGTTTCACATCTCCCAAACCAGAGGGAATCTTGGTTTGTATTTACTGTCACAGTCAAGGTGCAGGGAGTGCACTTGGTCTCCCCGCTCTGATAGCTTCTATACTAATGGGCTTGTGTGCATTCAGGGCTTGTGCCCATCATCAAGCACGTCTGTTCTAATCGCACATCTGGAGGTGGCAGGCAGGAGCTCTCTGGGTCAGATCTAGGCCAGACCTCCGTATGTTCCTGGTGCACACATGCGCCCCCTCCACGGCGGACATTCACGGAGTGAAGGCCTGACTATCACTGCCCACAGCATCCCGCTTCTAGACGTCCTTACAGTGTTTGCGTCTTTCCTCTCTCCCCCGCGTCCAGTCACCAAGGTGAACGATGTGGTCTCTTTGTGGGACAGATTTGGGGAATGATGGCTGCATACGTCTGCCAGGGTGTTGCAGAGTCTTTACACATGAGGATCCCTCCTTCCCTTTGGTCAATGGATTCTGTGTCTGACAATTGACTCAGGTCTGGGAACTGGGGAAGACGTCATGACTCTTGTGGAGCACTCTGCATACTCCTGCTCACTCATCTTTGCTATGTATCAGATAGTAAGGAATCTGCCTGCAATGCAGGAGACCTGGGTTTGATCCCTGACTGGGGAAGATCCTCTGTAGAAGGGAATCGCAACCCACTCCACTATTCTTGCCTGGAGAATTCCATGGACAGAGGAGCCTGGCGGGCTACAGTTCATGGGGTCACAAAGAGTCAGACATGACTGAGCGATGAGCATTTTCACTTACACTAATTAAGGCACAAAGGCACTGGCGACCCACTCCAGTACTCCTGCCTGGAAAATCCCATAGATGGAGGAGCCTGGTAGGCTGCAGTCCATGGGGTCGCTAAGAGTTGGACACGACTGAGCGACTTGACTTTCACTTTTCACTTTCCTGCATTGGAGAAGGAAATGGCAACCCACTCCAGTGTTCTTGCCTGGAGAATCCCAGGGACGGGGGAGCCTGGTGGGCTGCCATCTATGGGGTCACACAGAGTCGGACACGACTGACGTGACCTAGCAGCAATTAAGGCACAGATTTGTGGACAGCCCATCTCTCTTGACCCTAAGAACACCGTGTCCTGTTAGCAAGCTCTATACCCCTTTGCAGATCATAGCCTCTTTCTGCCACATCAGTTTTGCTGCTTTTACAATAATAGAGATCACATTCCTTTTGAAATTTAAGTGCCACCTGCTGAACTGAAGGGGATGTGATCCAAAACTTCCAGGTTTTTTTTCCCCATCTCCCACAGAAGGAACTCAGCTTCCCAAAGCCCCAAACCACCCTGCCTCAGGCACCGAGTGCTCCTTCTGGAGCCCCACCACCTCACACTGTGTTGCCTTGTTGTGTGGGAGTAGGGGACATCTCTGCACGGTCCTCGTGTGACTGCAGCTCCTAGACCATCGCTCTAGGCGTGGGGGTGTTCTGCTTCTTCTACTGAACCCTCTGCTAACACGGCCTTCCACAGAGCAGAGGCTCCATGAGACTCTGGGCGAGATAAGCCAGTGAGCAAGGTACTTATTAACTCTGACCAATTTTACCCTAATTTCTTTAATAACTAATGCAAATCCAAATAAACATAAATATTTTAATTTTGTAGAATAACAGATGACAAAAGATTTTAGAATTAACATTTATTTTTATTCTCTTTTCTTTTTATTGTTTTCCCCACACCTGATGGTTTTAGGGATCTTAGTTCCCTAACCAGGGATTGAACCTGGGCCCCAGCAGTGAAAGCGCTGAGTCCTAACCACTACACTGTCAGAGAATTCCCAATTTCCCCATTTCTTGACTCCATAAATTATATTGTTCTTTCCCATTTCCAAGAAAATTCCTATTCCAATGAAATGTTAGCTTCCTCAGGGTCACAAAATAAAATAGGAGAGTTCCCAGGCTCTTTTACGGAACAGCAAAACTCCTGTCCTTAAACTTGGTAAGTACCTATACGTGTGTGACCATTGTCATTCACAAAGTTAGATACTGAAGTTTATTAAGCCTTCAGCTGAAAAAAACATTTGAAAAATTCGTAAAGAAAGCAGAGATGAATCTCCAAGTCACTGTGGAAAGAAGGAACCCAAAGATGCTACACACCGTGTCCCCGCTACTGGCCCAGGCCCTCAAGACTGAGAAGGCTGACCGCTCCCTCTTCAGTCACGGAGGGAAGGATCAGCCCCCCTTCCTGCCCCCAGGACACGCTGTTGGACGTGGACCTGGAAGGAGTCTGGCTGCTGCTCTGGCTCAGGGCCCCTCTTCCTCCTCCCTCTCAGCCTCTGCAGGTGGGAGTGGGAAGGACCTGGAAGCCCCTGGATTGATTTTGAGCAGATGCTCTAGGACGTGCCGCTTGCTGCTCTCCACATAGGCCTGGGGACCCCACAGGAACTGGTAGCGAGCAGGGTCACCGCGGGGCACCTACTGATATTCCAGGAACCCCTCCTGAACCCACTTGGATCAGCACTCCCTGGGGTCCCTATAGATGTAGTGCTCCCTCCAGGTGTATACGCCCATGTCGTTCAGGGTTTCCCAGATCTCCTCCTCGTGGGCTCAGTTGCCCTCCAGGAGGGTCACGCCTAGAAGCACCACCAGGAGGCCGGCCTTGGGCATGCTGTGCCCATCGCTCACTAGCATGTAGGTGTGCTTCGTGTGGTCCACCTCCCTCACATCCACGCCGAAAACCAGCTGCAGGCACTCCGAGGCTTGGCGGAGGGCCTCAGGGAAGTGGTGCCCGTCCTCTCTGAGGACCATGTTCAGGATTTCTTCCTTCGTGGTTGGCTCCTTGCTGTGACACTTGAGGAGCAGGAAGTGCATGAGCTCCACCACCAGCAGTGCAGTGGGTCTGGGTGCGTGGACGTGGCACCTTCCCACTGGGTTCTCTCGGCCCCACCTAGTCTTGGCTGCTGGAGGCCTCATCTTTGGATTGGCTCCATGGAGCGGCAGCCATGGCACTGGGGAGAGAAAGGCACCT
Organism: Bos grunniens; assembly: GCF_055505025.1. NCBI lineage: Eukaryota > Metazoa > Chordata > Mammalia > Artiodactyla > Bovidae > Bos > Bos grunniens. The sequence continues at coordinate 111,943,266 of NC_141194.1, read as the reverse complement.
TGAGGGCTCGAGGTCAGGGGGGATGGGGGCTTCAGCATCAGCCAGCTCCAGCTCCTGCCGGGTGCCCAGGAACAGGACAGAGGAGGAGGAGGAAAGCGAGGAGGAGGGAGAAACGTATGCAGCCTCCTCCTCCTCCTCCTCCTTCACCTCCTCCCCCTAAATAAACAGTCCCTCCACTGGGCTCTCAGCCTCCCTTGGGTCCTGAAGGTTGGCCTCACTCTCCTCATGGAGCTCGCTCATCCCAGGCATCAAACCACAGACAGAAGTGAGGCAGGGGGACAGATGGGGACCACGGGCCTGCGGGAGAGAGGGGGTTTGAGCCGCCTTGGCTGTTTGAGTTTGAGTCCAGGGTTTGAATCCAGGGTTTCAGTCCACCCTGGGTGGACTGACACAGGCCACTGACAGGTCTCCTCTTGAGGGGTACTCTTGGGCCTCACAGGGACGCTCCTCCTGGGCAGGCTGTCTTCTGCTAACCCGATGGAGGAAGTGAGGTGGCACCCAGGGGTGCAGTCAGCACAGCCCGAGGTTCTGGGGCTGATACGATGGGGGGAATTGGGCCTTGTGAGGTCCCGTCTGTTCTGGGATGGGAAGCCTCTGATGCACACTCAGGGCACCCACCTCACCTAGACTCCTGGCACTGCCTGGACCGCCTCTGCTCTGCAACCTGTGGACACGAGCTTCAGACCTGTGCTTTCACCTCTGGGTTCCTGGAGCCCCTGTGAGAGGAAACAAGGGGGCACCTCGGCCGTAGACTGTGGCATGGCACTGGGGCCCTTGGTGCTGACGGAGGCCTGGGCTGTACTCGGTGAGGTTCCGCTTGTCCTGAGGTGAGTGGTTCCCCCTGTGCTTACAGAGGGCCCTCCACTTCCTCCTGGCAGTGGTCCTGAGGCAACATTCTCAAGACAAATTCCCTGTACTGAAAGGAAATTTCAGTATGAGATGAGAGAGGGGCCCTGAATACTGGTCACGCCTGCCCAGGGCTAAAGGGCTCACAAGGGACAACAAGGGGCGGCCAAACTCTATGGAGTCCCTCTGCTGGGATGACGGGCAGGTGGCTCAGTCTCCTCCTTGACACCCTGGAAGGACGGGGGCAGTGCCCTCTGTTGACTGTGACCCATCTCCATAAGCAAAGGCCTTAACATGCATGACACTGCAAGTGAGAGCACCAATGCACCCACCTATTCTGGGCGACCCCAGTGTCACCAAAGGGGCACGGCAGGCTGGGCTCCAAGTACTGTGTGTGAGGAGGGGGTCTCCCCAGTGCTCCCCCTGACCTCTGCGAGGGCCGGAGTCCAGACCCTCAGAGGAAGGCCCCCTGGCCTTGACCAACCATCTGGCTGAGAAGGTGGGCCTCAGGGTTCTGATGGTTTCTAGGGCATGAAGGAGGGATTTCTGTGGCCCCCTCTTTGTGGTGGGAGTTGGGGTTCCCAGGGTCCTCACCTTGACTCCTGGTGACTCTGGGACTCCTCCTGCTGCCGAGCAGACATGCTCCACAGATGGCTGCCCCAGCACAGTCTTCCCCCTCTGGGTCCGCCTCCACCACAGGCGCTCCCCCACCCGCACCACACAGGGTCCCCACTGTTCTTGGGGAAGCTGATCCTCAGTCCATCCTCAGGACCTTTGCTCTGATTGCCGTGCAGCTTGGCCTGACCCATGCTGACCGATTCCCCCCGAAGCCTGAGCCCTCCAGAGCCCGCCCACCCCGCCGCCCACCACCAAGCTCCACCTCAAGCACCTTGGCAGGAAGAGTGCATCACCCTGGCCTCCGTGCTGGGCTCCCGTGGGGGTACAGAGGACCGCCCTGCAGGTGGATTCCCTTCTTTCTGAGCAGGGGACCCGGCAGTCCTCCCCAAGGGCAGCCTCAGGCCTTTCCTGCCCAGGCTCACCCTGGGGCCCCTCAAACTCAGCCGCATCCCCCCGAACCCCGAGGTGCTACAGTTGGGAGGGGGATGTTTCCTAAGGACCTTCCTAGGTGACCTCCTCTGGGTCCTCCCTCACTGTCTGATGGAGCCTGGGCCCCTCCCTCTGCCCACCTGCAGCCTCCTGACCCCTCAACCCAGACCTGCAGCTGGTCCAAATGGAGAGGCTGCCCTCAGGGGGCAGCACCTGGAGCCACACGCCCAGGCTCCAGGGTGACAGCAGAGGCGGAGAGGGGGACACTGGGTTCTGGGGTCCAGGGCTGACTCCCCCTCAGGGTCTCCACCTAGTGTCCCTGCAGGTCCTGGGTGGCCCATCTTCATGCAGACAGCCCACTCCTCACACCAGGACCCCAGTCTCTAAGACCCAGATGCGGAAGTTGGGACACACCACATTTGCTCCTCTCACCTGGGGGTCTCCCATGCCTGGAGGCAGGGACGGGTTTTGCTGGGGTCGCCTCTGTTCTGGGGCCCGGGGCCCCCTAAATCCCCCCTCAGCATCCTCACTTTCACTTGGGTCCCATGTAACCCTCCCCTCTGCCCACCTGAGTGCCCACCCCTATCCCAGGCTCCCAGTCTCTCTGGGACCCAGATGAGGAAGTCAACACAGGCTGCTTATCTCGGGCTGGGCCTCCCACAGCTGAGCACAGGGCCAGTTTCTCTGGGACACTCTACCCTCACCCATATTCTGGAGTCCAGGGTCCCCTCAGTGCACCCTCAGGGTCCTCACTTTCTGTCCCAGTAGTCCCTAGGCTTCTCATCTGCCCACCTGAGCCCCCACTCCCACCCCCATTGCAACAAGTGCCAGTCTGGCTGAGACCTGATGCGAATGTCAGGACACCCTGCCACGTGCCCATCCGCCTGGGGCCTCCCAGGCCTGACGGCAGGGGTGGGCTTCCCTGGACACCCCACTTTCCCACTGCCCCACTTTTCAGGGCTCCAAGAGCCCTTCACTCCTGCCTCTGCTCCTCATCTTGGCTCCCTTCAGGACCTGGGCTCCTCCCTCTGCCCACTTGAATTTTCTGCCCTGAGACCAAGCCCTCCCCATCTGGTCTGAATTCTGAAGCGCCTGCTCAGGGTCTCCCAGGGAGGACACGGATCCTGTGGGGTCTTAGTCCTCTCTCAGGCTCTTCCCGTGACCCCCCCATAGGGCTGGCTTCCTCTCTGCCAGACTGGACCCTCCTCCCAGACCCAGGCCCGCACTTTCTCAGACCTCTGAGGCGGACAGAAGTTGGGTGACATCACATTGGGACCCGTGGCTCAGGGACTGCCAGGGCTGAGCTGGGTGTGGAGCTGGATTCTCTGGACCCCCTGGGCAGATGCCCCCCTCCCCAGAACTCACTCCTGAGGGTCGTCACTTGGGAGACCTTGAGGAAATGCTGGCTGCAACGGGCTCCCTCCCAGTCGGGTCTGCGACTCCGTCCAGCTGCACCCCGAGCTCAGAGTGACTCTGCGTCCCAGACTGGAAGCTGGGTGGGGGCTGCAGCACCCCTGACTGCAGAGGAGGGTCCCCGAGAAAGCACACCTTCCAGTGTTGCCTCCCTGCCCGCAGCCAGACTTCGTTTGTTCTAAGAGTCCTTCTCTGCATGGAAGAGGCTGAGCAGCGCGGTCTGGGGAGGTCTTTTGAATCAAGTTTTCTAACTTTTCGTAGTTCAGAGCCCTGATTTTCACTCTCTTAAGCCGCATTCAGAGTCAGAAATATATTTTCCATCTTGCCAAATTTCAGAAAAGAGCATCCACTCTTACGCTGCCTGATTCACTCTGATGCTCAATGCTATTCTCTTATTTCTAGTCCAATCTTCATCTGCTATTTAAAGCGTACGTCTCGGAAAGGCCAGTCCTCACCCTAAGGTGAGGTGATTTCAAGTGGTTATTAGCACAGACACTGCAGCCCTACAGGCTCAATCGCCCCATTCTTGGTGCTGTCCTGATCTTACCCTGTGGCTTCTGGCATCTGTGGCCTGAGACATTGTCTCCCAATTTACACAATGAAATATGGGCAGAAGCTTAAACTTTCCTGTTACCCATCCTGTCACCTGCTTCTATGCAGGCTACAGCTATATAGATATAAATACATTTAATTTCATTCACTCTCCCATCTTAGTTTCTCGAGAGTTCTTTTGGGAACGGAGGACAGAAGCTCAAGATTCACTGTCCTTTTGGTAGATAAGTTTATAGCACTAATCTTGTAAATCTATGAAAAAAAAAAAAAGGAACATTGGTATCGTCACAGAATTCTGTTTCCCATCATTGGATCTGCTCTACTGCTCTACTTATTGGGGAACTCTTGAACTTGCGTCTACCAGTAAGCTTGTGTAATGCCTCCATAGGGATCTTGTCTACATATTTGTTAGGATTCTTTTTAGATAACTTTGGCAATTTATTGCAGTTTTAAAATGAGGCATTTTCTATTACACATTCTACACTGCTCTTGCTCTTGCTGGGCAAAGCACTTGATTTGGCTGTGGTAATAGTCCATCCCTTATTTTTCTGAAGTCTCTTATTCATTTGACTATTCCAAGGGCTCATTCCTTTGAATTTGCTAGATAGATGTTCACATTGTAATATTAAATATTATTTTTTCAGTATAAATTTATATTGCAAAATATAAAGATATTATATTTATATAGCTCTGGTTTTCTGTTTCAGGGCAGCTTCAAAAATTAGATGGGATAGATAACACACTTCTAGGACTTGTCCCTAGCAAGAACACCTCTAACATTTCACATCGCTATATGTTTACATATGTGTATATATGTATACATATACATGATTCATGCATGCTGTATGTTTATATGTGTGTGTGCACACACATATATGTGTATATATGGTTATGTATTTATAGTTATTTTCAGTTGCTGATTTAGTAAATCAAATGCATTTTAACAACACTGCATTGTACTCTCTGCCCCATGTTTAACGGGTTGGGCATCATAGGTCCTTTTGCTTTATCTATCCCTCACCTACTTTTTGTGGATATAGATGATTTTCATTTTATCATTTGTCCTTCCTCCACGCTTATATGTGGTTGATTATTGCTGTCACTGTTTACTTGCTTTTTCCAATGAGATTTCCCTTTGTAATTTTCATAGTTGTAGCTGTGGCCTGTTCTTTTCAACTTTGAGAAGTCCTGTTAAAATTTCTTGTAAAATTGGTTTCATGGTGCTGAACTCTTTTAGTTTGCTTTGCTGCAGAACTTTTGAACTCTCCTTCAACTCTGAACAATAGGCTTTCTGGATAGAACACTATGGAATGCAGTTGTTTTTTTTTTTCCTTTCAGCATTTTAAAAGCAAGGTGCCCCTCCTTGTGGCCTGCAGCATGCCTGCTGAGACGTCAGTTGATAGCCTAATTGAATTTCTCTTGCAGGTAACTTACTGCATTTCTCTTGCTGCTGCAGTATCCCCACTTTATCTTTTATTTTGGACATTTTAATTACAATGTGTCGTTGAGGTGGCCCTCTGGGGGTTGATCCTGCTTGGGGTTCTAGGTGCTTCCTGAAACTGGAGGTCTGTTTCCTTTCCCAGGATAGGTAACTTTTCAGGTATTGCATCTTCCATTATATTATCTAACCATTTCTCTCTCTCTCTCTCTCTCTCTCTCTCTCTCTCTCTCTCTTCTCTTTCTGGGACCCGTATAATGCAAAGGTGAGAGTGTGTGATGTTGTTGTCTCAGAGGTCTCTTAAATGGTCCTTGTTTTTAAAGCTTCTTTTATCTGTTCAGCTTGGGTGATTTCCACTACTCACTCTTCAAGTTTTCTGACCTGTTCCTCAGGATCATCTAATACACTCTCGATCCTTATTAGTGTAACTTTAATTTCAGCTGTGCCATTCTTCAGCTCTGTTTGGTTCTTTGTTTTGTTTTCTCAGGTTCATTAAACTTCTCACTTCACTTCAGTCAGTCACTCAGTCGTGTCCGACTCTTTGCGACCCCATGGATGGCAACACCCCAAGCTTCCCTGTCCATCAGCAACTCCTGGGGCTTACTCAAACTCATGTCCATCGAGTCAGTGATGCCATGCAACCATCTCATCCTCTGCAGTCCCCTTCTTCTCCCTCCTTCAATCTTTCTCAGCATCAGGGTCTTTTCCAGTGAGTCAGTCCTTCGCATCAGGTGGCCAAAGTACTGGAGTTTCAGCTTCAGCATCAGTCCTTCCAAGGAATATTCAGGACTGAATTCCTTTAGGATGGATGAGTTTGATCTCCTTGCAGACCAAGGGACTCTCAAGAGACTTCTCCAACACCACAGTTCAAAAGCATCAATTCTTTGGCACTCAGCTTTCTTTATAGTCCAACTCTCACAGCCATACATACTACTGGAAAAACCTTAGCTTTGACTAGATGTTTGTTGGCAAAGTAACGTCTCTGCTTTTTAATATGCTTTCTGGTTTGATCATAGTTTTCCTTCCCAGGAGCAAACGTCTTTTAATTTCATAGCTGCAGTCACCCTCTGCAGTGATTTTGGAGGCCAGAAAAATACGTCTGTCACTGTTTCCACTGTTTCCCCATCTATTTGCCATGAAGTGATGGGACTGGATGCCACGATCTTAATTTCTTGAATGTTGAGTTTTAAGCCAACATTTTCACTCTCCTCTTTCACTTATATTGAGGCTCTTTAGTTCTTCTTCACTTTCTGCCATAAGGGTGGTGTCATCTGCAAATCTGAGGTTATTGTTATTTCTCATGGCAATCTTGATTCCAGCTTGTGCTTCAGCCAGTCCAGCATTTCTCATGATTACTCTGCATATAAGTTAAATCAGCAGGGTGACAATATACTCCTTTCCTGATTTGGAACCAGTCTGTTGTTCCATGTCCAGTTCTAACTGTTGCTTCTTGACCTGCATACAGATTTTTCAGGAGGCAGGTCAGGTGGTCTGGCATTCCTATCTCTTGAAGAATTTTCCACAGTTTGTTGTGATCCACACAGTCAAAGGCTTTAGTGTAGTCAACATAGCAGAAGTAGATGCTTTTCTGGAATTCTCCTGCATTTTCGATGATCCAACAGATGTTGGCAATTTGATCTCTGGTTCTCTGCCTTTTCTAAATGCAGCTTGAACATCTGGAGTTTCACGGTTCATGAAATGTTGGAGTCCGGCTTGGAGAATTTAGAGCATTACTTTGCTAGCGTGTGAGATGAGTGCAATTGTGCAGTAGTTTGAACATTCTTTTTCATTGCCTTTCCTTGGGATGGGAATGAAAAGTGACCTTTTCCATTCCTGTGGCCACTGCTGAGTTTTCCACATTTGCTGGCATGCTGAATGCAACACTTTCACAGCATCATTTTTAGGATTTGAAATAGCTCAACTGGAATTCCAACACCTTCACTAGCTTTGTTCATAGTGGTGCTTCCTAAGGCCCACTTGACTTCACATTCCAGGATGGCTGGCTCTAGGTCAGTGATCACACCATCGTGCTTATCTGGGTCATGAGATCTTTTTTGTATAGTTCTTCTGTGTATTCTTGCCACCTCTTCTTAATCTCTTCTGCTTCCACTAGGTCCATTCTGTTGCTGTCCTTTATTGTGCCCATCTTTGCATGAAATGTTCCCTTGGTATCTCTAAATTTCTTGAAGAGATCTCTAGTCTTTCCCATTCTATTGTTTTCCTCTATTTCTTGGCATTGATCACTGAGGAGGCTTTCTTATCTCTCCTTGCTATTCTTTGGAACTCTGCATTCAGATGGGTATATCCTTTCTTTTCTCCTTTGCCTTTTGCTTCTTTTCTCAGCTATTTGTAAGGCCTCCTCAGACAACCATTTTGCCCATTAGCATTTCTTTTTTCTTGGGCATGGTCTTGATCACTGCCTCCTTTACAATGTCACAAACCTCTGTCCATAGTTCTTCAGGCACTCTGTCTATCAGATCTAATCCCTTGAATCTATTTGTCACTTCCACTGTATAATTGTAAGGGATTAGATTTAGGTCATACCTCAGTGGTCTGGTGGTTTTCCCTACTTTCACTATGTAACTTCTCACTATGTACATCTGTTCTTCTCTCAAATTCTTTCAGCATCTTTATGATCATTACCGTGAACTCTGTGTTTGGTCAATTGCTTTCTCCATCTCACTTACTTTTTCTCCTGGGGTTTTTATCTCATTCCTTCAATTGGAACATATTCTTCTGTTCCCTCATTTTTCCTCATTGGTTATTTTTATTTCTATATCTTTGGCAGGTTGGTTTTATTTCTTGATCTTGGAGTAGTGGTCTTTAGAAGGAGACAGCCTATGTATTCCAGCAGTCCCCTGCCCTCTTGTCACCAGAGATATATGCTCTAGTGTTGCCCCTGTGAGGACTGCATGGTCCCGTCTCTTGAGGCAGGCTGATTGGTTTGGGCAGCCTGGTAGGCATTGCTGACCCCTGGTCTGCTTGGTTGCCAGGCCTTGCCTGTGCAGAGGCTGATGATCACTGGTGGGTGCGGTTGGGTCATGAGGTGTCTGGCTGCTGAGACCTGGGTGGTCCCAGGTCTAGTGCCAGCCCACTGGTGGGTGGAGCAGTGTTCTGGGGTGGATGGTTACACAGCCAAGGGTTCCCAGATCTAGTGCTAGCCTGCTGTTGTGTGGGGCTCATTCCTGACACAGCTGGTTTCAGGGTGCAGGGTGTCCTGAATCAAGTATCCTCCTTCTCATCTAGAAATCCAGCTCCTATGGGGTCCCGGGTCTGCTGCTTGCCTGCTAGCGGGTGGGCTTGGACCTGACATGGCAGGCTGTAGGGCTACAGTGGACCTGGGGCTGCTGCTTTTTCACTGTTGGGTGCAGCACAACCCTGGGGACCCCGGCTACAGAGCATGTGTTCCTGGAATGGGTGCCAGCCATCTGGTAGGCGGAGCTGGTCCCAGGGTTTCTGACTGCCTGCCTTGGTTTGCTGAAGTTGGTGCCAGCCTACTGGTGGATGGGGCAGGGCTTGGGCCTCTGGCTGCAGAGCTGAGGATCCCTGGGCTTATATGGGCACACTGGTGGGTGGAGCACCATCCTGGGCACCCTGGTGGCAGGGCCAGGTCCTGTGTGGGCAGGGGACTCCAAGGATCCTAATGCAACTGGCGTGCTGATGGGTGGAGCTGTGGCCATGCTCACCTATCTGTTTGGTCTGAGTCTTCCCAGTACTGATGCCAACAAGCTGCCTGGTGGGGCTGAGACGTCTTCCTAATAAGTGACAGGGAGGACTTCAAAATGGCACTTGCCAGCACCCGTGTCCTTTGGTAGAACGAGCACCCTCAAGTGGCTGCCACCAGTAGCTCTGCCCCAGGGTGAGCTCCATTTACCTACTGCCTCTCCAGGAGCTCTCAGAGATGAGCAGGTAGGTCTCACGCAGGCTCTTTTAAATTTCTGCATTCACACAGAGTCTTGGAGTGGCTGAGATTTTCTGTATGTACTTGAAAAGCAGAGTCTCTAGCTGCTAAAGCTGCCTGGCTCTCCTTAGAGTAAGACCCACTTTCCTTCAAACCAATGTTTTGTGGGCCTATTGTTCTGGTGCCTGACCTACAGGCTAGGTGCCCAGCGTGGGGCTTGGACCCCTCACTTCCTGGGAAGAACATCTGCAGTGGTGATTATCCTACTCTGCGTGCATTGCCCACACAGGGTACGGCTCTTGACTATACCATGAGTCTTCCCAGCTTACCCATCCTGATGTGGTTGCCTTTCTATAGTATATATAAAAATGTGTTTATGTATATAAATACGTAATTCTAGACACATTAAATTATAAATATATACATATATATATATTTCTGTATATATAATTATATTATTTTCATCACAGAGTACTGCTGAATCCTCAGTGCCATACTGTTCCTCAAGAAAACCATTGAGCTATCAATGGTGAGTTGATCACAATATCTCACTTCCATCCTTGAAGGAGGAGAGGACTATCTTTGCTGAAATTGATAGGTACACATTCTCGATGTGGGTTTCACTTTCCTGCTTGCAGCACATTGTCTGGTGCCAGTATTTGAGGGCTCACAGAATGCAGGACTGAGTGACACAGAATATTTCACAAAACTATGCAGGACCAAGAGATCCTCTAATAGCATACCAGGGGCTCAGAGGGCAAGTGGCTGTGAGATTCAAAGTCGCTGTCTCAGCCCCCACATTCCAGAAGCTGCTGGTGTTCTGGAGCAATGGAATGACCTCTACAAAGCACATGTGATGTGCACACTGGGATATGGGAGCCCATGGTGCTGGGTTGTCACTCTCCAGGGATCAGACACACTCCACATCTGTCATCCTTAGTTCCCCCACGAAGTAAGATACATGGTCCTTGAACCAGCATGTAGAGTGACCCCACTGATCACCACTCCCACGGACCCATGACCCCACCTACCATCCATCACTCCCAGGGACCCACAGAGAACTTGTACTTCCAGTCTCCCAAGAGTAGGTTCCATATTTCCACAGCAGGACTCTCCTCATTAGCCACATCTAGCTATTTACATTTGACTTCACATTATATTAATGTAGAAGGCCGGGCCCTGGGACACACTAAGCACATTTGAGTACACAATACCCAGCCTCATGTGGCTACCGGTTACCCTATTGACAGTGGTGACACACGACAGGCTGTTCCCAAAGCTAGAAGTTTCCCCCAGGAGGCACGATAGCAGTCCTACTGACCCATGAGCCATGGTACCCATCTGGGCACTTTGGGCTCCTCCTGCTAGGGGACCAGCACACACAGAGAATTGTCCCCATCCTGGCAGGCAGTGCTGACCTTGATCCTAAGGAGTGTGCGGGTTACTCTGGCACAGGGGGAACAGCGAGGAAACATCTCTAACAGCCAGGTGATGTGTCTTGTGTTCCTGCAGTGAAGACAAGAATCTTCTCTTGTGTTTCAGTGGTGAATTGACAAGTCCAAGAGCAAGGGTCTGAGAAGGGCATCGGGCCCAGGGCTTCAGAACCCTGAGGGACAAAATCTGTATTACCTCACCAGGGAAGCCACTGGAAATGGCCGAGGTCCTGGCTGAGAGCACAGGGGATTTAGAACGGATCTCGGGCAAGAGAGAGTGACCATCAATTGTGGTGCAGCAGCTGCTGCATCTGTGAGGGCCCAGCATTTGTCCAGTCTCTCTCTCTGAGCTTCTTTAGGAGGAGAGGAAACCAACCAGAATCCTCAAGGAGCTGTCCTCAGATGAGGTGATCTCTCCAGATGAAGGGAGTGTATGTCAGTGTTGGGAGGGGTGGATTATAGTGGATGCTGTGGTGCCACCCAGATCTCCTCCTTGTGACTAGCCCACTCATTTGCCCAGGGCCACCGGAGTTGGTGGATGAGGACTCAAAGCAAAATTCTTTTCCAGAATTGCCCTCCACTGAAGGGGCTGCCTCCCTGGGGGCAGCTCGTTGTGAGAGACTACTCACAGGATCAGTGTGGGGAGGATACAGTGGCATGACCCCCTCGCCTGGATTAAGCTGATCTCTGCAGGGTCTTCCCTTTTAATGTCTGCTTTCTGAAAATTACTATGACCACCGTGCTCTGAAATGGAACCAAAAGTGAACAACAGAATGAAATGCAAGTTAGACACAGAGACTTAGCCTTTGGAGGTTGAAGTCACGGGCAGGGGCAATCTCTGTGCCCTGTCAGAAATTCCAGGAGTATGACTCCCATGTATTTGTGTTGGACTCAATCACAAAGCTATATCTCAAGGCTTCTGTGCCCTGATGGTTATTTTGGCAAGTCAGATCATGTTGTTGTCCCAGTGAATAAATGGAACAGAATTAGTAACCATTTACCACTGCGATTGGAGAAGGCAATGGCACCCCACTCCAGTGTTCTTGCCTGGAGAATCCCAGGGACAGGGGAGCCTGGTGGGCTGCCATCCACGGAGTTGCACAGAGTTGGACACGACTGAAGTGACTTAGCAGCAGCAGCAGCAGCAACCACTACTATTATGGTTAAAGTATTTATACATCACACAGTAAGGCAGAGGAGTATGGATGGATGGACTCCAAGTTAGATGTTTTCAACGGTCCTCCTGTTTGCATTTCATGGGGCACAAGGAAGGGGCTCCAGGCTGGGTACCTACAAATGTTAGTATCCCCTGTGACAAGGGATAGGTCAGCTACAGTTGAGGCACTTACAATCAGCCTCCTGTTTGCTTTCTGAAATGAATAAAACAATACAGACAGCGTAAATAGCCAGTGTTTGTCTCTTATAAATACCTAAATGCAACAGTCATGGCAAGGACAAAGAGGGGCAAAACCTTGTTTGAGTAAAGGACAAAGGGATCTCCACTCCCCCATCTTTTGGGACAAGGGAAACACCAGACATGTGAAGCAAGGCTCCTTGTGGCTCAAAAGTCAAGGGATAATGCAAGACCATAATGAATCTTGCTCCTCATGGAAACCTTCACTTCGAGGTCCATCTTGGCTGAGGGGTGTGTACAAACGCAGGGGAGTGTCCCAGGGAGGTCAGGTGTAGAGAAAGAAACCAGATGATAGGCCTGAAAGAAGACAAAAATCCAGGACTGCCTCATATAAATGGTTTTACCGCCTCTTGACTGTGCTCCTGCTCACCAGGTGTGACATCCACACTCTTTCTCTCCAGGATTGCATCTCTGCCTGCTTCTGTCTCAACTAAGCCATTTCTTTATGTGCTCTCCCACTTGTTGTGCTATGTTTCTAATAATAAACTTTGTGCCTGCATTTACAGTTTCTGCCTCTGTGATAAATGCATTTTTCACTGGAGGCAATGATCCATGAAACAGTAGCATTCAGCCTCTAGCCCTTGCTAGTCTCCAGGCTAGGATTCCGGGCTCTCATCCAGGCTACCCAGGTTCAATTCCTGGGCAGGGAATTAAGATGTCATTTCACTCAACCACTCACTGCTGCCTCACGAGATCAGTGCCACTGGGAGGAGCCCAGGTCCTCACCTTGGCCCTGCATGGACAGCGCCTGGACAGAGCTTCCATCAATCAGTCAGGAAGGAGCCTTTCCAGCTTCTTGGGACCTCAGCCCCATGGATGTGGCAGCACCTTCCTCCAGAATGTCTTTCCACTGCACCCCAGATATCAGCACAAATGGGATGTTTTTTTCCCCAAACAAGATGCTATTGTTACTTATATGAAAAGTGTTTTTCTGTCTTTGTATTTAAATTGGTGAGTTGATCAGGTATTTATTCCCAAACTGTTGGAGGTTTACCTAGGATCCCATGTTCCCTGCAGGCAGCTTCCAGGAAGCAGAGGGAGGAGAGATGTGGGCAAGGACCTGGAGTCTCTCGCCTGCCCTGCATTGTGCTCGGTGCTCAACAGACAGCAGCCAGTAGGTGTAGCCTGCGATGAAGTTGAGGAGTTTTTGAGAAAGCCAAACGTGACTTGAATCTCTCCAACTGTTTCTAGTCACTACTCTGTGTTGCCACTTTCAAATGCAAGATCTGATTTAGTTTCCAAGGCTCTTGTGAACGTCAGGGAGGGGTCCCCCCAGCTCCCTCCAGTGCTCTTTCTGCCCTTCCCTCTGCAGTGATGCTGCCCACAGTCTCAGTGAGCTGAGGATGTGCCCCTGCCTCCTGATGCCAGACACAGTCTCCCCTGGGAGGCCGGCTGCCTCCACACGATGGGACTTGCCTGAGCACCTGCAAGGTGCCCGTAGGCTCCCCGACAGCCATGAGCTTCATGAGGGCAGGTATCAGGCAAGTGACAGTGAGAGAACAAGGGCAGTGGGAGTTTTATTCATAAAATCTAGCTAGGATATGCACAATGCCGCACTTTCCACCTCCAAGGAGAATGCTGAGGTGTGTGAATTCAAGTTCAGTGCAGATTTTGCCACTGTGGTTTCCATAACCCCTCCTCATCTATGGCTTTAGGGCCTGACCACCTGGATAAGCTCATCCATTAGGTTAAGTGCACAGCCACCAGTTTCAAAGAAGACACTCCATTAAAAGCCTACCAAAAGTTTGGGGGTGCTTAGCAAGACATCTTCAACTATATTCTCCAAGACTGAGTAGATTGTGCAGCAAACCAAAGTCCACTCACCACTCCCCATTTTGCAAATTTTTGGTGTACCTAGATCAAGCAGCATAAACAGGTGTCTAACTGTTTCTGACCACAGTGTAACATCCCTTCCTGCCCCAGGAATTTTATCTAGGCCAGAAGACGATCTTCTAATGTGTATGTCCCATTTCAGATTTTCTTCTCACCCATAAAACACTGTGTATAACTCTGGCTGCTGCCACCACCCAGGTTCATTACCATCAGCTCTCACAGGATGAACCCAGCTTCCCAAATCCCCACACCGCCCTTAAGCATCAACACTCAAGTGCTCCTCCTGGACCTCACTGCCATGCACCGAGTTGCTGTCTTCTGAGGAATTAGGGGACGTTTCTCCACCTTCCTCATGTGACTGCAGCTCTTAGATTATCACTCTAGGTGTTGGGGTGTCCTGCTTCTAGTGTGCCCACTGCTAACACAGGGCCTTCCAGAGAGGACAAGTTCCATGAAGGTTTGTGGAATAAGTGAGCCAGAGCGGGGCACTTATTAAGTCAGATCAGGCTTTTTGTGCTTTCTTAAAAAATAACTTGAAAAAATCCAGTTGAACAGAGATAGTTTAGCTGTATAAAATGACAGACAGGAAGTACAGAGGAACTCACCTCAAATACATTTTATTTCCTAATTCTTACTAAGTAGTATCATATTTCCAAAATAGTTATATTCCAAGTCCATGTAATCTTGTTCTGGATCACAAAATAAAATAAAGAGTTCACAATCACTTTTACAAAACAGCAAAACTCGTGTTCTTGAACTGGTGAGCACAAACACACTGTGATCAACGCTACTAACATAATTGGACACTGAAGCTCGTTAGGCCTTCTTTTAAAAGGAATAACATTTGAAAAATTTCTAAAGGAAACAGAAGTGGATCTCCATGTTACTGTAGAGAACAGGAAGCCAAAGATGCTACACACCAGTTCCCCCAACTCTCCCAGCCATCACGACTGAGAAGGCTGAATGCTCCCTCTTCAAACACAGAGGGAAGCATCAGCCTCCCTTCCTACCCCCAGGACAAGCTGCTGGATGTGGGCCTGAAAGGAGCCTGGCTGCTGTTCTGGCTCAGGGCCCCTCTTCCTCCTCCCTCACACCTATGCCCACCGGGGTGGGAAGAACCTGGGACCCCTTCCATTGACCCTGTGCAGATAGTCCTTGACTTTCTGCTTGCTGGTCTCTGCATAGGCCCGGGGACCCCACAGGAACTCGTAATGAGCAGGGTGGCTGTAAGGCACCTGCCGGTACTGCAGGTACCCCGCCCGCACCCACACTTGGGTCAGCAGCTCCTTGGGCTCCCCATAGATGCAGTGCTTTATCCCAGCAAATACCCCCATCCTGCTGAGTGCTCCCCAGATGTTCTCCTCACTGACCCGGTCCCCTGCTAGGAGAATCAGGCTCAGGACCGTCACCAGGAGGCCAGCCTTTGGTATGCTCTGCTCATTCATCTGCATCTCATTGAGGGTGAGGCCCAGGACGGGGACCATGACATAGATGTGCTCTCTGTGGTCCACCTCTTTCATATCCAGGCCAAAGGCCAGCCGCAGGCACTGTGTGGCTTTACGGAAGACCACTGGGAAGTGGGCCTGGTTATCCCTGAGGACTGTATTCAGCATTTCAGCCTGGAAAATCGGCTCCTTGGTGCCATACTTGAGGAGCAGGAACTCCAGTAGCTGAGTCGTCATCCCATTCAGAGCCTGCTTGAGCAAGATCTCCGCATCTCCAGCGGCAGAGGAAGATGAGACTGGAGGGAAGGAGGCCAGAGGGGTTGAGGCATCCTCCGCCTCAGCCCCCAGGAGCTGTGCCTCCACTGGGCCCTCGGCCTGGATTTGGCCCTGAAGGTCTTCCTCAGAAGTGCAGAGCTCATTCGTCGGGACCACAGGCATGATGACTGGGGTCTTGTGCCCAGTGTGGCTGTGGCAGGGGGCAAATGGAGACCACTGACCTGGGAAAGAGAGAGAGTGTAAATGGTCTCAGTTTTGAGATGCTCCATGGGTGGCTTTGACTGAGTCCACTTACTGGTCTTCCTTGAGGGCTGCTCTTGGGCGTTACAGGGGCGCTCCTCCTTGGTGGTCAGTCCCCTGTCAAATGAGAAAGAGAAATTCCGGCTCAGGCTGCAGCCAGTACAGCCTGAGGTTCTGGGCCTGACAAGGTGGGGGGATTAGGGCCTTTTGAGGTCCTCTCTGTTCTGGGATGGGGAGCCCCTGTGCACACTCAGGACACCCACCTCACCTTGGCACTCCTGTGACCTCAGAACACAGACCTCAGACCTCCACTTTTGCCTCCTGGTTCCTGGAGCCCCCGTGAGACAAATGGAGGGGGCACCCCGGGGGTAGACTGTGGCACAGACCTCGGCCTTCAGTGCTGGTATGAGGGGTTGACTCTGTGAGGTCCCCCCAGATCTGGGGTAGGTAGTCCCATCGGGACTTTACTTTGGGGTCATCTGAGTAGGACCTACCATCGGCAGCACCAGCTGCAAGAGACCAAAGCCAGAAGAGGGGCAAGGCCGGGTACAGGGGGTGAAGGGATAGAACCACCAAATCAGGCTAGGCCAATCAGCCTGCTATGGACCCCATCTTATGGAAGGGACAGTCATTAGGGGCCCATCTGACCCCTGCGGTCTCTCTCAGTGGTAGCTGAACCAGGACTCACCAGGGCCTGGCCTTTCAGCAGAAGCCAACCACAGGCCTGCCGGTTGGTATGGAGGGGAGTGGAGCCAGGGGCAGGTGTGTCAACCCATCCAAGGCCTGGCCCCCTGAAGCAAGCACCTGGCAGCAGATGGGAGCCTTTACAGGCAACCTGAAACATACTTTTCTGTACTTTCAGATAAGAGACAAGCTATGGATCCCATCTCCATCCCCTTTCCCCTCCCCTACACTGGGCCAGAGCTGCCTCTCCACATGACCTCTGTGACATCATGAAACAAGTAAGGAAGGGACTACTTAATTGGCTGCCTGGCCCACGACCCAGATTCTAGAATCTCCAGACAATATTGGAAACTGAGACCCTGGTCTGAGGCCCTTCTGCCCTGAGCATTCACTGCTTGGGTAGAGAATGCTCCTGAGGTAGACTGGCTTCCCACGAGGCGCTTGCAGCCCCACTGGCCCCATCAACTGATGGGGAGCCCACAGCAGGGGACCGCCATGATTCCTCCCTGGATCCAAACGTGGATTCTCAGGGGTGGCTTTGGAGAAGAAGGGTGACCAACCCGAGAGCCCAAGACAACCTGCCACCACAGGGCCCAAACCCAGAAACGGCCAACGAGGATGAGAACAATGCCGTCCTCAGGCTGTCCTTCCCTAGAAGCTCTGGGTGATGGTGGAGGATGCGGCCGTCACCTCTGCACTGGAATGACGAGGGAGACATGGTGGTCATCAAAGCAGATCTCTTCCAGACAGAGGTCCTGCAGTGCAGGGGCGCAGACAGGATCTTCAAGACAGACAGCATCAAGACTTTCATCTGCGAACTGAACCTGGATGGGTTCAGGAAAATCTGACCTTCGGGTCACTCTGTGGGGAAGAAGAGGATGATGGTAATGTAGAAAGCCCTTCTGGGGAGACTAGACTAGACAAGCTGAGTGCTGGACTGGTTTCATTTCCCAGGAGAACTTTTTTCTCGTGAGAGGGTGGTTAAGGAAAGAGGAGAAAGCAGGACCTGTCATGTTCCACCAACCCCCTTACAAAGGGTCCATAGGGGTGACTCCAGACCCTGAGGGGCCACTTGAAATCAGGGAGAGCCAGTAACACTTCAAGGAAGGCTGACCCTGAGGGACCTCTAGGGAGCACACTCACTAAGGCCTCATAAGCTGCCAGGAATGAAGAGACTGTATCTCCATATTTAGGCAAGGTCAAGACGTGGTGGGGAGGAGGGCAGTGAGGAATTGCTATTCTCCCACACAGTGGCTAAAGTGATTCATTTCCTTTCAGATCTATCGGAACTCCAAGTTTCAGAGAGACACCTCTCCTCCTGCAGGACATCTGGAGGAAAGGTGACCCCAGAATAAGTGCTTAGCCCTCCACCAGTGCAACAGCGACCCCAAAGAGAAAGAAGCAAGCTGTGGTGACCAGACTCCTAAATTCCATCACAATGAGTCCACCCAAGAGGCTGACAAGAAGGCCCAGAAAGGAATCCAAACAGCTCACAGAATGCTTGGCTGGTGCTCATTTGTGTTCTGTGGCCTTTGGTCTATGAGCAGTGTAGCTGAGGGGGCCAGGGCAAACCATCTCCCTAGTGAGCAGGGTGGGCCCAGTGGAGAGGGCATGTCCAGCAATGCCACGTCTGTACCCCAGCTACTGCAGGAAGGGATGGCGCAGGGGAACTGCCCTAGAGCCCCACAGAGTACCCAGGTTATGGTTTGGTGATGACTATGTACATCTATTATTCCATTGTGATGGTTGTCATTTCAGTTGTGGCCCCAAATGAGGCCCCTGAGGTGGATGAGCAGGAGGATTCCTCAGTTTACAAGTGTGCCCTCTGTAAGCAGTTTAAGGACAATCCCAATCCTTGAGCCGCCAGGTCCCTAGTGACACTCAAAAGCACTCTCTTGTAATAAAAATATGTATTTCTAGCTCTAATAAAGTACAGCAAAACTCCATGGGAATAAATAAAGTATTGAATGAGAACTGCAAGTCTGTGTTCTTTCTGTCTGTCCATGCTACTCACACATGGCACTGGGTGAGCCCGATGAGGCTGGAAGCCCACGCCCCAGGCAGGCCTCAGTCCAGTCCCCATGGTACCTTTTCATCTGAAGCAGTAGCATTTCACACATTCGGCCAAGAGTGTGGCTCCGGAGCCATGCGCTGAGGCCAGCCCAAGATGGGCTGGTCCCTGCTCCTTGCCTGCCACACAGCAGAAGACCCGGTCTGGCTCCTGACCATGGGAGTGTCACCTTCCATGAGTCATGCACCCTGAAGCAGAATGGGCTCCTCCTGGGTCCGCTGATGATGCCACAAGTTTCTGATCAGCAGCTGAGCCTCTCCAGACCCTGATCCAGGGGCAACCGCAAGAGGCCCGCTGGAAAGCAGGGTCACCCCACTCACCAAGGGCCTTGCAAAAACATGACTTCAAATCCAAACACAAGTACAAGTTTCCACAAGGTGAACACCAGCCCTTGTTGCTCTGCCCCCACAGCTGTATTTAGGAGCCTAACTTTGGATATGGAGCAGCCAGGCACTGTGTCCAACACACATGCTTTGTGAGCCAAGGGACACTTTTCAGCAGGGCAAGGGTCACCTGCAAGGACAGACCACGGCTGGTTTCTGGGCCTGCGGGCCTCTCCATGTGCTGGAGGCCTAGCCAGCTGCTGACACGCAGCCTCACCCCCGGCATTCCCCATCGGTCCCCTGGACACTGTTCCAATATCGGGGAATTTGGACCAGAACAGAGAGGGAAAAGCACTAACCGGTTTCTTAACAACACATTTCTCTCAAGCACAAAGACCCAGCAGGGCCAAAACGAGTGGTGACATCTTTTTGTAAAGGTACAGTCCTGGAGACTCTTGCTGAGCCCAGAGTCCTGGCCCCCAGCCCTGCACCAAGTGGGCAGCTCACTGCAGGGTGGGGCGGATTCAGACCGAACCAGACCAGCATGTCCAGGGCATGGTGGCGACCAGATGGTGTCACCATGAGCTGGTCTCTCGGTCACCTTCCTCTCGAGAGCCCAGTCTGGAGAGGCCTCCTGACCAAAGTGGGTCAGGTGCTTGGGATGTCCACCTGGAAGATGTCCTTCCTGGCCCTCCCCAGGACCGGCTGTAGCAGCCAGCGAGGGTCGGCAAGCGCAGTCAGGCACTTCCATTGCAGGTCGGGCAGCATGGCTTGATTCTCCAGCTCCTCCACCTCATCACAACCTAGGTTTTCTGGGCACAGCAAAGTGACCCCCATCCACGAGACCTGTGTGCAAAGACAGGACACAGAAGGAGAACAAGGCGATTCAAAGTCATGCCTGCTAGAGACTAAGACTGCATCACAGAAGAGACCCAGAGTGAACTGGGTCCTCTGGCTGAGCATTTCAGGCGGATTCACCTCAGCAAAGGGAACTCGGGGTAAGGCCAAGCAAGGGAGGGAGTGAAATGAAAGGGAGAGGCCTGGTGCTCCATGAACCCACCAGGCCATGGGCACCTCTCAGTCTGCCCACTGCAGGCTTCAGGGACAGAACAGGGGGGCACCAGCGGGGAGCCTACAGACATCAGGTCCCCAAGCGATTCACCAGCAGACAGAAGTTGCTGTGGGGCCTCACTCCTGTGGAGTCAGGGGACTTGCTCAGGCCCGGCTGCAGGCATTAGGGCTGGGGAACCCAGACTGGGTGCTGTTCTACCTCTTATGGTCTCTGCTGGGCACACCCTCCCCCCCCCCCACACACACAGAGGCAAGTGCCACAGGCAGACCCGGATATGCCTCTGCCTTTCAGAGCACAAATGGGGACTGAGGCCCAGAGTGGGGGTCAGACACCTCAGGCCACCATTTCCAAGCCCAGGGACCCTCGCTGCCCCTCTGAAGAAACCTCAGCCCCACCCCTCCTCCCCCTACCAACCGGTTCAACAGAAAACAAATGACCACAAGCTGGCTGAGATCCAGGGCAGCACCAGGGGCCATGTGGGCAGCGCGGGGCAGGGTGTCACTTGCCAGCGATCACTCCGTGGCCGAACTTTTCCCTATCTCGCAGCAAGGCCTGGATCTGGACAGGGCTCATCCCCAGCCTCTGCTCTAGCAGCTCTTGCCAGTCCACATCCTCCCAGTCCCAGTGCCCAATGTGGACAGCCAGGGTAGAGTGCTGGGTCCACATAGCACGGGCCACCACCACATCTCCACGGTCTTGACACCGTAAGGCTGTCGGAAGGACAGACAGCCGAACTTCATCTCCCAGGGCTCCCAGGACCTCACGTGGGTGTGGAAACACAGAACCACAAAGGCCAGGAGCCTGACACAGCAGCCTCCAAGCTCACAGCCCTGGGCCAGACATCAGCTCCACATGTCCGAGCATCCTCCAAGCCTGCTAATACAGAATATGGGGGAGGGGATGGGTCACAGAGGGCTGGCTCCTTCCATCCATCTCCACACTGTCCGTTGACAGGGGTTGGCAACCCAGAGGACCCATCCATCACATGCAGTCTGTGGGGAGGTCAAGAAGGAGGGCGGGGCAGTGGGAGAGAGGCATGTGGTGAGTTCCAAGACAGAGGGCCCTTAAACCCTGGGAGCAGTGAGGCAGGAGGGCAAGCCCCTAGGCTTCACAGCCCAGTGGCAGGGCTGTGGTCCTCTTTCAGCACAGACAGACACAGTCCTGGGCTTGGCTTCCCCCGGCCCAAACACTGCCCCCACCCCACCCCTCAACTCCCTGGCCCCATCCCTGCCCATGCTCTGCAGAATCCCCATCTTAGCCCAGGCCTGCTGAGCACAGATCCATGCAAACCAATCTGGCCTTGGCCCTGGACGGCCCTGCCAGGTGTCTTCCCCATGCCTTTGGGAACCACGTTCCTTGCAGCCCTTCCCACACCACTGCCTCCACTGTCAGCAGATGCCCCAGCCCCCACCTAGAGCCTAGAGAAAGAACGAAGGAGAGCAGGAACTACTGGGACGGGTGCACTCTGTGTCACTGCTAAGGCCTGGAATGGCACCATGCAGGGATTACAGAATTCAAACCTCAAATAACCCACTATGTTACTCTCACATCTTTCCATGGCTGAGGAGGTGCCAGGGATAGAGAGATAGCCCATTACTGCAGGGGACTTGATCACATGCACCTCCTTCCTCACTTCTTTCCTTGTACCTGGAAGGGCGTCCCTGTTTACTGGAGTGGGGTGATGGCAGGGGAGCAGAGCCGCTGGCCTGAACCTCAGTAGATCCTCAGCACCTCTAGCAGGGAGCTTCCGTTTCCACGAGACTATGAGGATGGGGACGTAGTCTCAGAGGCACCCAGCATAGGGCATCCTGGGCCTTCTCTTCCCCAAGCACAGCAGAGCCACAGTTCTCACAGGCCCACGAGGTCCCACATGATCTGCCTCCTACCCTGGCAGCCTGCTCTCCTTGCCCCTGGATTCACCCACAATAGCTATGAAGGCCATCCTTCCATCCTTGGAACATTCCAGTGTGTTCCTACCTCAGAGTGTTTGTAGGGTGTGAGGAGTCACATTGTGTCCCCTCAAGTTCAGGTGCTGGAGCCTCAGTCCCAAGTACCTCAGCGTGACCTTACAGACAAAGGAAAGGTCTTCACAGAGCTGATGGAAGTCCAGTGAGTTCATTAGGATGGACCCTCCTCTAACAGAATGGCTGTCCCCATACAAATGACACATTTAGAGACAGACAGGCACACAAGACAACTCCAGGTGAAGAGGAAGCCCAAGCCCAGGCACACCCACCATGGCCAGCAATGCCCCGGAAGTGAGAGGGGAGAGATGGGACAGACTCTCTCCACAGCCCTCACAAAAGCCAATGTCAGTTGACACCTCCACATTGGCTGCTGGCCTCCTGAACCAACATGGTTTGTAGTTTGAGCCACCCAGCCTGTGTGACCCTGACATGAAAACTTTTCTCCAAAGAAGACCCTTTCTCTAAAGATGACACAGAATGCCAACAGGCACATGAAAAGATGCTCAACATTCTTAATTATTAGACAAATGCAAATCAAAACTCCAATGAAGTATCACCTTATACTGGTCAGAATGGTCATCATCAAAAATCCTATGAAGAATAAATGTTGGAGAGGGAGCAGAGAAAAGGGAACCCTCGTACACTGTTGGTGGAAATGTAAGTTGGTACACTCAATATGAAGAACAGTATGGAGGTTCCTTAAACAACTACAAAAAGAACTACCATATGATCCAGCAGTCCCATTCCTGAATATATACCTAGATAGACAGGAACTCTAATGTGAAAAGATACATGCACACCAACATTCATTGTAGCATTATTTACAACAGACAAGATATGGAAGCAACCTAAATGTCCATTGACAGATGACTGTATAAAGAAGATGTGGTATACACCCACGCACAGACACAGACACACACACACACACACACACACACACACACACACACACACACAACACAGGAATACTACTCAGCCATGAAAAATAACGAAGTAATACCGTTTGTGGCAACATGAATGGACCTGCTGCTGCTGCTAAGTCGCTTCAGTCGTGTCCGACTCTGTGCAACCCCAGAGACGGCAGCCCACCAGGCTCCCCCATCCCCAGGATTCTCCAGGCAAGAACACTGGAGTGGGTTGCCATTTCCTTCTCCAATGCATGAAAGTGAAAAGTGAAACTGAAATGGCTCAGTCATGTCTGACTTCATGACCCCATGGACTGCAGCCTACCGGGCTCCTGTGCCCATGGGATTTTCCAGGCAAGAGTACTGGAGTGGGTTGCCATTGCCTTCTCTGAGGATGGACCTAGAGAGTATCATATTAAGTGAAATAAGTCAGAAAGAGAAAGACAAATATTCTATGGTAAGACTTATAGGTGCAATCTAAAAAGGTGATGCAAATGAAATTATTTACAAATCAGAAAGACTGAAAACAAAATTATGGTTACCAAAGGGGAAAAGCAGGGAAAGGGATAAATTAGGAGTTTGGGATTAACAGATGCACACTACTATGTATAAAATAGTACTACTGTAGCACTGGAGAAGACTCTTGAGAGCCCCTTGGACAGCAAGGAGATCAAGCCAGTCAACCCTAAAGGAAATCAACCCTGAATATCCATTGGAAGGACTGATGCTAAAGCTGAGGCTCCAATACTTTGGCCACCTGATGGGAAGAGCCAACTCACCTGGGCTTTGTCCTCTCCCCACCTGAGCCACTGCTCCTCACACCAGGTCCCCAGTCTCTCATAGACCTTGATGTCAGGAAGTCAGGACAGGCCTAGTGTGCTTTCTCACCCCAGGGGCTCCCAGCGCGGACAACAGGGGCGGGGATCTGTGGGCTTCTGTCAGTCCTCCCTTGGGGTCCCCTCAGTCCTCCCTCAGGACCTCACCTTGTCTCCAGGTAGGACTTCGGATTCTCTCCTGTCCCCTACTAAGGCCCCAGCCCTTATACCAGGACCCCAGTCTCTCTGAGACCCGGAATGTCAAGAATTTCACTCCCTCCAACAGTACCCCAGTCTCTCTGAGACCCGAATGTCAGGAAATACAGCATGTGCTCATCCGCCCTATGTCCTCCCAGAGGCCACTCTGCTCTTGGGCCCAAGGTCCGCTCAATCCTTCCTCAGAGTCCTTACCTTGACTCTCAAAAGAACTAAGATCTTTCCCTCTGCCCATCTGAGGCTCTGCCCCTTCTAACAGTTGCCTAATGTCTCTGATACACAGATGCGAAGTCAGAACAGGCTGCCAAGTGCTCATCTTACCACCAGGGCGGCCCAGGGCTGACAGCAGGGTCAGGGATCTGTGGGGTTCCTTATATCCTCCCTCAAGGACCTCATCTTGAGCCCTGGCAGATCCGGGGATGCCCTTTGTGTTGAACAGAGGCGGGACCCTCACATCAAGGCTCAGGGAGCACAGACGGTGTATGAGCACATGCTGCATTTCCTGACATCTGGGTCTCAGACAAACTGGGGACCTGGGAAAAGGGATGTAGCCTCAGGTGAGCAGAGGGAAGAAGTCCAGCTCCTCCAGGGTTTCAAGATGAAGACCCTCAGGGACGACTGAGAGGATCCTGGACCCCAGTCAGAGGAGACCTCAAAGAAGCCTGTAGCTGCTATTGGCCCTTGGAGACCCTGGGGTAGGATGAGCCCAACATGCAGGGTCGCACTTCCTGACATCTGGGTCTCAGACTGGGGACCTCGCATATGGGGCAGGGCCTCAGGGGGGCCGATTCCCAGGTCCTGCGGGGTGTCAAATTGAGGACCCTGAGGAGGGACTAGAGGACCCTGGTCCCCAATCAGAGGAGACCTCAGAGAAGCCCATCTCTGTTGTCAGTCCAGGGCAACCGTTGGGTCAGGATGAGCGCAACAGGCATGCGCTGACCTCCTGACATCCGGGTCCTCAAGAGACTGGGGTCTTGGAATAAGGGGTGGGGCTTCAGTTGCGGAGAGGTGAGAATCCAGGTCCTGTGCGGAGGCAAGGTGAGGTACCTGCAGGAGGACTGGGGGGACCCTGAGTGAGGACCGACAGAACCCCACAAATCCCTGCCCCTGTAGTTGGCCCTGGGAGACTGCGGGGAGAGCACACTTGGCCTGTCTGACTTCCTAACAATAGGGTCTCAGAGAGACTGGAGGCCTTGTGAAAGTGGCGAGGTCTCAAAATGGCAGATGGGACAGCCCTGGGTGCTGCCTGGAGTCCAGGCTCCATGTGAGGATGGACTGAGGCTGTTAGACCCCAACGGGGAGGGATCTTGACCATTGCAAGAGGGTTTTGGAGGGCCCAGAGTGGGGTGAGCAGTTTCTTGACCTCTGTCTGGCTTAGGGACCTCAGGATGTGAGGTTTTCGGGTGGAGGGTGGAGGCTTCAGGTTGGCAGAGGCTGGACTGCCCGGACTGAGCAGATGCCTGCCCCGTGGTCAGTTCTTGGAGGCCAGGCGGGACATGAGGAGCAGCTGAGGACCAAGCATCTCCCCAGCCTAGAACCCCCGGGAGGCCCTGAGCAGGTGTGGCCAAATGTGGGGCCCCTCAGCACTTTCTGTACAGACTCGGGTCTTGTTCTGAGTTACCCTACAGGCCCCCAAAGGGGAAGGTCCAGGCCGTGCCAAGGGAAAGGGGAGAACTACAAGGGAGCCCTGAGGGGACCTCCCACGCCACAACTGGGGAGACCTCACAGAATCCACTCCTCCAAGCACAAAAGGCCCAGGGCTGTGCCACACTCTACCCCCAAGGTGTCCTGATCATTTCTCTCACAGGAGCTCCAGGAACCAGGAGGCTGAGGCGGAAGTCTGAGGCCCGTGTCCTGAGGTCAGAGAGCAGAGGAGGTCCAGGCAGTACCAGGAGTGAAGGTGAGGAGGGTTTCCTGAGTGGGGTTCCCTATCCCAGAACAGAGGAGACCCCAGAAGGCCCTAATCGCCCTGCTTTGTCAGTGCCAGAAATCTCAGGCTGTGCTGACTGCACCCTGGGGAGCCACTTCACTTCTTCCTTCAGGTAGCCAAGGGACTGGCCGCCCAGGATGAGTGCCCCTGTGAGGTCTGAGTGAACCCTCAAGGGGAGACCTGTAAGTGGCCTGTATCAGACCGCCCAAGGCCTCCCGTGGGTTCTGGGCTGGGGAGATGCTTGGTCCTCAGCTGCTCCTCATGTCCCGTCTGGCCTCTGTGCACTGACCACAGGGGCAGTGGGGTTCTCAGCCCAGGCCATTCCCACCCCCTCCTCCCCTAAGCCCCGTGGTCCCCATCTGTCCCCCTGTCTCACGCCTGTCTGGGGTTTGATCACAGGCATCGTGCTCTTGGTGGAGATGAGTGAGCTGAGCAAACTCAAAGAAGACCTTCAAGACCCAGGCGAGGCCCAGGGCCCGGTGGAGGTGCAGCTCTTGGGGGCTGAGGTGGGGAAGGCTGCATCCCCCTCGGCCTCCTCTTCCACAGTGTCCTCCTCAGCCCCTGGGGAGGCCTTGCCCCTGCAAGCTCTGAAGGAGATGATAACTAACCTGATGAACTTCCTGCTCCTCAAGTATCGAGCCAAGGAGCTGACCTCCCAGGCAGAAATGCTGAAGAAGGTCCTCAAGGACAACCAGGAGCACTTCCCGGTGGTCTTCAGACTAGCCTTGGAGTGCCTGCAGCTGGTCTTTGGTGTGGAGGTGAGGGGGGTATACCCCAGGAAGGACACCTATGGTATGATCCCTGCCCTGGGCCTCACCTGTGATGCAATGCAGAGCAATGGGCGGGGCCTGCCCAAGACTGGTCTCCTGGTGCTGGTCCTCAGCCTGATCATGAGGAATGGAGACCCCGCCCCTGAGGAAGTGGTCTGGGGAGCACTCAGCAGGATGGGGGTGTGTGTTGGGAGGGAGCACTCCATCTTTGGGGAGCCCAGGGAGCTGCTGACCCAAGTGTGGGTGCGGGAGGGGTACCTGGAGTACCGGCAGGTGCCTGACAGTGACCCTGCTCACTACGAGTTCCTGTGGGGTCCCCGGGCCTATGCGGAGACCAGCAAACAGCAAGTCATGGCATTTGTGCTCAGGGTCAGACAAAGGGCTTGGAGGGCCTTCCCACTCCAGTCTACAGAGGCTATAAAGGAGAAGGACAAGGAGGCCTGAGCCAGAGCGGCAGCCAGGGTAATCCTTCCCTTTGTGATTGAAGAGGGAGCATTCAGCCTTCTCAGAACTGAGGGCCTGGGCCAGTTGGGGGAGCCATTGTGTAGCGTCTTTGGGTTCCTGTTCTTTATGATGACAGGCAGATTCATCTCTGTTTCCTTTAGAAAATTGTCAAACTTGAATTGTTGTAATGGAAGGCTAAATAAAGTTCAGTGTCTCAGCTTTGTGAATGAAGTTGATCACAATGTGTTTGTGCTTACCCAGTTCAAGAACAAGAGTTTTGCTATTTTGTAAAAGCAGTTGGGAACTCTTCCATCTTGTTTTGTGGTCCTGAACAGGATACAGTGGAATTGGAATTAGGACTGTTTTGGAAATGTGAACTTACTGAGCAGTCGTATTGATGGGGGAAGAATTAGATGATAAAAGTAATCATAGTGAATTCATGCTTCTGTCCTTCTTGTGTATCATTCTCAAAAACTAAATTATCTCTGTTTATTTGGATTTGCCTGGGTTATTTAAGGAAGTAGCAGACAGTTCATCTGAGCCCCCTGCTCACTGGCTCATTTATTCCGAAGACCTTTATGGAGCTTCTGCTCCATGAAAGGCCATGTTAGCAGTGGGGACACTAGGAGAAGCAGGACACCCCCACCTCGAGCAATGGTCTCAGAGCCACAGTCACACAAGGAAGGTGGAGAGATGTCCCCTAGTCCCACGGAACAAGGCAACACCGGAAGGGGTGGTGGGGCTCCAGGAGGAGCACTCAAGTGTCAGTGCCTGAGCCAGGGTGGTTTGGGGCTTTGAGAAACTGGGTTCCTTCTGTGGGAGGTGATTGTGATGAGGCTGGTTGGTGGCAGCCCTCAGACTTACAGGCAGTGTGCCATGAGGTTGATGGGAAAGTCTGAAATGGATCATTGCTGTGAGGTGTCCTTTTGCATCTTGGATAAAGCCCAGAGAAACCTCTTTCTGAGGCAGGAAGGAAGGGGTCCTTCCTGGCTCCTGAAGCGTTGCTGTTGACCACAGGGGCAAAGGAGGTGTTTTCTACCACCCCCCATCTGCTACAAATCCTGAAGAAATGCGAATCTTGCTCTTTGAAGTATTTCCCTGTATTCCCTTGGCTAGCCATCCTCTCTGCCCTGGGAAAGCTGATTACCAAGTATACTGAAATGACAATTTATTTGGTCATCTGGACTGTATTTCAGCCACTTGTGAGCATGGTCTAGATTTCAGTGGGAAGAAATGTGTGAGGAGAAGCTGCAAATGTGGACAGGACATGCTGGGTGTCTGGAATCCTGGGAATAAGTTTCACAGCTGGGAAAGACACTGCTCCCCACCCCCAAACACACACAATGCCCAAATTGAATAATATATCCTCCAAGAGGAAAACACTCAGAGCAGCAATTTTGACTGGTTTTCTATTCTGTTTCCTATTGACCTGCCGATTTTCTGAGGTGTCTTGAAAACAAAACAGTTTCCTGTGGAGAGAGGGACAGACTCTGGATCTGAATAACACTAGAAATAAGTACGCGCCAGTAAAGATGTAACATCTGCCAGCGTCCCTGGGTTCAGGCAGGTTGAGAAGTGTGGAGGCAGCAGAGGATTTACAGGTTAAGGCTGTGCCTGGCATCAAAAGGCAGGAGCGACTTCCAGGCCTAATGAGGTGGTGAGGTCACTGTGGTAGGGGGTGCAGATGGGTGCAGGGGGCTGAAGGGGCAGCTTTCCGTGCTGAGTGCCAGAAACAATGGGAACAGGAGATGTGATTCTGCTCACATATGTGGCACCTGCCAGGTAGTCAGTGGACACTTGGAAAAGGTGGAGAATTTCAAGACCCATGTGACCTGCTCAGACTCTCCTCCCCAAAACAAAGGAGATTTTGTCGTCATAAATTCTAACCACTGTTCTTTGTTGAGCATTTGCTTGGAAGTGTGGGATTGAAGAGATGTCAGGTGTTCAGTCACCTTTGTCTTCCTCTCTCCCTGCACACATGGGGACACGACCTTGCCAGGCCTCTTCACTTAGGAAGGGTCATGTGATGAACCATGGCCAATGAATTTTAAGCAGAAGTATTTTTGTCAGGACCATTTGTTTTGAAGGAACATAGGCACCCAGGGGTTAATCCTCAAGCTAGGGCAACACACAGACACAAACCACTCCGAGTGTGGTTCCTCTCCCAGAGACTAAAGTCCTGCACTTCTGACCTTTGAGAGAGGCTGCCCCACAGGGAGCTGGCTGCAGGAATTCCTCCCACCACACCCACAGTCACACCCCTGCTGCCCCCCCTGAACCACACTGTCAGCCCCCTTGGGGCTGTGCTCAGTCTCCATCAGGAGGGCAGCAGCCAGCTGCCAAAGTTCCCTGTTGGGGTTGGGGGCATCCTCCTTGTGAGGTCCAGCCCGAGGCCACCCACTTCTGCTGCCCACAGCACCCCCCTTCCCCAGAACCTGGGCTTGGGATTTGTCCTGCCTGCCCCCCACTCAGAGCCGCTTAGGCCCTGGTCCTGATGACCTCATGTGTGTATCTTTATCTGGAAGTCCCAGGGCAGCATCCCCTTCCACAGTGCTTCAGGTGGAGCCAACAGGACTTGACACAGTGTCTGGGTGATCTCCTTGTGGTGGGTCAGTAGTATTCATTGCCATAGAAGTGCAGGGCACATGTCTATGATCCTGAGGTGTATCAGACCATTCCTTGTGGAATCCCACGTGTTGGAGGAAACTCGGGGTCTTGTGAATGTGACTGTGAGGTCCTAGCTTTTGAGCCTGAGTGTGAGAGACAGAGGGGTATCTTATGAGCCATCCACAGAGCCAGCTAGGAGCTAGTCAGGCTGTTTGAGCAGAGGACAGGCTCTAGCAGATGGC
Source organism: Bos grunniens (assembly GCF_055505025.1). Lineage (NCBI taxonomy): Eukaryota > Metazoa > Chordata > Mammalia > Artiodactyla > Bovidae > Bos > Bos grunniens. The sequence continues at coordinate 111,913,382 of NC_141194.1, read as the reverse complement.
AGGGTTGGTATCCTGGATGCTCTCCTAGGTGCAAGAGGCCCCAGACTCCAATGAGGATTTGGAAAGTAACCAGGTCCCAGGGGTGCAGGCTGCAAAGAGGGTCAGCCGCCCCATAGAGGTGGAAGCAGCAAGCCTCTAGAGATCCCATCTGACCTGGCTGGGAGAGGGAGAGGGGAGCAGATGCCTCTGCAGGTGAGCTGCTGCCTCGGTCTCCATGAGGACATCCGTGCTCTGGGGCCAATTCCAGGACCACAGCCCCGGGGGCCACTCCAGGATGGATACATGACACCTTCATAACAGGTACTCCTCATGCACCTTATTGGATATGACTGCTAGGTGTGGTTGGGATCTTGCTCTGGGTACATAAGAACCTCAGGCCTTTGGCTGCTAGGGTGCCCAAACTGCTCCCCACAACCAACTTATATGGAGGTCATTTCCAGTATCCAGCATCTTCAGCAGTAGCCTCTGTGTAGAAACACACGACCATGTTCCCAAGCTGATCTTGCCCAGGGCATCACAGATTGGACAGGTGCCACCCCTGGCTTAATGATTCTCAGTGAATGTTCTGCTCCTTTGTGAAGCCCCTGTGTTTCCTCACGGCTTCCCTGGAGGCTCAGCGTTAAAGAATCTGCCTGCAATGTGGGAGATGCAAGTTCGACCCCTGGGTGGGAAGATACTCTGGAGGAGGAAATGGCAGCCCATTCCAGTATTCTTGCCTGGGAAATCCCATAGACAGAGGAGCCTGGAGGGGGTCTACAGTCCATGGGGTTGCAAAGAGTCAGACACGACTGAGCGACTTGAGCACGCTGAGACGTACACCAAGGTAAAAGTTTGCTCTGGACCCTTGTATCCTTGGCAAGACACTTACCCCTGCCTGGATCTTGACAGACTTCTGTGGCAAATAATACTGGCAGACGTCTTAAAGCAGTTTTTGAGCAAGTACAGGGTTCCAGGTCTACACCTGGCCTTGGTTGGTGGCTTTTGCCACATCCAGGCAAAACATCTATGAGGTTGGATCAGGGCAGTGTTTGTGGGGCTTGAGAAAAAAGTGGATCCAGAGATGTTTCTGTGGTGGAAGAGGCCCGGTTAGTATATTATATGGGATTGGAGGTTAAGGGAGAGGAAAAGCTGAAGCTAATGTAGCAAGGGTTGTTTCACACTTACAGGTTCTGTGTGCTTGTGTTTGGTTTCCTTTTTGTTTCCTTTTTTAACGTACTCAGCATGTTTTGCCCAGAGTTTCCTTGTCTTTTTCATTGACACTGTCAATAGACTTTATTTTGACCTTTTCCTTTGTGACCCTTTAAGATTTGAATAATATTTGTGAAAATAGCAGAATCATATGCCCTCACCCCGTTTCTGCTGTTCCTAGTATCTTACCTTAATACAATACACTTATTACAATTAATGAGTAAGTATTGATGCATTATTTATTGTGAACTAAAGCCCATGCTTTATTCAGATTTCTATAGGTTTTACCTGCTCCAGGATCCTAACATTTAGTTGTAATGTCTCCTTGGGTTCCTCTTAGCTTTAACATTTCTTTATTTTCGATGATCTTGACAGTTTTGAGGAGTACTCAGTAGATGTTTTGTACAATGTCCCTTGATTAGCATTTGTCTGATATTTTACTGGTGCCTAGTCTGGGATTATGAGTTTGGGGGAGGAATATTACAGATGTTAAATCCCATTCTCATCACATCATATCAAGTGTATATACTATTAGCACAATTGATCACTGATGACACTCTCATTGATCATCTGGCTGAGGTAGTGCTTGTCATGTGTCTGTGCAATAAAGTGATTGTTTTATGCCCCCTTTCCATCCTGTCCTCTTTGGAAGAAAGTCTTGCTTCAGGGGTGGGGAGTTGTGCTCCACTTTCTAGAAGTGGGAGTGTCTGCATAAACTGGAATCTTTCTCGGTGGGAGATTTGTCCATCCTTGTTTGTGTAATTAAGAAATCATTTATTTTTCTCAGTATGGACTCATGGTATTTATATTACACTTTGGGTTAAAATCCAATACAACTTTATATATTTTTATTTTAAAATTGTTCAGATTGGCCATTGGGAGCTCTTCGTGTCAGCTCCCTTTGTATATACCTTTGTCATACCCCTGAAAACCTTGCTTCCTTTTTTGAAATTTTTTGAGCACTTTTTTTTCCACACCCTACAAAGATGCTCCAGGCTCATTTTCCATCTTTCCCGTCCCAATTCTAGAATCATCAATTTTTCCGTGGAGCCCTTGTTCCTTTTATTGTCGTATGATATTGACAAAACTACATCTGTACACTAAGTGTGTTCACTGGTACTGAAGGGTCATTGATTCTCGGACCTCTTGGTGGTCAGAGCAAAGAATTATATGTGTACTTCCTATCCTGTGTTTATTTATATCTCTAGAAATACTTTGATGGTAATGATTTCATGGATATGACACCAAAAACAGAGCCAAGAAATAAAAATAAAAAAATAGATAAATTGGACCTCATTAAAAAAACAAAAACCTATGTGCATCAAAGAATACAATCAAGAAAGCTACCATATGATCCAGGAATTCCACTTCTGAGTGTATATTCAGAAGGAAATGAAAATAGAATATGGAAAAGATATATCTTCACCCCTACATTTATTGCAGCATTGGTCACAATATACAAAATATGGATACAACCTAAGTGTCTGTCGGATGAATGGATAAAGAAGATGTGACGTATTCAATATACAGCCATGTGAGAGAAGGAAATCCTGCCATTTACAACAACTTGGAAAGAGTTTGAGGGCATTATGCTAAGTAAAATAAGGGAGACAGAAAAAGATAAATACGATTTGTTATCACTTATATGTGGAGTCTAAAAAGGACAAACTGGGACTTCCCTGGCAGTCCAGTGGCTAAGAGTCTGCACTTCCAATGCAGGGAGCATGGATTTGATCCCTGGTTGGGGAGTTAAGATCCCACATGCTGAGCAGCAAGGCCAAAAATTAAAAAATAAATAAAAATAAATTTAAAAAGTAAAATGGTCAGATAAACAGAGAAGAGAGTGGTGTTCACCAAGAATTAGGGGATGGGGAAATAGGGAGAGATTGTTCATAGGGTACTAGCCCCCACTTATACTACTAACAAGTTTTGGGATCCACTGTACAGCAGGATTCTTATAGCTCACAATTCTTTGTCAAATACTTGATTGTTGCAAAGAGAGTAGAACTTCTACATTCTCACCACAGAAAAGAAATGTGATAGGATGGAGGTGGTAGCTAATACTGTGTCAGTAATCATTTCACCATTTATAAATGTATCATATCAACATGGCAAGATTTTTGTTTGAACTCCATCCCTTCTTGCTAGTGAGGCTTCTCTTCTAGTGGAGTAAACCTCACTGCAATTGTAGTGTCATTCACCCATGTGATGCTTCCAGATTTCAGGAAGAAACAGTTTTCAGCGTGAGTGAAATTTTAAACATCCCATGGGCGATGCTGTCTCTTCTGGCTCAGATACAGCATCCACATGACACTCTGGAAACCATTCTGCAGCTCAGAATCCTTTTCTGCTTGTTTCAGTTTTTTGAAGTTGGATTCATGTTGATGTATGGCAAAACCAATATGATATTGTAAAGTAATTAGCCTCCAATTAAAATAAATTAAAAAAAAAATAAAGTTGGCATCTATATATTGTCGTACTTTTCTAATTTCAAATTCCCTTGCTTTCCCTGACTGAAAAGTAGGAACACCTAATGGGACTAGAGGACACCTACAGATTAAGAATTCTTTCCTGGTTCAACGATTTATTACTCACAAAGCGTCACCTCTCCCCCCACACGCAAAGCACAATGTGAGTCCATTTCCCAGCTTTGACAATAACCACCACACAATCAAGTTTAGTAAACACCACGGCTTCCCTGGTGGCTCAGACGGTAGAGCGTCTGTCTATAATGCGGGAGACCTGGGTTCGATCCCTGGGTCGGGAAGATCCCCTGGAGAAGGAAATGGCAATCCACCGCAGTACTCTTCCCTGGGAAATCCCATGGAAAGAGGAGCCTGGTAGGCTACAGTCCATGGGGTCACAAAGAGTCGGACACGACTGAGCGACTTCACTTTCACTTTCACGTGTTTACTATGGGTGCAGCTGCCTTCCATCCAGCATCTGTGCTGGGACTGCAGCCTTCTCTCAAGGGAGAAGGAGGCCCCCTCCTGAGTGAGGACAACACCCCGGAACAGAGGGTCTCATAGAATGCAACTCCACCATTACTGGGGACCCCGGGCCAGGCTGTCAGTCTAAGAACCCCTCCACCAAGCCCACTTCCTCAGTGAACTCGGGGAGCCAGAGGTTTGGTCTGTGGGGTGCAGTCTCAGATGGGCAGAGGGAGGGCCCCACGTCCTGCGGAGACTCGAGGTGTGGACCAGAGGAGACTGAGGGTTCCCAGGGAATGCATGTGCTGCCTTCCTGACAGCCATAGGGGACCATGGGGCATGGCGTCCGGATGTGACGTTACTGATTCCTCTGAGAGAGAAGTGAGGGCCTGGGTCACAGACTTCGGGTTCAGGTCAGCAGAGTGAAAGAGCCCAGCCATGCTAGGAGTTAAGGTAGAACCCTGGGGACAAGGGGCTCTGAGGCCCCAGGACATACAGGTCATCACTGCTCTCAGCCTTGGGAGACCCTGGCAGGGTTGTGGGAATGAGTCCCCCACCCCGGTTTCCCTCTCAGGTGTGCTGGCTCGACAGGGCCTGGGTCTCAAGGGAAACAAAGTCAGGTGGGCAGAGGGTGGTGCCCAGACTAGCTGAGAGTCAAGGTGAAGAACACGGGGAAGGCTGAGTGACTCCCGGGACATCATCTCAGCCCATGGCGTCCTCAACCACTAAGAAGCCCTGGGCTTGGAGCCCTGCTGCAATGTCCATAGCCTCCTCCTGGGGCCTCAGGGCAGTGAGGCCCTTGGTGTGAGGGTCTGGCCTCTGCCGAGGAGTTTGGCATCCCAGGACCTGCCAGGGCTCAGGATGAGGACCCAGAGGGAGATCACAGGTGACCCCACAGTTCACGCTGCTGCTGCCAGCCCTGGGCATCCCTGGCGTTGGGATGAGCACTTGGCAGCGTGTCCTGACTTCCACATCAGGGTCTCAGAGAGACTGGGGACCTAGGATAAGGGGTGGGGTCTCATGTGGGCAGAGGGAAGGGTGCAGGTCCTCATGGGACTCAAAGGGCATACACTGATGTATTTGGGGGATCCTGGACCCCAATCTGAGGGGACCCCACAGACCCCCACCCCCTACATTCGGGTGGTCTGGGAGGTCTTGGTATGGAATTAGTGTTCTAGGCTGGTCCTGACTTTCAGAATTCGGGTCTCAGAGAGACTGTGGCCCCGGTTAAGAGGAACAGGGCCTCGTCTGGGGAGAGGAGAGAATCCCAGGTCCTAACTAGAGGCAAAGTGAGGTGCCTGAGGGAGGACTGAGGGGACCCTGGACCCCAATGAGAAAAGACCTCAGAAAAGCCCATCCTGCTGTCGGTCCTGAGAGACCCTGGGATACGATGACCGCAACAGGCATGGTCTGACTTCCTGACACCCTGGTCTCAGACTGGGGTCCCGGTACAGGGGGCGGAGTTCCTGACATCCGGGTCTCAGACTGGGGTCCCGGTGCAGTGGGCGGAGTTCCTGACATCCGGGTCTCAGACTGGGGTCCCGGTATGGTGGGCGGAGTTCCTGACATCCGGGTCTCAGACTGGGGTCATGGTACAGGGGGCGGAGTTCCTGACATCCGGGTCTCAGACTGGGGTCTTGGTGCAGGAGGCGGAGTTCCTGACACCCGCGTCTCGGACTGGGGTCCTGGTACAGGAGGCGGAGTTCCTGACACCCGCGTCTCGGACTGGGGTCCTGGTACAGGAGGCGGAGTTCCTGACACCCGCGTCTCGGACTGGGGTCCTGGTACAGGAGGCGGAGTTCCTGACATCTGGGTCTCAGAGAGATTGGGGCCCTGGTGTGAGGAGCAGGGCCTCAGTTGGGGAGAGGATGGAGCCGAGGTCTTAGCGGGAGTGAAGGTAAGGATCCTGAGGGAGGAGTGAGTGGAGCTGGACCCCAGAACACAGGGGACCCGGGTTGTCCCCAGGAGGGAAGACCACGTGCAGCATATCCTGACATCTGGGCCTCAACTCGGGACCTTGTGAGAGTGACGGGGCCTCAAAGTGGCGGACAGGAAAATTCCTGGTCCTGCCTGGAGTCCAGACTCCACACGAAAAAGGACTGAGGCGATTGGACCCCAAGGCAGGGAGATTTGCTAGCCCTTGTTGGGGGTCTCAGAGGCCCCAGAGCAGGGTGAGCAGGGTGAGTAGTTTATTCACCTATAGTGTTGGGGCCTCGGGAGGTAAGGTTTTCAGGTGGACAGCAGAAGCTTCAGGTCGGCAGAGGCTGGACTCCCTGGCTTGAGCAGAACCCGCCCCTGTGGTCAGTGCTGGGAGGCCAGGCAGGACGTGAGGAGGAGCTGAAGACGGAGCATCTCCCCTGCCTAGGACCCACAGGAGGCCCTGGGCAGCCCCCAAAGGGGAGGGTCCAGGCCATGCCAGGGAAAAGGGGAGCACTACAAGGGAGCCCCTAGGGAACCTCTCACCCCACAGCTGGGGGACTTCAGAGAATCTATCCCTCCAACAAGCACAGAAGACCTAGGGCTTTGCCACAGTGTGCACCCTAGGTGATCCCTCCATTTCTCTCATAGGAGCTTCGGGAACGAGGAGGCAAAGGTGAAGTTCTGAGGCCCTTGTCTTGAGGTCAGAGAGCAGAGGAGGTCCAGGCAGTGCCAGAAGTCAAGGTGAGAAGGGTGCCGTGATCATGCACCAGGGTTACCCCATCCCAGAATAGAGGGGACCCCACAAAGCCCAAATCCCTCCACCGTGTCAGCCCCAGAGCTCAGGGCTCTGCTGACTGCACCCTAGGGAGCCACCGCCCTTCCTCCTTGGGGTAGCCAGGGGACAGCCTGCCCAGGAGGAGCACCCCTGTGAGGCCCAAGAGCACCCCTTAAGAGGAGACCTGTATCAGACCGCCCAGGGTGCATTTCTCAGTTAAGGCCATTCTCACCCACTCTCTCCTGCAGGCCCGTGGTCCCCATCTGTCCCCCTGCCTCACTCCTCTCTGTGGTTTGATCCTAGTCATCATGCCTGGGATGCATGAGCTCCGCCAGCCTGAGAGAGTCTTTCAGAATCCAAGAGCAAATGAGGACCTGATACAGGCACAATTATTTTGGGGTGAAGAGGAGGAGGAGGAAGAAGAGGAGGTGGAGGAGGTGGAGGAGGAAGAAGAGGAGGTGGAGGAGGTGGAGGAGGAAGAAGAGGAGGTGGAGGAGGTGGAGGAGGAGGAGCAAGTGGAGGAGGAAGGGGAGGTGGAGGTGGTGGAGGTGGAGGTGGTGGAGGTGCAGGAGGAGGAGGTGCAGGAGGAGGAGGTGCAGGAGGTGGAGGTGCAGGAGGAGGAGGTGCAGGAGGAGGAGGTGCAGGAGGTGGAGGTGCAGGAGGAGGAGGTGCAGGAGGAGGAGGTGCAGGAGGTGGAGGTGGAGGTGGTGGAGGTGCAGGAGGAGGAGGTGCAGGAGGTGGAGGTGCAGGAGGTGGAGGTGCAGGAGGAGGAGGTGCAGGAGGAGGAGGTGCAGGAGGTGGAGGTGCAGGAGGTGAAGGTGGAGGACGTTGTGGAGGTGAAGATGGAGGTGGAGCTGGAGCTGGAGCTGGAGGAGGTGGAGGTGGAGGAGGAGGTGGAGGTGAGGGAGGAGGTGGAGGTGGAGGTGGAGCTGGAGGTTGAGGTGGAGCTGGATCAGGTGGAGGAGGCGGAGGAGGAGGTGGCGGAGGTGGAGGTGGCGGAGGTGGAGGTGGAGCTGGAGGAGGAGGAGGAGGTGGTGGAGGACGTGGAGCTGGAGGAGGAGGAGGTGGAGGAGGAGGTGGAGGAGGAGGTGGCGGAGGTGGAGGTGGCGGAGGTGGAGGTGGAGCTGGAGGAGGAGGAGGAGATGGTGGAGGACGTGGAGCTGGAGGAGGAGGAGGTGGAGGAGGAGGTGGAGGAGGAGGTGGAGGAGGAGGTGGAGGAGGAGGAGGTGGAGGAGGTGGAGGTGGAGGAGGAGGAGGTGGAGGAGGAGGAGGTGGAGGTGGAGGTGGAGGTGGAGGAGGAGGAGTAGATGGAGGAGGAGGAGGAGCAGGTAGAGGAAGGAGATGCAGCTTCCTCCTTCTCCTCTCTCCTGGTCCGGGGCACCCTGGGAGAGGTGGCTGCTGCTGCAACAGCCAGTCTCCCCCAGAGCTCTCTGGGTGTCTGCCCGTCTTCCATGCCTTGGCTGCCACTCTGGAGAGCCAATCCGAAGAGCACAGTCTCAGCAGGCAAGATGAAGTGCCAGGCACCTTGTGTGACCAGGAATGTGCCAGGTCCTCACTCCAAGATACACTACGGTGAAGATGAATGAGCTGGTGTGATTCCTGCTCAGCAGGTATATCACCAAGGAGCCGATCTCAAAGGCAAAAGTGCTGAATAGTGTCCTTAAAGATTACCAGGACCACTTCCCTCTGGTAATCTTTCAAGCCGGGCAGAGCCTGCAGGTGGTCTTTGGCTTGGAGGTGAAGGAGGTGGACCCCAATGAGCACAGATATGTCCTGGTCCCCACCCTGGGTCTCACCCTCAATGAGATGCTGCGGGGTGGGCAGAGGTTGCCCAAGGCCAGTTTCCTGGTGGTGATCTTGTGCCTGATCGTCATGTATGAAGACTGTGCCCCTGAGGAGGTCTGGGCAGAACTCTGCTGGATGGGATTGTGTCCTGGGAGGGACCACTACATCTATGGGGAGCCCACGAAGCTGCTGGCCCATGTGTGGGTGCAGGAGGTGTACCTGGAGTACCAGCAGGTGCCTGACAGCGACCCTGCCCACTACAAGTTCCTGTGGGGTCCCCAGGCCAATGTGGAGACCAGCAAGTTTAAGGTATTGGAGTATCTGGAAAGAGTGGGTTGAAAGGGTCAGCTCCTTCCACCCACCCCACCCACAGAGGCTTGAAGGTGGAGGAAGAGGGACCCTGAGCCAGAGCAGAAGCCAGGCTCCTTCCAGGCCCATGTCCAGCAGCTTGTCCTAGGGGACAAGAAAGGAGGCTTATCCTTTCCTCCATGATTGAAGAGGGACCAGTCAGCCTTCTCAGCAGTGAGAGCCCAAGCCCATTGGGGGAACTCGGTGTGTGGCGTCTTTGTGTTCCTGTTCTCTACAATGACATGGAGACTCATCTCTGTTTTCTTAGGAATTTTTCAAATGTTATTGCTTTTAATAGAATACAGTGCGTTCCAGTATCTAACAATTCAGTGACGTTGATCACAGTGTGTTTGTACTTAGCCAGTTCAAGAACAAGAGTTTTTGCTGTTTTATAAAAGAGACTGGGGACTCTTGATTTTATTTCATGGTCCTGCACAGCATAGTATGTAATTAGAATTAGAACAGTTTTGGAAATGTGAACTTACTTAGCACATTGGTTGTTGGAAGAATTAGAAAATAAAAAGTGATAGTTGGAATTCTTGCTTCTTAGACTTTTTGCATGTCATGTTGTAAAGCTAAGGGATCTCTGTTTATTTGGATTTGCCTGGGATATCTAAGGAAATAGCAGACAATTAATTTGAGTCAAATAGCCCCTGTTCCTTGGCTCCTTAATTCCCAAGACCTTCATGGAGCCTCTTCTCCGTGAAAGGCCTTGTGTTAGCAGTGGGGACCCTAGGGGAATCAGAAGACCCCCCACACCTAGAGAGATGTTTGTCTAGGAGCCAAAATCATGTGCAGTGTGTCTTAGGGGTGAGGAGAAACCGAAATTGGACACTGCTGTGTGGCGTCCTTTTGTGCCTTGGTTAAACCCCAGAGGGATCTCTTTCTGGGGGAGGAAGGGGTCCTGGCTCTTATACATTGCTGTTGACCACAGGGGCAAAGTAGGAGTTTTCTCTACCCCCTTTCTGCTAGGAAACCTGCAGAACTCCGGTCACACTCCCTTGAAGTGATGCCCAGAAATCCATAGACTGACCCTCTCTTTCCTGGTTCCAGGGAGCCAGAACCCAAGGTGTTAATTAGTTTTTAATTTTAGACTGTAACTGGCCATTGTAATCAAGGACTTGACATTGGTTGGGGCTGAAGTTATGGAAAGTAAGGGTTTGGATGGGAAATCAGTGGGGATAGAGGCAAGGAGAGGTTCTTGTTCTATTTCCTGGAGCATCTTGTCATGTCCTGCTGGAACATTCTTCCACACTCAAATTTAACAGGTCCTCTAAATGCAAATGGGCATTCCCTGGTAGCTGAAACAATGAAGAATCTGGTCACAATGTGGAGACCTGGGTTCAATCCCTGGGTCAGGAAGATCCCCTGGAGGAGGGCAGACAATCCAGTATTCTTGCCTGGAGAATTCCATGGACAGAGGAGCCTGGTGAGCTACAGTCCACAGAGTCACAGAGAGTCAGACACGACCGAGGGACTAGCACTATGGTCCACAATGGTCTAACTGGAAAAGTTACATAGTTTTATCTATGAAACATCTTGTTTGGCTGATTAGCTATTCCACATCCTATTGAGGTTCATATTGTTTGACACGCCCTGGATCACAAAGATGCCAACCCCATCCAGTTGAGAGTGGAGGAGTGTCTGGGGGCAACAGTGTGAGAGATTCCTGCCCCACCATCACAGTGTCTATGGCCTTCAGGCCCTGTGAGCTCAGTCGCATCCCTCGAGCACATCCTGCAGCCGAACACACAGGGCTCCTCACACCTGCTCACCTCCAAGATGAAGAACTGAGGCCTTGGGGCTTGGGCTTCTTTGCAGGATCACGTGCTAGTGACGGCTGGGGTGGGCTCAGAGCCCTGGTCTTAATTCCTCTGGAGCCCCTGCCCTTCCCGCCCACCCCATGCCAAGGCCTGACCTTCCGACTTCTCACGCTTTCCTCTTCTCAGTGCCACATGATGCCTCTGAGGTGACAAAAGCTGGCCCAGGGAAGGAAGGGGACAAGGAGAATCAGAAGCACCGTGGGGCTGCTCTGGGGTTTGTTGAGAACTGACTGTGCCGGGGGCCGGCGTCTGTCCAGTCCCAGCACCTCACACGTGAGGGCGGTGCCCTGTCCCTGCTGCTGCCATGGTGCCTCCTGCCCAACTGAACCTGCCAGGCTGGCCAGCTCCTCACTGAGCAGGAGGAAGGGAAGATCTGACTCTATGGTCCCAGTGCCCACTTGGATAAGGCCCCTACAGGAGCCTCCTCCAATACGGGAGGGAAGGTAACACGGGTGGACCCCTGAGGCTCCAGGTCTCCCCAGCTGCAGTGAGGGAGGGGAACAGCTGGAGGGCCTCTGGGCTGGGGACACCGGGGCTGGGCCACCAAGCACAAGGGCAGGAAATCCAGGCTGAGAAAGGCAGGTATTGAACGTCACGAGGGCTTGTGTGTGCACAACACAAGTGTCCTGAGCCATGGCTGACAAAGACCCCTTGGTGACACACAAACCCACTGCGAGGGTCTGGGTGGTGCCTTGGGGAGGGAAACCAGGAAAGGCAGCTCCCTCAGGACCCAGGGGGCAAGGAGGGGCCCCGAGTGTGGGGGTGGGATGGTGCAGCGGCAGGAACGGCCACCTAGCCAGGCTGCCCACAGATGCCATGGCCTTCCGTCCCCTTCTGAGGAGCCACCAGGGGCCCCCACTGATATTCACAGCCTCCAGGGTCATGTCCCAACCGGAGTAACCAACCTGAAGGAATGCTTTGTAAGCCTGTTTAGAAGCAAGAAGGCCAGGGAGCAAGCCCAAGTCAAGGCCTGGAGCTCCATCCACGCTGCCAGTCCTTAGCCCAAATGACCCCTGGGAGAGCCTCTTTCACACCCTCTTAGCAGTCCCCTTTTAGATACCAGGCTGTGGCCCTCACACAGGACAAAAGAGCCTGCTGAGTGGAAGAACTGAGGGACAGTGCCCTAGGGTCCTTGCACATAGGCCTTTCCAAGGTGCCAGTCTGTCCCCTACATGGTGACGTTGAACAACAGTGGCCCACAAAGGCCAGAGAACACGCATCTCCAAACCCACTGCTCAACTGTCCACTTACAGTGAAGACAGGTGACTCTCATTAGGGTTTCCTCCAGTCCCACACCCAGACTCTCAGCCATTTTCAAATACAGGTAGACGGGTTTCCTTTGGTCACATCTAACTCAACAAGTCACACATGTCCCTGAGAGTGAGTGTATGTAAAGGAGGCCCATTGAAAAGCGCCTAACCCAAGAGCCAGCAAAATCACTTGATGGACCTGGATCTGGGTAAGGGAGAACAGGTCCACAGTGGTGGTGGGGACAGGGGCAGGGGCAGAGAAGAGGACCAGTGAAATGCTTGTTTTCAACAGAACAGGCTGTACCCTGAGCCCCCAATCAAGTCCTTCAAAGGGCAAGTACCCATGGAGACCCAAGTTGTACATGAGAGGCCAGGACTGGGGGTAGCAGAAGCCCAACCACCCCATTGACAAAAGGAAATAGGGCTTTTGAGGCAGCCTCAAGGGAGGCTGAATCCGAGACTCTGGGAAAGGGATGGGGAAAGCACACACACAGGTTTTCCCATATTGAGCACTCTAGGGCCACAAGAGCAGTCTTTATGAGAACAAATGGAAACTGAAGACAACAGCCTGTGATCTGCAGCAGGATGAGGTCTGGGGGTGGGCAGAGCCCGGGAGGCTGCAAGCTAAGCGGAGTGCCTGGCTATGCCCTCCCACACGGCCTCCTTGGGAGTCTGTGTTTCAGGTGCTTGGGAACAGTCAAATGGAACGTGAGGTCGCTCCCACTGTGCTTGAGCACAGCCCTACTCTGGGGAGAATTCAACCTGAGGGGCAGTGGGGGCAAGACAACAGGACTCTTGACTTTGGGGCCATCTGAACACAACCTGCCAACCAGCAGCGCCAAATGGAGGAGGCCAAAGCCAGAAGAGGAGCGAGGATAGGGGGGCCACCAACTCAGGCTAGGCCAACCAGGACACTACGGACCCCATCTTCTGGGAGGGACAGCTGCCAGGGTCCCATCTGACTCCTGGGGTCTCTCTTGGTGTTAGCCGAGCTAGGACTCATCAGGGCTCTTCAAGAAAAGCCAGCCACAGGCCTGCCCATTACTAGGGAGGGGAGTGAAGCCAGGAGCACATTTGTCAACCCATCCAGGGCCTGGCCTCCTGAAACAAGGCGCCTGGCAGCAGATGGAAGCCTTTTCAGGCAACCTGAAACATACTTTTCTGTACTTTCAGTGAAGAGACAAGCTAGGGATCCCATCTCCTTTCCCATCCCCCCTCCCCCACACTGGGCCAGGGCTGCCTCTCCGCATCACCTCTGTGATATCAGGAAGGAATTAAGGAAGCTGACCACTTAATTGGCTGCATGGCCCACAGCCGAGATTCTAGAATCTCCAGACAGTGTTTATTGGGCACCCTGACCGTGGTCTGAGGCCCTTCTGCCATGAGTGTTCACTGCTTAGGTAGTGAATGCTCCTGAGCTAGACTGGCTTCATGGTTAGTCAGAGTTCTGATGAGACATGCGCAGCCCCGCTGGCCCCATCAACTGGTGGAGAGGCCACAGCAGGTCTCCCCAGATCCAAACGTGGATTCAGGGGAGGCTTTGGAGAAGCTATGGGACCAACCTGAAAGTCCAGATCTGGGCCCCCAACAACCCGCCCCGACAGGGCCTGAATCCAGAAACAGCCAATGAGGAAGAGAACAATGCCTTCCTCAGGCTGTCCTTCCCAAGAAAGCTCTGGATGATCATGGAGAATGCAGCCTTCACCCCTGTGCACTGGAACGATGAGGGAGACACGGTGGTCATCAAGGCAGATCTCTTCCAGACGGAGGTCTTCCAGCACAGAGGTGCAGACAGGATCTTCGAGACAGACAGCATTAAGACTTTCATTCACAAACTGAACCTGTATGTTCAATAAAATCTGCCCTTCAGGCCGCTCTGCGGGGAAGAAGAGGATGATGGTAATGTAGAAAGCCCTGGGGAGACTAGACTCGAGGAGCTGAGTGCTAGACAGGTTTCATTTCCCAGGAGAGATTTTTTTCTCATGAGAGGGTGGTTAAGGAAAGAAGAGAAAGTAGGGCCTGTCGTGTTCCACCATCCCCTAGACAGGATCCACAGGGGTGACTCCAGACCCCGAGGGGCCGCTTGATGTCAGGGAGTGCCGGTAACACATCGAGTGTGGCCAGCACTGGGGGAGTTCTAGGGAGTGCACTTGCTAGGGCCTCATAACCTGCCAGGAATGAAGAGACCTTATCTCCGTACTTAAGCAAGGCTAGGACAGTGGTGGGGAGGAGGGCGGCGAGGAATGGCCATTCTCCCCCACGGTGGCTAAAGTGATTCATTTCCTTTCAGATCTATCGCAATTCCAAGTTTCAGAGAGACAAGCCTTTGCTCCTGCAGAACATCTAGAGGAAAGGCGACCCCAAAACAACTGCTCAGCCCACCACCAGCTCAACAGTGTCCCCAAAGAGAAAGAAGCAAGTGGTGGTGACCAGACACTCTCCTCGATTTCATCACAATGAGTCCACCCAAGAGGCTGACAAGAAGGTCCAGAAGGGAACCCCAACGGTTCACAGAATCCCCCGCCAGTGCTCATTTCTGTTTTGTGGCCTTTGGTTTATAGGCAGTATAGCCGGGCAGGCCAGGGAAAACCATCTCCCCAGTGAGCTGGGTGGCCCCAGTGGAGAGGGCATGTCCAGCAATTCCATGTCTGTATCCCCGGCTACTGCTGGAAGGGACGGCGCAGGGCAACTGCCCAAGAGTCCCCCAAGGTACCCAGATTATGGTTTGGTGATGACATAGGTACAACACCTATGATTCCATCGTGAAGGTGGCCATTTCAGTTGTGGCCCCAAATGAGGCCCCTGAGGTGGACGAGGAGGAGGAGGAGTCCTCAGATTACACGTGTGCCCTCTGTGAGCAGTTCAAGGACAATCCCAATCCCTGAGCTGCCAGGTCCCTAGGGACACTCAAAAGCATTCTCTTGTAAGCAAAAATCTATTTCTAGCTCTAATAAAGTACAGCAAAACTCGACGGGAGTAAATAAAGAATTGAATGAGAAGTGTGAGTCTGTGTTCTGTCTGTCTATGCTATTCACACACGGCACTGGGTGAGCCCGATGAGGCTGGAAGCCCACACCCCAAGCAGGCCTCAGTCTGGTCCCCATGGTCCCTTTTCATCTGAAGCAGCAGCATTTCACACGTTTGGCCGAGAGTGTGGCTCCCGAGCCATGCGCTGAGGCCAGCCTAGGACAGGTGGGACCCTGGGCCTTGCCTTTCACACAGCAGAAGACCCAGTCCTGCTCCTGATGATGGGAGTGTCAACTTCCATGAGTCATGCACCCTGAAGCAGAATGCGATCCTCCTGGGTCCGCCGACAATGCCACAAGTTTCTGATCAGCAGCTGAGTGTCTTCAGCTCCCAATCTAGGGGCATGCCCAAGAGGCCCACTGGAAAGCAGGGTCACTCCACCTGCCAAGGGCCTTGGAAACACATGACCCCAAACCCAAAGACAAGTACAAGATTTCCACAAGCTGAATACCAGCCCTTGTTGCTCTGCCCTCATAGTTGTATTTAGGATCTAGGTACCATGTCCAACACACACCCCTTGGTCCAGACATAAGCCCAAGTGCCCAAGCATCCTGCAAGCCTGGTAACACTGAAGAGGGGGTCACAGAGGTCTGGCTCTTTCCATCTGTCTCCATGCTGTCTGTTGACAGGGGCGTGGTGACCCAGAGGACCCGTCCATCACATGCAGTCTGTGGGGAAGTCAGGAAGGAGGGCAGGACAGGTGGACAGAGGCACTTGGTGAGTTCCAAGACAGAGGGTCCTGAAACTCTGGGAGCACTGAGGAGGGGGCAAGGGTCCCGCTAGCTTTGCAGCCTAATAACCTGCCTCTGGTCCTTTCTCAGCACAGACAGGCACAGTCCTGGGCTTGGCTTCCCCCTGACCCTCACCCCACCCCTCAGGTCCCAGCCCCATCACTGCCCATGCTCTGAAGATCCCTCATGCTACTCTAGGCCTGCTGAGGGCAGATCTGTGCTAACCAATCTGGCCTTGGCCTTGGGGCCACACTGGACGGCCCTGCCAGGTGTCTTCCCTAAGCCTTTGGGAGGCACCTTCCTCCCAGCCCTTCCCACACAACTGACTCCACTGTCAGCAGATGCCCTGGGCCCTGCCCAGATCCTAGAGAAAGAATGAAGGAGAGTAGGAACGTCTGTGAAGGGAGCGCTCCCTGTTCTTGCCAGGGGTTTAGCCATTGCTATGTCCTCTACTCGGGTATGTGACTGGATCCCTGGCTTGCCCAGTTTCCACCATTCAGTGTCTCAACCAACCCAACCCCTTCCTTTTGGGTGCCACCAAATCTCAACTGTGTGGGTGGGATCCCTGAGTAAGAAGGGGCTGCAAGCGCTCCTACCTTTCAAAGCAGAGGGTGCCTGTTTGGCGGCCAGAGGAGAAAACACTCTTCTTCCTGCTTGTCTGGGCGTCTTCACTTGCACCCTTGGAACAGGGAGAAAATCACCTGTGACGAGACAGCAATGTTGGACAACAAGCCACCACATTTTTCTTCAGGGCAGTGGCCTCAGACCACGGGGACCCAGGAGGGCCCAACTGATGTGAAACACACGTGCAGGTTCCCTCAGGGTTGGTTCTGCTCATCACAGCAGCTGGCTTGTCCTCCTGTGGCTGGGACAGGGACCCCATGCTGTGGGACAGGGCCCACAGCACAGAAACCCATCCCCCAGGAGTGATGGAGATTTACAGCCCAGGAGACTCCACAAGGAACAAGAGCAAATGACGTCTCCCCTCACACTGCCACTCTGGAAGGATCTGGGGGCCCGCCAAGTCAGTGGGCCGTCGTCCTCCATGGACTTGTGGTTAGGCCCCACCAGGAGGGGAACCATGGACAAGCAGCTGAGCCCTACAGGGTCAGGGCCTGGTGGGGTTGGCTCGCCGTGCTCAGGTGGCGCTTGCGTGAGGTCACAGTCCAGGGACAAGGAGGAGGCTGGAAGGAAGTTGAGGACACAATGCCAGGACACACACTTAGAAGGATGGTGGGCAGGGACTGTGGCCGTGGAGGGGACCAGACGGTGGAGTTTGGCTGCCTGGCAGGCGGTCCTGGCCGCAGAGCCTGGAAAGCCTGCCAGGAGGTACCTTCTGCATATGAAGCAGGTCCCGCCTTCCTGCAAGCAGAACGAGTCATGGGCGCTTTGGGATGGCCAGGCTGCGGCCACCAGGCAGGACAGTGATCTGCCACCAACACCTGAGACCTCTGACAGGTGAAAGTGCAAGCTGGCCTTGGTCACGTCCTGCCCACAAACACTGAAGCCCTTGATTTCCAGTGTGTATGTCTTCCCATACTCATGTAGGCATGCACGTAGGAACAAAGCACATTCCCTTGCTCGCCCTGTCTGCTAGGAGACAAAATAGGAGCCTCCATACTCTGAGGAGCCTGGAAGATTAGGCCTGAAGGAGCCTCGAGACCAGCAGCCTGGAGAGAGACCTGGAGGAGGATCAGGAAGTGAGCAGCCAGCAGAAGAGAGGGACGGAGGTGGGAGGAGCAGGGCAAGGAGTCTTGGGCTGAAGTGTGGGAAAGACCAGGGTGAGGAGGAGATTCTGGAGAAGGAGGCAGGGCTGGCGTAGGGCGGGGTGGTGCCCCTGGGGAGCTGGGCTGGGGTAGAGCAGGGCCGAGCTGACAGGGATGGAGCTGTGGGCCCGGGGAACCCATGGAGGCTGGGCCTGTCCAGCTTCTTGGAGGAGGCCAGACCGTGCCCTTTGGAGCCCTTGCCATAGGCGTCTACTCCCCGAGACTTGGCGAGAGTCAAAGTGACAGCGATCACATTTGAGCTTCAGACTGGACCCCAGGGGCCAGGGAAGCCGTGAGAGGCGTGGCCTCTGGGCGGAATCCCCCATCTCAGGGCCTAAAGCCCAGGCCAGCTCGCCTCCAAGCCACCCTGGGGCTGCTGACCCAGTGCTGAGCAACAGTCTTTTTTTTGTTTGTTTGTTTGTTTTTTCTTTGTCTTTTTGGCAGATGAGAAGGAAAATCCTCACTGTGTCTCCTGCTGCCCCTGGGACCTGGGATGTCTCAGAGAAAGACAGCTTCACCTTCAAAACTATTTTCTGAACTCTTGCTCTCATCCGGGGGCTCAGCCCACCCAGGGCAGCCACCTGACTCTGCTCCTGACCACCGCCCTCCCTACTGTCTCCTTGCCTCCCAAGTGCCTGATCAGAGTAAATGTTCCTTTTCCTGTCCCCACTGCTACTAGCTGAGCTCAGGCCTCATGGCCTGGGGCCAGTGCTGTCAGCCTAGTCTCCCCACCTGCCTAGACCCCTCTTGTCTCTTCTCCTCCAGTTGCACACCATCGGTTCTGTGTCACACCACACACTATGTCCTTGTCAACCTCGGATTGAAAGTGCAGCTGAGCCCTCTCCTGTTTAAGCCCCAACCTGTCTGTGGTGCCCTGGGGGGAGGCTTCCAGTGGTCTCAGGTCTCCTTCCTCATCACCCCGCACTCTGGGTAGCTGTGCTGGCCCTGCACTCTGCACAGAGCACATCCGGGACCCCACACTTTCTCGTGCAGTTTTGTCCCTGGACCACTGGCTCCTCTTGTCCTGACAACCTATTGTCCTCCTTCCAGGTACGACGGTAACATTCTTTTCTCCGTTCACTCGGGTGCCAGATGCTCTCATCTGGGAGTTCTGGGGCACTCTGCATCTTCCTGCTGCCTGTCTTTGCCCCTCTCTTCCTCCCAGGCTGTGGCTGCTGTGCACGAATCTGGACCCCCCCCAAGGGTCACCAAGTTCCAGGAAGGCAAGGTCGGTGTCTCCCTGGTTCCCATTAGCCAGGCACCCACACAACTGCTGCCATGGGAATGTTGAGTGGTAAAGCAGTCTTCTCTTCCAGCGTGCAGCCTGCTCTCTCCTTGCAGAAGCCTCCCAGGCACAAGTTGAGGGGTAGAGGCTGCCTCCTGGATTTGAGGCCTCAGCATTGCAGGAACCCGAGCGATCACCACACCCAACTCCCTCATGGTGGCAACCTGCTCCTCGCCCCAAGAGTGGTTACCAGCTGTCTCCAGAAACCCCAGAACCTCCTGGTAGTGGTTTCAGATCATGAGGGAGGGTCCTGTGAACAGATTGTGGGCTGCTGCTGTTCCTCCAAATCCTGGTTTTGAACGAGACCTTGCCCAGTGAACTGGAGACCTATGATGTGTGGCTGCTGATGGGAGCAGCTGTGAGGACCTGCTCCATGGTGTTTCTCTGCACCCATCCCTTCCCTGCTGCTGGCCCCAGCTCTCCTCACGTGCCCAGATGTGGGGACTGAGCCACAGGGAGTGCTGCCTCCCACCCCACCTGGGTCTCTGAGGCTTGGTGAGGGTTCCACGTTGCTCCTGCTGTGTGTTTGAGGGCAGCACTGACCTGGGACGGGCTCAACCCAGATTCTCGGGTTCCCGCATGTCCTCCTTGGCCGATGCGGTTTCCTCTCTGAAATGCCTGTTGCCCATCTCTCCACTGAGCTGTGTGTCTTTTCTGTGCTGAGTTTTGGGCACTTCTTTTGGGTCTGGGTGCTTATCCTGCCCTGGTTGGTTGTGTTTCAGATTTATCCTCTTCTGTTTGCAGGCTAGTGGCAGACTCAGTATTCACCTGGTCTCTTGGAGCCTTAAGTACCCCAGAGGTCAGTGCGTGGTCCCTCAGGTCCTCCCAATGGGGGCTGCCATCCACCCCCAGGCTTGGAACCTGGGCCGAGCAGTCCCCAAGGAGACTCTGCCCTGGCATCCAGCACTCTGCCCATGAGAGAGGGCTCCTTCATATCCATGTCAGTCCCTCGGTCCCTGCCTAGCTATAGTTCTGGGCCTTGGACTCCCACACACTGGACAAGCCCAGGCATGGACATGTAGCTCCAGGAGGTTGACTAGCCTTCCCCTCTGTCCCCAGGGCAGCTCCTGTTGGCTGCATCCCTCTCCATACACCCCAGATCGAGGGGCAAGCCTGAGAACTGGACATGTTTTTATTTCATCTCAGTTTCACCACAGTATCTTGAGAGGACATGAGTGGCCACTTGGTTGCCACTTCTCGGGGTGCTGCCTGCCAAGGGGATGGGACACTGCCCCAGGGGGACCTCAGGACCTTCTGTGAGACTCTGGCGCTGACCGGCTTGCATTCACATCACAGGCCTTTATATCACATCTGATCTGGGACCTGGAGATGCTGGTTTGTGCATCTCCATCACACTCAAGCTCTGGGGTCTATGGGCTCTTCACTGTCTTCTGTCTGGGCAGGTTGTCCACAACTCAGGCACCAGGCCCTCCCAGCACTGGAGGGGGCTTCTGGACACTGGCTGAGGGCCACTGAATGGGTCCAGGTGCTTTGTTTGAGAGATCGAGGAGCAGGGAGGGTGGTCTCAAGTGTGCATTGCCATCCCATACTCATGGTGAGAGGACTTTAGTGAGTGGACTCTCATGCTCTGGGTGGGAGCCCCATCGAGCTACCCTTTGAGTACTTGCGTGCCCACCATGGTGACTTGGCGAAGCACCAGGAGGATGTGAGAAGTCAGGAGCAGAGGATGCCCATAAGGCACCACCAGAGCTGAGAAGGATCTCCAGTTCATGAGTGGGGCATGTATTCCCCCTCTTTTTCTGTGCGTTTCTCTCTTAATCACTGGAGTTCATGCAGGGTTTCTGTTTGGCCTTACCATTTTTCCCTCACATAACATGTGCCCCCAGGTTCTGAAGGACTCTTTGACAGATGTCTCACTAAGCCCTGCACTTGGCTCCGGGGGATACTGCATTCCAGGCTCTCCCAGCTCAAGACAGACTGATGAATCCTCGGGACTGGCCCAGTGTCCCTTGCCCCTTGATCCCCTGTGCCCAGAAACCCCAACCCAGGGGGTCTTCCCGAAGTGGCTGCAGAGTCAGAATTACCTGGGTATCTCACATCAGTGTCAAGTTGACCCTGGGTCCAGCAACTTCCACCCCTCTGGTGGTCCCACCTCCCTGCGTGGGGTCACCAACGCAGAGCCCAAGGTCCTTGTGAGAGGAGCTGGGGTTGTTCCAGTGTCTGTTTGCTGTGGTCCTTCCTCTGGGACCCACTCCATCCGTGTTCCAGATCTGAGAACTGGCTCAGGGGCCAAACCTGAACGAGGGATCTTGACCTGTTTACTGGGGCGGCTGCTCTTGGCCTCAGTGTTGTTTTGGACTGTACCTTGATCCCTTGCCCACCCATCAAGCCCCAAGGAGGCCATGTTGTACTGATCACCTTCCCCACTCTGTGGATCTGGCCTCCTGGGCAGTGGCAACCCTTGTCATGGCCCCTGGCTCCTGGCCACTCATTACAACTCCCTGACCTCTGCTGCAGTCCCTGGGCAGTGGGAATGGTGGGAAGGAGGTGTTGTCCGTCTCCTCCATCACCAGGCCCGGCGAGCTGAGCCTATGTTGTGTGGTGACTTCGCTCTGCTTGGTGGCCGGGCAGTAGGTGACCACCTCTTCCCATGGTTCCTTGGTTCTCCTGCTGGTAGTCCTGTGGGTCCTGCCACAACTCGAGGCAGCGAGCTCCCCTGCTTCCTGGGACGGAGGGCACCTGTGAGGGAGGGCTCCAGTCCCATTTGCTCCCTTGGGGGTGGGGGTGAGGGGTTCTCCAGCTCATTGTGGGGTGGGGTGGGTGGGCTGCTGCCACAAGCTCAGAAGTTCAGAGATGTCTGGGTAGTCCTGGTCTTCAGGGGCCTGCCTCCTGGTCTCCCAGCCTTAATGTCAGGGATGCAGGTTTTCCCAAGAGGACCTCTGATGCCAGCAGGTCAGGCCTACCTTGGTAGAATGCTCAGTATCTTTGAGATTCAGCCATTCCTGTTGAATCCTGGGCAGATGTTTGTCCACTGCCTGAGGTTTTGTCAGCTATCGGGGAGACCCTGGGCCACCCCTTGGTTCTCATTGTTTTTCACCCTGAGCTGCTCATCCCCTGTGGACAGCAAAGCAAAAACGTCACTTCCCTCTATTCCTCCCATGATCCACAGGCCTGGATCTTCTCACTTGCCAGGGAATTCCTCTCCCCCTGCTAGCCCAGCAAAATTCTAGCAGCTGGGCTGTGGCCTTGAGCCCAGGGCTGAGTACACACCGACTACCCCCAGGATGGGTCCTCATAAACAGTGGGACAGGGGATGTCAACCCTGTAGCAAGGCCCCATCTCACTACCTCTCACTCGGGCCAACCTTCTTAGGATGGGTCTTTCGTGAGGCTATTCCCGGGGGTGGGGTGGAGGGGGGAGTTGGTGCCAGAGGCTGGCTGGGGACTCACCACGAAGGGGACAGGGAGCAGGCAGAGTTGGGCAGGGCATCCCTTCACCTGCAACGTTGACCTGACTGTTCCTGCCAGCCGGTCGGGAGGTGCAGAGCACAGATAGGCATTGGAGGTGTCCACAGTGGGCCCTGGTGCCTGGGCCCTCACAGTGCCTGAGGTTCATGATCACTACTGGCCGAGCAGTAGAACTGACAAAAGGAATTGGTGCCTGAGCGGTGGCTGTGTCTACACACAGGATGCCAAGTGCTTTGCCTGGGTGGCGCCATGCTCTGCCCTGCATGCAGCCTGGTGGGAGGGGCTCTTGGCTTTTTTCACAGCAGATAGCTGCTGGGTTGGGGAGGAGAACTCTTTCCAGTGCACTGGCCACCCAGCCATCTGCTAGCTCTGGTGTAAGCACAGCCTGATGGGAGAGGGCAGGTCTGTGTGCCAGACCTCATGAGGCAAAGCGTGTTCAAGCCCAAGGACACCTGTCCTGCAAGAGGCTCCTCCACCGTGCAGGGTGTCAGGTGTCCACTCACCCCTGCATCACTCAGGGCTGGAGTGTTGGGAGACTGGAGTGCATTTTCCAGGCAGACCTGTGCAGTGCAGAGCCTGAAATGAGGCAGAGGTTGGGGAGTATTAAGAGTGGGGAACCAACCACTGACTCATATCAAAGGACCATGGAGGGGTTTTTAGACGGGAGGGCCATCTGGATCGGGCCTTGTAGTGAAGAGGGTCTCCTTGGCTGGGAAATGGGCGGAGGTCCCCCCGATAGGTCAGACCCATGGAGGGAACTGAGCCCAGGTGTGTGGCTGGAACAGGCAAGTCTGTGTAGGGTCACCAAGCTGACACCGTCAGTTCAGGTCCCCCAAGGGATTTTTGGCAAAGGATTTCTAGAGACTCTGATGTGCTGTAAAGTTGCATTCATTGCCTGCAGAGGCAAGGCTGCGTGCTGGTATGTGCAGCACTAGCCAGGTAGGCTGGGCAGGCTCTGGTCCTCCACAGAGGCAGTGTGGGAGGAAGCAGACACTCCGTTCTGCCATCTCAAACCTGGATTTGTTCCCAGCACCACCACTGCTGGAGTGTGAGTCTCAGCAAATCACTCCCTCTCTGAGTCTCCCTTTCTTTATCTGAAGGATGAGCACAGTGTGAAATGTCCCCATTAGGAGTAATCCTATTTGTCGGTGCATCTGATAGGAGAGAGGAGGTCACAAGATGAAAGCACATGAAAGCAATCTATAAACCAGAAAGCACCTACTACGAATAGCGGTTGAAGAGGCATCTCTTTTCCCAAGAGAACTTTCCCCAGAATGAGTGGCAATGCAGGCTTGTGCCTTGAAACCTGCAGCTGGGAGACAGGCAGACAGTGAAGAGCCTCCAACTCGGAAAGGAGGAGAACATGGCCACCATCAGCCCCCAGTCCCAAAGGTCCTATAGGATGTGGCCTGGGTTGGGACTTGAGGGCCATTGGTGGATTTTGAGTAAAGATGTATATAGTGGCCCCTGGGGTCAGAAGGCAGTGTGAGCTGAGTCAAACTGACAGGCTTTGTGAACTAGGGGCTGTACCATGACCAGGAATCCATAAAGCTGGAAGCCTCTTCCCTGAACTGTGCGGGAGTCAACATCTGCCTGCTGCCTCAGGTCCATGATCTTCTGTTCACCATTTCATCACCCAGAACACTTCAGCAGCCAAGTGTTTTCAGCAACTTGATCTAAACCCTTTTGGTAGTCCCACCAAAAATAGATGATACCAAGAAGCTATTTATAGTATCCTGAATTTTCTCTACGTATCCCACTTGGTATTAACAGTCTCATGGTTCACTGCAGCCATGTCAGTATGTTTGCCAGCCCCTGCCTGCATATTGATGATCTCTGTGTCCCTATTAATGATTTCTAAATCTCTAAACTCTCGTGGCCCCCAAGGCTTTTGGACAAAACATTAGGCACACATGACCCCAGCCCCAATAAGAGCCAACACTTTCAGAGGACTGACAGAGACCCAGGGATATTGGATGCATTACCTTCTTCCAGCCTTCGGCCTGCAGGAATGCCCTTCCTGGGACAGGCAGGACTGAGGGCCAGCCCCAGGTCAACCTGGATGACTACACACCCCACCATCTGCCAAACTGCCTCAGGATGTGGAATATTTTGGTACCAACCATGGTCTTCTGTGGTAGAAATGGGAGGAACCTAGAGCTAAAAAGGGAGAAGGCAATGGCACCCCACTCCAGTACTCTTGCCTGGAGAGTCCCATGGATGGAGGAGCCTGGAAGGCTGCAGTCCATGGGGTCGCTGAGGGTCAGACACAACTGAGCGACTTCACTTTCACTTTCCACTTTCGTGCATTGGAGAAGGAATGGCAACCCACTCTAGTGTTCTTGCCTGGAGAATCCCAGGGATGGGGAGCCTGGTGGGCTGCCGTCTATGGGGTCGCACAGAGTCGGACACGACTGAAGTGACTTAGCAGAGCTAAAAAGAGGAGGGACCCTTGGCAAGCACGTGTATTCACTAGGTTGTAATTCCAGAAACCTATACACCATCTTGTTTCAGGACATCCGGAGCCTGGTGCGGTCTCCCACTACAGCCTCACAAAACCTGGATCCAGCCACACAATTCTCGGGTGTTAACGTGATTCAGGAGTCTCTGGTTTTGAGATACAGGCGATGACACCAGAAGCTCAGCAGCATTAAGCCCACCTCGTTGACTTGTTTTCATTGCACACTTCTCAAGCGCTGATAGGAAATGCAGGTAGAGGAGATGGCGTAAATGGCATTGTGCTGCAGTTGGTGCTGCTTGCCCTGCTGGGCGGCTCCCTCTGTCTCGGAGAAACCTGTGAGTTAACTTTGGACAGGATGGAAAGTTGCCTTCAGGGAGTGGCACCCGGCCCTCACTTGCAACATGCTTAGTAGCTAATCATATTCTTAGGATTGACCTGGACCCAAAATTGCAAAAGCCATGTTTTCCCTGAGCAAAACTGTGGTTTTCTGTCAGCCCATGATCTGGAAGCTGTCTCTTGCTCGCCCACCCTGGCTTCTGTGCCCTGGTCACCCTCCAGGTACCCCGGTTACCAGTGAGGGTATATGGTCATCAGCCTCACAGCGCAGGGCTGAGCAGCCCAGATCAGTGTCCTTGCCTGGGTTTGTCCTTGGCATTGTGGTGTCGTGGCTCAGAGGCCAGGGTTTAAGATCTTGAGCCAGTGATGACTGTTTTCCAGCCTAAGGTTTCACATCTGTATGCTGGGTGTAGTAACAGTGCACAGTTGCTGGGACAGCAGGGAGGGTTCCATAAGTTGAAAGGCTGGGATAAACTTGGTGCACAAAGATGTTATGGGGAAGGGAACCAGGAAAATTATGCCAGGGTCTTTCATCTGCTTTTGGGACTTATCATTGGTTGACAAGGGCAGAAAAAAGTGCTCCATGCCACCTTGTCTCCAGCCTGCAGTCGTGTCCCTCTGGGGTTCAGGGGACTGTTTTTAAGAAGCTTCCTGTTGGCATAGCAACATTGCTGGGAGAAATATCAATAAACTCAGATATACAGATGACATCGCCCTTATGGCAGAAAGAGAAGAGGAACTTAGGAGCCTCCTGATGAAAGTGAAAGAGGAGAGTGAAAAAGCTGGCTTAAAACTCAACATTCAAAAAACTAAGAGCATGGCATCCAGTCCCATCACCTCACGGCAAATAAATGGTGAAACAATAGAAACAGTGAGAGACTTTTGGGGGGCTCCTAAAATCACTGCAGATGGTGACTGCAGCCATGAAATGAAAAGACACATGCTCCTTGGAAGAAAAGTTGTGAACAACCTAGACAGCATATTAAAAAGCAGAGGCACTACTTTGCCAACAAAGGTCCGTCTAGTCAAAGCTATGGTTTTTCCAGTAGTCATGTATGGATGTGAGAGTCGGGTCATAGAGAAAGTTGAGCACTGAAGAATTGATGCTTTTGAACTGTGGTGTTTGAAAAGACTCTTGAGAATCCCCTGGACTGCAAGGAGATCCAAGCAGTCCATCCTAAAGGAAATCGCTTCTGAATATTCATTGGAAGGACTGATGCTGAAGCTGAAACTCCAATACTTTGGCCACCTGATGCAAAGAACTGACTCATTTGAAAAGACCCTGATGCTGGGAAGGATTGAAGGCATGAGGAGAAGGGGATGACAGAGGATAAGATGGTTGCATGGCATCACCGACTCAATGGACATGAGTTTGAGTAAACTCTGGGAGTTGGTGGCGGACAGGGAGGCCTGGCATGCTGCAGTCCATGGGTTTGCAAAGAGTCAGATATGACTGAGCTGAACTGATTGAGAACCAACGGCAGCCACCAGTTCCTATTTTCACTGCAAATTGAAGCAGAAATGCAGTGGCTTACATCACAGAACAGGTGTTTCAGATTAAACATTAGGTGAAATTTCTTTTTTCAGATGTATTTGATAAACTCTGGAATGGATTGTCATAGGAAATTTTGAAGCTTCTTTTCTGGAAACTTTAAGAAAGAGGATAGATATTCATCTGCCTGAGACAGTGGAAGCATAATTCCATCTGGAGATGCTCTGATGCACTGGCTTCAGGTGGGAATGGAAGGGAAGAGCGATCACCTTTCTACTGAAGTCTCCTGGCCAAGCATTTCATTCCACTTTTCAGAGCATTTCAGCATTGCTGATTTTATCTGATTTCAAAAGTTATACATGTTCATTACCTAAAATTCAGAGAATGCAGAAACATATGAAAAAGTAAAACTCAAACAAAATCCTATAATTCAGAGGTAACCAAAAATATTTTTCTGGCCTATATATTCTCCAGACTTTTTTTTTTTTTTGTACATTTCACATAGAATTTTCCAAAAAAAAAAAAAAAAAGTATCGCACTGCACACTTTTGTAGTCTAGCTTTTGTACTTATTATAATGTGGGGTTCTTTCTATATCACTAAATATGGCTTCATATAATTTTTGGTAGCCAAAGACAATTCCATGATATCCATGTAGCATAACTTATTTAACCAGGTTTATACTGAGGAGGTTTAGGTTGTTCTCCCTGGAAATCCCTGTACATATGTTTTTGTGGAGTTGTCCAGTTATTTCCTAATAATAAATTCCTGGAAGTGAAATTGCTGTATAAGGGTATGGCTGTTTAGATTTTTCCTACCTATTGCCAGATTCCCCTCCAGAAAGGTCAGATCAATGTGCATCACCATCAGTAATGCTTGAGTGAGTCTGTTTTCCCTTTTCCTACACGACATTAACTACTGTCCATGTTCACAGGCTGTTCTCAATGTTTTAACATACATTTCTTTGAGTTCTAGAAACATTGAGGTTCTCAAGGTTTTTAGTCATTTCTATTTCTTTTGTTAGTTGCCTTTTGTCTCCTTTATGCATTTTTCTATTGGGGACACAGATAGATAGATGGATGGGGTGGGTGGATGGATGGATGGATCAATTGTTATTGTCTGACTCTTTGCAACCCAGTGAACTGTAGCCCACCAAGCTCCTCTGTCCATGGAATTCCCCAGGAAAGAATATTGGAGTGGGTTGCCATTCCCTTTACAGAGGATCTTCCCCACTCAGATCAAACCCAGGTCCCCTGCATTACAGGCAGATTCCTTACTGTCTGATAGACAACAAGCATGAGTGAGCAGGAGGATGCAGGAGAGTGCTCCAAAAGAGTCATGAGGTCTTCCCCAGTTCCCAGACCTGAGTCAATTGTCAGACACAGAATCCATTGACCAAAGGGAAGGAGGGATCCTCATGAGTTAAGATTCTGCAACACCCTGGCAGATGTATGCAGCCATCATTCCCCAAATCTGTCCCACAAAGAGACCCACATCGTTCACCTTGGTGACTGGACACGGGAGAGAGAGGAAAGACGCAAACATTGTAAGGACGTCTAGAAGCAGGATGCTGTGGGAAGTGATAGTCAGGCCTTCACTCCGTCAGTGTCCGCAGTGGAGGGGGAGCATGTGTGCACCAGGAACATATGGAGGTCTGGCCTAGATCTGACCCAGAGAGCTCCTGCCTGCCACCTCCAGATGTGCGATTAGAACAGACGTGCTTGATGATGGGCACAAGCCCTGAATGCACACAAGCCCATTAGTATAGACGCTATCAGAGCGGGGAGACCAAGTGCACTCCCTGCACCTTGACTGTGACAGTAAATACAAACCAAGATTCCCTCTGGTTTGGGAGATGTGAAACATTAATGACACCCTTAACACCAAAAGGATGCAGGGAGGTGGTCCCCACCGAACCTCCTCAGCAGTCTGGATCCTACTCAAACCTCTAGGCTCCTAAGGAGGACACTGGACCACCACCCACTCGATAGCAACTGCTTTGCCAGGTTTGTTATCTTTGCTGGAACACATGGCCACCTCCTCGGCATACAGCATGTGGACATTGGTCCTCATGAGCTAGGTTCTGTCAGACCCACAAAGGGAGGTGACTGCAACAGTAATCCACCGCAAAACAGAAGTGGCTTCTCTGAGGAGATCAGACCTAAGCAAGGCCATAGATTACAAAAAGGTGAGCTAAACCCCAATATGACCTGCAAATGTGTCACAAGCACCTCTGCTGCCGTTTATTCCTGGAGATTAATGGACCAGAAAGTTCTTTCCTGACCAGCTGCTGGGGGTGTAGAAATGCTGAGCATAGATGAGAGGTGGGTTGGCTGAACTGAAACTGCAGGTGGAAATGGACTCCTGCTGCAGTACCACCTCCACCACATGTGGCCATAGAGACAGTGTCGAGCAGAAATGCGCTCCCAGTGGATGCAACTTCTGATGGTGCCTCTAGGGATCCACTATATATGGATAAAGGAAATGGCCCGAGCCAAGAATAGACATGGGCTTAAAGACGATGGAAAATGGATTAGCCAGCCAGTCAGGTACTAGAATGAGAAATTTTGGTAGATTGCCACAAGTAGGTTTGGAGAAGGGGTACATCAATGAACCTATAGGAAGGGACACCAAAAAAGGAAGATATCTGCATTGCCTCTTGCTACTCACAAAGGCATGCAGCACACAAGAGGCAAGAAACATCACTGAAGACCCAGTGCCTGAAGAACTGAGAGCGCCCAGCCTCTGTCAGTGGTCCCTCAGGGCTGCACAGTGCTCTCATGCGAGGAGGAGCCGTGGGGCCAAGGATGATGCTGCATCTGGGCTCAGCAGCACAGGCGCCACCAGCAGGCCGGATGAGCTACGGCACCTACCAGGTGTTTGCCCCACCATGACAGAGAGTGATGCCGATCCCTCAGTGGCACCCTCCCTTCAGATCATTGAGCCACTAATCTCACTTCCATCCTTGAAGGAGGAGAGGTTCATCTTTACTGAAATCGATAGGTACACATTGTAGATGTGGGTTTCTCTTTCCTGCTTGCAGCACCTTGTCTGGCACCACTATTTGAGGGCTCACAGAAAGCAGAACTGACTGACACAGGGTATTTCACAAAACCATCCAAGACCAAGAGACCCTCTAACAGCACACCAGGGGCTCAGAGGGCAAGTGGCCATGGGATCCAAAGTCGCTATCTCAGCCCCCACCATCCAGAAGCTGCTGGTCTTCTGGAACAGTGGATTGGCCTCTACAAAGCACACGTGGGGTGCACACTGGGATATGAGAGCCCGTGGTACTGGGGTGTCACCCTCCAGGGACTGGACATGCTCCACATCTGCCATCCTTAGTTCCCCATGAGGTAAGATACATGGTCCTTGAACCAGAGGGTAGAGTGACCCCGCTGATCACCACTTCCACTGACCCATGACCCCACTTACAACCACTCCCAGAGATCTATGACTCCCCGTATGACCACTCCCAGTGACTCATGACCCCACCTGCCACCACTCCCAGTGACCCACAAGGGAAGTTGTGCTTCCAGTTCTTAAGAGTAAGTTCTGTAGTTCCACAGCACAGATGTCCGCAGTAGCCACATCTAGCTATTTACATTTGACTTCACATTATGTTACTGGAGTGGGCAGCCATGCCCTTCTCCAGGGGATCTTCCCGATCCAGGGATTGAACTCATGTCTTCCGCATTGCAGGCAGATTGTTTGCTAGCTGAGCCACAGCCTGCAATGTGGGAGTACTGGGTTCGATCCCTGGGTCAGGGGGATCCCCTGGAGAGAGAAATGGCAACCCACTCCAGTATTCTTGTGTGGATAATCCCTTGGATGGAGGAGCCTGGTGGGCTACAGTCCACGGGGTTGCAAAGAGTCGGACACGACTGGGAAACTTCACTTCACATTATGTTAAGGTAGAAGGCCGGGCCCTGGGACACACTAAGCACATTTGAGCTCACAATACCCAGCCTCATGTGGCTACTGGTTACCCTATTGCCGGTGGTGACACATGACAGGCTGTTCCCAAAGCAAGAAGGTTCCCCCAGGAGACATGATAACAGTTCTACTGACCCATGAGCTGTGGTTCCCATCTGGGCACATTGGGCTCCTCCTGCTAGGGGACCAGCACACACAGAGAATGGTTCCCATCCTGGCAGGCAGAGCTGACCTTGATCCTAAGGAGTGTGAGGGTTATTCTGGCACAGGCGGAACAGCGAGGAAACATCTCTAACAGCCAGGTGATGTGTCTTGGTTCCTGCTCCACTTCAGTGGTGAATTGACAAGTCCAAGAGCAAGGGTCAGAGAAGCTTCAGAACCCTGAGGGACAAAGTCTGTATTACCTCACCAGGGAAGCCACTGGAAATGGCCAAGGTCTCGGCTGAGAGTACAGGGGATTTAGAACGGATCTCAGGCAAGAGAGTGACCATCAGTTGTGGTGCAGCAGCTGCTGCATCTGTGAGGGCCCAGCATTTGTCCAGTCTTTCTCTCTGAGCTTCTTTAGGAGAGGAAACCAGCAAGAATCCTCAAGGAGCTGTCCTCAGATGAGGTGATCTCTCCAGATGAAAGGAGTGTATGTCAAAGTTGGGAGGGGTGGATTATAGTGGATGCTGTGGTGCCACCCAGATCTCCTCTTTTTCACTAGCCCACTCATTTGCTCAGGGCCACAGGTCTTGGTGGAGGAGGACTCAGAGCAAAAGTCTTCTCTGGAATGGGCCTCCACTGAAGGAGCTGCCTCCCTGGGGGAAGCTCATTGTGAGAGACTACTCATGGGATCAATGTGGGGAGCACACAGTTGCCTGACCCCCTTACCTTGATTAGGTTGATCTCTGCAGTGTCTTCCCTTTTCATGTCTGCCTTCTGAAAATTACTATGATCATCATGCTCTGAAATGGCACCAGAAGTGAACACCCGAATGAAAGGCAAGTTAGACACAGAGACTTAGCCTTTGGAGGTTGAAGTCATGGGCATGGGGGATCCCTGTGCCCTGTCTGAAGTTCAAGGAGTATGACTTCCAAGTATTTGTGTTGGACTCAATCACAAAGCTATATATATCTCAAGGCTTCTGTGCCTTGATGGCTATTTTGGCAAGTCAGATCATCTTCTTGTCCCAGTGAATATACGGAACAGAATTAGTAAGAATTTCCCACTGGGATGACCCAGAGGGATGGTATGGGGAGGGAGGTGGGAGGGGGGTTAAGGATGGGGAACATGTGTACACCTGTGGCGGATTCATGCTGATGTATGGCAAAACCAATATAATATTGTAAAGTAAAACATAAATAAATAAATAAAATCATATAGAATTTACAGCTAAAAAAAAAAAAAGAAAGTATTTATGCATCACACAGGAAGGCAGAGGAGTATGGATGGATGGGCTCCAAGTTAGACATTTTCAACTGGCCTCCTGTTTGCATTTCATGGGGCACAAAGAAGTGGGCTTCAGGCTGGATACTTACAAATGTTAGTATTCCCTGTGCCAAGAGATAGTATGGCTACAGTTGAGGCACTTACAATCAGCCTCCTCTTTGCTCTCAGAAATGAATAAAACAATATAGACAGCGTAAATAGCCAGTGTTTGTCTCTTATAAATACCTAAATGTAACAGTCATGGCAAGGACAAAGAGGGGCAAAACTTTGTTTGAGTAAAGGATAAAAGTATCTCCACTCCTCCATGTTTTGTACCAAGGGAGACATCAGACATGTGAAGGAAGGCTCCTTGTGGCTCAAAAGTCAAGGGATAATGCCAGACCATAATGAGTCTTGCTCCTCATGGAAACCTTCACTTCGAGGTCCGTCTTGGCTGAGGGGTGTATGTACAAACACAGGGGAGTGTCCCAGGGAGGTCAGGTGTAGAGAAAGAAACCAGATGATAGGCCTGAAGGAAGACAAAAATCCAGGACTGCCTCATATAAATGGTTTTACTGCCTCCTGACTGTGCTCCTGCTCACCAGGTGTGACATCCACACTCTTTCTCTCCAGGATTGCATCTCTGCCTGCTTCTGTCTCATCTAAGCCATTTCTTTATGTGCTCTCCCACTTGTCGTGCTATGTTTCTAATAATAAACTTTGTGCCTGCATTTACAGTTTCTGCCTCTGTGATAAATGCATTTTTCACTGGAGGCAATGATCCATGAAACAGTAGCATTCAGCCTCTAGCCCTTGCTAGTCTCCAGGCTAGGATTCCGGGCTCTCATCCAGGCTACCCAGGTTCAATTCCTGGGCAGGGAATTAAGATGTCACTTCACTCAACCATTCACTGCTGCCTCACGAGATCAGTGCCACTGGGAGGAGCCCAGGTCCTCACCTTGGCCCTGCATGGACAGCGCCTGGACAGAGCTTCCATCAGTCAGTCAGGAAGGAGCCTTTCCAGCTTCTTGGGACCTCAGCCCCATGGATGTGGCACCACCTTCCTCCAGAATATCTTTCCACCCCAGATATCAGCACAAATGGGATGCTTTTTTCCCAAACAACGTGCTATTGTTACTTATATAGAAAGTGTTTTTCTTTGTATTTAAATTGGTGAGTTGATCAGGTATTTATTCCCAAACTGTTGGAGGTTTACCTAGGATCCCATGTTCCCTGCAGGCAGCTTCCAGGAAGCAGAGGGAGGAGAGATGTGGGCAAGGACCTGGAGTCTCTTGCCTGCCCTGCAGTGTGCTCGGTGCTCAACAGACAGCAGCTGGTAAGTGTAGCCTGCGATGAAGACGATTCCCTTCATGTGTTGAGGAGTTTTTGAGAAAGCCAAATGTGACTTGAACCTCCAACTGTTTCTAGTCACTACTCTGTGTTGCCACTTTCAAATGCAAGATCTGATTTAGTTTCCAAGACTCTTGTGAACGTCAGGGAGGGGTCCCCCCAGCTCCCTCCAGTGCTCTTTCTGCCCTTCCCTCTGCAGTGATGCTGCCCACAGTCTCAGCGAGCTGAGGATGTGCCCCTGCCTCCTGACGCCAGACACAGTCTCACCCAGAGGCCCGGCTGCCACCACACGATGGGACTTGTCTCAGCACCTGCAAGGTGCCCGTAGGCTCCCCGACAGCCATGAGCTTCATGAGGGCAGGTATCAGGCAAGTGACAGTGAGAGAACAAGGGCAGTGGGAGTTTTATTCATAAAATCTAGCTAGGATATGCACAATGCCGCACTTTTCACCTCCAAGGAGAATTCTGAGGTGTGTGAATTCAAGTTCAGTGCAGATTTTGCCACTGTGGTTTCCATAACCCATCCTCATCTATGGCTTTAGGGCCTGACCACCTGGATAAGCTCATCCATTAGGTTAAGTGCACAGCCACCAGTTTCAAAGAAGACACTCCATTAAAAGCCTACCAAAAGTTTGGGGGTGCTTAGCAAGACGTCTTCAACTATATTCTCCAAGACTGAGTAGATTGTGCAGCAAACCAAAGTCCACTCACCACTCCCCATTTTGCAAATTTTTGGTGTACCTAGATCAAGCAGCATAAACAGGTGTCTAACTGTTCCTGACCATAGTGTGACTTCCCTTCCTGCCCCAGGAAATTTATCTAGGACAGAAGAGGGTCTTCTAGTGTGTATGTCCCATTTCAGATTTTCTTCTCACCCATAAGACACTGTGTATAACTCTGGCTGCTGCCGCCATCCACCCTCATCACAATCACCTCCCACAGAATGAACCCAGCTTCCCAAAGCCCCAAACCACCCTGGCCCAGGCACCGACACTCAAGTGATCCTCCTGGACCCTGCCCCTGGTTGCCCTGTTCTGTGGAACTAGGGGATGTCTGTCCACCGTCCTCATGTGACTGCAGCTCTTAGATCATCGCTCTAGGTGTTGGGGTGTCCTGCTTCTAGTGTCCCCACTGTGAACACAGGGCCTTCCACAGAGCACAGGCTCCATGAAGGTCTGTGGAATAAATGAGCCGGAGTGGGACACTTATCAAGTCAAATCAGGCTTTTTTGTACTTTCTTAAATAATTACTTGAAAAACTCCAATTGAACAGAGATAGATTAGCTGTATAAAATGACAGACAAGAAGTACAGAGGAACTCACCTCAAATACATTTTATTTCTTAATTCTTACTAAGTAGTATCATATTTCCAAAATAGTTATATTCCAAGTCCATGTAATCTTGTTCAGGGTGACAAAATAAAATGAGAGTTCACAATCACTTTTACAAAACAGCAAAACTCATGTTCTTGAACTGGTGAGCACAAACACACTGTGATCAACGCTACTGACATAGTTGGACACTGAAGCTCGTTAGGCCTTCTATTAAAAGGAATAACATTTGAAAAATTTCTAAAGGAAACAGAAGTGGATCTCCATGTCATTGTAGCGAACAGGAACCAAAGATGCTACACACCAGTTCCCCCAACTCTCCCAGCTGTCACGACTGAGCAGGCTGAATGCTCCCTCTTCAAACACAGAGGGAAGCATCAGCCTCCCTTCCTACCCCCAGGACAAGCTGCTGGATGTGGGCCTGAAAGGAGCCTGGCTGCTGCTCTGGCTCAGGGCCCCTCTTCCTCCTCCCTCACACCTATGTCCACCGGGGTGGGAAGAACCTGGGACCCCTTCCATTGATCTTGCGCAGATAGTCCTTGACTTTCTGCTTGCTGGTCTCTGCATAGGCCCGGGGACCCCACAGGAACTCGTAACGAGCAGGGTGGCTGTAACGCACCTGCCGGTACTTCAGGTACCCCGCCCGCACCCACACTTGGGTCAGCAGCTCCTTGGGCTCCCCATAGATGCAGTGCTGTGCCCCAGGAAATACCTCCATCTTGCTAAGTGCTCCCCAGACCTTCTCCTCACTGATCCGGTCCCCTGCTAGGAGAATCAGGCTCAGGGCTGCCACCAGGAGGCCAGCCTTTGGTATGCTCTGCTCATCCGTCTGCATCTCATTGAGGGTGAGGCCCAGGACGGGGACCATGACATAGATGTGCTCTCTGTGGTCCACCTCTTTCATATCCAGGCCAAAGGCCAGCTGCAGGCACTGTGTGGCTTTACGGAAGACCACTGGGAAGTGGGCCTGGTTATCCCTGAGGACTGTATTCAGCATTTCAGCCTGGAAAATCGGCTCCTGGGTGCCATACTTGAGGATCAGGAACTCCAGTAGTTCACATGTCATCCTATTCAGAGCCTGCATAAGCAAGATCTCCGCATCTCCAATGGCAGAGGAAGATGAGACTGGAGGGAAGGAGGCCAGAGGGGTTGAGGCATCCTCTGCCTCAGCCCCCAGGAGCTGCACCTCCACTGGGCCCTCGGCCTGGATTTGGCCCTGAAGGTCTTCCTCAGAAGTGCAGAGCTCATTTGTCGGGACCACAGGCATGATGACTGGGGTCTTGTGCCCAGTGGGGGTGTGGCAGGGGGAAAATGGAGACCACTGATCTAGGAAAGAGAGAGAGTGTAAATGGTCTCAGTTTTGAAATGCGCCACGGGTGGCTCTGACTGAGTCCACTTACTGGTCTTCCTTGAGGGCTGCTCTTGGGCGTTACAGGGGCGCTCCTCCTTGGTGGTCAGTCCCCTGTCAAACGAGAAAGAGAAATTCCGGCTCAGGCTGCAGCCAGTACAGCCTGAGGTTCTGGGGCTGACAAGGTGGGGGAATTAGGCCCTTTTGAGGTCTCCTCTGTTCTGGGATGGGGAAACCCTGCGCACACTCAGGACACCCACCTCACCTTGACTGCTGGCACTCCTGTGACCTCAGAACACAGACCTCAGACCTCAGTCTTCTCCTCCTGGTTCCTGGAGCCCCTGTGAGACAAATGGAGGGGGTACCTCGGGGCTAGACTGTGGCACAGACCTAGGCCTTCTGTGCTGGTAGGAGGGGTTGACTCTGTGAAGTCCCCCCAGATCTTGGGTGGCTAGTCCCTTTGGGGCTCACGTGTAGTGCTCACTTTTCCACTGGAATGGCCTGGACTTTCCCTCTTTGGGGGCCTGCAGGGAAACTCAGAACAAGAGCCACGTCTGGACAAACTTTTGGGGGGGCCTGATATGTGGCCTCACCTGCCTAGGGCCTCCCGTGGTTCCTAAGCTGGGGAGATGCTGGGTCACCGCTCCTCACATCCTATCTGGCTTCCCAGCACTGAACAGAGGGGCGGGCGTCTGCTGAGTCCTCCCTCAGTATCCAGGGAGTGTGGCCTCTGCAGACCTGAAGCTTCTGCCCTCCACCAGAACACCTCACTTTAAGGCCCCTAAGAAAGAGGTGAATAAGCTGCTCACCCTGCTCTGGGGCCTCCAAGACCGGCCCCCGTGCCAGCCCTCGGGGCAAGAGCAAGGATCCCTCCCTGCCTTAGGGTCTAACAGCCTCAGTCCTTCCCCGCATGGAGCCTAGACTCCAGGCAGGACCCGTGATTGTCCCGTCCGCCATGTTGAAACCCCGCCACATTCACCAGGTCCCCAGGCTCTCTGAGAACCGGGTGTCAGGAAATCCTGCACATGGTCATCCCGCCCTGGGACTACCAGGGTCTCCTCAGTTCTGGGGTCGGGCTCCCCTCCTCCCTCAGTGTCCTCACCTTGACTCCTGGTAGGACCTGGGCTCTGTCCTCTCCCTACCTGAGGCCCGGCTCCTCACACCAAGTCCCCAGTTTCTCTGAGACCTGCATGTGTGACAGGCTTAGTGTGCTCTTCTCACCACAAGGGCTCCCGGGGCCAACAACTGGGGTGGGGATCTGTGGGGTTCCATCGGTCCTCACACAGGGACCCCCTCAGTCCTCCTTCAGGCGCCTCACCTTGCGTCCAATCAGGACCTGGGATTCTCGCCTCTCCCCAACGGAAGCCCCGGCCCCTTATACCAGGGCCCGCCTCTCCAAGACCCGGATGTCAGGAAGTCAGACCATGCCTGTTTTGCTCATTCTATCCCACGGACACCCTGGACTGATAACAGAGACAGGCTTAGCACTCTGAGGTCTCCTCTGATTGTGGTCCACGATACCCTATTCCTCCCTCAGTGTCCTCAACTTGACACACCACAGGACCTGGGAATTGGCCCACCTGAGTCTCGGCACCATATGCGAAGTCCCCAGTCTGAGACCCGGATGTCAGGAAGTCTGCCCCTTGTTTCAGGACCTCAGGCTGAGACCCGAATATCAGGAAGTGAGACCGCACATATTGGACTCAACCTATCCCAGGGCCAGGGTCCCTGCAGACCTCCCTCAGGGTCCTCACCCAGACTCTTTCAGAACCTAAGATCCTCCCCTTCACCCTCTGAGGCCCCTCCCGTATATCAAGTCTCCAGTGTCTCTGCGACCCTGTGCTCATGCCACCACCAGGGTCTCCCAGGGCTGACAGCAGGTGCCAGGACCTGTGGGGTTACCTGTGTCCTCCCTCAAGGCCCTCATCTTGAGCCCTGACAAGTCCGGGGATGTCCCTATGTCGACCTGAAGCAGGACCCTCACATCAAGGCCTTCACTGCCCTTAAACCCCGGGAGGACACTGTGGACGTGTTTAAGGGCTCCTAAGCCCAGGGCTTCCCAAAGCTGAGATGATCCCACAGGGGTTCCTCAACCCTCTTTCTCTTTGTCACCTTGACTCCCAGCTCACCTAGGCATCGCCCTCAGCTGCCAACTTTGCTTGCCTTAGAACCCGCATCTCCCCAAGCCAGGACCCCTGAGAAGCAAGCAGGAGAAGGGGCTCGTTCCGCCAAACCTGTCAGGGTCTTGCACGGCTAAAAGCAGTGACGACCTGTATGTCCTGGGGTCCCAGCGCCCCCTTCAGGGTTCTATCTTTACTCCTAGCACAGCTGCGCTCCTTCACTCTGCTGACTTGAACCCGAGTTCCATGACCCAGGCCCTCACTTCTCCCCTCCCAGCGGGGTCAGTGACGTCACATCTGGACGCCACACCCTGTGGTCCCCCACGGCTGTCGGGAGGGCCGCACATGCATCCCTTGGGCACCCTCAGTCCTAACCTCTAGTCTCTCCAGGACGGGGGCCCCTCCCTCTGTCCACATGAGACTGTGCCCTCAGACCAACTCTGACTCCCTGAGTCACTGAGGAAGTGGTGGAGGAGAGGTGGCTCGGCCTGACAGCCGGACCAGGGTCTCCAGGAGTCCCAGTAGGAGTGGAGTTGTATTGGATGGGAACCTCTTCCGGGGTGACTGGAACCCCTCATCCTCACTCAAGAGGGGGACTCCTTAATACTCGATAGATAGCTGCAGTCCCAGGACAGATGCTGGATGGGGGCCTTCTGTGCCCATGACCATGGGGGAGCAACGGGAACTACACATCTTCCCATGGGGGCCCCTCAGCATTCACCATACTTCAAAAACATTTTATATAAAATATTTGGTTTTAGGTGATGTGGCTGAGTAGTGGCAGGTGATTTAGGGGAACCCTTGGTTTGATGATTAAATAATATTACCTGTTGGTTGTTGTTCATTCACTCAGTCGTGTCTGATTCTTTGGGACTCCATGGACTGTAGCATGCCAGGCTTCCCTGTCCATCACCAACCCCCAGAACCTACACAGATTCATGTCCATTGAGTAGATGATGCCATCCAACCATCTCATCCTCTGTCGTTCCCTTCTCCTTCTGCCTTCAACTGTTCCCAGCATCAGTCTTTTCCAATGAGTTGGCTCTTCGCATCAAGTGGCCAAAGTATCGGAGTTCCAACTTCAGCATCAGTCCTTCCAATGAGTATTCTATTCAGGGTTGATTTCATTTAGGATTGACTGATTTGATCCCCTTGCTGTCCGAAGGACTCTCAAGAGTCTTCTCCACCACCACAGTTCAAAAGCATCAAATCTTCAGAGCTCAGTGATAAGAATTAATCCTGTTGGAGTGCTATCCTTTTTACTCCAACAATGAATGTTTAAATCCTCATTCATATTGCTGAATACATTTCAAATGTCTATGAGGTGTGTGTTAGATTTGTATGTATAATATTTGTGTAGATTAGATGTTTCCCTCATAGCTCAGTTGGGAAAGAATCTGCCGCAGTGCAGGAGACCCAGTTCAATTCCTGGGTTGGGAAGATCTGCTGGAGAAGGGATAGGCTACCCACTGCAGTATTCTTGGGCTTCCCTGTGGCTCAGCTGGTGAAGAATCCACCTGCAATGAGGGAGACCAGGGTTCGATCCCTGGTTTTGAAGATCCCCTGGAGAAGTGAAAGGCTACCCACTTCAGTATTCTGGCCTGGAGAATTCCATGGACTGTATAGTCTATGGGTTCACAAAGAGTCAGACACAACTGAGTGATTTTAAAAAAGAAAAATG
Source organism: Bos grunniens (assembly GCF_055505025.1). Lineage (NCBI taxonomy): Eukaryota > Metazoa > Chordata > Mammalia > Artiodactyla > Bovidae > Bos > Bos grunniens. Next base: position 111,873,662 of record NC_141194.1, on the reverse strand, counting down.
GTTATATGTGCTTATATACTCATACATGGACAAACCACAGTGTATGTACTGAACATGTATATGTGGATGTATGCTTGGATTTTTAGCTATATATTAATTTTTGGACTACACTGCTGCTACTCAATTGTTTCAGTCATGTCCAACTTTTTGCATCCCTATGGACTGTAGCACACCAGCTCCGCTGTCCATGGGATTCTCTAGGTAAGAATACTGGAGTGGTTTGTTATGTCCTTCTCCAGGGGATCTTCTTGACCCAGGGATTAAACTCGAGTCTCTTGCATCTCCTGCATTGCAGGCAGATTCTTTTACCATTGAGCCACCATATATATACTTAAATTGTTAGAGTATCTGCTATTGCTATGTTTCAATCTATCTCATACTCCAGTTCTATATTTAGTCTCTTTGTATCTGTTGAGATAGTACTTTTAAGGAAAGGTCAGGCCTTTGCTGGCTGGTATATCAGGTGGATATTTGCACAGACTCAGGAATCAGTTTGGTTCAGTTCACTCAGTTGTATCCGACTCTGCAACCGCATGGACTGCAGCACGCCAGGCCTCCCTGTCCATCACCAACTCTCGGAGCTTACTCAAACTCATGCCCATCGAGTTGGTGATGCCATCCAACCATCTCATCCTCTGTTGTCCCCTACTCCTCCCACCTTCAATCTTTCCCAGCATCAGGGTCTTTTCCAATGAATCAGTCCTTCGCATCAGAGGGCAAACTATTGGAGTTTCAGCTTCAGCATCAGTCCTTCCAATGAACATTCAGGACTGATTTCCTTTAGGATGGACTGGTTGGATCTCCTTGCAGACCAAGGGACTCTCAAGAGTCTTCTCCAACACCACAGTTCAAAAGCATCAATTCACCAGGGAAGCCCGAAGCTCAGCAAATGTCAAGGCTGCAGTGATGCCCAGTCCTTCTTCTGTGCCCTCATGTTCCACTGGGTTTTACTTCAGCAGTATCAGGTTCTGGTTGTGATTCAATTCACTTTCACTCCCTCCAGGAGTCCACAGCTAGAAACCAGGCTGTGTGTGTGCTAAGTCTCTACAGTCCTGTCTGACACTTTGTAGCACACCAGGTTCCTCTGTCCACGGGATTCTCCAGGCAAGAATACTGGAGTGAGTTGCCATTTCCTATGATGGAGGATCTTCCTGACCCAGGGATCAAACCTGCATCTCTCATGTCTCCTGCATTGGCAGGCGGGTTCTTCACCACTAGTGCCACCTGGGAAGCTGCAGAAACCAGGCTAGTCCTGCTGTATCATCCACCTCCTGGCAGCCCAGATCCAGATCTGTGCACCAGCCACTCCCCAGGCAGTTAGAGACCCGTCTAGCACATCCTGAGACAGTCACTGCCTGGAACGGGGCCCTTGGTGCCCAGCACTTGTGGTAGCAATTGCAGTCCACATCGGGCTCCTCAGATTCAGTTCACATGCCCAGAGACAAGGGTGCTACCTGCTGCTCTGTGCAGGGTGAGAGCCCTCACTGGCAGCGCGCTGAGTACAATCTTGGCTGCTCTGCCTTCTCACTCAAGTACTTCTGATTGTGCTGCTCATCTCAGTGATTCCTCGAAGTCCAACACATTGTGCCAGCCCTGTGCATACAGCAGTGAATGGAAGAGGCAGAGGTTGACTTTACGGAGTGCCCATCTGAAGATCCCAGATCGGATTGAAACAAACCTTGAATTCTCCCTGAATCCTCATCCTTCTGCTGTGGCAGGATATTTGGGGATGTTGACCAACAGACCCATGTGTTATGCCCTCACCCCAGGAGTTAGGGTCAAAGGTGGGAGGATGATAGAAATCCCAGGTCAGAGGAACTTGTGATCCCTCGCTGGACTGTACCCTGAACAGTGTTCAGTCTTAGAAGTCCTCTCCCACCAGCATGGCTCTGCTGTGGAATTGCCGGAGGCAGCTCCCTGTGCTTCCTGTGGCACTAAAGTAGCATAGGAAAGCAGCTGAACTTACCTGTGTCCCCAAGAAGAAGTAGTGATTGTGGCAGAGAAAGAAAAAGTCACCCTCCAAAGGATGTTGCTGTGGATGGTGTAGCTAGGAACCAGGCTAGGATGACGACACCTCATTGGAAGCCAGCATGAAGATGTGCTGTCTTTGAGGGCCACATGGGATGTACTGCTGCATCACAGTCCAGTGGATGCTGGCGTATACAGTGGCCAATGACAGGGGCCAGATTCTCTGTTTCTCCAGATGCCAGGAAACTAAGCCTCACAGAATTTAGGTGATAGCCTGCTAGGAGGAGAAAATCCCAAGTTGCTGGATAGCAATAATTAGTCATTAGTAAGAAGTAACTGGAGCAATGTGGAATTAAAATGTCTGTTCTCTGGTGGAGTCGAGGTTCCAGATAGGGCTCGTTTGTGGTAGGTCAAATTCTGTATGGCCTCCAAGTTTTCTACCCGTCCCCCCACCCCGGGTATATATGTCCGTGTATAATCCCTTCTCTTTGAATGTATGTTGTACAGGTGGAATGGACTACTTGTTTGCCAACAATAGTGTGTGTGGGAGGTGTAGGAATTTTTGCAGATATAATTAAGGTCCCTAATCAGATGACTTTCACTTAATCAAAAGGGAGATTATCCTGTGTGATTCTGACCTCATCAGGTGATCCTTACAAAAGAGGGCCAGGCTTTCCCCACATTAGAGAGCTTCCCCTTGCTGGCCTTGATGAAGTAGACTACCATGTGAGAGCACCTGTAAGAGGGCTGTGTGGCAAGGAACTGTAAGTGGTATCTAGGAGCTGAGAGCAATTCTTGGATGATGGCCAGCAAGAAAATGAGGACCTCGGTCCTATACCCCAAGAAACTGAACTCTGTCAACAATAAGAATCAGTTGGAAGAGAACCCAGGGCCTCAGATGAGAACATAGCCCTGGCTAGCACATCGACTGCAGCTTTGTGAAACCCTGAGCAGAAGACCCAGTTAACCTGCACCCAGACTTCTGACCCAAAGAAGCTATGAGATAATAAATGGGTGGTCTTTACAGCCACTGAGATTGTGGTTACACAGCACTTATTGGTCCTTCTTCATTCATCGAAGACGCAGGCACCTGGCTCACTGGTGTTCTTGGTATCCTGAGTCCTGCCATCATTCTGGGTGATTTTAGTGTCTACCTGGGCAGCCCACGCTACTCATAGGTCCTTGACTTCTCCCTTGCCTCTGACAATCTCTCTTCTCTGCACCTCAGCTCCCCACCTGCACAGCCACATTCTCCACTTTTCATTCTCACGATCTGCTCCACCTCAAACATCTTAAACTTTGGGATCCCACTCTGACTAAAATCAGTTCTCTCATGCCCTCACTCTTAACCACTGTCACCCAAGCTGCTCTCTCATGAGCCCCCTGCATTTGCTCTCACTCTTGTCCTTCTGCTGCTACTTCCCAGCGAAATAATAACAAAACCAATAGAATTATGCCAACTGGTGCAAGTAATTTTCTATTTTAGCTTACCTTCAGCATAGCTCATCAATCGCATTGCATTTTGAAATGTTTTTAAGTTGTGTTTCTTTTCTAGGGTTACTGTGACTAAATACCACAAACTACATGGCTTAGAACAACAAAAATGTATTCTCTCACTATATGGAAACAGGAAGTCTGGAATCAAGGTATTTGCAGAGCTTTGCACCTTCTGAAACCAGTAAGAGAAGGATCTTTCCTTACCCCATCCAGCTGCTGGTGGTTTACTGGCATTTTTTGCTATTCATTGTCTTGTCGATGCATCATTCCAATCCTCCATCTTCAGGTTGACATTTTCTTCCTGTATGTGCCTGCCTTCTGGGTGCAAATTTCCCCCTTTTTATAAGGACATCAGTCACATTAGATTACATTCCACCTTACTGACCTGATTTTACCTTGATTACCTCTGTAATAACCGTATTTCCAGATAAGGTCACATGTTGAATTATTAGGGATGAGGACTTCAAAAAATCTTTTTTGGGGCAGTGGGTTGTGGGCAGACACAATTCAACCCGGAATGAAAGTCAGGGAGAACAAAAGGCACATAATACAAATCAAAGGTCCTATGCACTTCCCATCAGCATCCCTTTCTCATTTTCAGCATTTCTAGTTTCAGTTTGTCTGATAATTTGCCTCGATCTTTGTAAATACTGTGCTTATATCTTTATTAACTTTTTAATGTAGTTCTCAACTTTAGACATTCTCTGCTGACTTCCTGCTATGCTAGATGACATTATAGTTCACTCATCCTTTTGTCTTTTTAAGTCTATATTTTAAATTTTTGATTGTGGTAATTGATCAAGCATACACAAAAGTAAAGAAAAGAGTATAATAAAACTCACGTGCTCATCACTGAAGTTCATCAGTTATTAACTCATGACCCATTTCTTTTCATCTGTCTCCCTACCATTTTCCCTTTTCCTCTTTTTTTTTTTTTTCTTTTTGAAAAATATTTATTTGAGTGCATCAAGTCTTAGTTGTGGCACATGGGATCTTTGCTGTGGATGTGGGATCTTTTGATGTGGCACGCAGGCTTAGCTGCTGTATAACTTGTGGGATCTCACTTCCCTGACCAGGGATCAAACCCATGTCCCCTGCATTTGAAGGCAAATTCCTAACCATTGGATCACAAGGGAAGTCCCACATTTCTGAGTTTTACAGATACTGTAACTGCCTCCAGAGGGAAAAGGCGAACTGCCTGATGACCTGACTGCAGCCATGCCATAAAATGCTTCATCTTGAGCCAATACTGAAAGGTTGTCCCTATGAGCCGTGAGTGATGCCAGGATTCTTGGCTTGCAGAGAGGAATTCGATCCAGGGCCAGTGACAAGGCTTGATCTCTCAGAGCTTTGTGTAGTAAAGTTTTATTAAAGTATTAAAGAGATAGAGAAAGCTTCTGACATAGACATCAGAAGGGGGCAGAAAGAGTGCACCCTTGTTTGTTTAGAGCAAGAAGTTATATACCTATTGAAAAGTCAAAAGTGAAAGTGAAGTCGCTCAGTTGTGTCCAACTCTTTGCGACCCCATGGACTGTAGCCCACGGAACTTTCCAGGCGAGAGTACTGGAGTGGGTTGGCATTTCCTTCTCCAGGGGAGCTTCCTGATCCAGGGCTCAAACCCGGGTCTCCCACATTGCACACAGAGGCTTTACCTCTGAGCCACCAGGGAAGCCCTATCAGCAAGCTGCTCATTAGAGAAAGGAATGCCTCGAAACTGAGAGAGTGGCACCAGGCCCCTCACCCACAACATGCATTTGGCACAAGATGAGTCATCCTGATCCATAAAACAATTCACATGAATCTTGAAGAAAGGCTGGTTTCCAAGCAAATACATAGTTTAATTAACATAGCTTAAGTGAACATTTCCATGAGTAAAACATACTGGTTTGTTGAGCTATTATCCCCTCTGAGTCTTGGGTGGAACCTACTTGAAGAAAGACAGAGTTTAAAGTAAATAATGAAATAAGTTCAATAACATTGCTTAAGAGAAGTATTTCCATAGGAAAAACACATTGGTTAGCTAAAGGTTTGAGAGAAGTTAAGTTCAGGTGGTAACAGGTATCATCATGGAAATGCGGAATTTTAAAAGAAACCTCCTTTTACTTTGTATAGAGAAGGAAAAAAAGTCTGACACTTGTAGTTTGTTTCCTCCTGCCGCTTAAGAGAGGGGGAGAAAATTCTGACACTTGCTGCCTATTTCCTCGGCTTGGGGACCCTCTAACCCTCCTGCCTGTTACGCTCTCAGTCCCAAGTCTATGCCTAGCATACTTCCAAGAACTGGCCTTAAGAGAACTGATTAACATTATCACACATAATAAACTATATATTTATCTGTGTGTGTGGTGTGTGTGTGTTAGTCGCTCAGTCGTGTCCAACTCTTTGCGACCCCACCAACTGTAGCCCACGAGGCTTCTCTGTCCATGGAATTCTCCAGGCAAGACTACTGGAGTGGATTACCATTTCTTTCTCCAGAGGATCTTCCCAACCCAGGGATCGAACTCTGGTCTCCTGCATTGCGGGCAAACTCTTTACCAATTGAGCTACAGGGAAGTCCTTGGGGGCATCAACATAATTGTAGCTTGTCCTGCCTGTGTATGTACACAGGAAAGTATCAGCTCAGTTCAGTTGCTCAGTCATGTCCGACTCTTTGTGACCCCATGAACTGCAGCACACCAGGCTTCCCTGTTCATCACCACTCCTGGATCTTGCTTAAACTCATGACCATCCAGTCGGTAATGCCATCCAACCATCTCACCCTGTGTCGGCCCCTTCTCCTTCTGCCTTCAATCTTTCCCAGCATCAGGGTCTTTTCCAATGAGTCATATCTTTGCATCAGGTGGCCTATGTATTGGAGTTTCAGCTTCAGCATTAGTACTTCCAATGAATGAATATTCAGAACTGATTTCCTTTACGATGGATGAGTTTGATCTCCTTACAGTCCAAGGGATTCTCAAGAGTCTTTTCCAACAACACAGTTCAAAAGCATCAATTCTTTGGTGCTCAGCTTTCTTTATGGTCCAGCTCTCACATCCATACATGACTACTGGAAAAACCATAGCCTTGACTAGATGGACCTTTGTTGGCAAAGTAATGTCTCTATTTTCAATATGCTGTTTAGGTTGGTCATAGCTTTTCTTCCAAGGAGCGAGCGTCTTTTCATTTCATGGCTGCAGTCACCATCTGCAGTGATTTTTGCAGCCCCCCAAAATAAAGTCCCTCACTGTATCCGTTGTTTCCCCATCTATTTGCCATGAAGTGATGGGACAATATGCCATGACCTTAGTTTTTGGAATGTTGAGTTTTACACCAACTTTTCCACTGTCCTCTTTCACTTGAAATTAAAAGACACTTGCTCCTTGGATGAAAAACCTAGATAGCGAATTAAAAAGCAGAGACATTACTTTGCCGACAAAGATCCATATAGTCAAGCTATGGTTTTTCCAGTAGTCATGTATGGATGTGAGATCTGTACAATAAAAAAGCCTGAGAATGGAAGAATTGATGCTGGAGAAGACTCTTGAGAGTCCCTTGGATGCAAGGAGATCAAACCAGTCAATCCTAAAGGATATCAACCCTGAATACTCATTGGAAGGACTGATGCTGAAGCTGAAGCTCCAGTACTTTGGCCGCCTGTTGCAAAGAACTGACTCATTGGAAAAGACCCCAATGCAGGGAAAAATTGACACTTATTTGTTTCCTCCTGCCACTTATGACCAACCTAGACAGCATAATAAAAAGCAGAGACACTACTTTCTCCAAAAAGGTCCATCTAGTCAAAGCTATGGTTTTCCAGTAGTCATGTATGGGTGTGAGAGCTGGACCTTAAAGAAAGTGGACCTAGTTTACATATGTAAGTGTGCATGGGAAGTGCATCCTCATGTTTTATCCCTACTCTTTTGTCCCCTGGTTGACACTAAGTCTGTTTGCTTACTCTGTGTTTATTCCTCCTTTTTGAATGAATTTGTCTGTTTCAGGTGGTCAATTTCACCTCTGAATGATAGCGTGCAGTCTTTGTCTTGCTCTGTCTGATTTCTTCCACTTAGTAGGACCCATCCCTGTAGCTGCAGATGGTTTCATTTCATTCTGACCTATGGCTGAGCTACACCCATTTATAACTGGGCATCTCATCTCCTGGATGCAATCATCTGTCAGAGACATTATGGTTGAATCACAGCTTGCCTCTTTTAAAAAGGGTGGCAGGGATTGTTGGGGTTCACATGTCTTTTGTACCAGAGGTGTCTTCAAGCATACATATAGTGGGGAGGAGTGCCGCATCAAAGGCTACCTCAGTTATTCAGGCGTTAAGTCTCCCCATGCTGTTCCCCACTATGGCTGATTCCAGTTTCCCACCTAAGAGTATGCTAGGAGCGATCCCTCTGTTTTATTCCTCCCCAACACGAAATGTGTGCAGAGTGTTTGATGTAGGCCACCTTGACTGGCAGCAGGTGATTCCTCCTTGGAATGTTCTTTGCATCATGGAGAGACAAGTGTTGGGTTCTGGCTGCCCTAATTCCCTGTGATTTTATATTTTTCCTTTTATACTTAGAGTGAGTAAAATTTCCCAGTTGAAAAGCGCTTCTTGAAAGCCTGTCCCTCCTGGAGTTTGTGGTTGTATCCAGTACAAGTGCCATGCTTGAAGACAGGTGTCACTTACAACCCCTTAAGCCTTCTGAGTATTCCGTTCCCAGAAGCCCCAGGTTGAGTGGTGTTGCTGTGAGAAACAGGCATAAGACGGCAGCACTTCCTGATTTTCAACCCTCTATTTGGGGAAGGAGAGCCTTCCTGAAAATTGGTTTGCTGGGTTGTAAATGTGAGCGATAAGTGCCAGAGCACACTGCCAGTGGGCTGTGTTTTCTTTGTAGTATCCTCATTACTGTTCAGCCCCTCCAATCCATCCCCACTCTGAGACCAATCCTAACCTCTCCATTTGCTCCTCTGAAGGTGCCGCCTTCCAGAGGTAAGGTGACTCTAAGGTCCGAGGCCAGAGGTGGGAACCCCCACAATGGGAGAAGTGCAGACCAGCCAGCTTTGCAAAGCTCTTCCATCCCAATATGTCCTGCATTCTCTGGTTGCCCTAGGATTATTTGAATCCTGCGGGGACAAACTGGGTCTGGAGATTGTGCTTTGCTCCAGAAGGGAGTACAGACAGGTCTAAGGTGAGAGGATCATGGGTGCACATCGTGCTCAGCCCCAGGAGCATCCAGCCGAGGGAGGCGAAGCTGCTCAGGCTCCAGCGATGTGACCCAAGTCTGATTCCCCAGGCCTGAGGGGACTAGAGTAGTCATTTTTTTTTAACTTTACAATATTGTATTGGTTTTGCCATATATCAACATGAATCTGCCACAGGTATACACGTGTTGTCCATCCTGAACCCTCCTCCCTCCTCCCTCCCTGTACCATCCCTCTGGGTCGTCCCAGTGTACCAGCCCCAAGCATCCAGTGTCATGCATTGAACCTGGACTGGCGACTCGTTTCATATTTGATATTATACATGTTTCAATGTAGTCGTTTTTTACAGCAGTTAAATAATGTCTATTCACGTTGGAGTATAGTTGATGGACAATGATGTGTTTGTTGCATTTGTACAACACCTTGATTCAAGCATAGGTGGAGGTATATCTGGTCTTTTCTAGATCCTTGCATGGATAGGGTATTACACAGTGTCGTGGACCACAGTTCTCTGTGCTATATGGTAAGTAAGTTTTCTTTGGTGACCTAGTTTACATATGTGAGTGTGTGTAGGGTAAGTGCATCCTCCTGTTTTATGCCTCCATCTTTTGTCCCCTTGGTAACACTAGGTCTGTTTGCTAACTCTGTGTCTGTTCCTCCTTTTTAAATAAGTCCATCTGTTTCAGGTGGTCGAGTTCACCTATGAATGGTTCTGTGGTGAGGTTTTTGTCTCCCACTGTGTGCATTCCTTCATTTAGTTGGATCCATCCATGCAGCTCAAAGACTTCATTCTGATCTATGGCCGAGGAACATGAGCTTGTAACTGGGCGTCGCATCTCCTGGATGCAGTCATGTCCAGGAGATAATTGTTGCCTCCATGTTTGGCCTCTTTAAAATAGTGCGACAGGGACCATCGGGATGCACGCCTTTTTCAGTGGAGGTGTCTCCACGTGTACACCCCATGGGGAGAGTGTGGCACCATATGCTAGGTCTGGTCCTTTTGGCGTTATGTCCTCTCATGATGTCCCCACTGTGGCTGGTTCCAGTTACACCCATGCCAGTGGGCTAGAATGTTCCCCTTGCTGTCGGCCCTCCCAAGTATACCTGTGTGCAGACTCAGTGATGATGGACGCCTTGCCTGGGAGCAGGTGGTTCCCCCTATGACCTTTTGTTTGCGTTTGTCAGGAAAGAGATGCTAGGTGGGATGATTTCCTGTGATTCTACACTTTTCCTCTTATAATGTGGGTGAGTAAATTTTCCTGGCTGAAATAGGCTTCCTGACAACCTGTCCCTTTCATCGTTTTCCTTGAGTATCCTTCTCAAGGCCCATTTTTGAGAGCAGGCGTCATTTACAGCCCCTAAGGCCTTGGGAGGATTCAGTTCCCAGAAGCCTGGATTTGAATTGTGCTTTTGGGAGAAATGCCCACAAGGCGGCAGCACTTCTTGATTTTCTTTTTTTTTTTTCAGGTGCAGTTTATTTTTGAATTTTTATTAGAGTACAATTGACTTACAATGTTGTGTTAGTTTCAGGTGTACAACAATGTGAATCGGTTATATATATATATATATATATGTATATATATATACATACATACATACACATATCCTCTATTTTTTTTATTATTTTCCCGTATAGAGAATATTACAGAGTATTGAGTAGAGTTCCATGTGTTATACAATAGGTCCTTATTAGCTATCTATTCTATAATTGTGAAAGTGAAGGTGTCAGTTTCTCAGCCTGGAAGAGCCTCTGACTCTTTCTTTTTTCTTGTTTGATATGAAATTTTAATTACATGACACAAAACATTCTTTGACTAGATTTGGGGCAAATTTTCTTTCTCATGCTCAATATTTGTACTTGATTCTTTTAGTATAGCAACTTACTGAAGCTTCATGTTTTAAAAATTCTTATCACACTGAGGATGTATAATAAACATACTTTAAATTCTTGTTCTGTATGGTTCTTTAATTTGGCCTTCTTCAGTATAGTTCACTCAGTGTGATTTTCTTAAGGAGTGCTTATATTCCTTAGATGTTGGGTTATTTTTTAATTAATTAATTTATTTTAATTAGAAGCTAATTACTTTACAATATTGTAGTGGTTTTTGCCATACATTGGTGTAAATCAGCCATGGGTGTACATGTGTCCCCCATCCTGAACCCCCCTCCCACGTCCCTCCCCATTTCATCCCTCTGTGTCATCCCAATACCCTGAGTGCCCTGTCTCATGCATCAAACCTTGACTGGCAGTCTATTTCACATATGGTAATATACATGTTTCAATGCTATTCTCTTAAATCATCCCACCATCACCTTCTCCCACAGAGTCCAAAAGTCTGTTCTTTATATCTGTGTCTCTTTTGCTATCTCGAATATAGGGTCATAATTACCATCTTTCTAAATTCCATATATATGCATTAATATACTATACTGGTGTTTTTCTTTCTGACTTACTTCGCTCTGTATAATAGGCTCCAGTTTCATCTACCTCATTAGAACTCATTCAAATGCATTCCTTTTAATAGCTGAGTAATACTCCATTGTGTATATGTACCACGGCTTTCTTATCCATTCATCTGCCAATGGACATCTAGGTTGCTTCCATGTTCTGGCTATTATAAACAGTGCTGCGATGAACATTGGGGTACATGTGTCTCTTGGGGAACAAGAACCTTCATGAAAGTTGCCTTCCATGGCTGTAAATGAGTGTGTAAAGAGCCAAAACAAACTGCGTGGGGGCTGTGTCTCCTCCCTTTTTTTCCCAGTATCCTCTGCCCCAGCAAGCAATCCCACCCCTCTTTTCTGCTGATCTGAAGGTGCTGTGGTCCAAAGGTAAGGCAACTCTAAGGACAGAGGCTGGAGGTGGGAAAACCCCTGCGGGGACAGGTGAAGACCAGGTGACTTTTCAAAGCTCTTCCAGCCCAATCTGTCCCCCATCCCTGGGTGCACTTGTGTTGTTTCCTGGTTCAAGGCCTGCCTTGGTGTGGAGATTGTCATTTCCTAAAGAGATTTGAAATAACACAGCTAGGGAGTGCGGGTGGCTTCATTGCTGACACGTTTCTCTCACATGGCAAAAGTGATACCATATTCATGGTATCATATGATGTTTGATTTTCTGACTTCACTTTCAGTTTTAATTAATATTCATCCATTTTTCTCCAAATCCTATTAGTCAAAATCATGTATATTCCATTGTATATATGTGCCACATCTTTATGCATCCGTCTTTTGTTGTTAAATTTATGTTTTTTTTTTTTCTATTTCTTGTGTGTTGGGAATACTGCTACTATTAACATAGTGGTGTGCGTATTTCCCTCAATTATATTTTCATCCTCCCTTTGCCCAGGTGTAAAATTGGTGGATCATATGGCAACTCAGTGAATGAAAATTGTAGTAGATATTTCCATAGTACGGTTGAATTTACTAATTGCAATTTAATGCGTTATTTTGCTATTGATCCTGGAGATGTAAGGAATTATTATCGCTATCCTAATAGGCATTGATTGGATTTGGAATCAAAGTGGACCCAGGTCACATTTCACCTGTATTGTAATCTGTGTGACCTTAGACGATTGGTTTCTCACTCTTACCCTTTCTCAGTTGGTGTCCTTAGACTGTAGATGGCATTCATTCATGAAAGCTGGTTGCCACTGATATGTTCAGTTACATTGTATAAGAGCATCTGGAAAGAGAGAGTGTAGGGGGTAAGCAATTGGGGATCAGTAACAGAAATCTAGGCCAAGTTCAGACTCTGCAAGATGGATCAAAAAGGAAAACAAATCCTATAATCTGAATCAAATACAAAAGGAAGTGTCTGAGTGTGGGAGACAAAAACTACAGAAATCCTCATATCACATCATTGTACATCCTTTCCCTTTCAGTGTAGGTGGCACCTGTGTCTTGCTTCCAATCAATGGAAGATGTTAGAGACTATGATGTCACTCCCTTGGCTGGGTTACAGTATGTGCGAAAGTGATAGATATTAGCAGGTAACTTATGTAACTTAGAAGACTGAAGAAAGAGACTCTGTGTGGCTTTGAAATAGTAAGCTGCCATGATGTGAGATGACCACATGGTGGGGCAGTGTGTGACCTCTAGAAGCTGAGCATGGCTCCCAGCAATAGCCCGGAGCCCTGAGTCCCACAGCCACCAGGGTTGGTACTGCTAATAACTTCAGTAAACTCAGAAGCAGGTTTTCTCCAGTAAAGTCCCCAGATGAGAACCCAGCCCAACTTACAGCCTGGTTGTATCCTTTGGACCCTGAGGAGAAGATCCAACCAAACCATGCCTAGACTCCTGACCCACAGAAACTGAGAGGTGATAAATGGGCATTGCTGATGCCCCAAGTTTGTGGTGACTTGTAGCAGCAGAGATCTAACGCACTGAAGTTTAGGCAAGGCTTCCCCTAGCTGCCTGAAGAGAGGCATCGAGATGTAGCTACTCAAGACGCCATGTGATGGCAACCTGGAAGCCCAGTCAAGCCCCCCACTCCCACATCCACTACCCATTAGGAGAAGCACAAGGCCCTGGACAGGAAGCCACTTCTTGGGGTCATGGTGGGGGTGAAGTGAGTTGAGGTATGTACAGCCCTGCTATCGGGCCTGGAGGGCTTGGGTGTACATTTTCCTCCTGCCATGAGAGATGGGGATACTAAGAGGCTTGCTGGACAATCACAGGCAGGTACCAGGGAGCTGATCTTATATCCAGATATGATAGTTCATTCGAAGCCTTTGTAACTAGTGGTTTACTGTCAGGAGAGCGTTCTCATTTGGATTCAGATCCACAATTACAAGCTGTCTGTCATCCCCTGGGGCAAAAGTTCAGATGGCTACTGGTTTGGGACTTAGCCTCTGCGTTGAGCTGTTGGGCAGAGGCATTCAGAGCTGACTAGCCAGGTTGAGGGGTGCCCAGATGCTGTAAGAAGCTGACTTAAGGCCCGGAGAAAGGGACAGTGATGCTAATTCTCTCATCCCCAAAGTCTCAGGAATCCCTGAGCCTCCAAGATAAATATTTCCAAAGTGTCTTGAGTCTATTAATAGCATTCCCACCTAGATGGTGTCTGCCTGAGTACCTAGTTTTCGTGGTCTGTGGGTTCTCGCCCTGACCCACTCACTCCCTCTTTTTTCGGTAAGTAGCCTGTTCTTCCCCTGACTATTTTTTTAGAGTAGTTATCATTTCCAATGATTCTTATTATCAATCAGCAAGCATTTTATATTAATCAAAAATTGGCTTTTCCCTTGTGTACTAACTGAAAAGTCAAGGACAGTCTCCTCATACAACAGCTAACACCAACACCTTAATGAGGTAAAATATCTGCCTTCAGATTAAAAAAATAATAATAACTCTGCCTTGTGGGAAGATAGAAGGATGTAGACAGCATTATGAAATGTCGCAGTTTGGCAGCTTGTTCACACAGCAGCAGATGGCTTTAATTTCATTAACCATTAATAGTTTATTTATACATTCAGGGACGGGAGTGATTTTCCTCAAAAAATGAGACTACTGGGGGTCCTTAACATGAAGCCTCACAAGTCTTGCTCTGGGTGAGATTCCTCTGCATTGCTTTACTCAACGAAATTTCTAGAAGGGTTTGCAGACATCCTAACAGCTGTAGTACCTCTGGGGGAACCCACTTTCCGCCGACCTGCAGTGGAGGCAGAGAAGGGGCACAGCCCCCAAACTTGAGCCTTGCTTCTCGGCAGGGTGTGGAACTGTGCGGGAGACAGCGCCAGCTGCATGCAGTCAGTGGGAAATCCTGATTTAGAAATTTGAAGAAGGAAGGAGAGGGGGAAAAAGGGACTCCAGGATTCCTGACCCAATTTAAAGATGAAAAGAGGATTTGGGAAATGATTCAGTAGTCTAAAATGTGATAGCCTGTTCTTGCAGCAAAATTGTCTCTTTAATAGCTTTTTTCTGTTGCTAAAGTAAGGTATTGTGTGGGAGAAATGAGGGTTTTATGGTTTGGGGGTAATATATTTATTTTTAGGTAATTTTAGACTGAGAAGAGTTGCAAAAATAGAGAGTTGTTGTGTATGCTTTACCCACTCCCTCTTTTGTTAACATCTAAAAACTATTGAATATTATGTAAGCTAGAAAATCAACCTTAGTACAATATATTAAATTTACAGAGTTTGTTTGTACTTCACTACTTTTCCCACTACTGTTGGGTTTTTTTCTCCTATTCCAGCATTCCACATTTCATTTAGCCTTCCCCCATCCTCTTTAATGGACTTGATGCTTTTGAAGAGTGCTCGTCAGTTATTTTATAGAAGTCCCTCCACTGGGGGTATGTGTGATGTTTCCTTGTGATGAGATTGAGGTTATGCAGTTTGGGGAATGATACACAAAACGGTGCCCTGTTCCATGCATCATATTAGGGGTACATGATTTTTATATGTGTTACTGGTGGTGTTAACGTTGATCACTTGGCAAAGGTGGTATTTGTCAGGATTCTCCACCATAAACACACTCTTTTTCCTCTTGCAGTTATTAAACATTTGAGGAGAGATACTTTGAGCCTATGCAAATATCCTGTTTGTGCTTAAACTCTTGCCCCCTGACTTTTTCTTTTCCATTGTAGTTTATTAGAAGATATTGAATATACTTCCCTGTTCCCAGGAGCACCTTGTTCATCTATTTTATACACAGTAGCTGGCATTTGCCAATCCCAAACTCCTAATTTATCCCTCCCACACCACCCCACTTTCCTCTTTAGTAACTATAAATTTGTTCTCTATATCTGTGAGTCTGTTTCTGTTTTGTAAATAAGTTCATTTGTATGATATTCTAGGTCCCACATATAAATGATATCATGAAAGTGAAAAGTGAAAGTGAAGTCACTCAGTCGTGTCCAACTCTTTTCGACACCATGGACTGTAGCTTGCCAGGCTCCTATATCCATGGGATTTTCCAGGCAAGAATACTGGAATGGATTGCCATTTCGTTCTCCAGGAGATTTTCCTGACCCAGGGATTGAACCTGGGTCTCCCGCATTGTAGGCAGAGGCTTTACCCTCTGAGCCACCAGGGAAGATATCATATGATATTAATATTTGTCTTTCCCTGTGTCTGCCTTACTTCACCTAATGTGATAATCTCTTAAGTCAATATATGTTGCTGCAAATGGCATTATTTCATTCTTTATCACTTGCCTCCTGATTTTAACATCTTTCAGTGGGTCTTGCTTTCAGCAGTAATTACAGTGGTAGTCCAATAGTGACTCTCTGCTTCCTTCTTTCTTTCTATGTTTGTTGATTGGAATTCTGGTAAAGTCGACTTGTCTACTCTCCTTCACATATTTTTTCAGTTTTTATTTATAACAGTATGGATTGTTGGACATTTATTTGATTCTTTCGGTTATAATCCATCATATCACTTACTTTATTGGTCACATGGTTCCATCATTGGTCCTTGAAAGCTTTCAGGTTTGATATGCCCCCATCTTTTTTTTTTCTTTTTTCTTTTTTTTTAGTATTGGTTTTGCCATGTATCAAAATGAATCCGCCACAGGTATACATGTGCTCCCCATCCTGAACCCTCCTCCCTCCTCCCTCCCCATACCATCCCTCTGGGTCATCCCAGTGCACCAGCCCCAAGCATCCAGTATCGTGCATCGAACCTGGACTGGTGACTCGTTTCATATATGATATTATACATGTTTCAATGCCATTCTCCCAAATCATCCCACCCTCTCCCTCTCCCACAGAGTCCAAAAGACTGTTCTATACATCAGTGTCTCTTTTGCTGTCTCGTATACAGGGTTATTGTTATCATCTTTCTAAATTCCATATATATGTGTTAGTATACTGTATTGGTGTTTTTCTTTCTGGCTTACTTCACTCTGTATAATAGGCTCCAGTTTCATCCACCTCATTAGAACTGATTCAAATGAATTCTTTTTAATGGCTGAGTAATACTCCATTGTGTATATGTACCACAGCTTTCTTATCCATTCATCTGCTGATGGACATCTAGGTTGCTTCCATGTCCTGGCTATTATAAACAGTGCTGCGATGAACATTGGGGTACACGTGTCTCTTTCCCTTCTGGTTTCCTCAGTGTGTATGCCCAGCAGTGGGATTGCTGGATCATAAGGCAGTTCTATTTCCAGTTTTTTAAGGAATCTCCACACTGTTCTCCATAGTGGCTGTACTAGTTTGCATTCCCACCAACAGTGTAAGAGGGTTCCCTTTTCTCCACACCCTCTCCGGCATTCATTGCTTGTAGACTTTTGGATCACGGCCATTCTGACTGGCGTGAAATGGTACCTCATAGTGGTTTTGATTTGCATTTCTCTGATAATGAGTGATGTTGAGCATCTTTTCGTGTGTTTGTTAGCCATCTGTATGTCTTCTTTGGAGAAATGTCTATTTAGTTCTTTGGCCCATTTTTTGATTGGGTCATTTATTTTTCTGGAATTGAGCTGTCAGAGTTGCTTGTATATTTTTGAGACCCATCTTTTAATATAATTTTTAGTACTTCTTTGCTTCCCTGGCTGCTGAGTGGTAAGGAATCCACCTGCCAGTGCAGGAGATATGGGTTTGATCCCTGGGTTGGGAATATCCCCTAGAGAGGGAAATGGCAATCCACTCCAGTATTCTTACCTGGGAAATCCCATGGATAGAGGAGACTGGTGGGCTACAGTCCATGGGGTCACAAAGAGTCAGACACTACTGAGTAGTCGACTAAACAACAATAGCACTTACTTTCTGGCACCACACAATACTCCAGGCTCATCTTTATTTATTTATTTATTGCTCCAACCCTAGAGTCAACCAGTTCTCCAAGGAGCCTTGGTTCCTTTCCCTGGAGAATGGTATGAGAAACCAACATCTGGGCAGTGGGTGTACTAATTAGCTTCTGGCCTGTCTCAGGAGAGAGAAATAGGTAATCTATACATATATGTATACTAGTTCATGCATATACACACCTCTATTTTTGTTTCTCTATCTATTTTTCTGTGTATGTGTATCTTTTTAAGACTTAAGTCAATATTGATACTTCTGACTCTAATCTGTCACCTGAGGATTCATTCCAATCCTCTTCCTTTCTTTATTTGCATTTTTTTTCTAAAATTGAGAAATTAGCTGTAATTACTTGCAACATATTTAGTTAGTATTTCCTCTAAGTATACAAACAATTTTGAAATTCCTAATGCTAGACTCTGTGACCAGAGAAGGCAATGGCACCCCACTCCAGTACTTTGCCTGGAAAATCCCATGGATGGAGGAGCCTGGTAGGCTGCAGTCCATGGGGTCTCTAAGAATCAGACATGACTGAGCGACTTCACTTTCACTTTTCACTTTCACGCATTGGAGAAGGAAATGGCAACCCACTCCAGTGTTCTTGCCTGGAGAATCCCAGGAATGGGGGAGCCTGGTGGCTGCCGTCTGTGGGATCACACAGAGTCGGACACAACTCAAGCGACTTAGCAGCAGCAGCAGACTCTGTGACAAACAAGTTTATCATCTAGAGTATAGTGTGTGTGTGTGTGTGTGTGTGTGTGCACTTATTTTTTACTTTAGTTTCACAGTATCCAATCTAAACATTTCCAAATCTTTTGGTAGATGATGTTGTAGGTAGTGTCATATGGTGGGTGTATATTACCTTTTAAGAAGCTGCCAAATGATTTTCCAAAATGACTATGCCATTTTGCTATTTCTACCACCAGCATTTGAGACTTCCAATTGATCTAGATCATTGCCAGCGCTTTGTATTGTCAGATTTTTAAAGTAAACTACCTAGACTCAAAATTTGAATTTAGCAGTATTACTTTGGCTACCTGATGCAAAGAGCTAACTCACTTGAAAAGACCCTGATGCTGGGGAAAATTGAGGGCAGGAGGAGAAGGGGACGACAGAGGATGAGACAGTTGGATGGCATCACAGACTCAATGGACATGAGTTTGGGTAAATTCCAGGAGTTGGTGATGAACAGGGAGGCCTGGAGTACTGCAGTCGATGGGGTCACAAAGAGTCGGACACAACTGAGCGACTGAACTGAACTGAACTGAATAGAATACCTGGTTCAATCAGAATTTCATGTAAATAAGTATTTTTTAGTATAAATATGTCCCCAGGATTACCTGGAACATATTTATACTGAAAACTCTTTATCTGATGTTTTGGGGGCTCTGTTTAGAGGCTACCTATTCTCAGACCTCAGCATAGGTCCAAAAGGATCAGAGCTCTTTGCCAAAATGTTCAAATATCCACAAAGAAAGGGGAGAACAAATTCAGAGGTTGTTGGGTGATCTGGAGGGATGTTTCTGTTAGGTATTTGCTTTAAGTAGAATTGTGTTGAAGTTGAATATATATATATATATATATTTTTTTTTTTTTAGCATGAACCTGAGTGTGTTTTTCTTTTTTTTTTTTTTTTCATTTTTTTTCTTTTTTTTATTCTTCCAATTTTATTTTATTTTTAAACTTTACATAATTGTATTAGTTTTGCCAAATATCAAAATGAATCCACCACAGGTATACATGTGTTCCCCATCCCGAACCCTCCTCCCTCCTCCCTCCCCATACCATCCCTCTGGGCCATCCCAGTGCACCAGCCCCAAGCATCCAGCATCATGCATCGAACCTGGACTGGCAACTCGTTTCCTACATGATATTTTACGTGTTTCATTGCCATTCTCCCAAATCTTCCCACCCTCTCCCTCTCCCACAGAGTCCATAAGACTGTTCTATACATCAGTGTCTCTTTTGCTGTCTCGTACACCGGGTTATTGTTACCATCTTTCTAAGTTCCATATATGTGCGTTAGTATACTGTATTTATGTTTTTCCTTCTGGCTTACTTCACTCTGTATAATAGGCTCCAGTTTCATCCACCTCATTAGAACTGATTCAAATGTATTCTTTTTAATGGCTGAGTAATACTCCATTGTGTATATGTACCACAGCTTTCTTATCCATTCATCTGCTGATGGACATCTAGGTTGCTTCCATGTCTTGGCTATTATAAACAGTGCTGCGATGAACATTGGGGTACACGTGTCTCTTTCCCTTCTGGTTTCCTCAGTGTGTATGCCCAGCAGTGGGATTGCTGGATCATAAGGCAGTTCTATTTCCAGTTTTTTAAGGAATCTCCACACTGTTCTCCATAGTGGCTGTACTAGTTTGCATTCCCACCAACAGTGTAAGAGGGTTCCCTTTTCTCCACACCCTCTCCAGCATTTATTATTTGTAGACTTTTGGATCGCAGCCATTCTGACTGGTGTGAAATGGTATTTTTAAGTGGTGCAGAAAACATGAGTGCTTGGCTGGATCCACTTTCGCCCAGTATGCAACCCAAGGACTGGCTTCAGATCACAGAACAGCACATGACCAAGCCACTGTCCTGACGTGGAGTGCAGTGCAAGAGTTCAAGCCTGGCTGGCTTTTAAGCCAATTAGGATGTTGCTCTTTTTCTTTCTTTCTTTCTTTTTTTTTTTTTTTTTTTTTTGCAGAAACGACATTTTATTTATTTATTTTATTTTTTTTATTTTTTATTTATTTTTTAATTTTATTTTATTTTTAAACTCCACAATACTGCATTAGCCTTGCCAAATATCGAAACGAATCCACCACAGGCATACCCACGTTCCCCATTGTGAACCCTCCTCCCACCTCCCTCCCCTACCCTCCCTCTGGGTCGTCCCAGTGCACCAGCCCCAAGCATCCAGTACCGTGCATCGAACCTGGACTGGCGACTCGTTTCATACATGATATTATACATGTTTCAATGCCATTCTCCCAAATCTCCCCACCCTCTCCCTCTCCCACAGAGTCCATAAGACTGATCTATACATCGGTGTCTCTTTTGCTGTCTCGTACACAGGGTTATTGTTACCATCTTTCTAAATTCCATAGGATGCTGCTCTTTTTCCCCCAGCAGATTACTTGGGGATTTCCTGAGAAGTTTCCTCTCAAAGTGACTTCCTCAGAGCTTTCTACTTCAAAGTAGGTCGTTATTCTTTTCAATAAGAGTAGCAAAGGGAGACAAGTCCAAGCCAAGGAAAGAGAGCTTACGAGTAAGGGTCTTCTGGAATGCTGGCAGGCACTTAATAGATTGAAAGAACCTGTTATTATATTTCCTCTTATGTCTTTTTCAAAGACCAGGTGATAACAGCAAATACTTCTATAGCCTTATCCCTGTGCTAGGTGTTTGAGGCCCTTTATGTTTATTAACTCATGAAATCCTTAGGGCACACCTGCGAGGGAGGTGTTGCTATCATCTCCATTTTTCATATAAGGTAACTGTGGCTCAAAAAGGTATAGCAGCCTGCTGGAGTTCTCAAGGCCAGCGAGTGGCAGGGCTGGGATCTGAATCCAGGCAGCTGGGCTCCAGAGTGTGGGCTTTTAACAGCCATACCTACAGCCTCACAGATTTGGTGGGATCCCCTTTCAAAGCTCTTTTCTCCTAGTTGGACATAGTGTTATTAGTCATTTCAGTTTTCTGAAGTATATTTCATGTTATCCTGAGCACTTGGTGAAGCAAGTGAATTTTGCCCTTCCTTGTGTTAATTGGCATCTAAGCAGATGATATTAAAGAGCACCCAGTTGGATACAGGTGTCTGAGGTCCAAAGTGAATCAGTGGATCAAACCCTCAGTGAACCCAAGAACAGATATCCACATGGCATCCCCGGGTATCGATCTAAGCCAGAGAGAGGGCTCTGGACTTACT
The DNA here is from genome assembly GCF_055505025.1 of Bos grunniens. Lineage (NCBI taxonomy): Eukaryota > Metazoa > Chordata > Mammalia > Artiodactyla > Bovidae > Bos > Bos grunniens. The sequence goes on along the minus strand of NC_141194.1, from coordinate 111,852,357 downwards.
GGAGAGGGGCCTGTAGCAAATGGTGCACTGAGTTCTCATCGTAGGTGACAAATCTTCCTAATGGCATTTCAAACTCATTGTTCTAAATGTAAATATTTTAATATTAATTTATTCTAATGCCACCTCAAGTGGATAGTGAACAATACCATTAACTGTATTAAAAAGAGGGAGAAAAATCATAGGCAAGTCCTCGAACATTCTCTACACTGGGAGTGAATCCAGGAGAGTAAATAAATTTTCAGCAAAACATTTCTTTTTCAGTTAGGTAATGATGATAGTCAAAATGAAAATGAGTATAAACGATTATTAAGTTTTTAGCATTTTGAGGAAGACAAGGCATGGTTGACCATTTCTCGGGAGTTTGAGTTTTGGCTCTCTGTGCAGCATAATAGCAGTGACTATTATTACCACGTATTTACTGTGCTTTATACAGATGATCTCATCTCATGCCTCTAACAACTGCATGATCGGTGCTGTTCATCCCTGTTTTAGAGACTGGGACAACTGAGGTTTCCAGGCTTAATGTGTAACTAAGTATTGAGACTGGGACATGCCTGATCCTGGGACCTGGACTCTTAACCATGGTCTCTGATGACAGGAGCTTGTTTGCACCATCAAGAAAATTAAGCAGCCACAGCAACATGGTTTTCTTCTTTCCCCAAAGAGAGATGGTGGAAAGTGGAACATGTAGTGTGACCCAGGGGTCTGGAACTGCAGGAAATGTGAGTGTCCCAGACAGTGCTGTGAGCCGGTGGGGCTGCCAGTGGCGTGAGTCCAGTGGATGTGGAGCTGAGCCTCCTTAGAGCTGCACTTTAGCTGAGGGCCCCAAAGTGACACCCAGAATGAGTGGCAAGCAGTTCCTCAGCGTCTAGTGCTGCTAAAGAGCCTGGCACAGCTCGCTTCTTTGGGCCATGGAGCTAAAACAGCCAAGAGAATGACCACAGTTTTCAGTTGCCCCTAAACATCAGACCTGTGTCCCCTCCTTTTATTGCCCCTTAGCCACAAACACACCCTTCAACATGCTGTCTGAAAAATAATGGGATTCCTTTAAGTATTTCTCCTTTAAAGTGAATAATAAAATAGGTAAAAATATATTTTTATAATATACACACACATATATAGAGTAAAAAACAATTTAAAAAATAAGTGACCTTGCAGTGTAAGGCTTACTTAGTAGAGGAAGCCAGAGGGGCTCTCAGGAGGAGGTGGGTCTCCTGTGGCTCCCGGGTGGGCCAGAAGCATGGATGAGGTCACCTGACAGAGCCTATCCCAGCCTCAGGCCCAGAACCTGGTCCTTCTGCACCCTTACAGCCTTGGCCTGGCAATCACTTTTCTGCCACTGTCTCTTATGAAAACCAGTGCCTCCCACTGACCCCAACAACCCTGGACACCCACTGCACGTCTCAGCCACAAGTTCTGCTGGTCTGTTCCCCCAGCCTGCACCCCAGAGTGTGGCACATCATAATTATTGCCAGGCAACTCAGAGCAGCTCTGCAGCAAACTCTCTTGCTACATGGTGGGCTGAATCCCGCTTCTCCAATGAGTGAACCCCTCCCAGTTTGTTCTTCCTTGGGTACTCCCCATCAGCCCTAAGGCCTCATATGGAGTTTCCTTGTATCTTCCAGTCATTTTTCATAGTTGTTTATGTTTAACTCCCTGTTTAACCCACTCTGCCTTTTAAAACCATTTCCTTATTCATTTAGTTTTGGCTGCACTAGGGCTTTTCTCTAGTCGTGGTGCACAGCTTCTCATTGCTGTGGCTTCTCTTGGTGCAGAACATGGGCTCCACAGCAGGAGGGCTTAGTAGTTGTGGTGCACAGGCTCAGTTGCTCCATGCCATGTGGAATCATCCGGGAGCAGGGATCAAACTCATGTCCCCTGCATTGGCAGGTGGATTCTCAACCATGGACCTCCAGGGAAGTTGGAGTGTGTGGTTTTTATCATCTGATTAGACCTAAACCTGCTAAACCTGCCATAGGACAGCGTACTTGAACCGAATTATGCTATCATGATACCAAATTATGATATCATGGGTGCTAAAACAAAACTTCTGTATTTTCTAAAACTTATTTTGCTTTTAAATTTTATTTTCGGCTCTGCGGGTGGTTTTAAGAGCAAATTTTCTTCAATCTAATCTCAATTCATGTTGTATAAAATGTTGATAATTGTCAAGAAGCTTCAGTGGTTGTAACTAGGGTGCTTCCAGAATACTAGCTTATTATACCCTACCTTAAACCTTTGCCTACCAACTCTTACTGGGCAAAGTAGAAATTCTGCACAGCTTCTGATGCCTTCCATTACCTAGCCCTTGCCTCCCTTTTTGTCTTATCTCCTGCTGTTACAGCTGTGCACTTTATAGTCCATAAAAATTAAAGGCACGTATTCCCCTCTGCCTTTTTTTTCCCCCGGCTTCCAGGCCTTTGCCTGTATGGCGTGCACTTTTCCTGAAATGTGCTTCCCTCTACCCTGACTACATCCCACTTGGGGGTTTGTTGGGAAAGATTTAACCACCATCTCTCCAGGAGAGAAAAAGCTTGGTTTGTAGAGCTTGCTGATTTCTGAGGTGTGACTACTCAAACCATTGCTGATTTCAGGTTACCAATCGCATCATTAAGTGCAGAACTGGGAAGAAATGTATGTAATTGGCTTTGCAAGCCAGTGTGAGTGGCCTCAGCCCACCCTTGACTCCACTTATCTGCTTGAATAGCAAATCTTCCAGGAAGCCTTCTCTGACTGCAGCCTGCTGGCCACGCTCATGACACACTCCACATTTCTCTGCCATTACCCTTTTGTACACTGACATACTTTTCCATTTCTAAATCTGTTTCTTCCTCCATGAAGTCAGGGATCACAGGCTTTCCTCTGAGTTTTTGGCACCTAGCACAGTGCCTGGTACACAGTTATTACCTGATCCATGTTTATGGAATGAGTAAGAGTAGTTTTCCCTTGCCAAAATAAGGGATTTTTTTTCTCCTTCAGCTGGATTATATTGTCTACTGTTCTTAGCAGTGAGCCTTATCCAAACAACCTACTGAAGTGGCTCATCTGTACTTGTTGGTCATGAGCTGTGAAGGTTGGCTGGGAGAGAGTTTGGTCAGGATAGGAAATGGCTGGAGAGCTAGTTTCTCTAGCTGGCTTTTTGTGCCACAAAACCCCCAGATTTCAGTGTAGGGCAGTGCCACTAATTACAATGTCTGCTAACTTCATGCACTTGCTTTTTCCAATACCATGTCATCATATAGGCAGGCTGGATCTTGCAGTTGACTTTGCACTTTCTAAGCCTCAGATTTTTAAAACTTCCCCTTTAGTTTGCTTATTCTCTGTACTCAACCTAAGCTCGGCCAGCAAATGCCAGTTGTACTCACATGGAAAATGTGAGTTACTAATGCAAGCTGGCATTAGCGAGACATATGTGAAGATACCTCATATTCAGAAATAACTAGTACTTCCTTTGGATCTTGCCAATAATGTAATCCACAATGGGCTTTCAGAGTTGAGGCTGACTCACTGGTGAAGCCACTTACCAGGAACTGGTTCCCCAGTCTGTGGAGTTGTGCCTGGTGCACCCCATCGCTGTAAAGCATCCACTTTCCTTACTTTGACGTTGGAGGCCCTCCATGCTCTGGCCTCAACCTTGTCATTGCTAAGATATCTTTACCACAGGTGTGGCATCCTCAGGGCACACAAGGGAAATCAGCCTTGTCTTGACACAGACTTCAGGGTCAAGGTTGGAGAGAAGCCCTCCATTCTCACTTTGCTCTGGAGTGGGTGTTCTCAATCTTCATCACAGGACAGAATCACCTGGGATACTTTTTAAAAAAGCACACGGATGCCTGCTCTACCTACATTCTAAATCCGCTGCTCTTTGGTGGGGCTGGGCACTGGTATGGTTTAAGTCTCCTCTGATAGGTCTAACATGAAGCTGGAGTTGGCAACTGGGGCCTGCAGAGGAGTTCCTAGCTGGCCCCAACACTTTGCTCTGTCTCTTCCAGCCATCCCTACTGCATTACATCATCAGATCCCTTCCAATCTCGTTTTGCTCTAAACCAGACTGTTTGCCACTCTGACAGTTCCCGTCTCCAGAGGACTGATCTGGAGCTTCCCATTTCCCATTTTTCATGCTTTGGGTAATCAGACCTGTCTCCTAGGTTCCCATCTTTCTCCTTATTAACCACCATCAGCCCTGACGTCAATTATAAGTGGACAAAAGTAAAAACCCAGTTTGTGTCTCATCCCGCACCTGGAATAGATGATTGCTGTAATTCAGTCAAGACGTTCAAGAAATGTTTCTTGAGTGCAGAGGGCACACCAGTTCCTGGGCTAGCCCTCGGCTTATGTAGACGAGTAAGAATGCTTGATTCCTGCTTTCGTGGAACTCACCCTTGAGAAGGGGACAGATACAAAGCACAGGGGTATTAGCATACAGTGCTGTGACTGGAGGGGTGGGAGAGGGGTGGGTGCCCCTGGAGTGCTTGGAAGTGGCACAGTCCTGTTGTTGATTCCTGCTGTTATAGTTGCTTTGAAACTTTTGAGTTTATATTGGTGTCAAGCTGATTAAGAATGCTGTGACAGTTTCAGGTGCACAGCCAAAGGACTAAATCATAAATGTGCGTGTATCCATTCTCCCCCAAACTCCCCTCCAGGGCTTCCTTGGTGGCTCAGTCGGTAAAGAATGCGCCTGCAACACAGGAGACACAGGTTCAATCCCTGGGTCAGGAAGATCTGCTGGAGAAGTAAATGGCAACCCAGTCCAGTATTCTTGCCTGGAAAATCCTGTGGACAGAGGAGCCTGGCAGGCTACAGTCCAAGGGGTCACAAGAGTAAGACACGACTTAGCAAATAAACCACCACCATTCTCCCCCAAACTCCCCTCTCATCCAGGCTGCCACATAGATTGAGCAGAGTTCCCTGTGCTGTACAGTAGGCCCTTTCTGGTTATTTGTTTTAAAAAATCTGCTGCTGATTTTTTAAGCATGATGTCTCTCTTAGAAATTGAGGAAGCAATCCAAATGATCTCACAGAAGCATTCCATAATAAAGTCAAACCCTGAATCTTTTCCTCAGCTTTAAAAATCTGACTTCAACAATTAAACTGGGAGATGAAAGGGAAAACAATTATTTTAAGTGCATTAGGAATTATTTTTTGGTGCTAGAGGTAACTTCTTTATTGAAATATGTTAGTTTCAGGTGTACTACACAATGACTTGATATTTACATACATGATAAAATGATCACCATGGTAAGTCTAGTGGCGATCTGACCCCCAATGTTATTACAGTATTATTGACCATATTCATTATACTATACATTCCATCCCCAGGACATATTTATTATTTAACTGGAGATTTGTACTTCTTAATAACCTTCATCTCTTTCATCCAACCTCTGTGAGCCTCCCTCAGTTCAGGTCAGTTCTGTCACTCAGTCGTGTCCAACTCTTTGTGACCCCATGAACTGCAGCACACCAGGCCTCTCTGCCCATCACCAATTCCCGAAGTCCACCCAAACCCATGTCCATTGATTCAGTGATACCATCAAACCATCTCATCCTCTGTTGTCCCCTTATTCTCCTACCCTCAATCTTTCCCAGCATCAGGTCCTTTTCAAATGAGTCAGCTCTTTGCATCAGGTGGACAAAGTACTGGAGTTTCAGCTTCAACATCAGTCCTTCCAATGAGCATCCAGGACTGATCTCTTTTAGGGTGTACTGGTTGGATCTCCTTGCAGTCCAGTGGACTCTCAAAAGTCTTCTCCAACACCACAGTTCAAAAGCATCAATTCTTCGGCACTCAGCTTTCTTCACAGTCCAACTTTCACATCCATACATGACCACTGGAAAGACCATAGCCTTGACTAGACGGACCTTTGTTGACAAAATAATGTCTCTGCTTTTCAATATGCTATCTAGGTTGGTCATAACTTTCCTTCCAAGGAGTAAGCGTCTTTTAATTTCATGGCTGCAGTCACCATCTGCAGTGATTTTGGAGCCCCAAAAAATAAAGTCTGACACTGTTTCCACTGTTTCCCCATCTATTTCCCATGAAGTGATGGGACCAGATGCCATGATCTTTGTTTTCTGAATGTTGAGCTTTAAGCCAACTTTTTCACTCTCTTCTTTCACTTTCATCAAGAGGCTTTTTAGTTCCTCTTCACTTTCTGCCATAAGGATGGTATCATCTGCATATCTGAGGTTATTGATATTTCTCCTGGCAATCTTGATTCCAGCTTGTGCTTCTTCCAGCCAAGTGTTTCTCATGATGTACTCTGCATAGAAATTAAATAAGCAGGGTGACAATACACAGCCTTGACGTACTCCTTTTCCTATTTGGAACCAGTCTGTTGTTCCATGTCCAGTTCTAACTGTTGCTTCCTGATCTGTATATAGGTTTCTCAAGAGGCAGGTCAGGTGGTCTGGTATTCCCATCTCTTTCAGAATTTTCCACAGTTTATTGTGATCCACACAGTCAAAGGCTTTGTCATAGTCAGTAAAGCAGAAATAGATGTTTTTCTGGAACTCTCTTGCTTTTTCCATGATCCAGTGGATGTTGGCAATTTGATCTCTGGTTCCTCTGCCTTTCTAAAACCAACTTGAACATCTGGAAGTTCACGATTCACATATTGCTGAAGCCTGGCTTGGAGAATTTTGAGCATTACTTTACTAGCGTGTGAGATGAGTGCAATTGTGCGGTAGTTTGAGCATTCTTTGGCATTGCCTTTCTTTGGGATTGCAATGAAAACTGACCTTTTCCTGTCCTGTGGCCACTGCTGAGTTTTCCAAATTTGCTGGCATATTGAGTACAGCACTTTCACAACATCATCTTTCAGGATTTGAAATAGCTCAACTGGAATTCCATCACCTCCACTAGCTTTGTTCGTAGTGATGCTTTCTAAGGCCCACTTGACTTCCCATTCCAGGATGTCTGGCTCTAGGTGAATGATCACACCATTGTGATTATCTGGGTCATGAAGATCTTTTTTGTACAGTTCTTCTGTGTATTCTTGCCACCTCTTCTTAATATCTTCTGCTTCTGTTAGGTCCATACCATTTCTGTCCTTTATCAAACCCATCTTTGCGTGAAATGTTCCCTTGGTATCTCTAATTTTCTTGAAGAGATCTCTAGTCTTTCCCATCTTGTTGTTTTCCTCCATTTCTTTGCATTGATCCCTGAAGAAGGCTTTCTTATCTCTCCTTGCTATTCTTTGGAACTCTGCATTCAGATGCTTATCTTTCCTTTTCTCCTTTGCTTTTCGCTTCTCTTCTTTTCGCACCTATTTGTAAGGCCTCCCCAGACAGCCATTTTGCTTTTTTCATTTCTTTTGCATGGGGATGGTCTTGATCCCTGTCTCCTGTACAATGTCACGAACCTCCGTCCATAGTTCATCAGGCAATCTATCAGATCTAGTCCCTTAAATCTATTTCTCACTTCCACTGTATAATCATAAGGGATTTGATTTAGGTCATACCTGAATGGTCTAGTGGTTTTCCCTACTTTCTTCAATTTAAGTCTGAATTTGGCAATAAGGAGTTCATGATCTGAGCCACAGTCAGCTCCTGGTCTTGTTTTTGCTGACTGTATAGAGCTTCTCTATCTTTGGCTGCAAAGAATATAATCAATCTGATTTCAGTGTTGACCATCTGGTGATGTCCATGTGTAGAGTCTCCTCTTGTGTTGTTGGAAGATGGTGTTTGCTATGACCAGTGCATTTTCTTGGTAAAACTCTATTAGCCTTTGCCCTGCTTCATTCTGTATTCCAAGGCCAAATTTGCCTGTCACCCCAGGTGTTTCTTGACTTCCTACTTTTGCATTCCAGTCCCCTATAATGAAAAGGACATCTTTCTTGGGTGTTAGTTCTAAAAGGTCTTGCAGGTCTTCATAGGACCATTCAACTTCAGTTTCTTCAGCGTTACTGGTTGGGGAATAGACCTGGATTACTGTGATATTGAATGGTTTGCCTTGTAAACGAACAGAGATCATTCTGTCCTTTTTGAGATTGCATCCAAGTACTGCATTTCAGACTCTTTTGTTGACCATGATGGCTATTCCATTTCTTCTAAGAAATTCCTGCCCACAGTAGTAGATATAATGGTCATCTGAGTTAAATTCACCCATTCCAGTCCATTTTAGTTTGCTGATTCCTAGAATGTTGATGTTCATTCTTGCCATCTCCTGTTTGACCACTTCCAATTTTCCTTGATTCATGGACCTGACATTCCAGGTTCCTATGCAATATTGCTCTTTACAGCATGGGACCTTGCTTCTATCACCAGTCACACCCACAGCTGGGTATTGTTTTTGCTTTGGCTCCATCCCTTCATTCTTTCTGGAGTTATTTCTCCACTGATCTCCAGTAGCATACTGGGTACCTACCGACCTGAGGAGTTCCTCTTTCTGTATCCTATCATTTTGCCTTTTCATACTGTTCATGGGGTTCTCAAGGCAAGAATACTGAAGTGGTTTGCCATTCCCTTCTCCAGTGGACCACATTCTGTCAGACCTCTCCACCATGACCTGCCCATCTTGGGTGGCCCCACACAGCATGGCTTAGTTTCATTGAGTTAGACAAGGCTGTGGTCCGTGTGATTAGATTGACTAGTTTTCTGTGATTATGGTTTGTGTGTCTGCCCTCTGGTGCCTCTCGCAACAGCTACCGTCTTACTTGGGTTTCTCTTACCTTGGACATGGGGTATCTATCTCTTCACGGCTGCTCCAGCAAGGCACAGCCGTTGCTCCTTACCTTGGACTAGGGGTATCTCCTCACCACCGCCCCTCCTGACCTTGAACGTGGAGTAGCTCCTCTCAGCCCTCCTGCGCCCAGGAAGCCACCGCTTCTTGGCCTTAAGATTACAGGAAATTAAAAAATCATTTTGATTATATTTTACTCTTGTTACATAGAATAATGTTAGGATGATTTATAAGAGATTTTCAAGCATGAAGCACATTATGAAGGGTAAATTTGGAGAAATGGAATGGAAATATGACTTTAAGGAGGGAAAAGAACATTAAGTGTTCCTACTGTTAAAAGATCATTCACATGTTTTAAAATTTTGGGTGATGGTAAATATTGCTACGGTATCTATAATTCTTTGGATGCATATAAAAGCATTAAACAATTTTTTGTTCTAGATTGACTACATGCTAGAATTACATTCTTTACAACAATTTAGGCAAAAAGAAATTTTACAATTTAATAGAGAAAAATATATGAACATATATATGTGTATATATATATATATGAGAGAGAGATGAGAAACTTTAGATTTCATCTTTGAAAAGTTTAAGAGAGTATGTAGTTTTCCAGAAATGTTTGTCAAGATACATGAGTAAACATAGGTGCCTCACTTATAATAAATCATGAATGAAGGAAGACTGGGTGAATGAATAAAGGAACAAATAAGTGCATCAGCAACTGAAAGGCAAAAGTCCCTCCTAGGATAAATAGGAACAGCATTCTGTATCTCTCTGCTCAGGTTGTTTCTCAGCTTCTCCACTTGGGGAAATATGCATATGGAAAAAGGAAAAGGCCAACATGGCCCTGATATGGGAGCCCAGATCAGGAGACAGCCCAAGTCTCTCATTTGCCTTCATTTTAGAATGACCTGTGACTGACTGACTGACTTGTAATGCCTTTCCTTAAAGCCCAGTATCTTGTTTTTATTTTTTCATCTGTGCAATGGATTTAGAAGTTTCAAATGAATGGCAGTTGGAATATTCATTTTATCTTTTGGAGGGATACACCTGTGGCTTAATAGAACAAAACTGTCTTAGAAAAAGAAGATGTGTGTTGATGTAATGGTTTGCTAGTAACTGGTTGCATGATGTTTATCAAATGCCTTACGTCTCTCCACTTCAGTCTCCTCATGTGTAAGAAGTGAATGGTGATAACATGAGCCTTAGATGAAAGCATGCATGTAAATGTGCTTTGCACATTATAAGCCATCAGTACATGTTGAAGCTAATGCTGAAATATCAGGTGGCCGTGAACCCTGGTATATCCACGTCTTCCTGCCCTAAGGGTTGCCTGTCAGTTTGCCGTGAACTAAACTAGTTGGCCATTTAGGGCTGCACACAGGACCTTCCATCCTAAGGCAAGTATGTGGAACATTTGATGGTCACACATGGAGGTACTCCCCCTTCACTTCCACAGCTGTGATTCTTCTAAGCTTCCCACTACTTATAGCATGTGTTTTCATCCTTGCCTCAGGGGGAGACACATTTGCAGCTAGTTCATCTATAGAATCTATGAAAGTGGTCACACTCAAGCATTTCCATGTATTATATAAATTGTAAAACACAGACACCATAGCTTCATGCCAGAGTGTTTCCTGAATCTGCTGTCTTGGGGGAGTGTACAGTACTGGCTGACATTCCAACCAACTGAATTACAAAGTGAGCAGCACGTGTGCATGCACACACACATACACACAGACACACATACACACACACAAGATGATTTCTTTATAGCTCTCTGGCACCAAACCAGTGGTAGTTCACCTGACATTTTGTCAACAGTGGAGATCAACTGAGAAATTTAAATGCTTGTACCAAGTACCTAATAATATTGTAAAGTAATTAGCCTCCAATTAAAATAAATAAATTTAAATTTTAAAAAAAGATAAGATTTTGTCTATTGCTGAAACATTGATGAATAAAGGAATGTGCCTGTGGTTGCAGAGTCGAATCAGGTTAAGTGGCATTAGAGCTGCTTCTACACTGGTGTCACCAGCGTTTAAAATCAGGACTGCTCACTGAGCTCTTAATACATTTATACCTAATAGGAGTGATGAATTTTAAAATGAGTTTTTTGATGCTCTCTAGAGAGTAAACCCTCAAGCCATATTTCTATAAAGATTAAGATCTTATTCCAGACCCCAATTAAACTAAAGGAAATTATGGTTGCAGAGAAACAGAGAGGAGGATCCAGGTCTCGCAGTGTGCCAAACATACACTTTTCCCAGATCTCATCTCACTGTTTCTCACAGCATCACTGTGGCTCGGGTGTCGTTCCTTCCATTTCACAGTGAAAACACTGAGGTTCAGGGAAGTTAAATTCAGCACCACAACATAAGTCCATGTCAGCACCACAACGTAAGTCCATGTCTGTCTGAAACAAAGCATTCTTTCCCCTTCAAGCCTTTAACTCTGACCCTGGCTCAGGAAGATGGACACTCAAAAACTAGGGGCTGTGGAGGTAATGTTAGTGTTTATGTATCCACAGACCCAGAGCGGCAGTTCTCTGGCTGCATGTTAAAATCACCTGTTCGAGGGTTCACACTCCTGACTTGTAAGAGAGCTCTTAGAGCAGATTTCTCAACTTTCAGAATCACCTGGTGGTTTGTTCATACAGATTTCTGGGCCCTGCCTCCAGAGTTTCTGATCCTTTAAGCCTGGAGTTAGCCTGAGAATCTGCACTTTTAGTACATTTCCTGGTGCTGATGGTCAGGGCCCTCACTTTGGGAACTACTGTCTCAGGGCATTGTTTCTCAAAGTGTAGTTCCCACCCAGAGTATTTCAGTTCAGAATTACTTAGGAACTCAAAAGCAGGCTCAAATGCAGGATCAGTCTTGGGGGCTGGGCACTAGGGAATCTTTTAACCAAGTCTTCCAGGTGATTCTTCAGCTCACTGAAATGTGAGAACAGTCATCTGGTTGATTTTTAACCTGCCTCATCTCATACACAACCTGGCTGTTAAATTCCATCTCATTTTGAGTGACAACCACACAACTGGCCATTTGTGGCTGTTGTAACTTGTCTTCCGGTTTATTTAAAATGCCCATAAGGGATCTCTTAGTCATGCTTTATAAATAAAAACAAAAAAAGAAAAATAGTGACTTAAAAAGAAAAAACGTCTCAGTTGTCCAGTTTCCACTTCTTTGTCAGGGGAAAGAGGCCTGGCTGATGAGGTGCAGTTTCATGCTTCCCCACTTAAGTGGAATCGGGAGAAGAAGTCTCCTCTCCTTTCTCCTCTGCTCCTTCCTTATTTTACCTGTAGCTATTCAGTTTCATCAGCCCCAGTGAAAATGCAGCTCAGGCTTGGAGTTTTTTTTTTTGTTTTTGTCTTTTTTAAATTTTATTTTATTTTTAAGCTTTACATAATTGTATTAGTTTTGCCAAATATCAAAATGAATCCACCACAGGTATACATGTGTTCCCCATCCTGAACCCTCCTCCCTCCTCCCTCCCCATACCATCCCTCTGGGTCATCCCAGTGCACTAGCCCCAAGCATCCAGTATCGTGCATCGAACCTGGACTGGCATCTCGTTTCATACATGATATTTTACATGTTTCAATGCCATTCTCCCAAATCTTCCCACCCTCTCCCTCTCCCATAGAGTCCATAAGACTGTTCTATACATCAGTGTCTCTTGCTGTCTCGTACACAGGGTTATTGTTACCGTCTTTCTAAATTCCATATATATGCGTTAGTAAACTGTATTGGTGTTTTTCCTTCTGGCTTACTTCACTCTGTATAATAGGTTCCAGTTTCATCCACCTCATTAGAACTGATTCAAATGTTTAAAGGGGGTGGCCACTGGGAGCTTGGATTTCATCTGGGAAGCAGGGTCACCACTGGCTTTCTCAGAGCTGGAAAACAACCACAGAAAGTGCACTCAGAGGTCAAGGGCCAGCAAACCTGGCTAGTGGTGGATGCGCCCTGAAGAGATGCAGGTGGTTCACCGCCCCTGCCCCTCAGCTGTGCTCCTGAGGGAAGCCTGCGGCCAAGAACAGCATTTATAGCCTCCTCGGCCGGCTGGTTCCTCCCTGTGGAGCCCAGCCTGCTGCTGACGAGACAGGGGAAGGTCGGCAGGCTAGGTGGAGGAGGCCCAGCTGGCCTCCCTGAAGAGTTGCAGACATTAGACCCAGACAGCTGAGGTTACAGTCACAATGGGATCTCCAAGAGGGGGAAATGAAGGTCATGGGAAAAGATTTCCCATTGTTCTTCCCTGGGTCCAAAACAAGCCGTTTGCCCAAGAGAAGCCCACCATGGGGAGGCCCCGCCACCATCTGCAGAACTCGCTTGTAATCATTCTTGCCAATAATTGGGGCAGGCAGGTCCATGTAGCCCCCTCAGTCCCCGCTTCTAATGCCCAGCCCTGCCCAGAAGTCCTCATCTGGAAACCAGCGTCCTCTTCCAGATTCTTAATGCAAACCTGTCAGCAGAAACAATGGCCCTTTTTCTCTCATATCCTTGGTTTAGGCCTTTGGGTTACAAAAGAAGGTGGAGGTAACACAGCTGTCAGGGTAGTTACATTGGGCCAAGTGGACAGCCCCATTTGCTCAGATGACTTTGGGGTTGCAGAGGCAGGGCCATTGTCCCCACTCGTGCAGAAGAGTAAAGATTAGGGAGATCATGAAATACCTTTTCAGTATTTACAGGACTGTGTTCCATACACAGCTTCTCAGCACACAGCTTCTAGGTGAAATTGTTAATTCTCCAGGGGAAAACCAAGAAAACAGCAAATGTTCCAGAAAAGGTTTCACTTCCTAACTGGCAGTGAGCCTGAGATCAAAGCCTATTACTCGGAGCCACAGATGGAATTCCTGCAGGAGACATAGGCTGTCCTATTGTTCGGCCCAGGGTCACTGTGTGTGGACCAAGTGGGGGCCCCTCTGTAGCCAAATCGGGGACTGGTAGGCCATTTTCTCCATGAGCTTGACTAGCATCCTATCTGTACAAAGAGGGGACCTGGAAGCCTCACAATGGGTGTAATTTCAGGAACCCTTCCTGAATGCAGAAGGCAATTTATATTTTCAGTCAGCTCAGTTCAGTCGCACAGGCATGTCCGACTCTTTGCAACCCCATGAATCGAAGCAGGCCAGGCCTCCCTGTCCATCACCAACTCCTGGAATTTACCCAAACTCATGTCCATCGAGTCGGTGATGCCATCCAGCCATCTCATCTTCTGTTGTCCCCTTCTCCTCCTGCTGCCAATCCTTCCCAGCATCAGGGTCTTTTCCAGTGAGTCAATTATTCACATGAGGTGGCCAAAGTACTGGAGTTTCAGCTTCAGCATCAGTCCTTCCAATGAATACCCAGGACTGATCTTCTTTAGGATGGACTGGTTGGATCTCCTTGCCATCCAAGGGTCCTCTCCAACACCACAGTTCAAAAGCATCAATTCTTCAGCGCTCAGCTTTCTTCACAGTCCAACTCTCACATCCATACATGACCACTGGAAAAACCATAGCCTTGACTAGATGGACCTTTGTTGGCAAAGTAATGTTTCTGCTTTTTAATATGCTATCTAGGTTGGTCATAACTTTCCTTCCAAGGAGTAAGCGTCTTTTAATTTCATGGCTGCAGTCACCATCTGCAGTGATTTTGGAGCCCCAAAAAATAAAGTCTGACACTGTTTCCACTGTTTCCCCATCTAATTCCCGTGAAGTGATGGGACCAGATGCCATGATCTTAGTTTTCTGGATGTTGAGCTTTAAGCCAACTTTTTCATTCTCCTCTCTCACTTTCATCAAGAGGCTATTTTAGTTCCTCTTCACTTTCTGCCATAAGGATGGTGTCATCTGCATATCTGAGGTTATTGACATTTCTCCCGGCAATCTTGGTTCCAGCTTGTGCTTCTTCCAGCCCAGCGTTTCTCATGATGTACTCTGCATAGAAGTTAAATAAGCAGAGTGACAATTTATATTTTAGTTTTCCTTTTTTTAAGGGGAAGTGGGTCAGAGTGGAATGACAGAGGCAGAGGCAGTTGAAGTCAGTGTAAGGGCTGGAGCTGGGCACATGGGAATGACAATAACCAACTGTTAGCTTGCACTCTCCAGTTGCCTGCACAGTGCTGAGCGCTTTCTGGATGCTTTTTTAATCCTCCCAGTTGTCCAAGGAGGTAGGTGCAGCTACACTCCCTCTTTTAGAGCAGAGAATACTGAGGCCTAGTGAAGCAGGAGGGCTTGCTTGGATGGATGGGGGTGGCAGAGCTGGCATTCCAGCCACTCCCTCCCCAGGAGCCCAGGCCCTCCAGGGCTCTGCCCAGGCTCCCCAACTCAGAGTCTGATCTCCCCTAGGAGCTCTTCTTGCTGCAGGCGCTTCCTAGCATCCCGCTGGCAGGGAGGTGGGGCTCGGCATCCCCCTGAGAGCCTGTTCTAGGCATAGCGTCTTGGGCCAGCCCAGGGCTCCTCAAGGCCTCCCTTGTCCCATTCCTGCAGGTGCCCACATACCCTGCCACTTTCCACTGGACGCGGGCTCCTGGTCAGCTCCCTCTCTGGGAGCTGTGCAACTGGGATGACTTTGGGGACACTCTATGTGAATTCAATTCATGCTGGCTCATGTCATTGGAAGTGTTTTGCCCAACTCTTGGTTGCAGTGGGGTGGGTCAGGAAGAGGGAGCTGAAAGCAGAAAAGGCAGCTGGCAAATACCTTCTCCCCCACCCCAGACCACCATGGAGGACAGTGATGCTGTACTGGTGTCATCTGGGTTGTGCAGTTGCCCTTCTTCAGTGGGTGCTGGTGGTGGGGACCAAATGTGCACAGTGTGGAAGGGGCATGGCCGCAGCCGAAGTTATACTGTATGGGACTGAAGATCTCTTCAGTCTGGGGGGATAACCACTATGTATGCTTTTCGTCAGATGGCAGATAAGGCTGTAAGTTTCAGAAAAAGCTTCTCCTTTCTGGATTCCTCACGGCTTTTCTATTTTCCAAGTCACCTAGACAAGATTCTCTTCCTTGTTGATTGTTATATCCCTGGGATTCAGCACAGCTCCTAGCATATGATGGGTGATTAATTAATACCCATCCACTTAATAGCCATCCATTAATTGAATACCTAATCGAATCAGTGAATCCATGAACCACTGATGGTGGTCCTGGATTCCTAAAGTTAACCAAAGAGCATGACACTAGGATCTTCTCTGGGTTTTAAAAAGAGGAATGGTACTTTTAGAAGTTTGTGACATGTGTCAATTGAGGTCTTGCAAGAAGCAGTCACTGGAATTAAAAGTGCAGGTTTTATACATATTTCAATGCCATTCTCCCAAATCATCCCACCCTCTCCCTCCCCCGCAGAGTCCAAAAGACTGTTCTATACATCAGTGTCTCTTTTGCTGTCTCATATACAGGGTTATTGTTACCATCTTTCTAAATTCCCTATATATGTATTAGTATACTGTATTGGTGTTTTTCTTTCTGGCTTACTTCACTCTGTATAATATATGAAATGAGTCGCCAGTCCAGGTTCGATGCACGATACTGGATGCTTGGGGCTGGTGCACTGGGACAACTCAGAGGGATGGTATGGGGAGGGAGGAGGGAGGAGGGTTCAGGATGGGGAACACATGTATACCTGTGGCAGATTCATTTTGATATATGGCAAAACCAATACAATATTGTAGAGTTAAATAAAATAAAATTTAAAAAATTAAATAAATAAAAGTGCAGGTTTATGGGGGTGAGGGCACCTGTGAAAAGTAGAACAGGAGGCAGAAGGATGGGGTGGGGAAGAGCACTCTGCATATCCCACACGGCCAGAGGAAAGGGAGGGATAGGCAGGAGTGTGAGGCCCAGTGGCTCCCCTGGCTGGAGGCCGGTCAGCTGATTTCAAGGCTCCATCTGCAGTGATTTTGGAGCCCCCCAAAATAAAGTCTGACACTGTTTCCACTGTTTCCCCATCTATTTCCCATGAAGTGATGGGACTAAATAGGACTAGAATTCTGGAACTGTGATAGGCAGATTGGAAATCACCAGCCACGGGTGACTATTTAAATTAATTAAAATTAGATAAAATTTAAATTTCTCTTCCTCAGTCACATTCGTCACATTTCAAGTGCTCAGTAGCCACAGGTGGTGAGCGGCTACCCTATTAGCACAGATTTAGAATCTTTGCATCCTTCCAGAAACTACAAGACAGTTGATTGTAGGCAGGAGTATTGGATTAATTAACAAATCCTGGGCCAGCACTGAGCATTATAAAACAAAGCTTTGATAACAAATTCTTCCTCTGGCTGATTTATAATTCACTATAATAGTAGTAGAATTCCTAGGGATAAAATGACTTTGGAGCACTTAAATAGCCCTTTGTTTAAGTGTCTATGACTTCCAACAAATCTGTGAGCTGTGAGTTCTTCCAGAACAGGGGACACGTGTTAGCTTTCTGTCTCCCAGGCTTGAATTTGTATCTGGTGCAGAAAGGACTCAAAAAAAAAAAAAAATTGGGATAATGAATAAATAAGTGCTTGGAAACATCATTTCATTTCTTCTGTTGCTCATTATAACTATCAGGCTCACAAATTATATTCTGAGATATACCTTTTTTTTAACCTATTCTTTTTTTTATGCTCTGTATTCTGAGAACATGAAAGAAAGAAAAAGTTAAAAAATGAAATAAAAATTCATTTGAATGAAAATATGAGAAATCTCTGTTGGGGGGACACAGAAAGAAAGGCTCCCCAGGGAGCCCATGTGGGTTTAGTGGAGGCCTTACCCTGGCGGTAGCATGGCCCTAGTCACCTTTCTTGTGGAGTTGGCAGGAGCTGACATGGGGCATCCTGACTTTGGAGGCCACAGGTGGCCTGTCCCTGGGTCAAGGAAGGAAGCACAAACTGCAGAAAGTCAGCTTCCTAGCCCTTTCCTTCCCTGGAGGGACCGCTGCCAGGGCCCTGAGATGCTTATCTATTCTCTGAAGATCTGTGGAGTGAGGTCATCCAGGAAGTTGAATCCCTTTGATACAATTATCTCTGCGTCCTTGGCTCTTTGTTCCTGTGGAGAATGACCGGTGACTCCCATGCTTCTTACGTGGTCAGAACAGCTGTTGTGAGGCAGGATGCTAGGTGTGGGTGTGTGTCCTTCATGAGCTATCAGGATGGGGGCCAGTGGATGCAGGTGGGCTCCCCCAGGAAAGCACACACAAGCTGCAACAGAGGAGAGAGAGGGGAGAGGAGAACTTGATGGGTGGTGGGGGATCTGTCTCTCTGTCTGTTTCTTTCTCTCTTTCACACACACACACAGACACACACACATATGTGCATGTAGACACATTCACCATGACAAAGCCCAGAGTGTTTCCTCTTCAATTCATCTCAGTTGACAACTGCTGCTGCTGCTGCTGCTAAGTCGCTTCAGTCGTGTCTGACTCTGTGAGACCCCAGAGACGGCAGCCCACCAGGCTCCCCCGTCCCTGGGATTCTCCAGGCAAGAACAATGGAGTGGGTTGCCATTTCCTTCTCAATGCATGAAAGTGAAAAGTGAAAGTGAAGTTGCTCAGTCGTGTCCGACTCTTCAGGACCCCATGGACTGCAGCCCGCCAGGCTCCTCCATCCATGGGAGTTTCCAGGCAAGAGCACTGGAGTGGGGTGCCATTGCCTTCTCCAGTTGACAACTAGTTAGACCAATTCTAAGGGCTCACTTTTCCTGAAGGGGTAGGGGTGGGTGATTTTGGGGAATGAGATTTCTCCACAGCCCTGAGCCCATCTTTTGCTCTTATATCTGGACACCTTTCCTATTCAGTAAGAATCCTCCTGTGTAACAGGCCCCAGATACCCACAACTTGTGCCCTCTTTCCTACATAAGCTTCCCCTCCCAAAAAGCAGAGACATTACTTTGCCAACAATGGTCCATCTAATCAAAGGTATGGTTTTTCCAGTTGTCATGTATGGATGTGAGAATTGGACTATAAAGAAAGCTAAGCGCTGAGGAATTGATGCTTTTGAACTGTGGTGTTGGAGAAGACTCTTGAGAGTCCCTTGGACTGCAAGGAGATCCAACCAGTCCATCCTAAAGGAGATCAGTCCTGACTATTCATTCAAAGGACTGATGCTGAAGCTGAAACTCCAATATTTTGGCTACCTGACATGAAGAAGTGACTCATTTGAAGACTCTGTTGCTAGGAAAGATTGAACGTGGGCAGAAAAGGGGACGACAGAGGGTGAGATGGTTGGATGGCATCACCAACTAAATGGACATGAGTTTGAGTACACTCTGGGAGTTGTGATGGACAGGGAGGCCTGGCATGCCGCAGTCTATGGGGTTACAAAGAGTCGGACATGACTGAGCAACTGAACTGAACTGAAACTGGCTCACCCTTACCTGTCCTTGACTTGTCCTCACCAGGAATAACTCGTTTAGGTCTTTCACTATTCTGAGGTTCCCTTCCCTTCCTGTCCTGTTTTTATGGCTTCCATCCTCCTATTGATCACTGAAATATGCTCTGAGCCATCCGGCAGCATTTGTTGGCAGGAACAGCAGGTCTGAGGGTTGAAGCACTTTTATGTTAGAGCTCATGAAGCAACCTGAAGTCCTTAGCATTCAGGGAGTGATGAGAGCATTTCTCTAGAAAGAGACAAAGCTGCCATTGTATGTGTATGTGTGTATGTAAATGAGGTTCATATAATATGCAATCCATAGCAGAATAACAAGCTAGAATAGTGACTTGTCCATTGAAAATCATGAAGGGACAGTTTCTTCTTTCCCTTAGTTGGGTGGGGGAAGGGGGAACAAGAGTTGTGGATATTTGCAGTTCGGGGCTGCCTAGCATCTGTCCTCCCTTCCTCTTGGGAGTGTTTTCCCAGTCTTCACTCAGATGCTGTGGAAGCCAAGGCCAGGGAAGGAAACACATGACAGCACTCCAGGGTTTAGTGAAGGGGCTGGTTACACAGATGGGGTGGGCAGGGGTCAGGGAGCTCTAGGAGGCAGGTACCAGTGGCAGCTGTTACCACCCCTGGGCCTGGGGGTGAGGAAGGGAACGGCCAGAGCTGGAAGGATGGGGGCACCCTCCAGGGGATGTCCCTCCAGAGGAACACAGCACAGCAGGGAGTGAGCTGGGGGGACAGTCACCCCGCCATGTTCTCTGCCCACCTTCGGATCTTTCGCTGGTGTTGCTGGGGTCAAATCCAACTAGAAGCCAGGGAACAGGACAGCTGGGGTGGTGTGCATTGTGGAGAGTGTGCCCCTGAGGGCACAGAGCAGATCAGAGGTGGATGCGGGGTGAGGGTGAAGCAGGGCCCAAGCATCATGCCTCTCCCAGCAGCCCCTGTGCTCTAGAAGAGGAGCCTCCACCCCCAGACACATCTCCTCAGGCTCTGTCAGCTAATCCCCAGCCAGAAGATCCACTCCTGGTCACAGTGCCTAGTTCAGGACACAACACCCAATTTAGGCCAATTAGTCAATTTTTTATTTTTTCTAGAGACTTTTAGAAAAGAAGACACTTTATTTTTAAGAGAGCTACCGGGAGAGATTTTTTCCATTACTGCTGGACATAGACAAGGGAACACACAGCCAGTTTGCAACCTTAGCTGCTTCCAGCCAGTTTGCAAACATGCAGGGAGTCAGCTTTAAGGAGGTACCACAGGAAACAAGATAAGAAGAAACTGTGAATCTGGTGCCATCATTTGGCCACCAAAATTCACTGTAGGACTAGTTTTTAATCACTGAGCCAATATTGTTTACATCAACTTGGGATTTCTGTTACTTGCAACCAAAAGCATTTTACCAAAGCCACTAGCGGTGGGCCTGGAACAAGAGAATATTCTTCTGTTCAGTGCATTCCAGAAGGGGAAGCACCACAGGGCCAGACAAGCTGTAGTTTGATTGGAAAAACTGTATCATGAAGGAGGGAGGCTAAGAACAGGACCAAGTCCAGAATGCCTGGGGCAAGCTGGAATCATGGAGTCAAGAGTTCATGGTTGGTACAGACAAGACTGAGTAAAGTACAGGTCAGGAGTAATGGGGAATGCCCAGTGACAGTGGTGAGTGTGTCTGTCTGACTGGCTCTGGGGCAGGTTGAACAGACGGTTTTGAATGAGGACATCACCTTTAAGCAGGAGGACAGGGCTGTCTCCAGGTATCTTGAGAATACTTGGCCAATTGTGTTCTCAGCATGGCCCTTCATGACTCTTCAGGGAGTAAGCCTTTCTTTGTTTGGGACTTTAAAAATTCCTCTCCTTCATCTTAAGATTAAAGATGCACTCTCCTGGCATCTCTGGTGTTGAACAGGAGATTAGTGGTAATAGTTAGGGTTATATTTTTTGAGCACTAAATGTGTCTTCATATATGTCTGGCTCTCATCCAAGCACTTTATTTATTTAGGTGTTAAAATTAAGAGATGATAGGATTTAATTTGACATAATTGATATTATTTGTATATTAAAGTTGTATGGCACCAGTGCACACAAATCATCTCTTCAAACACATCCAGAAGGTTCATGCACACTTTATTCAGATTTATGAATTTTAGAGTCATCCTTTCTTTATAAATAATGGAGCATTTATATATTCATTACTAGTCGGGTTCAATCCCTGGGTTGGGAAGATACCCTGGAGAAGGGAAAGGCTACCCACTCCAGTATTCTGGCCTGGAGAATTCCATGGGCTGTATGGTCATGGAGTCGCAGAGTCAGACACGACTGATCGACTTTCACTTTCACTTTTCTATCTTTCACTAGTCCTAAATCTTTTTCTTTTTTCCTCCGTGCTTTTATTCCAAACACTTTGTATGCATTAACTCATTGAATATTCACCACATCCTTTGAGATTTTTACTATTATTTTTCCCAAGAGGAAGATGAGGGAAAAGAGACATCACATGAGTTGAATTTTAAGTGTTAGGAAGCGTTTTAGTCATTTGGTTCACCCTCTCTATAAAAATTTGAAATGTTGTCTACATGTAAGATAATTAAATATATATGTATATGGTATAAAGAATAATACAGAAAATGCACATATGTCCACAATCAGATTGAGAAGTGGTACCTGAAGGTGCTGTGTATCATTTCCCTGATCCAGAACCTCACACCCTCTGTCCTTGTGGTAGACCCTTGGCTGCATTTCACTTTTGTCATTCGTGTGGTTTTATTGCCTATAAACTTTTATTTACAGACCTGTCCAGCCTGTGTCAGGCCTTTTAAGCCCATCAGATAAACTTAAAATCTTAATACAGTGTTTACATTTATAAGCTTTTGAACTTCATATAGATGGTGTTATTCTGTATGTAGTATTCTAAAATATGCAATGTGATGTGAGATTTATCCATGTTGATACAGGTAACTGTTGACTAATTTTTCACTGATCTCTGGTATCTCTTTTTATGAATATACCATACTTCAGTTTTGCTGTTGTGACTGGACATTTGGATAGGGGGTTCTTACTATTCAAACTTTACTACTGTGTCCATTCCCATACTGTCTCTTGGTGACCACAGGCAAGAGTTTCTCCAGGGTATAAATCTTGGAGTAGGTGGCTCATCTGTAGGGCGTGTATAGCCTCGAGTGCCCTAGCTGATGACTAGTAAGTAGCTGTGTCAGTTTGTACTCCCACAAGCAGTGTAGAAGGGTTTTCATTATACCACAGTCTTGCTTACTCTTGGTATTGGCAGATTAAAACATTATTTTCCCTGAGTATGCCAGAAATTATAATTGCATTTATTTATTTCAAATCCATATTCGATTACGATTCATAGATTACAATTGCTTGATATAACTCAGAAGTTTTTCTTGCTATATAGAATTCCTCTCTGTCTCTCATCTTGTTCTTACAGTGTCTTTGTTGAAGAAATCAGGTCATTTATTCTGTATAGTTTTCACAGTCTGTTTTTTCCTGCTTGCATTCCAACGTGTCAATCAGCATGATTCACAGAACCCTCTACTTCCTGTAAATTGGTGGTAACATCTAGAGAGCTGTTCACATTTAGCTTCAATTTTTTGACAAGAATGCATCAGGCAGTGTATTGTACTTCCATCCATCAGAGACCATATATTAATAATATCCAGTTACCTGTTTTTTTAAATGATGTTAATAACAGCCATTAATGATATTACCTAGATTCATTATTTAATTATGGTGTTAAAGTATTAAAATTCTATTGCTCCCACTTCATTTATTAGTTAGGATACTTCTATAAAGAAAGTCTTCTTCTCATCAACTATTTGGCATCCCAAGATACAGTTTTGTAAGTAGATTCAGTTTGTTTGATTTGGTCCTTTTACTTACTAGTTTTCCAAGGGACACATTGGAATATGTGTCCAGATATGACCAGTGAATTCTGAAATTTATTATCACATTTAAAATGTATTTGATCTTTCAATCCATTGCAGCTATTAAAATCTGTTGATGCCCAATTGCTCCACCTTTGGCCATAGGGAGCCCATTTAAGTTGGTTTTTGCATCCTTTGACTCCCTGGTGGCTCAGACGGTAAAGCATCTGTCCAGAATGCGGGAGACTTGGGTTCGATCCCTGGGTCAGGAATATCCCCTGGAGAAGGAAATGGCAATCCACTCCAGTACTATTGTCTGGAAAATCCCATGGACAGAGGAGCCTGGTAGGCTACAGTCCATGGGCTCGCAAAGAGTCGGACACGACTGAGCAACTTCACTTTCACTTTTGCATCCTTCTACCTATCTGTAATATTTTCCAAAAGCTTCTTAATTTTCTAGTGTGACAACAAGTGCTAGATTCTTTTTTATACATTTTATGTCACAGCCTTGGAATCAGCCATTTCTCCAGAATTCTGGGAAATAATATTAATATTTAAAGTAACCATCTGAGTGCTAAGGCTTGTTGTTTGCTTATTGTTAACCAGGCCACAAATCTAGAAGTCATGTTGAGCCTGTCTTTCTCTCGAGACCCACTTCCAATCAACCTGGAAGTCCTTTCCTTTCCAGAGTGTGGCCATTTTTGCCATCTTCATTACACCAAGTGTTCTACTCTGCTCAGGCAGCTACAACAAAATTCCACAGACTGAGTGGCTTATGAACAACAGATATTTGTTCTACCGGTTCTGGAGGCTGAAGACCAAGATCAAGGCACCAGCCTGATCGTTTTCTGGTGAACCAGCCCTCTTCTGGGTCCATAGATGGCAT
Source organism: Bos grunniens (assembly GCF_055505025.1). Lineage (NCBI taxonomy): Eukaryota > Metazoa > Chordata > Mammalia > Artiodactyla > Bovidae > Bos > Bos grunniens. Next base: position 111,828,562 of record NC_141194.1, on the reverse strand, counting down.
CCCCTGCGGGTCTTCACTTGGTAGAAGGGGCTGGGGGAGCTCTGTAAGGTCTCTTTGATAAGAACTCTAATTCCATTCATGAAGACTCTGCCCTCATGACCTAAGTACCTCCCAAAGGTCTCATCTTATATCATCATCAGATTTGGGGGTTCAGGATTTCAAACATGTGAATTTTAGAGGAACACAAACATTCAGACCGTGGCTCCAAGTTGCCTAGGTTATCATTACCTCTTGCTTGACTTTTTGTGTGTTTTTTTTTAATTTATTTATTTTAATTAGAGGCTAATTACTTTACAGTATTGTGGTAGTTTTTCTCATACATTCACATGAATCAGACCTGTTGTGTTAACTGATGCTCCAGCTTCTAGACTTGCTTTTCTATGGTATGTTCTCCACACACCACTCTAGTGAGCCTTCTACATGTTAACTCACCCCTCAGTGTCTTTCCAGCTTTTTTGAATAATTTCCAAGTCACCAGTTTGCCCTCAAGCTTCTCTGTCAACTGGCTCCCCGCTGTCTCTCCCCCTCCCCCTGCCATCTTCTACACTCTTCTTTCACTTACTCTGCCCCAGATCCCCACCTGTCTTCCTCAGGCCTGGCTTAGGGACTTTTACATTTTCAGTTCCTTTTGCTTAGAGAGCACTTTGCTTTAATGTCTGCATGGATCACTCTCTCACTCCTTTCAGGTCTTACTTCGGTGTTATATTTCTCAGGGTACTTTCTTCACCCAACTAGACAAAAATTCTCCCCTATTTAGTTACTCATTATCCTCCTTCCCCTTCCTTATTTGTTTTTCTTCTAGCATTTGTCATTGTCTGATCAGCATGTTTGTTTATTGTCTGTCTCCCACTATTGCAATATTATCTCCTTCAAGGCAGGGCTTATCTGTTTTATTCATTGCTGTGTCTCCAATATCTAGCTCACAGCTTGAGCTAGAACACTAGCTCATAGTGTTCAAGAAATATTTAATGAGTGACTGAGGGAGTACAGGTTGGCTTTAAGTGACAAGTTCTCAGGAGAAACCACTTCCCCTTTGACCCATAGCCATAGTTCTGCCTTCATGCAGCAGTTTTATTCTTGTTTTTATTGTTGTCATTCACCCTTTTCCTGAAAGTGTTGGTAGCCCTTTGGAGATCTAACTTAATTCATAGAAGTGGGGTGGCCAAAGGGAGCATCTGCCTTTGACTTGATAGTTTCCAAGGGCCCAAGGCCACATTCATCTTTCTGATGAGTGAATGTCAAAAAACAACCCCAGGCAACTTTGGCTCTTTAAAAATTCTGAGTTCCTTCTCTCACTTCATTTGAGGGAGGGGTCCTCAGAGGATTTCCCTTACTTTCTTATGAGCTTAGTTATGCATTTCTACCAATGATTTCTTTATTTTCCTTTGCATTTCAGGCGACCTGGCTTATAGTAGTACCGAATCGGGAACTCATCAAAACTGCCGTTTTTCATGCCCTGCACAGCAACCCAGAGGAGTGACTTGCCGAAGGTCCTACTGTAAATGGAATCGCTGGGAGCAGACCCCTGATCCCTCACCTCACCATGGTGAGTGCTTTACATCCACCTTGGACTGGGGCTGTCCCCTATTTTCTTGCGATCCCATGGACTGTAGTCTACCAGGCTTCTCTGTCCATGGGATTTTCCAGGCAAGAGTACTGGAGTGGGTTGCCATTTCCTTCTCCAGGGGATCTTCCTGACTCAGGGATCGAACCCAGGTCTCCTGTATTGCAGGCAGACGCTTTACCCTCTGAGCCACCAGGGAAGCCCATTAGAGCAGATACTTCTAGCCTAATGTCTATAGTCAGAGAAGGTAGAAAGGAACAAAAACAATAATCACAACACAAGGGTCTCCAGTTGTAAGGAAACTGTTGTCAGCATTGAGGGTTGTAATAGCCACTTGTAAATGTGTAATGGGAAGAAGGTGTGGGACTTGTGGCTGATGCCAGCAGGGTAGCTTTTGTCAGAAGCTCCTCTTTTTGCTTTCCCTTTAGAAGTTAGATCTGAAAGACCCATTTTCCTCAGAATTTCTGCTCTGAAGTAAGGCTGGAGGCCGTCTCCTTTCAGTGCCTGCAGTTCATTTAGGCTGCACCCCAGGGTGGTTTCCAGTCAGCATGGAAACATTTATACCTTGATAGAGTAGATTAAAAAAAAAATGTTTATTGGCTCTGGTGAGATAGTGTTGCTGAAAACAGGCTGTACTTTAAACAAAATGGCTGCAAGTTTGGAGTGTTCAGAGTACTTTGCAAATCAGTTGATAACTGAGATCTTCAGTCAATGAGTTTTGCGTCATGTGATCACAACTAATATTTAAAAGAAAAATCCTTATTTGTCTCATTGAACTGACTGAGTTGGGGCCTGAATTGACTTAATTACATGATTGCTTTTGATATATGCTAGATAGAGATTGCTCTGCTGGGTCATCATCGAATGCAGCAAATAGGTCATGAGTAATAGTGGACAGCCCCAGTGGGCAAATGACTTTCTAACTTTTTTCTTGCAAAATTACTTATTGCTGCCAACCTATCAGTAAGTTGGTTTAAAATGTATGTGAATAATAGACAGTGCAGTATTCTGTCCATTGAATTCAATTTTAATGTATCACATCAAAGCATTGGGTCAGTCAATCCAGTACCAATTTTTGATAGATAAGGTTATGATGACTTTCAACCTATAGGCAGTGAGGTATCCTGGGATAACTACCTTTGAAGATTCCCTTTGTAAGAACAGCAGTAAGTTATGTTTTCTAACCTTGAAAGTATTATTACAATGCAAATTTGGAAATTTCACTCACCTAGAGAAGGCAATGGCAACCCACTCCAGTACTCTTGCCTGGCAAATCCCATGGACAGAGGAGCCTGATGTGCTGCAGTCCATGGGGTCGCTAGGAGTTGGACACGACTGAGCGACTTCACTTTCACTTTCACGCATTGGAGAAGGCAATGGCAACCCGCTCCAGTGTTCTTGCTTGGAGAATCCCAGGGACCGCAGAGCCTGGTGGGCTGCCGTCTCTGGAGTCGCACAGAGTCGGACACGACTGAAGTGACTTAGCAGCAGCAGCAGCAGCAGAGGTGGTGACAGTTAACACTTTAGTATATTTCCTTCCAGTCTTTTCATACATTTTTTACTAATTGAAATGATACTGTATCCTGGTGTGATTTTGTTTCACTTAATTTGTATACTGTTAGGCTTTTCTTCCCCTGAACATGATGACTCAAATATTTCCTATGATATTATTAGTTTTCCATAACTAGTTTAATGGTACATAGCATTTCATTGTATGAATGCAGAATAGCTTTGGTTTTTTTTAAATTAATTGTTAATTAATTAATTTATTTTTGGCTGCACGGGGTCTTTGTGGCTACCAGGGGTCTCTGTTGCTGCCCGGGCTTTTCTCTAGTTGTGGCAAGTGGGGGCTACTCTCTAGTTGTGGTGCGTGGCCCTCTCATAGCAGTGGCTTCTCTTGACGCAGACACAGGCTCCAGGGAGCACAGGCTTTGGTAGTTGAGGCACCAGGGGCTTAGTTGCCCTGTGGCATGTGAAATCCTGCAGGACCAGGGATCGAAACCATGTCTGCTGCATTGGCAGGCAGATAATTAACCACTGGACCACAAGGGAAGTCCCAGAATAGTTTCCTTATACATTCTCCTACTATTGAACAGTTGGGCTGTTTTTTATTGTTATCTATTATTATAAATAGTTTACCTGAACATATTTGTACATAAACTTTTTTATCTATATCTTAAATTATTTTCTTAAGCTAGCATCATATAATTATAGTAGAATTATTTAATCAAAGGTTATAGATATTTTTCAGTCTTCTGAGACAAGTGGCAGAATTGTTTTCCTAAAGGAGTGTCCTTATTTATATCCAATCCAACAGGACACAAGAGGATTTGTCTCTTGGTACATAGACCAGTATTATGTAATTCTGGTAAAAATGGGGTATTACATTTCTAAAAAATTTTATTTAAATTAGTGAAAATTGTAGTTTTTAAAATTTACATTTCTGGTTAGTCTTAGGATTGAATACAATTTTTTGGTAAGTTTACTAGTTATTTTCCAAAGGGAAGGATGAACTAGTCTGTTTGTACCCTTCACCCACTTACATTTTGGGATCTCACCATTTGTTATCAAAGGTTTGCATGAAATTGTTTAAAAAATATTTATTTATATATTTATTTAGTTGCACTGGGTCTTCATTGCCACGTGCCCGACCTTTAGTTGCACCTTGCAAACTCTTAGTTGGGGCATGTAGGTGCTAGTTCTCTGACCAGAGATTGAACCCGGACCCCTGCGATGGGAACACAGAGTCTTAAGCACTGGGCCACCAGGGAAGTCCCTGAAATCTTTATATACTAATTAAATAAATTTTTGTCTTGTGTATGATAAATGTTATTATCAGCTAATTATTTGCATTCTATTTTTATTTTGATGTGTAAAATCTCTACATTTTTATGTAATCATATTTATCATCCCTTTGTTAATTTTTATATTGAATTTAAGCCTGGGACCCAGAAATACAAGGTAAAGTAATTAATTATAATGTTTATTCTCAATAGTGTTATTGAGGTATAATTTAATAGAAGGTAAAGTAATTATAATGTTTATTCTCAATAGTGTTATTGAGGTATAATTTATATGCCACAAATTAATTACTTAAGTGTATAATTCAGTGACTTTTACAGTTTTACAGAGTTGTTCAAACCTCACTGGAATCTAAATTTGGAACATTTCTATCACCCAATGGAAACTTCTTGCTCATTTGCAGTTACTGCTCATTCCTGCCCCTAGTCCTGTGCAAGCACAGTCTATATTTTGCCTCTATGAATTGCCTTATAGTCAACATCTCATGTAAATGGAATTATGCATTGTGTGATGTTTCATAACTGGCTCCTTTTACTTGGTCTGTTCTCAGTTTGGCCATGTTGTAGCAGGTATCAGTATTTTGTTCCCTATTAAGGTTGAATAGTAAGTCCATTGATGGGCATGCCACATTTTATTTATCCATTCATCTTTTGATGGACATTTGGGTTGTTTCTACTTTTCGACTGTTATGAAAAATCCTCTATGAACATTCATATACAAGTCTTTGCACTTGTATATAGTATAAAAAACTATATTTTTATTTCTCTTGAGTGGATATCTATGAGTGGAATGACTGGTCAGTTGGTAAATTTATGCTTAACTTTTAAAGAAACAACCATTTCCCAAAGCGGTTGTGCTGTTTTGCATCTCATCAGTAATGTTTCCATTTCTCCAACACTTGTCAGTGTTCAGTTCAGTTCAGTTGCTCAGTTGTGTCCAACTCTTTGCAACCCCATGAACCGCAGCACGCCAGACCTCCCTGTCCATCACCAACTTCTGGAGTCTACCCAAGCCTGTGTCCATTGAGTTGGTGATGCCATCTAATCATCTCATCCTCTGTTGTCCCCTTCTCCTCCTGCCCTCAATCTTTCCCAGCATCAGGGTCTTTTCAAATGAGTCAGTTCTTCGAATCAAGTGGCCAAAGTATTGGAGCTTCAGCTTCAACATCAGTCCTTCCAATGAACACCCAGGACTGATCTCCTTTAGGATGGATTGGTTGGATCTCCTTGCAGTCCAAGGGACTCTCAAGAGTCTTCTCCAACACCACAGTTCAAAAGCATCAATTCTTCGGTGCAGAGCTTCCTTTATAGTCCAACTCTCACATCCATACATGACCACAGGAAAAACCATAGCCTTGTCTAGACGGACCTTTGTTTGATTTGTTTAAAGTAACGTCTCTGCTTTTTAATATGCTGTCTAGCATATTGTAATTATATGCTGTCATTGTAATTATAGCCTACTTATATTTCACTCTTTCCTTTGTCTCTATTTTGTTTTGCTCTTTAATGTAAGGTAAGTATTTAAGGTAATTTCCCCTTACTCCATTTGTCATGTCTTTTTATATATTAGTTTAGTATATTCAATTCATATTTAAATTAATTATTATTTTACTTAATTTCTGTTTTTTGGTTGTGCTGCATGACGTGATCAAACCCACATCCCACAATGGAAGTGTATGTCTTAACCACTAGACCACCAGGGAAGTCCCTTAAATGAATGACTTTTAATGATCTTTTTTCTCCCAGTATTTCCTTTTCATACCCTTCAATACAAAACTTCATCTTTTTACTTCTCATTTGAGCAAAGCAAGCATTTCCCGGAAATTAAGTCAATGAAATGCCAGGATAAACTAATATGACAATTTCAATTATCAACAGATGCTTCAAATCTTTTTGAAAGTAGTGGGATAAAAGTACTTAAGAAAAACCATACATTTGAGTATATTTATTCTCAAAGCATTCACCTGGAGTGAATGAATCAAAACTGATGAAGTGATTGCTCAAGTCATTTTGGAGGACTGTTCTTTGTGAGTTGCCCTGTGGCACTTCGGGCATATTATTTTGGCTCTCCTAAGTGATTACAATGTCTGTGGCAGGTGACATTTGTTTTTAGGAAGAGCATAAAGTCATCTGGAACCAAACATACTCAGCAGACCAAGTGATTGAACTGAACCAGAAATTTGGGCTGCATAGTAACACTCCCTACACACACACACGCACACACACACACACACGGTTGCATTATGTGTGTATTTCCTAGATTAAACCAGAAAAAAACCTTCTAAAAAATAGCGTTACCAATATACTTTTAAGTGATAACACTATTTGGTGAACAAGAGAGTAATCTTCTACAGTAATATCTTTAAAGAAAATACATTCAAAGAGTTGTATAAGTTATAGCATATTTGTTTAAAATTTTATACCCCTATTTGATAGTAACACTTCATTTCAAAGGTAACTTTGATAATTCCAAGTTCAAAGTTTTATTCCTACTGTTTCCCATAGGAGGCTCTAATTACAAAGCCGGGTAAGAAGAGGCCCTTGCTTTGGTTTGAAGCTCCCTACTGAGCACGTTAGGAGTTTCTGGTCTCATTGGCACCGTGTGTTGAACTCAATGAATATCAAGCATATCTATGCTTACTGTAGGCTTCTTTGGAATGCTAATGATTCATGTTTCTTACAAAAATGCTTGGAAAAGTCTTCTTTTTTTGGTTTTTGGGACTCCTCTAACTATATCTATATTCAAGGAGTGTTAGATGGAAAACACCAAAGATCTCCTGAAGGCTGAGATGTAAACTTTCGGAACTGAGTTGGAGCGAAGACAGAACTGCCTGGCTATGGTCAGATGGAGAAGGCAATGGCACCCCACTCCAGTACTCTTGCCTGGAAAATCCCATGGATGGAGGAGCCTGGTAGGCTGCAGTCCATGGGGTCTCGAAGAGTTGGACACGACTGAGCGACTTCACTTTCACTTTTCACTTTCACGCATTGGAGAAGGAAATGGCAACACACTCCAGTGTTCTTGCCTGGAGAATCCCAGGGACAAGGGAGCCTGATGGGCTGCCCTCTATGGAGTCCCACAGAGTTGGACATGACTGAAGCGACTTAGCAGCAGCAGCAGCAGCGTGGTCAGAACGTAGTGGAGAGAAACCCCAGAATCCAACTGACTCTCCTGCATTTACAGACAGAGTGTCATCAGAGTTTCCTGAATGAGCTCTGAAAGACTCTATGGCTTCTGACAGGCTTCCAGGTGGCTCAGTGATAAAGAATCTGCCTACCAATGTAGGAGACTCAGGAGACTTGGGTTTGATCCCTGGGTTGGGAAGATCCCCTGGAGAAGTAAATGGCAACCCACTCCAGTATTCTTTCCTGCAGAATCCCATGGACAGCAGAGCTTTGTGGGCTATAGTTCATGTGGTCAAAAGAGTCGAACATGACTGAGCAACTGAACATGCACGCACATGGCTTCTGACATGTCCTTGGCCGTCAGTTTCCTCAACTGTAAAATGGGCACAAAAGTGTAAAATATTTGTCTCACAAGGTATAGCAAAATTGAAATGTAATGGTACTCAGCACAGTATGTAGCCATTAAGCATTTAAATGACAGTAAATCCCATTGCTGTCACCATCATCAGTTGTCATGATCATCTTTTGGTCACCCCTTGGGACCTGCCAGGGTGCCTGTTTAATGCTGCTGCTGCTAAGTCGCTTCAGTCGTGTCCAACTCTGTGTGACCCCATGGACGGCAGCCCATCAGGCTCCCCCATCCCTGGGATTCTCCAGGCAAGAACACTGGAGTGGGTTGCCATTTCCTTCTCCAATGCTTGAAAGTGAAAAGTGAAAGTGAAGTAGCTCAGTCGTGTCCGACTCTTAGCGACCCCATGGACTGCAGCCTACCAGGTTCCTCCGTCCATGGGATTCTCCAGGCAAGAGTACTGGAGTGGGTTGGCCTATTTAATGAGAGCACAATAAATGGTACCTCATACTGGCCACATCGTTGTGTACTTTACCTGACTTAACCACAGAGCCTGGCATACAGCCAGCATGCAATAAATTAATATTAAGTGAGTGGGAAAAAGTTCACTTTTACTGTGTGGTTGCTAGATGTAATTCACATGGATATTCAAAAAAATGTTGTTTAACATGATTTCTTAATTAAGAACTTCCTCTTCTTCTGTTATGTTCTCTGAGGGTCAGTAGCATGTGGTTACTACAAGCAGGGATGCTGGAGTTGGACTTTCATGGGTGGAAATCCTGGCATTCCTTCTTGCTTGCTCTATGACCTAAGACAAGTTACCTCCCCTCTCTGTGCCTCAGTTTTTTCATCTGTAAAATAATAGTACCTACCTTACAGGGATTAGAGACTTTATACGTATAGTGATTAGAACAGGCCCAGCAAACAGTAAAGGCCATGTAAGTATGTACCAGGGAAGGGGAGAGAACTTTACAGAGGGATGAAGCAGAGCCCCTTTTCTCAGAGAAGCTTTCTGGTCCTCAGGGTTCTACGTATGCCCACGAGGCATGCAACAACATGAGGGAAAGATGACCCTGAGTGAAGAATTGAGTGGTGTGCTGGGATGTGCTAAGCTGTTGTTAAACAACCAGCAATCTGGGAGTAAAAAAGCCCTGATTTACAGCCTTTCCAATTTCTGTGGCATAAATATTCCTACCGTGGCCACTTTGAAGCCACTGTTGTGCTGAATGTGGAACCAGGAAAAACACACACAGTCGGTTCTTGCAGGTTGATGGGAGTGGGCTCCAGGACACTCCTGAGTAGAAGCTGCAGGATTCTAGAGAACACCTCGTATTGGTGATGTGGACAAAGGGCATTAGCATCGTCCCGTCTGGAGACTGCTGCTTGGTTCTGGGAACAAATGAAAGAAAGTTAAAGTGAAGTCGTTCAGTCGTGTCCAACTCTTTGCGACCCTGTGGACTGTAGCCCGCCAGGCTCCTCTGTCCATGGGATTCTCCAGGCAAGAATACTGGAGTGGGTTGCCATTTCCTTCTCCAGGGGATCTTCCCAACCCAGGGATCGAACCCACGTCTCCCACATTGCAGGCAGACGCTTTAACCTCTGAGCCACCAGGGGAGCCAGTTCCCTATATCAAACCAGAGGGAGGGACATCTTTCCTTCCCTACTGCTTAAAAACATAATTCCCCTGATCACCTGGAATCTGAAAGACTTCAGAAGGTCAGTTTCTTTGACCTTTCACCAGTCAGTCATTGACCTTGAGATAGCCGGTAGGTAGCATTACAAAGATGGGGTTCAGGTTTGCTGAGCCTGGAGAGAGATAGTAGAGGAGTGGGGCCCTCGTCTCCCAATGTTGTCTTCTTCGGGCATCTCAGGGAGAAGCAACCACCAGAATCCTGGCCCCTGCTCTGCCCTAGTTCTCTGGGGGACTTTAAGAAAACACTTAAACTCACCAATAAAATGGGTAGAGTAACGTGATGGTAGTCATTCCTTTCATTGGAAATCCCTGATGATTCAAATGGTAAAGAATCTGCCTGCTATGCAGGAAACACAGGAGACTTGGATTTGAGCCCTAGGTTAGAAAGATCCACCAGAGAAGAAAATGGCAACCCACTCCAGTATTCTTGCTCAGAAAATCCCATGGACAGAGGAATCTGTGGGCTATGGTCCATGGGGTCGCAAAGAGTTGGACACAACTGAAGCAAGTGAGTACACACACAGTCATTACTTCTCTACGTTGATGATTCCCTGTTGCCTGCTAGAATAGAACGCTCCTTGTGGTTTTTTCCTTGGCCACAATGCTTGCCATATTCCAAATGATGGTTGTTTGGTCAGTGTGGACACTGCAGAGAAGGTGGCATGGGGTAGATTCCCAGCTGAGGCATGGGAGAGCAAGCAGGAAATACATATTTGTTGTGTGAATGCACTGAGACCATGGGGTTCATTATGGAGCACAAGCTGTCCTGTACTGACTGACACAAGGATTCAGTGGTGAGACTCCAAAGCAGCTATGCACTGTGGATGGAAATGTTCTGTCAGCATTAAAGCACTCTACCTAAGGAAGGAATTGGCATGTCTAAATTAGCAAGTGGGTGGAAAGCTCATTCTTGGAAAATTGCTTGCAATTATTTCTTTGAAATAGAAATTGAACTCTCAGGAACTACATCTAATATCAGGTGTATACAACAGGTCAGATTTGCCGTTATCTTTCGTTATCCAAGACTGGAGAGCAGTCAGGTGCAAGCCTTTGGTGTTAACATTTCCAGAAGTGTTAGTAAGGATGGAAAAGATGTTTTTTCTTTGTTTAGGGATAGGAACAGTGACCACATAACAGAACCCTCTTCACAGCAGCAATAAGAATGGCTTTTCTTCAGTGCCTGTGTGCCAGAACTTTGTATTAATATATAATGTAACATCTCACCCCCTTTCCAGAGTCAAAGCTCAACAAAGTTCACATAGAAGGAAAGGACCAGAGCTGGCGTTCAAACCAGGCCTGTCAGAAACCCTGTGTTACATTTTCCCAAGAAGGTGATAAGAAGTCAAATGCAAGTAGTATACTGGGTGTGCATGTGTGCTCAGTCACTCAATCATGTCCAACTCTTTTGCGACCCCATGGACCAGAGCCCACCAGTCTCCTCTGTCTAGGGGACTCCCCAGGCACGAATACTGGAGTGGTTGCCATTTCCTCCTCCAGGGGATCTTTCAGACCCAGGGTCGAACCCGAGTCTTCTTTGTCTCCTGCATTGGCAGGCAGATTCTTTACCCCTGCATCGCCAGGGAAGCCCTTACATACTGAGCAGTGGGAAGTGATTCAGGAGAAGGAAGGCAGCTAATAAAGGATTACTGTCATATAATTATCATTATGGCCATGGTTTAATCCCCTGGAGACAAAACTCATGACCCAGAACAATCCCACTCAAGGGCTGAGGGAGTTGGGGTATTAATATACCAACAGCTGAGTTTGAAGACTGCTCCCAGGGGCAGAGTGGCCTATCTGGTTTGGGGAATAAGTGCCCTCAGGCACAGAGGCAGAGCCCGGTGATTGGAAATCATCTTGGAAAGCACATATGCCCAAAGGTTGTGGATTGAGGCATGACAGCATTTGTTCCAGGCTCCTAAGCCTGAGGTCTCCGTCACTTCTACCCTGTTCAGCTCCCTCCATCTCTGAGCCTTGGTAGCTCCTTGGCACATCTGCCCTTCCTTCCTGGAGTGCCTTTGGGGTCACAGAAACCCCCATCGCTACTAAGGGTTGCATCTAGAGAATATCTGGTGCCCAGCAAGTAGCGGGCAGAGCTCTTGGATTAAATCACTTTAAATGGGGGTAGTGGAATCCATTTTCTAGGGTGGTTGTGAGAATGGAATGAGTACATGCTGATTTCTTGGAACACTGTCTGAGGCATGGCAAATGGACAATAAATGTGAGCCATGGTGTGGTTTAAGACAATAGATTGGGCAGGAGATGATGAAGGGAAGGAACAGTAGGACAAGGAGGGAGAGAGCAAAACAGAGGAGGGATTAAGGGACAGACAGACAGAAATCTGTTGTCACAATGTACCGTTCATGTGGGCTGTCAGCATCAGGTGTATTGTTGCATCTGAACTCAGGCACGTCCCAGGAGGCAGCACACCCAGCTCTGGGATCTGCTGAAGCAGGAATGCCTCATAGGAACTCAACCTCAGAAAGAAAGAGCAGTTAGTTTCTGGACCACAAGACCAGAATCAGGCAGGCAGCGAGTGTGAGCATCAGCTCAAACTCAGAAATCCCTGCCCCTGGAGGGTGGGACTGCCCCAGAGCACAGGACAGTGCCGAGCAGTCCAGAGGTGGTGCTGAGACAGCTCCAGGCCCAGGAGGAGGGATGAGGTGGAGGGGAGACAGGCCTAATGTACTGCCCAGTCCAGCAGGGGAGCCCATCTGTCTCAATCAGTGTCCATGGCCAATTAAATCAGGAACTCTCCTGGTGCAGTCCAGGCTTGGTCCTTTTTCAAATCTCCCTAAGTTATTTAACGTGCAGCCAGAGTTGGGAATCACAGATCCAAGGGAAAGAAGAGGTGATCCAGGAGACTAATATTTGCTGAATACCTGCCATGTGCTAGACGGTTTACCTAGTCGTGGCTGCTGTCTGCTGAATTTCAGTTTTAGCATGAAACTTGGCGAGTGATGAAATTTCTCACCTTGTCCAATTGCTTAGGGTCTATTGTTCTGATAATTACATCTTAAAATACTGCCCATTTTCCAAATCTGCAGCCATCCTGATGGGAAGGAAGAGTGCGCCCTGAGATAGGTGGTCCCTACTTGTATTTTCCTTGACATGGAGACACTTTGCCCTTGGCCCCCAGGAAGCCCAGGGCTAGGACCTGGAGACCCCACATCTGTCCTGCACCTCAGAGAAGTGCTGTCTTATGCAGTATGCCTCCCCATGACCCCATGCTGTGCTTGGAGTTGTAACTGCATGAATACTGACAAGCCCATCCCAAACCTTCCTCTCTGATGTGGCACCTCCTCTTGTGCCCCAAGGAAACTGTGCTTCCTCTAGAAAGGGGCCCAAGGCAAGTGTGCCAAGGGTAACATGTGGGAACAAAGCAAGTCAAATAATAATAACAGTAGTCACCACTAATGAGCTTTACCACAGGCCAGGCACTCCTCGAAGTATTCTCCATGTCAATTGATACAGTTCTCCCAAAGGCACTCCGAAGCAGGTGGTGCCATGATCTTTATTTCATGGATAAGGGAGCTTGAGGCACAGGGAGGTTTAGAAACTTGCCCAAAGTCCTGCAACTAGACATCAGTAGAACAGAGGAGAGGAGACAGGCAGGATGGTTTTTGAGGTTGAGCTCTTCACCAATGCAGAAAATAAAAAGAGACTTGGGAGGGGGAAATATGATTGACAAGAGGAAACCCACTGATCACTTTTCCATGTTTCTCCTTGGCATCTGTAAAGCCCAGCAGGAGACTGAGTTTCCCTTTCCCAGACTGGCTCTGGTTCCAGAAAGATCTGAACCCCAAACCAAGCTGATCATTGAAACCATCAGGGGAACCTTAGAAAGGGCAGCTATTTGAGCACTGCCCCTGAGCTACTAAACCACTCTCGGCCCCTGGAAATAGTATTATTGCACATTAAATTTCCTCAGGTGTTTCTTTGAAAACACTTTTTATTGTTTCTTTTTATTTGTGTACCATCATTGTGAAAGTGTACATCAGTGAAAAGAAGAAAATGATCAAGCACTGGCATTTCTAACACCAGAGTTATCCTGCTAACACTTGAGTGCTCAGAATCACTTCCTGCCAGATAGATACACATCCTCTATCTTTGTATTTTGGAAAAGCTGGTGGCACCACCATTTTGCCATCTCCTATCTGGGACCTCACTGAGTGAGGCACTGACGGGCACCTTGTCCCTGCGGTAATGTGGGTTTGCCAGAACTTGAGGCTCAGGGTCCCTGTATGCAGAGCTGAGCTGGGGCAGCAGGTCCATAGGAGTCAGGGAACCCTGTGTAGCCAATGGATGGCCCTGGTGGGCCTGCATCACTAGTGGCCACAACCCCTGCTACGCCAGCAGCACCGCCATCGCTGCACCAGCTCAGAATCATGGTGTCCAGCCTGGGGGGAACCTCAGAGACCATCACCTGTGGTCATTTTATAAACAAGGAAGCGAAAGCTTAGAAGGGTGAATGGCAAGCCCAAATGTCTGCCTGCCCTGGCTATGAGCTCTAAGATGCCTGAACTATAACTACGGGTCTGGCAGAAGAATCAGCTGATTCCTAGGAGTCAAAACTAATGTGGGCTACAGAACAAGAGATGGGCAGAGCTCACTGGAGCTTGACTTTGTGGAAATCCTTTATGGCCACTGGCTCACCTGTTTGTGTTGTATAACCTAGCTGCAGCTGAACCGGGGCAAATCCAGCCAACAGGATTGTATTCCTACAGTTTTTTGGTGACAGTAGCCTCACACTCCCCTGTCTCTCTTTTTTACTATCTGGCCCTCCAATGTGATCAGTTAGATTTTGTCAAGCCAGAGCTTGTAATTTTGGTGTATCTTAATATTGGCTACTGATAGAAAAATGTTTGTGGTATACTGCAGGGGTTGGAAGATCATATAGTAAATATTTTAGGGTTTGTCAGCCCTAGGATTTCTGTTGCAGCAACTCCACTCTGCAGCTGTCACACAAAAGCAGTCATAGATAATACGTAAATGAATGAGCATGACTATGTACCAGTAAAACTTTATTTACAACAATAGGTGGTCAGCCTGCCAAACAGCCTGTAAAGGGGTTATTCTATGCATAAGAGATTTATTCCTGATAATTCTACTGCATAATTACAGTATATCTAGAAATTCATAATAACTTGATATCAAGAGAAATGACTGAATCTTTAGAGTGAGAGCAAAGTCAGATCTAGTCATAGAAAAAAAAATTCACTTGGTTCTGAAAAGTCTACTTTTTAGACTTACTGCTTTTTAATGACTGCCAGAACAGTGTTCTTGCCAGACATGTGTGTCAGTAACTCCTTGTAAATACATTCATAGTGTGGAATTATTTAAGCTCAGACTACCACAGGGCACTGGTCTAAGATATTAAAACAATTGGAATATTAACCACCAATGCTAAAGTTTCATTTTTAAGACAGAAAATGCTCTCAAAGTAGTTAATCTTTGTAAGAATGTATTATGGTTGTTTTCTATTGTCATTTAATTACAGAAACAAGCTGCCCTAAAACTTAATGCCCTAAAATAATATTTATTTAGCTTGTCTATCAATGGATCACCTGGGTAGTTCTTTTGATCTAAACCAGACGAGGCCAGTTTCAAACGGTACAGATTGGATCTGCTCATTCTCCCATTATGGGCTGGGTGGTCTCGTGTGGCCCTACTCGCATGTCTCCTGTTGGGATGGCTGTCTGTTCAGGCAGTGGGGGTGGGGAAGATGGTCCAGGATTGCATGGCTCTCACTCTCCAGTAAGCTGGCCTAGACTGTTCACAATGCAATCCCAGGGGGCCATGATGGTGAATAGACGCCTGAAAGGCCTCCTGAGGCCTGAGCTCTGAACAGGCATATGGGGCACTTCAGTCGCCTTCCATTGGCCTAAGCAAGTCACAGGACCAGCCTGTATTCAGAAGTGGGAAATAGATCCCACCTCCTACTGAGAGGAGCACAAGGTAATACTGCAGACCTGGGAGGCATGGACAATGGGGCCATTGCTGCAGTCAATCTCGCACGGTTTGTTAGAAAACAGGAGGGATAATTGTCTCTTCAAGACAGGACAGGAAACCCTATTGAAAGCAGCATTCACACAGTGGAACTGAAAACAAAATTAGCAAGACTGACACATTTTCACAGTGTTGCAGCTCGTTCTTATTGTTGAATGAAACCATGTCTCGGGGGTTTGTTGGCTTTGTTTGTTTTCTTTGCTGCACTATGTGGCGTGTGGACCTTAGTTCCCCAACTAGGGATCACACCCATGCACCCTACAGTGCAAGCACAGATTCTTAACCGCTAGACCACCAGAGAAATCAGTTTCTGTTTTCTGTCCACCTCACAGGCCTGTCCATATTTCAGCACTTCTCCTGGTGTGTGTAATTGTGCTCTACCTAAAGAAAGCCCTGGGTATGAATAATCAGACTTTCAGAAGAGAAATTAGAATGTTCTTTGATTGACAGGAATTCTTTTAAGTTTTAACAGAAGATTTTATTATTGAGTTCCTTGAAATAGTGAATTCTTTACTTACCATGTAATTTACTTTCAGCAGATGTGAGCTACAGCCTCCATTCAGTGAGATGGCTCAGGTACTAGAAAGAACAGAAGACTTGGAGCCAGGAGATGTGTGTTTGGATCTCATCTACAAATATTTTCTTTGTTATAAGACATCATTTACCTCTTCCTACCTCCAGTTCAGTAGGGTAGATACCTCCACTCTCCACTGTCTCTCACTACATGGTTCTCTTTGCTGACCATGTGGTTCTCTGGATCTCAGTTCCTATATCTGTAAAGTGGGGCTAAGGGTACTTATTTTGACCCTTTATCAATGAAAAAAAAATTGGAAGTGTGTTTGTCAAGCTCCTGAAGACCGAACTTGAGAGTACCTCACTTATACAGCATTTTTCTAAATCAGTGTTCTTTGGTATCTAATTTTGTATTCATAATCTTGAATCTACCAGAGTTTCTTAAGGAGGAGGGTCCTCAATGTTGATGTCCATCAGAATGACACAACTTGTCTGCCTCCAGAGAGAACACATAAAGAAGTACTCTATTAGGGCTCCAGAGCTGAAGGTTGGGGTTGTAGTTCTTTCATTTAAGGCTTTCCCCTCTAATTAAATGCATATATTTCTGGAATGGGAAGCACACACAGTCTTACCTGTGGTTTATACTCCAGAGTGTGCTAGTTAGAACTTTTCCTGAGAGCAGGTTTTGACAGACAGGGAAAGAAGCGGAAGTATAAAATGTGAGGCCCTAAAATGAGTGAGGGAAAATCCATAAAGAGAAAGGAGGGTGATAGCCAAGGTGGCTCAGGCAGTGACAAAACAGAAAGGATGTGGCCATGGTCCCAGTGTAGGACTCTGGGCACCTGTAGCTGCCGGACATGAGGTGAGGTCTGGAGGTACTAAGGGAGGGGTGGGAAGTTACAACAGCCAAATGCTGACAAAGCATTTCTCTTTGGGTGGCAAGAATTTTTTTTATTTTCCTTTTCTGTATGGGTATACTTTTATCTTCCCCCAATTATAAAATAGACCTGAATTGGCTATATCAGCACTTTTTTTTTCACATTTGAAAAATATTTTACACTTCAAAACAAAGATGGCAGAGAAGACAACTCACACTATTGGACCAAAGCTGGACTGTATGGCTTATGGTTTAGAAAATGTTTCAGATGAAGGCCCTTTCTCCTGCATGATTTTCTATTTTCAGACACACATACCTCTCTGAAAGAAGCATGTTCCTCCTTGAAGCTGATTCAGGCTAAATAAGGGTTTAAAGCTATGTAAAATTGAATCTAGCTTTCTTGTGGATGCTATTATGAGCCTATTAAGAATCCCAGGGACGGGGATGGGGCCGTCTATGGGGTCACACAGAGTCGAACACGACTGAAGTGACTTAGCAGCAGTAGCAGCAAGACCCCATTAAGATAGAAACCCTCACCGGGGCTCATTCAGTTTAATTCAGTTCAATTCTACACCCATCATCGAGTGCCAGCATGCGGGAGGTGAAACAATGAGGAAGGCTTGACCCCTACCCTCAAGATGTTCAAAGCAAAGTGGATGAGAAAGATGCAGAAATAAGAGCCGTCATGTTCTCTTTGATGAGGGCTCGAGCCCTGTTAAGTCTGGCCACCCCAATCTATTGGTCTTGACCCCAGAGACACAGGGAATTTTGGACAGCACTTCAATATGTAAGGCAACTTCTCTCTATATCTATTCATGAAGAATTGTCACCAAGGTGCACGCAGTGCAGTTGCAGCTGTCATTCCTATCTAAAACCTTGGGTTTTAGAACCTAGGTCCCACTCTCTGGCTCTGCAGTAGAGACCTCTAGGTATGCAGGAATATCCTGGGACACTCTGTCCCCTTCAAACCCACCAGCCTTTTCTGCTTTGCTTCTATCAGCTTCCATTCACATAAGCATTTCACTCCCTTTTAACAAAAAAGGGGAGTTAAGTTTAAAATACCTATATGTGGGATTTTCCCATTTCTCCTGCACCCACCTTAGCCCAAACTTCTGTTAAGTCCCATGAAATAGAGACACAGTGTGTGGAGTGGGTGGAGGAAGAAATGAATTCCAACTGGGATGAGGTATCTGATTAAGCTTTTCAGAGGAGATGCCATTTCATGTGGGCCTGGAAAGGCAGGTGTGATTTCAGAAGGTGAGCGTGGTGCTTTCTGGCCCTGGGAGCTCTGTAAAGAAAGGGCCATAATTTGGGCAAATGGAAGGTGGGTTTGAGGATGGCAGACCTGGGGTCTGCTCTGGGCTGGGTGTGCCACTGTGGAAGATTGTGGCTCGGCGCAGAGAGGGGGTTGGGGTGGGGAATAAAGTTAGAGAGATGATTTGCAGCAATTCTGCAGAAGGTCTCAGGTGCCAGTCAAAAGATTTTAAAGTTATCCTTCATGCGGAGGAGATAACCCTAAAATATGGCTGAGAAGGGAGCATGAGAGAGGAGCATCTCAGAGTCCTATGTGCAGAGTGAGCATAGAATCTGCCTCAGAAAGCCTCTCCACACATCTCTTACTCTTAGATCCTCTCCATAATCCAGCTTGTGCAGAATGAAGCCTAGGAGGCCAAGGTCCTATAACACAAATTCCTAATTGGTCCCCGGAGGCCTGCAAAAGTATATGCTCTCAGAGCCATGAGTTACCTCCTTCTCTTCTGCTCTTCAAAGCAGTGTCTAGGCCAGATCCACAGGAGTGCACTGCTGAGCCTCAGGGCATTGAAACTTCATGAAAAATCACTCCCTGTCCAATTTAAACATGTGAACCCAGCAGCCTGCCCTTAGTAAAGGGAACATATTGTGAAAAGTAGATTTCTTATTACTTTTTTTTTTAATATGTGAAAAAGACCAGGTAGTCACTCTTGCCAACTCCATCACAGGCTGGAGAAGGTCAGGTTCAGCTCATGAGGAGGCAAACAGTTCTCAGGGAAAAAAAACACATTAGAGGAATAATCCCCCTGAGTCATTCAGAAATTTGCCTGTACTGATCCACAATGGGAAAAAGAAAGTGCATTTGATGAGTTCAGCTGAATAAGATCCTGGAAAATTATCTGAGTTAAAAAAAAATTCAAAGCAGAGTTCAAAGTCTTTAGCAGGCTTTTGCACATTGGGAAATGGCAGGCTCATGCACACACATGGACACACTCAGGGCAGTTCGCATCTTAATGATGTGTCTTTTTGTCAGATGGTGCCTCTAACCCAGAGTAGTGTCATTTACTGCTCATTTCCTACAGGGAGAGGGAAGTGGACAGCTTGTGAGAGGCAAGAATGTGAAAACAGACTCCAGGAGTCAAGGGTATCTTGTGGTCTTTTTCAGTGGGTGGGACTCAAGTCCTTCATGTTTTGTTATTGTTGAAACAGTTGAAGCACTGAGTCGTGTGAGTGGCACTTAATCTTGAATTTTTACAGCTACCTCTTAAACATAGATCAAGGCATCGGAAACATTTGGCAGGGGAGCACATTTCCAGGGAAACAAGCAGAATTCTTGCTATTTACCTTTACTAGCTGTGTTTTCTCTGTACTTGAAACAGAACCCTGGGAGAGAGGAGCAGAGAAGAATTCCCTCGGCAGCACCCAGTCAGCCTTTGGTATGGGTCTGGTGCCTCGTGGCCCAGGTCTCAGGGCATCCTGGGGGTCTATCTCTGGGATGGACCTTGCATGGCATGTCTTACCTGCCCACTGCCCTCAAAGTTTCTGGCTCAGCCACAGCTGCTGCAGCAGAGCAGGCAGCTGAAGGTCTGGGACACAGGTGAGGCCAAGTGTACCTGAGGAGGCCTGTGACATGGACTGACACAGAGAGGAGCCAAAGATGGTCACACTGGGTTATTAGGAAGACCTGTTGTAGGGTAAGGGAGTTAGAGAAGGCGAGGTTTGGAAAAAGAACGAGACCATCACTTTATAGGAACAGATCACCTTTAATAAGGCAAGAAGGGGCAGCAGTCAGATTAGTGAGCTGCTGCACTAACCCAAGGAAAGAATAGGTATATACAGGCATATATGTGGAAATCCACTGTCTTGAGGGGGCTTGTTCTTCTCCAACGTTGCTCAGAGTAGTTATCTCTTAAACGGCTGGGGCAAGGAACTCTGGAGATAGGCCAGAGGATGGACTGGCTGGGAGCTGGGTGTAATCAACCTTAATGTCCATTTTTTTTTTCCTTCCTGTGAAAGAGTTCTTTGTTTTGCATAGAATCGTGGGAAGGACCTGGAGGGGAGTTTTAACTCCAGGCTATTTTGAACCATGTAAATTTCCTTCACCTGTACTCTGGCCGGATTACATTACAACCTTGTTGTTCAGTTGCTTAGTCATGTCTGACTCTTTGCGACCACATGGATTGCAGCATGCCAGGCTTCCCTGTCCTTCACCATCTCCTGGTGCTTGCTCCTGTCCATTGAGTCGATGATGCCATCCAACCATCTCATCCTCTGTTGCCCATTTCTTCTCTTGCCTTCAAACTTTCCCAGCATCAGGGTCTTTTCCAGTGAGTTGGCTCTTTGCATCAGGTGGCCAAAGTATTGGACCTTCCGCTTCAGCATCAGTCCTTCCAATGAATATTAAGTGTTCCTTTAGGATTGACTGGTTTGATCTCCTTGCTGCCAAGGGTCTCTCAAGGGTCTTCTCCAACATCACAGTTCAAAAGCATCAATTCCCTGGCACTCAGCCTTCTTTCTGGTGCAACTCTCACATCCATACATGACTGCTGGAAAAACCACAGCTTTTACTATACAGATCTTTGTCAGCAAAGTGATGTTTCAGCCTTTCCATAACCATATCTGCTGGTAAATAATCTGAGTAAGGAATGTTTATTCTCTTAAACTCAATATGCCTTCTTCTGACCTTTTGGCTCTACCTCAGGACAGCTAGGAGCCTGATCGAAGTCAGAGTCTATTTGCCCATAAGAGGTGAAGTTAAATTAAGAAGTTTTTTTCATGGTGGTCAAGGAAAGAAGCATTTCCTTCCCCATCCCCCTCTGAGCACTATATTAATCATTCATCACTCATGAACTTCATATATCTTGGTTTTCTGTACAGAACTCCATAATTATAAAAACCCAAAGAGCTCTGGGTGGAATTCAGGCAGAATGGGGAGGAAAGAGGAAGATGATAGAACAGCCTCAGAGCTTATATCGTAAACAGTGTCAAGAGGCACAAAGAGAGATTTTGTCTCTCATGTTCTAGGCTCTCCCAATCTAGGCTGGTCCTTTTGAAACGTAACACAGTCTTGAATTTTTTTTTTTAAGGTCATTTATTTTATTTTATTTTTAAACTTTACAATATTGTATTAGTTTTGCCAAATATCGAAATGAATCCGCCACCGGTATACCTGTGTTCCCCATCCTGAACCCTCCTCCCTCCTCCCTCCTCCCTCCCCATACCCTCCCTCTGGGTCGTCCCAGTGCACCAGCCCCAAGCATCCAGTATCCTGCATCGAACCTGGACTGGTGACTCGTTTCATACATGATATTATACATGTTTCAATGCCATTCTCCCAAATCTCCCCACCCTCTCCCTCTCCCACAGAGTCCATAAGACTGATCTATACATCAGTGTCTCTTTTGCTGTCTCGTACACAGGGTTATTGTTACCATCTTTCTAAATTCCATATATATGCGTTAGTATACTGTATTGGTGTTTTTCTTTCTGGCTTACTTCACTCTGTATAATAGGTTCCAGTTTCATCCATCTCATTAGAACTGATTCAAATGAATTCTTTTTAATGGCTGAGTAACACTCCATTGTGTATATGTACCACAGCTTTCTTATCCATTCATCTGCTGATGGGCATCTAGGTTGCTTCCATGTCCTGGCTATTATAAACAGTGCTGCGATGAACATTGGGGTACACGTGTCTCTTTCCCTTCTGGTTTCCTCAGTGTGTATGCCCAGCAGTGGGATTGCTTTTTTAAGAGTCTCTGCAACTCAAAATCGGAAAGCATAAGATAATGGGGAAGTACTGCGACTTCTTACTAGCTTTGTTATAGTGCAGGTATAAATGAAATCAGCAAGTACATTTCAAAAAGTAAATGTGAAAAATATCGAGCTTATTCATCTGTGAAGGTTCTGGTTCATAAGTTAAGGCTTCCTTTTTAAAAAAAAAATTGTTATTTTGAGTCAGTTATGGAATCTCTTTCAACTTAAAAAATAAATTCAGCAGAATCTGTATGTAATTTTTCATATAGGAAATTGCTCTTTGGGACTTCCTTTGAGCACATCCTCTATGTTCTAAAAGAGCTATTGTTCTTTAGGCCCAGCTGACATGAGAAGTTATAATTTTCTTGCTTTTCTTAAAAAAAAATGACAGTTGACATTTTGCAACTTTTGAATGTGGGTGGGAAGATGACAAATAGTTGAACATATATCATTAAGGTACTCTGGCAGAAGGTGACTAAACTCTGGAAGTGTGCTGGTGATGGAGACAGAAAAGAGAAGGAGGTGTCTCAGTGGAGCAACTGCTGGGCAGGAAGGCTCCGTCGATGACTACTTTGTGCTTGCCAAGTACTTAGGTTTTGCAGTGGCACTGAAGCAGACTCTTGTTCAAAGTTGTGTGTGTTTTTTTTTTTTTTTAAGATACCTAATTAGGATGAATAAAATAGTCATGTCCTATGTGAAAATCTTTACTATTGTGACTGTTTATCCTAAGAAAGATTTTATTTATTTATTTTACTTTACAATATTGTATTGGTTTTGCTATACATTGACATGGAGTTTTGTTACGCTTCATGCTTTCCTCATTGATGCATTCTAGACTTTTCCTTTCATGGAATTCCTTGGCCTTAATCTTGATGGACACTTTAGTTTAACTAGTGGACAGCCTCTTTAGCTATATACCAGAGGTACAGCTCTCCCCAGATTGAATTTCAGAGAGGTTCTCTTAAACTTTGTTAATTGCAGATTGGAAAGCTTGCCTGTCTGTCTGCAATGCTGAAATGTGTGTGGGCAGAAGTCAGATTCCTAAAGAGAGAGAAAGGCAGAGAGTTAGCCTGAGTTACCTTATTCTGACAAGCTTGATTTTGTGTGTATGTGCTTTTTGGTGGGGACACATTGTTCGACCCACTGTGAGCTAAAAAAGAAAGAAAATACAAAACAAACAAACAAACAAGAAAAACAGCCATGAGCTAAACTACAGGTCCTCTGTTCCAATTGTAAGTCTAGGAAATTGAGTTCAAGGTAGTACTGAAAAAGTGAAAGTGAAGTCACTCAGTTGTGTCGGACTCTTTGTGACCCCATGGACTGTAGCCCGCCAATCTCCTCTGTCCATGGGATTTTCCAGGCAAGAGTGCTGGAGTGGACTGCCATTTCCTTCTCCAGGGGATCTTCCCGACACAGGAATCGAAGCCGGGTCTCCTGAATTGCAGGCAGACACTTTACCGTCTGAGCCATCAGGGAAGCCCTGAGCCACTAGGTACAAAAGCAATGAGTTATGGACTGTCAGGAGCCCTTCTCTAATTAACAGAATTGCCATTGGCATTGGTCTGGACTCCATAGGGGTAATTTAGGAAGCAGTTGTACTTGTGCTGAACCTCTGTGCTCCAGTCTCTCGTCGCCATCTTCTCTAGTGCCTAAAGCCCTGGGCCAGTAAAAAACATCATTCCATCACGTCCTGCAGCAAATCATTCCCCTTTTCTATTCACCACTGTCTCTTCTCAGTATATACTGCTCTAAATGTAAATTAGCAAGGCCTTAAAATTTGGGGGTAGGTTAAGTGGTACATTAAATACTCTACAAAAGCTTTCTGGATCTCTATTAGGAGTATGATAACTTTAATATTATAATTCAAATATTACTATAAACGTACATGCAAATCCTTAGTCTATCTTTTATTGCCTATTCTCATATTAGATGGGCTTCCCAAGTGGCTCAGTGGTAAAGAATCCACCTGCCAATGCAGCAGCTGAAGGAGATGTGATTTCAGTCCCTGGATGGGGAAGATCCCCTGGAGAAGGAAATGGCAACTCACTTCAGTATTCTTGCCTGGAAAATTCCATGGACAGAGGAGACTGGCGGGCTACAGTCCATGGGGTCACAAAGAGTCAGACATGACTTAAGAGACTGAGCACATATGCACACACTCATATTAAATATGTATCATACATCAAAAGACACAGTTCTTTTTTTTTTTTCTAACAATATAAAAAGCAACACAAAAAGTATAAATTCTCACGACAAGCATGATCAAAATGTTAGCAAGGAAACTATTTACCGTATATTATGGAAACAATGATTCGTCAAAGTTGAATATTCTTCCCTTGAGCTTAACACAAAATCATAGATCAAACACCATTTATCTGGCAAATTCTCTGCTTAGTTCACCATCCAACCCTTGAGATGTTTTGGAGCCCAAGGGTTGAGGAGGCTTCTGAACCAAACCTTCCCTCCCAACAGAGTGTATAATGAGGGAATGCAAGAGGGAACATGGTCCGATGGGTTTTTCTCACAGTTGGGGTACAGTGGAGCTGATCCAGCAGCTGCTGGGGACTAACACCGTTCTGGCTTTTTCTTGCCAATTTAAGGATAGGCCTACCTGAGTTTCTATTTTCTGAGAAACTCCTAACCTTTGGTTTTCACCCTAAACCCAATATAGGCAGTATAGGGTTGGGAATGGCTAACCACAGATGGGCTTGTAGGGATATATTGGGAGTGGTTAGCACAAAATATGTGGAATATTTATCAGAAATAGGCCCTCAGAGCTAAGTTTGACACCAGGGATGATAAAAAATCAGCAACCCTATTGATTAAGGTAAACCCTATTGTGTTTTATGTGTGGCAAGTTCTTTTTCAAAAATTCTATCTTCTCTGGGGAGATACTATGTCACAAGTTTTATGAAGAACTCATATACCAGAGGTTTCCACTTTTTGAGAAAAGAATCTACTGTCTTTTCCCCCCAAATTGTTGAGATATAATTAGAAATGGTGAAGTAGATGTACACGAAAAGCATAGACATCAACAACGTGGTGTTGAATGAAGATGATTTTCAGTGGGAAAAAAATGAAATGAGATTTGTAACAGTATCATTTATGTACGTTAAAAACATAAACACAATCAACAACATTACACCTTTTATAAGGGTCCATGAGTATCAGGGCTTCCCCGGAGGCTCAGATGGTAAAGAATCTGCCTACAATGCAGGAGACCTGGGTTCAGTCCCTGGGTCAGGAAGATCCCCTGGAGAAAGAAATGGCAACCCACTCCAGTGTTCTTGCCTGAATAATCCCATGGACAGGGGGGCATGGTGGGCTGAAGTTCATGGGGTCACAAAGAGTTGGACATGACTGAGCGACTAACAGTTACAAGTTTCTTTTAATGCATATCAGACACTTCTGAGTGGCATGCCTATGGGAAGGAAGAGTGAGGGGACACAGGAGAGGGGGCTGGAGACGAAGGGGTTAAATGAAATAAAGTAAAACTAGCAAGCAAGAATCTGGCACCCACCCAGAATGCTGGGCTGTGGATTCAAGAGTATAATTCACTCTGTGAACCTGAGGGCCAAAGATTCCCGTGGCAGGAGTGAGAAGAGTTGGAAAGTGGGGATCCTTGGGCACAAGAAAGGGAAAAGGAAACTACTGAGTTCATACTTCCTCCTCCATCCTCCCCCGCTGCCAAGTCAGTGACATCCGCAGAAAGGGCCATGCCACGGGGAAATTTTTCTATAGGGGACTGTCTAGAGAATATTCTAGCCCATGCAGGCCAGTCTCACAACTATTCAACTTGGTTGTTGTAGCTTGAAAGCAGTCATAGACAATCCACAAAAAATGTAGAGGGCTGTTTTCTGGTAAAGCTTTACTTAAAAAACAAGAGGCAGACTGCATGTGGCCCATGGGCTGTAGGCGGCTGACCCCTGGCATGAGAGCTGGCGTCCCCGCCTTCTCATGGAATGCCCAGAGCAGAGCCTCCAAGATGATTCTGTCATTCAAAAATATGCCTTCAGAGGACAGACAGAAAGGCATCAGGGCTCATTTAAATTCAGAGAAAAAGAACCTGAGGTCCACAAGGGCGTCTGTGATAATAGAATTGCAGACATCCTGAGCATTTGCTGCTGGGATAAATAACCCATGGGCAGGGTTCACATTGTTTTTCATTTGTTCAAGTCTTGAGCAGGTTTCATAAGCAAATGCAAATGCTCAAGAGCTTTCCTGAGTTTGTAGCAAGTCCCCTGGGTCAGGAAGTTCCTCTGGAGTAGGAAATGGCAATCCACTCCAGTATTCTTGCCTAAAGAATTCCCTGGACAGAGGAGCGTGGCAGGCTTCAGTCCATAGAGTCGGAAAAACTGAACGAGTATCCATAGCAAGTGGCAGGAATTTACATCCTGTGCGTCCCAGCGGCATGGTGCCAGGGACTCCCTCTCCAAATTTCCCTGACATGTTGGCCTAAGCCTTTGGGGTATTCCTTCCAAGAACCCCCACACCAGACTGGAGGCTGTCTAGGTACGAGCTAAACCCATGCCTGCAGCTCATATTAAGGGAACATAGAAGAAAAGCATAAAGTCTTCAAAATGATCATTTCTGCATGAATAGGCCAATCAAGCACTGTAGATTCAAGCATGAGGATCAGCAGTGTGAAGCTTTTCAGATGTCAATAGCAAAAGGTAAACAAAATCAAGTAGCTGGACTGCCTTTCACCTCCGCCCTGGTCCACTGGCTTCTAGTTGCTAATTATTGTCTCTAGGCTCCTGTCCCATCTCCTGTCGTGTTTGTCTGAGGAGCATCTAAGCCTCTCTCTTGTTAGTGAGTGTCTGGCTGTTTCCCAGCAGAGGGCTGGCACTCTCTGGCACTGGAAGGACAGCCTGTACCCTGATGTGCTGACATCTTAATTCGGTCCTGTAACAGCGAACTTATCCACGGCCATTCACTTGGTCCAAGTGAGATTTCCCCGGGCACCCCTTCCCCTGAATTTGGACTCGAGTTGATACTGTCTTGCTGTGCTTCAATACTTTACTCTCCTGAGGAGAGGCTGTAAGGCAGAAAAGGCCCCATTTAAAGCCTGTATAAATTAGTGTCAGTCATAAAATTCACCCACAGTATTTCTCAGGAGTCCACATGTCAAGAGAGAGGTGAAAAGAATCATTAGCTAAATGTGCTCTTCTGTTCAGCCCACCAGGATTTCAGTCCAGAGCCTGCACATACTGACTAAGGGCAGGATTTTTCTCCAAGCCGATTTAGGGAGAAACATTAATAGTCAAAGGCTCCACGGACCTATTATTCCCATGTCTGGTTATAAGTCCAGAATATTGAAATAGTGAAACTTGTGCATGAAGGTAGTGCATTTTGTTAGTCTTGTTGAGAAACTGCCCTCAGTGTGGTTGCTGCTGCTGCTGCTGCTGCTGCTAAGTCACTTCAGTCGTGTCCGACTCTGTGCAACCCCATAGACGGCCTCCCACCAGGCTCCCCCGTCCCTGGGATTCTCCAGGCAAGAATACTGGAGTGGGTTGCCATTTCCTTCTCCAGTGCATGAAAGTGAAAAGTGAAAGTGAAGTTGCTCAGTCGTGTCTGACTCCTAGCGACCCCATGGACTGCAGCCTACTAGGCTCCTCTGTCCATGGGATTTTCCAGGCAAGAGTACTGGAGTGGGTTGCCATTGCCTTCTCCTCAGTGTGGTTAACCGTACCTGATTTGAAAGTTCACTTTTCATGAGATTCGGAAACAGGAATCCGACTTCATGCTTCCCTGTAAGTAAGGTGATGCAAAACTTGATAATCTCAGTTCACCCACACGAGGTCTCAGGTGCCCAGTAACAACTGCATTTACATTTTTGACCTTGTGTCAGAGTAAAAGGAAAGACCAATTTACACCTGCTGAGTTTCCTCTGTCTTTCTGCCCAGATCCAATGTTGCTCTTGTTTTCTGAACTCTGCAACTCTGTCTTCTTTCCTGCAGTGATTCTGTCCCTGAGCCCTCCAGGTCAAATACCCATGTAACTAACCTCTTTACCTTCATGTTTGCATTTCCCTGGAGGAGGGAAACAAACACGCCTTCTCCCTTCCAGGCGCCAAGGTGACAGGGAACTCAAGAGAGACCCAGAGAGACAATATTCTTTCTACTTCTGGTAACCATTCTGCACATTTTGTTTAAAGGGTCAAGAACTTGATCTTTGACACAGAAAACAAATTAAAATACTTGTATATATTAGTCCCAAACTCCTAATTAGCAACCCTCCCTACCCTGCACTACCACACTTTCCCCTTTGGTAATCACAAGTTTGTTTTCTATGTCAAAGATCAATCTCTTGACCCTTTAAACAAAATGCCCAGGACTTCCCTGGTGGTCCAGTGGAAGAGAATCTGCTGCCAATGCAGGGGACACTGGTTCGATTCCTGGTTTGGGAAGATTCCACGTGGTGCAGGGAAACTAAGCTGGTACACCACAACTACAGGTAACCAACAAGGACCTACTATATAAGACAGGGAGCTCTACTCAATATCTTGTAATAAAATACAAGGGAAAAGAACTTGAAAAAAGAATTGATGTATATAAAACAGAATCACTTTGCTGCGTACCTTAAACTAACACAACATTGTAAATCAACTATGTTGTTGTTGTTTAGTTGCTAAGTCATGTCCCATTCTTTGCGATGCATGGGCTGAAGCACACTAGGCTCCTCTGTCCTTCATTATTTCCTGGAGTTTACTCAAATTCATGTCCAGTGAGTCAGTGATGCCGTCTAACCATCTCATCCTCTGCCACCCTCTTCTCCTTTTGCCTTCAATCTTTCCCAGCATCGTGGTCTTTTCCAGTGAGTCAGCTCTTTTAGTCAGGTGACCAAATTATTGGAGCTTCAGCATCAGTTCTTCCAATGAATATTTAGGACTGATTTCCTTTAGGATTGACTGTTTTTATCTCTTTGCAATCTAAGGGACTCTCAAGAGCCTTCTTTAGCACCACAGCTATATTTCAATTAAAAAAAGAAGAGAGACTGACCTTTAATTAATTAGATTTAAGGGACTAGATCTGATAGATAGAGTGCCTGATGAACTATGGATGGAGGTTCATGACATTGTACAGGAGACAGGGATCAAGACCATCCCCATGGAAAAGAAATGCAAAAAAGCGAAATGGCAGTCTGAGGAGGCCTTACAAATAGCTGTGAAAAGAAGAGAAGTGAAAAGCAAAAGAGAAAATGAAAGATATAAGCATCTGAATGCAGAGTTCCAAAGAATCGCAAGAAGAGATAAGAAATCCTTCCTCAGCAACCAATGCAAAGAAATAGAGGAAAACAACAGAATGGGAAAGACTAGAGATCTCTTCAAGAAAATTAGAGATACCAAGGAAACATTTCATGCAAAGATGGGCTCGATAAAGGACAGAAATGGTATGGACCTAACAGAAACAGAAGATATTAAGAAGAGGTGGCAAGAATACACAGAAGAACTGTACAAAAAAGATCTTCACAACCTAGATAATCACGATGGTGTGATCACTGACCTAGAGCCAGACATCCTGGAATGTGAAGTCAAGTGGGCCTTAGAAAGCATCACTACAAACAAAGCTAGTGGAGGTGATGGAATCCGAGTTGAGCTACTTCAAATCCTGAAAGATGATGCTGTGAAAGTGCTGCACTCAATATGCCAGCAAATTTGGAAAACTCAGCAGTGGCCACAGGACTGGAAAAGGTCAGTTTTCATTGCAATCCCAAAGAAAGGCAATGCCAAAGAATGTTCAAACTACTGCACAATTGTGCTCATCTCACATGCTAGTAAAGTAATGCTCAAAATTCTCCAAGCCAGGCTTCAGCAATACGTGAACCATGAACTTCCTGATGTTCAAGCTGGTTTTAGAAAAGGCAGAGGAACCAGAGACCAAATTGCCAACATCTGCTAGATCATTGAAAAAGCAAGAGAGTTCCAGAAAAACATCTATTTCTGCTTTATTGACTATGCCAAAGCCTTTGACTGTGTGGATTACAATAAACTGGAAAATTCTGAAAGAGATGGGAATACCAGACCACCTGACCTGCCTCTTGAGAAATTTGTATGCAGGTCAAGAAGCAACAGTTAGAACTGGATATGGAACAACAGACTGGTTCCAAATAGGAAAAGGAGTACCTCAAGGCTGTATATTGCCACCCTGCTTATTTAACTTCTATGCAGAGTACATCATGAGAAATGCTGGGCTGGAAGAAGCACAAGCTGGAATCAAGAATGCTGGGAGAAATATCAATAACCTCAGATATGCAGATGACACCACCCTTATGGCAGAAAGTGAAGAGGAATTAAAAAGCCTCTTGATGAAGGTGAAAGTGGATAGTGAAAAAGTTGGCTTAAAACTCAACATTCAGAAAACAAAGATCATGGTATCTGGTCCCATCACTTCATGGGAAATAGATGGGGAAACAGTGGAAACAGTGTCAGACTTTATTTTTCTGGGCTCCAAAATCACTGCAGATGGTGACTGCAGCCATGGAATTAAAAGATCCTTACTCCTTGGAAGAAAAGTTATGGCCAACCTAGATAGTATATCAAATAGCAGAGACATTACTTTGCCAACAAAGGTCCCTCTAGTCAAGGCTATGGTTTTTCCGATAGTCATGTATGGATGTGAGATTTGGACCATAAAGAAAGCTGAATGCTGAAGAATTGATGCTTTTGAACTGTGGTGTTGGAGAAGACTCTTGAGAGTCCCTTGGACTTCAAGGAGATCCAACCAGTCCATTCTGAAGGAGATCAGCCCTGGGATTTCTTTGGAGGGAATGATGCTAAAGCTGAAACTCCAGTACTTTGGCCACCTCATGCGAAGAGTTGACTCATTGGAAAAGACTCTGTTGCTGGGAGGGACTGGGGGCAGGAGGAGAAGGGGACGACAAAGGATGAGATGGCTGGATGGCATCACTGACTCGATGGATGGGAGTCTGAGTGAACTCCAGGAGTTGGTGATGGACAGGGAGGCCTGGTGTGCTGCGATTCATGGGGTTGCAAAGAGTCGTACACGACTGAGCGACTGAACTGAACTGAACTGATAAATGCCTAGCTTTGAATGTTAACTGTATGTCAGGCCCTTTGCTAAGCATGTCCTGTATATGTTTATCCCCACAACAACCCTGGGTAGGAGGAATTTCACATGGGGAAACTGAAATTGGATAAATTAAGTGACTTGCTTGTATGTGGAATTTGAAACTGGGGGGTCTGGCCCCTGTTTCCAGCCTCTGTGCTACAGCAGGGAAAGGAGTAGAAGAGGTGCCACCCTGAGTCTCGCCACTTTGTGGTTATGCAGTTCTCAAGGGAGACCAATCTCCATCATCCTGTGTAGGATTTACACAGTACAAACTAAAAATGCCTCCTGGATTAATCTTGGCAGCCCACACCTTACCACCCTCCTCCTCTTCTCTTGCAATTAGTTCCTGTCTGTTCAGGGAATGTTAACTTAGGTTATTATTAGCTGAAGAATAATTATAACTATAAATATAAAATTCATGTATGTAAATGTATTAATATCTCTCTCCTGCCCTTAATCTTGTCTACAGTGTTATCATGGAGGGGCATTTTATTGTCTTCAACCTAATCTCTGATAGAATAGAGTTTGTTTGGATTTAATGTGCACTGGGCACAAATCCTTAGTACAACAGAGATTGGAGGTGGTTTTTTGTGTTTGTTTTTAGAAATGGTTGTACCTGGTCTACAAAAGAGATGCCACCAACCCCTTCGTCAATGAATGCTTTCCTAGACTGTTTTCCTGGTATGCTTTTGGAATAATGACAGGTGTATGAGATGGCCTGACTGAGACAGGGTTGAAGAAATGCTTTTGGAGCAGTGCAAAACTAACTGCCTCCCCATATGCCCCAGACAACCTTGGCCCCATTAGCACTGTTTTCTAAGGGAGGTAACTGGAAAAAAAAAAAAAAAAAGTGTTAAGTTGCTCAGTCATGTCGAACTCTTTTTGTAATCCCAAGGACGGTAGCCCACCAGGTGGCTCTGGCCATGGCCTTTTTCCAGGCAAGAATATTGGTATGGGTTGTCATTCCCTTCTCCAAGGGATCTTTCTGACTTATACTGGAGGCCCAAAGGCAAACTCCCACACTGACTAAACCCTAGAACAACAGTTAACAATAATAAGAGCTGACCTCTATTTAAAGCTTTCTATAGGTCCAAAAAAGATCTTAATGACCCAGATAACCACAGTGGTGTGATCACTCATCTAGAGCCAGACATCCTGGAATGTGAAGTCAAGCAGGCCTTAGGAAGCATAACTACGAACAAAGCTAGTGGAGTGATGGAATTCCAGTTGAGGTATTTCAAATCCTAAAAGATGATGCTGTGAAAGTGCTGCGCTCAATATGCCACCAAATTTGCAAAGCTCAGCAGTGGCCATAGGACCTGGAAAAGGTCAGTTTTCATTCTAATCCTAAGAAAGACAATGCCAAAGAATTTTCAAACTACTGCACAATTGCACTCATCTCACATGCTAGCAAAGTAATGCTCAAAATCCTCCAAGCAAGGCTTCAACAGGATGTGAACTGAGAACTTCCAGATGTTCAAGCTGGATTTAGAAAAGGCAGAAAAACCAGAGATCAAATTCCCAACGTCCGTTGGATCATAGAAAAACCAAGAGAGTACCAGCAAAACATCTGCTGCTGCTGCTGCTAAT
This sequence comes from Bos grunniens, assembly GCF_055505025.1. Lineage (NCBI taxonomy): Eukaryota > Metazoa > Chordata > Mammalia > Artiodactyla > Bovidae > Bos > Bos grunniens. Next base: position 111,795,962 of record NC_141194.1, on the reverse strand, counting down.
TCGTGTCAGTCGTGTCCTATTCTGTGAGACCCCAGAGACGGCAGCCCACCAGGCTCCCCCGTCCCTGGGATTCTCCAGGCAAGAACACTGGAGTGGGTTGCCATTTCCTTCTCCAGTGCATGAAAGTGAAAAGTGAAAGTGAAGTCCCTCAGTTGTGTCCAACTCTTCTCAACCCCATGGACTGCAGCCTACCAGGCTCCTCTGCCCATGGGATTTTCTAGGCAAGAGTACTAAAGTGGGGTGCCATTGCCTTCTCTAAGCAAAACATCTACATCTGCTTTATTGACTATGCCAAAGCCTTTGACTGTGTGGATTCCATAAAAGTGTAGTAAATTCTTAAAGAGATGGGAATACTAGATCACCTTACGTGCCTCCTGAGAAATCTGTATGCAGGTCAGGAAGCAACAGTTAGAACCAGACATGGAACAATGGACTGACTCCAAATTGGGAAAGGAGTATATCAAGGCTGTATGTTGTCACACTGCTTATTCAACTCATATGAACAGTACATCATGTGAAATACCAGGCTAGATGAAGCACAAGCTGTAATCAAGATTGCTGCTGCTGCTGCTGCTAAGTCACTTCAATTGCGGAGTCACTTCACTCTGCCATCCTTGGGATTCACCAGGCAAGAACACTGGAGTGGGTTGCCATTTCCTTCTCCAATGCATGAAAGTAAAAAGTGAAAGTGAAGTCGCTCAGTCGTGTTTGACTCTTTGCAACCCCATGGACTGCAGCCTACCAGGCTCCTCCGTCCATGAGATTTTCCAGGCAAGAGTACTGGAGTGGGGTGCCATTGCCTTCTACGCTGCTCTACATAACCACCTCAGTATTCACTAGGGCCAGTGAAAAAACCCAATGTTTGAGTCAGATGAAATGTTCTAGCTCACTGAATCCAACCATGCATCTGATAAAATGAAATTGAATGAAGTCCCCTCATTTTGCAAGGGTAAGAATACTAGACAAGGAATGGCACTCCACTCCAGTGTTCTTGCCTGGCGAATCCCCATGGACAAAGGAGCCTGGCGGGCTGCAGTCCATGGAGTCACAAAGAGTCAGACACAACTGAGCGACTCACACACACACACACACACACACACACACGGACTGTTTAAGTTAAACATGGATTTAAATGGATAGAAAAGTCTTTGTTATGTTGAGAAGCAATATTACTCTGTAGTTTTCATCTTTAGTCTTAACTCCGATTAGAATGAATCCAATTTCTCCTCTGTATATTCCAGATATATGAAAACAACAGCCTTGTCGCTTGCTGTCATTTTCTTCAGAAAACCTCCTTTATGTTTAAGGACTTAGGAGACCTTCCTGCTCTGAGTTTTCTCTAGCCCCACATCTGTATATTCTCATCCAGATCTTCAAATGCCAATTTGAACTCATACAATGTTGCCAGAATGCACTAAGGCAGATTTTCTCATGGCTTACTCTGTGCCTGGTTAGATCAGGGTTACAAACGCTTTACATTCAAAGACGGGAAGAAACATATTGTCAAAGGTCTCTGTCTTCTGGTTGGGCATGATCTCTGACACCCTATTTACTTTCCCACTCCTGCCATTCTGGTCCAGGCTCTGCTTTCTCCAAGGCATCATCTCATCTGTCCCTTCTCTTTCACCCCTACAGAAAGGCAGTGCTCTAGGTATAGTGCTTTGAAGTTTGCAAACAGCTTTACAAACATCATCTCATTTAATTAGCATGGAAACTCTGCACAGAATGTTGCTGTTCAGTCGCTGAGCTGTATCTGACTCTTTGCAACCCCATGGCCTGCAGCACGCCAGGCTTCCCTGTCCTTCACCATCTCCCAGAGTTTGATCAAACTCATGTCCACAGAGTCAGTGATGCTATCTAACCATCTTATCCTCTGCTGCCCACTTCTCCTTTTACCTTCAGTCTTTCTCAGGATCAGGGTCTTCTCTAATGAATAGGCTCTTCACATCAGGTGGCCAAAGTATTGGAATTCAGCTTCAGCATCAGTCCTTTTAATGAATATTCAGGGTTGAGTTCCTTTAGGATTGACTGGTTCAATCTCCTTGCAGTCCAAGCGACTCTCAAGAGTCTTCTACAACACTACAATTCAAAAGCATCAGTTCTTCAGCACTCAGCCTTCTTTCTGGTCCAACTCTCACATTCGTACATGACTACTGGAAAAACCGTAGCTTTGACTAGACGGACCTTTGTTGGCAAAGTGATGTCTCTGCTTTTTAATACACTGTCTATGCACAGAATGCACAGATGTGAATAGTATAAGGAAAACACAGAAGTTTCTGTTAACCCAATTATATGGATTATCACGCTAATACTTCATGCCTGGGATTCTGTAACCTGCTTTGCTGGCTGCCCAGCTTTCAGGGTCTCCCTGTTATAAAGCACTCTACATACTGATGCTAAAATCATCTTTCTTTCCTACTGATCTGTACATGCCACCATCTGGAGTCCATGTATAGCCTCCAGCACTCTTGGGGTAATGTATTTTCCTGAGGCCTTCGAGAGTCTGCATCTGCTAAGACCTCTGACTGACTTTCCTCAACCTAGGATTGCAGTGTTTGGCTAATCAGAGTTTTGTTCATTCATTTGTTAATCCATCCAGCATTCATTAATGTATGCATTTTGTGACATAGCATCTATGATGTGCTAGGCAGTGCAATGGACAGTAAAGGGGAATACAAAAATAAGTCATCTCTGCCCTCCAAGGTTTTATAACCTCATCTAGGTCTTATATGCACAAGTGGCTCTAGTGGTAAAGTACCTGCATGCCAGTGCAGGAGACGTAAGAGATATGGGTTCGATCCCTGGGTTGGGACGATCCCCTGGAGAAGGGGATGGTAACTCATTCCAGTATCCTTGCCTAGAGAATCACATGGACAGAGGAGCCTGGTGGGCTACAGTCCATGGGGTTGCAAAGAGCTGGATACAACTGAAGCCACTTAGCATGCACACAATTCAAATACAAGGCTAACTGTGATAAGAGAAGTGGTGAAAGTAGATTCATAGTTGTAGGTAAACTCTGAGGTTTACCTGAGGAAGAATTAATCCCAATGAGCAGAGCATACAAGACCTCCAGGAGGGGTACTGGTGAATCTGTGCAAGGAGAAGTAGATTTCCATTACAAGACTGGCTTGGCTTCCTTGCTGTCTGTTGGTCAAGTTAGGTTTCCTATTGCCTTCTCCTTGTGTCTTCTTGGGCATTTGACCACAAAGAATTTTTTTTTAACCAGTGTCCTAAATACTTAAGGTCCTGGTAAACGTGCACACTTGACCTAGAAAAAGGAAATTTCCAGCATGATAATTGTCAATGGTATATGAAAAGGCATGAACAGACAGATTTTGTTTAAAGATTATGAGTGTAAAGAATAGAAGACAAACTTACAAAGACAGGCACCCACCCTTATCACCCAGTCTCTGGTTGGAGCCACCAATGCAAATAGTGTAAGAAAAACATGTGTCATTCCTGAGGGGAATATCTGCATGATGCATAGCAGGTGATAAACTACACAAATAATAGCACAGCATCACACAGGTTTGTCATGAACCCTCTGATGGCAGATCGTCCTGTTTGTGATCCTTGAAAACTAAAATAAAATGAGAAAGGCTTAACATTTTTAGGTTTGAAACATGTTTTATTATTTTGTGACTTTTATCTCAATTGCATATTCATTCCATAAGCAAACATAAAAATAGTATTAGTATCAAGCACAAACTTTTGTGTGGCATTCTCAGCTGAGGCAGGGTGGGCAGTACTGGGTTTTCAAGTGCAAGCTCTGCCTCTGATCTCCCACTTCAGCCTTAGTCCTTGGGAAGGTCCCATCCAATGCTTCTTGCTCATTATATATTAAAGTGTTAGCAGGTTTGAATAGAGAGGCAAAACTGTATTTAAATTTTCTATTTCAAATAGCTGGTAAAGAAATACACAACATCTCAAATGCAGGCAAAATTAAAACAAGGGATGTTGGGAAGGGATGGGCACCAAGAAAGACTCACCAAGGGTTGCTGCTGCTGCTGCTGCTAAGTCGATTCAGTTGTGTCCGACTCTGTGCAACCCCATAGACGGCCTCCCACCAGGCTCCCCCGTCCCTGGGATTCTCCAGGCAAGAACACTGGAGTGGGTTTCCATTTCCTTCTCCAATGCATGGAAGTGAAAAGTGAAAGTGAAGTCGCTCAGTCGTGTCTGACTCTTCACAACCCCATGGACTGCAGCCTACCAGGCTCCTCCGTCCATGGGATTTTCCAGGCAAGAGAACTGGAGTGGGGAGCCATTGCCTTCTCTGCACCAAGGGTTAGGAGACTCTGTAGAGTACAACAGACACAGTGTACATATATGGGGAAATAAGTAGGTACACAGGGAGGGGGAAAATACAAGGGAAAGCCCAGCTGATAGATGCTTTCCTTGGCATTCTGGATAATCACATGGACCACAAAAATTAAAAGAGGAAAACTAAGGTGAGTCATTGCTTCAAATTCCATCCAACAAGGACTGGAAAGTTGCATGCTGTGTGTGCTCCAGGGCCCAGTGTAGCAAGGGGTGGGCTGTCTCTGCTCCTCTCTGTCCTCTGAGCACTCCAGCCCAGTTCCATCCATTACAATCAGATATTTGGACCCCAGCATCACCATCGCTCCTGTCCTTTCTCTTGGGCTTCAGCTCATCCTTTGTTCTTGCTGGTCAGATTTTCACTGGGTGGGGTGTGTGTGGGGGCTTCTAGTTTAGTGAGTTTAACTGCTATGTAAACAAAACTCTCAAATCAGCTCCCCCTACCACCTAACTTTTCTAAATCCAGAGCCAGTTTTTTAAACAATTTTTTTGCATAGGTAGTATGTTTTCATGTTAAAAAAAAAAAAAAACAGAAAAAAATTTATACTTGAAAAAAATCTCCCTTCTTTCCTTTCCTCATGTAGCCAATTTCAACCACTTGCAAGAAACGTTATGTTTCTTCACACACATGCAAATAGAAATATAAATTTCCTTTTTTTCTTTTTAATTCATAAAGGAGTATAATTTTCAGTTTTCTGAACCATGTATTCTGGTCATTTAGTAGTATGTAATGTGCATGCATGCTAAGTCACTTGTGATGTCCAGCTCTTTGCAATCCTATTGACTGTAGCCTGTCAAGCTCCTCTGTCCACAGGATTCTCCAGGTAACAATACTGGAATGAGTTTTCATGCCCTCCTCCAGGTGATCTTCCTGACCCAGGGATCGAACCTGCATCTGATTGCAGCAAATATCTCTAAACTGGGTGGCTTAAAACAATTTGTTGCTAACTCTCACAGTTTGGTGAGTTGACTGGGCTCAGCTGTGTAGTTCTTGCTTTGGCTTCTCACTGTGGTTACGGTCAGACGTGGGCTAGTACAGGGGTCATGGGAAGGCTTGACTGGATTGGAAGTTCCAAACAGCTTCCAAATGGTTGGCAGTTATGCTGGTTGTTGGATGAGCGCTCAGTTGCCAGAGCTCCTCTGTATAGACTGGGCTTCTCACAAGAAGCTGGTCTCTGAGTGGGAGCATCCTGAGAGAGCAGAAAGTGAAAGTTACCCAGTCAATTAAGGGCAACTTATAAAACTGGCACTGTTAGGTCTGCTGGATTCTGTTCGCCAAAGAGGTCTCAGGGCTAGCCCAGATTCAAGAAGATGGAGAAAGAAACCCTGTTCTCTTCATGGGAGAGTAGCAAGATTGTATTTCAGAAGATCTTGAGGTTAGGAGATACTGTGTTGGTCATCTTGGTAAAATACAATCTGTATCACCATCTGAAGTACATTTCTATTCTGCCTAACACGTGTACAAGGCCTGAGGAGCTTTCTTTTATAATATCTAACATCTGACCTCTCCTGGTTTCCACTGACCCCACTCATTCTAACCCACATACTTTTGTAGTTAGGTAAATGTTAGAGTTACCTTCCTGGTAATCCTGGTAGAGTTACCTTCCTGGTAATCCCACTTCCCTTTACTGCAAATAGCCAATGAAACTTTCTTAACATTGGTGTTTACATAAACTTTAGCTTTAATGATGTCATTCTCCTAAGTAAAAATCAGATCTGATATCCACAGTGGTTTTGTTTGACCTTTGCAAAGTTAGCATATATAGGATTTGCTTTTTTTTTTTAAACTTTCAACATTGCAAAATCAGGAGATTCAGATTAAACTCCTTTTGAAAAACTAGGTCCTCATATGTAGAAACATTTAATTCTTTGACTAATATGTTCTAGATACTAAACAAAAGGGAAAAGACTTTCAGGCTCTTGTGGAATTTAATGGACAAAGGGAAAATGGATAAATAACATAGATTAATGAATGGCAACATTGGAGGGCTAGAAAGCAGACAGGACAGGGGTCAGATGGGAAGGGCTACAATTTCAAATTACATAGTCATGGAAGACCTCACTGAAATGGAGACATTTCAGTTAAAAACTTAAGGCGTAGAGAAAGGGTAACATGAAATTCTAGAACTTTGCTTTCCAGTAGAGTATCCCACAACCATATGTGGCTATCTTAATTTGTATTAATTAAAATTGAATAAAATTTAAAATTCGCTTTTTCAGGCACAGTAGCCACATTTCCAGTGCTCAAAAGTCACCCATGACTAGTTGCTACAAACCAGATATAGAACATTGCCACCATTACAGAGGGTTGTACTGGACAGCATTTCAGAGGTGGGGTATTCCATGCAGATGGGAAAGCAAGTGCAAAGGTCCTGGGGTGGGTGGGACATTGCTTGATATGAGCTAGACAGTGGCATTGCTCTTCGGCTCACACATTCCTGCTATGCTCTAATGTGAGTAAGCTTATTTAGTTCTTGCAAGTCTTAGGCAAAGTTAGGGGTCCTGTGTTCTACTGATAAGGAGTAAAAACAGTGGCTGCCCCTTCCTGAAGACAGACTGATCTGGGAGGTGAAGGTTAAGGCCCTGTTGGAAGAGTCTCGCTGCCAGGGCTCCACTATTCCTGCCTCCTGGAATGGTGTGAACAATGATTCACACCACAGTAGGCCTTTACACTTTACCAAGCACAATTATCACATGCATTAGGCTTTCAAGGAAGGTCAGATTCCAACTTGTTCACAGAGAATCACCTCCAGGTCACCAGATTTGCATCTGTTTTGCCTAGCACCTATCATAATGAACAAAAATTTTAGACTTTAATGATGAATGTGCCAAAGAGAGGACAGTGAGGCGGCAGTTCTAGTTCAGTGATGTTTGATTTGTAGCAGAATACAGTGCCTATTTTGAAGTTCTTTGGTGAAAACCATTTCTGGGAAGAGTGGTAACGATTTGGGGCCAGGTTATGAAGGAAAGAAAAAAAAAAAAAAAAAAAACCACCTTGTGTACCCTGGCAGTGTGGTGGTGTTCCGCACTTCCTAGCTTACTTGGTCTAAGTTCAGGTCGAGGCCCACATACAGGAAAAGGGGGTGAAGCGGGGCTTTTCAGCCTAAAGGGAGTAGGGGAATGGGCCACGCCATCGAGTGGGTTTGGTGGTGGATTCTGGGAATCCCGCGTCGGTGGAAGAGAAGGTGCTCAAGGCTCAGGGAGTGGCTGCAGCGGTCAGGTCCGGACTTTGAGGTGTGCCGCGAAGAGGGCGGGGCGGGGCCGGGCTCACGTGGGCTGGGCGGGGGAAGTGCGCGGGACTGAGCTTGGCGGGGGCGGTGCGAGCCAATGGGCAGCGGCTAGCAGCGCGCCCAGCGCCCGAGCCGCCATCGCGCCCTTTTGCTGCCTGGCGAAGGCACGGACGGCGCGCGGGGGCGAGCGCGGGAAAGAGCCGCCGGCGCCAGAGCCGCCGTCAGGGCATGAGGACGGCCGTGGGCTCCGTCAAAATGCAGCCACCGTGAGAGAGCCGGGTCCCGGCAGCGGTGGCGGCCGTGGCGGCGGCGGACGGCGCCCTATGCCGCAGCCCCAGCGGGCGCGAGTCTGACGGCGAGCAGCTGCCGGTGCCTCCGCGGCCGAGGCTGCGGGACCTGCCAGCGCTGCTGCGGAGCGGGCTCACCTTGCGGAGGAAGCACAGCACCGCTGCGGGCCGGGTGAGTGGCCGGGTCCTGCGCGGCCAGATTGGGCGTGAGAGGCTCGTGCGTGGAGTCCGCGCCCACCCTCCGGGGCGGCCGAGGGGGGGCATCTGGAAGTAGGGGAAGTGCCGGGAGTGGACCCCTTGTGCCGGCCTAGGCAGAAGAGGGGCCGGGGAAGATGGGGTCGTGGGGTGCCCACTGCGGAGTGGCGGTTTCCCTCGCCCATAGGTGCACCTGACTTCGTCCAAGCGTGCCTGGATTCTAGCTGCGGGACTGTGAACATCGCCCGAAGAAGGGCCGTTTGCCTGTCCCCAGAGGGGGAGCTGCAGATGTCTAGTGCCAAATGGCGGGCCCTGTCCGACAGCGATCCCAAGGCCCCACGCGCGGGACCTCAGTTTGCAGGAGGCAGGAGAAGTGTGCACTGCTGTCGGACGCCTAGTTGCAACTTTGGGCACCGACAGTGGCTTAGAACTCAAGGAGGGACGCTCCTCCACCAGGAGCCTACCAAACACACCAGCAGGAAGTGAATATTTAAGATTCTGGGGGCGTCGCCGAGAACTAAGCTTTGGCACCTACACTGGCTCTTGCCCCGCCAGGGCCGAGGGACAGACGCCAGAGTTGGAAGTTCTGGGGCGAGCTCTAGTTCCTGGGCTCCCCAGTCGGCAGCACTTAGTTCTCGGCGACCCCTCCCCCCCCCCCCGCCGACCCCTCCCCCACCCCCCACCCCCCGCCCCAGAATCTTAAATATTGACTTCTGCTGGTGTGTTCGGAAGGATTTCTGATGGAGGAGTATCCCTCCTTTGGTTCTAAGTACATCTAATGGCCTGAGAAGGTCAGACATGTTTTGTGGTGAAGAAAAGCGGGACAGCCTGGGATCATAAGTCACTCAGCAGCCCCTGCTGACTTGTCAGGTGTTCCTGCTCACCAGGGCCTTGGGCACCTTTGAGAGGTTTCACTTAGCTTTTAAAAATCTGGCATCATTAAGGAGACTTTACCATGAAAGTACCACAAGGTAGATATTTTGGTCTGTAATTTAAAAAATAAGTCTTAGTTGTCTGCCTTAAATTATCTTGCTGGGGGACTTTCAACTCTTGAAAGATAGGTTTGTGAAACTTGAGAGTTAGGGAGAAACACTGGGTTTGGTATGGCTTCCTTTGGGCAGGAAAGGGTCTGAACTGACGTTGAGTCTTTGGCCTTTCTGAGCTGGAGAATTCTTTCCACGTAGAGATAACTGTCCATGACCTACCTCAGAAGGGTGTTTCGTGGATTAGCTGAGCAGTAATAGGACATCTTTAGGTCAAATGACCAGGGGAGTTTAGGAATTACCCAAAAATGACCTTAATGTGTGGAGTACAAGGTTGCGTGCAAAGAAAGGGAGGAAATGTGTCCCCAAAATGTGATAGCTCGGTAAACACAAAAATCTGACTTAGTGACTTTCCAGGAGTTTATGGGGAAAGTAGGTCAAATTGTATTCCTGTTACCCATGACAGTTGGTTTTTCACTGCACAGGATACTGACACCATGAGGGCAGCCAGGCAGTCTGTGAGGAGGATTACCCAGGGCTTCTGTGTAAATTGATCTGGAGTGTTCATCTGCATAGAGGCTTGTGTTTCCCCGTGCCTGGGATGATGTTGTAGTGTACCTTGCCAAAATACATATTTACTCTAATTATTTATTCTGAATATGGTTACCTAAAATAAGGTGTACTTGATTAGCCCTTCTTTGGTTCTAATACTGCCTTAGCTCTCCTTGGGACATTCCAAACACATTTCATAAGTACATGGCCAGTTTTTGTTTTTGTTTTTGTTTTTAATTGGGGAAGATTGTAAAATTTTCCAACATTGGAAAACCATAAGTTTCAACTGTTTTCTCTCCTTTGGCACTGGAACCACCTTTGTGATTGTGGAACCTCCCCATCAAAGGAGTTGGAAAGGGTTTGGAAGAAGGAGAAAAATAGGTGAAATATGTGTTAGTTTTTCGGGCTACCATAACAAAATACCATAGACCTGGTGGTTTACATAACAGAAACACATTTTCTCACAGTTTTGGAGGCTGAGAAGTGCAAGATCAAGGTATCAGCATATTTAGTTTCTGGTGAGAACTCTCTTCCTGGCCGGTAGACAGCCACCTTCCTTCTGTGTTGTGATGTGACCATTCCTTAGTGCCTGTGGAGGAAAAGAGATCTCCCTCTCTCTCTGTTTTATTTTTTTAAACTGAAATATAGTTGACATACAACATGATGTTAGTTTCAATTGTACAACATACTGATTGATTGGTATTTGCATACATTGGAAAATGATGACCTGTAAGTCTAGTTACCATCTGTTCCCATATGATGTTATTACAGTATTATTGACCATATTCCTTATGCTGTATATGACATCCTCATTGCTTATTTATTCTATAAGTGGAGGCTTATACCTCTTAATCTTGTTCACCTGTTTTGTGCCACCCCCATCCCTTGTTTATTCTCTGTATCTTTGTCTACTTTCATTTTGTCTTGGTTTTTAGATTCCACATGTAAGTTAGATCATTCAGTATGTCTTTCTCTAACTTATTTCACTTAGCATAATACCCTCTAGACCCATCCATGTTGTCACCAATGGCAAGAATTCATTTTTTGAATGGCTGAGTAATCTTTCATTATATGTGTATGCCCCATCTTCTTGATCCATTCATCAGTCAGTGGACACTTCACTTTCTTCCATATCTTGGCTATTGTAAATAGCATGGCAGTGAACATAGGGGTGTATATATCTTTTCCAAATAGGGCTTTTGTTTACTTTGGATAAATACCCACCTGTGAAATTCCTGGATCATATGGTGGTTCTATTTTTAATTTTTTGAGGGATCTCCATACTGTTTTCCATAGTGGCTGTGCCAGTTATAACCTTAACTAATGGTATGGGAGGATTCCCTTTTCTCTGTATCCTCACCAGAACTTGTTGTTTGTTGTCTTTTTGATGATAGTCATTCTGCTAAGTGTGAGGTGATGTCTCATTGTGGTTTTGAATTGCATTTCCCTGATGATTAGTGAAGTTGAGTATCCCTGCATATGCCTGTTGGCCATCTGCACAGGCCATCTGCATGTCTTCTTTGGAAAAATGTCCCTTCAGGTCCTCTGCCCAATTTTTTTAAATGGGGTTATTTTGTTTTCGATGTTGAGTTGAATGAGTTATTTGCATATATTAGATTGATTCCTTGTTGAGTATATCATGTGCAAGTCATTTACTCACTCCCATTCAGTAAGCTGCCTTTTCATTTTGTTGATGGATTCTTTCACTGTGAAAAAGCCTTTTAGGTTGATGTAGTCCCTTTTGTTTATTTTTTCTTTTGTTTCCCTTACCTGAGGAGACAGATCCAAAAAAGTATTGCTAAGACTGATAGCAGAGTGTACTGCCTGTGTTTTCTTCTAGAAGTTTTATGGTTTCATATCTTAGGTTTGTAAGTCCTTAATCCATTTTTTATTAGCCCTGGGTGTTTTTTGGAAGGAATGATGCTAAAGCTGAAACTTCAGTAGTTTGGCCACCTCATGCGAAGAGTTGACTCATTGGAAAAGACTCTGATGCTGGGAGGGATTGGGGACAGGAGGAGAAGGGGATGACAGAGGATGAGATGGCTAGATGGCATCACCAACTCGATGGATGTGAGTTTGAGTGAACTCTGGGAATTGGTGATGGACAGGGAGGCCTGGCTTGCTGTGATTCATGGGGTCGCAAAAAGTCGAATACGACTGAGCAACTGAACTGAATCCACTTTGAGTTTGTTTTGTATATGATGTGATAAAGTGGTCCAGTTTGATTCTTTTATCTGTAGCTTTCTAGTTTTCCCAACAGTATTTATTGAAGATACTGTCTTTCTCCTACTGTCTTTCTCCTGCTGTGTATTCCTCCTTTATCATAGATTAATGCACCAAATAAGCATGGGTTTATTTCTGAGTTCTCTATTCTGTTTTTGTGCCAGTACCATACTGTTTTGATATAGTTACTGGCATCTGTGTGTCTGTGTTAGTACCACTACCATACTGTTTTGATGACTGTAACTTTGTGATATAAATTGTTTGAAATCAGGGTGTGTGATACCTGGAGCTTTGTTCTCTCTCTCAAAACTTCTTTGACTATTTGGAGTCTTTTGTGTTTTCATATAAATTTTAGAATTTTTTTGTTCTGACTCTTTGATCTCTCTCCTTTTTCTTATAAGGCCACTAATTCCATCATGGAGACACCACCCTCATGACCTAGTCTCACCCTTACTACCTCCCACAGGCCCTCCAAATACCATCATCTTGGGGCTTATGGCTTCAACATCTTATTTTTGGGGGAATGCAAATATTCAGTCCATAATAGAAGTGTTTGAAGGAAAGAGAAAAACACAAGTAGTATGTATCAAACCAGTGGGTGACTTGTAAACACCTGGGGTCTTGTGGTTAGCTCCTTGGTTAGGGCAGTGATACCAATGCATGGTGTAGCTCTTTCTGTGGACCTTCAGTATTGTATGTCATGAGCTGTACTTCCAAATTACAGGTGAGTGATTATAGGGACAAGTTAGCACAGATTCATTACCACTGGCAAGAAAGTAGCTTTGTGCATTACACAAGTTGGTAGGAAACTTTGCAATTTCTGTATTGACGAAGATCTGATTTAGGAAATCTGGTTGGCCCTTGCCCATGCTCCCTTGGGCTCTCACAGATCTTAACCATCTGCCATCAACTGTCATCAGATGAGCTCTTTGTGGGTTGTGCTGCCCAACCCAGGTGCCTTGTAGGCTGTCTCTTACTGGGAAAAGGTAAGCTGACATTGGGTTTTTACCATAGAACTCCTGGGTCCTTGGTTCAGTCACTTATTGTCATTTTGAATTCAGAATGCAAGCTGATTAAGACTCTTTGCACCTCTTTAGGCTAAGTGGAATGACTAGATTTTTCTTTAGGGGAGGACCTTAACTACCTCCTAAAAAATCACTGGTAAGATAAAGCACAGATTGAATTTACATCAAAACTATTTAATTTTTTTTTAACTTTGTTTTGTGGACATTATGAGAGAATAAGATAATTACTTCCTACTTTTGGCAGCTATTAACATTTTTCAAATTTTGTTTGACTTATTTCTTTTTTCCCCACTTTTCTTTTGTGGGGGACTAGTGTGTTTTAAAGGAGAAGGCAATGGCACCCTACTCCAGTACTGTTGCCTGGAAAATCCCATGGGCAGAGGAGCCTGATAGGCTGCAGTCCATGGGGTCGCGAAGAGTAGGACACGACTGAGCGACTTCACTTTCACTTTTCACTTTCATGCACTGGAAAAGGAAATGGCAACCCACTCCAGTATTCTTGCCTGGAGAATCCCAGGGACAGGGGAGCCTGGTGGGCTGCCGTCTCTGGGGTCGCACAGAGTCGGACATGACTGAAGCGACTTAGCAGCAGCAGCAGCAGTAGCAGTGTGTTTTAAAACAAAATCCTAAATATTATGTCATCTCATTCATTAGTGTTTCAGTTTACATCTCTGATAAGGACTTTGTTCCTTAAAAAACGTTGTGCCTTTCTTGCCTAAAAATTTTAGTGACAATTCCTTAACATTCCCATATTTAATTTTTCTCAGAGATGTCTTTTCATTTATGATTAGTTGCAACCAGGAATTAAGGTCCACACATTGTGTTTGGTTGTTAGGTTTGTAAATCTATTTTATTTTATAACAACCCCCTTCCCCTGCTTGTTTTCTTCATGCCTTTCATGTGATGGAGATAGCAGGTCATTTGTCAGGTAGAATGTCCACTTCTGGGGTCACTTCTTACTTGTAATGTTATCTGATTTGTTCGTTTATGTTCCATGTTTCCTGTAATCTGGCAGTGAGATGTAGCAGCTTGATTAGATTCAGACTTAAGAGTGAGCATTCTTGGTAGGTATTACTGTGTATAATCTGTTGCATCACATCATTAGAGATGTGATGCCTGAATGTGTCCCTCTTTGAGATACCAAGAGTGATTAGTGGGTTCCGATGGGGTCAACTTACCTATCTACCTTTCACCTGATAATTGTAGCATCCTTGTGAGTTATAACCTAGATCTATTTCATTAGGGGTCACAAAATGATGATCTAAATCTATCATTCCTCTTGCATTTACCAGTTGGTATTCTATCTATAAAGAATTTACTCTCAAAAAAGAAGAAATAAATTTGCCCTCATGAAATACTTGGGTCTTCTGAAAAAAAAAAAAAAAAAGAATGTATAGGAAGGAGAGGGGAAAGGCTTGATTTTTTCCCTTTTATCATTTTTCTGATTTATGATTTAATGCCTTAACAACCAGTGAGTTTTTTTTCCTTTTTCAAGTATCAGCAAGATCTTGTAGATCTGAATGTATTTGTTTCAATCCATTGAAGGCAGTATTCTTTTCCATGCTCAGTTTATATTTATCTCCTGCATACTTCTTACAAGGCCCTAGTAGTCTGTGATACCTTTCTTGCTTTCCAGCATAAGTTGTTCCAAGCGTATCTTATTCTATTTCCTGGTCCAGACTCCAAATCAGCCATTTTCCCAAGGAGTACTGATTTTTCTGAAAATCAGTCATGTCCCCCAACTTTTGCCTCTCTTAGTGGTTGAATTTTTTTAACCTTCTTTTTAAGCCTTTCATCTTAAGTTTTTGTTTCATTTAAAATTCTTCTCATCAGGCTGTTTCTAAGACTGTCATTTTCTCCCTCTAATGAAATAACTGGTAGCTACATTCCCTCTTTCTATATAGACTGTCAGAGTGCTGGAGATGCCTTATTTTGGGCTTTGGCTGCTGGGATATTTTCTGCAGTGTTCCACCACTTTCTTCATCTCCTTGAAATCTGTTTCATTTACTGCAGTCAGAATGATTGGTTGTGCCAGTTTGACTGTTCACCCAAGTCGTCCTGTGATCCTCAGCCTTTGGATCAGTCTTCTATGCCTTGACCTCTTCCCTTCAGCCACCTTTCACTCAAGCAGGGTCTCAGTGGCTCTTCAGATTTGAGAAACTGGAAGTTCTTTCTTTTTCATTTACAGCCTGTACCCTGATGCATGCATGTGTGATCAGTCATGCCCCGCCTCTTTGCGACCCCATAGACTAGCCAGCCAGGCTCATCTGTCCATGGGATTTCCCAGGCAGGAATACCAGAGTGGGTTTTTGCCATTTCCTTCTCCAGGGGATTGTCCCAACCCAGGGATCGAATACCACCCTGATGACTCCGTCTCATGAAAGAACAAGGCTGCCAATTTCCTGCGTCTGACCTGAAATGCTTCAGGCCTGGCTTAACACCCTTCTCTGCTGGAAATAAGACTTTGTTGATTGAGAAACACATTCTACTCCAAGTTATACCAGTATGGCCAGCTTATAGTCATTTTATACACATATCTCATAGGCAAAGCATGATTTTGTTCCTTGTATTTAAATTAAAATCAGTGATAACACTTCATACCACTTAATTATGTCCTTGCAGGTTCTGGTATACACTTTCAGCCTCACTACAAGCGTCTGTGTTAGATGCTATTATTTGCATTCTACATATGAGGAAGGGGCTTCCCAGATGGTGGTGCAATGTGACGAATCCACATGTAATGCAGGAGAAATGGGTTCAATCCCTGGGTCGGGAAGATTTCCCTGGAGGAGGACATGTCAACCCACTCCTGTATTCTTGCCTGGAAGATCCCATGGACGGAGGAGCCTGGCAGGCAACAGTCCATAGGACACAACTGAGCACATATGTGTGCATGTGCCTGCGTGTGCATGGGCACATGAAGAGAGTCGGACACAACTGAGCACACGTGTGTGTGCCTGCATGTGCGTGCACACACACGTACACACACACAGATGAGGAAACTGAACCTAGAGGTAACTTGCCCAGGATCACTGGGTGGGTGGGAAGAAGGAGTTTTGAATCCCGCCAGTCTGGTTCCATAGTCCATGTTCTGAATTGACTCTCAAATGCACTGAGGACCAAGGGTCTATTTTTTTTTTTTTTTGCCTAAATGTTCATTGTTGTTATTTTCAGTCATTCAGTTGTGTCCAACTCTTTGTGACCGCATGGACTGCACCATGCCAGGCTTCCCTGTCTTTTACTATCTCCCTGAGTTTGTTCAAACTCATGTCCATTGAGTTGGTGATGCCATCCAACCATCTCGTCCTCTCTTGTCCCATTCTCCTGACTTCAATCTTTCCCAGAATCAGGGTCTTTTCCAATGAATGCCCATAACCTTTATAGTACCTGTTGGTATTTCCTTACCACTCTTGAGAATGATCAGTACATGCTTTTGATAATGCCACACATTAACTTTTCTTTCATTGGGGCACACGGGCTTGTGATCCTCCTCCTGGGATTGAGGTGGAGAGGTCAGGGTCTAGGTGGGAGGGGAAATGCTGTGGTTATAGATGTGTATGGTAACTAATAGTGACTAAGATTAAAGATTGTATTTACTGTGTCCTAAGCAAAAAACACCCAGGCCCATCTTCATCAATCCAAAAAGTTTGTGAATTTATCCTCCTTACACTTAATCTGCTTATGGTAGCCTGTCAGAAGATAAAGGTCATTAAGGCAGGCATGCATCTTCCAGGAAAGGTGAGTCAGATCAGATACAACAGCACATGTTGGTCTTATTTAAGAAACACTGACTTCCGGCCAGCTTGAAGTTTGAGTTGTAGGGCTACTACTCTCTATCATCGCATATTATTCTCTGAGCTCTTTTTTTTTTTTTTTTTTAAACTTTACAATATTGTATTAGTTTTGCCAAATATCGAAATGAATCCGCCACAGGTATACCTGTGTTCCCCATCCTGAACCCTCCTCCCTCCCCATACGCTCCCTCTGGGTCGTCCCAGTGCACCAGCCCCAAGCATCCAGTATCCTGCATCGAACCTGGACTGGTGACTCGTTTCATACATGATATTATACATGTTTCAATGCCATTCTCCCAAATTTCCCCACCCTCTCCCTCTCCCACAGAGTCCATAAGACTGATCTATACATCAGTGTCTCTTCTGCTGTCTTGTACACAGGGTTATTGTTACCATCTTTCTAAATTCCATATATATGCATTAGTATACTGTACTGGTGTTTTTCTTTCTGGCTTACTTCACTCTGTATAATAGGTTCCAGTTTCATCCATCTCATTAGAACTGATTCAAATGTATTCTTTTTAATGGCTGAGTAATACTTCATTGTGTATATGTACCACAGCTTTCTTATCCATTCATCTGCTGATGGGCATCTAGGTTGCTTCCATGTCCTGGCTATTATAAACAGTGCTGCGATGAACATTGGGGTACACGTGTCTCTTTCCCTTCTGGTTTCCTCAGTGTGTATGCCCAGCAGTGGGATTGCTGGGTCATAAGGCAGTTCTATTTCCAGTTTTTTAAGGAATCTCCACACTGTTCTCCATAGTGGCTGTACTAGTTTGCATTCCCACCAACAGTGTAAGAGAGTTCCCTTTTCTCCACACCCTCTCCAGCATTTATTGCTTGTAGACTTTTGGATTGCAGCCATTCTGACTGGCGTGAAATGGTACCTCATAGTGGTTTTGATTTGCATTTCTCTGATAATGAGTGATGTTGAGCATCTTTTCATGTGTTTGTGAGCCATCTGTATGTCTTCTTTGGAGAAATGTCTATTTAGTTCTTTGGCCCATTTTTTGATTGGGTCATTTATTTTTCTGGAGTTGAGCTGTAGGAGTTGCTTGTATATTTTTGAGATTAGTTGTTTGTCAGTTGCTTCATTTGCTATTATTTTCTCCCATTCTGAAGGCTGCCTTTTCACCTTGCTAATAGTTTCCTTTGTTGTGCAGAAGCTTTTAAGTTTAATTAGGTCCCATTTGTTTGTTTTTGCTTTTATTTCCAATATTCTGGGAGGTGGGTCATAGAGGATCCTGCTGTGATGTATGTCGGAGAGTGTGTTGCCTATGTTCTCCTCTAGGAGTTTTATAGTTTCTGGTCTTACGTTTAGATCTTTAATCCATTTTGAGTTTATTTTTGTGTATGGTGTGAGCTCTTGAAGCCTCACTTTCTTCTGCTGTTGTGAGATACACTGTGGGTCAGGTTTTTCCAAGAAAAGAGACAATGTCTGGGAAGCTTTGGGCACCATAAAGCTTAAATGTTTCCTTCCTCAGCTGGATGCTTATTCTAAGCAAATAGACTTTCATAGACATATTTATGGAAATCTAGGCATAAAAAAATTTGCTCATGTATGCAGTTTCAGTTTCCAAGTTTGTAAAAGTAGTGGTGTCTTAACATAGGGTGAATATTTTAGGTAGTGTCTAAATACTGGTACCGTAACGAAACAGTCTGAGTTTCACACTTTTACTGTCTTAAATGGACTTGGCAGTAATTAGTAACTTGTGCAGCTAAAAATAGATGGAAGGGTGGGAAAAAAGTCACTGGGGATGATTCTGAGTGCTTGTGACTTTTTTTTTTTTGCCTCAATGTTGCATAACAACCCTGGTTAGAAATACTGATCATTCTAGTAACACTGTGTTATCGAGGAGTAGTTTGTGAGAGGTTATAAGATTTTACAGGAAGGCAAGGTAGTTAAAATCAATAGCTTTTTTTTTCCCCCATGGTTAATTATTGTTATGATAAATCATTTATAAGTGGGTATGGAAAAGGGAACGGAGAAGGAAATGGCAACCCACTCCTGTATTCTTGCCTGGGAAATCCCATGGACAGAGGGGCCTGACGGGCTGTTGTCCATGGGGTCGCACAGAGTTGGTCACAACTGAAGTGACTTAGCATGCATGCATGCATGGAAAAGGGAAAGTTCAGAGACAACATTGTGGATTCTGGCATGTCTTTATCAGATTGAAACTTCAGTAGTCCTCTAAAAGGAGAAAGTATTTTCAATTGTAAGAAAATTAACATCTAGAGAGGTTTAATAGCCTTCCATGATCACCCAGCTAAGAAATAGTACAGGCAGAGTGGGGCCCAGGACTATCTGATTCTAATATCTGTGGCCTTTCCACAAAACTGTATTGTCTAAATGTGTGTGTGTGTGTGCCTGTGTGTGCGCACGCACACTCAATCGCCAGGTCATGTCTGATTCTTTGTGACCCCATGGACTCTAACATTGCCAGGCTTCTCTGTCCATGGGGTTTTCCAGGCAAGGAGAATGGAGTGGGTTGCCATTTCCTCCTCCAGGGGATCTTTCCAACCCATGGATCAAGCCCATGTCTGCTACATTGGCAGGCGGATTCTTTACCACTGAGCCACTGTACGCTGTTGTCTAAGACATAGACGTAATTATAACATGTCGAGCACTGAAACAGTGGGTGCCCCAAGGAACTCCAGTGCTACAATCCCTTAGTGTGTGGTATTTATGTAAGACAAGGGGTACCTTCTTACCTTCTGGGACTCAATTAATGCTTTTTGTGTTTTATCAGCTTTTTTCATGAGGCTTTGGCTTCTCCCTTGTAAAGTGCTTTCCTTTGCTTTTTGTACCATTTGCATTATCTGTAGGAAAAACATAATTCAGGATTTCTAATAAAGGCAAAACAAACCTTTCTAAAGTTAGAGTCCAGAAAACCAGGGCTTCTGCAATCGAGCTGGTTGTCTTCCTGTATTTCTTCCTAACTGGTCTAGCAACTCACTCCAACCCTATTTTGCTGGTGGTTATGTTGTTTAGTCGAATTTGACCTTGTCAAATAATTTACCTGCAGCTGTTATGAGGTGTACATGCAAATACTTGTGATTGCCTAACACTTTTGCCTTTGGTGCCAACTGTAAATTTGTTTTACTCTCTCCTGCTACTATTCAGGGACGTGAACAGCTTATCACTTCTCCTCGGTCTAACACTCTAAACATTGACTGTAAAGAACAAACACTACAGATGGTACACTCCATCATATTGTGTTGTGAATTTATATGTAGGTATGAACTCTTTTGTAGGGAAAATAAATTGTGTGATGTTGCTTTTAGAGAGCAGGGGAAGTATGATGCCTGTTTCAATGCATTGAAATAGAATTAGGCTTTGTTATAGTAGAAAAGACAATTTTTTTCTGTTTTGTCATTTACCGGCTATGTGAATAAGTCAGATAACCTTTCTGAGTCTCTGTTTCTAAAATGCAATACTAGTATTTTATCATGCAGTTGATGGTGGGAGAGGGGACCAGCTTTCATTTCTTGGCCCTTGTCTGTCCAGCCAAGGTCTTTCTCCATTGAGATGCCAGCTCAACCCCCAGGACACTTTGGGGCATATTTTAGACAGAGGGAAAGATGGGTCTTAATATTCACCTCATCTCTGGAGTTAGAGAGGGGAAGATAATGCTTTAATAGAAAGAGCATTTGAACGAGGAGGAAGATTTTGATTAAATCGAGAATCCATCATATCAAAAGAGTAAAAATGATGTTACCTATGAATCTGTTTCTAGAAGATTAAATCATTTGTTTGGCCATAAACAGAATTCTGGGAGAGGTGTCAGAAGAGAATGTGTGTCAGCAGCCCTTTGCATCTGGGGAGAGCTTACCAGGTGGTTTTATCTTCTTTTAGATAAGAGGTTTGTTGCTATTTCTTGTCATCAAGGAAAGCTATTTTTTATATTCAGATTAACATCAGTATTTGTTTTCCTCTACTGTTTCAAATTTATGAAAAATCTTCAAATAGCACCTGTTGAAACACTGGAATTTCCACTCTTCTTGGCACATGACTTATTAAAAAAAAGAAGCAGCAGCCTGCTAGTCATATTCTAATCTGCCTTGAATATCCCATGAAGTTAGAGCTTAATGAAACTCCACACGGTCAGTTCATCAGTAGTTGGCTGTTCACACTGCTGTCATTTATAGAAGGCTTTATATTTGCAGATTGCCTTCTCATACTGTTTTCATAGCTCTAAAGTAGGTATTCCGTTCTTATACAGACAAAACAAGTTAGTGAATTTTTCCATAGGCCACATCCTCAGCATCTGTGAAGCAAAGATAGTGCCCACCTCACAGGGTAGGAAAGGAAGTAGGTTAAAATGCATAGCACTTTTCAGGTGAAACTGGTTGTGTGGAGAAGGCTTAGTGTGAGCTGCTGCTGCTGTCATTGCTGCCATTGTCATCGTCTCCTGAAATGACAAATCTGAGGGATTTCAAGATCAAGCCCTTTGAAAAGCTGAAATAGATTTTATTGCCCATAGTGACAGCAACTAAGTAAGATGACCAGGGTCAGACATTGGTATCTTGCTAAAGATCATAGCGAGGAAGTTCAGGGTCAAGGGCTCCTTACACTGGAAGGGTCTATGATAGGATATCCATGTTCTGTCCTGCCTAAAACATGAAAGATG
This sequence comes from Bos grunniens, assembly GCF_055505025.1. NCBI lineage: Eukaryota > Metazoa > Chordata > Mammalia > Artiodactyla > Bovidae > Bos > Bos grunniens. The sequence goes on along the minus strand of NC_141194.1, from coordinate 111,774,722 downwards.
GGGTCTAAAGGAGGACTCCTTAAACTGTAGCATATACATACATTAGAACCCCTGAGAGCTTTTTAAAACACAGATTCCCAGGCCCTAGTCTTAGAGACTTTGATTCCATACGTCATGGATGGGGCCCAAGAATCTGCATTTCTGTGCAGTTCCAGGTGATGCTGATGCTACTGGGACATGAACCACACTTACTCACACTGGTCTAAAGGGCCTTAAAAGTTTGATTCCCTTCAATATCAGAAAATTACTGAGGCCAGGAGTCTACCTGGTGTTCTGTTTGCCCCCTCCATGATAGAAGGACAAACCAAGATGGAAGACCATGACTATAAGATCTTTATTCAGTTCAGTTCAGTTGCTCAGTCATGTCCGGCACTTTGTGACCCCATGAATTGCAGCACGCCAGGCCTCCCTGTCCATCACCAACTCCCAGAGTTCACTCAGACTCACGTCCATCGAGTGTTCATGGGGTTCTCAAGGCAAGAATACTGAAGTGGTTTGCTGCCGGGGACCAGCCCCGGCTGATCCAGGGTATTTGAAGGGGAGACGGTGTCGGCGACCTATTCAAATGGTAATTAGAGATATAAAGAGTAATAGAATGAGGATAGCTCAGTAGGAAAATTCAGTGGAGAAAAGAGGCTGAGTAGCTTGGTTTACACGGAAAATCAATATAACCCGTGACACCAGGTTAGCTCTGACCACGGAGGCCGCAGGCGCCCTCTCGAATAGCAGAAGGTGCCCCACCTTAGACACCTTCTCGAGTGGGTCTTAGAAGCCCAGGCAAATAAGTGGTCGCAGAGGATATCCACGCTCCAGATGGAGACTTCAGCCAGAAGTTAAGGAGAAGAATGACATGGGGAGACCAAGCATTGGTGAGCAAGGCCCATAGCTTTATTTTTAACAGGGGCTTTTATACCCTAAGTTACACATAGAGGATAATAGGGGATGCAAAGTCAGCAGTCTTTGATTCTTATCAAAAACCAGGGTTTCTTTCCTGCAAATTTATCGTATACAAATGGTTTAGGTGATTTACATCATCTTCTGGCCAGAAGGCCTATTAACATTTTATGACTCTTGACAAGGACTTATCAACAAAGACTTATTTTCTCTAAGAGTAATTATTTTAAGGTTTGGCGCCATCTTCCGAAGATAAAATTGCATTCCTATAGGGTGGATGTGTAATGGGTTTACAACAAAGGAAAGAATTTATTACCTTAAGGGTCTAAAGTTATTAGCACCAAGGCCACTACTTATTTTTTCTACATACCAACTATATTAATTAATACATATTCAAGGATACAATTCAGGGGATGTGAAAACTTGGCAACAAACATTGACTCATCAATGAAATCCCTTACTAGTCTTATTCTGACAGTTTCTAACTCTCTGAGAGGCTCTAAGCTATTTGAATATCTTAAGCTTCCCCTGCCTCTGGAGGCTGGGAGACTGTAAACAATCGTATGCATAGCTGTAGGAGTCCGGGTAAACTTGTCAGGCGAGTTAGAGAGCCATCTGAGGGGTTTGGATTTAAACACTCCTAATTGCCCAGGAACTTTATTAATTGGAGCTGTAAGTTAACTCTTTGACAGAGAGAGCAAGATGGTGGTGGGGGACAGCCTCCAGTAAAGTCAGAGGTGAGAGCACAAAGCAATAAAGTAGGCAGACTCTGGTTTTTTTGGGGGGTAGATGCTCGAGAATATCCAGGCAGACTCCTGAGGCTCGATCCCGCCTTTGCGTATGCCGAGCGTCCTTCCTCATGACCTTTGTCACGAGTGGAATGCCTCACCGGCTCCCGGCAGTTTGCCATTCCCTTCTCCAGTGGACCACATTCTGTCAGACCTCTCCACCATGACCCGCTCGTCTTGGGTGGCCCCATGGGCATGGCTTAGTTTCATTGAGTTAGACAAGGCTGTGGTCCTAGTGTGATTAGATTGACTAGTTTTCTGTGATTAGATTGACTAGATCTTTATTAGAATTAATAATACTGGAAACTCCCCTTGATTGGTTTCCACAAAGTAACTGGCAGTTTAAAAAGTCGTGAGCATTTGAAACACAAAGGGTCCATGGCAGCTGACCTACTGATTCTCTGTCCATCCCCTGTCTTCTCCGTTTTGTTCCAGTCTACACCTTGGAGCCTGCCCTCTGGATGTTCATCACTAGGGCTCCGTCCATGTGGCTTTGGTTTGGGTTCAGTCAGTGGAAGGCCAGGGGAGGAGCGAATTCAGGGGTGGGTGTCTGTCCCTTCTGCTGCTTCTCCTTTCCGTGTAGTACCGGCAGTGCCTGTAACCATCTGTTACCAGCGTCAATGGGGAAGCCTCTCCTCCATCACTTCAGCTCTCTCCAATCTCCAGTAGAGCTGTGTCTTCCTTTGTCCTTCCTGCCTGTGGCTGTTAAAGGCTTGTCATTCCTAACGCCTGTGTTCAGCAGCCTCTCATGCTGGGTTTCAGAACTTCACCCACATAGGTTTGATAGGCTGTCTTTTGAGAAGACCCTTGATTGATACTGGAGGATAAGAAGAGCTCCCAAAAGATGGGAAGATTGATGGTAGAAGGTGTAGCCTTGGATGAAAAGAACATCATGAGTGGAGTGGGTGTTGGTGGTGATTTTTTTTTTTTTTTTATGTCAAGGGGCTCCAAAATCACTTTTTATGTTGACTGCAGCCATGAAATGAAAAGACACTTGCTCCTTGGAAGGAAATCTATGACAAACCTAGACAGTGTATTAGAAAGCAGAGACATTACTTTGCCAACAAAGGTCCATCTAGTCAAAGCTATGATTTTTCCAGTAGTCACGTGCGGACATGAGAGTTGGACCATAAGGAAGGCTGAGCACTGAAGAATTGATGCTTTCGAACTGTGGTACTGGAGAAGAGTCTGTTGAGTCCCTTGGACTGCAGGAAGACCAAACAAGTCAATCGTAAAAGAAGTCAACCCCAAATATTCATTAGAAAGACTGATGCTGGAGCTGAAGCTCCAATACTTTGGCCACCAGATGTGAAGAGCTGACTCATTGAAAAAGCCCCTGATGCTTGGAAATATTGAGGGCAAGAAGAGAAGGGGATGCCAGAGGATGAGATCATTGGATGGCATCACTGACTCAATGAACATAAATTTGTGTAAACTCTGGGAGATGGTGAAGGACAGGGAAACCTGGCGTGCCACAGTCCATGGGGTCACAAAGAGTTGGACATGACTTGGTGACTGAATAAGACAAGAAGAGGTGAGGAGTACAGGAAAAGGGTCTAGCCTTTAAATTGATTCTGAATTTATCTCAGAAGGTCCCAAGAGGTCCCTGGGTGAGAAGCTACAACTGCTAGAATGTGACCCAAGTGTCATCCCTAAGTGTAAACTTGCATGACGAGGGTTCAGAGTCAGAGGAGCCTTTTTGTGAAGAATTTACATTCTTCTTCGACAATTGCCTATCAGTTTGTTTTTTTTTTTTCTTTCCTGCCCCCGCCATTTCTCTAGACACCCCTTAGTGTTGTTAGTCTCTACACAGGAGTCATAAGGTCTTTTTGTGGCACTTTGATCTTGCTCAATTTTGTTATAGTATATTGAACATATTCTGAAGTGCCTTCCAGAACTACATTCACAACGTAACAACTAGTTGAATAGAATCATCACACCCTCAGTTCCTTTGCCCATGGGTTCCAGTGATGGGCACGTCACTAAGATGAAAAATGCTGTTCATGGTTGTGGTACTCAGCTACATCACCCTCTACAGTACCCTTGCCATGAAGCAGGACCATAGCACAGACTCGTACCAATTCTGTGTGTTTATTGGTTCTTTTATATTGAAATGTGATGCCCAGGTTGAAACTGTTCAACAGCTTTTAGAGATTTTTTTTGATGGGGGTGGGTAGTAAATGCTGTCTTAATACTTTTTCTTAAATGTTTTAAAGATAAAACAGGTCCTTGATCTCAGATTTTCTGTTGTTACAGTTCTTTAGGAAGAAGAAAATTTCTTGATGAGGAGAAATGAATTCTGAAATTTTTCTTTCTCTTTCTGTGTTTTCATATCCCTCTGTGTCATAAAACATGACTTTGTGAAGGAATTGGGGGTGTGACCTTATACAATTGAGGCAAACCATGGTGAATCACCTTGTGTTACCATGGCACACATTTCAGGCACATGAGCCCTTTGTTTCTCCTGAATTTTGCCTCCTTTCTGGTTATTTATCCTGAGTGCATGGTGGCCGGACACCCTGAGAAGACAAGCCACAGAGGAGTGGATTGCAAGTCTACCAGGAAGGCCATGGTGTCTTCCTGGATGAAGGCTGCCTTGACATGGTGATGTGTGAGTGTCAACTGTTAGTGGAAATTGACTGGAGGGAATAAGGGGATTCCTAGTGCAGATGATCCTCAGAGAGGCCATATCCTGTCCAGGGAACAGGAGGAACCTGGCAGGGAGGATGGGGGCCGCCATCATAGGCTTCTTTTCCAGTCTTGGATCCTGGGGTGAGGATGGTTCTTGCTGATCTGCTTTGTTTCCACCTCCTTAAGTAGGGATCTTCCCTATCCCCCTCTCTGGGGAAAGAGCTGTTCTCTTGCTAGTATCTCCATCTCTGGTTTGGCCCCAGGAAATCTCTGGGAGCCTTCTCCTGGTGTTTTGAGGACTCATCTCCTTACTTGCATCTGACTCTTTGCAACCCCATGGACTATACTGTAAGGAAATGGCAACCCATTCCAATATTCTTGCCTGGAGAATCCCATGGACAGAGGAGCCTGGTGGGCTACAGTCCATGGGGTCACAAAGAGTTGGACACGACTGAAGCGACTTAGCATGCACACTCCTTACTCACTTCACTTGGGATGAGCTAGCCATTTTCATTATTGGTTTGGTTTCCTTTGGCTCCACAGTGCCTTTTTTCCCTCCTCCTCCCCCGAGCTTTGTTCCCTAAGGCTGTTCTGGTGGGCCATTTTCCCAGCTCATCTTCTGTGAATCAGCTCTCCCTATTGTCTGCTCTCCTTGTTTCCCTGCACAGCCCTCCTGCTTCTTCATCCTTTTACCATTTACCTGGCCCCAGATGAGGGCTGCTTCATATAAACAGGGATGCCACAAACTCCTTTTAGAAGTCTAGGTGATTCAAACCCACTTGCCACAAACTCCTTTTAGAAGTCTAGGTGATTCAAACCCACTTTTACATGTTAAAGGTCCCCTCTTTTTAGGTGATCTAAGCTCTTAAACAGCAGTTATATCTATGTCTCTTCCTTAACTTCCCAGGAGAAGAACTTTTGCATGGTCTTGGATAACTACTGTCTCACTGGTCTGCACTGGGGGATTTAGAGTTTACAAACAATGATTTCTAATTAGTTTTACATTTTCAAAACTACCTCCTTTAAATAGAGACTTCTATCTTGATCCAAAAGATGTATACAAGAAGATGTTGCTCTGGTGAGAACTAAGGTTGTGAAATGCAAAATCAGTTCATTCCTTAATGGCAGTAATAAATGTAGAACCTTCATTTAAGCAATTAGCTTTGGGAGTACAAGGCTAGACAGATGAAAAAATGGATTAATGATTTTGTTAATTAGTTCTTTCATCACAGGCAGCTTCATGATAATATAGCACTTACACACACAGGCAGTTGTATGGAGAAGGAAATGGCAACCCACTGCAGTACTCTTGCCTGGAGAATCCCATGGACAGAGGAGCCTGGTGGGCTACAATCCATGGGGTCGCAAAGAGTTGGACATGACTGAGAGACTAACACATACACCCCTCCCATCCCAGACTGCTGTCCAGTGAGTCATCCTCACTTTTGCATTTCCTGATATCTTTTCTTCCTTCTAAAAATCTGTGTAAGATACCTATCATCTGATTTGTCAGGATAGTCTAGGTTTTGCAGCACTGACAAAAATACTGCAAAATCTTTGTGGCTTAACACCATAGAGGTTTATTTCTTACTCACTGAAAGACCATTTGGTGTCTGGGTGCTCGCCACGGGGAGCTGTCCTCCTTGTGGTGGCTCTGCCTCCATCGTAGGACACTTCTGCATCATCATTACCTTCCACCATGACTACGAAACGTGAAGAAAGAATGGAGAACTCCACAAGGGTATTTAAATACACCTCTCTGAAGGGTGTGTTGCTGACATTTGATTGGCTAGAGCAAGTCACGTGACCTGATTCACTTCAAGGCATGGGGTAAGTGTCCTCTTCCCAGGAGCTTTGAAGGAGAAAGGAGGCACAGATACTAGGAATGGCTACCTCAGGCTCCAGAAACTGAGAATTCAGAAACAAATAAAGGCATAATCCCAGTCTTTCAGTCCAGCTGGAGAGGTAAACAGGTTCATAGTATTACAGTATAGTCTTATAAAAATGTACAAATTACAATTTGGCATTGTAATGACTGTGATAGAACAGAAAGCACCTAAGAGCACAGAGAAGAGCAGGGCATCTACCTCCTTGGGCTGGAGATGAGGGAAAACCCTCCAGTGGCAGTGGCAGTGACCTCAGGGCTGGGCTTTGTTCGCTAGCTTGAGGTCTCCTTATCTTGGAGGGTGGGTCGGCCTTATCTCCACTTCTTGGTTAGGGCACTTGTAATCTCCACTTCTTGGTTAGGGCAGAAGAGCTGAAGGGCAGTCTGTTCCCATTCTGCTGGGTCTCTCAGAGTTGCTCTTGCCTTGTGACCTTGGGCATATGGAAATGGGTGCTTCCTTGTCTCCCCTCCCTCCCAGCCTTGACCTCAGGCTGCATCTGCTCAGTGCCAGGTGTCCACCTTCAGTGCCAGCAGAGCATCGTGCCAGCTGCCCTCCAACCCAACCTTGGGTCAGGCGGAGGAAGATGAAGTAGGAGAGCATAGAAAGGAAAGTATATCCTTTATTCCTGCTTGTTTTCAATTCTTAAATTTCTCTGTGAAGTCCAGGGAATTGTGACCTCAAGATACCCATAGCTCCTTGTCTCAGTAGACTCAGGTAGAAAATTGTAAATGTTTTCAAGGCTGACCTCTCAAAATCCACCTGCTTAACGTTGAGAAAAACAAACACCTCTCTTGCTTTCATAAGTTTCCTGACAGCTCCTGTTTCTTACCCTGTAGGATGAGAATTTGGCTCATTAATGTGAGCCCCATAAATATGTGTACCCTGCCTCCAAGCCTACCTCCCTCTCACCTCAGTCCTCACGTAATTGAGTTGCTGCTGGGCCATAGTCCAGAGGAGCCTTTTGTGTTCACTTGACTCTGAAATTGGATTTGGGACCGAGTCAATCGGGGTTTTGATTGCAAACAAAAGAAACCAACTCTGAAATTACTAGGAGGTGTTGTAGGTCATCCTACAGCATTATTGGAAGGCTGGAGAGGTAGGCTTCCGACGGGGCAGGAACCAAGGATGTTTACAGAGAAGAAGCCATAGAATGTAAACAGTCACGAGCATGAATGGGGACTTCCCTGATGGTCCAGTGGTTAAAACTTCACCTTCCAATGCAGGGGTTGCGACTTTGATCCCCAGTCTGGGAGCTAAGATCCCACATGTCTTGTGGCCAAAACACCAAAACATAAAACAGAAACTGTCATTGTACAAATTTAAGAAAGACTTTAAAAATTATCCACATGCAAAAAAAACCTTAAAAAAAAAAAAAGCATGAATGTCAAGAACAACCGGCCTGTGTCTCTCTGTCACACGCCAGCTAAACAACTCTGGACACACCTCTTAACCTCCGGGGATAGCTGTCAGTGAGACATGCACTCTCACTGTATTTGGAATAAGTACTTAAACAGTGACTGGCAAATAATAAACAGTATCTCACTGTTTGGTGAGTATGCATTTCTAGTTGAGGTTATGCATACCTCTAAATATATTTTGGCTTTTAGCTGGTAAATATAATTGCTCTCTGGGCTGCAGGCTTTGCTTCTGTGCCCCCAACTGTTTCTTTGCTGGAACTAGTTTCTCCCTTATTGCTGATGGCCAAACATTTGTTCAAGGACCTTGTTTCAGTTCTTTGTTCCCTCAGAACCATCGATTCTGGGACACTATTAACAACAGAAGCACATAAAAATCGTGGTCTGTACATTTGTGGCTTCAGTTTTACTTGGCCACCCTGAGTGATAGTGTAATCAACTTTTTTTCTGCCAGTTGTCTTCTTTTGTTTGATATTATGTTTTCATGGTTATTACTAACATCCCCTTTACTCTTTCCTCCTGTTATTCTGATCAGAGAGAACAGCCAAAATGGAGATTGCCATAGATGATAAACCATATTACTTCTGAGAATGGTTTAGGAGTTCTCTCCCCTTTTTAAGTGTAGCATTAATATTTAAACACATTAATAATTAACATAACTGCTTATTATTGTTATTATTATTCATACTAAATATTTTTTAAATTTTATTTTATTTTTTAACTTTACAATCTTGTATTGGTTTTGCCATATATCAACATGCTTCTGCCACAGGTATACATGTGTTCCCCATCCTGAACCCTCCTCCCTCCTCCCTCCCCATACCATCTCTCTGGGTTGTCCCAGGGCACCAGCCCCAAGCATCCAGTATCGTGCATCAAACCTGGACTGGCGACTCGTTTCATATATGATATTATACATGTTTCAATGCCATTCTCCCAAATCATCTCACCCTCTCCCTCTCCCACAGAGTCCAAAAGACTGTTCTATACATCAGTGTCTCTTTTGCTGTCTCGTATACAGGGTTATTGTTACCATCTTTCTAAATTCCATATATATGCCATTATATATTCCATATATAATGGTGTTTTTCTTTCTGGCTTACTTCACTCTGTATAATAGGCTCCAGTTTCATCCACCTCATTAGAACTGATTCAAATGTATTCTTTTTAATGGCTGAGTAATGCTCCATTGTGTATATGTACCACAGCTTTCTTATCCATTCATCTGCTGATGGACATCTAGCTTGCTTCCATGTCCTGGCTATTATAAACAGTGCTGCGATGAACAATGGGGTACATGTGTCTCTTTCAATTCTGGTTTCCTCAGTTTGTATGCCCAGCAGTGGGATTGCTGGGTCATAAGGCAGTTCTATTTCCAGTTTTTTAAGGAATCTCCACACTGTTCTCCATAGTGGCTGTACTAGTTTGCATTCCCACCAACAGTGTAAGAGAGTTCCCTTTTCTCCACACCCTCTCCAGCATTTATTGCTTGTAGACTTTTGGATTGCAGCCATTCTGACTGGCGTGAAATGGTACCTCATAGTGGTTTTGATTTGCATTTCTCTGATAATGAGTGATGTTGAGCATCTTTTCATGTGTTTGTGAGCCATCTGTATGTCTTCTTTGGAGAAATGTCTATTTAGTTCTTTGGCCCATTTTTTGATTGGGTCATTTATTTTTCTGGAATTGAGTTACAGGAGTTGCTTGTATATTTTTGAGATTAGTTGTTTGTCAGTTGCTTCATTTGCTATTATTTTCTCCCATTCTGAAGGCTGTCTTTTCACCTTGCTAATAGTTTCCTTTGTTGTGCAGAAGCTTTTAAGTTTAATTATGTCCCATATGTTTATTTTTGCTTTTATTTCCAGTATTCTGGGAGGTGGGTCATAGAGGATCCTGCTGTGATGTATGTCGGAGAGTGTGTTGCCTATGTTCTCCTCTAGGAGTTTTATAGTTTCTGGTCTTACGTTTAGATCTTTAATCCATTTTGAGTTTATTTTTGTGTATGGTGTTAGAAAGTGCTCTAGTTTCATTCTTTTACAAGTGGTTGACCAGTTTTCCCAGCATCACTTGTTAAAGAGATTGTCTTTAATCCATTGTATATTCTTGCCTCCTTTGTCAAAGATAAGGTGTCCATAGGTGCGTGGGTTTATCTCTGGGCTTTCTATTTTGTTCCATTGATCTATATTTCTGTCTTTGTGCCAGTACCATACTGTCTTGATGACTGTGGCTTTGTAGTAGAGCCTGAAGTCAGGTAGTTTGATTCCTCCAGTTTCATTCTTCTTTCTCAAGATTGCTTTGGCTATTTGAGGTTTTTTTGTATTTCCATACAAATTGTGAAGTTATTTGTTCTATCTCTGTGAAGAATACTGTTGGTAGCTTGAGAGGGATTGCATTGAATCTATAGTTTGCTTCGGGTAGTATACTCATTTTCACTATGTTGATTCTTCCAATCCATGAGCATGGTATATTTCTCCATCTATTAGTGTCCTCTTTGATTTCTTTCACCAGTGTTTTATAGTTTTCTATATATATAGGTCTTTAGTTTCTTTAGGTAGATATATTCCTAAGTATTTTATTCTTTTCGTTGCAATGGTGAATGGAATTGTTTCCTTAATTTCTCTTTCTATTTTCTCATTATTAGTGTATAGGAATGCAAGGGATTTCTGTGTGTTGACTTTATATCCTGCAACTTTACTATATTCATCAATTAGTTCTAGTAATTTTCTGGTGGAGTCGTTAGGGTTTTCTATGTAGAGGATCATGTCATCTGCAAACAGTGAGAGTTTTACTTCTTCTTTTCTGATCTGGATTCCTTTTATTTCTTTTTCTGCTCTGATTGCTGTGGCCACAACTTCCAAAACTATGTTGAATAGTAGTGGTGAAAGTGGGCACCCTTGTCTTGTTCCTGACTTTAGGGGAAATGCTTTCAATTTTTCACCATTGAGGATAATGTTTGCTGTGGGTTTGTCATATATAGCTTTTATTATGTTGAGGTATGTTCCTTCTATTCCTGCTTTCTGGAGAGTTTTTATCATAAATGGATGTTGAATTTTGTCAAAGGCTTTCTCTGCATCTATTGAGATAATCATATGGTTTTATTTTTCAGTTTGTTAGTGTGGTGTATTACATTGATTGATTTGTGGATATTGAAGAATCCTTGCATCCCTGGGATAAAGCCCACTTGGTCATGGTGTATGATCTTTTTAATGTGTTGTTGGATTCTGATTGCTAGAATTTTGTTAAGGATTTTTGCATCTATGTTCATCAGTGATATTGGCCTGTAGTTTTCTTTTATTCTGGCATCTTTGTCAGGTTTTGGTATTAGGGTGATGGTGGCCTCATAGGATGAGTTTGGAAGTTTACCTTCCTCTGCAATTTTCTGGAAGAGTTTGAGTAGGATAGGTGTTAGCTCTTCTCTACATTTTTGGTAGAATTCAGCTGTGAAGCCGTCTGGAACTGGGCTTTTGTTTGCTGGAAGATTTCTGATTACAGTTTCAATGTATGTGCTTGTGATGGGTCTGTTAAGATTTTCTGTTTCTTCCTGGTCCAGTTTTGGAAAGTTGTACTTTTCTAAGAATTTGTCCATTTCTTCCACGTTGTCCATTTTATTGGCATATAATTGCTGATAGTAGTCTCTTATGATCCTTTGTATTTCTGCGTTGTCTGTTGTGATCTCTCCATTTTCATTTCTAATTTTATTGATTTGATTTTTCTCCCTTTGTTTCTTGATGAGTCTGGCCAATGGTTTGTCAATTTTATTTCTCCTTTCAAAGAACCAGCTTTTGGCTTTGTTGATTTTTGCTATGGTCTCTTTTGTTTCTTTTGCGTTTATTTCTGCCCTAATTTTTAGGATTTCTTTCCTTCTAAACCTGGGGTTCTTCATTTCTTCCTTTTCTAGTTACTTTAGGTTATTTATTTGACTTTTTTCTTGTTTCTTGAGGTATGCCTGTATTGCTATGAATTTTCCCCTTAGGAGTGCTTTTACAGTGTCCCACAGGTTTTGGGTTGTTGTGTTTTCATTTTCATTTGTTTCTATGCAAATTTTGATTTCTTCTTTGATTTCTTCTGTGATTTGTTGGTTATTCAGCAGCGTGTTGTTCAGCTTCCATATGTTGGAATTTTTAATAGTTTTTCTCCTGTAATTGAGATCTAATCTTGCTTCATTGTGGTCAGAAAAGATGCTTGGAATGATTTCTATTTTTTTGAATTTACCAAGGCTAGATTTATGGCCCAGGATGTGATCTATCCTGGAGAAGGTTCTGTGTGCGCTTGAGAAAAAGGTGAAATTCATTGTTTTGGGGTGAAATGTCCTATAGATATAAATTAGGTCTAACTGGTCTGTTGTATCATTTAAAGTTTGTGTTTCCTTGTTAATTTTCTGTTTAGTTGATCTATCCATAGGTGTGAGTGGGATATTAAAGTCTCCCACTATTACTGTGTTATTGTTAATTTCCCCTTTCATACTTGTTAGCATTTATCTTACATATTGCGGTGCTCTTATGTTGGGTGCGTATATATTTATAATTGTTATATCGTCTTCTTGGATTGATCCTTTGATCATTATGTAGTGATCTTCTTTGTCTCTTTTCACAGCCTTTGTTTTAAAGTCTACTTTATCTGATATCGGAGAAGGCGATGGCACCCTACTCCAGTACTCTTGCCTGGAAAATCCCATGGACGGAGGAGCCTGGTACACTGCAGTCCATGGGGTCGCTAAGAGTCGGACACAACTGAGCGACTTCACTTTCACTTTTTACTTTCATGTATTGGAGAAGGAAATGGCAACCCACTCCAGTGTTCTTGCCTGGAGAATCCCAGGGACGGGGGAGCCTGTTGGGCTGCTGTCTATGGGGTCGCACAGAGTCGGACACGACTGAAGTGACTTACCTTACCTTACCTTATCTGATATGAGTATTGCTACTCCTACTTTCTTTTGGTCTCTATTTGCATGGAAAATCTTTTTCCAGCCCTTCACTTTCAGTCTGTATGAGTCCCCTGTTTTGAGGTGGGTCTCTTGTAGACAACATATATGGGGGTCTTGTTTTTGTATCCATTCAGCCAGGCTTTGTCTTTTGGTTGGGGCATTCAACCCATTTACGTTTAAGGTAATTATTGATAAGTATGATCCCATTGCCATTTACTTTATTGTTTGGGGTTCGAGTTTATACACCCTTTTTGTGTTTCCTCTCTAGAGAATATCCTTTAGTATTTGTTGGAGAGCTGGTTTGGTGGTGCAGAATTCTCTCAGCTTTTGCTTATCTGTAAAGCTTTTGATTTCTCCTTCATATTTGAATGAGGTCCTTGCTGGGTCCAGTAATCTGGGCTGTAGGTTATTTTCTTTCATCACTTTAAGTATGTCTTGCCATTCCCTCCTGGCTTGAAGAGTTTCTATTGAAAGATCAGCTGTTATCCTTATGGGAATTCCCTTGTGTGATATTTGTTGTTTTTCCCTTGCTGCTTTTAATATTTGTTCTTTGTGTTTGATCTTTGTTAATTTGATTAATATGTGTCTTGGGGTGTTTCGCCTTGGGTTTATCCTGTTTGGGACTCTCTGGGTTTCTTGGACTCGGGTGATTATTTCCTTCCCCATTTTAGGGAAGTTTTCAACTATTATCTCCTCAAGTATTTTCTCATGGTCTTTCTTTTTGTCTTCTTCTTCTGGGGCTCCTATGATTTGAATGTTGTAGTGTTTGATATTGTCCTGGAGGTCTCTGAGATTGTCCTCATTTCTTTTAATTCGTTTTTCTTTTTTCTCCTCTTATTCATTTATTTCTACCATTCTATCTTCTAATTCACTAATCCTATCTTCTGCCTCTGTTATTCTGCTATTTGTTGCCTCCAGAGTGTTTTTGATCTCATTTATTGCATTATTCATTATATATTGACTCTTTTTTATTTCTTCTAGGTCTTTGTTAAACCCTTCTTGCGTCTTCTCAATCCTTGTCTCCAGGCTATTTATCTGTGAATCCATTTTCATTTCAAGATTTTGGATCAATTTCACTATCATTATTCAGAATTCTTTATCAGGTAGATCCCCTATCTCTTCCTCTTTTGTTTGGTTTGGTGGGCATTTATCCTGTTCCTTTACCTACTGGGTGTTCCTCTGTCTCTTCATCTTGTTTATATTGCTGAGTTTGGTGTGTCCTTTCTGTATTCTGGCAGTTTGTGGAGTTCTCTTTATTGTGGAGTTTCCTCGCCGTGGGTGGGTTTGTACAGGTGGCTTGTCAAGGTTTCTTGTTCAGGGAAGCTTGTGTCGGTGTTCTGGTGGGTGGAGCTGGATTCCTTCTCTCTGGAGTGCAATGAAGTGTCCAGTAATGAGTTATGAGATGTCTATGGTTTTGTAGTAACTTTGGGCAGCCTGTATATTGGAGCTCAGGGCTGTGTCCCTGTGTTGCTGGAGAATTTGCGTGGTATGTCTTGCTCTGGAATTTGTTGGCCTTTGTGTGGAGCTTGGTTTCAGTGTAGGTATGGAGGCATTTGATGAGCTTCTGTCAATTAATGTTCCCTGGAGTCAGGAGTTCCCTGGAATCAGGGTTTGGACTTAAGCCTCCTGCTTCCAGTTATCGGTCCTATTTTTACAGTCGTTTCAAAACTTCTCCATCTATACAGCACCATTGATAAAACATCCAGGTTAAAGATGAAAAGTTTCTCCACAGTGAGGGACACCCAGAGAGATTCACAGAGTTACATGGAGAAGAGAAGAGGGAGGAAGGAGTTAGAGGTGACCTGAATGAGATGAGGTGGAATCCATAGAGGAGAGAGCAGACTAGCCAGTAATCACTTCCGCATGTGCACTCCACAACTGGACTGCTCAGAGATGTTCACAGTTATACAGAGAAGAGAAGAGGGAGGAAGGAGACAGAGGTGGTCAGGAGGATAAAAGGGGGAAGTGAAAAAGAGAGAGACAGATCCAGCCAGTAATCAGTTCCCTAAGTGTTCTCCACTGTCTGCAACACACGGAAATTTGCAGAGTTGGGTAGAGCAGAGAGGGGTTAGGGAGGAGACACAGGCGACCTGGTGGAGAAAAAGGAGAGTCCAAAGTGGGAGAGAGCAGTCAAGCCAGTAATCTCGCTCCCAAGTAAAAATGGGTCCTGAAGATTGGGTTCTTAAAGGTACAAAATTGATAACAAATACCAAAAAGCAAAAATTAAAAATCTAGAGTGGAGTTTGGAATTTCAAAAATACAATGTTAAAAAAAAGAAGAAGAAAAAGAAAGAGAAAAGAAAAAAAAAAGTCACAAAAATTGTAAAGAAAATATAGGTGCAAAATTGATAACAAATACCAAAAAGCAAAAATTAAAAATCTAGAGTAGAGTTTGGAATTTCAAAAATACAATGGTAAAGAAAAGAAGAAAAAAAAGAAAGAGGAAAATAAGTCACACAAATTATAAAAAAAGAATATAGGTACGAAATGATAACAAATACCAAAAAGCAAAAATTAAAAATCTAGAGTAGAGTTTGGAATTTCAAAATTACAATGTTAAAGAAAAGAAGAAAAAAAATAGAAAAAAAAGTCACAAAAATTATAAAAAATATATATATGAAGTTTGCTTTTTAAAAAATAGGGTCTTTTTTTTAAGTGTGGCATTAATATTTAAACACATTAATAATTAACATAATTGCTTATTATTGTTATTATTATTCAAACTAAATATTTTAAAAAGTAGGTTTCTGTAATAACTCTTTTCCCTCTTTGATTTTGTTCAAAGATGATTATCCTTTTATTGAAAGAATCTTTCCTTTAAAATTATTAAGAGTGTTGGTTGCTTTGGCAAGCTAGGGCATAGTCCATTTATAGAGAAGCTTTACTTAAAAGCAAAATGTCAATGACTTGGTATAGTCCACGTGTTGAATATGCTGTTTTGGGTCCCAAGTCAGTTACTCTCTCTTTCTCCACACAAACATACATATAGTATCTAGGTATATGGTCATGCAGTTCAGCCTGATTTTGATTATGTAAATATGTGAGTACTCAACTATTTATCTATTGAACATTTTAAAGATTTAAATAGCTGAATAGTTCTTTCATTGACTCTTTAACATAAACATTGTAGAATCATTACAATGAATTGTTAACATTTAATATAAATATATGTAAAATAACAATGGGTTCAGGTTGATCTCATTTGGCAGGCTGTATAAGGAGATGATTAAACATGTTTTGTTTCCATTATGTACAGATACACATATGTTTATGTGACCCAGGCAACAACATAAAATGTACTGCCTACTGTGGGTTGTAGTCGGAAAAGTTTAAAAGGCAATGATTAAGCAAAAAAACAGCCACAGCTTATTCCAGTTTTGTCTGTGCTTACCTTGTAGTGGGTTGCTCCCTCCGGCACAGAAGGGTGAGAAAGGGTCAGAGAGAAGGTGGTTTAAATGGAATGCATCACCCGGTGCGTCATAGCCCGTGATGGTGGTGAAGTGTTGGTTGTCCAACTTGAGATACACAGGACCTAAGTGAGAGCTATGTGAAAGGAATTGCCTGCCATGAGTCTGGAGTGAATTCATAATTGGAAAGCTTTCAAAAGGAAGTTTCCCTCTGTGTGTCCAATGTAGTTGGCAGTAAGAAATAGGGAATGACGTTGAAAACCTCCTCTTAGCATGGACTCTTGACTACAGAAATGTGGGTGAGTGGAGAGAGTCAACTTCTGTTCTCTGCAGGTGGAACAGGCCTGGTTTTCACCTTCCTATTTAAGGCTTTATTTACACCGAGGACTCTGATGATGCACTGAAATACATTCATAAGGGCACACAGTTCTGGTAATTAAGTTCTGAAGCTTTATTTGCTTGTGATTACATTTCTAAGGTTGCCGTTTAAAACTGCATTAAAATTAAGAAGTAGGTTGACAGGCTGTTGACAGTGCAAGGCCTGGAGGCTCAGGCAATTCACAGGCCAAGTTAGAGCCCAAGGAAAGCCTTCAGCTGCTTTGTATGGCTTTAGTTATATGTTTATTTACTTAGTTTTGGAGACAGTTATTTTTAAGTAAATTTAGAATTTCAAAATCTATCAAATATGGTTTAAAAATAAAATTAAAAAAAAAACATGTTTTTGACTGTGCTGAGTCTTCGTTGCTGTGCAGGCTTTTCTCTAGTTGCAGTGAGCGGGGGCTACTCTGCAGTGCACACTTCTCTTGTTGCAGAGCACAGGCTCTAGAATGCTGGCTCAGTAGTTGTGGCACTCGGGCTGAGTCTCTCCACTGGCATGTGGCATGTTCCCAGATGAGGGATCGAACCTGTGTCCTCTGCGTTAGCGGGCAAATTCTTTACCACTGAGCCACCAGGAAAGCCCTGATTTTTTTTTTTTTATATTGTGGTAAAATACATGAAATATGAAATTTACCATCTATACCATTTTTTAATTTTAATTTTTATAATTTTATTTATTTATTTTTGGCTGTGTTGGGTTTTTGTTGCTGCACAGGTTTTCTGTAGTTGTGGCAAACCGGGGCGACTCTCTAGTTCTGGTGGCAGGCTTCTCATTGCCGTGGCTTCTCTTGTGGAGCATAGGCTCTAGGTGTGCAGGCTTCAGTAGTTGTGGCTCCCGGGCTCTAGAGCACAGGCTGTGTAGTTGTGGCACATGGCCTCCCAGATGACTCAATAGTAAAGAATCCCCCTGCCAATGCAGGAGTCACACGAGATGCAGGTTCAATCCCCGGTTGAGAAGATCCCCTGGAGAAAGAAATGGCAACCCATTCCAGTATTCTTGCCTGGAAAATTTCGTGGACAGAGGAGCCTGGCAGCCTACAGTCCATAGGGCCACAAAGAGTCAGACGTGACGGAGTGACTGAGTACACATGCATGGGCTTAGTTGCTCTGCAGTATGTGGGATCTTCCCGGATCAAAGATCTAACCCATGTCTTCTGTATTGGCAGGCAGATTCTTTACCACTGAGCCTCCTGGGAAGCCCATATTTACCATTTTAAAATATATGTTTCTATAGGGTTAAGCACACTCACATTGCTATGCATGGAAACTCCAGAATCATACATGGGTTTGAAGCCAGAATGGTATAAGAGCTTTAATGTAAGAAAGCTTTTACTCTATGATTTTAATGATGTTTTAGTATTCTGTTTTTCTGTTACTCCACCAGTGTTTTTTTAATTCATGCTTCTGAAATATGTAATATAAATAAAAGGAAATTCTTGGTTACTTGCTCACTGCTATCCCCTCTCTGTACTCCTTTCTTGAAAGTTCTTGGTCAACTCAGTTTATCTTGTAATTATTTTTAAAGGAGTCTTGACCTTTTATTTCAGGCTTCCCAGATGGTGCTAGTGGTAAAGAACCTGCCAGCTAACGCAGGAGACTTAAGAGACATAGATTCGATCCTTGGGTTGGGAAGATCCCCTGGAGGAGGCAGGGCAACCCACTCCAGTATTCTTGCCTTGAGAATCCCATGGACAGAGGTGCCTGGTGGGCCACAGTCCCTAGGGTCACAAAGAGTTGGACACAACTGAAGCAACTTAGCATGAAAGCATGCATGACCTTTTATTGCAAGAGACATGCAAAATTTCAGACTCAAAATGGTGTGGAAATATTAATACTTTCTTCTGTAGGACTCATTCCCTGGAGAGGGGCATATCTCTTGGGAAAAATTAAAAGGTTTCAATCTTTTGTTGTTTTGCAAAAATTTTGGTCTAATTCAGTTTTATGTGCCATCCATATATGAGTTGTAAAATCATTTTCATTCTAGCTTAGCAACTGCTTTACAAATAGCTCTCTTGGTGATTTAACCTTACCTTCAGTGAAAGCTCCTCATGGAAGTTGTTAATGGCGTATGTATGTAAAGGCTTTCATCCCAGCCTGCATGTTGAGGTCTGACTACTGACATTGTTTTGGATTGAACAAGAGAGTTGTCTAGGACTCAGGGATGGGTGTGATGAATAGGAAGCCCATGAGGCCAGGACCAAAACTCACATTTTTGCTGATGGCTCTGATGACAATGTCCTGTACATAAGGATCACAATTCATTAAAAAATTGATGTGCAGTTTGCATACCTGAGAGTAGTGAATGCAGTGTCCGTTCTCTGGGACAGAGGAGCGGGTTAGATTTTACTAGAAACTGCATTGACCATGTGGCTTCATATCCTGTATTAAATGTAGCTGTCACATCATAACCCATTGTATATCTCACATTCTTCCCTTGGAAGCTGATATCTTGCCTGGCTGTGTATAGATGATTAAATTCAAACATGGGGAACCTCAAAATTATTGACATTTGACTTTGGGGTATTTATTTCTTGCATTGTTTCCTGTAGATATTGTTAGCTCTGAGTATTCAGAGGTTGATGGCATGAGAAAGTGATCCTAAACACTTCAGTAAGTTGGCCACAAAACAGACACTGACCAAGTACTGATGTTATTAGAATAGGAACTCTGAGCAGAGCCTGGTCTACATCCTGTACCACCAAGGGTCATTTAGAAATGGAAGGGCTGCCCCGTCTCTTCTCGCTGTGGGTTTTCAGTCTCCCTACTGCACTCTCATCATCTTCTGTTGCCTTTTTCTCTCCATGGGTCTTGTCCAGCCTTCTGCCTCTTCAGGGCAGCCAGGGAGGGTGTGAAGTGGACTCCATGGAGAAGAAAGAGGGGGAACAAATGAAACGTCTTTTCTCGTAGAATCTTTAATCTGTCGTATCTTCTTGACTATTTACCTAGTGATTTATCTCCCTCTCATGAACCCAAACATACTCATATTAGAGCTAATTTAAGTTTGGATTTCTTTCTGACTGTAGACATTTTCTGAATCCTGTATATATAAAGAATCACTATTTGCATCTCTGGAACACTGCCTTTCTGTTTTAGGGTTAGAAGTGGAGGATGGTGATAGAAATAGAGGTTTTATATTTTTCTAACTATAAAAGGAATATATTTAATATAGAAAAATTGAAAGTTTGAAAAGATAAGAACAAATCTACCAGTAGCCAGTCCCATGAAGACCATTACTATTAACATTTTGATATACTCTTTTCTATTTGTTTCTTAAGTGCTGTTGACCTCATACTGTCTCTTTAGTTTTACTTACTTTCTAAAAAACACTTTTCACCAAAATACTTCACTGTATTACAAGTTCTTTACAATGCTTTTAATGACTTCATAACATTTCGCTGGGTTCCTGGACTGTTAAAAGGGGGAGGGGAGTGTGGGTTGAGGAGTCACAGAGCATGTTGAGTTTTTAGATAACCAAGGATTGTAAAACCCTTTCAACTAGTAAAAAATACCCTAACGAAACGTCTCCTCCTTTGTCATTCGTATGTGTTGTGTCAGTTAACTCTGCAGTCACCTACTTCTGGAATGTGGGGCACTTTATTAACTTTAGTCTAGAAACAGTTGATCAATGTTAACACACTTTGAAGAGAGCCTCTTAAGAAGTTAGGGTTGTAATTGACTCTATCTCAGCTCTGTGAAGTTAGAGAAGATATCATTTGTTACCTTATTTTATGCAGATGTGAAGGAGAAAGAGTCCAGTTGTAGGTGTTTAAATGAAGTTTAAAAAAATGAATTTGATTAAAACTAAAAATTGAGGAAGTTCTAAAAATGGAATCCCTTATGAGGTACCTCTCACAGTAATTATGCTTCAAGAAGAGGGATGAACACAAAAAATTGGAGTTGTTTTTGGATCTTATATAACAGAACACATGTAATCAGTTTCTGAATGTCTTCCTCTTTGTGAAAAAAATAGTAAAGAGAGGAGTCAGGATATGTCCAGAAAAGTTTGGAATGGTAACAGGCTGCTTTAATCAGACAGTTAGGTGGCTGTGGTATTTGGCCTTTTTCTTTTGTTCATCTTGGCCTTATAATGTCCTGCCTTTGGGGTCAAGGCTGCTGTCTGCTTGACCTCCCCCGCCAAGAAAGTAGGCAGCAACATCACTTCTGACCTTGATTAATAGATGCACTTAAAAGTCAGCAGGGCAGCAGGAGAGGCTTGGAGAAGTCACTGCAGCACTTTATCAAGTGGAAGTGCTTAGGCTCCGGGACAGGCTTCTCAACTTACAGTTTTCTGTGAACACCAATAAATGTGCTTTAAGATGGCAACAGATGTCTATAAAAATAGATAAATTTTTTAAATTCTTGATCATATATTTTTGAGAAATGTTGGATTAAACAGAATTTATTTACTGCAGTATGTATGGACGTGAGAGTTGGACTGTGAAGAAAGCTAAACACTAAAGAATTGATGCTTTTCAACTGTGGTGTTGGAGAAGACTCGAGAGTCCCTTGGACTGCAAGTAAATCCAACCAGTCCATCCTAAAGGAGATCAGTCCTGGGTGTTCATTGGAAGGACTGATGCTGAAGCTGAAACTCCAATACTTTGGCCACCTTATGCGAAGAGTTGACTCATTGGGAAATCCCTCCCTGATGCTGGGAGGGATTGGGGGCAGGAGGAGAAGGGGACGACAGAGGATGAGATGGCTGGATGGCATCACTGACTCGATGGACATGAGTTTCGGTGAACTCCGGGAGTTGGTGATGGACAGGGAGGCCTGGCGTGCTGCGATTCATGGGGTCGCAAAGAGTTGGACACAGCTGAGCAACTGAACTGAACTGATTTACTGAAGTAATTTTTTTTAGTTTATTTTTATTGGCTGTTCTGGGTCTTCATTGCTGCAGGGGCTTTTGTTTAGTTATGGCATCCAGAGGCTACTTGTTGCTGTATTCAGGCTTCTCACTGTTAGGGCTTCTCTTGTCATGGAGCACAGGCTCCAGGTCATGCAGGCTTCAGCAGTTGTGGCTCCCAGACTCTTGAAACAGGAGCTCAGTAGTTGGAGTGCACGGGCTTTCTCTGTGGTATGTGGGATCTTCCCAGATCAGGGATTGAACCCGTGTCTCCTGCATTGGCAGGTGGATTCATTACCTTTGAGCCAGCAGGGAAGCTCTCCAGGAGTTACTGAACATTTTTAATTTGCTTAGGGGCACTTTTCAGCTTTAAGAAGGGAGAATAAAGTAAGAAATATCTTCAAAACTCATTTTGCCTGTTTAATCCTTTTTTAGGAGGACCTCTGTTGATGTCTGGGCTTCCCTTGTGGCTCAGCTGGTAGAGAATCCACCTGCAGTGTGGGAGACCTGGGTTTGATCCTTGAGTTGGAAAGATCCCCTGGAGAAGGGAAAGACTACCCACTCCAGTATTCTGGCCTGGAGAATTCCATGGACTGTATAGTTCAATCAGTCAGTCAGTCAGTTCAGTCACTCAGTCGTGTCTGACTCTGCGATCCCATGGACTGCAGCACGCCAGGTCTCCCTGTCCATCACCAACTCCCGGAGTTTACTCAAACTCATGTCCATTGAGTCGGTGATGCCATCCAACCATCTCACCCTCTGTCATCCCCTTCTCCTCCAGCCTTCAATCTTTCCCAGCATCAGGGTCTTTTCAAATGAGTCACTTCTTCACATCAGGTGGCCAAAGTATTAGAGTTGCAGCTTCAGCATCAGTCCTTCTGGTGAATATTCAGGACTGATTTCCTTTAGGATGGACTGATTAGATCTCCTTGCAGTCCAAGGGACTCTCAAGAGTCTTCTCCAATACCACAGTTCAAAAGCATCAATTGTATAGTTCATGGGGTCTCAAAGAGCTGGACACAACTGAGAGACTTTCACTTTCACTGTTAATATCTTGGTCTAAAAACATTTGTAGCAGAAGCAGGATTTTGTATCTAGGGGGTGTGGATGAATGCTTTTCAGACTTGACCTTGATGTGATTCACCTGGCGATCTCATTAAGCTTCATCTCCTAACTAGGTGCATCTCGGGTGGCCCCTGAGACTCTGTGTCTCCCAGAAGTGCCCAGGTGATGCTGCCACTGCTGCTGCACAGACCATGTGGAAGAACAAGCTAGTTAACTGTGGATTAGCAGTTGCTGACCTGGGGCCCGAGGAAGATGAATACTTGCCAGGTGGTTTTAGTAGCCTTCCAGAAGGTTCCCTTCTGGGCCGGGTGAGCTGATTGGAAGTTGCTGATGCCTCTTATGTTGAAAGGGGGATTTCCAGAGGGAAGCTAGAGAACTAGATCCCCTTGAACTCCAGGACTGCTGGGTGAGCGGTGGGGTGTGTGCTCTGTGTCTTGTTCTGGCTGAAGGAATCACTGGTTCTGTTCTCTGCGATTGTCATGGGCCTTTGTGTTAGAGTCGAACTTTGTAGGGGAGGAGGGAAACCATTTGAGGAAAGACTCTGATGATTTGTTAGAGAAAGGAAACGATGTCCAAACAGATTAGATGAAATAATTGGTAGGAAGACTAGAAGGGAGGGGATTCAGTGGAGGGAGAGGGAGACCTAAATCAGTGTCAGGGGAATTGACCTCGTCAGCACCGATGCAGCACAAGGCCCATTAGACTCTGCTCATTACAGACAGGGAACCTGGGGAGCAAGCGACCCTGTTTTGAACCCTGCACATGGTGAAATCTGCTGTGTCAGCACACTCAGAGAAGTGATGGGAAGGGTGTCATCACTAGAAACACTGGAAGGAAATCCCAACAAGATGTGAACTAAGTTCTGATTCCACAGTGTGGCTATTAGAACGTTTTGGGAGAGAAGAGGAAGTGACGGACCCTGGTGTGGCCGTAACGTGGGCTTTCAGTAGACCTCAGATGTAAAGAGGGCTTCCCAGGTGGCACAGTGGTAAAGAACCCACCTGCCCATGCAGGGGATGCAGAAGACGTGGGTTCAATCCTTGGCTCGGGAAGATCCCCCTGGAATAGGCAATGGTAACCCACTCCAGTATTCTTGCCTGGGAAATCCCATGGGCAGAGGAGCCTAGTGGGCTACAGTCCTTTATTGTGCCCTTTGCATGTTACAGTGTTCCATTGGTATCTCTAATTTTCTTGAAGAGATCTCTAATTTTTCCCATTCTATTGTTTTCCTCTATTTCTTTGCATTGTTCACTTAGGAAGGTTTATCTATCCTTGCTGTTCATTGGAACTCTGCATTCAGATGGGTATATTTTTCCTTTTCTCCTTTGCCTTTTGCTTCTCTTCTTTTCTCAGCTATTCGTAAGGCTACCTCAGACAACCATAAACTGTATGGAAACAGCGTAAACTGTATGGAAACTTAGATGAGAAGAAAGGGATTCCAGGCATAGAGGATATTGTGTGCAAGATTCAAATGTTTGAAACAAGGCATATTCTATATGACTGTATAGATTGGTAATTCCTAGTTAAAAGTAGTTAGTGAAACTAATTGCTTTTGTTTATTTTAGTCTTGGGAGCCAGTAATTGTTTTGACCTATTTCTCGTGTTTATGTAATATGTCAGTGAAGTTGGAAATGTGTCTTAAACAATTTTGAAGGAAATAATCTTAAATGGCAGCAAAAGATTATTTGGTTCCAAATGAAAAAAATTCTTACTGATAACCAGTTACTCACTGTAATATATTGCTAGGGGGATTACAGAGCTCCTCCTGCTCTGTAAAATTTAATAGTTTAGACCAGGATTGGTGAACTTTTCCTGTAGAAGGTCAGATACTAAGTATTTTTTATCAGGAAAATGGCCAGAGGTACATGAGGCACAGCTGTGTTCCAGTAACACCATGAACCTGGCACAGCAGCTGGGTTTGGCCTGTGAACCCTGAGCCCTCCTGCCTCGGGTCACTAGATGAAGGCAGTTGAATGGTCTGGAGACCTCCAGGTGTCCTTTCCGGTACTGTATTTCTGAGGTGCTTTGTATGGTTTTGGTGAGTAATTGAAGAATAAAAACTCGAACTAGTTTCTAAGTCTTCCTTCTGCCAGAGGACTGTACATTATCACCTTTATTGATTTTTGCAGCTTTCAAAAACTTGTGTACAAATTAACAAGAAACATTAAAAAGACTCATTTATTTCCAGAGCCAACAAAGAGAAGATAGCTACTCCAAGGTGTGTTTCTTTTGCACGTTTCTGACTTGGCAGTAGTGTAGGAAAGGAAAAATGAACTTTATTTCCTCTTGAAGACTCCACACAAAGTGACTTATTGAAGTCTTTTCCACTACAAAGAAATAATTAGCATTCAAGTGCATCTTTAAGTTTTAAAGCAAGCAAATGGCACCCCACTCCAGTACTCTTGCCTGGAAAACCCCATGGATGGAGGAGCCTGCTAGGCTGCAGTCCATGGGGTCGCAAAGAGTCGGACACGACAGAGAGACTTCACTTTCGCTTTTCACTTTCCTGCATTGGAGAAGGAAACGGCAACCCACTCCAGTGTTCTTGCCTGGAGAATCCCAGGGATGGCAGAGCCTGGTGGGCTGCCGTCTGTTGGGTTGCGCAGAGTCAGACACGACTAAAGTGACTTAGCAGCAGCAGCAGCATATATTATTCAGTGTATAAAAAAAATTCTGTATATGTGTATATGTTTCATATATATGTGTGTATGTGTCTGTGTGTGTCTTTCATATTGACCACTTACAACAGAGTTGAGAAACTTGAGAAAGGAAGCTGGGAAGGTGGTGGGTTTCATAGGTTTTGAGGGGGTAATATCCTGCCTTATTCCTTGGCCTGGGAGTCTGGGTTACCAGGTGATGTGGCAGTGGGAGGAAGTCACCACTGGCTGTGCAGCCCCTGCTGTGCTCTGTAGAAGGTCCTAGACTGACAGAAGGTGGAAGTCCCTCTGGGGGTTTACAAGGCTGTTTAAGGAGAGATGAGCTACATATGCAGGTGGAGCCAGGAGACACACCAGTGACAAATACTGAGAAATGTTTAGTGGACCAACCAGTGGATTGGTCACATGAGGCTCAAGACTTGGGTGAACTTCACACAGCATTTGTGTGGGTTGAAGGAAGGGCAGGATGTGGAAATAAAAAGAGATACGGGGATCAGGGGTCACGGCAAAGGCTTGGGCATGGAGGTGAAAATACACACTGTTGTCAGAGTAAAAATCAGACCAGCTGTCTGGCTAGAGTGGGGAGTTTGCAGAAGAGACATGCAGCCAGGATTATGTAGACATTGAGAGACTGGCCACTTGGGTAAAGTCTTAGAATATTGTCAGTGAGTGCATAAGGAGCATAAACTGTTTTAAAATATTTTTTTAAATAAAAAAGTAGTATGTAAGGAGACATTTTAGGGAGGTTAATCTAACCTGTGTGAAAGTGCTAGAGGCCAGAATGGTCAGGGGGCCAGGAGGGTCATTCTGTTGGGCAGCCCAGGATGATAATGTTACAGAGAGAGCAACTTTAATACAGAAATAGATGCTGTATTTGAAATAATATTTGAATGGTTTTTGAGGCTTTGTTTGTGGGGAGGAAAGAGGCTATTACTTAAACATTTTTTAATTTCATTTTGAAATGATTTCAGACTTAAACGTATAAATACTACAAAGAAAGCCTTATAACCTTTACCCAGCTTCCCCAAATGTTAACATTTTATGTAACGTGTCAATACCAGCATTGACACTAAAGTAGCTCAAATACAGACCTCATTCACTGTCTGCCAGCTGACCTACTAAGGTCCTTATTCTTGTCCAGTATGGCACTCAGGATCGGATTGTCTTTCCTTGTCAGTTCCCTGTGTTTTCCTCCAATCCAGGATGTTGCTGCTGCTGCTAAGCTGCTTCAGTCGTGTCCGACTCTGTTCGACCCCATAGATGGCAGCCCACCAGGCTCCTCTGTCCCTGGGATTCTCCAGGCAAGAACACTGGAGTGGGTTGCCATTTCCTTCTCCAATGCATGAAAGTGAAAAGTGAAAGGGGAGTCGCTCAGTCGTGTCTGACTCTTCGCGACCCCATGGACTGTAGCCTACCATGCTCCTCCATCCATGGGATTTTCCAGGCAAGAGTACTGGAGTGGGGTGCCATTGCCTTCTCCATCCAATCCAGGATAGATTCTCTGTTTTTCTTGGTCTTTCCTAACCTTGACAATTTTTGCAGAATACGAGCTAGTTATTTTGAAGAATGTCCCTCAGTTTGGAGTTGTGTGATGTTTTCTCACAATACATACCATTTTTTTTTTTTTACAAAAAATATCCTGAAAGTGCCTTTTTCAGGGTATCATATTATTAATAGCAAGCAAGTGATGTCAAGTCTCATGATTGGTGATGACTTTTATCACTTAATTAAGATGGATCTGCTGAGCTCCACTGAAAAGTGCCTATTTTTTCCTCTATTCCTTAATAGCTTGTGGGGAAACACTTTGACACTATGCAGATGTCCTGTATCTCAGAAGTACTTTTGTTCTCTCGTTTTGGCATCCATTGATGATTCTTGCCTGCAACGCTTGGTACTTTGTTCTTTGCCTGATGGTGATATTCTTTGCCTCTTCTCATTGCATTTAATAATTGAAAGAATTCTGTATGAAAGAGCTGTTTCCCCACTGTGCCCTCTGTCCCATGTTTGTTTATTCAGTGATTTAGATCAGTCTGGACTCCTGGGTGTTTATCCTACTGGTATAATGTAATACTTGCATTGTTTTGCTGCTCAAGTCCTGTATTGGGCAGGTGGGAGCTTATTCACATTGGCTGCTGAGAAAAGGGTTCATCTTGGAGTCCAGGTGTGACTGGGGGGTTGATGTTACTGAAGGTGGGGAATTCAGTGACAAGTGGAGATAAGTAAGCTGCCAATTTAACTGCTGATCCAAAGTCTTTAGTCACCTGCTTCCTAAACTGTAAAGGCTTTTCTATGATTGCATTAACTGAGGAACCCCACCCTGTTAGGCAGTTATGTTCTTGTTTGTACACATGCTGAAAAGAAAGATACTTTTCCAAGGAAAGAAAAAAAAAATCAAGTTTATGACACTTCGGGGTTTGTTTCCATGGTACCTATTGTATATTTTTTCCCAGAAGCTGCTGCTTCCTGCTGATTTATCTCCCTAGGCAGGCAAGATTGTGAAATATTTATAAATACTAGGCCCCACTTTAATTTTCTCTTTTGGCTTTTAAGTGGGGCAAACAGGTTTATACTAGAAGAGAATCCTCAATAGTGGAAAATGGAAATTAAGTCTAATGCTCCTGATACCATTAAAAGGGGGATGTCCTTTCAGAAGGTGTGTAGGTAGGATGCTGCTCTGCAGACATGAGGCACCTTGGCTTAGGGCTATGTCTGGGATGGGGTGGATAGAAAACACACACCACAAGAACAGGTGCAGATTGTGATTTACTGAGACACTGACTCTTTGTTCTACACAAACCAGAGTAAGAAGCTCAGTCACAGACCCCAGGGCTATTTTTTGGATGGCCTGCACCTCTGCTGTGTTTGAATCTCTGGTGAGCATGTGAGGGAGAAGATGGTCGAGGAGTGCGCCCAGCTTCACAGCGGAGGTGGGCGATAAGAATTTCAATCACTGTTTTGTTTTGTTTTTTAGTTTTTTCTCAAGCCAGGGTGCATTAAAAGCTACCCTGAGGAGCTTGAAAAAAATCCTACTCAGACTGCTCTCCTGTAGGTTCTAATTCTGTAGACCTGAGCTGTTTGATTATTTCTTCAGTTTCTTTGATGGTTCTAATTTCCATCCAGGGTTAAGTGCCTCTGGATCTAGCAGAGACAACTATCTGTGACATCTTCATTCAGTCATATAGGCTTGCTTGTCATGTGATTCAGAAATTGGCATATTCTATGTTAGAAGATAAATATATGGGAAAATAACTACAGACAGGCTTGGGTGGCAAACTTTGGTGAAATTCTTAACCTCTTCAAGTCTAACTTTATCATCTGCAAAATGAGATTAATAATACCTCAGAGTTTTTCCAAAGTTAAGCAGTATGTTACATGTAAAATAATCAGTACAATCTCTAGCCCACGGTACAAACGCATTTATTATTTAGTAACATGCACCATGTTACAGTAGAGTGGTGACTTTGGAATCAGTCAAAATTTTCCTCCAGCCCTGGCTGTATAAATTTCTAGCTCTGGGACCTTCAGTTCAGTTGCTCAGTCATGTGCGACTCTTTGTGACCCCATGGACTGCATCAGACTGCAGCACGCCGGGCCTCCCTGTCCATCACCAACTCCCAGAGTTTACCCAAACTCATGCCCATTGAGTCGGTGATGCCATTCAACCATATAAACCTCTGTCAGCCCCTTCTCCTCATGCCTTCAGTCTTTCCCAGCATCAGGGTCTTTTTAAATGAGTCACTTTGAAGTGTCTGCTTGTGAGACTGGCTGTGACTTTTCTCTTAATTTAAGGAGCCGAGTGTTGGACAGCTGGACTCCTGGTCTGAAGGTCAGGTGAGGAATGCTCAGCTGCAGGTGTGCACAGGCTCCTGAGAGTCTCCACTCTGCTTCCTCCAAGACGTGATGTTTTATAATGATTTTTTTTGGGTGTGTGCTGCGTTGGGCCTTCTATAAATACAGGTCCCTTCTATCAGAGCTCTGTAAGGACCCTTTGGAGGTCCCTGGGGGAGAGGGCCACTTCTCTGGCTCTCTAGGTGGGAGTGAGCTGCCCCTTCAAGAGCTGCAGGGGGCGGGGGAGGGCCAGGTGGGCATAGGGATGGCGCTTCTCTGCCTTGGCAGGTGAATAAGGGTGGAGGTGTTAAAGTCAATGGATGGGCGTATGGTCAGCTTAAAGTACATCTGGACCAAGAAGATGGTCACAGAAAAAGTTCAGGACACATGTCTTCATTTCTTTTTTTTTTTTAATTTAATTTAATTTAATTTTATTTATTTATTTATTTTTTACATGTTTCAATGCCATTCTCCCAAATCTTCCCACCCTCTCCCTCTCCCACAGAGTCCATAAGCCTGTTCTATACATCAGTGTCTCTTTTGCTGTCTCGTATACAGGGTTATCGTTACCATCTTTCTAAATTCCATATATATGCGTTAGTATACTGTATTGGTGTTTGTCCTTCTGGCTTACTTCACTCTGTATAATAGGCTCCAGTTTCATCCACCTCATTAGAACTGATTCAAATGTATTCTTTTTAATGGCTGAGTAATACTCCATTGTGTATATGTACCACAGCTTTCTTATCCATTCATCTGCTGATGGACATCTAGGTTGTTTCCATGTCCTGGCTATTATAAACAGTGCTGCGATGAACATTGGGGTACACGTGTCTCTTTCCCTTCTGGTTTCCTCAGTGTGTATGCCCAGCAGTGGGATTGCTGGATCATAAGGCAGTTCTATTTCCAGTTTTTTAAGGAATCTCCACACTGTTCTCCATAGTGGCTGTACTAGTTTGCATTCCCACCAACAGTGTAAGAGGGTTCCCTTTTCTCCACACCCTCTCCAGCATTTATTATTTGTAGACTTTTGGGTTGCAGCCATTCTGACTGGTGTGAAATGGTATCTCATAGTGGTTTTGATTTGCATTTCTCTGATAATGAGTGATGTTGAGCATCTTTTCACGTGTTTGTTAGCCATCTGTATGTCTTCTTTGGAGAAATGTCTATTTAGATCTTTGGCCCATTTTTTGATTGGGTCATTTATTTTTCTGGAGTTGAGCTGTAGGAGTTGCATGTATATTTTTGAGATTAGTTGTTTGTCAGTTGCTTCATTTGCTATTATTTTCTCCCATTCTGAAGGCTGTCTTTTCACCTTGCTAATAGTTTCCTTTGATGTGCAGAAGCTTTTAAGTTTAATTAGGTCCCATTTGTTTATTTTTGCTTTTATTTCCAATATTCTGGGAGGTGGGTCATAGAGGATCCTGCTGTGATGTATGTCAGTACATTATAGTAAAGTTGCAGGATATAAAATCAACACACAGAAATCCCTTGCATTCCTATACACTAATAATGAGAAAACAGAAAGAGAAATTAAGGAAACAATTCCATTCACCATTGCAACGAAAAGAATAAAATACTTAGGAATATATCTACCTAAAGAAACTAAAGACCTATATATAGAAAACTATAAAACACTGGTGAAAGAAATCAAAGAGGACACTAATAGATGGAGAAATATACCATGTTCATGGATTGGAAGAATCAATATCGTGAAAATGAGTATACTACCGAAAGCAATTTATAGATTCAATGCAATCCCTATCAAGCTACCAACAGTATTCTTCACAGAGCTAGAACAAATAATTTCACAATTTGTATGGAAATACAAAAAACCTCGAATAGCCAAAGCGATCTTGAGAAAGAAAAATGGAACTGGAGGAATCAACCTACCTGACTTCAGGCTCTACTACAAAGCCACAGTTATCAAGACAGTATGGTACTGGCACAAAGACAGAAATATAGATCAATGGAACAAAATAGAAAGCCCAGAGATAAATCCACGCACATATGGACACCTTATCTTTGACAAAGGAGGCAAGAATATACAATGGATTAAAGACAATCTCTTTAACAAGTGGTGCTGGGAAATCTGGTCAACCACTTGTAAAAGAATGAAACTAGAACACTTTCTAACACCATATACAAAAATAAACTCAAAATGGATTAAAGATCTCAACGTAAGACCAGAAACTATAAAACTCCTAGAGGAGAACATAGGCAAAACATGTCTTCATTTCATGGAGCCATTTTGAGAAATAACAAAACTGAATGACCAGCTTTTTATGAATATTTTTCCAAGTAAAGGTATTAAACCCCAGCAAACAATACTAAAACTACAAAAATAAACAAAGAACCACTGTCATTTATTATCATTGTTTGTTCTTACAGAAATGAGACTACAATACCCTGAAATATAGGAAAGAATATTCAGAAAAAAATGATGCAAAAAAAAGTAGGAAAGATTCTCAGAATAAAGACGTTTCTTTGAGTTAACTAAATTTAGTTTTGTCACCATCTCCTTATGGTATTTTCTTTTTTTTCCATTTGCCACAGATGGGAAAAATTTCATCATGGCCTAGATTTGGACGGATAGTGCTTCCTAACCTATTTGAGTAAGAAGACCCCCCCTTTTCTGTTGAGGCATAGTTTACATACAGTAAAATGCACAAATCTAAGAGTACAGCTGGATGAATTTTTAATTATTACACATACCTATTGTGGCTCAGCTGGTAAAGAATCTGCCTGCAATGTGGGAGATCTGGGTTCGATCCCTGGGTTGGGAAGATCCCCTGGAGGAGGTAAAGGCTACCCACTCCAGTATTCTGGCCTGGAGAATTCCTTAGATTGAATAGTCCATGGGGTCACAAAGAGTCAGACACAACTGAGCGACTTGCACTTTCACTTTCATGTGACTTCTGTCTACAGGAAGGTCTAGGGGATTTTCACACCCTAGATGATGTCTTCATGTCCCATCCCCATCAGTAACTGTCCCAGGCTGACAACTTGTTTCTAATCAAAAACTTGGCAGGATCTGTAATCTTAGACACCACTGAGCAACTCCGTAGTGGAGATGAGAGAACTACAGTGAATTAACACTTTACAATCCCATGTCTAATTAATCTTACTAGTATTTATATAGGTTTTGACGCCTTCCACATAGGTTAGACATGATTTATTATGTTGAGAAACAATGCTTTTGTGTACATGGAAATGTGCATCTCTTTAAAAAGCTCCAAGATCACCTCCACCCACTTCCTCCCATAAGGAATTGAAGCCCCTAAGTCTGAAAACCACTAGCTTAGGGCCCAGGTCAAGTAGTTGCAACAGGCTGGGATGGGGGCTGTGATGATAGTTGTATTACTTCATGTAGAATCACTCTGTCTCTTTTTTGTTCTTTAATAGATGATGGTATCAACTTTAGATAAGTCTAAATTTTTTTTCTTAAAAGCTAAAACTGCCTGTACAAGCATACCTCAGAGATACTGTGGGTTTGGTTCCAGACCACTCCAGTGCAATGAGTAGCACAATAAAGTGAGTCACATGGATTATTGTGTTTCCCAGTGCATGTAACAGTTATTTCACTGTAGTCTATCAAGTGTGCAATTGCATTATGTCTAAAAACAATATCATGCAGTTCAGTTCAGTCACTCTGTCGTGTCCGACTCTGCGACCCCAGGGACTACAGCATGCCAGGCTTCCCTGTCCATCACCAACTCCCAGAGTGTACTCAAACTCATGCCCATTGAGTCAGTGATGCCATCTAGCCATCTCATCCTCTGTTGTCGCCTTCTCCTCCCACCTTCAGTCTTTCCCTGTGTCAGGGTCTTCATGAGTCTGAGTCTTCAGCAAGTCATCTGAGTCTTCAGCAAGTCATCATCTTTTTGTTAATGAAGGGTTTGAAATTTTGTGAGAAGTACCAAAAACAGAGACACAAAGTGAGCAAATGCCATTGGGAAAATGGCACTGATAGACTTGCTGCATTCAGCTTGCCACAAACCTTCAGTTGGTAAACATAATGTCTGTAAAGTACAGCAAAGGAAAGTGCAATAAAACGAGGTCTACCTGTGTCGGTCTTTGGGCCTAGCTGTGAGCAGACTCATAGGATTATTTTTTGCTCCTATATAAGGCTGTATGTTGGACTGGTCCTTGCTCTCAGTTTTGTTGCTGATTGATATAGACTGAAAAACAATTGGAAGGTGTCCATTAATCAGATTCATGGAAAAGAACCATCTATCCAAGAAAGAGCATACTTTGGGTTTACCAGGAGTAGAATGTGGCAACAGTGTGGGTTTATAGTCTAAGGACTGATTAATGCTCTGGGTTTAGAGACAAAGTGCCAACATGATAGCCTAGGCTGGGTCATTTTCATTTGTCTGGTAGTAAATTGAGTATCACATGAGAATTACTTTCACAATTTTGATATGTTTTTCATTCATTTGGTACTATGTGAAAAATCATACTACTTTTTTGAGCCTTCATGTAAGTCTCTAAGTACCACTGTCCCATTGAATGAGATGAGGGTCTGTCTGTACTGCTATGAACTGATTACTAAAACTGTAACTGGAGACAGAAGGAGGCCAAGAAAAGCCAAGTGTTCAACTTCAGAGATTAGTAAAATTCATGTTTTGCTGTGGCAATCATATTGGCCTTGGAGCCGTCACCTCTGTATCATAATGTTTGTATATAGCATCGGGGCACTGGTGAGATCCCTGTGTACTTAGAACAGCTTCTGGATTCAGTACAAGACTGAAGATATGTGGGGAGTAAGAACTGCTGTGGGTGTTCACACTCCTCCCTTCCAGGCATCTCTGATTTCTCCACCACCCTCCTCTCAGTCCTATAGGTTCAGGGACTTAAAGTGGATTGTTGCTGACCTGGTCCACAAGTCAAGGAGGTTGTTGGTTAAGAGCAGTGGCCACTCACCTCATTTTCTTTGCTTTGGTGGTATTGTTGTTCAGTTGCCAAGTTGTGTCTGACTCTTTGCGGCCCTGTGGACAGCAGCACATCAGCCTTCCCTGTCCTTCACTATCTCCCAGGGTTTGCTCAAACTCGTGTCCACTGAGTCAGTGAATTGGTGGTATTAGTGACAGTATTTATCTTTATCCCAATGATGTTTTGCCTGGTGCAAATGGATTGTCGAAAGCAATTTGAAACACGGTATGATAAATTGCAGGTGGGGGTAGAAAGAGATCTTGCACAACTGAAACAGTAGCTTACTCTGAGAGCGGGAGCTTGATTACTAAGTAATAACTACACATGACAGCAGTCATGGCTTTACCGTGTTTTAGGAAATCAACTCAGTCCTGCCCACCCTGCTCTCCTCCCTGCCCCTGAGACAGAGCGAGTCTTTCCCATTGAGAAGGTAGGGCTGGGTCACTGGCCTCATCTGGCAGCCCATTAGAAGTGAGTGCTCTGAGGCTGTACCAGAATCATATTAACAAGGCCCCCCAGGTAATTCCCACTCAACACAAACATGGAAAGTCCTGTTCTGAGAAATGTCTTCCTGATCACCCATGAAGAAACAAGCCAGTGCATCTGTCTAGTCACCGTTTGCAATTTGAAAGTTTAGTCTGTTTAGTAAATGTTTTGTTGTATCCTGCCACGTTCCAGGTGGTGTCAGACACAGAACAGGCAGAGGAGCTGTATGTATTGTTCTGAAAATGAGGATTAAGATGATAAAAGTGCTTTACAAGCCCAAAGATGCTGGCTAATTGATGGAGGTGTGAGGGATTAACACTTTGAGCATTTGCTAATGAAAGTCATCCATAGAATTAGAAGTTAATATTGACAGTTTGGTCTAGTTGCCTGTTCTGTTGCAATCTGTTTTCTTGTGTTGTTTCAAAAAAAATCCATTTATTTGACTCTTAATCTTTCTTTTGTCTTACTGCTAACCTGCAACTGGAATTGTACAGTTGGTACAACTTAGAATTGCCTTAATGACCTCAGAGTATCTTTTAAATCTTGACCCAAGAAAGTAATATTTTAACTAAAGCTAGAATAGTTGTTCAGATATCTCAGCAGAAATGTTTACTACCTTATTTTTCCATCATCCATGAAGATAAAGCATCTCATGGCATTTCTTCATTTTGTTGGTTACTGGGTGATTTCTAGGTATTTGTGATTATTCCAGACATAAATTTGTATTTCTGTTCTAGAAATACAAATAAATCTTGGCATCTTTTGGTCCTTAAATAAAAAATATAGGAGAAAGATAGTCTTTTACATGATACATGTGTTAAAAAAATCATTTTGGTGTGACTTTTTTCATATGGGAGAGTGGGTTTCAATGAAATTTCTGTAAATTGAAGAACCTTATTTCAGAAAGTTTTCTTCATTTGGTTTTTCATCTGAGGCTGATAAAGATGGAAAAGTAGGCATGAAAATACTGCTTGTAATATCCAGATTGGGGCATTCTTTGAATTCAGCTGTGTATTTTACAATGGATTACAGAAAGTATTTGTTCAGGTGGTTAGCATAATCTGTCATCCAGCTTTGTGGGTTTATGATCCAGGCTGCTTGGTGAATTGCTTAGATCATATTAACATTCAAATTTATTGTTCTTTGAGACAGATATTAGGCTTAATTTCTGTTTGAAAAGTAGAAAACAAAACATCTTACTCCTCACAATGGTGTAGCTTGGTCTAATCTTGGAATTATTTTGTTCTCAAAAAGATGAGATAAAAATGTGTAAATGGCTGCAACAAAGTTGATCACCACTTATCAAGGCAGAAACATTGTCTTTAAGTAAAGGACTGCTAAATTTATTCCTTAATTTATTCAAATGTATGTATTCAGAGAACTTGCTGTGTGCTTGGACTGTTCTAATGTTGGGGTTTAGTCATGAGTTACATGTACATAGTCCCTTTTCTCCTGAAAATTATTCTCAAGGGAAGAAAGCAAGTATTATTCATTTGGAAAGATGGGATATTGTTATATGTTAGGTGATGTAAAGAACAAGTGTAAGAGGATATGTTTCTAAGCTTCTGTAAGGAAGTGATATTTGAGCTGAAATCTGAAACATGAATAAGAAGTGCATGTCATTTATTCTTGAGTTGCTTGTCTAAAAAGCACATAAAATGGATGGTATTAAATTTCTTTCTTTTTTTGGGGGGGCAAATGGGTGGCAACCATGTCTTACTGTGAATGGCTTTGCTTTTGTCTAGGAGAAGCTGCACTGGGTCAGAACTGGTAGACCAGCTTCTAGAATACTGTCCTTTCATCCAGTGCAGATCTATGGCCATAGGAGTCTGGCAGCTCCTACTGGACATGGGAATTCTGTCATCAGGTTAGTAGTATGTGTTCTAAAGGCACAGAATCCGGAAGCTCTTAAAGTGCCTGACCAAAATGTGTTTGGTTTTCTAGATGATATTATAATCAAGATGGAAATTGTTTTTGCTGGTAAATATTTGTGTTCTCTTATAAATGAAGGAGATCAGCCCTGCAATTTCTTTGGAAGTGATGATGCTAAAGCTGAAACTCCAGTACTTTGGCCACCTCATGCGAAGAGTTGACTCATTGGAAAAGGCCCTGATGCTGGGAGGGATTGGGAGCAGGAGGAGAAGGGGATGACAGAGGATGAGATGGCTGGATGGCATCACTGAATCGATGGACGTGAGTCTGAGTGAACTCCTGGAGTTGGTGATGGACAGGGAGGCCTGGCGTGCTGTGATTCATGGGGTCGCAAAGAGTCAGACACGACTGAGCGACTGAACTGATAAATGAAAGTGGCAGGTCATCTTTTGTTATTTCTCACACCTTTTGGTACTTGCTGATTCATTAACTACAACCTGTAAGAGTCTTTCCCTCACCCCATCTCTTCTCTACTCAAAATGATGCTCATGATTTTTAAAAAGATCACTGGACATCTTTAGTTGCTCTAAATGTGTGATTTGTCTTGCTGTACTTAGAATACTCATCAGAAACTGACTATATGAATAGAAGGCACATGCCATTTTAATTGTATAAGGAATCATGAACAGCTAGAAATACGATCTATGAAAATAAACTGTTTAAATAGAAAAGAAAATTGATGTTAACTAGACACTAAAATTGGACAAGGAAATGGCAGCCCACTCCAATATTCTTGCCTGGAGAAACTCATGGATGGAGGAGCCTGGTGGTCTACAGTCCATGGGATTGCAAAGAGTCAGACATAACTGAAACGACTTAGCACAGACACTAAAATAGATGGTGAATATCTCTTTTCTTTGTTGAGTCCAGGGAATTGAAGAATTAGAAGTCAAGAAGATTGACAGCAATGAAGACCCAGCACAGTCAAAAATAAATAAATAAATAAATAAAAATTGTAAAAATTATGTAGAAAGCAAAGGGATATAGGCTTCCTAAGGATTAGTCATTCCTCTACTTTCACTGCTAGATGTGGACAATGCTGCCTATTTTCTTTTTTTTATTATATTTTTTCCTTTTATTTTATTTTTTAACTTTACAATATTGTATTGGTTTTGCCATATATCAACATGAATCCGCCACAGGTATACACGTGTTCCCCATCCTGAACCCTCCTCCCTCCTTCCTCCCTGTACCATCCCTCTGGGTTGTCCCAGTGCACCAGCTCCAAGCAATGTATAGAACAGTCTTTTGGACTTTGTGGGGGAGGGAGAGGGTGGGATGATTTGGGAGAATGGCATTGAAACATGTATAATGCTACCTATTTTCAAAGTGAACTGCACAGAAAAGTTAATTCTTCATCGTGGTTGTTAGGAGTGTATTAATACAGAAAATTCAGATGAAACCTATTTTTGTTTCAAAGCTGAGGTCATATGCTTAATGCTCTTACATTACTAAAACCATTGAAAGAGCTAACAAGTCCTGATGCTTGTTTATTTAGGGGATTGCATCATTCATAATGGTTGAAATATTAAAAGTAAAATACCTAGAGGGTTGAAAGGAAGATAGATTCTCTGAAGGAGTAGATTTGAGACCAAATGTTAGAGGATGTCTACTCAGAAAATCCAGCAAAAGCCAAGTCTACGGATCAATTGCCTACCTGGGTGCAATTTGCCTAAGTGCATTCAAACCCTTTTTTTTTTTTTTTTGCATTTGATCCTGACCTTTCAATACAGTATTCCTTTTTACAGGTAGAAAAATTGGGTCTTCAGTTAGGAAGTTGTCCAGAAAGACAGATCCCAATAATCAAACTGCAGACTTTGTTCTTATAACTAGAGACACAGAGAACTAGAGACACAGACATAAAGAACACAAGGGGGATAGGGGAGTGGTGGGATCAATTGGGAGATTGAGATTGATATATATATATATATATATATCAATATGTATATATGTATACACATACATACATACACTATTGATATGTGCACACTAAGTCACTTCAATGGTGTCTGACTCTTTACAGCCCTTTGCAAAGTCTCCAACTTTGACTGCAAAGAATATAATCAGTCTGATTTCAGTATTGACCATCTGGTGATGTCCATGTGTAGAGTCTTCTCTTGTGTTGTTGGAAGAGGGTGTTTGCTATGACCAGTGCGTTTCTTGGCAAACCTCTATTAGCCTTTGCCCTGCTTCATTCTGCACTCCAAGGCCAAATTTGCCTGTTACTCCAGGTGTTTCTTGACTTCCTACTTTTGCATTGCAGTCCCCTATAATGAAAAGGACATCTTTTTTGGGTATTAGTTCTAGAAGGTCTTGGAGGTCTTCATATAACCATTCAACTTCAGCTTCTTCAGCATTCCTGGTCAGGGCATAGACTTGGATTACCGTGATACTGAATGGTTTGCCATGGAAACGAACAGAGATCATTCTGTCGTTTTTGAGATTGCATCTAAGTACTGCATTTCAGACTCTCTTGTTGACCATGATGGCTACTCCATTTCTTCCAAAGGGATTCTTGCCCACGGTAGTAGATATAATGATCACCTGAGTTAAATTCACCCATTCCAGTACGTTTTAGTTCACTGATTCCTAAAATGTTGATGTTCACTCTTGCCATCTCCTGTTTGGCCACTTCCAATTTGCCTTGATTAATAGACTTAACATTCCAGGTTCCTATGTAGTATTGCTCTTTATAGCATTGGACTTTACTTCCATCACCAGTCACATCCACAGCTGGGTATTGTTTTTGCTTTGGCTCTGTCTCTTCATTATTTCTGGACTTATTTCTCCATTGATCTCCAGTAGCATATTGAGCACCTACAAACCTGGGGAGTTCATCTTTCAATGTCCTATCTTTCTGCCTTTTCATACTGTTCATGGGGTTCTCAAGGCAAGAATACTGAAGTGGTTTGCCATTCACATCTCCAGTGGACCATGATTTGTCAGAATTCTCCACCATGAGCCATGCATCTTGGGTGGCCCTACGTGGCATGGCTCATAGTTTCATTGAGTTAGACAAGGCTGTGTTCCATGTGATTAGATTGGTTAGTTTTCTGTGATTGTGGCTTTCAGTCTGTCTGCTCTCTGTTGGAGAAGTATATGAGGCTTATTGAAGCTTCATGATGGGAAAGACTGACTGAGGGGGAAATTGGGTCTTGTTTTGATGGGCAGAACAAGAAAGAAAGAAATGCCAAAGAAAGGCAATGCCAGAGAATGCTCAAACTACCACACAATTGCACTCATTTCACACGCTAGTAAAGTAATGCTCAAAATTCTCCATGCCAGGCTTCAGCAATACATGAACCATGAACTTCCAGATGTTCAAGCTGGTTTTAGAAAAGGCAGAGGAACCAGAGATCAAATTGCCATTATCCATTGGATTATCAAAAAAGCAAGACAGTTCCAGAAAAACAAACAAACAAACATATATTTCTGCTTTATTGACTATGCCAAAGCCTTTGACTGTGTGGATCACTTCAAACTGTGGAAAATTCTGAAAGAGATGGGAATACCAGACCACCTGACCTGCCTCTTGAGAAATCTGTATGCAGGTCAGGAAGCAACAGTTAGAACTGTACATGGAACAATAGACTGGTTCCAAATAGGGAAAGGACTAAGTCAAGGCTGTATATTGTCACCCTGCTTATTTAACTTATATGCAGAGTACATCGTGAGAAATGCTGGGCTTAAGGAAGCACAAGCTGGAATCAAGATTGCCAGGAGATATATCAATAACCTAAATAACCTCAGATATGCAGATGATACCATCCTTATGGCAGAAAGCGAATATGAACTAAAGAGCTTCTTGATGAAAGTGAAAGAGGAGAATGAAAAAGTTGGCTTAAAGCTCAATATTCAGAAAACTGAGATCATGGCATCTCATCTCATCACTTCATGGCAAATAGATGGGGAAACAGTGGAAACAGTGTCAGACTTTATTTTTGGAGCTCCAAAATTACTGCAGATGGTGACTGCACCCATGAAATTAAAAATGTTTACTCCTTGGAAGAAAAGTTATGACCAACCTCGACAGTATATTAAAAAGCAGAGACATTACTTGACAACAAAGTTCCATCTAGTCAAGGCTATGGTTTTTCCAGTGGTCATGTATAGATGTGAAAGTTGAACTATAAAGAAAGCTGAGTGCAGAAGAATTGATGCTTTTGAACTGTGATATTGGAGAAGACTCTTGAAAGTCCCTTGAAATTCAAAGGTATCCAACCAATCCATCCTAAAGGAAATCAATCCTGAATGTTCATTGGATGGACTGATGTTGAAGCTGAAACTAATACTTTGGCCACCTGATGCGAAGTTGTTACCCATTTGAAAAGACCCTGATTCTGGGAAAGATTGAAGGCGAGAGAAAAAGGGGATGACAGAGGATGAGATGGTTGGATGGCATCACCGGCTCAATGGAGATGAGTTTGAGTAAACTCCAGGAGTTGGTGATGGACAGGGAGGCCTGGCATGCTACAGTCTGTGGGGTCTCAAAGAGTCGGACAGGACTGAGTGACTGAACTGAACTGATATGAGTAGATGATCCGAATTGGGAAAAAATATGATTTAGCTGAAGCTGGAATAAAATACTAACTGACATCTTATCCTCTAGCTTAGTTGTGACTTTCCTAAGAAAAAGCTCATCAGACATTTCTGCAAATAATCTAGAAGCAACATATGGGGAATTAAAACCCATGAATTATTATCACATGAAGACACTGAGTCACTATATGATTAAAATGAATTAAAATGAATTCATTAGAGGAGGTTTGGGAACAGGACTTGAGTCGTGATATGATGAATCTGACATGCCTTTGTTTATCCACAACATTCATAACAAGCTTATTTCAGTATACTCAATCACAGATTAAAAATTTTAATTAGTAGCTTTTGTATATTTAGTTTCTAGAATACATTGAGATTAGAGGACAAGTGGTATTATCCTCATGTCATGGGTAATAAAAATAGGTTCAGAGAGAAACACCTACAACCATAGCAAAAATGAATTACTCTTGATTAAAAAAAGACAATATTGAACAGTTAATACAGGCTTTTAGAAAAGATAGAAATGTCAGAATAAGACACTAATAGGTTGATTGTAGAGAATGCACTTTGTGTCATGAACTATGTGATGTGCTTTATATTTCTTTTTCTTTTTTTTTTAATTTTATTTTATTTTTAAACTTTACAATATTGTATTAGTTTTGCCAAATATCGAAATGAATCTGCCACAGGTATACATGTGTTCCCCATCCTGAACCCTCCTCCCTCCTCCCTCCCCATACCATCCCTCTGGGTCGTCCCAGTGCACCAGCCCCAAGCATCCAGTATCGTGCATCGAACCTGGACTGGCGACTCGTTTCATACATGATATTATACATGTTTCAATGCCATTCTCCCAAATCTCCCCACCCTCTCCCTCTCCCACAGAGTCCATAAGACTGATCTATACATCAGTGTCTCTTTTGCTGTCTCGTACACAGGGTTATTGTTACCATCTTTCTAAATTCCATATATATGCGTTAGTATACTGTATTGGTGTTTTTCTTTCTGGCTTACTTCACTCTGTATAATAGGCTCCAGTTTCATCCACCTCATTAGAACTGATTCAAATGAATTCTTCTTAATGGCTGAGTAATACTCCATTGTGTATATGTACCCCAGCTTTCTTATCCATTCATCTGCTGA
The DNA here is from genome assembly GCF_055505025.1 of Bos grunniens. Taxonomy (NCBI): domain Eukaryota; kingdom Metazoa; phylum Chordata; class Mammalia; order Artiodactyla; family Bovidae; genus Bos; species Bos grunniens. The sequence goes on along the minus strand of NC_141194.1, from coordinate 111,732,966 downwards.
TGGACATCTAGGTTGCTTCCATGTCCTGGCTATTATAAACAGTGCTGCATTTCTTATTTCATCTTCAGATGAATTGTATAAAATAGTTTCTATTATTTTAAAGTGAGGAAACTGAGGCATACAGATCAGGTAACCTATCTAAGGTCACACACGTGGTGTGTGGCATGTTCCATGTCTGTCTGGCTCTCATACCCACACTTTTAACACCTGCTAGAGAGTGTGCCTAGGAGTTATGGGGGTCATTCTAGCTTCCCTTCTGAGATGTGATAATCAGAAACTATAAAATTGTTAGACTGACTCTGAAATGGTTACAATTCAGTGCCACTGGCACCACCACTGTTCACAGAACACCTTGCCATGGTAAAGCAAATTCAAATAGGATGCATCATTCGACTAAGTATGGAAAATTTTCTTTAATGTAGCATGCTTTTAATATAGGCCAGAAGTTTCCCAGGAAAAGTCAAGGAGCATTTCAGCAAATTTTAAAAAGCTTTCTAAGAAGGAGTCGAATTAAGCTAGAGGTGGCTGTGACTTTCTGTGACTCCGTGGACTGGCATTCTCTGGCAGCTCTTCTTAACTGTTTCCTATCCTGGACTCAGAAGTGTGTGCAGTCCTGATGGGTGTACCCAGAGTAATGGGGGCATAAGCGGGTCTGCAGTAAACTTGCAAGCAGTCCTCATGGTTTAGCTCCACTCCTTTCTCCCCCACTGAGGAAGCAGATTGGAATGCCAGTGAGAGGACCTTGTTACAGGGAAACCCTAAGTCTGGTGTAGGTTCTAAAAATGAAACTCTTAGAAAAAATTTGGTTCCTGGTATTAACTGCATATTACTTGCAGTCTTTTGTCACTCCGATCACCACACACAGTGCTATGCCTGTGGAGTTGACAGTCACTGTAGCGTGCATTGTCAGCACATTCTTTTTCTCTTGGTGTGATCGTGTACATTTGGGAATGGTAATTCCTCTGGGAAAATTGGCAGTGGGGAGCTATAGACCTGTTTAATCCCATATTATAAGTACAAACTATGAAAAGACAAAATTAATGAACCCATTGCAAGTCTCTTCTGGAGAGAAAATATCTTTTTTTTCCTCTGTACTAGAGGTATAAGCAAACTTCTAAGCTCTGGTAAAATGTTTTGGGCCAAATTTTTTTTAACCTAATCAAAGATTAGATTATCCAGACTCAGAATGAACTATAGTCAGAGAAAAGGAAGGTGTCCAGGGACATCATCCTTTTCCAGTTGTGTTGTCACAGCCCTTCCTAAGATTCAGTGCTTATGATCCCATCATAACTTCTGTTCCAGTCTTGTGATCTCCGTTCATTGTAGCCTGAATCCCACGGTTGTTTATTTCCTCATGCCCTTGTAAAGTTCTGCTGTTTCCTTGTCTGGTCAGGTTCTTCCCTCCCCTCAAGGGGGAGCCCAAGTCCTACCTTGAGCACAGAGCTTCTGTGATGTCTGCAGTCTGTGGCAGCCTTGTGTAATGGACACAAGTGTGTGTGTTAGTCGCTCAGTCATGTCTGATTCTTTGCAACCCCATGCACTGTAGCCCACCAGGCTCCTCTGTCCATGGAATTCTCCAGGCAAGAATATTGGAGTGGGTTGCCATCCCCTTCTCCAGGGAATCTTCTTGACCCAGGGATGAACCTGAGTTTCTCACATTGTAGGCAGTTTTGTTACCATCTGTGCCAGTGAAGCCCTCACTTTTAGTACTTTACTGCTCTTGCTGTTTGTATCAAAATTTTTTTTTTCCATTTTCCTGTGTCATTCTTGGTATCCTATGGTATCCATTCCACTATATTATCCATTTATTTTTACCCATTCTAGTGAAATGCCCTCTAAAGTCCTCTTGACTCATTAACTTACATTGTATGTCCACAAGCTGAAAACCCAGTCTTGTGGTTCTTTCAATACCTTTTTGATATCTGAAGGCTCTGAAGTTCTGCCTGTGCAGTTCCACACTGGGGTTCCTCTAATTTGCTGTCTTCTCTCTAATCCCTTTAACACTATGCGAGGAAACTACCTCTTGTCTCTGCTGCTGCCAAGTCGCTTCAGTCGTGTCCGACTCTGTGCGACCCCATGGACTGCAGCCTACCAGGCTTCTCCGTCCATGGGATTCTCCAGGCAAGAACACTGGAATAGGTTGCCATTTCCTTCTCCAACCTCTTGTCTCTATGTAAATATAATTCTGTTCTTTAAGAATGGGTTTTTTAAAAAGAAACAGATTTTTTTTCTATTAAAATAAAATGTTTAAATCAGGAAAATGGAACTATTGCAGGTTTTTAGTCTCATGTGAAGAAAAAAAACTCCTCTTCTATACAAAATAACTTTTAAATCTAAGCTGAGTAGATCATTTGAAAGAAATGAGTGCATTGGTTGTCAAGGGTAATCTCCGGGGGAAGAAAGAACAGTTGTGGTAACTTATTCAAACTGAAAGCCAAATCAAGTCAACCAGAATGTACTTTTTTTTCTAACTCTTTTCTACTGGTGTGTAGGGGGGAGGAAAAGTGGAGGAGGGTAGGAATATTGAAGTCTCACTGTAGCGAAAGGCAGCCTAATAATTCCTTCAGGAAGAGTAAGACACGTTTCTCTCTTAACACTGACTCGTTGGAGAATTTAGGCTGTGTGTCATCTTGGCTGTTTTCATTCAGCCACCTGTGTTACAGCCCTCCCAGCTTGCCAGGGGAGGGAGTGGTGGTGCTGTGAATAACTGAGTCTGTGAATCATGATACATAAAACTGTATTCTACCAATTACAGGGCAACTAACATTTATGCTGCTGTTAAAAGAGTCATAGAGGACTGCTAAAATTTAAATCACACTGCACTCAGGCAGGTAAAGAAAAATGTAACTTTGTTTTTCTCTAAGCAGTCTGTTATTTGCTGTTCACATGAGCCTCTGTCCTGCTGGATCACCAGAAAGAATGAAGAGAAGCCCCCATAATTTTAGCCTAATCAAGTAAAATTATTCTAGCAAGCAGATTTTTAAAAACTTCTTTGATTAGCTCCTGAGCATAGTTTGGTAAAATGGTTCAGTCTGTCTGTGCTCTCTCCTTGCTCCTCTGCAAGATAGCTTTTGGGGATATGGTGGGTGCTGTGGGCCCTTGACCCTGGGCTCTCCTGTCAGGGTGGCTCTTTCCCATGCCCACTGATCTTGCCTAGTGACCCTGGAGTATAACTTGGGTGAGCTGTTATTGTGGAGCCAGGGCCTGGCATTGGGTCTGTCTCTCTGGGCTTGATCAGTGCCCTGTGGTCCTGGCCAGTGTGCCCTCCTGGATGTGTGCTGGCATTCTGATGCCCCTGAGGCCCACAGACCTCCATTCATTCACCTGCCCTCTGCTCTCTCTCCCTGACCTTCCCTCTATCCTGTTTAAAAAATCATACCTGTTCATTGTTGTTCCTGTTAGTGAGCAGAGCACTTAATTGGATGGCACCTTCAATTCCTCACTAACGAACTGTAGGGAAAGCTCAGGCCAGTGGGTTAAGAGGATTTTGTTCATATTCATGACTCCATGTTCTAAATAGAGAAGCATATGGGTGGGTGTTGAAGGTAGAAGGTACAGTAAGGAGAGCAGGAAATCAGGAAGATGTGTGGCGTATTGAGACAATCCAAGGCAGCTTGATATGTCTGGAGCAGTAGGTCACAACCAGTGGAACTCAGAACCTTAAGAGGAGTGGGGAGCAGGCTCAGATTGGTTACAGGGGTCTGAAAATCTACAGGGAAGCCAAGCATTATCTTTATATTGAATAAAGAGAATGACTTAACTGTATATAGATGCTGCTGAAATAAGTAAGATACAATTTACTTGAATTCACGGTAATATTTTGGTCATATATTTGCTTAACAGGTACAGAGTTTATGTGTCTTTGATCTATTTCTATGTTAAAGGGGACCCCCCACACACACACTAATAAGATGGGCTTCCCAGGTGGTTTAGTGATAAAGAATCCACCTGCCAGTGCAGGAGCCACAGGAGATATTGGTTCGATCCCTGGGTCAAAAAGATCCCCTGGAGAAGGGAATGGCAACCCACTCCAGTATTCTTACCTGGAGAATCCCACAGACAGAGGAGTCTGGTGAGCTACAGTCCATGGGGTCACAGAGTCAGACACAACTGAGTGACTGAGCACAGCACGAAACTACTTAAAAATGGGAAACAAATGGCTTGGGCTAACCTAACCTAGCAGTGACAATAATAATTTTTAAAAATAGCAGTAATAGTTAATACTTATATGTACTTACCACATTCTGAGCATTTTACATGTGACTCATTTAATGCTTACAACATTTGGAGCTGTTCTGATTTTACAGACGAGGAACTAATATTGTGTAACTTGCCCAAAGGGCAGGCCTCTGTACTTGGTGGCAGCAACGTGAACTGAAGGCAGAAAGCAAAGCATGGTTTGAAACCATGATACCTTAAAAATTAAGCAGATATAACCTGAGATCTCATGAATCTAGTTTGGGTTAGAGAGGTAAGACAAGGATATCAGTATTTTTTTTTTTTTTTTTTTTAAGAAGAGGCTGAGGCACACCAAGGTTGAAATCTACTGGTCTATGACATTAGTCCTACAGAAAGGGCTCTGCTAAGTGACAGGGAATGTGAAGGTTAAGTAAATCACAGTCTCAAAATATTACATAAAGAAGCCAGATTAATTTTATCAGGATATAAAGATTTTATTGAGCATGATACCTGTCACACTTGGCTAACACTTCTGAAATTCTGTAAATTTAGCTTCATAAACATTTATATCTGGAAAGGGATTTTCTAGGTAACTGAATTTGCTCTTCTTAGTTTTCAGGTAAGGAAAAGGGACAAGAAATAGAGAGCCTAGGAAAAGACACCCTCTTGCCAGACTCTTCACTGAGTGACTTACTTAACAACATTCATGTACCTTCAGGTTTGTGTTAATAACTGTGCTAAAGCCTTGTAAGAGATGTGACCACATATATGTAAGTAACGGAAGGCCTTTTATGAGACCAGTGTTATTATGACAAAGTTAAGAAAAGGAAACTGAGTGTAAACATGAAAACTATAACAAATATTACTGAATGGGATCTGGCAATATATAAAAATGATAATATATGATAAAATGATATTTATCCCAGGAATATTAGGGTGATTCAACATCTAAAAATCACAGTATAATCCACCATATTCAGTCCCCATAAGAAAACCAAAAGTATATGACAAACTCTGCAGATGCATGAAAGCATTTTTAAAAATTCAACATTCATGATAAAAAATTTTCAGAAAACCGAGAATGTAAGGGAATTTCTTCAATCTGGTATAACCTTACATGAAACATATAGCTTACATCATACTTAATAGCAAAAGACTGAATACTTTTCCACTAAAACTGTGAACAAGGCTAATATATTGCCTTTTATCACTGTTTCCAACATGAGCCAGTGCAATACGGCCAGACAAAGAAATGGTATACAGATTAGAAGGAAAAAAATAAAGCCATCTTTCTTTGTAGATGACCTAATAATAAACATAAATTATATACAGAGAAGATTCCAAGGAATCCACAAGAAACCCACTAGACCTAATAAGTGGTTTAGCAAGATTGCAGGCTATAAGATCAATGTACAGAATCACATTTCTCTGTACTAGCACAAAAAAGAACCTATGAAATGCTTAGGTGCAAGTCTTAAGAAAGTGTGTAAGAGCTGTATGTCACACACTTCATAAGCCTGATAGTAAAAAATCAGGAATTAAGTAGGGAATCTATTCATGTTCATGGATTGGAAGCTTTGATATTGTTTAGATATTAATTCTCCCCACATTGGCCAATCACTTCTATGGCTGTCATCTCCTGCCCTGTTGCCCTCACTATACCTATATAATATAAAACCCATGTTTGGAAACATTGACCTTTAAGCAGGGAGTGTCTGGAGCTCAGTCTTCTTTTTTCTGCTGTCTCTCTGGATGCACCGTCACTCAGTCATATTTTTAATATCAACTCCACAGTGATGACTCCCATAATTCAGATCCCTGTCTTCTCTGAGGACTTTATTATATAATAATAGCACCACCACCAATTCCTGCATCACCTCTGACCCCTTTATTCTCCTTATCCTGCCTAACTTGTCCTTTTTTATCTGACATGTTTAAGCACCATGAGAAATCCATTGGCATCCTTAATTTCTGAGATGGTGCTAGATTAACACCTAACTGGAAAGATCAACTGCAAGTCCGCATTCCTGCTTCCCCAAACTGCACTTTGTATTCTTGACTTTTTCTGATTAGATTCTCATTTTATGATCTTTGGAGAGGACGAAATACTGGATGAGTAAACAAAGCTTTTTTGAGTATCTCTCAAAATTTTTTTCATGATGAAACTTGGCATAAGTTTTGTATTAGGGTCATAGTAAAAACTGCTATGAAATCAGCTGTTCTCAGTCTTTGTTATTACTCATCACTCCTTCTCCTAAGGAAAAACTAAGTCCTCTAAAATTTCCATTGTTTACAGATAAGGCTTGCTCCAGGTGTGGAAACAGACTGCTTTTCTCTATCAGAGTACATCAGTTTAGGAATAGAATAGGAATTTTAACAAAAATTAAACTTTTAGGCTTGCTTGGGCCAACATTTGAAATGTAGCTGTTTAATTAAATAGTAAACATTAGTTCTCAAATCTTCAGTGTGAAAAAGTGACATCAGTAATATTTTATTCAGTTTTAGGTGAATGTGTAGCTATATGTCCTGGACCCTTAATGAAACCTGTCACATTCGCAACTTTATCCTGTTTGGTAAATTTCCTCTATAAGCGTAACTAGTAGCCTGATGCTGTGAAAAGTCACCTTCTCTTGAGAAGTTTGAATAGGTATTTGTATTCATGATATCAGTGATCTCAAAAAAATAAAATCCAATTGTCACGCAACCACCATCCCACTTTTTCTTTTTGTTATAGGAATTTGCTTTGTGAAGCAAAATAGACCTATCTGGTTATAGGTGTTATGGGAAGATCTAAGGTGGGATAGTACTTGAGTGTCAGATATCCTCTTGGGGTCCGTAGGTGTTGGATGTGGTAGAGATTGACTCTGTGCCTCTTGAAGAACATTCTGTTGTGGTGTCGAGAACTTGGTGGCAATGGTTTCTTAGGAAAAAAACTAAATCTGGCCCAGGAAACATTTCTGGGGGGGGGGGGGAAGGTCCCTAATGCTTTTCGTTGCCTGATATTTAACAAGGATGGAATGGACTCTGGGTTGTCCAGGAGAAGGTGGATTCTGGCGTTGCCAGCTGACCGGTCATTGCTTCCTGACATGATGGGACGAGTCCCTTCTGCTCTAGACTGCCTGGGCTGCAGGTCCTGCCCCTCCTTGATGACTTCGTGTGCCTGCTTTCTCAGTTCCTCACCCTCTGTCGTATTCTTACTTTTGCTTCCATCCTGTTTGCTTTACAGCCAAACACCTCAGCAAAACACCCAAACTCGTTAGCGGTAGCAGACATGCCCTGACTGTCCTGGCCTTGGCTTTGCCTCTCGCCATTTCCAATTTCCCTGTGCTGATCATCCTGCCAAGTTCCAGAACCTCACCTTGGATAGCACTTCTCCCAAGACGCCTCTGAATCACAGATCAGGCTAAGTGACTCTTGCTTCTGTTGGCAGAATATTTCAAAGATGGATTTTTCTAAGCCAACTAAATAGTCTGTAGGTTTTGTTTTTCATATATTTGTGTGCTGTGCATCTTCTGTTTGTTGTGGAATCATGTTTGAAAGATTCCTGTATAGTTTGTCTTGGTTCTGGTTCGTTCCATGGCCTAGAATTTCACCAGCCTCTTGCTGGGGTCATCTGAGATTCCTGCTAAAACCTGGCTTTTCCTCAGCTCTTTCCAAACATGGCAGGGCAGCAGCAGCCTGGCTCAGGATGGGAGGTAGGGACAGGCCTGCCCCAATCCCCGGGCCACCCTCTTCCTGACAGAATTCTGATTTGGAGACAATGTGTTCCCCACCTTCGTTAAGTCCCAGTCTAGATTGTCTAAGGTGAAGGTTGATGTGTAGTGTATATGAGAAGCACTCAAGCTAATGACAGGCCCTGTGGTGGCACTAATGGCAACTTAACATAGAAACTGACTGAGGCCACGTCTCACATTGTTAGCGTCCTCTGTGGGGTGCAACATGCCCATGCCCAAGATAGTGCTGGCTCACATGTGCATGGAAGGTCATGTGTGACACCTCCACTGGATTAGCATGTGCCAGTTATTCATGGCCTACACCTCTTGAACCACTAGACTCCAAACTTTTGTCTGTTTTATGGCTGTTGGATGCATTTAACACATTTTCCTCTAGGAACCATGTTATGTGTGGAGTGGTAGCTCCTGGCAGCTCAGTGAACATGCTATGCAATATTGAGACAGACATAGATAGGACTTGTGCATTTTTAAAGTTACATCAATATACAAATGTAAAGTGATCTTATTTACATAATATTTCTGTAAGAAATACTTTCAGCTTTACATCCTGAAATTCTAGGAAATTTCTTCCACTGTTGAAAAGGAAATAGAGTTTTCCAACTCCAAAATGATACCGGTTGCTCTTGAACCTTGAGGTACAAGTATTTTGGTGAAAACCTCAGTAAAGTATGTGGGTTTTATCTGTTATCTGGAAGATGTATGATAGCTTAATTTTGAAAGACTTCATTTGAAAAGACTTAATTGGAAACCCATTACACTAATTCTCATGAAGGAATTTTCACTAAGAGAGTTCTGGAAACACTTGTAGGGATACCAGTTAAACTCAAGTTTCTAGAAATTGTACTAAATCTAACTGGTATAAAACAAAGTCTATTATCCAGGTAATGTCTCTTGTGAATTGCTGCCTGAGGCTTTTTGTTGAAACTAAACACCAACTGTTTAGCCCTCTCAGAGCTGAGAGTCTCTGTTGGGAGATTTTTGGGGGTGGGGAATTTTCTGCAGCTACTCTGGTGCAGTGTGAATTGTGTAGATAATTGTCAGACAGTTGGCTGGGTTGGAAACTGTCACCAAGTCTGCACTAATTATTTCTTAGGGGAAGATGAGTAGTGATTGTGACCGTCAGTTACTGTTATTTTGTTTAAGGTATTTGCAAAGTCACCATCTCTTTAGTGTTTGATATTAGAAAGTTATTCATGTTGGATTTTAGTGACAAGGGAGTAAGAGGAGGGACTGCTGCTGGAAGCTGGGAGGATGATGGAAGAGCTGAGGGGAATAGCTCTGGGGTATAAGCAGGGTCCCTTAGTTGAGCTGACTGCAAAGAAAAACTTGAACTCTTGAGCAGCAGTCGTCTGGTGAGGTTGGCATAGTACTCTCTGAAATTTAAGGTCCTCAGTTAATTTCTTCTACAAAGATCTATTGAATGCTTCATATGGATGATGTTGTGCTCTAAGTGTTAGGACTGTTGGTGGTGTTGTTCAGTTGCTCAGTCATATCTGACTCTTTGCGACCCCATGGACAGCAGCAGACCAGACTTCCCTGTCTTTCATCATCTCCCATAGCTTGCTCAAACTCATGTCCATTGAGTTAGTGATGCCATCCAACCATCTGGTCCTCTGTCGTCCCCTTTTCCCACCTTCAGTCTTTCCCAGCATCAGAGTCTTTTCCAGTGAGTCTGCTTTTCATATCAGGTGGCCAAAGTATTGGAGCTTCAACTTCAGCATCAGTCCTTCTAATAAATATTCAGGATTGATTTCCTTTAGGATTGACTGGTTTGATCTCCTTGCAGTCCAAGGGACTCTCAAGAGTCTTCTTCAACACCACAGTTCAAAAGCCTCAATTCTTTAGCGTTCCTGCTTCTTTATAGTCCAACTCTCACATCCATACATGACTACTGGAAAAACTGTAGTTTTGACTAGAAGGGACCTTTGTTGGCAAAGTAATGTCTCTGCTTTTTAATATGCTGTCTAGGTGGGTCATAACTTTTCTTCCAAGAACAAGCATCTTTTAATTTCTTGGCTGCAGTGATTTTGGAGCCCAAGGAAATACAGTTTCTCACTGTTTTCATTGTTTCCCCTTCTATTTGCTGTGAAGTGATGGGACTGGATGCCATGATCTTCATTTTTTGAAAGTTGAGTTTTAAGCCAGCTTTCTCATTTGCCTCTTTCACCTTTATCGAGAGGCTCTTTAGTTCAACTTTGCTTTCTGCCATAAGTGAGAGGGTAACAGGCAGGAAGGCCAGGGGTCTCCAAATGGAGGAAATAGCCTGCAAGTGTCAGACATTTTTATCTCTCTTAAGCTGGCAGGAGGAAACAAACTAGCAATATTTTTTCCTTTTCTATACAAATTTAAAAGGAGGTTCTCTTAAAATACTGTATTGCCATAATGACACCTGGTTTCACCTGAAGTTAACTATTCTCAAACCTAGAGATAACCAATGCATTTCTCTTATGGAAATGTTTATTTTAAGCTATGCTAATGTACTATGCATTTACCCCAAACTCTGTCTTCAAGTCGGTTCTGCCTCTTGGCTCAGAACCTACTTGACAAACCAGTATGTTATATTCAGATATTGTTCCCCTAATCTATGTAAATGAAACTATTTGTATGGTGGTCTGCCCTTCTTCAAGATTCAAGTTAATCATTTTATGGCCCGGGATGAATCATCTGGTGCCAAGATTATCCCAAAATGCATCTTATGGGTGAGGGGCCTGGTGCCATTCTGAGTTTTAAGACATTCCTTTCTTTCATTAACAGACTGCTAGTGACTATATAACATCCAGCTAAAGACTAGCAGGGAGGTACTCTTCTGCCCCTTTCTGATGCCTATGTCAGAAGCTTTCTCTATCTCCTTTATACTTTAAGAAAACTTTACTACACAAAAGCTCTGAGCGATCAAGCCTCATCTCTGGCCCCATTGAATTCTTCTCCTCCGGGGGCCAAGAATCCCGGTGTCTTTTTTCATTCAACAACAACCTTTCATAAGGATGTGTCATCTGCATATCTGAGGTTATTGATATTTCTCCCTGCCTTGATTCCAGCTTGTGCTTCATCCAGCCTGACTTTTCACGTGATGTACTCTGCATGTAAGTTAAATAATCAGGGTAACAATATACAGCCTTGATGTACTCCTTTCCCAATTTGGAACCAGTCTGTTGTTCCACGTCCAGTTCTAACTGTTGCTTCTTGACCAGCATACAGATTTCTCAGGAGGCAGGTAAGGTGGTCTGACATTCCCATCTCTTTAAGAATTTCCCACTCTTTTCTGTGATCCACACAGTCAAAGGCTTTAGCACAGTCAATGAAACAGAGTAGATGATTGTCTGGAATTCTCCTCCTTTTTTGATGATCCAACAATGTTTGCAATTTGATCTCTGGTTCCTCGCCTTTTCTAAATGCAGCTTGAATATCTGGAAGTTCTCAGTTCACATACTGTTGAAGCCTAGCTCAAAAGATGTTGAGCATTACCTTGCTAGCATGTGAAATGAACACAATTATTTGGTACTTTGAATATTCTTTGGCATTGCCTTTCTTTGGGATTGGAATGAAAACTGACATTTTCCAGTCCTTTGGCCACTGCTGAGTTCTCCATATTTGCTGGCATACTGAGTACAGCACTTTCACAGCATCATCTTTTAGGATTTGAAATAGCTCAGGTGGAATTCCATTATCTCTACTAGCTTTGTTCGTAGTGATGCTTCCTAAAGCCCACTTGACTTAGCATGCACAATGTCTGGTTCTCGGTGAGTGATCACACCATCATGGTTATCTGGGTCATGAAGATCTTTTTCGTATATTTGCTGTGTATTCTTGCCACCACCTCTTAATATCTCCTTCCTCTGTTAGGTCTATCACCTAACAGAAACCTAATGATTTTTGTCCTGTATTGTGCCCGTCTTTGTATGAAATGTTCCCTTGGGAGCTCTAATTTTCTTGAAGATGTCTAGTCTTTCCCATTCTGTTGTTTTCCTCTATTTCTTTGCACTGTCCACTTAGGAACACTTTCTCATCTCTGTTTGATATTCTTTGGAAGTCTGCTGTAACCAGGAACAAAACAGGTGGAAATCTCTATTCTCATGTCTAGGAGGGAAAGACAATTTCATAAATAAACAGATTTATGTCAGTTAACAGTGATACCCCCATCCAAGGGCAAAAGAGAAGCCTCAGCATGATGGTAGGAGGGGAGAATTCATATCTACAATAAAACCCCATTCTCACCAGAGATGCTCAGGGGCCTCAAACAAACCTTGTATGCACCAGGATCCAGGGATCCCACAGAGACTGAGCCAGAAGTGTGTTTGAGCATCTCCTGTGGAGGTACGGGTCAGCAGCGGACTGCCACAGGGACAGGGGCTCTGGGTGCAGCAGACTTGGGTATGGCATAACCCCTCTTGGAGGAGGTTGCCATTAACCCCACCTTAGAGCTGCCAGAACTTATACAGGGCTGGGAAATAGACTCTTGGAGTGCACAAACAGAACCTTGTGCACCAGGACCCAGGATAAAGGAGCAGTGACCCCACAAGAGACTGAGCCAGACTTGCCTGTGAATGTCCAGGAGTCTCCAGTGGAGGCATGGATTGGAGGTGGCCTGCTGCAGGGTTGGGGGCACTGAGTGTAGCAGTACATGCATAGGATCATTGGAAAGAGGTAACCATTATCTTCATTACCTCCACCATAGTTTGGTCCCAGGTAAATAGCAGGGAGGGAACACAGCTCCACCATCAACAGAAAATTGAGGAGGGTTCAGGATGGGGAACACATGTATACCTGTGGCAGATTCATTTCGATATTTGGCAAAACTAATACAATATTGTAAAGTTTGAAAATAAAATACAATTTAAAAAATTAAAAAAAAGAAAATTTGATTAAAGATTTACTGAGCATGGCCCTGCCCATCAGAACAAGACCCAGTTTCCCCCTCAGTCTATGCTATCAGGAAGGTTCCATAAGCCTCTTATCCTTCTCCATAGGGGGCAGACAGACTAAAAGCCACAATCACAGAAAACTAACCAATCTAATCACATGGAACACAGCCTTGTCTAACTCAATGAAACTATGAGCCATGCCATGTAGGGCCACCCAAGATGCATGGGTAATGGTGGAGAGTTTTGACAAAACGTGGTCCACTGGAGAAAGGAATGGCAAACCACTTCAGTATTCTTGCCTTGAGAACCCCATGAACAGTATAAAAAGGCAAAAAGATAGGACACTGGAAGATGAGCCCTCCCAGGTTGGTAGATGTCCAATATGCTACTGAAGATCACTGGAGAAATAAGTCCAGAAAGAATGAAGAGACAGAACCAAAGCAAAAACAACACACCCAGCTGTGGATGTGAATGGTGATGGAAGCAAGGTCCAATGCTGTAAAGAGCAATACTACATAGGAACCTGGAATGTTAAGTCCAGGAATTAAGGCAAATTGGAAGCGGTCAAACAGGAGATGGCAAGAGTGAATGTTGACATTTTAGGAATCAGCAAGCTCAAATAGACTGGAATGGGAGAATTTAACTCAGATGACAATTATATCTACTACCGTGGGCAGGAATCACTTAGAAGAAAAGAAGTAGCCATCACAGTCAATAAAGAGTTCAAAAATACAGTACTTGGATGAAATCTTAAAAATGACAGAATGATCTCTGTTCATTTTCAAGGCAAACCATTCAGTATCATGGTAATCCAAGTCTATGCCCAAGTAATGCTGAAGAAGGTGAAGTTGAACAGTTTTATGAAGACCTCCAAGATCTTCTAGAACTAACACCCCAAAAAGATGTCCATTTCCAACCTAGATAGCATATTAAAAAGCAGAGACATTACTTTGCCAACAAAGGTCTGTCTAGTCAAGGCTGTGGTTTTTCCAGTGGTCATGTATGGATGTGAGAGTTGGACTGTGAAGAAAGCTGAGTGCCGAAGAATTGATGCTTTTGAACTGTGGTGTTGGAGAAGACTCTTGAGAGTCCCTTGGACTGCAAGGTGATCCAACCAGTCCATCCTAAAGGAGATCAGTCCTGGGTGTTCATTGGAAGGACTGATGCTGACGCTGAAACTCCAGTACTTTGGCCACCTCATGCAAAGAGTTGACTCATTGGAAAAGACCCTGATGCTGGGAGGGATTGGGGGCAAGAGGAGAAGGGGACGACAGAGGACGAGATGGCTGGATGTCATCACCGACTCAATGGACACAAATTTGGGTGAACTCCGGGAGTTGGTGATGGACAGGGAGGCCCAGTGTGCTGCGGTCCCTGGGGTCGCAAAGAGTCAGACATGACTGAGCAACTGAAGTGAACTGAATTTTAATTTAATTGATTTAATTTTATGGGAGTTTATTTGGTCTACTTCTGCTTCATTGACTATGCTAAAGCCTTTGACTGTGTGGTCACAACAAACTGTGGAAAATTCTTCAAGAGAGGGGAATACCAGACCATGTTGCCTTCCCCCTGAGAAATCTGTATCAGGTCAAAAAGGAACAGTTATTTCCGGACATGGAACGATGGACTGGTTACACATTTGTACAGCAGCATGTCAAGGCTGTATATTGTCACCTTGCATATGTAACTTATATGCAGAGTACATCATGTGAAATACCAAGCTGGAAGAAGCACAAGCTGAAATCAAGAATTCCAGGAGAAATATCAATAACCTCCAATATGTAGACGATACCACCCTTATGGCAGAAAGAGAAGAGGAACTAAAGAGCCTCTTGATAAAAGTGAAAAAGGAGTGAAAAAGCTGGCTTAAATAGATAACTCAGATAACTAAGGTCATGGCATCTGGTCCCATCACTTCATGGCAAATTGATGGGGAAGCAGTGAAAACAGTGACAGACTTTATTTTCTGGGGCTCTAAAATCACTGCAGATGGCAACTGCAGGCATGAAATTAAAAGATGCTTGCTCCTTGGAAGAAAAGCTATGACCAACCTAGACAGCATATTAAAAAACAGAGGCATTACTTGCCATATAGTCAAAGCTATGGTTTTTCCAGTTATCATGTATGGATATGAGAGTTAGACCCTAAAGAAAGCTGAGCCCTGAAGATTGATGCTTTTGAACTGTGGTGTTGGAGAGGACTCCTGAGAGTCCCTTGAAGTGCAAGGATATCAAACCAGTCAATCCTAAAGGATATCAGTCCTGAATATACATTGGAAAAGACTGATGCTGAAGCTGAAGCTCCAGTACTTTGGCCACGTGATGTGAAGTATTGACACACTAGAAAAGACCCTCATGCTAGAAATGATTGAAGGCAGGAGGAGAAGGGGATGACAGAGGATGAGATGGCATCATCATGAGTTGGATGGCATCACTGACTCCATGGACATGAGTTTTATCAAGCTCCAGGGGTTGGTGATGGACAGGAAGCCTGGCATGCTGTGGTTCATGAGGTCGCAAAGAGTCGGACATGACTGAGTGACTGAACTGAACTGAGTTGATTTACAATGCTGTGTTAGTTTCAGGTGTACAGTACAGTGATTCAGTTATACATATACATGTATCTATTCTTTTTCAGATTCTTTTCCCATTTAGATTATTTAGCTTCCCAAGGACATAAGGCTTGCTCATCAAATTTCCAATCATAGTACCCCCGCTTCCCCAGGAGTCTGGAAACCAAGGACAAGTTTCGAGTGACATGTAAAGGTCTCACAGTTTCCCCATTATTTCACAATGGACCTCCCTTTTATATTTCAATCTGTGACATACTGACTCGAGTGCAGGAAAACTGTCATCCAGAAAGCCAGTCCCATAAGAAAACCCGCTGCCTTCTGTCCCCCACGTTTGGAGAATTGATTTAACATCCTGGCATATCTCTGCTCTTCATGGATGAAGTAGCCAGGGAACTAGATGTCCTCACCTCTTCCCAGAAAAAGGAGATGGTCAGTAGTCCTCTGTCCCAAGGCCTCAAAGGGGTCTGGACGCCAAGGCACTGTCTCCACTGCCACCACAGTGGTGCTAATATCCTAGTTAATGTCATCATTCCCTCCTTTATGGCCTGTCCAAGGTCTCCCTGCTGTCAACCTGCACTTCGGCTGGCCTGGGTGGCTTGCCTGGTGGGGTAACACTGGCCTTTGACCCCGAGGTTTGACCTCCCAGTGGGCTCACTGTGTCAGGCATATGGTTGTGGACAGTGCTGTTTTTGGCCTTCATGGAGTGTGGAGCTGCTTGGAGGGGCCACTTGGGTCCTTCAAGCACAGATGGCAGAAGCAAAGGTATGGGGAGACCTGCTGCTTTTCCAAGTCATGTTTCACAGCTTCATTTCTAAGGATCAACAAAAACAGAACCGCATTTTCTCTGCTGATGCGTCAGCCTCTTCAGTCAGCCTCGACCCCATGATATGTGTCTCCATGATGTTTTCTGGCTGTCAGAGCATCCAGCTTACTGGGCTTAAACCTCTGCAGGATCTTTCTAGCTGGACATTTGAAAGTCAGGGAAATGATTACATCTGAGGCTAAAAAGTTCACTTGACATTATATCAGCTTGGAAAATGGAGAATACAGAATTACAAAATCTCAAAACCAGACATCTCTATCATCATCTAAACTTGTTTTAAAGATTAAAAAATAATTCCAAAGACTCGAAATAACCTACTTTACCATGATCATAAAAAGATGCGCTGACATGTCTGGGCTCAAAATAGGACCAGGTGGCAAGTAATTTGTGATCACATTGGAATATTCCTTTATTTATACCTATTTTATTGAATGCCTTAGTGTTATTAGCATTTTTATGAAAATAATTCTAGATTCTGTTAAAGGAACATTTAAACTATTTCAACATCTCTTATTTCTATCATTAGGTGATGTAGAACCAGTGTGAATTAGGTGCTTAAAAATTTAGTATGGATGTGGTCAGGTGTGTTAGAAAGGGGCTTAGATGCACTGAAATAGTTCGTTTAAGATTCAATGACTAAATAGCCTCCTCTCCCAAATACACACACACACACACACACACACACACACACACACACTTTTCTCTGGAGGTAGAGGTGGGAAAGAGGAAAAGAGATAAATATTTGCTTACAAGTGTGTAGTCATAAACTATTTTTAAAGACACCATACTCTAGAGGTTTCTGATTTAGGTAGTCAAGAAAATTAGAATCATTCACACTAGAAATCCTAAAGTTAAAATCACAATTATTTGACACCTCATTAGTAAGGCACTTTTTTTTTTTAGTATTTTAGTATTTTATTTAGTATTCAGTATTTTTCTAGACTATCCAGTATCATCTGATAATTTCACATGCTGAATGTATTCCCTGTGCTGTGCATCACACCCTTGTATCTGATTTTATACCCAGCAGTTTCTTCCTCTTCATCCCCTTCCCCTATTTTACCCCCACCCCTTTCCCTGATGGGCCACTAGTTTGTTCTCTGTATCTGTGTGTCTGAAAGCACTTTTAATTGCTTCTTTTTTCCCCAAGAATTTCACTATTCTTGCTGGAGGCACTGATGAATGGCTGATGTGGAGCCTTCTGAAAGGCATGCAGTACTTAAATAATAAAACAAAAATTTTTGGTGGAGAAGAGATTGTTTATGCTTCTCTTTTTTTGCTCACTTAAGGACAACATCTACTTTAGAGAGATCCATATTCCTGAATTGCAAACTTTGTAGAAGCCGAAGGAAATGGTCCTTGTCAAGCTGAAATGTTAACCCTCTCTCTGGTTGCTATCCCAACCCACCCTCTCTTCCTCCTTAGAAAACATGAGCTGGGTCTGGGCTCCTGAGAGATCAGTACAGGGTGCGAATATCTGCTGAGGCTGCACCCGAGTCAGATTTTGAGTGCTTGGTTGATAGTAAGAGGATGCGAAATGATATAAACTAGAACACTTTCTAACACCATACACAAAAATAAACTCAAAATGGATTAAAGGTCTAAATGTAAGACCAGAAACTATAAAACTCCTAGAGGAAAGCATAGGCAAAACACTATCTGACATAAATCACAGCAGGATTCTCTATGACCCACCTCCCAGAGTAATGGGAATAAAATCAAAACTAAACAAATGGGACCTAATTAAACTTAAAGGCTTTTGCACAATGGAGGACATCCTTTTAAAAGCCATCCGTGGCTTCAGAGGGCAGAAGGAAAAATATTGAAAGTGTAAACACAAAAAGAAGTTCTAGAATCACTGACCTGACAGCACTGTTTTGTCTCTTGGTAGTGAAGTTGCTTATTCTGAATAATGTGTATCTACTAGTCTGGCAACTTAAAGTATTTTGAGGCTGTAAGGAGTATTTAGAATGTACTTAGTTGACATGGAGTTTCTAAACATTTAAGCTCAGTCATCTTGCAGACGATTTGTGGTGAGGGCCTCTTTGGCCTTGCTGAAGGGTGTTGAGGAAGAGAGGACACATTTTTGCTAAAAATTCAGCTCTGAGGGCACTTATTTTTAGTAACATAGTCTGAGATTATTACCTTTAATTATTGTGAAAGTCAAAGTGTGCATAAATCTCTTTGTGATCGTATAATACATTGTAAACTAGGACATGTGCGTTGCAACACAAGTATTTTTTATAAATGTTATGTGGCCATCTTAAAAACTTCACATTTGCAAGAGATTTTCTCTTTTTCTATACTGATTAAACTCTAAGTTGTCAAAGTCACATCTACATTTTCTTCTACTCAGAGAGTTTTCCTGAACTATCTGTTTTCACCTTTAGAAAATGAAATTTGTTAATGAGACCAGTCCTGTTGTCTACAGTTCAAATGTCTGTACTAATGTTGATAATGCTCTTTACTTGATAACTTGTTATCGTGCAGTTTCTAATTGTGAGCTCTCTAAGCCTGGCAAGGTCTCTTTTGGGGAAAATTCCTGGTGTCATTCTTCGAGGGAAATTTCCATATAATTTTGGATGGTTGAAACCAGGTAGAAATAGTGGGAAAGAGTGCATTCTTAGCTAGAGTGAAGAATTTTTTTCCCTAGAACACCTTGATCTGTGTTGTAAAAACTTGTAGTGTCCACAGTAAATCCCTGAGGCAGACTTGGGTCCAGGTGCCTGCGTGGCCTCTGAGAGGTGTGGGTACTGGCATCTGATAGCTTTTTACAAAGGCACGAGGTGTACTCCGTGACTCCAGGTCATGGACCATGACAACATCACACTGGGTAAGAGAGCGTTGCTGTTTGCCTGCTGAGGCTTTTCTAGCTTGAGAGTGCCTTGCTGACAAGTTCAAAGGCATATTTTGCCCATAAGCTCAGGTGACTCCTAGGTGGCAACATCACACATAAAATAAAGCAAAAAATTAAGCAATTAGGCCACTGTCATCAATCAAACTGGATAATTTCAGACAAAAATAAACAAAGGTGGATTTTTAGAAGTGGCTTGATTTTTTTTAATTTTTATTTTTTAATATAAGTTTATTTATTTTAATTGGAGGCTAATTACAATATTGTATTGGTTTTGCCATACATTGACAGGAATCCATAAAGTGGCTTGATTTTTTTTTAAATGAAAGTTTGGGTATTAGTCATCTGTTGCTGCATACAGATTACCCAAACATTTAGCAGCTTAAAGCAACAAACCCTGCTGCAGAGTTTCTAAGAGTGGGGAATCCAGGAAGGTTCAGCTGGTGCCTTCAGCTCCGGATCTCATGGGCTGCAGTCAAGGTCAGTCAGGGTGCAGTCAAGGTTGGTCAGGGTGCAGCCTGTGAGGCCCTCTTCCAGGCTCACCATCTCCTCCTTTGCTGGTGCTGGCTGCTGGCTGGAGACCTCGGCTCCTTCCTTTGGGCCCTTTCCTTGGGACAACTTGCAGCCCAGTGGCTGACTCCCCTCAGGGACCAGGGGTACCCAAGATAGAAGCCCCTAAGAGGGATCCTGGTACTTTCACTGTCTCTGGTCACTTGGAGCCCCAGGTCCAGTCCATTCATGGGAGCAGGGGATCACATATGTACGGATGTGAGAGTTGGACCATAAAGAAAGCTGAGTGCCAGAGAATTGATGCTTTTGAACTGTTGTGTTAGGGAAAACTCTTGAGAGTCCCTTGGACTGCAAGGAGATCCAACCAGTCAATCCTAAAGGAAATCAGTCCTGAATATTCATTGGAAGGACTGATACTGAAGTTGAAGCTCTGATACTTTGGCTACCTCATACGAAGAACTGACTCACAGGAAAAGACCCTGATGCTTGGAAAGATTGGGAGAAGGCAATGGCACCCCACTCCAATACTCTTGCCTGGAAAATCCCATGGACAGAGGAGCCTGGTGGGCTGCAGTCCATGGAGTCGCTAAGAGTCAGATATGACTGAGCGACTTCACTTTCACTTTTCACTTTCATGCGTTGGAGAAGGAAATGGCAAACCAGTTCAGTGTTCTTGCCTGGAGAGTCCCAGGGACGGGGGAGCCTGGTGGGCTGCCGTCTATGGGGTCGCATAGAGTCGGACACGACTGGGGCAACTTAGCAGCAGCAGCAGCAGCAGCAGGAAAGATTGAAGGTAGGAGGAGAAGGGGACAACAGAGGATAAGATGGTTGGATGGCATCACCAACTCAATGGACATGAGTTTGATCAAGCTCTGGGAGTTGGTGATGGACAGGGAAACCTGGCATGCTACAGTCCATGGGGTTGCAAAGAGTTGGACACGAGTGAGCGACTGAACTGACTACCCCCCTGGGTCGTCCCTGCCTCTCCTTAAACATTTGGGACTTTGTGATAAATAATGGAAACTAAAAGCTCTGCCCTGAGAACCCAGGATTGGGCTCATTTCTCCCTCTTCAGTGTTAGTGTTTGGGAATGTCCTCAGTGTACACATTTCCAGTGTGAATGATTTGATACCTTACAGAACGAGGTTATATAAAACCAAAACAGTGACAAGCATCCTGTGGAAGGAATGTTCTGGCCCCCTGAGACCCCAGTGGTTTCCTGGGGATAAGTGAGGAAACCTGCATCCTCAGGTTTGGATGAGGTGAGGATGTGGAGTAGAGGCTGCCAGATTTCCTGGTGGAGATGCAGAAGCGGGACGAGCTCACAAGCTCCAACCTCAGCCTGGCTCTGCTTCCTACTCCTGTTGCTTTGTCATGTGTAGAGAGAATAAAAACAGGATCTGTGCAAGGAGGGTGGTAAGAGTGAGAGGTAATGCACGCGGGGCAGTGCTGGTGTGAGCTGACACTGATGTGAACTCACGTCATGTGTCCTGGGCATGTGTCTCCAGAGTAATCTGTCTGAAATGTCTTCTTTTCCTTGTGGTCAGGGACTAGTTATGTCAGCTCCACATTCTCTCTGACGAACGTTCATCCCCACACTTCTCCATCCTGTGAATCTCTTCAATGGACCAGCAAGTGAGTGGGGCCTTGAGCCTGGGAGCCTGTCTTGTCAGACAAGGTGCCTGAGATAACTGGGGTTGAGCCCAGCCACAGAGCTTTTGACAAAGCCTTTTTTCCTCTCATCTTTCCCTTCAGTCTCACCTGTCCTTCCGCCCACAGCCTCCCCTGAACACCTCACGTGCTCACAGTCCATTGCCCCGCGTCTTTGCAGCACTTTTCATCTGTGATGGATTTCGTGCCTCCTTCCAGGGGTGCTGGTGCTGCCTCCTGGTTAGGTGATGGGAGCAGGGACCGTGCACTGTCATTCGCCAACTCTAACCATGCTCCACGTGATGATGGGCATAGATGGATGCGGCTGTGTTTTCTTCCTAACAGAAGACGCGCTGGGGCCACATGGCCACCAGACTCCTTGGCCAGAGGCCACCATCACCATCACTAATGCCCTCTTCTCTCCCCACAGCCTGCGCCTTCCGGTACAACGGACTCTCCTTTGTCTTCCTCCTCTAACTCCTGTTCATCACCCTGTTCTTGGAACCGACTAAAGCCACCATGCAAGGTAAGAGCCCCTTGTTCTCTGCTCCAGGGCGGGGTGCATCTGGGGGTCCCCAGGGTGTCGTTATCAGATGGGAGAGATGCCAGTCCAGTGTGGAGCTGGGGCATATGGTGATGACGTGTTTCTGTCACTCGCGGTTGTTTTCCCGTACATGTTCCCCAGCAGGCCTGCATTTGTAGGTGTGCAGAGGGTCTGGAAGGTTCTGGAACTCAACGTGTAGTCATGAAAATGAAGCAGATCTGCAAGTTCTCTGTGCTGGGAGTAGGCAGTGGGAAGTGCAGCTAGGACAGGAGCTGGAGGCTTGGGGAGGAAGCTGGCAGTCGTGGCTGCTTCACACGTCAGCTGGGATCTGACACGTGTGCCTCAGTCAGGTACAGAAAGACACGGATTCTAGTTCTAGTCTTTCAAGCGGGTGATTGCAAACCTGTAGCTCCTTCCCCATTGCTTTCCAGGAACCTGAAGGTGTATAGAGAAATAGTGACTGTTTCCTGAGGCTCCAATGAGGAAGCTGGTCTGGTTTGAAGTTCTTACACAAAGAGAGAAATTAAACTGCACTGAGTTAATCAAATTAATTGGTTTTTGAAATGATGCCATTACAAGAAATCACGACTGTGCCCCACATCTTAGATGAGAATGATGGCAGTGTGTTTACAGCAAAAGACAGGAAGTCAGGTTTGACGTGGGAATGGCTGTGGCTCCATGGTACCAGCTCACAGTGCTGACTTCTCAGGAAAAGCAGTAAAGTCCTGGTGTAAACAGAGCAGTAAATCATGACTCTGTCTTTCCCATTCTCCCCCCAACTGTTAAATTGATTGTTCATCCTGATGGTTAGGACTGCAGATGCTCTGTTGGTTTTCTTGCCTTAGGAAGAACTTAAATAATAGCTCTTCTAATTCACTTAAATCTTAATACACACAGTGAAGAAGGGCTAGAGAAATGTGAGTCTATACAAATCCTTATCAGACCAAAAATATGTTGTTTATAGGACCCCACCCACCCCAGTCTCCTTCCTAGAGTCCAAAATAAACAAAGACATTTAAATATCATAGCTTCTGGCCTTGGAACCAGGATGATAACACACAGGCAACTCCTACCTCATGACTGGGAGCTCATGTATTAAAGAAAGCTTTCACCTCTAGAATTAAGTGCTTTAGAAATGAGTACCTGTTTGTCCTCGATTAAATGATCTGCTGCTTTTCTGTCAAGGTGTCCCCAGTTTTATCTGGAACCAGGTCACAGGGTTTCCTTGTCACACTTAGTGATGACACCTGGCTTTGCTTCTTCCCAAGTGACCCAGCCCCACTCTGCCCAGGGCCTTGTCTCTTGTCGGGGTGGGCGTGTGTGACATGGCCCTCATCTCTGCCTGAGCATAGAGGGGGTGATTCGGTCAGGAAACACATAGGTGAAGCATGAGATCAGATATGCAGAGCAGCTTCTGTGTGTGGAAAGAAATGTCTGAATACCCAGAGTGTTGCATGTCAGAACACAGACAGCATCATGTGCACAGATGTCTGCCTCCCCGCCACCCCACCCCCCAGACACACACCCTATCCACCCGGGGCCAAGGGACTAACAGCTTAGAGGGAGCCTGCAGGCATCTTTCCACCTGGTACCTGGGGACAGGGCTTGGGGTTGTGTGTCCTGTTCTTCTGTCCTTCCTGTGTTTCAGCGCTGAGGGGCATGGCCAAGATTCATAACCTTATCTATTTGCTGTGTCTGGAATCGCACAGGGACTGGAGGGAGGGAGGCCCCACGTGGTCTATTATGACTCACAGTCTGGTCATAGGACTCACAGTCTGGCGGTTCTCCGCCTGTGATTAGAGGCACCTAGGCCAGGTGTTTCTGGTGGGGCCACAGTCCAGGGTTCAAACCACATAGTCCAGGAAGATGCCTGTGTGGCATCCACACAGATGGTGGTGGACCTGGTGGACCTGGAGGGGTGGTGCCCTGCAGCTTTGCAGGGTCTCTGGGTCACGTACCTTTGGCCTTTCAAGTTCCTGTTCACACACATTTCTCACAAATGGGTAGGAAGGTCCAGTGTCATCTGGGAGAGAAGTCTAGGGCATCTGCTCTGCCTGCCATACAGGGCCTCTGCCACATGGATGCACACACAGGTGCATGCACACACCTGCATATACATATACATATATATGTATATACACCCACATGCGCACACACATCCCCCACATATATACACACACATGTGCATGCACACACACACACAAACACTTGCACACACATGCACATGCCCCCACATGCACACATACCCGCACATAGAGACAGGTGGGTGTGCACAGTCAGGGCTCAGAGGATGGGAACCCTTAGTAAGTCAGTGTGTAAATTGCTTCTCCTTTCTCCTTGGATTTCTCAACAGGAGTCAGATGTCAGTGTAGTTCAGGCTCAGGGTGGTCTCAGCAAAGCCTGTCTCCCTGGGCTGGGAATATCCACCCTCCCAACTCTTGGCTCCTCTGACATTCTCCTTTTCCCCTGTCCACTCAGGTCACCCCAGAGGCTGAGCCAGAGCCCACTTTAGTGCAGTTATTTATGGAGTCCCTCCTTATGCACCACCTCGAAGATGGCAAGGGTTTTGCTCTTTTGTTCATGACTGTGTTTCCAGGACCAGGGACAGCTCCTGGTATCTAGCCATCTGTCCATCAATATTTACAGAATGAATGAATCAGTGCATTTGTTTCCAGAGACTAGAGTTCTTGGCATCTAGGAACCCAGCCCTAATCCTCTGCTTCCCTGGGCCTCCACGAGAGCCAACGTCACAGGACAGTTGATCACTCACACCTGTCTCTCCTCTGGGGACAGAAGCTCAGGGGCAGGGTCATAGGTCCTGGGAGTTTGCTACTTTAGATTTACTGGGTATTAACCCACTCCAGTGCTCTTGCCTGGAGAATCCCAGGGACAGAGGAGCCTGGTGGGCTGCCGTCTATGGGGTCTCACAGAGTCGGACACGACTGAAGCAACTTAGCAGCAGCAGCAGCAGCAGCAGGGGATTATGAGTAATTGAAGAAATCAGAATGTTGTATGCTTTCCTTACAACTTTAGGGATTTTATTGAAGCCTAAGATACTGAAGGAAGGTCAGGAAATCTTCACTTGCTGTTTGCTTATTAGTGGGCTTTGCATTTAAATTGAGACTTCACTCCATTAAATAGGAACTAATATGTAGTTAACTTCAGGTGGCCCAAATATTCCAAGTTGATGAGATATTAAGTTCTGTAACTAGACATGTATGTATTAAGTTCCCTATGCCTATACATAATGCATATCCCCATTTTGGTGGAACAATTGGTATTTTGTTTGGATGGATGGAACATAAGTGGTGAAATGTGTGAATGTAAAAGTTCATATACTGTGTATACTCAGCACACACTGACTAATGATAACATGACTATTATTTTGAAGGATAATATTATTACTTTGAATGTCAGAGTGAGCTAGATTTAAAAATCTCAATCTCATAGCTAGTCCTAACCTCAAGATTTTTCCTAGTGCTCTGTAAATATCAGCTAAGAATTGTGTTATATACAGGCTTTCTTGTTAACAAGCCCAAGACACACAGGTACCATGTAGGTGGTCATGCTCTTAACCCCTGTGTTGTCTGACTGTGCCCAGGACAGAACACTGTTCTCAGTATTGCAAGCACAGAGGGAAGCCTAATCACTGAATAAATACTTGTTAGCTGATACATTACCAGGCCCTGGGCACAAGGGACTGAAGAGATGATATGGGTTTGTTGAAGGGAGATATTTTAATTTGCTTCAGTGCAGATTGATGACATATGTGGATATTATATAGAAAATACATCTTATTGAGTATGATTATTTATTTCTTTCAACAAATGTTAGTTGAAAGACTTCCCTTCACAAAACACTATGTGTGGGTTTGTGGAGGATAAGAATGAGAAGAAAGCATGGTTCTTCACTGGCATGGTCTCCCAAGCATGCTGGCTCTTGTGTGTTTTATTGAAGGGTAGTTTTGTCAAAGAAGCTGTCTTTGGAAGCCACGGACTTATTCCAGTGAGGTTGTTATTTCTTTATACGTATCTCAGATTAATCCTCTGCAGTCTCCTTTGGACTTTGCCTTAAGTAGGTTCAATGGTGGGCTTCCCAGGTGGCTCAGTAGTAAAGAATCTGCCTGCCAATGCAGGAGACATGGGTTCAATCCCTGGGTGGGGAAGATCCCCTGGAGGAGGGCATGGCAACCCACTCCAGTATGCTTGCCTGAGAAATCCCACAGACTGAGGAGCCTGGCGGGCTATAGCCCATAGGGATACAAAGAGTTGCACACAACTGAAGTGACTTACCATGCACACATGCAGGCTCCATGGTGGCAGGTCACTGTCCTTTTAACGTGGGTCTGATGTGATAGTATTTGGAGTCAACTTTGATGGGGAAAAAACTGGTGATGAATTAGTTATGTCAATTTTAGAAAAGAAAAAACAGATAAAACCCAGAGTATAAAACTGCGGGGAGCTGCCCATGAGAACGGGGTCCTTTATCTAAAGGACACAGCCCTGGGAGCTGCCTCAGTCCTCGAGGGTTTGCTTGCAAACATAGCTCTCTGTCCCGCCACCCCAGAGATTAGGCAATTATTTACTGCAGACACCTGGAGTTCTGGACAAACTTCTCACGCACAGGGAAATGTTATCTGGCGTAAGAAATAATAACAGGGTGCCATTCCCATGCTCTCAAGATTTCTTGTGACTTTTCGTAAGATGTATAGGTCAACCAAGAAAAATGTTAACTGTCTTGTTTTTCTCTTGCTCTCCTGTATAAATATAAGGTGCTGAATAAAGTCGTGGTCAGACCGCTTCCCTTTGTGGAGATGTGTCTGATCCTCTCGACCCCATCTTTGCTAGTATTCTTTCTCAGCCACGTCGTGCACGTTCTCGGGACCTGATCAACTTTGCTGGCTGGCTCCGGCATAAAACAGTGTCTGAAGGTCATGCCTCATGATGATTGAGGAGGTTTAAGATTTATTGGAATGAGAGCACCGTGGATGATATACATGAGTGACAAAAGATGGAACATCTTTCTGAGATGGGTTCATGTGGATGTGTGGATGTACAAAACTAAAACATCAGGCAAAGTGAGATGGGGGAACCAGGAAGCAGCATCCTGAAGGGGGTACTGATTAGCTCGATCTCCCTGAAATCTTGACCACAGCCATCTGGCTGCACCCACTTGGTCCAGACCAGAGAGTCAGGTGGAGTGTCTTCAGAGGCCTAGGGACAGGGTGCTAAGAGGGGTAAGTTTCCTATGTGTCAGGAGCTGCGGTGAGTGCTCCCTATACACGACCTTGTTTAATTAGTGGATGGAAAAATGATTGATTGAAATGGCATGAACCTCCCTCCATTCTGGAATGAAAAAAACCCACTGGGTTATAAATCCACTTAACCAACTAGGAAACTGCATGGTGAGGGGATGGTGTGACTGCACTCTCCTCCTGCCATGGAGATTGGTGAAACTCAGTCACTTTTTGGACAGTCTAGACTCCTGACCATTTCCTGTCCCACCTCACCAGCCTTTCCACCAGTCAGGGAGCACTTCCCCCATAAGGCTGGGATTCACCGTCAGGTTCCACACACCCGATCATACTTTCTTAGATTTTGGTTCTGTAGATGTTCAGAGTCCCGAGTCCTTTTCAGTTGGTTTCAACAGAGAGTTTTACATTCTTGTATGCAAGGACAGCCCTCACTTTATCAGTAAAGTGTCCGGGGTCTGGGGTGAGAGCCACAATCTGGTGTGGGATGTGGACTTTGCTGTAAATCACTTCTCTCTCCTTGCTCAGTCCTGCCAGCATCTTGTCTTAGTTCTCATGCCCTCCTGTGGGCTGGGGTGGGTAAGAGGGCCTTCTCCATTCTTTTCTTTTTTGGCGGAGAGAATCATTTATTTATTGGGGGCTGTTTGAGAAGGAGTTCTCTAAATGTCAAGGTTACAGTGCTTTTTGGGCAATACTAGCCATTGACCTGCAGCGAAGATATCTTAGAAGCATCATCATCTAATCAGTTCACAGGTAAAATGTTGTGTCTCTCTGTCTCACACATGCACACACACACACAAGCTGAAGGACCAGAGATATGGGTCATCTATGGTGGGTAATTATTTCTAACAGCAAAGATGTTGTTTGGTTCAGGGACCCTCACTCATTGGAAGCCTTCTCTGAGACTGAACGACTCATAGGTGGGAACAGAGCCCTGGGGGGTGGAGGGGGACAGAAGGGCATTGGATTCCTGGGTGGGTCTTCCTAGGTCTCCCTATTCAGTCACAGAAGCCTTCTGAAGGCTTCTGAAGGTCCTTCTGAAGCAGGTGAAGCTCACATGAGGATCCAGACCTGGCTGAGGTGGTCAGGTTGCCAAAGGAAACCAAAAGGACCAAACTTTCAGGATATGGCTTCCAAATATTTTTCAACATGTGGTTTTTGTAGAGATTTTCTCCTTTTGTTAAAGGGGTGGGTTTCTAAAGTATCTTCTTTTTTCTACATAATTTTTCTGAGTTATTTTGAGCAAGGTAGCAATTTCCCCGCTGTGTTTGCCTAAGTTTACAATGACTCAAAAGTCATTAAGAAGGTCTTTTTCTCGTAATTTAGATCTCTTTCAACATTTGGGAGGAGGATAGAGTTAGAAGGAGGTGATCAAGGAGAGGCTTCATTGTGCTTTGAGGACAAGGGTGAGCAATTTAGCAGGTCAGGTTCATTTTTGTAAACTGTTGACGAAGTTTTTCGAAGATAATAGGGAAAATATTTTATTCTCTTCAGCTCTGAACAGGGTCTGAGTTTAAGAGGAAATTGTAATCATCATAGGATAGTGTGTGTGTGTGTGTGTGTGTGTGTGTGTGTGTGTGCGCGCGCGCAAAATAATCACCAGAAGGCCTCACCCTCATGTTCTGACCCAGGAAACACTTTACCAGAATCACTGAAGGCTCCTGAGAAAAGAAAAATGATGCTGCATTTGCTGACGTGAAGCAGCAGAGCGGTCTGTAACTTGTAAAGCTGTGTTTAGATGTCAGAGAGGAAATAGTAGCAGATATTTTAAACTGCTGGCATCTGGTTTTTGTTAAAAACACTGTTACTCTTTATACCATTAAGCTTATTATTACTGTGGTTTATTATGTCATCATAAAGCAAAAGACAAGGAAATATTTCATTGAGCAAATTATTTGGGGGTAAGTGCTTTATTATCAATATCAGCTCAACAAAACAGAATGCTACCAAAATGATGAGATGCTTTCTTCTTGAATTTTTGAGTAAATTAATGGTAAGACTTCTAGGTTATTTTATCTGTTCTTTTTTGGGAGTGGTTATTTTGAATTTGGCAAAGAGCATTCAGTGACACAGAACTTTCAGACAACACATATAATTCTCATCTCAGGAAACACGGGGTCATATTATTATGAGTCATTTTCAGAAGTCCTGAACTTTGCACTTTATTTGGCTGTGATCAACCAAATCTGCAGTGTGATCTTACCTGTGATTTAGGTGCTGTTCATCATGACAAGGTCGGGGGTGGGGGGTGCTGAATTGGATGTCAGTTTGCTGATTCAAGCTGGAAATGACTCTTCTTTTGTTTATTCACTTGATGGATACACACTGGTGCCCTGTACCAGCACTGTCCTGGGCATTTGAACACTTAGAAATAGCACAGGACATACATTAACCACATGGGTCCTGGGCAGCAGGTTCCTTCAGTTCTCAGGGTCCTGGTTTATCCCCCCATGCTGAGTCCACATGCTAGTCCTAGACAGAACACTAAGTCATCTGCCATGGAGTCAAGTTCATGGATACCATGTCCCGTGCTTGTGCTGAATAAATGGTTAAAGAGCTCAGAGGAGGAGGTCATCCCTTTTACTTGAAAAATGTATCTTCCCTTCAAAAGGATTCAGCTGATTCGATTTGCTTCTGTGTATATCTGGAGTACATTTATTTCAGTTTTGAAGCTGATTTACTTCACAGTCTGGATGAGACTAATTTTTGATGGATTGTCTTGTTAAAGTCTAAGCTTTGCTTTGCATATAACTATTTCTCTTAAACAGACCCATGTATATTTGCATGCTGCCGCTGCTTCAGTCGTGTCCGACTCTGTGCAGCCCCATAGACAGCAGCTCACCAGGCTCCTCCGTCCCTCGGATTCACCAGGCAAGAACACTGGAGTGGGTTGCCATTTCCTTCTCCAGTGCATGAAAGTGAAAAGTGAAAGTGAAGTCACTTAGTCGCGTCCGACTCTTACAGATTCATACAAAAGAACCCTTTCAGATGAAGACTTATATTTAACTTTCAAGCAGTGCTAATTACTAATTGAAAGAACCACTAGGTAACACATGCAAGGCTTGTGTCTGCCAGGCAGCTCTTCCAAGCTTTCTATACCTCATTGAGTCCTCTCAACACCCCATGAGATAGGAATCCATACTATTTATGTTTTACAGAAAAGGAAGCTGAGAAACACACAGAGGTTCATGAATAATTCCTGAAATGAACATTTTAAAAAATTGGTCCAATAAGTGAAAGCTTCTAATATAAATAATTCAGTTACTGACCAAGGCATTTCCCACATTCTACTGGTTTCATTATAAAATTAATATAGAGTGAAAATAAGTGGAGAGATTTTTGCATATAATCTAGCCGCCTTGTGACAATGTAAGTGGATGGTTATTGCACTGCAAACATCATTTAGGATATTCTCTCAGCATTAAGCAGAGAAGAGGATCCCAAGGATTTTTTTTTTCCTGATTGTTTAAAAGTTATTCATTTATTCTGAGTTAACTAAAAGACCATTCGCGTTTCTTTATCTCTTTCTATAGATTATGTTGTTTATAGACATCTAAGGGCGGGTCACTAAGAGCCTCTGACAAAGGGTCCTGGACAAAAGAGTGTGTCAAACCTGAATTCTGACCCCTGTTTTGCTGACCAAGAGAAAAAATACTCCAGTACAGGATCATGTGCTTCCAGGGGAAGGGGTCCCATGGGGCAGTGAGCAGCAGTGGCCCTGCAGGGAAAAGGAGAGAGCACAGAAAATACATGTTTTACAGCAACACACAGGCTCCTGGAGATGAGTCCTGTTTGTTTACTCAACACAATCCCATCAAATCCACTCCTGACCCCCCAGCATCCTTGAGATGGACCCTGAGTGACCACCAGGCAGTGGTTAACCTGTAAGTTCCTGCTTCACCTCCCCAGAGAGACCCAGCCACCCCGAGGCCACAGAGATCCATCACTGCTTCATTTCAATGGAGATGTAGAGGCGAGTGGAGGAAGGGCTAATGGCCAGGCTGGGTCTGGAGAGCACAGCGATGGGCACTGTAGCCGCAGGACCAGGTCTTCTGGCCCCAGATGCCGTACCTCTCTGCTTTTCCTCTGTTTCTCAATTACTTCCTTGAGGACTGTGCAATAGGTGAGGATTAATCATCTCTTTGCCGCCAGGCTCATTCCATGGCCGGCTTATTGGAAAGGTGTGATCGTGTATGCCAGCTGTGCTGGCTGCTTGTTCATGAAGGTGAAAGTGGAGCAAACACTTGTCCATCAGACGAGCTGACAACGTGATGGGGGCTGGAGGGCTGCATCTGTCTGTAGATAGCTGGGATGGCTCTGTCATTCAGCCAGATGGTGCTCATCAAATATTCAGCAGCCAGGGCGTTTACAAAGGCCTGTCGTGGGCCGCGCACAAGCAAAAGGGAGCCAGAGGCCAGGCTTCTGGATGTGGGGCTGCGCTTGGATTTTTGTTTGGAAATGAGGCACTGGCTTATTGCATTGAAGGAAAGGCGTGGGGGTAGTTACCTGGGGAATTAAACATATTTGTGGTCCAGAATTTTGCTATTGTTTGGACCATGTGTGTAATGCTCCAACAAGAGTCTCAATTAACGAGTCAGGCTGTATTAATTCTGGGGACACCTGTCGCAGGAAGATAGACCTACACTGAGTGGGGGGCCAGATGAAGTGTCGATTCATTCATTCATTCACTTAGTAGTCTGACAAATATTGGTGAGGCATTTACTCTTTATAAATGACATGTTGACAACTGGCAATAGCACAGAGAACAAAGGTAAACATAGCTCCAAAATTCAGAAATTTACTCTCCAGTTGGTAATACAAAAGGATGTTTAATTTTTTAGAATAGGTTGATCCTTACCATTGGCAGGATCTGTGTCTGTGAATTCGCCTACCTGCTAAAATTCATTTGTGACCCTCAAGTGATACTCTCAGTGCTTTCATGGTCATCGTTGGACCCTTGAGGAGGGGCAGGAAATTGGAGTTACCAGCTGTGCGTGTGTGGCAGAGGAATGTCAAGACCAGGCTCTCCTTCAGGGTTCAGTTCAGACTGTGAACAGGGCAGTAGTTAGTGCCACACATACCACATTTTTGTTCTTTGTGTTGGTGATATTGCTGCCTAAAATGTCCTGAAGTGCACTGCACTTCCTGAGCAGAGGAAGGTTGGACATATGATTCTGCAATCCCACTCCTGGACATATATTTGGAGAAAACTCTAATTCGGAAAGATACATGCACCCCGATGTTCATAGCAGCACTGTTTACAGTAGCCAGGACGTGGAAGCAACCATAATGTCCATTGACAGATGAATGGATAAAGAAGATGTGGTATGTATACTTAGTGTAATATTACTCAGCCATAAAAAACAATGAAATAATGCCATTTTCAGCACCATGGATGGACCTAGAGATTACCATACTAAGTGAAGTAAGTCAGACAAAGATAAATATCATCTGATATCACTTACATGTAGAATTGAAAGAAATGATACAAATTAACTTATTTATAAAAGAAAAGACTCACAGACATGGGGGAAAAAAACTACGGTTACCATGGGAAAAGGATCAAGGAGGGATAAATTAGGAGTTTGGGATTAGTAGATAAAAACTGCTATATATAAAACAGATGAACAACAAAGACCTACTGTATAGCACAGGGAAATTTATTTAATATCTTGGGATAACCTATAATAGAAAATAATAAGAGTATAATAGAATATAATAGAAATAATAGAAAAAATATGATATATCAATATTTATATTGATACATATGGCAGAATATGAAGAAGAACTAGAGCCTCTTGATGAAAGTGAAAGAGGAGAGTGAAAAAGTTGACTTAAAGCTCAACATTCAGAAAACTAAGATCATGGCATCAGTCCCATCACTTCATGGCAAATAGATGGGGAAACAGTGGAAACAGTGGCAGACTTTATTTTGGGGGGCTCCAAGAAATTAAAAGACACTTACTCCTTGGAAGGAAAGTTATGACCAACCTAGACAGCATATTACAAAGCAGAGACATTACTTTGCCAACAAAGGGCCATCTAATGAAGGTGATGGTTTTTCCAGTAGTCATGTATGGATGTGAGAGTTTGACTATAAAGAAAGCTGAGCACCGAAGTATTGATGCTTTTGAACTGTGGTGTTGGAGCAGACTTTTGAAAGTCCCTTGGACTGCAAGGAGATCCAACCAGTTCATCCTAAAGGAAATCAGTCCTGAGTGTTCATTGGAAGGACTGATGTTGAAGCTCAAATTCTAATACTTTGGCCACCTGATGTGAAGAACTGACTCATTTGAAAAGACCCTGATGCTGGGAAAGATTGAAGGTGGGAGGAGAAGGTGATGACAGAGCTTGAGATGGTTGCATGGCATCACCAATTCAATGGACATGAGTTTGGGTAAACTCCGGGAATTGGTGATGGACAGGGAGGCCTGGCCTGCTGCAGCCCATGGGGTTGCAAAGTGTCAGACATGACTGAGCGACTGAAGTGAACTGAACTGAACTGATATCTGAATTCAGTTTCTTTTAATGAAACAAAAAGGAGGCTGGGATGTGCCTTGTGGGGAAAATGCATTTATCAGAGAGAGTACATTCAAGCAGAAGTCACAGCGCTGTTGGCTGTGAGTTCAGTGTTGATGAATCTGCAATAGGTATTGAGTAATGTGTCTCTAAACAGGTTACATATTGATTGGTTGATGAAAATGTTGTAACCAGTGGCTTCTGGGATCCTACTGTGTTTCCCCAAGGGCCATTATTCAGTATTATCTACTCAGTGTTCAGGGCATCATCACTGAGCATCACTGCCACAAGCAACAAGAGTTTGTGTGTGTGTGTGTGTGTGTGTGTGCGCGCACATTCAGTCACACAATCGTGTACAACTCTTTGCGACCCCATAGACTGTAGCCCACCAGTCTCCTCTGTCCATGGGATTTCCCAGGCAAGAATACTGGAGTGTATTGCCATTTCCTACACTAGGGAATCTTTCAACCCAGGGATTGAACCCACGTCTCTTGCATCTCCTCCATTGGCAGGTGGATTCTTTACCACTAGTGCCACTTGGGAAGCCCTGATGAGAGTTAAATGTGTATGTTTTGCACTGGAATGTGAGGCTCAGGGTTGACCTGAATGAACACAGATAAGGACTCTCGGGGGCTATGGTTGGTTACAGGATTACCGGCAATGCCTTCCTCCTTAAGGACTGAGTCTCTCCTGGAGAGATCATAGATATGTGAACAGGGGTCACCATCTGCCAGGAGCTCAGAATATGGCCCCGCCACCAGGACAGTGGGACCTGGTTGGAATGAGGAGGAGACACTCTTTCTGTTCAGCTTCAGGTTATAACTTC
Source organism: Bos grunniens (assembly GCF_055505025.1). Taxonomy (NCBI): domain Eukaryota; kingdom Metazoa; phylum Chordata; class Mammalia; order Artiodactyla; family Bovidae; genus Bos; species Bos grunniens. The sequence goes on along the minus strand of NC_141194.1, from coordinate 111,698,642 downwards.
TTTAAAATTAATTTTTATTGGCATATAGTTGCTTTACAGTGTTGTGTTAGTTTCTATTGTACAGCAAAGTGAGTCAGCTGTATGTATGCATATTTCCCTTCTTTTTTGGATTCCCTTCCCATTTCAGGGACCTAAGAGCATTGAGTATAGTTCCCCTTGCTACAAGCAAGTTATAATTTTTGATGCAGCTGAATTTTGCACAAAGTGTCAATATAGATGTTGAGTGCAGAGATGTTACTGTGTCAAGAATTACATGAAGATGTAACAAGTAGATGAATTCCTTATAGGCTGTTTCACTCAGTTCTCTAGATTTTAGAACAGTTATATATTTTTAAGTGGTATTCAAGCAATTAAGTAGTATGTACTGTTTCTCACAATAAGAAGATCCATACAATTCACAGAGCAGGAAAATGAACAAATTTAGTCCAAACACACAGACACAAAAAAACACAGATGCGGACAGATAATGTGGTAAAATAAACAATGACGAACATCAGAATTCCTCCAGTTCCAACTGTTTAGTTTAAAAATCCACTGACCTTTAGCAACAACAAGAGTGAGTGTCTGGATCTCAGGAGGGGTTCTGTGTGCTGTTCATTCTGAAATGGCATCTTTGTTCCTCTGTGGGTGGAGGGCATGCAGCCCAGTCATCCCTCTTCTAATCTCTGTGGGCCTCTCATTTCCTGCAGTTGGTTGGCTTGTTCTTTCTCCTCCTTCTTGGAGCCTTGGGATTGAATCTGGGAGGCATATGAGTTGTATCTAATCTCCAAGTGCCCACATGTGCCTGCACCTCACCATTCAGGGTCCCCCTGGCCAGTCATCCCAGAGGATTGGGGGTAGTGATCATAGAAATTTAACTGAAGATAAGCCATTCAGTGATTCAGTTTTCCCACCTGCCATGGACCATCCAAATACCAACATCAGACTCCTCCTCCCCCTCTTCTTACATCTTCAGAAGACACCCCAGGTTCTGGGCTGTGTGATATGGTCCAGTCCATCCAGAGAAGGTTCTGTTTCCACCAGAGGGAGCCACTTTGTCCAAAACAGCAACAACTGTGGCATTTCAGGGCCTTTTAGGCAGTTCCCACTAACCCCACTTACTTGACCACATTGATATCTTTTTTCCTATAAAAAAATAATTTTAAGTAACTCTTTATTGTGAGTACTACTTGAATTTAATTTATGAAAAACAAGCATTTTGGGGAAAGGAGACTGATGCAATCCAGTCAAATATCCTAGAAAGGAAAGTAGCACTAAGTGCAAGAACTTAATGATGAAACCAAAACACACTGTTCACCCCCACAGTGAAGTTCATTTGAGGGGTAGAGCTCTGAGGGTAGGAAAAAACATTTCAGAAAGGGAAGTACCCTATCCTAAGTATAAAGTTAGGAAGTAACCTATAGGTTACATAGGTAACAGTAGATGATACATTTTCTATATGAATGATGCAGTCCTGAGCATCTCAATGTTCGAAGTCAAGTCCTCTCAAGCTCTCACCCAGGAATGGCAGCAAAACTTCTAGGAAAGTAACTAACTTAATGACACCACAGACACGAAACACAATTATCTCATCAACAGTGGTGATGATGGTTACCCTCTCACTGTTATCATCACTCAGGATACCCAACATCTTTGAAGTCTTCACTGGAGATTTTCCAAGTTAGGACTCAGGACACAAAGAAATGTAAATAAGTCAACATCTCTAAATTCAAGGAGTTTCCCATGTAATCCTGAGATTATACTTGGAAATTAAGAGTCAGTGCTTAAGTGTAACATCATGTCAATAATATGATGAATATTATGATGGATAAGTGCGAGATCATGTCAATAATATGATGAATATGATGAATAACAGCACAAGTAACTTAAGTTTGTTAGTCGCTCAGTCATGTCCTGCTTTTTGGAACCCCAAGGACTATAGCCCACCAGATTCTGTCCATGGAATTCTACAGATAAGAATACTGCAGTGGGTAGCCATTCCCTTTTCCAGGGGATCTTCCTGACCCAGTGATTGAACCCAGGTATCCTGCATTGTAGGCAGATTCCTTACTGTCTGAGCCACCATGATATAAATGATATATACATGTGTATTATATATTCTGTAACTAAAGAGGATGGGAGGGCAGTTCCTGAAAGCTCTGATTTTACTTGAGTGTCATTGATTTGTAGTCTGTTTTTCAGACAGTGTTTGGCCAACAATCCTGTGTGTTTTTGCGATGTCTTCTGAAATGTGCAAGCAAGGCCATGCCATCTGGGTGGAATGAACATGTGACTCTCCAGGCAGCAGTTTATCTGAGGCTGTTGGATTTGTGAGGCTCTCTTTTAAAGAGTCCAAGTCTGTGTGTCTTGAGGGGGTGGTTGGGGGGTTAATGCAATTGTATTTCCCCCCAATTGTTTGTAATAAAACTTCAGGAAGAGATACCCTTGAGGGATCTTAACATATCAAGTACTTTAGCTGCTTTTTGCTAATTTTTGATCCTGAGGGTAGTGATGGAGTGGAGAAGAAAGTGTGTATGTGTGCATGTATGGGAGTGTGTTCGTGTGCATTTTCAATAGATCCAACGTCAGAAGGGAGTTATTTATGTCCAGGAGAGGAGAAGAAAGGACAGAATGAGTTAGGAGAACTCAGAACATTCACCTGAATGTTTGCAAGGAGAGAAATACTGTAACATAAAGCCAGATTGTGGGGCATCACAGAAACTTCCCCAAAGCAGCCTGGGTTTTCGAGAAGTCTGTTAAAATGATGTCTCTACCCTATCCTGGAACTTGGCACTGCTTTTTCCCCCTTCTGCCTATAGAAAGCTTCATTCGTGGGAAGAAGTCCAGTCAGTGCCTGGCTGTTACATTCTGCAGAGCGTGTGTTCCCACCACCTAATCCGTGCCCAGCAGCCCGGACCCTGTGCCTGTGTGCAGACTGTGCCTGGTGCTTTATGACTCTCAGTGTCCAAGGGTATTTCCTTCCCATCTCCCTTCTTTCTTCTCTTAACTTCCCTCCTCCATTCTTTTCATCTTCACTGTGGAATCCTGCAGACGGTGTGAGTCTTGTGAGGACTAATTTTGTTAATTAGTTGTGCTATAGGCAGTGCCCCCCTGGGTTTGGTATTTTGTCTAAGGACTCACTTATCCACCCACTTCTGGTCAAGGCTGCAGTGGTGATGGTCATGATCCTTACTGTCTTGTCTATTGTCTTCAAGAAATGGGGGGAAAAAAAAAGAAATGGAAAAAAAATGAAAAATTAATCATTGCCCTTTATAATTTCTTTTTTAATTTACTTTTTATTTTATATTGGAGCATAGTTGATTGACAGTGTCAGTGTTAGTTTCAGATGTACAGCAGATTGATTCAGTTATACATATACACTTATCCATTCTTTTGTCAGATTCTGTTCCCTGAATAGGTTATTACAGAATATTGAGCAGAGTCACCTGTGCTGTACAGGAGGTCCTTGTTCACTATCTATTTATATATAGTAGCCTGCATTTGTTAACCCCAGTCTCCCAATTTATCCCATCCCTGGCCTTTCCCTTTTGGTAACCATAAGTTTTTGAAGTTTATAATTTTTAAAAGCATCGTATGTGCTCTAATTAGTCTGTCTCAACTGTACCTAAGGGTTGCATGGAGCTCATTTCACTTTAATTCTTTTCTATTGCATTTTACAAATGAAGAAATTGTAAACTTTTTGGGGGTCTGGACGGTTAACATCTGCCTGAGAAGGTGCGCCGGTTTTACACCCAGATAACCGAGTGGCGGGGAGGCGATAAGTCGCAGCATTGGCGCTCGCCAAACACCTCATCACTTGAGCTGCTCGGACCTGGGAAGAGCACAAAACTCAGGCCCAACTGAGTCTGCACCTCTGAGGACTACCCAAGTGCCTGAACCTGAGCGGCTTGGACCTGGGAGGTACATGCAACCCAGGGCCAGCCTCGGATTGTTCCCGGCGGAACAACCTAGAGCCCGAGCAGTGTGGGCAGGGAGGCTACACGCGCCGTGAGCGGGGGCAGACCCAGTGTGGCTGAGGCACTGCGAGTGCACGCCAGTGTTATTTGTTTGCAGCATCCCTCCCTCCCTCCCCACAGCGCGACTGAACAAAGAGAAGAAATACAGCTCCACCCATCAGAACACTGACACAAGCTTCCCTAACCAGGAAACCTTGACAAGCCACCTGTACAAACCCACACACAGCGAGGAAAAGCCACAATAAAGAGAACTCCACAAACTGCCAGAATACAGAAAGGACACCCCAAACTCAGCAATTTAAACAAGATGAAGAGACAGAGGAATACCCAGCAGATAAAGGAACAGGATAAATGCCCACCAAACCAAACAAAAAAGGAAGAGATAGGGAATCTACCTGATAAAGAATTCCGAATAATGATAGTGAAATTGATCCAAAATCTTGAAATTAAAATGGAATCACAGATAAATAGCTTGGAGACAAGGATTGAGAAGATGCAAGAAAGGTTTAACAAGGACCTAGAAGAAATAAAAAAGAGTCAATATATAATGAATAATGCAATAAATGAAATTAAAAACACTCTGGAGGCAACAAATAGTAGAATAACAGAGGCAGAAGATAGGATTAGTGAATTAGAAGATAGAATGGTAGAAATAAATGAATCAGAGAGAATAAAAGAAAAACGAATTAAAAGAAATGAGGACAATCTCAGAGACCTCCAGGACAATATTAAACGCTACAACATTCGAATCATAGGGGTTCCAGAAGAAGAAGACAAAAAGAAAGACCATGAGAAAATACTTGAGGAGATAATAGTTGAAAACTTCCCTAAACTGGGGAAGGAAATAATCACCCAAGTCCATGAAGAAATTGAAGCTGTATAATTCATTTAAAACACCACCAATAAGAAGTGGCAGAGCTAACAGAGGCACCCACATTTTGGGTTCTGATTCCGGGCTCTTCCTTAGCTATCATGTTGCTAGGTAACCACAGAGTGATGCCCCCTACCCGATAGGTACAGTCCAGTCCTCATGCAGGAGATTTTCATTCAGGGAACCACATCCCAGAGCTCATGGGTATTGAAAATGGTGGAGGAAAAGGCGAAATGGGATTGGGCCTAAACTTTTGGAATGGATGGAGAGTCTGAAATCAGGGCCCTGGCTTACACTTGCCAGGGGCATACTTACCTTTTAATTTCCTATCATTAAATAAGTTTGAGTTAAAAATCAGGGAAAGAAAATACACCTTAGATATAATACTGCCAGCTCAGCAGTTTGAAGGCTTGTGGTTCTTCTCTGCAAGTATTTTACATTATCCAAATATAACATGAAGAATCCTATGTGAATAGGTGGTATGGTTTTTATGGCTATGCTGCTTTATAGTAAATCTGGAGAAGAAAGTTATACAGAAGCTAAGATGCCAAGGACCTCTTACCATATTTGAGCTGATAAAAACCAAGTGTGATGCTGTCTGTCGTATATGTATGTGTATATGTATCTGTCGTATGTGTGTGCGTACGATGTGTGATATGTGTGTGAGATCTGTGTATGTGTGGTGTGTGTGTGTGTGTGTGTGATGTATGATGTGTATGTGTGCTTTAAGTCTGTATGTCTTTCTGATTGTCTATGTCTATAACTTATAGGAGAGACTCCTCCATATACAGTAAATTCATTTGTAAATGTGAAAAATGGAATACAGTTTTAGCACTTCACATTTAATTTTTGTTTAGACCTTTGTAGAATTGCTGAAAATACTATTTTCAGAAGAAATTATGTGTTCAGATCCTAATCTAGACACCCCCCAGCATAGTTCTTTGTACAGCATCACTCAGCACCAAACAGTATTTGCAGACACAGGCAAGCTATATATTTGTAAGCTCAAGTTTTAAAAATCTGATAAGTTGTAATATATCTTGTGATTAAATACTTTCAGTGATAAAGAGAACTTTCATAAATAATAATTTACTTTTTTAATGATTTTTGCATTTATTTCTACAGTGTAATTGTGAAAGGATACCCCACATGGAACTCAAACCCCACTGAACTCCCATTCATCCATCAACCAATTACCTAAGACTGATGTTTAAATTTGCTCCAATTTTTTTAAAAAGATACCAACACTGCTGTCTGAAGAAAACCATACAAATAAATATGAACTTGCTGGTGACTGCAGATGACTTTTAGGTGTAGTTCTCATGCAAAGCCTATATCACCTTGAAAATTAAATATATGCTTTCAAATTGTGGTGCTGGAGAAGACTCTTGAGAGTCCCTTGAACAGCAAGGAGATCAAACCAGTCAATCCTAAAGGAAATCAACTCTTAATATTCACTGAAAGGACTGAATATTCACTGAAGGACTGAAAAGGCCTTGATGCTGGGAAAGATTGAGGGCAGGAGGAGAAGGGGGTGACATGAGATGCTTGGATGGCATCACTGACTCAATGGACATGAATCTGAGCAAACTCTGCTGCTGCTGCTGCTGCTAAGTCGCTTCAGTCGTGTCCGACTCTGTGTGACCCCATAGACAGCAGCCCACCAGGCTCCGCCATCCCTGGGATTCTCAAGGCAAGAACACTGGAGTGGGTTGCCATTTCCTTCTCCATGGGCAAACTCTGGGAAATGGTAAAGGACAGGGAAGCCTGGCGTGGTAGAGCCCATGGAGTTGCAAAAAATTGGACATGACTGAGCGACTGCACAACAAAATTCCCTTCTCTTTTTCAATTTGATTCCTTTTTTTAAACCTCTTGAACCTCGTTACTGGAGCTCCCAGCAGGACCATGACTGCCTGGAAGCCCCCAGGGTCTGCATGGCTGGTGGGTTCCCTCTCACACTCAAATGGGAGCCCGGAGCTCAGGGTCACGGTTGCTCCTTCTGTTCCCTCCTCCCAAATGCTGTTCCCTTCATCTCTCCAAGTCTCACCCAAACTCCTGGGTCTGTTCAGATCCCCCTGACCCTGAGAATTCTGCACTGGCTTTAGTTGTTCGGAGTCATCAATGTGAGGCTCCCGCTGCTCTGCACACAGCTCAGCAGTGGATGGCACTGCGATCTTTCCTGCATGTTGGTTGTATGTCACTGAATAGCCTTGGAGTACTGACAGGCAGAGTCAAGTCTAGTGACCATAAATCCTGGGCAGATCTTGGAAAGGGCTCCCATCAGCTTGAGGGCTTCCAGAGACACTTCTGACATTTCTTTCCAGGGCAGAGGTCTTTCCTGTTTCTCTTTCTTGAGGCTGGTTTGGCTCCACACTCATTTAATTGATGCTTCTCCCCCTATCCTGTCTGGGAGCTGATGATCCAGAGCTGAATGTGTGGTCTGTGTTCCAAGCCTCTTACGGTTAGTGGGGGAGATGGATACATCAACAGATAATACGTAATACACAATATAGTGGCAGGGCTTGGAAGAGGGTGTTGGGGAAACAAACAGAAATTGGCATCTGAGCCTCCAGGAATTCAGGATAAGTGTGTTCCACATGGGGTAGGGGGCAGCCTGCAAGGCCCAGCGTGATCTGTCTGCATCCCTGGCCAGTCCACTCAAACCCGAAATATTTCCTCTGAAACAACAAATGATGATCCTGCCTTATTAATCTCCTGTAAGATTTGTGAGGCTCAAAAATAATAAAAACCCCACAAATATTTAACAGATAGCTTACTACTTAAATGACACTCCTTCCAGAGTGTTATGTCTTTTAATAGCAACTGAAAATGACACAGATAATTTGGTTGTCATCTCCATTGTGCTGATGGATACTCTGGTCATAGAGAGCCTGAGTTCTCACCGCCCTTGTATAAAGGAGCTGAGAACCTGGCAACTGGTGTGGAGTGGCCCCCCACCCCGAGAAACCCCTCTTAGACCTACTTCCAGGAAAATAGAGTCTGTGTCTGCAGTGGGTGTGTTGCACATCCACCTGGAGGCAAAATTGCTGTCGGAGCATCTCGGCTAAGTGAGGATGTCCACTTCTGGTGGTGAAAGCTTATAATACCATCTGCTTTCTTACTTGTTTACCTGCTGGACTTCTTTGATTTTCTTTTCTTTTCTTTTCTTTTCTTTTTTTTCTCAGCAGCAGCCACATGGTGCTGCTAGGAGTCTTACTAACTACTCTTCTGGTCCTACACTTCCTTTCCCTGATTTTCTTTTGGGTTAGGTTTGTTTGGGTTTGTTTGCTTGTTTTTCAGTTTTAAAGATAACAAGAACTAATCTGAAGTGTAAGATGGAAGAACCCAGTTGCAGGATAGAAGAACTTGCTTCTGAAATGATGAATTCCAAGTGTTCTTGAAGTTGCCTGCAAGCCCTCAGGCTTCAAGAAAGGATTCGATTAGTGAGACCAATTAATTATCTAGAAAGAAAGGTCTCATTTTGTGAAACATCTACTGTCATTTTGTGTGTCCCTTTTGCTAACTTTTGTTTAGGGCTCGGCAGACAGCTAGAGACCTGTGATTTTAATGTTTTCAAAACACCACTCTGCAGTTATTGAGCAGTTCAGATACTGTTTGTCTGCCATAATCTTGCCCACAACCCTAAGAGCTGTGAGAGTTTATTTTTCAAGAAAAATCCAGCAATTCATTAGGGCCAGGCACAGACAGGAAAAAAGCGAGCCTGCAAATGTGTGAATCAAAAATACCTAATTTTGCATTTTTACTTGAACGAATGATGGGACATTATTGTATTCCCAGTGCCAGCTCAGTTTCAGCCAAGCAGGAATGTTCCTGCAGGAAACCTCAGGGGGCATACATTTATTTATTTATTTATTTTTTAGGGGGCATACATTTAAATCATCACATTCCCTGGAGCCTTAGTGTCTGTTAGTGATGCTGAGACACTGATGGGACCTGTCAGGCAGAGAAGAGTCAAGGATGACAAACTATGGGAATATAAATAAATAGAATATAACTGAATATAACTGAAAGTCACAGAATATAACTAAAATTTTGTATATGTTTTACAGAATATAACTAAAAGTCACATCTAATCTTTTAGCAAGTGGCCTCTTCCTGTGTCATCTTTTCTTGCCGAGGGAAGAATTGTTTTGTCTTTTGTTTGGTTTTAAATCAGTCCCCAAATCCTAAACTTTGAAAACCAGGAAACTGAAGTTTCTAACTTGTTTCATAGAGAAGCATTTTTTAAGAGAGAGAGCAATATTGGGTCAGATGGAGAATAGATCGACTTGGCCTCAAGAGAGTTCCTGCATTGGTGGCACCAGCACTTTTTGGGCTCGCATTATGCACATTAAGATGCCTCTTGCCTTCACGGATTCTCTCTCCAGTGATTGTAGTAAACAAAGAAGTAATTCCATTACAGACTGTGATTAGTGCTGTGGAGAAAGTCAACAAGATGCTGAGATGGAAAGTGTATCAGGCAGCTTTTGCTGCATAACAAACAATCATATCTCAGTGACAATCAGGAATCAGCATTTCTTGCCCACATCTGTGTCTCAGGCAGGAAAGTGAGGACATTTTGCCCAGCACGAGGCCTGGCCATATTAGGAAATATGCTCTTAGCTTCTGGGGATTAGATAGAGATTATAGAGTGTGGACATCTTTGGGGGCCATTATTATGTCACATACTTTTCAAATGGATAATTAACAAATAAAAGATTTGATCAGAAAATTTAGAATGTATGAATAACCTAATGTTTTAAAAGAATATTGATAACCAATATAATGGAAGGACAAATATTATATTTGTTTATAAACTAACAAGTAGAAAACAATGGCTGTCTACTTTCTGGTTTAAAGATGTTTTCATGTGCGTGTGTGTGTGTGTGTGTGTTAGTCGCTCAGTTGTACCCCAGTCTTTGCAACCCTATCAACTGTAGCCCACCAGGCTCCTCTGTCCATAGCGTCATATGCTACTGCTACTGCTAAGTTGCTTCAGTCGTGTCCGACTTTGTGTGACCCCACAGACGGAAGCCCACCAGGCTCTGCCATCCCTGGGATTCTCCATGCAAGAACACTAGAGTGGGTTGCCATTTCCTTCTCCAATGCATGAAAGTGAAAGTGAAGTCGCTCAGTCGTTCCCGGCTCTTAGCGACCCCATGGACTACAGCCTACCAGGCTCCTCTATCTGTGGGATTTTCCAGGCTAGAGTACTGGAGTGGGGTGCCATAATGAAGAATATAAAAACATCAACCTAAAACACCAACTGGACTGTCATCCTGGAGTGTCTCATGAAAATCAAAAATGTATATTTAAACTGCTCACAGAAGTATTCACATCTGTCTAATTATTAAATAGAAATCAAGCTTAATTGAAAGTTGTTAGACTCTAGAGATGTGTAATAGGCTTTTCACGGTGTCTGGAGATGAGAGATGGGATCTGCCAGGACTGAGCTCTGTGCTGAGGAAGCAGACCACCCCTGGACACTTGTTCATGAACCTGTTGTACCTGAGAAAACCTGATCAGTAGACGCTGTGAGTGGACATTTTGAGCTGATAGTTAGATGTCACCATGAAGCCCTTAATGAATTTGAAGAAGATGCTGAAAGGATGTTCTGAAATTCTAAGGAACAATCATTCAGATTTATACACTCTTGAAAATATTTTACCTTCAAGAATGGAGCGAAGCCCTCTAATGTCTCCCCTGGAACTTCTTTTTTTTTTTTTCCTTTTGCGAAAGAACAAGAATAATGAAACCATTGGTAATGAACTTGTTATATTCATGTTTATATATATATATATATATTTTATGAACATATATATATATATATATATCTCTCTCTCTCTCTCGAGGATTGTGGATTTAACTTTTCTTGGAGATACAAGTCAAAGAGCACCTAACTGCAATTTGGGGAGGGGGCTGCTCCCTTGAAGGCCTTGGGATGGGGTCCCCTTCCTTATGCAGTTATAGCATCTGAATGACAGAAAATAAATGATAGAAAAGAAATAGGAACACCCATTGCAAAGTGTTCAGTTTTACTTAAAGTAGAATCCTAATTCTAATATATGAGCATAAAGCACAATTACTAGCATTTTTAAAATAAACATTATCCAAATATATGTGGTAATAAGGAATTCAGTAGCAATGGAAAAGAGATATTTAAATGTATATAAATATAAATACACTGCAAAATGAATAGAATTAGCATGCATTTATGCCTCCTTGCAGAGCCCTGCAATACATCTTTTCTGCTCCAAACTTCAGCGTTTTGGTTTGGTCTCACTGTGTGTTGGGCACACGGACTTGTGTCTGATAACAGTTTCATTTAATCCCTTAATAGCTTTATTCCCCCTGATCCCTATTTTACCCCTCCCTCTGCCCAGTGTTAACCACTAGTTTGATCTCTATCTGTGACTCTGCTACTTTATTTGTCATATTCAGTAGTTTGTTGTATTTTCTCAGATCCCACATATAAGTGATACTATACAGTATTTGTCTTTCTCTGGTTTATCTGATAATCTTTAATTACTCGTGAAAAGCTGCACATTTGTTCAAGCCTTAAGCCTCTAGAAAAGGAGACTTGGACTCACCTGGGCCATAGTGTTCGGCTCGTTGGGGGTTTGCAGCTACAGCCACTGCCTGTGCTCCATGAGGAAGATGCTCACTGCTCTTCACATGTTGTTGGGTGTCGTCCAGAAGCCGGCAAGTAGAGTGCTGGTGGCATCCCGTCATTTTGCAAATGATGCTACTTTTGAAATTAAGAAATGTGATCTTCACTGGCTGGAAGAGGGCCCTCCTGTCACTATAGTGCTTACCAGGGAGGATGGACTCAAATACTACAGGATGTTGCAGGCTGTTCGCCAAATGGAGTTAAAAGCAGATCAGCTGTATAAACAGAACATTATTTGTGGTTTGTGTCACTTGTGTGATAGTCAGGAAGCTTGTTATATAGGCCTGGAGGCCGGCATCAACACCACAGACCATCTGATCACAGAGTACCAGGCTCATGGCTTTACCTTTACTCGTGGACTCTCTGTCCAGGAGATTCTCACAGAGCTTACAGGATGAAGAGGTGGTTGTGCTAAAGGAAAAGGAGGATTGATGCATATCATATGTATGCCAAGAATTTCTATGGAGGCAATGATATCATGGGAACTCAGGTACCCCTGGGAGCTGGGATTGCTCTGGCCTGTAAGTATAATGGAAAAGATGAGGTCTGTTTGACTTTGTATGGCGATGGTACTGCTAATCAGGGTCAGATCTTTGAAGCTTAAAATATGGAAGCTTTGTGGAAATTGCCTTATATTTTCATCTTTGAGAATAACCAGTATGGGATGGGAACATCTGTAGAGAGAGCAGCAGCCAGCACTGATTACTACAAGAGAGGTGACTTTATTCCTGAGCTGAGGGTAGATGGAATGGATATCCTGTGTGTTTAGAAGGCCACAAAATGTGCAGCTGCTATTGTAGATCTGAAAAAGGGCCTATACTGATGGAGCTGCAGACTTACTGCTACCACGAACACAGCATGAGTGATCCTGGAGTGAGTTACCATACCCGAGAAGAGATTCAGGAGGTTAGAAGTAAGAGTGACCCTATCATGCTCCTCAAGGACAGGATGGTGAATAGCAATCATGCCATTGTTGAAAAATTAAAGGACATTGATGTGGAAGTGAGAAAAGAAATTGAGCATGCTGCCCAGTTTCCTACCGCTGATGCTGAACCACCTTTGGAAGAACTCAGCTATCACATCTACTGCAATGATCGACCTTTTGAAGTCTAGGGTGCAAACCAGTGGATCGAGTTTTAAGTCCATCAGTTAAGGCGAGATATGTACACCTTCAGCATATTTGGCAGCAACTGTAAGGAATGCTTTGTGTTCTCAATTTTGTCAAGGAAGAAAACTCATACAGAGAAGGTGTGTAGATTAAGATAGTGTTTGCATGTGGTTTGTACAATGTTGCACTAAAAGAGGTGATTGCACACCTAAGGTTATTTTAGTTATATAGGTCTAAAATAGGTAATAGTTTGCTTAACCCTCCAAATTATTTCTTTAAAATAGTTTTATTTGATTTAGTTGTATACTAGTTTTAACACATACTTTAGTTACTAAGGGCTTCCCTTATGGCTCAGCTGGTAAAGAATCCGCCTGCAATGTGGGAGACCTGGGTTTGATCCCTGGGTTGGGAAGATCCCCTGGAGAAGGTAAAGGCTACCCCCTCCAGTATTCTTGCTAGGAGAATTCCAAGGACTATATAGTCCATGGGGTCACAAAGAGTTGGACACGACTGAGCGACTCTCACTTTAAGCCTCTAGAACACCTCGTCACCCTCTCTGATACTTAAGTCAATCAGCTATCCCCTTACCCCCTGGGAAACAGGAAAGCTTCCAGTGAAGGGACCTTGTGTTGTTTACCTTTGTCACCACGTCAGCCAATATATTGCTGACATAAAGTGTGCAGCCATCAAGAGTTAGAATGCATGGGGAATGATTAAGGGCTGTGTGAATGATGGAACTCTGAGCCACAAAAGCAATGTGGAAACTCAACAGTCAGAGCTAGCTAGTTGTCCAGAGGTTTCAGTTACCAAAGGTCAAAAGCCAGTGTATCAGAGAGAGATGGAGGTATGCAAAGACAGATGTGCATGGGCAGGCAGTTCCAGGACTGGAGTGGTCATCATCAGGCATGAAACATGCAGGCAGCCAGGAAGGGGGCCATCGCAAGAGTTAAGTAGTCACTGGTGGAATGACCTCCTGAAGAGGTAGGCCTGTGTTTGTTTTCTTTTTATTACTTTTTGGCCACACTTTGAGGCATCTGGGATCTTAGTTCCCTGATCAGGGATTGAACCTGTGACTCTGCAATGCAAGCTTGGAGTCTTAACCACTGAACCACCAAGGAAGTCCCAGGCCTATGTTTGAGAATTGCTGTGACATCTCTCAGTTGGCTAGATGCCAGTGCCCTAGTGTGGCTGCCCATCCCAGTGCAGGGACAGCAACTCAGTGACCAGCACAGGTCATCCCCATGGCTAAACACATTGCAGCCTCAGAAGGCAAAGCGAGTTTGGTCATTTTGTAGCTGGTTTGAAAAAGGAGTCCTTTTCTGAAGGGAGCATTTCTAGATTCAGGGAGTATGATGCCTACTCGGTGGTGGCTGGGAAAGCTGTGGGTAACAGGAGACCTGGGTTTACATGTTCTTCTGTATATGCAGGTATTGGCCACTTGTCAAATATGTTCCACACCTGCCAGGTGAGGAGGAAGCTGTGCCTCTGAATGCAGTCAGGGACTGGGGAACTCTGCTGGGGAGGAGGGCTGGGGTAGGTTATATTCACTCCTGTATTTGCTATTTCTGCATAATTTGGGGTCCTATAGATCTGAGTTGCCTTTTGTGTGATTTTCCTTCCCTAAATAACTTCTTTCTGCACTCCTTACACAGAAAATCTGTTGATTGCAAATCCTCTCACTTTTTGCCTTAAAATGGCTTTTATGCTTGCCTTCATTTTTGAAGGACAGCTTCACTAGGTACAGAATTTTTGGTTGAAGAACTTTTCTGTTTCAGCACCATGAATATGTCATTCCAGCTTCTTCTGGTTCCATAGTTTTTAGATGATGTCAGTCATGTATCTTGTCATTATCCACTTTTACATAATATGTTATTTATTTCTGGCTCTTTTAAGCTTTTTCTCTTCTCTTAGACTTTCAGTAGTCTGGCTGTGATGTATCCCAGGGTGACTTTCCTTTGTTTTATTGCCCTTGGGGTTCTTTGAGATTCTTAGATTTCTCTAAAGGTGAGAACTGGCTGAAAAGGACATGAAGAACATTTTGGGTCTTGTTGCAATGGTTTCACCCATGCAAACATTTGCCAAAACTCATTGCACTTTACTTTTAACATCTATGCATCTCACTGTATGCAGCCTAGACAAGTGACTTAAAGCTTTAATGCAAAAAACGTGTAACCTAGGGAAGCTAGATGTGTTGATTTTCCTTAATAAATGGGTCTATTAGAACTAAGTCTGGGGATTCAATTTGCCATTTCATTTCTGAGGACATTTTTAAAATCTGTGGGCATATTTTATCTTCTAAATGATATAAGTCCTGGTTAAAATGAAAAAAAAAAAAAGGTAATGTAGTAAAAAAGAAAGATACTTTAAAATCACTTTCTAAACCATTAGGGGAGGATCTTCATACTAAGAAGATGTGCTCAATAGAAAAGTAATCTATGAAACTGAAAGGGACACATCTTGAGATCTGTGTGTATGTGAAATAGAGAGAAAGGAAGTTAAGGAGGAAGGAAGGAAGGAAAAGATGAATGACTTTGAAAGTGATGGGATGGAGGATTTGTTAATTTGGCTTCTCTATTTCACGGCAGATGTTGGGGTGTGGATGCAGGCCAGTAGGCTAACACTAGGTAATTTTTTGAGCTCAAGGAGTTGAACTCTGCAGAGACACTTCATTGTCATGTGCTAATGTTCTCCTCCCCTCAGTCCTTCACCCTGTGTCAACCACTGTAAATTAACATAGGACTTCTTGAGTTCACCTGTGACATTCCTTCATCTTTGCATTCATTCAGCCAATACTTGTTCTGTGCTAACTACCTGCTAAGCATTCTTTTATGCATCAGAAATATAGCGATCACAAGCAGGGCAAACAGGATCCTTATACTCGTGTGCTTGTGTTTGTGAGAGAGAGAATCAGGTAATAAGAGAAATAAATAAGGTGATTGCAAGTACCAGGGTGCACACAGCAGGGTCTTGTGATAAGGAACACCTGAGGTGACTGTGTCTGTTACAACTTAAATGACCAATGAAGGTCTAAACATCACATCTCGGGCCTGAGCCAAAGGGACAGACAGGCATGTACCATCTACAGAGAGAAATTTTATTGTCTTCTTGCTAGTTTCCTAGGTAGGTGAAAAAATACCATGGGAGTCATTGGATGAAAAATTAACAAAAAGGCTGGTTTTCCACAGTGTGCTGGGCTCTTTCTGGGGAGAGAAGTTGAG
This sequence comes from Bos grunniens, assembly GCF_055505025.1. Classification (NCBI taxonomy): domain Eukaryota; kingdom Metazoa; phylum Chordata; class Mammalia; order Artiodactyla; family Bovidae; genus Bos; species Bos grunniens. The sequence goes on along the minus strand of NC_141194.1, from coordinate 111,682,819 downwards.
GACAGTCTGTGTCTCTGCCTGTTAGCCCCCTGTGTGGATGACTTCGTGTCCAGGACTCAAGAGTACAGAGAACAAAGAGAATCAGGGCTGGCCGATGGCTGCCCACAGCCCTGCAGCCAGAGAGGTAAGCATGGGGCTGGGGAGATAAACACACCAGGTCACGAGGCAGTTAGTCATGGTCACCTGTGCATGTTCCCCAAGGGAACAAGATGGTAACAATACAAATTGTCTCTCCTGCTGGGCCAGCGGGACAGGAAGACTCCAAGCCAGCAAAGCTGGACATCTCATGCCCGCCAAGAGCAGATGTGAACACAGCTCGATGAAACATGCGGATGGTCTTTAGTCTGTACATGGACCACTCCCCGGAGTGTGTAGACACCCCAGACTGAGGCTCTGAGTCTACACTAGTGTGAAGCTGGAGGCAGTGACTGTTCATGGCTGATGCTCAATCAGTTTGGAGCTAAATTGGGCTTCCTTGAAAGAGAGGTGAAAGGAAAGGACAGGGCAGAGTCCCGTGGGCTAGAAGGTAGGCCTTGTTTCCAAGTCACATGTATTGTTTTCCTAGAGGGACTGTGGGAGGGCTCTGTGCAGGAAGCTAACAGGTGGAAGAACGAGTGATTGTGGGAGAACTTGGTGCAGGAGGTCCCAGAGGCTAACAACCAAAAGAATGCCCCCTGAGATCAGCCGGCCTCCAGGGGAATGGACTCCATCACCTGGTGGTTTCCTCACTCATTACCATTTGCAAGTCCCTTGGTGTACCAGAGGTCAAATTGCCAACACCTGCTGGATCATCAAAAAAGCAAGAGAGTTCCAGAAAAACATCTATTTCTGCTTTATTCTTCATACTGGAGAGAGACCTTATAAATGTACTGCTGCTGCTACTGCTAAGTTGCTTCAGTCGTGTCCGACTCTGTGCGACCCCATAGACAGCAGCCCACCAGGCTCCACCGTCCCTGGGATTCTCCAGGCAAGAACACTGGAGTGGGTTGCCATTTCCTTCTGCAATGCATGAAAGTGAAAAGTGAAAGGGAAGTCGCTCAGTCATGTCCAACTCTTTGAGACGCCATGGACTGCAGCCAACCAGGCTCCTCCGTCCATGGGATTTTCCAGGCAAGAGTGCTGGAGTGGGGTGCCATTGCCTTCTCCATTACATTTATAAATGTACATTTATAAATGTACAAAATGTAGCAAAGCCTTTATCTGTTACTCACAACTAACCTATCACTAGCGAATTCATACTAGAGAGAAACCTTATTAATGTAAAGAATGTAACAAAGCATTTCATCGTCTCTCACATTTTACTGGACATCAGCAAATTCATACTGGAGAGAAGCCTTATAAATGTAAAGATTTTAACAAAGCCTTTATTCAGTGCTCAGATCTTACTCAACATCACTGAATTCATATGGGGCAGAGATGTTATAAATGTACAGAATGTGGCAAGGCCTTCGTTGAGGGTTCCAGTCTTACTAAACAACAGTGAATCCATACTGGGGAGAGACTGTATAAATGTACAGAATTTGGCAAAACCTTTAATCGGAACTCAATTCTTACTACACATTTGTGAGTTCATCCTGGAGAGAAGCCTTATAAATGTACAGAATGCGGCAAAGCCTTTAGTCATAGTGGTTGGCTCACTAAACATCTGAGAATACACACTGGAGAGAAACCCTAGTAATGGAACAAGTGATAGAAGAGGTTTGCCCTAAACATGCATCAGAAAACACAAGAGTTTATACAAGAAACATATAGAAATGATGTAACAAATATGTAGAAAGGTATTTAATCAAAAGTTAAATCGATGTAAATATCAGAGATTGCATACTAGAAGGCATTTCATCAAACTTGTTTTGAGAAGTTTCTCTAAAGGAGAATGACTGTAGGGAGTACTCCATAGTTAAAACACATAGAAAATGGATATATTAGCATGAATCATGAGATGAGGGTTGATGGTTAGAAAGTTACAATTCTTAGCAATGTATGTATGCTTGTTAATAATGACATGATTTGAGATTATTTGAAGTAAATGTAATTCGGCACTCAAATAATCCATACTGTGCTTTCTTTCTAGTGTGTTTGCAAACATGGGTTTTTTATGGTTTATTAAAGATTAGCCTTTTTATATTGTGTTGCAACCATTTCTGTCTATTCTCCATTAGAAGATGAAGGATACTGTAGTGTAAAATGTATAATGAACATCTAAGTGGAGATGTTTGGCATTGCTGTGAAATATCCTGGAGGTTGCCATGATGTAAGTGATCATTTAATCTTTCCATGTATTAAAGTAAGACAGAAGTTGGTTGTAAGGTTTCAGTAGAAATATCCTTGATTTGTAAGAAGAACACAATGACAGTTCACTGCAATATTTATGTATCTTTATAATATCAGCACAAGTCATGATTATTACTTGACAATGTTGAAATAAAGACAGTGGTAACCTAGAAATGTCGGAGAAGGCAATGGCACCCAACTCCAGTACTCTGGCCTGGAAAATCCCATGGATGGAGGAGCCTGGTAGACTGCAGTCCATGGGGTCGCTAAGAGTCGGATACAACTGAGAGACTTCACTTTCATTTTCTGCTTTATTGATTCTGTGGATCACAATAAACTGTGAAAATTCTGAAAGAGATGGGAATACCAGACCACCTGACCTGCCTCTTGAGAAATCTGTATGCAGGTCAGGAAGCAACAGTTAGAACTGGACATGGAACAACAGACTGGTTCCAGATAGGAAAAGGAGTATGTCAAGGCTGTATATTGTCACCCTGCTTATTTAACTTATATGCAGAGTACATCATGAGAAACGCTGGGCTGGAAGAAGCACAAGCTGGAATCAAGATTGCCGGGAGAAATATCAATAACCTCAGATATGCAGATGACACCACCCTTATGGCAGAAAGTGAAGAGGAACTCAAAAGTCTCTTGACGAAAGTGAAAGAGGAGAGTGAAAAAGTTGGCTTAAAGCTCAACATTCAGAAAACGAAGATCATGGCATCTGGTCCCATCACTTCATGGGAAATAGATGGGGAAACGGTGGAAATACTGTCAGACTTTATTTTTGGGGGCTCAAAAATCACTGCAGATGGTGACTGCAGCCATGAAATTAAAAGACACTTACTCCTTGGAAGAAAAGTTATGACCAACCTAGATAGCATATTAAAAAGCAGAGACACTACTTTGCCAACAAAGGTCAGTCTAGTCAAGGCTATGGTTTTTCCAGTGGTCACGTATGGATGTGGGAGTTGGACTGTGAAGAAAGCTGAGCGCCGAAGAATTGATGCTTTTGAACTGTGGTGTTGGAGAAGACTCTTGAGAGTCTCTTGGACTGCAAGGAGATCCAACCAGTCCATTCTGAAGGACATCAGTCCTGGGATTTCTTTGGAAGAGATGATGCTAAAGCTGAAACTCCAGTACTTTGGCCACCTCATGTGAAGAGTTGACTGATTGGAAAAGACTCTGACGCTGGGAGGGATTGGGGGCAGGAGGAGAAGGGGACGACAGAGGATGAGATGGCTGGATGGCATCACTGACTTGATGGACGTGAGTCTGGGTGAACTCCGGGAGTTGGTGATGGACAGGGAGGCCTGGCGTGTTGTGATTCATGGGGTCTCAAGGAGTCAGACACAAGTGAGTGACTGAACTGAACTAAACTTTCATCATAATAGCATTTTTGCATTCAAAAGACTTCTGACTAAAATGTTTAGCTTAAAAAGTAAATGTAAATCCTGCGCATTGAGGAGGTAAGGCCATGGTGTCCAGTGATTGGAATGTCACTGGCCCTCCAGCTTTTCCACATGAAGTTAAGAGTTGAATTCTGGAGAGTACAGCTTACAATGTGCTACTCTTTCATTATATTTAACAGGGGAGTATTACTCATTTTTCAAAATGTGTCTTTATGTGTATCAGTCAAGCTGATGGAGTGTTTAGAGCATATGAATGGAATAATAAAATACCTTAAAATGCATTATTTCTCCAGTAGTGAGTAAGAACAGATACCTCATCACCAGGCTGACTGTGATGGCATTTCTGGTACCATTTGTGATTGACTCAAAAGTCTGTTTATTTCTCTACATACTCGTCCATGCCATCAACACTATCACTGTTGATCTCTCAGTGAGTTCTCGTGCTTGGTCCTTGAGGTTATTGTGTGAAGATGGTTTGGGGCAGGCAGTTTTCTGGTGGACCAGATTTCAGGCTGAAATATCACAAGCAGCTTCATGTGTGTGAGACCTTCCCCAAAGCATCTTTCTCTTGATTCTTCTTTTGTGTATCGACAAATGTCAAAGATAAACAAAGAAGCTGTTGTTGTTGTTGTTGTTTTAGTCGCTAAGTTGTGTCTGACTCTTTGCGACCCCATGGACCATAGCCTGACAGACTTCTCTGTCCATGGGATTTCCCAGGCAAGAATGCTGGAGTGGGTAGCCATTCCCTTCTCCAGGGGATCTTCCTGACCCAGGGATCAAAACCATGTCTCTTGCATTGGCAGGAGGGTACCACTGGGCCACCAGGAAAGCCCGCTTGTTTATTCACTCTGTCCCTAAACCAGGGTTTATTGTAGACTTACAGAAGTGTTTCAAGACCCAAAGTTCTTGTCAAAGGAGAGAGGACAGCAAGTTGAACATCAGGTATTTGTCTCCTGGCTTTAGGAAAACATTACCATACTTGCTTTGTGCATTTTTTTTTGGTGGGGGGTGGGGGTGGGATGGGACTGAAATATTGTAAAGAGAACCTCAGATATTGTGTCATCCTCCCTAAGTCAGTGTACATCTGTGAATAATTGGATGTTCTCTTGCAGAATCATGATGCTACACTGGTACTGAATACAAGTACCAGCCAGTCCCTAGCACCATCTAATACCAGTCAGTGCTTACACTTCCTGATCTCAGCATGCTTCTAAAGTCCACACTTACTATAAAAATTTTTTTCAGCTTTAATTTTTTTTTAAATTTTTACTGAGTTATAATTACATACAATATTATATTACTTTCAGGTATACAGCATATTGATTTGATATTTTTCTACGTCACGAAATGGTCACCACTGTAGGACCAGTTACCACTGTCACCACCGATTCTTTTCCTTTGCCACATCTCGACCTCTGTATTGAGATTGTGTCCCCCGATTCTTTCCCAGCTTCGCTGGGTTTCTCTTCCTGTCACTAGCTTCTGAGGAAACCAGTTCCTCTGTCTTGCAGCACCAGTTAATTGTCTGGAGTGTCTGTTTGTGGCTTGGTTTACCTTGTCAGTCTACCCTCTGATTCACATAAACTCAAATTGCTCCTCTTTGGCAGCTGGGGACAGTTTCATGGTGACTTCTTGTCCATTGTTGATGGCTGCCTCGTCTTTTCTCTTTTCTGTCCTTCTAGCACAGCGGGAGGTACCAAGCCCATTTAGAATTCTGGACCTGGCATCCACCATCTGTCCTGAGGGTGGACATTTAGGCATTTTCCAGCCTTTGGCTCTTGTAATGAAAAACTTGTGTACGCCTGTATTTTTTGCCAGGTATTCTAGGGGTAGATTACTGAGTACAATCAAAGAGTAAATTCTTGTGGAATTTTGATGAACATTGCCAGGTTTCTCTCCCTAAAATTTTGGCAGCAGTTTCAGCAGTTATTTCCCCAGAGCCTCACCAACAGAACGTGTTGTCACACTCGAGGATTTTTTTTGCCAGCCTGACGAGTGAGAAATGGTAACTCAGTGTCCTTCTAATCCTTATTAATCCTGAGTCATTTTTTTGTAGAGCGGAGCTCAGGCCGAGGTTCTTTGCCATCTCCTGAGTGGAACTCTAAGAGTAAGAGGTTCTTCTAAGATGGTTAAGGATTCATTGATGCAGGATTCGGCAATTGAAACATTTTTTTTTTTCTAGTTTGTATGACCTTAACCTTTTGCCTATTTGAATATTGATATAATGAAAACAATAATAATAACCTACAGCCCAGATTATTGTACCCAGCAAGGATCTCATTCAAGTATGAAGGAGAAATCAAAAGCTTCTCAGATAAGCAAAAGCTGAGAGAATTCTGCACCACCAAATCAGCTCTACAACAAATACTAAAGGATATTCTCTAGACAGGAAACACAAAAATGGTGTATAAATTCGAACCCCAAACAATAAAGTAAATGGCAACGGGATCATACTTATCAGTAATTACCTTAAACGTAAATGGGTTGAATGCCCCAACCAAAAGACAAAGACTGGCTGAATGGATACAAAAACAAGACCCCTACATATGTTGTCTACAGGAGACCCACCTCAAAACAGGGGACACATACAGACTGAAAGTGAAGGGCTGGAAAAAGATTTTCCATGCAAATAGGGACCAAAAGAAAGCAGGAGTAGCAATACTCATATCAGATAAAATAGACTTTAAAACAAAGGCTGTGAAAAGAGACAAAGAAGGTCACTACATAATGATCAAAGGATCAATCCAAGAAGAAGATATAACAATTATAAATATATATGCACCCAACACGGGAGCATCGCAGTATGTAAGACAAATGCTAACAAGTATGAAAGGAGAAATTAACAATAACACAATAATAGTGGGAGACTTTAATACCCCACTCACACCTATGGATAGATCAACTAAACAGAAAATTAATAAGGAAACACAAACTTTAAACGATACAATAGACCAGTTAGACCTAATTGATATCTATAGGACATTTCATCCCAAAACAATGAATTTCACCTTTTTCTCAAGCGCACATGGAACCTTCTCCAGGATAGATCACATCTTGGGCCATAAAGCTAGCCTTGGTAAATTCAAAAAAATAGAAATCATTCCAAGCATCTTTTCTGACCACAATGCAGTAAGATTAGATCTCAATTACAGGAGAAAAACTATTAAAAATTCCAACATATGGAGGCTGAACAACACGCTGCTGAATAACCAACAAATCACAGAAGAAATCAAAAAAGAAATCAAAATTTGCATAGAAACGAATGAAAATGAAAACACAACAACCCAAAACCTGTGGGACACAGTAAAAGCAGTCCTAAGGGGAAAGTTCATAGCAATACAGGCACACCTCAAGAAACAAGAAAAAAGTCAAATAAATAACCTAACTCTACACCTCAAACAACTAGAAAAGGAAGAAATGAAGAACCCCAGGGTTAGTAGAAGGAAAGAAATCTTAAAAATTAGAGCAGAAATAAATGCAAAAGAAACAAAAGAGACCATAGCAAAAATCAACAAAGCCAAAAGCTGGTTCTTTGAAAGGATAAATAAAATTGACAAACCATTAGCCAGACTCATCAAGAAACAAAGGGAGAAAAATCAAATCAATAAAATTAGAAATGACAGTGGAGAGATCACAACAGACAATATAGAAATACAAAGGATCATAAGAGAGTATTATCAACAATTATATGCCAATAAAATGGACAACGAGGAAGAAATGGACAAATTCTTAGAAAAGTACAACTTTCCAAAACTCGACCAGGAAGAAATAGAAAACCTTAACAGACCCATCACAAGCATGGAAATTGAAACTGTAATCAAAAATCTTCCAGCAAACAAAAGCCCAGGTCCAGACGGCTTCACAGCTGAATTCTACCAAAAATTTAGAGAAGAGCTAACACCTATCCTGCTCAAACTCTTCCAGAAAATTGCAGAGGAAGGTAAACTTCCAAACTCATTCTATGAGGCCACCATCACCCTAATACCAAAACCTGACAAAGATGCCACAAAAAAAGAAAACTATAGGCCAATATCACTGATGAACATAGATGCAAAAATCCTAAACAAAATTCTAGCAATCAGAATCCAACAACACATTAAAAAGATCATACACCATGACCAAGTGGGCTTTATCCCAGGGATGCAAGGATTCTTCAATATCCGCAAATCAATCAATGTAATACACCACATTAACAAATTGAAAAACAAAAACCATATGATTATCTCAATAGATGCAGAGAAAGCCTTTGACAAAATTCAACACCCATTTATGATAAAAACTCTCCAGAAAGCAGGAATAGAAGGAACATACCTCAACATAATAAAAGCTATATATGACAAACCCACAGCAAACATTATCCTCAATGGTGAAAAATTGAAAGCATTTCCTCTAAAGTCAGGAACAAAACAAGGGTGCCCACTTTCACCATTACTATTCAACATAGTTTTGGAAGTTTTGGCTACAGCAATCAGAGCAGAAAAAGAAATAAAAGGAATCCAAATTGGAAAAGAAGAAGTAAAACTCTCACTATTTGCAGATGACATGATCCTCTACATAGAAAACCCTAAAGACTCCACCAGAAAATTACTAGAACTAATCAATGATTATAGTAAAGTTGCAGGATATAAAATCAACACACAGAAATCCCTTGCATTCCTATACACTAATAATGAGAAAACAGAAAGAGAAATTAAGGAAACAATTCCATTCACCATTGCAACGAAAAGAATAAAATACTTAGGAATATATCTACCTAAAGAAACTAAAGACCTATATATAGAAAACTATAAAACACTGGTGAAAGAAATCAAAGAGGACACTAATAGATGGAGAAATATACCATGTTCATGGATTGGAAGAATCAATATAGTGAAAATGAGTATACTACCCAAAGCAATTTATAGATTCAATGCAATCCCTATCAAGCTACCAACAGTATTCTTCACAGAGCTAGAACAAATAATTTCACAATTTGTATGGAAATACAAAAAACCTCGAATAGCCAAAGCGATCTTGAGAAAGAAAAATGGAACTGGAGGAATCAACCTACCTGACTTCAGGCTCTACTACAAAGCCACAGTTATCAAGACAGTATGGTACTGGCACAAAGACAGAAATATAGATCAATGGAACAAAATAGAAAGCCCAGAGATAAATCCACGCACATATGGACACCTTATCTTTGACAAAGGAGGCAAGAATATACAGTGGATTAAAGACAATCTCTTTAACAAGTGGTGCTGGGAAATCTGGTCAACCACTTGTAAAAGAATGAAACTAGAACACTTTCTAACACCATATACAAAAATAAACTCAAAATGGATTAAAGATCTCAACATAAGACCAGAAACTATAAAACTCCTAGAGGAGAACATAGGCAAAACACTCTCTGACATACATCACAGCAGGATCCTCTATGACCCACCTCCCAGAATATTGGAAATAAAAGCAAAAATAAACAAATGGGACCTAATTAAACTTAAAAGCTTCTGCACATCAAAGGAAACTATTAGCAAGGTGAAAAGACAGCCTTCAGAATGGGAGAAAATAATAGCAAATGAAGCAACCGACAAACAACTAATCTCAAAAATATACAAGCAACTCCTACAGCTCAACTCCAGAAAAATAAATGACCCAATCAAAAAATGGGCCAAAGATCTAAATAGACATTTCTCCAAAGAAGACATACAGATGGCTAACAAACACTTGAAAAGATGTTCAACATCACTCTTTATCAGAGAAATGCAAATCAAAACCACTATGAGGTACCATTTCACACCAGTCAGAATGGCTGCGGTCCAAAAGTCTACAAATAATAAATGCTGGAGAGGGTGTGGAGAAAAGGGAACCCTCTTACACTGTTGGTGGGAATGCAAATTAGTACAGCCACTATGGAGAACAGTGTGGAGATTCCTTAAAAAACTGGAAATAGAACTGCCTTATGATCCAGCAATCCCACTGCTGGGCATACACACTGAGGAAACCAGAAGGGAAAGAGACACGTGTACCCCAATGTTCATCGCAGCACTGTTTATAATAGCCAGGACATGGAAGCAACCTAGATGTCCATCAGCAGATGAATGGATAAGAAAGCTGTGGTACATATACACAATGGAGTATTACTCAGCCATTAAAAAGAATACATTTGAATCAGTTCTAATGAGGTGGATGAAACTGGAGACTATTATACAGAGTGAAGTAAGCCAGAAGGAAAAACATAAATACAGTATACTAACGCATGTATATGGAATTTAGAAAGATGGTAATGATAACCCTGTGTACGAGACAGAAAAAGAGACACTGATGTATAAAAAAAAAAAAAAAAAAAGAAAACAACTGCCGTGGACCAAGTACTGTGTCACATCATTTCCAGTCTGTGCAGTAGCCCCACAGATCAGGGATTGGCAAACTTTTTTCTAAAGAGGGAGAGGCCATATTTCAGGTTCCATAGGCCATACAGTTTCTGTGGTAGCAGAAGGTGATGAACATGCTATGTTCCAATAAAACTTTATTTAAAAAAAAAGGAAGCTAGTAGGACTGGCTGCTGGCCATCCTTTGTGACTCCATCTCACAGGTAAAGAAAACTGAAGAAAACCAAGCAGCTACCCGGAGACCTGTAGCCACACACATTGACCCACGTTCAAGAGAAGGTCTGCCTGGCTTTCTACATCCAGCCACACTGAATACTTGAATTATAGTGTTTTTTTTGGTTTTGTGTTGTTTATTTTCCTATCCCTGTAGCTCTGGGAACATTGTCTTTAGTCTCAACTCTTATCAGCTGTTCTCATTTTATGAATATATTGAAGAAAGTCAGGGAGTAAAATTTGCATGTCATAATACCTCTGTGGGTATGCTTCTGAATAGATCTGTACATTAAAATATTATTAAATAATATATCAAGTGAAAGGCTGTATATTTGAACTGTAGTCTGGTGAACATCCCCAGTTTTAGACATTATCTTAAAGCATCACCCTATGTTTTCACGTGTTGTCACATGTTTTCTCATGTAAGGGAAGGAGTTGTCTCTGCCTTGCATCAAGTGTCTTGAAATCTATAGAATAGATATTGATAGATGGAGTTATTGTGCATTGACAGTTGCAAAGACCGTGTCATGCAGTGCTATTAAACATGGCCTTGTTTGATTTCTTCTCAAGTTCAACTCCGTCTTTCTCTTCAAGGGAACTCCAGTTATATCCTAAATGAAGCTTTCTGGTCCTTTAGAGCTATTGTAATTGATATTGATCCTTTTAGCACTATGTCCTTTGAAGATTTCCTATCAGTCTGTTTGCTAATAGAGTATTTTAAAGTGGTCACATCTAAAAAAAAAAAAAAAAGTGACTGAGTTAGCCAAACCTGAAAGCTTTCTCCAAGAAAAAGAAAGCAAAGTTGTCCTCTGCTATACATTCTGTGATGGGGAGTAAGGAGGGGACCTAGGAAGTAAGCCTGTCCTTACAGTAATCTTGCCATGAGATGTGTCCTGGTGAGCAAACTGAAAGATCAGATAGAGGGAGACACATAAGGACCTGATTCTGTGGCAGCAGTGTCTGGGAGCTTAACAGATGTCTGTAAACTGTGGTTCATTGGTTTCCCCCTTTCCTGCCTGTGGTCCCTTCAGGACATGGCAGCTGCTGGTACCCAACAACCCCGTCTCCTCCCAAACCTCACCAGCCCCACAGCCACCACCCTCAGGCTTCCTCTGTCTTCCAGCACCTCCTATCATGAAGCCACCAAGTGTGTTCATGATCTTGTGTGGACTTACTGTGGTCATTCTAGACCCTTGCTGCTGAGAGTAGTATGTACATCTTGTCGTTTTACACCTGCTAGTGCCAGCCCAAGGGTTGTCCAGTGATAGGCGTTTAATAAATGTTTCATAAGCAAGCATTTTATGAGGGCACTAATCCCATTCACTGGGTCTCCACACTGGTGAGCTGATCACTTCTCAAAGACCCTCATATTTTAATACTGTCTCATTGAGGGGTTAGAATTTCAGTAGGTGAATTTTGAGGGAATGAAAACATCCAGTCCATAACATGTGTCAGTAACTCCCATACAATCGAAAGAAAAGTTAAATCTTATGTCTGAGACTTTTATATACTGTGATATATAATCTGTTTCATTAGACTTTACTCATGTAGCTGATCAATTTTGCTGTTTTCTTTGATGGGCCAAAATACCTTGGTTATACTCAAAATTCAATGTAAAAGCTATGATTAATATGCATATACATCTGTGTGTGTATAATAAAAGTAGGTGATTTCCATTTCTTAGGCTGTTGAGAGCTTTATGTAAGACTTTGACTTCCAACATGGAAAGGAACTTTTTTTTTTTATTCTAGCACAATGACATCATTTAATAAGTATTTGGTGAACAGATCTATTTTTCTTCTAGGAAAAAAATGTAATCCTTCATCCTTTTTCCCTCAAAATATGTCTGGAAGGAAAGATTTTCTAATTTGTAATCTCCAACTTCACTAAGTCAGGTCCCTAGGACTAATATAAACAGGCTCTGAATGAATGAGTGATAAAGATCACGTCCTATGGAGAATGGTGCGTTCATGAACTAAAATCCCAAATTCCCAGGTGGTAAGCTTGGCACCTTGTTCTGTACAAAATGTGAGGTACCAAGCCAGAACATTTTATATTTCATTAATGATGTGAGCAAGTGAACTGTGTAATAGATCTCTGAAAGCTTTTTTGAACCTTGGTTCAGACAGCACCATGAATAATGGGAAGTTCACACTGTTTGATATGGAGGTAAAATCTAGATGTTGAGTCTGTGGAATGGAATGTTTTGGGGAATCGTGCTAGCAGACACTCCCAAACCTCGGTTCAGATTTCTCATTTTCTCTGCATCATGACAGCCTAAAATTAGTTTTTTTATAGCTGTAACTGCAGTGAAATGTCTTTCCCGCAGCCCAGCCAGTTAAACACCTCAGCTCACGACTGAGCATCATTGCTTGGATGAAGCAACAGTTTGTATGAGGCAGATTTCAGAGGAGCTGTGTGGGTTTTTCATCAGAATCCTCAGAAACCTATCACCCACGATGAACAAAGTGGAAACAGTTCTTCCTGGCTCTTCTTTTTCCCAACCTCTCTCTACATGCTCACAGCCACACAGACTTCTAAATGTACATGAAATCTTGGAAATAGCAAACATGACAGTGTCACACACCTTCTAGAGTCTAGTGGTTTCATTCACACAGTGATGTGTAAATGCGGATTCAGAGGACTAAGTGACTTCTTCATGCAGGACCAGGTGGTATCGAGTCTTCCTGCTTGTGAAGCCTGTGCCTCCTCTTATCTAAGCTCTGCAGATGTCTGTGCCCTCCTCTTCTCTAAGCTCTGTGGAACTCTGAAGATCTTATAACACAACAGGAGCAATCATGTTGCCTCAGTTGATCATGTCCCTCAGTGCCAAGGGGGCTTGGGAAGCTGTGGTCAGGCAGGACCCCACTTGTCCCAGGCTCCTCCTTGTCCCAGAGGAGCATAAGTAATCCCTTATCCCGCCCTCCCTGGACCATCCTGTACCCACTGCCTCACCCAGGACAGACTCCCTCCTGCCTCTTGGAGGCTCTGATGTCCAAGTCCCCCTTTCACACCCTCCCTGTGGTCACTATTGAGGTTGATGCCCATCTCACTCTCCCTGGATATGGAGAAGTGGCCTGGGGGCCTGTCATCCACAGAGCAAGTGAAAACACTGATCAGTGAGCAAGCCAGCAGCGCAGGGATCATAATGACCAGGTGGGAACAGACGGAGCAGCCTGGGGGCCCTCATATGGCCATCCTGACCCGCCTGCCCCACATAGAGGGAAGGCTGTCTCACCTGGTCCTTGGGGGAAGTGGGTAGGTTTGAAATGTCCACTCTCTGCTCTGACTGGCGAAATACAGTGACTGAGGAATCCAGGCATGTCACTGCTTCCATCCTGAGTGTGTTTCTGTGGACACGCTGGCGTCTTCTGTTGGGACGCTGATGGACGTGCGCTGTGGTGTGTGGGCAGCAGAGCCTGGTCCTCAGGCATCTGAGTACAGCACTGGTTTTGCCCTGAGAGTGGTTGACTCCAGCACATTCCAGAAAGAGGAGCGTAAGATCTGAAGGAAGATGGCAGAGATGCTGTTCTGGTCGACTCTTGACTGGCAATAGGGTCCCTGGGCTGAGGGGCTTACTGGTCAGTGTCTGTCCCCTCACTGCCCCTGTGCACCCCCAGAAGGCTGTGTGTCCTTATCCACACATTGACTAAGTGACTTTTAGGGGAAAAATAAAACTAAAGCAGACAAACAGAAACAAAGCCCACTCCCTCTGTTGCCAGGCATGGGGTCTGAGGGAGTGCTGCCCCCACCGTGGGGTCCCAGGAGTGTTTCCTACTCTGACCACCTGAGTCAGGCCCCACATCCCCAGTCCCACTCAGGCCAGAGGCTGCCCACTGTGTGACCACAGCACCACCCAGCCTGGTTCCATGGGGGCTCCGTAGTAGGATGGAGCTTCCCCACCAGGTCCAGGTGCTCTATGCCAGACAAGCCGGGGCAGCCCCAGGTTTCTGGACACACATTCTCTCTGGACAAACAATAACTGGCTGAGGCCCGGGTAGGGGAGGAGGAACCAGGTGGGTGCTCAGGCCAGATTCAGCTCTCCCTTAGGCAATTTCTTATCCATAAGGAGGGGCCCAGATTGTGGAATCCACACACGTGGGACAGTAACATGCTGTGTGCCAGAGGAAGCTCCAGGGCCGGCATGGCCCATCGCATAGCAGGCATTTCGCTGAAGGGCTCGTTCAGCTGCCTCAGGAGGATAAGTTCATTCCAGCCTAAACATGAGCCCTTATGGAAACATTCAATGCCACAAAATTTACTATAAAAAATGATGATTTCTTGAGTAAGTCAGGAAAGGAGCATTTATACATGCAGACCTGGTGGTGGGGCATGGAGAGAGTGGAAAAGAGGGTAAGAAATGCCCCATCCTGAACTGCTAACCCACTCTCGGTGGACACCCCAACACTCAAGGTCAACAGGGACAGCCTTGTGTTCATCAGTATCAGGGACCAGAGCATAGGGACCCAGTGTGTGCGGTGGCATTCTTGGTGGTGGACCCTGGGGTCAGTGTTTGCACGGGGAGGGTCCTGAGACGGGACATGAGGACCATGAGCAGGAACTTCCTGAGCATCCTTGGGGCTGTTACTCTCTCCCACCTCCCGAGAATAGGACAGAAACATACACTGCTCAGATTTGCAGGCATGCAAACCTCAGTGGCCATGGCTCACTCTAGGAGTGTTTATTTTATTTGATTATTTATAAAAATAACTAATCTGTGTTTAGAAGAAAGTCTCCTAATAACCTAGCTCCAATCTCATAAATCAGTGATATTGTAATAGGTCTTGAACTGTTAAAACATAATTTCCCAGAATTTTAAGCACAGGGATTTTCAGAAGAAACCATCTTCTCCGCACCTACATTGTTAATTTTATCCCTGCTATAAATTATTTGTGTGGGGAAATCCCCTGGGAGAACTGGCCGAGGAGCAGCTCCATGTAAATACCAAGAGACATTCAGGGACCTTGTGGACCACCTTCCTTCCTGGATGTTGAGATGTCCTGGGACTCTCTCTGCTATTCAGTACATTTTCAACAGTTTACATATTTATAGATACAGCTGGTTTATACAGGACATTTTTCTGTCAGTCAGTTCAGTCGCTCAGTTGTGTCTGACTCTTTGCAACCCCATGAACTGCAGCACGCCAGGCTTCCCCGTCCATCACCAACTCATGTCCACCCAAACCCATGTCCATTGAGTCGGTGATGCCATCCAACCATCTATCAACTTCTGTCGTCCCCTTGTCCTCCTGCCCTCAATCTTTCCCAGCATCAGGGTCTTTTCCAATGAGTCAGCTCTTCACATCAGGTGGGCAAAGTATTGGAGTTTCAGCTTCAACATCAGTCCCTCCAATGAACACCCAGAACTGATCTCCTTTACATGGATTGGTTATATCTCCTTGCAGTCCAAGGGACTCTCGAGAGTCTTCTCCAACACCACAGTTTAAAAGCATCAATTCTTCGGTGCTCAGCTTTCTTCACAGTCCAACTCTCACATCCATACATGACCACTGGCAAAACCATAGCCTTGACAAGATGGACCTTTGTTGGCAAAGTAATGTCTCTGCTTTTTAATATGCTGTCTAGGTTGGTCATAACCTTCCTTCCAAGGAGTAAGAGATTTTTAATTTCATGGCTGCAGTCACCATCTGCATTGATTTTGGAGCCCAGAAAAATAAAGTCAGCCACTGTTTCTACTGTTTCCCCATGTATTTGCCATGAAGTGATGGGACCAGATGCCATGATCTTAGTTTTCTGAATGTTGAGCTTTAAGCTAACTTTTTCACTCTCCTCTTTCACTTTTATCAAGAGGCTCTTTAGTTCTTCTTCACTTTCTTCCACAAGGGTGGTGTCATCTGCATATCTGAGGTTATTGATATTTCTCCTGGCAATCTTGATTCCAGCTTGTGCTTCATCCAGCCCAGCATTTCTCATGATGTACTCTGCATAAAAGTTAAATAAGCAGGGTGACAATATACAGTCTTGATGTACTGCTTTTCCTATTTGGAACCAGTCTGTTGTTCCATGTCCAGTTCTAACTGTTGCTTCCTGACCTGCATACAGATTTCTCAAGAGGCAGATCAGGTGGTCTGGTATTCCCATCTCTTTCAGAATTTTCTAGAGTTTATTGTGATCCACACAATCAAAGGCTTTGGCATAGTCACTAAAGCAGAAATAGATGATTTTCTGGAATTCTCTGGCTTTTTCAATGATCCGGCAGATGTTGGCAATTTGATCTCCAGTTCCTCTGCCTTTTCTAAAACCAGGACTTCCCTGGTTTCTCAGATGGTAGAAGTGTCTGCCTACAATGCAGGAAACCTGGGTTAGGCTGAGTTAACCTGGGTCAGAAGATCCCCCTGGAGAAAGAAATGGCAACCCACTCCAGTACTCTTGCCTGGAAAATCCCATGGATGGATGGAGGAGCCTGGTAGGCTGCAGTCCATGGGGTCGCAGAGTCGGACACGACTGAGTGACTTCACTTTCACTTCTATCTGTTGGTGATTGTGAATGAAGCTGCTCTAAACCTTTGCCTACAGATCTTTGTGTGGACAAATGTATGTGATATGTCCCTTGATTATGTCCTCTGCCTTCAGCCTGTTTTTAGTTAGTGGACCCTAAATTACTTGAAATGCTTTCTGAACAAACCTTGAAAACTGAATCGCATTTTAGCTGCATGGAGAAGTGTGTGTAGAAAAATGCTTTGGCGATCCTATTCATAGTTTGGACCAAGGCACTATAAGTTGTGCTTCACAATTTTTTTTTTTCATTGCTTAGATTTACTGAGCATAGGGTATATCTTTGGACAGTTAAAAATTCAGAGTTTTTAAAATTTATCCAATTAACATTTTATTTATTTTTAATTTAAATTTATTTATTTTAATTAGAGGCTAATTACTTTACAATATTGTATTGGTTTTGCCATACATCAAGATGAATCCTCCATGGGTGTACACGTGTTCCCAATCCTGAACCCCCCTCCCACCTCCCTCCCCATACCATCCCTCTGGGTCATCCCAGTGCACCAGCCGCAAGCTTCCTGTATCCTGCATTGAACCTGGACTGGCGATTCGTTTCTTATATGATATTATACATGTTTCAATGCCATTCTCCCAAATCATCCCCCCCCCTCGCCCACAGAGTCCAAAAGACTGTTCTATACATCTGTGTCTCTTTTGCTGTCTCGCTTACAGGATTATCGTTACCATCTTTCTAAATTCCATATATATATATATATGCAAACGATTAACATTTTATTGCTGAGCAATTTTGATTTGTTTCCGAGCTTAGTGTTTCTAGTTTGTTATGATGTGCTTGAGTAAGGATATTCAACCTTCACCTGCAATCTCAAACTCCAGTATGCTCTGAACACTCGGTATTTTAGCCTAATTTCTCAGTGGCAAAAACCTGACCTGAACTGACCTGGGATCTGAGGGGAGAGCATTGCATTGAGTGTGAAGGAACGAGATGTGTGTGCTGGGGGAGGGGACACTGCCCATGAACCTGCTGCCACGGTTACATCATCTGGTGAGGCACCTTCCTAACATCTGGAAAAGTATGAACTTTGCAATACGCTCAGCTCCAAGAGATTTGGAGGAAGGATCTGTTTTTACTCCATCTGTCTTTGGCACAACTGCCCCCTAGCTGTTTGATAGAACTGAGCTGTGCTAGAGAGTGAATCTGAAGCTTTTTTTTTTCACTGTGACTACACCTGTATACTTTATGCAATGACCCAATACAATGCAAATACATCCAGTTTCCAAAGCAACAGCTCCTGTGCATGCAGTGTACTCCTCTTTTCCTCTGCTGTGTTCATGGAAAAGAAAATGCTGGCTGGTGCCGCTACTTTTGTTTGATTCCAAACTGGTTAGTCGTGGCTGCAGCTGAGAGAGCCATGAGCTATGGGTGATGCTCAGCCAGGAGGGAGACTGGAGGTCCATGCCTGCCTCGCTGTGCCCAGGCCCACAGGGATGACAGACATTTATGTGTCATGGCATTTGTGGGCTGTCACAGTGACACATGATCCCTGCTTTACTGCAGAAACACACATGCAGGTTCAACTCAAAATCTTTGCAGTTCACGTCAAGCAGAGGAAACCCAGAGACTGTGTCCTCCAATCATCTGGAGTGAATCACCCAGCTCCAGAGAGATTAGACTAGATTCTACTCACATCCTGTGTTGCTATTGTTCACAGGGCCATACAAGCCAATTAGAGGATCCCCATGGGGTGGGCTGGTGGAGGGAGTGAGTGTGAGACAAAGGATGTATTTCAGGAGCTAGACTGAAGACAATCATGGGCACTGCTGGGGAAGTGAGGGGTCCCAGAGGAAAGAGGAGGTGAACCAGTATGCACTGGTGCTGAAGTGGAGTCCTGATGGGACTCAGGGAGGGTCCCTGGGTCAGCCCTGTCCCAGTGCAGCTCCCGTCCTGTGGGATGGTGACCAAGCATCAGTCCCTGGGCTCCAGAGGCCACCAGAAGACCAGTTACAACCATCTCAGTAGTTCATATTCATCTAAATAATGCTCGTTTGCATTTTAATTGTTTTACTGGAATTCAATTGAAGTTGACCTTCCTACCAACTCTGAACCAAAGGGCTGGGTCCCAAAGGAGTGGCATGAATGGGGTTGTTCTTTTCCAGCTTCTGAAGGTTAACAGCATTTGTGTTTGTCCATGAGTCTGCTTTTCAGCCCTACCTGAAATTCCAGCGCTCTTCTTTTGGCCATACCTGGAATTCCAACACTCTTCCTCTTTCCTGGCCCCTTATCAATTTCCCTGTGTCTTTATTTTGAATTTCTGAGTCAAAATGAAACCTCACAGTTGGGAAGACCCTGAGAAGTCATTTTGTTAGTGAGAAACTGAGACTTGCAAAAGCAAAGTGGTTAGCCTGTGAACATCCACCCCAGCCTCACTGCTTCCCTGGACTTGGATGGGAGGATGGTAATTGAGTTTGACCAAATATAACCATGGCTGAGACTACAGCAGTTGGTCATTTTCTTTCCCAGGCAGGTAATCGACTTTGTGTTTTCATGATATGTTCTACACGAGGAATTCTGAAAAGTATGACACTTCTGATTTTATTTTATTTTATTTTATTTTTAAACTTTATAATATTGTATTAGTTTTGCCAAATATTGAAATGAATCCACAATATGAAATATTAAAAATACACTTTTGTGCATGCAAACCAGCTTTCAAAGATAAGAACCTAGGTGCTGCAACACAAGTGACTGTGTCCCTCTCTCTGTCCAGAAACATGTTTGTCGCTTTCATGGAGTTCTTTACAGGTGAGTCCATAAGTGATCGATATTCTGTATGCTTGCTACTTCTTTTTTTTTCTCTCAATATTGTTTGTGAGATCCATCCATGTTTATTGGTATAGATCCAGGTCGCACATACATTTGCACTAACTTACTGATGCACAGTGTTTTATGGCTACATTCTCTCTCCTCTTGATGAATAAGTAGGGTTTTCCCTAGTTTTCAGCTTCCTAGACTCCCTTTCAAGAGGAATAATCACCCTGCACAAATAGAATCATGTGACTGTAACTGGATTGGAGAGGAAGTGTCTGCCTGTTGACAAGAACATGAGGGTTATAAGTTGTTTAGCTTGTGCTTTTCTATACAGAAAATGTAATTGAGCTGAGCCCAGAAAGTCATGCGATCTAGGATAACGTCTTATGGGGAAATGTATACATGGATCTCCTTAATTTATTAGAACAGGGCTTCTACACATAACCTGGTCATCCTGATTTCAAACGCAGAATTTACTGGAAATAAAATTTAATTTGTTGAGCTTCCCCGGTGGTTCAGTGGATAAGAATCCACCTGCCGATTCTGCCAATGAAGACATGGTTTCAATCCCTGATCTGGGAAGATCCCACATGCTGCAAAGCAACTAAGCCTGTGCACCACAACTACTGAACCTGTGCTTTAGAGCCCGGGAGCCAAAACTTCTGAAGCCCGTTCACCCTAGAGGCTGTGCTCTGCAACAAGAGAAGCCACGGCAATAAGAAGCCCGGGCATTGCCGCAACTAGAGACTAGCCCCCGATCTCTGCAACTAGAGAAAACCCATGCAGCAACAAAGACTCAGTGCCACCAAAAATAAATATTTTAATTTGTTATTAAATGCTCTGAAATGAACAGTGACAATTCATTTATGGAGCCTCCCATAAATATTTATACTCTGTGCATTCCCTAAAACATCTGAATTACTCCATGGACTTTGGCCAACATACATGAGAAGAAATCTCTCGCTCTTCCCCTCCAGTCAAGACCTCTCTCAGGCACAAACCCCACATGCCTTCCAGGGTGACCTGTCATGTCTGTACCACACCTCACTCTCACCATGGAAAGGCTACCTCCCAGCCCCACTTCCTGCCACAAGATCATGACTTCCTCCGTGGTCTCAGTTCTGTGGTAATGGTGGGGAGTTCTTTGCTCCAAAGCCTTCAGCCCTTCTGGTTGTGCAGATGCTTTGCCAGAGTCTGATTCCAGCAAGGAGGACCTGGCCTCAACACCTCTTCCTGTTTTATCTCTGTGTTTAAGACACACTTTTATAACCAACATTCAGTGCCCAAGGGAGAGAGCCTGACACTCAACAGAGGCATAATAAATATTTTTGGAATAAATAAAAAATCTGACCAAATCAAGCCATTTCATGTTCATTGTATATGATTAGTAGTTCTTGTTCTTGAAATGTTTTCTCTGGTGTATACAAAAAATGCATATATATTTTTAATGGTTTATAGTTTCCAATTGTGACCATTAACTCACATCCAAAGAACTAAGATGTTACTCATCAACCTCCAATCCTCAGGTGCTCTACAGACACTAGTGACTGTCCTGTCCTTTGTACTTTTTCTTCCCTGAACTGAATTGAAACTCCAGTACTTTGGCCACCTCATGTTAAGAGTTGACTCATTGGAAAAGACTCTGATGCTGGGAGGGATTGGGGGCAGGAGGAGAAGGGGACTACAGAGGATGAGATGGCTGGATGGCATCACTGACTCGATGGACGTGAGTCTCAGTGAACTCTGGGAGTTGGTGATGGACAGGGAGGCCTGGCGTGCTGCGATTCATGGGGTCGCAAAGAGTTGGACACGACTGAGTGACTATCTGATCTGATCTGATCTGATCTTATGGCAAACACCTGATCTAATTCTTCAGCAGAACTTTGCACAAACTATTGTCATAGGAAAGAAAGAGTAAATATTTGGAGATAGTATTAATTCTGCCAGCCTGTATTCAGAGCACACACTATACCACATGTACACACACACACACACACACACACATATACACATACAAATATATACCTGTGTATATAGTCCTCCTGGATGCAGAGATTCACAAATAAGTGAGCAACATAAAGTATTGGGGTCTAAAGGAAACAGATGGTGGATGGGCTTTGCGGTGAAGATGAAGGAGGTGAGTCTTGACTGATGAGGATGACGTGTAAGTGTGTGTGTGAGGAGGGCTTTGTGGTCCAAGGGAGAAGACTGTGCCCTGACTCAGAGGGACAAACACTTGCCTGTGCTTGGATGTGCAGCCAGAATGGCTGAAATTTGAGGTCTGAGAAAGTCATAGCAAGAGACGAGGCACATGTGTCTGCGATATAGAGGCCTCCTAGGTGAGCTTGGGAATATGGACCTTTCTCATCGGTGGTGCGGTGAGCAAGTCCAAAGTGTGCCTCTAAAAGTTCAGCTTGGCCTGGTTGGCAGAGGGACGCCCTGAGGCAAAGTGACAGTCATTCAGAAGAGGAGGTAATGAAGGGAGACATGGAGATCTAGTCAGGCACTGGGTAGAGACATCTCGTAGGAAGATGGGTGTCTGCAAATGGTCTTGGGGACATGCTGGGACTGGATGAGCAGCTTTGTGAGTTGTCATGCACTTTCTAGTCTCTTCCAGTATGTCCCAGGAGCAGGTGGACACTTGGGAGATGGGGTGGACAGCTGGGAGAGGGAATGAGGGAAAGAAATAAGGTGTTGCTGGCACTGTAGTTATTAGGGGCTTATTCAAAACCAAATATATGAGGATTAGCTACATCTAAGTACAGTTTCCAAAGTATCCATTCATTGTGATAAAAAATTTAGATCAATGAGGAGACTCTAACAGCATTTTCTAAAACCTGTGCCATGAACAGTAGCTTGGCAGAATGTAATAGATTTTAGATAAAACTTTAAGAAGTGGTTTGTGCTCAGATAAATTTGGGAAGCAGAAATTTGCATGTGAGCTCCGTTGCTTCAGTTGTGTCCGACTCTTTTGTGACCCTACTCTTTTTTGTGTGTCTGACTCTTTTGTGACTGGAGTGGGTTGCCATTTCCTTCTCCAATGCATGCATGCATGCTAAGTCGCTTCAGTCATGTCCGACTCTGTGCAGCCCTATGGACAGCAGCCCACCAGGCTCCTCTGTCCATGGGATTCTCCAGGCAAGAATACTAGAGTGGGTTGCTGTACCCTTCTCCAGGAGATCTCCCTGACCCCGGGATCGAACCCATGATTCCTGCGTCTCCTGCATTGCGAGTAGCTTCTTTAGCTACTGAGCCACCTGGGAAATCCAGAGCTTTGCATAAACTGCAATTTATTGTTTTTCTACAGAAATTCTCAAGTTCTTTACTGTAATAATAACCATTGTGATTTTTCTAACACTTATTTGACCAGAGGCAGTGTTTTTGTTTGTTTGTTTGTTTTTGGTCTTGTTTTAATTCGCAATATTTCTGAGGACCAGCACTCTGATGTGGAGAAGGAAATGGAAACCCACTCCAGTATTCTTGCCTAGAGAATCCTGTGGACAGAGGGGTCTGGTGGGCTTCTGTCCATAGGGTCACACACAGTTGGACATGACTGAAGCGGCTTAGCATGCATGCATGCATTGGAGAAGGAAATGGCAACCCACTCCAGTATTCTTTCCTGGAGAATCCCATGGACAGAAGAGCCTAGTGGGCTGCTGTCTATGGAGTCACAGAGTCGGGCATGACTGAAGTGACTTAGCAGCAGTAGGAGCAGCACTCTGATGAATGTACTTCAGTAGACTCTGGTCTAGACAGCGAAGATGGAGACTGTAGTGATAATATGATCCCCATAGGACGTATCATATGGATTCTGACCTGGTCCTTGTCCACGGCCCACACCGTCATCTTCTGGAGGCCCATGGAGCCCATGGGCTGGCAGTGCTCTGAATGTGCTGCTTTGTGAGCTCGGGTGAGAGCAGCAGGTAACAGGTTGGCACCTCTGTGGCTGACAGATTCCACTCTGAGCTGGACTGCAGCCCAGTCCTGGTTCTGGGAGCCACGTTCTGTTATGGCTGGGGTGTAATTGCTTTGCACTTGGGTTTCATTTACTCTCTTCATGTATGTGGGTGATTGAGTGTCTCCTTGGGGACCTAGGAGCACAAAGCTGAGGCTGTTGACTCGAAGCCACTGTTTACAAATTGAGAGCCACGTACAGAGTGCAGGTTGGGGTTGGGGGCAGGCACAGCTGGCTCCTGGGTCCACTGTGCCAGGTGGGACTCTGGGTACAGTCCTCAGAGAACTCTTTCCCTCCAGTTGGCTTGGTTTGTGCTTCTCATAAAATGCCATGGTCAATTTGTTTTCTGCAAAACAGCTGCAATAATTTGTCCCCAAATCCACTCAGGAGGGACTGCCTGCTCCTCTGACCTCAGCCCCACCCAGGAAACACCTCCCTGCCCAGCCTGGCCTTAATCTCCTGGCCTCTCTTCTTGATCTCCAAATTCTCATTCTGATGATGTGAATCCTCATTTGCTCTGTCTGATCACATTAGGTGTACTTGCAAAGTAGGGAAAACCTCTACAGTTTTCCTATGATGAAATCAGTCATCAAATTTCCTTATTATGGATTTGGATTATGAATTTTATAAGTAATTGTAAAGTCTGGATGAAGTTTTCACAGTATTATACGTTTTGATGAAGGTGTCCTATTTGATTTCTCTTACTCTTAACCCAAATGCAAGGAATTTGCCATTTTTTAAAACCTCTCACATGATCATGTGTATTTTATTTATGGAGGTAAAGGGATGTCTCATCACTTCCATGTTTCTCTGTTCAGAGAAGCTTAGAGTTGTGTATAAAATCCAGGCTTCTAATGGACAGATCCTTGTCCAGACTGTTTTTACAAAAAGCCAGTCAGACTGGTCTGGGGAATTTTTCCTAGAAGATCCTGGATTAGGAGATTCTTTACTTAATGAGGACTTGACTTACATTCATATTATGGTAACAAGTAAATGGCAATATTCTAAAGGTGCAACAGTAGTGGACTAGTTAAGTAACTACTATCTGGACGTGAGCGTGGTAAAGGTTTATGTATATTATCATATGTGAAACGAATCGCCAGTCCAGGTTCGATGCATGATACAGGCTGCTTGGGGCTGGTGCACTGAGATGACCCAGAGGGGTGGGATGGGGAGGAGAGAGGTGGGAGAGGGGTTCAGGATGGGGAACACATGTACACCCATGGCGGATTCATGTCAATGTATGGCAAAACCAATACAATATTGTAAAGTAATTAGCCTCCAATTAAAATAAATTTACATTAAAAAAAAAGGTTTAAAAATCTTCAGTGAGTTGTCAAGATGTGAGTGATGTATTAAATGAACAAATTATTTTCAAAAACAAAAAGTATGAGCCTAGTTTTGTTAATTTGAAGTTTGCACATGTAGTATATAGTTTCTTATAGTTTCCAAACTATTGAGTAGAGTTCCCTGTGCTATACAGTAGGTCTTGTTGTTTATCTATTTTATATACAGTACTATGTTTATGTTCATCCCAAATTCCAAGCTTATACCTCTCCCCTCACCTTTCCCCTTTGGTAACCAGAAGTTTGTTTTCTTTGTCTATGAGTCTATTTCTGTTTTGTAAATAGTTCATATCATTTTTTTAATTCCACATAGAAGCAGTATCACATGATTTTTTAAATTCACTAAAATATCAACATGGTTATTTCTAGGTGATAGGGGTCTTGCCATTTATTATGCTTTTACCCAAATACATCATATATCCAATGTAAATGATAACAATATGTATTTCATCGCATGAAGTGTATTTGAAAAATACATGTCTTCACATGACATAGCTTCCTATTTTCTGCTGCTTTTCCCTAAACAAGTTTTAGCTCTGATACACATTGGGTCACTTTCATTTAAGTCCCGTGCAATAAAGAAGATGAACAGCATTATCTCTTCGGGGCAGGGGGGAGCACAGGATGAGGGGAAGGTCCCAGTGAAACACAGCCACCAGGTCCTGCTGACACCAGGACCAAATCTCTCTGTTAATGACCTGCCTTTTCTTGGAACAGGATGGAAAACAAAATCGATTCAGCATTCAAAGTAATGAAGGGCTCTTGTTCAAGGACGGCTTGAATGTCTTCTCTGTTTTCCCTCTAAACTTGGATTTACTTCCAGGACTGCTTGTGTACATCCAGTCTTTAACTGCTCCCACTGGATTGCAAACACCTGCCTCTGTCCTGGACACATGGCTTATTTAAAAACAGTTTAGTTCATCAGCACATTTTAAGAGTTGGTTTAAGAGTTGGTTTTGGGTTCTGCATGGTATTTCTGAAACTCCCTGAAAGCTTCCTGAATCTTAGTAAATTATGTAATACTGGAGTCAGAGAAGAGCTTTCTGATAACTTCCAGGCAGAAACTGAGCATTCTTTAAGTCTTAAGAAGATTCAAACATACTCTATGACAGTTTAACCATAGCAACATCAAAACAACTGAATTTCCTCCTCCCTTTTTTTCCCTCCATAGGTTAAAGGGAGCCAGTGCTGGCAATGGGATCCAAGTGTTTGTGCCTGACGTGGACATGTTCATTGCCAGCCTGACCATGTGACTGGTCCGTAGGAACATTGTTCAGAAGCCAGTGGCTGAAGAGGCCGCACAGTGTAACCCAGAGTTTGAGAATGATGAGTCGGTAAGTCTCTGGGCATCTTCCTGCTTTGATTTCTGGGGCCTTGTACGTTGTGACAGTAAACAGTGCGTGCACAGAGCTTCATGTTCTCTTATGTTGTTTGGTTACTTTGCACACCTCGTGGGTCCTCACACACGTGCATTCTCACCCACATTTGGCTACGAGGAAACAAGTCCGGAGATGTGAGGACTGCCCTGTGAGAGGCATTAACCCTAAGGGCCTGGGCTTGACCTGGTGTCTCTTCATTACCATCCACCCTTAATTCACACTGGGAGCCTTTCAAGTTCGTGTCATGGCCCATGCTCTAGATAATTAGTTACTACAATATTCTTAGAGAAGTAACACCCAGCAGTTGTCAGAGAAAAAAAAAATAATTCTACCTTGAAGGAAGTTTCCAGTCCGTGCACCTTGCCATCCTGCTGCTGCTGCTAAGGCGCCTCAGTTATGTCTGACTCTGGGCGACCCCATAGACGGCAGCCCACCAGGCTCCCCCGTCCCTGGGATTCTCCAGGCAAGAACACTGGAGTGGGTTGCCATTTCCTTCTCCAATGCATGAAAGTGAAAAGTGAAAGTGAAGTCTCTCAGTCGTGTCCGACTCTTTGCGACCCCATGGACTGCAGCCTACCAGGCTCCTCCATCCATGGGATTTTCCAGGCAAGAGTACTGGAGAGGAGTGCCATGTTCCATCCTGAGTCAGTGGTTAAATCTGCATGCTTCCATCGAGGTAGTTTTTAAAGCACTCTGGAGAAAAAATACATGCATTTGGAAAAGTGTAAGAATGAGTAAAATGTTTGTGAATTTTTAGCTGGATCAGGGGACACGTCAGATTTCACTCCATGGTGAATGGAAGCATGGGAGACAGCTGTCGCTCTGTCCCTGACCTGTTTGTTCTAATAATTATATTTTGTCATATGAGTCTAGGTGACAGTAATTTAAAAAGTAATTGATCTAGTAATTGAAAGATAAAATTTACAGGGAAAAATTCCTTAAAAGACCGTATTTGGACATTTGACATAAGACTGAGGTTTTCATTTATAAGCTTTGGCAAGAAATTAAACCTATTAAACTGAAGTTAGTTGAAATTACTTATTTCAACTAGAATGGTAACCATGATGGCATCAAAGAAAGAAAGTTCTCAGTTATGGCAAATAATGTATGTGCTTCACAAATGAACAGCATTTTCCTTTGATATTTATTAGAATATAATGATGGAGAAAAAGTGAATATGATTCCATAAACCTCTGCAGACTAGAGATGATGTTTACACATAAAATCCTTGCGAGTAAAAAATATACAATACTGTGGCATATGCATATTCTACTGTTTTTAAGGTAAATGTTAAAAAGGGTACATGGTGTAAAAAATCATTACAGCAAGGTCATAACTACCCATCTTTTGCATTCAAGTTCACAAACTATACAACACTTGTATGAAGATGCTTCTTCTTCTGGTTAAGACAGAATTTAAAATTTTAACCTCTGCTTTTACATTTGAAATTTATTTTATAGTATTTACAGTTTTGAAAAATCATCTGGCTTAAACAATCACCCTGTTTATTCCAGATTCAGTTAAAATAAACCCATTAACTCAAGCTCTCTGGACTTAGGGCTTTTCATTATTATTATTTATAAGGCAAGGCTTGTTTTCAGTTCTCCTAATATTGTAGATGGAGGGTAAGGGATAATTACTGGGAATTGAGTGGACTCTGAAGTCAGACTTGGAAGCTGTGTGATGTTGGGAAAATAGTTTATCCTTTTTCTTTTTCTGCAAAGTGGAGATTGTCCTGAGGACTTAATAAAGGGCCACACGCTTGCCTCCCTCTGCTCTTCTCCAGTTTGAAAGGAAGTAGAACACTCGCAAAAATGTCAAATTCAGAGTCTCAGAATGAGAGAAAGATAATTTGGAGGGTGCATTTGAGGCCAACTCACTCAGTAAATGACTTCCTTCCTTGCCATCGGAAATGGACAACCATGCCTGCATTACAAAACCTTCCTACAGAAAGAAACTTCTGTCTCCAGTTCAAACACTGTTTTGCCATAAAACTAGGAAAACCTGCACTGACTATGGCAGATAAGGAATGTTAGGTCAGGGTCACCCATCTGGTGAAGAAGAGACACGATGTCACTGACTGATACTAAAATCATGTTTCCTTCCTGATTCCCCTTGGTTTTCCAAGATGGGATCATGATACCTCTCTCTCATTTGAAATTTGTTTAAATATCTGCACCCTATATGTTATTGATTACATTATTTAATGATAAAAAGGGGTAGATTCTCTAAACATTATTTTTGGGGAGCTTTTAAAATGAGAATATTAAAGTGTTAGTCACTCAGTCATGTCTGGCTCTTTGCAACTCCATGTACTGTAGCCCTCCAGGCTCCTCTGTCCATGGAATTCTCCAGGCAGGAATACTAGAGTGGGTTGCCATGCCTTCCTCCAGGGGATCTTCCCAACCCAGATATTGAACCTGGGTCTCCTTCATTGCAGGTAGATTCTTCACCATCTGACCCACCAGAAAAGCCCTTAATATTAAAAATACTAAATATCATTACTATAAGGTTGAGTTCCCTCTAGATTACTGTTTGGGCCTAATTTAGATATTAATTTCCATAGTCTCTGTACATTCCAGCCCCAGGTGGCCCAGGGGAGCAGGCTAGAGTGACTGTCCAGAGATGAATCCAGGAGGAAATTTTTCTTACTGGGGAACCATCTGGCTGAAGTCTGAAAAGAATAGAAATACATGGCCAAAATAACCAGGAGAATTTATTTTATTTTGAAGTCCCTGACACACTTCCTGCGACTCATAAATCTTGCTGTTTGTGTTCAAGATTGCTTGGTGTTTGAAGATCTTTGAAAGGACTGTGTTTGCTGGCATTGCTTCTTCTCTCATTTACCTCAGTGGAGAAATGGCAGATTAATCAACCCTCGGGTGCCTGGGAAAATTGCTTTTCAAATCCAGCTTTGATTCAGAGCAGCAAGTAATCCCTGGAGAAGGCTCAGGCCTCTTCCTGAATCTCCATGGACTTGATAATGAGGCTCAAGTTCACTGTTTTAAAGGACATCACAAATCCAAGGATTCTCCCCAAAAAAAACAAAAAAAAAAAAAAACAAAAAACCAACAGGCATGGAGTGGAGGAGGAGGCTTTGTCCTGGCCTGTTCTTGAATTTTACAGAGAGCAGACCTCAGTCAAGAACAAACTCCCCAAGTGCCATAAAAGATTCTTTGCCAGCTGACATACCTGTGGTCTTGTTTATTTGTTCCTTTTAATTCAGAAGCAGATTGACAAATCATAACCGAAACATTCATATTCTTAAGTCTTAAAAAAATGAGTTGCATTATGAGAGTTAAATCGTGTAGAAAGGTTATCTGTGCAATTAAACACCAATGACATCAGTAATTTCACCAAGTTGATAGTATCTGCATATTTATGTACTTCTAGCTGTTTCTTGGAGAAGGCAATGGCAACCCACTCCAGTACTCTTACCTGGAAAATCCCATGGATGGAGGAGCCTGGTAGGCTGCAGTCCATGGGGTCGCTAAGAGTCAGACATGACTGAGTGACTTCACTTTCCCTTTTCACTTGTATGCATTGGAGAAGGAAATGGCAACCCACTCCAGTGTTCTTGCCTTGAGATCCCAGGGACAGGGGAGCCTGGTGGGCTGCCGTCTATGGGGTCACACAGAGCCGGACATGACTGAAGCAACTTAGCAGCAGCAGCAGCAGCTTTTTCTAGCTATTTAATGAGATTTCAGGCTTTATTTTTTAAAAAATGAGGCATAGTTTAGTATGAAACCAAATTTATGATAAATGTTTATTCAAATAGGAATTTTAGTCTTGACTTAGTCTGTTGCAAGTGGCCTCTCTATATAGTCTAACAAATCTAATATGAATGATATAAATATTTCGGTGTAAGACATCACCCATCCATTAAGGATCAGGGATGCAGCATTTAAATCTCACTAATGTTATTTAGACGTTCCTTCTGAATCTCAAAGCTGCAACCCCTTCATTATACCTAAAGTCATTTAGGTTACTGTGATGTCTGGCACAGAAAGTGGCTATCTGGCCTACATGTCAAGCTTCAGATTTGAAGCTCTAGTTGCTATTTTTTTGAGAGCAAGAAACAAAGAATGAAAGAAATCAATCTCTTTATTAATGGCTAATAAAGAATATAGCATAATTAATATATTATACCATATATTAATTATATTAATCATTAGGCATCTGCTCAGTCCCCACCTGAGATCGAGTCCAGAGTCACCTGCTTAACATCCTCTAGATTCTGGTTTTCCAGATCAGACTCTGTGATCCCTCTCTGTTGGTCTTTGGTTACAGACATCATTACTGACCCTGAACCGCCTATTTTCTCTGATCAGAACCAGCTAAATTTAACTCTTCTGACTGCTGTGCTCCCTCTAGAAGTAAAGAATTCAGGGAGTGATGACAAAAAGCCACAGTTTTGAAGGCACATGTTGCTTAAAGGTGTCTGTAAAGGTTAAGGACCCAAATAATTACTTGTGATGAACTAAGATGCAAAGAAAATGCATGTCCTTGTTATTAAAATGTCAAAAAGTTGAGCAGTGCAGTGGCTGCCCTGGATTCCACTGCTTTCCTTTCCCATCCCTCCATCCACCTCACTGTCCATCCATCCATCATTTCGCCCTCCAGTCAGAACTTTTTTACAGAGCCTGAGCTCTGCTCTGAGCATTGTGCCAGTTCTAGGGTGGAATGCATGTCTAATTAATTTTGAATTTATTTCTGCGTATGGTATGAGAGTGGTCTTTTTCATTCTTTTGCAGGTAGCTGTCCAGTTTTCCCAACAGCACTGAAGAGACTGTCTTTTCACAATTGTGTATTCTTGCTTCCTTTGTCATAGATTAATTGACCATAAATAGGTGATTTTTTATTTTTCTTTTTAGGGCTTTCTATTTTTTTTAGGGCTGTTCCATTGATCTCTGTGTATGTATTTTGTTGTACCATTCTGCTTTCTGTAGGTTTGTAATATAGTTCAAAATTAAAGAGTATGATACCTCTCATTTTTGTTCTATCTCAAGATTGTTTTGGCTCTTTGGAGGTTTTTGTGGTTCCATAAAAACTCTTAGGATTTTTTGTTTTAGTTCTGTGAAAAATCCCGTTGCTACTTGTGTGTGTGTGTGTGTGTGTGTGTGTGCATGTGCGCTTAGTTGCTCAGTCATATCTGACTCTTTGTGACTCCATGAAGTGTAACCCCCCAGGCTCCTGTATCCATGGGGTTCTCCAGGCAAGACTAGGCAAGAATACTGGAGTAGTCATTCCCTTCTACAGTGGATCTTCCCAACACAGAATCAAACCTGGGTCTCTTGCATTGCAGGCAGATTCTTTACCATTTGATATTGCATTGAAACTGCATATTGCTTTGAGTGATCTGGCCATTCTAACAATGCTAATTCTACCAATCCTTGAGCATGGTATATCTTTCCATTTATTTGTGTCATCTTAATTTTCTTTCATCAGTGTCTTATAGTTTTCAGAATATAGGTCTTGAACCTCCTTAGTTAAATTTATTCCTAGGTATTTGATTCTTTTTGATGCAATTATAAACAGGATTGCTTTCTTAGTTTCTTCAGCTCTAACTGGTTCTCTTTTTATGTATTCAAACTCTTTGTTGAAGTTCTCTCACTGTATTCATCCTTCTCCCAAGGTCAGGGAGCACCTTTTGACCAATACTTTGAATTCTTTGGACTTTCTTGGTGGCTCAGGTGGTAAAGAATTTGCCTGCAATGTGGGAGACCTGGGTTCGATCCCTGAATTGGGAATATCCTCTGGAGAAGGGAACAGCTATCCATTCCAGTATTCTTGCCTGGAGAATTCTATGGACAGAGGAGCCTGGTAGGCTACAGTCCATGTAGTCACAGAGTCAGACATTACTCTGCAAATTTCACTTCACTTGAATTTTTTATCAGAGAGATTACTTATTTCCATATCATTAAGGTCTTTTTCTGAGGTTTTTGTCCTTTTTTTTTAACATATTTCCTCATTTTGCTAACTGTCTGTTTCTATGAAGTAGGCAAAACTGCTGCCTCTCAGTCTTGAAGGCGTGGCCTTGTGTGATGATCCTTCTTCTTCAACCCTTACTTAGCACATCTGTCTGTATTAAGTCACTTCAGTCATGTCTGACTCTTTGTGACCCCATGGACTGTAGCCCACCAGGCTCCTCTGTCCATGGGATTCTCTAGGCAAGAATACTGGAGTGAGTTGCCATTTCCTTCCTAATGGAAGGATCTTAGGGGATCTTCCTAACCCAGGTGTAGAACCTTCATTTCATGTCTCCTGCATTGGCAGGTGGGTTTTTTTTTACTATTTGCACCACCTTTGATGGGCTATTTTTCAATTCTTTGTAGTTGTCTAAACACCTGATTTATCCCTGAAGTGGCTCTGTTGCTGAGGGCATGTTGGGACCTGTCAGTGCTCGAGGGGGTGG
The DNA here is from genome assembly GCF_055505025.1 of Bos grunniens. NCBI lineage: Eukaryota > Metazoa > Chordata > Mammalia > Artiodactyla > Bovidae > Bos > Bos grunniens. The sequence continues at coordinate 111,650,170 of NC_141194.1, read as the reverse complement.
AGATTCTCCTTCAGCACTCAGGTTGAAGCCAGACCTTCAGGCAGCAGCAACTTCTAAAGTGTGGAGACACATACAGTCCTGGGCATATTTGTCATGCCCATGGGAGGAGGTGGATTCAGGCTCTTCCTTCATCACCACCTTAAACTGACCTTGACCTGGGAGTCTATAAAGGTCCAGGTTCAGACTGCACCCCAGATGTGTTCAGTCAAAATCTCTGGGAGGCAGGTGAATGTGTGGTGGTACAAGGATTGTTTTATTAAAGCTCCTGAGGCCTACTGTCCTGGCTAGCCTAGGCAGGTCGCTGCCCACTAACTTGGTCTGTCTTAGCTTGTCCTTTATTAAACTTTTATTGCTCTGTAGGAGGTGGTCAAAAGCATATATCTCTATACTCATTCTTCCAAATGGAACAGGGAACAATTTAACTGTGCTTATACATCATGGCATCTAGTCCCATCACTTCATGGCAAATAGATGGATAAACAGTGGAAACAGTGGCAGACTTTATTTTGGGGGGCTTCAAAATCACTGCACATGGTGACTGCAGCCATGAAATTAAAAGACGCTTACTCCTTGGAAGGAAAGTTATGATCAACCTAGACAGCATATTAAAAAGCAGAGACATTACTTTGTCAACAAAGGTCTGTCTAGTCAAGGCTATGGTTTTTGTAATAGTCATATACGGATGTGAAAGTTGGACTGTAAAGAAAGCTGAGTGCAGAAGAATTGATGCTTTTGAATTGTGGTGTTGGAGAAGACTCTTGAGAGTCCCTTGGACTGCAAGGAGATCCAACCAGTCCATTCTGAAGGAGGTCAGTCCTGGGTGTTAATTGGAAGGACTGATGTTGAAGCTGAAACTCTCCTGATGTGAAGAGCTGACTCATTTGAAAAGACCCTGATTATGGGAAAGATTGAGGGCAGGAGGAGAAGGGAACGACAGAGTATGAGGTTGTTGGATGGCATCACTGACTCAATTGACATGAGTTTGTGTAAACTTCGGGAGTTGGTGATGGACAGGGAGGCCTGCCATGCTGCAGTTCATGGGATCACAAAGAGTTGGACACAACTGAGTAACTGAACTGAACTGATACATTTAGAAAAGTAATCTTCCCAAAACAAGCTTGGTAACAGAATAAAATCTTGGCTTTGTCTGCATGATGCTGTCACAATAGGCTTATGTGACCCATGTGACCCCTGCCAGCATGGCTCCAGAGCTCTCTGGGTGCTGCATCCATGGGGACACTGTGGAGGATGGTGGACATTTGTCTTCAGTGATGAGTCACAGCACTTACCTCTTCCTTCCATGGACTCTTCTGTTGAGATGACTCCACTCCATGAAGATAAATTGTTAACTTTGAATAATAAACAGTGAGTAAATAACTTGCGACATTTTAGGAAAGTGCTCCCTTAGCCTCTGGACCTGCTGGCTCATTATCTGTTCCTCTGATGCTCTCCCATTATAGCCTCTTTTTGAGCTTGGTTTAAGTCACAAGGAAGAGGAGGATGGAGTCCATGGTCTGAGGAGCTCTGGGCTTACATCTAAAGTTTGTCTGAAATTGGAAGGAGATTCCATTAGATAAATTACCTCAATATGTTTTCCAGTCAAGAGAGTCTGCCTGGCATCCAACTCAAACACAAGGCTTCCAGGTAGGATGAGTTGGTCCATGGTTGCAGGTATCAGGAAGAGTGTGGATTCTAAGCTGACTGCTTTCAGGTCATCTCATGTAGCCCTTTAATCAGACAAGTTCCTGGGACTTGCTCCCAGAATTCCTGATGCAGGAAATGTGAGGTGGAGCCTGGTAATCTAGCCTCTTAAAGAGCCCCAGGTGAGCCCTGGATTTAGTACAAGACAGGTAGGCTCATTTAGTGCTTGGGTATAATGAAAAATGAATGCCTGGGTTCTACTAGAAGTGATTGGGGATGTCTTCCTGGTCTAGAACTGAGTGGGAACAACTCCTAATGCTTGACTGCAGGGCTGGACGTGGTGATGGGATGAGGCATGGAGGCTTGGGTCCAGACTCAGGGAACCATGACCTTGCACCCAGTTGACTCAATAGCACTTGGAGTCTTGGAGTGTCTTCACATGACATGAGATGCTACCTGAGTACATTTGGCACATTTTGAAGTCAGAGACTTTTAAAGAAGATGAGTCAAAGCACTTACATTTATTTACATAAGCTATAGACTTCAACCTGGACAATGCTGATATGTAATATTTTATTAGGCTTTTTGAACTATAACGGCTTTCTTTATCTTTCATTTCTAAGACAGCTCAGGAACCAGGGAAATAAATCTTTATTTACTGCTACTCCTTCTTATGAAGAAACTGAAAGACAAAGTTTAAACATGCTTCTCCAGGCAAGAATACTGGAGTGGGTTGCCATTCCCTTCTCTAAGAGATCTTCCTGACCCAGGGATGGAACCCAGGTCTCCTGCATTGCAGGCGGATTCTTTACCAGGTGAACCACCAGGGAAGCCCTACCCAGGTGGCGCTAGTGGTAAAGAATCTGCCTGCCAATGCAGGAGACTGTAGGAAACAAGAGTTCAATCCCTGGGTCGGGAAGATCCCCTGGAGGAGAGCATGGCAACACACTCCAGTATTCTTGCCTGGAAAATCCCATGGACAAAGGAGCCTGGCAGGCTACACCCCATGGGGTCACAAGCAGTCAGACAGGACTGAAGCATCTTAGCGTGCATTCCTTCTTAGATCTAAGGCCAGGATCCAGTTGCGTTCCAATGTAGGGACAGATTTCAGCTCCAGCAACCCAGCCTGCTTGCTGGTGAGTGAGCTGAGGGGCTTCCAAGACGTTGGTGTTTATGCTGCTCCAGATGGATCATTTAGGGGAGAAGACCAGCCTGATTTGACTATTGGCACTTCTGGCCCCAGGCGGGATGGTGGGGCTCACTTTTGACTCCCTCTCAGTTTGGCAGGTTTAGAAGGTGTTTTCAACTCAAAGCCCCAGGGATTCCGGTACAAAAATGCTGAAAAACCTCAAGTACACTGGTCTGTTTATAAAAATCAGAGGGTCCCTGTCCCGCCCAGGAGAGGTCAGGGAAATACGTTCATCTAAATTTGAGAAGGTTCTTGAAGAGAGATTTCTGTCTGATTTAATCTACATCCATAGCAATTCCGTAATTGAGCAATAAGTCATTTATTGTGAAAGTTAGGAGTGTGTTTCTGACTGTGACCCAGGCAACCCTAGCTGTGTTCCCTCTCTCTGTTTTCTTGGTCAAGTATGGAGACTGAAGGTTTTGGACTAATTTTCTTCCTCTAGAGGCATTTTTAGCATGTTGCCCACCTGTTGTGAAAGGAATATTAAGCAACAAATGCCTGTGTGTGTGGTGATGTGGGTGTCATAGCAACAGCATCAGTGGATCAGTCCCCACAGCAACTCAGCTTTGGGAGATGGAGAAGTTGAAAGAAGGCTAGCCTGGGAGCTGGGGCCTTGGACGCTGGGAGGGCCTTCCCCGGTGTGGGGACAGCACATCCCAAGGCAGAGAGCCTGTGGATTCCAGGTTCTCTACATGGTTCCCTGTGTGTGATGTTTCTGAGCCAAGAGTTGAGGATAAAGATGGAGAGAGAGACTGGTCCCAGGTCTGGCAACTCCAACAGGTAGGCAGCTCTGTGTTCTCTCCAGGTCACCTTATCAGAACCCACTTAGACAGTCAGCCTCAGGTAGATCTCTCCAATTCTCACCTCTGTCCACACTCCAGGTTCCTCACTAGCTGCCCCCATGATACCTCTGCCTCAGAACTTGGTTCCCAACTTGCTCCATGGCTGGTTGTCCTGATCTCATCCACAAAGACAAGAGCTCCTTCTGATTCTCCTCCATTCCTCCCCCCACCATGTGAAATTTACCAACCAGGATCTGCTGACTGGACCTACAAGATGCTCACCCAAGATGTGAACCCTCTCCAGCTCCATTCCCCACCCCCTCTTCCATCAGCACAGTCTCCTGGATGCAGGGGTCCCCCTGCTCTTCCTCCACTGAGACACTGGAGTCACTCTGGAAGAGAGATCCCATTGTCCCTCTCACGGGTGGAGTGGTTGGCGATCAGAGTCCTCTTAGCTTGGGTTCAAGAGAAGTGAAGTGTTGAGCAAGTCCTGCCCTGAGTCCAGCCACCTCTTGGAGAGTTTTGCTTTGAAACTCCCTCTGTGGGTGATGCAGGGCAGGAGGTGGCAGGCTTTCATCCTGGTACCCTGGCTCTGCAGCTCTCCTGTCAACCCAGGCAGTGGCCGAGCATCTACACACAGGTGGGGCTGCTGGTGTTGCACTGACTGGAGCTCAGCCCTCATGTCTATACAGCGTGGGATGCAGGGGTATCAGCTGACAGTGAGGAGGAGGAGCAGGTGGAAGAGGAAGTGGGTCTGGGGACGCGTTATGGAGGCTTGACCAGCCCTTCCTGCTGCCTGGAAGGTTCTGGCTAGAATTTTCACATGGCTGGTGGCTCTGTGACAGTCAGAACTCAGCTTAAATGTCACCTCCTCAGAGAGGCTCTCCCTGAACTCAGAATCTAAAACAGCCACCCTGACTCTCTCAATCACATCACTCTGTTTTAATTCTTGGAATAGCAAGTGTCACTGTGAGATACTTAGTTGTTAACTTAATTCTATCTCTTGCTAGTGTGTGTGCTCTTCTGTATCTTACTAGTGACATGGAGGCCTACTGGGCAGCCTGAGAAGAATGTCTCAGGCTTCATGCATAAGCCTGAGACATTCTTCTCCCTTCTGGAAAAAGTACAAATATGCTGTGATGAAATACAGTATAATGCAAAACCAGGTTTGGTTATATGGACTTGAATAGCCTGGGATTACATCCTCGTGTGTGTATGTGTGTGTGTGTGTGTGTATTGTGTGTATGTATGTATGATGTGCATGTGTGTCTTGGTGTGTTTGTGTGTGTGTGTATGTATGTGCACACAGGGATGGGAGAGCATCCTGTAGCATTGGCTTCATCAACAGCCAACGTAAGTCCCAAGTGGCCTGTACCCACCTAGGTAAACAGCAGGTCTGAGCCCTCAGGTCACTCAGCACTTACTGAGCTGTGCACCAGCCTCTCCTCCAGTGAGATAGAAGCTCAGACACCAGCAATGAATATTATGTAATTCTGAACTAAGCATATCAAGAAATGTATATATAAATATATATCTGAAAAAAAGACACTAATTGGAAAAGAAATAGATACCCCAGTGTTCACAGCAACACTGTTTATGACAGCCAAGACACAGAAGCAACCCAAGCATTCATCTACGGAAGAATGGGTAAAGAAGATATGGTATGTGTATATATACACAATGGAATATTCAGTTCAGTTCAGTTCAGTCACTCAGTTGTGTCTGACTCTTTGCGACCCCATGAATCGCAGCATGCCAGGCCTCCCTGTCCATCACCAACTCCTGGAGTTCACTCAGACTCATGTCCATCGAGTCAGTGATGCCATCCAGCCATCTCATCCTCTGTCGTCTCCTTCTCCTCTTGCCCCCAATCCCTCCCAGCATCAGAGTCTTTTCCAATGAGTCAACTCTTCGCATGAGGTGGCCAAAGTACTGGAGTTTCAGCTTTAGTATCAGTCCTTCCAAAGAAATCCCAGGGCTGATCTCCTTCAGAATGGACTGGTTGGATCTCCTTGCAGTCCAAGGGACTCTCAAGAGTCTTCTCCAACACCACAGTTCAAAAGCATCAATTCTTCGGTGCTCAGCCACAAAATGAAATAATGCCATTTGCAGTAACATGGATGGACTTGAAGGGCGTTATGCTTGGTGAAATAAGTCAGAGAAAGATAAGTACTGTTTGATATCACTTATATGTGAACTATAAAAAATACAACAAGCTAGTGAATGAAACAAACAAAAAAAAAGCAGACACGCAAACATAGAGAACAAACTAGTAGTTAGCAGTGGGGTAGGGGGAAAAAGACTTATTATAGAATTAGATGAAATCATATGTGTGAAATCTTTGAAACTTTAAAGCACCATAGAGTTTAAAGAATCTTTCATTCAATAGAAATTTTTTTAAAAGAAACTTTAAAATGGGAAAATGAAGCAAATGGGTACTGCTTGGACTCAGTGTCTGATCTGGGTCTCAGAGTTGTCTGACTCTGCAGAAGCTGCTGTCTTGAAGCATGTCCTGAATCTGAGACAGGCTCCTTTTGTCTCAAGGGGATAGTTTATAATTCCTTTAAAAAATCCTAACCCTTCCAGGGAAAGATTGTAATTATCCAAAAAATTCTTATGTAGTCTTTAAAAATGAACAAAAAAGGTCCATGATATACACAGTTTAAAATAATCCATGGAAGTGTGTATGTGCTGTGCATGTGTTTCCTTCTGAATCTCTAGTGATGGTCCTGAGGTCCCATGAGGCCTGGAATTGGACCTGTGCACGATTCTCTAAAAGGATGAGATAGGAAGCGACTGTTTATTTAGCCAAGAAGCCAGGGCTGCTCATCTTCCCAAAGGCAGGAAATACTAAAATAATGAACAAAGATAAACTCCAGAAAGAAAAGGGATTTCCTCAGTGCTGATCTGGCTCATCCTTTCTGTTTAAGCCCATTCATCAAACTTCCCATCACCTTAGTGGCAAACTAAGTAAATCTGAGGAACCAAACCCAGATTGATGAAAGCCGAGTTATGAATAGATGGTTCAGACAGTTTGGGCTTCTATGTGTAAAAAAAAAAAAAAAAAAGCTCATGTAGGTGAGATGATCTGCTGTTGGGGACCCTATGATTAGTGATGCTTCTTGTTTATGCCTTGAAAAAGATCAGAGTTCTTTGGGCTTCACACAGGAACCACCAGATACCTGAGGAGGCTTACGTTGTTGAGTGGTAGTCTGTGTTTTTTCCTCATTTCTGAAATTCACCTCACTGACCAACCATATAATATTCTGGGTGGATAGGCAGAGACTACAATGTTTTCTTTTTTCACTTATTTAGGCTGAAGGAGAAAAAATAGAGTCTAAAGAGGTCCTGATCTATGAAGAGGATTTAGATGAAGGAGATGGCGCTGAAGGTGACTTGGAGGAAAGCGCAAAATTAAAACTCTTCTGCAGGCTAGCCTCCATGGCCTCTAAGCTGAGAGAGTTTATTGGCAACACGATAACCACTGCAGGGAAGGTTGTCTTGAAGATTTTACTGGGTTCCTCAGGTGAGAACCTCCAGGTCCTGGGGCACACAGGGAGCGAGCTGGTGAATGATGAAAGAAATAGTTCTATTCCACAGCAACAAAACTGTAACTGTAGCTTTTGTGAAACTGGCCACATGTACAAACCACACACACACACACACACACACACACACACACAGCTTTTCCCATTCAGTTGTAGGTTTTATGTATTAGATGGTTTCTGTTAACCTCTGTAAAGCAGTCTTTTCCCTTAGTAGTTAGTTAGGTGACGTTTTCTATGTGACCAACAGGACCACTGTTCACCTCCCTCAGAGCCTGTAGCTGGTGATCTGTGAAAAGGGACCCTTTTCTGTCCCTGTCCAGAGTTACACATGGGCTTTCGGAAGCTTGTCTGTTTACACTGAGTCATTAAGTCTCTTAATTTAACTCTTCAGGATAGAGTGTTTTTATTCCCCAGTTAGATGGTCATCTCCCAGCACACATGCCCACTACCTCTCCCTGTTGGCTGCAGGCTGCTCCTTCCATAAATATCTTATCTCCATCTTTGCTCTGTCCCCATTGCCCCATAGCTGCTGCAAAATTATTCCATCCTGCTTTTGTGAAGTTTCATGATATGAAGCAACTCTTTTTCCATAGGAGAGTTAAAAGATAGAAAAGTGAAGAGTATTTCTCAAGAAATGTAACTCAGGACTTTAATGAGAAGTTGTTTCAAAATGCTCCCTGCAAAGTTTTTAAATGCCTATGAAGGAATGATTTCATTTGACCTTTTCCACTTTTAGTGATAGAGCAAATCACATTTTGTCGGGCAGGACAAAGGTTTAGTGAGGTTTTATCTGACACAGAATGCAATATTATCATGGACCCTTGTCAACAGACAAGCAAAAGTAAATCATTATTTTAAAATTTATCGTGGACAATTAGAATGGACATACAGTATTCCTGAAAAACTGGGGGAGAAATAGAAAGATGGAAACAGGCAAGTAAACATGCTCAATTCTACTGGTTGGAGAAGTGAATGTTCGTTGATAGAGCTCAAGTGCCACAGGTAAGATTTCTTCATCATCTGATATTTCCCCATATTTACAAATTTCACTTTACATATGACTTTTTTTCACAATACAAATAGCACTAATTCTGATTTCATCAAGAGAGTGTGGTGAATTTTACTACCAGCATAGGAGGAATTCCTCTTCGTCTCCAACAGTGACGGAGGCTGAGCTGTGCGGGATTTCCTCCTCTCAGCATTTCTCACACAAGCACCACCCCTCCCACCCCCACAGGGATGATGCTGCCCTCTCTGACCTCGTCCGTGTACTTCTTTGTGTTCCTGGGCCTATGCACCTGGTGGTCCTGGTGCCGGACCTTCGACCCCTTGCTGTTCAGCTATCTCTACGTCCTGCTGGCCATCTTCACCATGGGACACCTGATTGGACTCTATCTGTACCAGTTCCCAGTTCTTCCAGGAAGCCATTCCCCACAACGACGACTACGCTGGGTTAAGAGGCATTGCTGGACATTTGAAGATTCCATAAGATAATCCTCGAGCCCTCAGGAGGACCCTACTGGGCCCTGAGCATCTGCTAAGTTTCTTCTGATGCCCACTGGTGGGTCAGCCAGGCTTTGGTGGAGATGGGGACATGGTCTCTGCCTGCTGCACAGTCTGGAGGGAAGAGGTGTTGCTTCAGGTGGGGGTGCTGCTAGGGTGAAGTGGAGGGAAGCTGCTGTTTGCAGCAAAGAGCAGACACATAGTCTTGGTTGAGGAATGAGACTAGGGAGAATGTTCTACAGCAAAGCATAAGAAGGATATGTCAGAGCATCCATGGGAGGGAGCTCTCAAGGGCAAACAGAGGACAAACTGAGCGTCAAAAAGAACTGAGTGATCATAAAAATGTAAAAGTAAAAATACATGAATCCATGGTGTGTGTGTGTGTGTGTGTGTGTGAGGGGGGGGATTTAATGGGCTTCAGTTGAAGTTGACTATTATCCCAAAGTCTTTTATGAAAATGAGAATTCAAGGTAAAGAACCCAGCATTTGCTTTGACTTTTAAGAAGGAATTTTAGGCCATTCTCAGTTAATGAGGGAAAACTTCTCTTGACAGGATGACACTAGCTAATGAAGGGAAAGGAGTGACAGAATTAGAAAACCACCATTTATCAGTTCTTCATGAGATACTTAAATCTGTTCACAAATTGAAACCATGACTTAAAGAGGCTCCTGGGAGGAAGATTGTTTGCAAGGATGACAATGTAAGCTTGCTGATCATTTGCTAATTGCAAAGGGAAAAGCCCCTTCTGGGGTAGTCAGCACCTTGACCAGTTGATCCAAACAAATTTTACTGGAGTGGGGTCCCTTGACCTTTCAGACTTCTAGGCTAGATGCAGTGTGGGGAACGAGGCACTGTATTGTTAAGGCTTTAGACCTAACCTCCAATTTCCAGGAAATGTAAGGGGCAAGAATGTGGTTTAATTGACTCCACAGGGAAGCAGTCATTAAGTCCAGAATGTAGAATGTAAGGGAAGAGACAGTCTCTGAAATCTGGTCTCTGAAAATAAGCATTCTGAAAGAGAAGTGTGTGTGGAGGGTGTGGGCAAAGACTGTTCTACTTCGAAGGAGAAGCAAGGAAGCCTGCAGATAGATGAGAAGCCCAACTCTGGATCACATCCCAGTTTAAGGACAAATACTTTTGAGATTAAATGGGGAAATTTCAATATTCACTGGTTATTAACTGATGGTACAGACTACCTGTTAGTTCTCAGGTGCATGGTTGTATATGGATATCTGGGAAAATGTCATTATTTTAGAAGATAGGGGGTGAATTCTTTAGGATACACAAACATGAAAAACAGGGGAGCCAAGACATGGAAACACCTAGGTGTTTGTTGATGGACAAATGACAAAAGAAAATATAGTATACATATATAAGGAATGTTACTTGGCCATGAAAAAGAAGGAAGTCCTGCTCTTTGCAACAACCTGGAATTCCCTGGTGGCTCAGATGGTAAAGTGTCTGCCTGCAATGAAGGAGACCTGGGTTCGATCCCTGGGTTGGAAAGATCCCCTGGAGAAGGAAATGGCAACCCACTCCAGTACGCTTGCCTGGAAAATCCCATGGACAGAGGAACCTGGTAGACTACAGTCCATGGAATCACAAAGAGCTGGATACGACTGAGTGACTTCATTTTTTTGGATGAACATGGTGGGCATTGTGCTGAGTGAAATAAGTCAGAGAAAGATGAATACTGTTTGATCTCACCCCTTATGTGGAATCTAAACAGAAAGTCAAACCTGAAAAAACAGAGAGTGGAGTGATGGTTGCTAAGCACTGGAGGGTGGAGAGTATAAGCAGAGGTAGAAAAGGTACATATTTTCAGGTATGAGATTAGTAAATTCTGAGGATCTATCTACAGCGGTACTGTAGTAGTAGCACTGCATTGTAATAACATTGTACTGACATGTGCTGAGAATAGACCTTAAACCTTCATACCACAAAAAAAGAAAAGAAAGAGAGTAGCTATGTGAAGTGATTATTAACTTGATTGAGATGCTATGCATCATTTTACAGTCTATACTTATATCAAATCATCATGCTTTCCACTTTAAATATAATTATACCTCAGTAAAGCTGGAGGAACTGAGAAGTCTCTTTAATAATGCAGATTTACATAATATTTATTTTAAGCAGAATTTGATAGATACAAAATTTCAGTGCAGACATTAGTTCTAGGCTAAATGAGTCTTAGTTTCTTCTAGACATATAATTTTTCATTTATTGAACACATATAGAAAAATGATTTTACTGTTGCAAGGTTGTTAGTTCCAGACTAAATGAATATTTCAGTTCTATAAGTTTAATTTTTGGTTTTATTGAACTCATAGAGCAAAAAGTTTTGCACTGTTGGACTTTTAGGGGATGATTTAATTGGAAATGTAAGTTGTATACCTTCTATGGGAGTGTGGTTGCTCCACATACCCCAATTTAAGGCTCTTTTCTGCCATCTAGAGACTGACAGTAGGAAATACAAAGACTAGTCAGAACCACCTTGAAACACCTCTTCTGTAAGGGATTAGTTAGCAAATATTTTAGATTTTGCAGGCCTATGGTCTCTGTGACAATTCTTCCAAGAAGCCATTTTAGTGCAAAAGCATCCCTGGACGAGATTTTAAGATTTTGGCTGCTGCTGCTGCTGCTAAATTGCTTCAGTCGTGTCCGACTCTGTGTGACCCCATAGATGGCAGCCCACCAGGCTCCTCTGTCCCTGGTATTCTCCAGGCAAGAATACTGGAGTGGGTTGCCATTTCTTTCCCCAACACATGCATGCATGCTAAGTCGCCTCAGTTGTGTCCGACTCTGTGCAACCCTATAGACAGCAGCCCATCAGGCTCCTCTGTCCATGGGATTCTCTAGGCAAGAATACTGGAGTGGGTTGCCATTTCCTTCTCCCAAGGTTTTGGCTAGGTTCTGGCAAAACTTCCTGGACACTGAACTTCGGATTTCAAAATATTTTCACATTTCATGAAATATATTTTTCTTTTGATTTTTCCCAACCACTTAAAAATATAAACACCATTATTAGCTCACTAGTTATAACAGGTGGTAAACCAGAATTTGCCAACCAAGTATGTAGATAATAGCAGTCCTAATAGTGTAATAACTTCCCATCTTTATCTTTCATAGGGATCGCCTCAAACTTAAAATATGATTGTAAGTTATGATAGACACTTTGAAGATAATACCTTTAAAAAGTTTAAAAGCTTCATCGCTATATTCTCATAGAGTCATTAGAAGCTGGGTGGTTTATCAGAGTATAGATAGTTTGAGCTAAACAATGCAATATATATATATATATATATATTTATATTTATATATATACACATATACATGTGTGTATACACGTTTGCATGTAAGCTGCCTTGTTGTAGATTCTTCTCCATTAACTTGGTGAAAATATGGCATTGCCTTTTAACCTTTGAAAGCTTGGAAATTTATGTATTTTAAATGATAGCTTTTTCTTAAGGTACAATTTTAATGCATTGCTACTCAAAACAATCCAAGTAGTTTTTGACTTCTTGTAAGCTTTCAAATAGGCTTTCTGGTAAAGATTAGCTTTATTTTTAGAATATATTTAGAATACTTTTAGAAATATTGAATTGATTTTTTTATTATTAGGATGCTTGTTGGTGATTGTTTGTAAAAGTATAAAAAGAATCAGAACACATGTAAACCCATGGCTGATTCATATCAATGTATGGCAAAAAAACCACTACAATATTGTAAAGTAACCAGCCTCCAACTAAAATAAATAAATTTTTAAAAAAGAATCAGGAAAAACACTTAAAAAATCATAACTCCCAGAAATACTGTTCGTTTTTGGTCTGTATTCTCCCAGTGCTTTTCCTGTGCATAAGTGTGCCTTTTACAAACAAATTTTGAATCATGATGCTTTACTGTTGCACAGTATGGTGCACAGGCTGTTCTATAATTTGCTCTGTGAAACTTCTGCATCTCTTCATGTCATGAAATGTTCTTCTAAAGTGTGATTTTCATGGACTGCAAAGCTTTTGATTGTGTTTGACTGTGTAGATGTGTTGTAATGTAGTCAGTCCTTGATTTCTGACCCAGGATATTTAGATTCTTCATTTTTGCTCTCTTGAGCATCCATGTTACTTATGAACTTAGGAACAATTCATAATGAGTGGAAGCAGCCCCAGGGTCCCTCAGCTGTGTGGGAGCCTCTGCTGGGCTGGCTAGTGCTCTGCTCTGCAGGAGGTCATGGAGGTTTCTCTGTTCCTGGGACCACACAATCCTACTCCACAGGTCTGCACACAGGTGTTGTGACCTGAAATCCCGCACCTGTGTGGAGCACACCTCTGTGGGCTCGTGTTTCTCTAAGATGACATCTTCTTTCAACCCAAAGGTCCCAAGAGATCATATGATTCCTTCCAACTCCACTCACAACTGGGTGGAGTTCCTCAAAGGTTCTAGCCAGGGAAGCCTGTGGAGCAGGTGGGCAGGGACCAGTAGTGGACGAGGCGGACAGGAGACTGGGAGGACATAGAGAAGGGGCAGGGAGGATGGTTGCCCAGGGAAAAGTTAGTGATTCCCACCTGTTTGTGCACAGAACTGTCCAAATTCTCCAAAACAAAGGTCAGGGCTGTTTTCTGATAGTTATGAGCTTACCTATGGGAAGGTTGGGCTTCCCTGGTGGCTCAAATGGTGAATCTGCCTGCATTGTAGGAGACCAGGGTTCAGTCCCTGGGTTGGGAAGATCCGTTGGAGAAGGAAATGGCTACCCACTTCAGTATTCTTGCCTGGAGAATCCCAGGGACAGAGGAGCCTGGTGGGCTATTAAGTCCATAGGGCCACAAATAGTAGGACATTATTGGAGCAAGTAACACATGGAAAGGTTAAGGCAGAATGAGAGTAGGATATGAGACACTGGGGTATATGGTTCACATGGTTATAAACCATAAAAGTCCAGTGCCCCCTCTTGTGAAGTTGATCCAGCACAATAAAGCTTTAAAGCTAATCCACATAACTTGCAAAAGACAGATAACATACCACTCAGCAGTTTGTTTAATGAAATATAGCCCAGTTCCAACATATTCTGGCAGGTCTCCCTAAGGAAAATGGCAGACTAAACAGAATTTGGCTCAGTTAATCCCGAGTATGGGAGTTTCCAAAGGTTCTGTGTTTCCTTGGGAATTCTGTAGACAGCAAACACCTTACACTTTGAAGGCCAGGAGGCAAGGGTCAGGGTTCAGAGTCCTCACCTGGGTTCCTTTCTGTGATAAAGCCACCAGTCCCAGCCAGTTTGTGGGTTTTCTGCACTGAAAGTGTGGGATGTGCGCTGGCTGGAGGATGGGACCGTAGTAGGTGGAGCTGATTTGCTCTGTGGTGTCCTTGAACGTGAGCTGAAATGTGTTGAATGTTATAAACAAACATCTACTCGCTGGTGACTTTACAAAAAGCCAATTTTAATAGTGTCGGCTCACTGTTGACTGTTTCCTTGCAAAGATGACAATGCAGGTAATTCTGAGGTGAACTTATGTAAAAACAGTCCTGGACAAAGGCGAGGTAGGGGGGCGGTCCTTGTTTTCTCACCAAAATTATCTGGACAATCCCAGCAAACATTCTGACGTGGGCCAGGTGGAGGGCTTAGAAGGGGAATCAGTGTCTACTGTTTTCGTAATCATGACAGAGAGAATGATGGAACCTGTAGGTTTTATTCTTTGTGTGTTATGAACATTTGTGCACAGTGAGCACTCATATGGGGGTGCCTGAATAGCCCTCAAAGTTGTGTCTCATCATCTCTGACCAACTGTCATTCCAACCTCTGAACTTTCTCTGTGACAGTCACAGTCACTTTTTCTACACTGCAGGGGTTGGACTTCCTTGCTCAAATTCATTTTGTTGTTTTGCTTCTTTTTTTTTCACCTTAGATCCTGCAATTTGAAAATGAACAAGAATTATGGCAAGGAATGGGAGAGATTTTCAGACCATTCCCTGTGGAGGCAGCATTCTCTATTAAATAAATACACAACAACTTGTCCCATGTCGCCCTTTCCATGTCCTGTTTCAACAAATCACAATAAGAAAATGCATTTTGTTTAGTGAAGGAAAAGCATGTTTATTCCAGTGTTAAAATGGTATAAGAAAGAAAAGCCAAAGCCTCAAACTTCAGCAATATTTAATCATTCTGTAACAAATGAGAAAAATGAAAAAAAAATGAAAAGTACAATATTCTTTATTATATTTATCCTATTCTTATACTAGTCATTAAAATGTCAGTAATGTGTCAAGAGTCATAATGGCCCCAATGCTGTCTTTTTCTTCTAGTTTGGAGAAGCCAGTGGGCTCCTAGAAAGGGACACAATGCAGTCACTCTTTTGTTGTGTCTGGTGCTGTTAGCTTTACAGGCGGTTGTCTAATGCGGTTTGTTCTAGTGCTTTTGCAGCCTCACCTGGGACAGCCATGGTGCTTCCCCGTCATCAGAGCCATCTGAACCTAGCACAGAAACAGCACAGAAAGACGAAATTGTTCTTAATGGAGGCAGGTCAGTGAGAACTTCATCTGAAAGCAGTCCAGTGTGAGGAAAATTAATGTCAAGCAGGTCATTTTCACTCTGAGGAATGTAAATGAACCTGTGGTTAACACTTCCCCTTTTTGTTAAGGGTGTCACCACCAGGTAGCCGATGGTTTAGTTTGTCCAGTAGGTAGGTGATATAACAGCAACCAAACTCTTGTTTCTTTTTGGATTAAGTGACCAATCTCAGACCCACTTCATTTGTGCTCATCTAAAAGGCAAAAACTGGGAACCAAGAGAAACAAATTGATTTTCCACAGATAAATGGAAAATCAATAGAATGTAAATACTTGAACCTCAAGTGCATTCAGGGAATCTCCACAACTGATGGTCAATTGGGGCCGTGAGTGGGTGTGGTGTTGACTCAAGATCCCTGGGAAAGGGGGTCCCTGGGTGGGGTGTCACCCTGCCACCCAGATGACACCTGGCATCATGTATAAAGTAGCCACTGCCCCTGACTAGGCAGACAAGCCTCTGCACTGGACATCTGTCCAACCTGAACTGGAAACCTCCTAGCCTGGGCTTCTGGAAGTGCAGCCTTGACCAGCTCTGTCTTGCCTTTGCTCTTGAGCATGCCTCTCAGGAAGGGTCTTCTTCTAGTGTCCAGGAAAAACCCACCCTGCCCTGTGATCTGGTGTCCTAGCTGACCTGGAGGGCAGTCTTGCTCTGGAGCCATCGTTTCCACAGAGCAGCTCACCTGCATGGGTCACCTCAAGTCAGGACCTTTCTGCCCAAGTTCTGTCCCTGCTCTCAAAGATAAAGTGTGGTCCACTGAACCTTGCCAGATGAAAAGATGACTCGTTTTACATTTAATCTTTCAAAATATGAAGAGGAATAGAGATTAGGCAGAGTTGGCAGTTATTTTTTTCCTACATTTTGCTCCAAATGATTAGTATTAATGAACATATTACAGACTATGCCTCGATGGTATATTTAAGTGCTTTCAACTGTAAAAATTAATAGCAAATTAATGATGGTAAAATTTCTCGTGGTGGGAAGATGGACTAATCCTTCAAGTTAAGATAACAGCTGAAGAAAAATTAAAGTGATCTTTTGAGAAAGGGCATTTTGGAATGAAACAATTATTTTGCTATCAAACGTTTTGTTGGAAGGTGTGAGCATCTTGTTTATTAGAGCTAAGATTCTCATTCATGGACTGGATTTTAATTCAATGCAATAACACCTCATTAATTTTTTAGACTGTAGATAAGCCAACTTGGCTGACTTGCAAAGTATTTTGAGGATAAATATACAGAAGGATGTTGCCTCATAACTGCTTGGCATTCTGAAGTTCAGAATGTTATTTATGCAGTAACTGTGGCTGTTGTTGTCTTCATTTTTTTCTTTTTTCTTTTTCCAAACTTTAAACTTTTTATTTTGTATTGGAGTATAGCTGATTAACAATATTGTGGTAGTTTCAGGTGAACAGCTGAGGGAATCAGCTGTACACATACATGTATCCATTCTTACCCAACCCCCCCCCCCAATCCAGACTGCCATGTAACATTGAGCAGAGTTCATGTTCTGTACCGTAGGTCCCTGTTAGTTATCCATTTTAAATACAGCAGTATGTTCATTTTAGTTCTAAACAAACTGACCCAGAAGTAAGAGATTAGCTCTGGAAATGCGAACTGAGAGGCTTTGATTTTTCTCTTCAGAGTTTCTCTAAAGAATCTTTTTCCTGAGAAAACTTAACAATGGTTTTCATAAACTTGCTAGTTATTCATTTTTGGTGGAAGTAATATAATTGTTTTTCTTAACAGCTTTCTTGACTTATAATTGATATGAAATAAACTGCATAATTTAAAGCGTACAGTTTGATCAGTTTTGACATAATCATACCCATGAAACCATCACCATAATTAAGGGAGTGAATATACCCATCTGTCCCAAGGGCTCCATCCCTTTTGTAATCTCTCTCCTGTCTTCATCCTCCTTCATCCCATCCCCAGGTAACCTCTGATGGCTCTCCCTAACTTGATTAGAATACATTTTCTAGGACTTTCTATAAATGAAATCATGTAGTATGTAATTTTTAATGTTATTGTTGCTATTGTTGTTGTTAATATTATTATCCTGCATGGGGGCAGGAGTCAGGTCTCATTTTGCACTGTGAGAGTTCATTTCTTCTTCATCCTTTCTTAGTATAGTCAATCTTTTTAAATTTGGGCATTCTCATTGTTGTGTAGAGGCAATTCATTGTGGTTTTAAATTAATTCATTTCCCTAATGTCTAATGAGGCTGAGGATCTTTTTCATGAGCTGATTTTACATTCATATATCTTTCTGATGAAGTATCTGTTAAAATATTTTACCCACTTTTATTTGTTTTTTTTTTTAATTTATTTTTAATTCAGGGGAAATTTCTTTACAATGTTGTGTTGAATTCTGCTGTATGACAGTCAGAATCAGCCACAATTATACATATATCACCTCCCTCTTGAACCTCCCTCCCCTACCCCCATTCCATCCCTCTAGATCATCACAGAGTGCCAGGCTGGGCTCCTTGTGTTTTATAGGAATTCTCACCAGCTATCTATTTTACACATGCATGCATGCTAAGTCGCTTCAGTCGTGTCCAACTCTTTGCAACCTTGTGAACTGTATGTCAATGCTACTTTCTCTTCATCACACTCTCTTCAGATTGTATAAATTTTTTACCTTTTACTCATTTTTAGAAATCACGTTAATTTTGTTTTCTTACAGTTGAGTTCTGACATTTGTTTAGAAAACCAGGACACAAATCATTTATCAGGCATTTGTTTCTGCAAATATTTCTCCAGTCTCTGGGTTCTCATCCTTTTACTAGTATTTTTGCAAGAGCAGAGTTTTTAGTTTTGATGAAATATACTTCACAGCTATTCTTCTGTGAATCATGCTTTTGGTGTGGTAGCTAAGAAATATTTGCCAAGCCCAAATTCACAAACGTTTCCTCTATATCTTCTTCT
The DNA here is from genome assembly GCF_055505025.1 of Bos grunniens. NCBI lineage: Eukaryota > Metazoa > Chordata > Mammalia > Artiodactyla > Bovidae > Bos > Bos grunniens. The sequence goes on along the minus strand of NC_141194.1, from coordinate 111,632,021 downwards.
CAGATTTTGTTTTGCCTTTGATGTTAAATAGTACAGAATCATTTATTGAAATGACTGTGTTTTGTTTTGCATTTGTTGAAACTCATGACCATGATTATGTGACTATTCTGTACAGTTTATCTCTTCATCTTTATGTGCTGCTGCTGCTGCTAAGTCGCTTCAGTCATGTCTGACTCTATGCATCCCCATAGATGGCAGCCCACCAGGCTCCCCCATCCCTGGGATTCTCCAGGCAAGAACACTGGAATGGGTCACTATTTCCTTCTCCAATGCATAAAAGGGAAAAGTGAAAGTGAAGTTGCTCAGTCATGTCCGACTCTTAGTGATCTCATGGACTGCAGCCTACCAGGCTCCTCCATCCATGGGATTTTCCAGGCAAGAGTACTGGAGTGGGTTGCCATTGCCTTCTCCTCATCTTTATGTGACTGTCTTAATTACTTGTAGCTTGATAATGTCTTGAATTTAAGCAGTGTCAGACTTTCTTTTATTTTTTTTTTAAATTTTAATTTGAAGTTGTTTAAGCTATTCTAAGCCCTTTATGTTTCCCTATGAATTTTAAATCAGTCTGTGATGTCTATAGCAAAGCCTGCTGGGATTGAATTTGTATGACAGAAGAGTTGGTGTCGAATTTTTTTTTTTAATTTTTCCTTAAGAAGAACTCACTCATAAAACTATGTGAGTCTTAAATTTTCTTTATGGGAAGGTATTTAAGCACAGATTCAATTTCTCTAATAATTATAAGATTCTCAGATTATTTGTTCTTGAATGAATTTTAGTAATTTGTGTCTTTCAAGGAATTTGCCTTTGCATGTAAGATGTCAAATTTATTAGCATAAAGTTGCTAATAATGTTTAGTTTATTTTCTATTTTTTTTGGTTAATAAATTTATTTATTTATTTATTTTTATTTATTTTTTTTACTTTACAGTATTGTTTCGGTTTTGCCATACATCAACATGCATCCGCCGCGGGTATACACGTGTTCCCCATCCTGAATATTTGTAGAATCAGTAATGATGTTATTTAATTTATTGCAGAGAATAACTATTTAATTTATTCAGAGAATTTGTACCATCTTTTTTCCTATTCAGTCCATATGTCCACATTTCCATTTATTATTGTTTTTCTTCTGCATAAAATAATTTTTCACATTTTTTGTAGTGCAAACCTTCTAGTGATAGATAGTTTTGCTGGGTATAGAATTCTAGGGTAACAGCTTTTATTTCGCTACTTTAAAGATGTTCCTTCATTGTCTTCTCACTTGCATTGTGTCTGACAATAAACCTGAAGTTCCTATTATTGTTACTTTATATATTAATATTGATGGGAAATTGTACTCACCTTCCTAATAACTGCTTACCTGAATTTAAAAAAAGAGAAAGAAAGAAACAAAAAAACCCAGCTCTAACATCCATTCCTTACCTTGGATGAGGGGTATCTCCTCACAGCCGCCCCTCCTGACCTTGAATGTGGAGTACCTCCTCTTAGGCCTCCTGCGCCCACACAGCCGCCACTCCTTGGACATGGGGAGAAACCTAAGTAAGACAGTAGGCACTGAGAGAGGGCATCAGAGGGCAGACACAATGAAACCATAATCACATAAAACTAGCCAATCTGATCACATGGACCACAGCCTGTCTAAGTCAATGAAATTAAGCCATACCGTGTGGGGCCACCCAAGATGGATGGGTCATGGTGGAGAGGTCGGACAGAATGTGGTGCACTGGAGAAGGGAATGGCAAACTACTTCAGTATTCTTGCCTTGAGAACACCATGAACAGTATAAAAAGGCAAAATGATAGGATACTGAAAGAGGAACTCCCCAGGTCAGCAGGTGCACAATATGCTACTGAAGATCAGTGGAGAAATAACTCCAGAAAGAATGAAGGGATGGAGCCAAAGCAAAAACAATACCCAGTTGTGGATGCGACTGGTGATAGAAGCAAGGTCTGATGCTGTAAAGAGCAATACTGCATCAGATCAGATCAGATCAGATCAGTCGCTCAGTCGTGTCTGACTCTTTGCAACCCCATGAATTGCAGCACTCCAGGCCTCCCTGTCCATCACCAACTCCCAGAGATCACTGAGACTCACGTCCATCGAGTCAGTGATGCCATCCAGCCATCTCAACCTCTGTATTCCCCTTCTCCTCTTGCCCCCAATCCCTCCCAGCATCAGAGTCTTCCAATGAGTCAACTCTTCGCATGAGGTGGCCAAAGTACTGGAATTTCAGCTTTAGCATCAGTTCTTCCAAAGAAATCCCAGGGCTGATCTCCTTCAGAATGGACTGGTTGGATCTCCTTGCAGTCCAAGGGACTCTCAAGAGTCTTCTCCAACACCACAGTTCAAAAGCATCAATTATTTGGTGCTCAGCCTTCTTCACAGTCCAACTCTCACATCCATACACGACCACAGGAAAAACCATAGCCTTGACAAGACGAAACTTTGTTGGCAAAGTAATGTCTCTGCTTCTGAATATGCTATCTAGGTTGGTCATAACTTTCCTTCCAAGGAGTAAGCATCTTAATTTCATGGCTGCAGTCACCATCTGCAGTGATTTTGGAGCCCAGAAAAATAAAGTCTGACACTGTTTCCACTGTTTCCCCATCTATTTCCCATGAAGTGATGGGACCGGATGCCATGATCTTCATTTTCTGAATGTTGAGCTTTAAGCCAACTTTTTCACTCTCCACTTTCACTTTCATCAAAAGGCTTTTGAGTTCCTCTTCACTTTCTGCCATAAGGGTAGTGTCATCTGCATATCTGAAGTTATTGATATTTCTCCTGGCGATCTTGATTCCAGCTTGTGTTTCTTCCAGTCCAGCATTTCTCATGATGTACTCTGCATATAAGTTAAATAAACATGGTGACAATATACAGCCTTGACAAACTCCTATTCCTATTTGGAACCAGTCTGTTGTTCCATGTCCAGTTCTAACTGTTGCTTCCTGACCTGCATACAAATTTCTCAAGAGGCAGATCAGGTGGTCTGGTATTCCCATCTCTTTCAGAATTTTCCACAGTTAATTTGATCCACACAGTCAAAGGCTTTGGCATAGTCAATAAAGCAGAAATAGATGTTTTTCTGGAACTCTCTTGCTTTTTCCATGACCCAGGGGATGTTGGCAATTTGATCTCTGGTTCCTCTGCCTTTTCTAAAACCAGCTTGAACATCAGGAAGTTCGTGGTTCACATGTTGCTGAAGCCTGGTTTGGAGAATTTTGAGCCTTACTTTACCAGCATGTGGGATGAGTGCAATTGTGCAGTAGTTTGAGCATTCTTTGGCATTGCCTTTCTTTGGGATTGGAATGAAAACTGACCTTTTCCATTCCTGTGGCCAGTGCTGAGTTTTTCAAATGTGCTGGCATATTGAGTACAGCACTTTCACAGCATCATCTTTCAGGATTTGGAATAGTTCAACTGGAATTCCATCACCTCCACTAGCTTTGTTCATAGTGATGCTTTCTAAGGCCCACTTGACTTCACATTCCAGGATGTCTGGCTCTAGGTGAGTGATCACACCATCGTGATTATCTGGGTTGTGAAGATCTTTTTTGTACAGTTCTTCTGTGTATTCTTGCTATCTCTTCTTAATATCTTCTGCTTCTGTTAGGTCCATACCATTTCTGTCCTTTATCGAGCCCATCTTTGCATGAAATGTTCCTTTGGTATCTCTGATTTTCTTGAAGAGATCCCTAGTCTTTCCCATTCTGTTGTTTTCCTCTATTTCTTTGCATTGATTGCTGAGGAAGCCTTTCTTATCTCTCCTTGCTATTCTTTGGAACTCTGCATTCAGATGCTTATATCTTTCCTTTTCTCCTTTGCTTTTCACTTCTCTTCTTTTCACAGCTATTTGTAAGGCCTCCTCAGACAGCCATTTTGCTTTTTTGCATTTCTTTTCCATGGGGATGGTCTTGATCCCTGTCTCCTGTACAGTGTCAAGAACCTCATTCCATAGTTCATCAGGCACTCTATCTATCAGATCTAGGCCCTTGAATCTATTTCTCACTTCCACTGTATAATCATAAGGAATTTGATTTAGATCATACCTGAATGGTCTAGTGGTTTTCCTTACTTTCTTCAATTTAAGTCTGAATTTGGCAATAAGGAGTTCATGGTCTGTGCCACAGTCAGCTCCTGGTCTTGTTTTTGCTGACTGTATAGAGCTTCTCCATCTTAGGCTGCAAAGAATATAATCAATCTGATTTCAGTGTTGACCATCTGGTGATGTCCATGTGCAGAGTCTCCTCTTGTGTTGTTGGAAGAGGGTGTTTGTTATGACCAGTGCATTTTCTTGGGAAAACTCTATTAGTCTTTGCCCTGGTTCATTCCGTATTCCAAGGCCAAATTTGCCTGTTACTCCAGGTGTTTCTTGACTTCCTATTTTTGCATTCCAGTCCCCTATAATGAAAAGGACATCTTTTTTGGGTGTTAGTCCTAAAAGGTCTTGTAGGTCTTCATAGAACTGTTCAACTTCAGCTTCTTCAGCGTTACTGGTTGGGGCATAGACTTGGATTACTGTGATATTGAGTGGTTTGCCTTGGAAACGAAAAGAGATCATTCTGTCTTTCTTGAGATTGCATCCAAGTACTGCATTTTGGACTCTTGTTGACCATGATGGCCACTCCATTTCTTCTGAGGGATTCCTGCCCTCAGTAGTAGATATAATGATCATCTGAGTTAAATTCACCCATTTCAGTCCATTTCAGTTCGCTGATTCCTAGAATGTCGACATTCATTCTTGCCATCTCTTGTTTGACCACTTCCAATTTGCCTTGATTCATGGACCTGACATTCCAGGTTCCTATGCAATATTGCTCTTTACAGCATGGGACCTTGCTTCTATCACCAGTCACATCCACAGCTGGGTATTCTTTTTGCTTTGGCTCCATCCCTTCATTCTTTCTGGAGTTATTTCTCCACTGATCTCCAGTAGCATATTGGGCACCTACTGACCTGGGGAGTTTCTCTTTCAGTATCCTATCATTTTGCCTTTTCATACTGTTCATGGGGTTCTCAAGGCAAGAATACTGGAGTGGTTTGCCATTCCCTTCTCCAGTGGACTACATTCAGTCAGGAACCTGGAATGTTAGGTCCATGAATCATGGCAAATAGGAAGTGGTCAAATGGGAGATGGCAAGAATGAATGTTGACTCTAGGAATCAGCGAACTGAAATGGACTAAAATGGGTGAATTTATTTTTTTTAATTTTATTTTATTTTTAAGCTTTACATAATTGTATTAGTTTTGCCAAATATCAAAATGAATCCGCCACAGGCATACATGTGTTCCCCATCCTGAACCCTCCTCCCTCCTCCCTCCCCACACCATCCCTCTGGGTCGTCCCAGTGCACCAGCCCCAAGCATCCAGTATCACGCATCGAACCTGGACTGGCAACTCGTTTCTTACATGATATTCTACATGTTTCAATGTCACTCTCCCAAATCTTCCCACCCTCTCCCTCTCCCACAGAGTCCATAAGACTGTTCTATACATCAGTGTCTCTTTTGCTGTCTCGTACACCAGGTTATTGTTACCATCTTTCTAAATTCCGTATATATGCGTTAGTATACTGTATTTATGTTTTTCCTTCTGGCTTACTTCACTCTGTATAATAGGCTCCAGTTTCATCCACCTCATTAGAACTGATTCAAATGTATTCTTTTTAATGGCTGAGTAATACTCCATTGTGTATATGTACCACAGCTTTCTTATCCATTCATCTGCTGATGGACATCTAGGTTGCTTCCATGTCCTGGCTATTATAAACAGCATTGGGTGAATTTAATTCACATGACCATTATATCTACTACTGTGGGCAGGAATTCCTTAGAAGAAATGGAGTAGCCATCATAGTCAACAAAAGTGTTCAAAATGCAACACTTGGATGCAGTCTCAAAAACGACAGAATGATCTCTGTTTGTTTCCAAGACAAACCATATCACGGTAATCCAAGCCTATGTTCCAACCAGTAATGCTGAAGAAGCTGAAGGTGAACGGTTCTATGAAGACCGACAAGACCTTTTAGAACTAACACCCAAAAAAGATGTCCTTTTCATTATAGGGGACTGGAATGCAAAAGTAGGAAGTCAAGAAACACCTGGAGTAACAGGCAAATTTGGCCTTGGAGTATGGCATAAAGCAGGGCGAAAGCTAATAGAGTTTTGCCAAAAGAACGCACTGGTCATAGCAAACATCCTCTTCCAACAACACAAGAGAAGACTCTACACATGGACATCACCAGATGGTCAATACCAAAATCAGATTGATTATATTCTTTGCAGCCAAAGATGGAGAAGCTGTATACTGTCAGAAAAAACAAGACCGGGAGCTGACTGTGGCTCAGATCATGAACTCCTTATTGCCAAATTCAGACTTAAATTGAAGAATGTGGGGGAAACCACTAGACCATTCAGGTATGACCTAAATCAAATTCCTTATGACGATATAGTGGAAGTGAGAAATAGATTTAAGGGACTAGATCTGATAGACAGAGTGCCTGATGAACTATGGATGGAAGTTTGTGACACTGTATAGGAGACAGGAATTAAGACCATCCCCAAGAAAAAGAAATGTAAAAAAGCACAATGGCTGTCTGAGGAGACCTTACAAATAGCTGTGAAAAGAAGAGAAGTGAAAAGCAAAGGAGAAAAGGAAAGATATAAGCATCTGAATGCAGAGTTCCAAAGAATAGCAAGGAGAGATAAGAAAGGCTTCCTCAGCAATCAATGCAAAGAAATAGAGGAAAACAACAGAATGGGAAAGACTAGAGATCTCTTCAAGAAAATTAGAGATACCTAGGGAACATTTCATACAAGGATGGGCACAATAAAGGAGAGAAATGGTTTGGACCTAAGAGAAGCAGAAGATATTAAGAAGAGGTGGCAAGAATACACAGAAGAACTGTACAAAAAGAGCTTCATGACCCAGATAATCATGATGGTGTGATCACTCACCTAGAGCCAGACATCCTGGAATATGAAGTCAAGTGGGCCTTAGAAATCATCACTACGAACAAAGATAGTAGTGGTGATGGAATTCCAGTTGAGCTATTCCAAATCCTGAAAGATGATGCTGAGAAAGTGCTGTACTCAATATGCCAGCACATTTGGAAAACTCAGCACTGGCCACAGGACTGGAAAAGGTCAGTTTTCATTCCAATCCCAAAGAAAGGCAATGGCAAAGAATGCTCAAACTACCACACAATTGTACTCATCTCACACGCTAGTAAAGTAATGCTCAAAATTCTCCAAGCCAGGCTTTAGCAACATGTAAACCATGAATTTCCAGATGTTCAAGGTGGTTTTAGAAAAGGGAGAGGAACCAGAGGTCAAATTGCCAACATCCACTGGATCATGGAAAAAGCAAGAGACTTCCAGAAAAACATGTATTTCTGCTTTAATGACTATGCCAAACCCTTTGACTATGTGGATGAGTATAAACTGTGGAAAATTCTGAAAGAGATTGGAATACCAGACCACTAGCTTGCCTCTTGAGAAACATGTATGCAGGTCAGGAAGCAACAGTCAAAACTGGACATGGAACAACACACTGGTTCCAAATATGAAAAGGAGTACGTCAAGAGTGTATATTGTCACCCTGCTTAGTTAACTTATATGCAGAGTATATCATGAGAAACACTGGGCTGGAAGAAGCACAAGCTGGAATCAAGATTGCCGGGAGAAATATCAATAACCTCAGATATGCAGATGACACAACCCTTATGGCAGAAAGTGAAGAAGAACTAAATAGCCTCTTGATGAAAGTGAAAGAGGAGAGTGAAAAAGTTGGCTTAAAGCTCAACATTCAGAAAACAATGATCATGGCATCCAGTCCCATCACTTCATGGGAAATAGATGGGGAAACAGTGGAAACAATGGCTGACTGTATTTTGGGAGGCTCCAAAATCACTACAGATGATGATTGCAGCCATGAAATTAAAAGACGCTTACTCCTCGGAAGGAAAGTTATGACCAACCTAGTTCAGTTCAGTTCAGTTCAGTCGCTCAGTCGTGTCTGACTCTTTGCGACCCTATGAATCACAGCACGCCAGGTCTCCCTGTCCATCACCAACTCCCTGAGTTTGCTCAGACTCATGTCCGTCAAGTCAGTGATGCCTTCCAGTCATCTCATCCTCTGTCGCCCCCTTCTCCTCTTGCCCCCAATCCCTCCCAGCATCAGAATCTTTTCCAATGAATCAACTCTTCACATGAGGTGGCCAAAGTACTGGAGTTTCAGCTTTAGCATCATTCCTTCCAAAGAAATCCCAGGGCTGATCTCCTTCAGAATGGACTGGTTGGATCTCCTTGAAGTCCAAGGGACTCTCAAGAGTCTTCTCCAACACCACGGTTAAAAAGCATCAATTATTTGGTGCTCAGCCTTCTTCACAGTCCAACTCTCACATCCGTACATGACCACAGGAAAAACCATAGCCTTAACTAGACAGACCTTTGTTGGCAAAGTGATGTCTCTGCTTTTGAATATGCTGTCTAGGTTGGCCATAACTTTCCTTCCAAGGAGTAAGCATCTTTTAATTTCATGGCTGCAGTCACCATCTGCAGTGATTTTGGAGCCCCCCAAAATAAAGTCTGACACTGTTTCCACTGTTTCCCCATCTATTTTCCATGAAGTGATGGGACCGGATGCCATGATCTTCGTTTTCTGAATGTTGAGCTTTAAGCCAACTTTTTCACTCTCCTCTTTCACTTTGATCAAGAGGCTTTTTAGTCCTCTTCACTTTCTGCCATAAGGGTGGTGTCATCTGCATATCTGAGGTTATTGATATTTCTCCTGGCAATCTTGATTCTAGCTTGTGTTTCTTCCCGTCCAGTGTTTCTCATTATGTACTCTGCATAGAAGTTAAATAAGCAGGGTGACAATATACAGCCTTGACATACTCCTTTTCCTATTTGGAACCAGTCTGTTGTTCCATGTCCAGTTCTAACTGTTGCTTCCTGACCTGCATACAGATTTTTCAAGAGGCAGGTCAGGTGGTCTGGTATTCCTATCTCTTTCAGAATTTTCCACAGGTTATTGTGATCCACACAGTCAAAGTCTTTGGCATAGTCATTAAAGAAGAAATAGATGTTTTTCTGGAACTCTCTTGCTTTTTCTATGATCCAGCGGATGTTGGCAATTTGATCTCTGGTTCCTCTGCCTTTTCTAAAACCAGCTTGAACATCAGGAAGTTCACGGTTCACGTATTGCTGAAGCCTGGCTTCGAGAACTTTAAGCATTGCTTTACTAGCATGTGAGATGAGTGCAATTGTGCAGACCAACCTAGACAGCATATTAAAAAGCAGAGACATTACTTTGCCAAAAAAGGTCTGTCTAGTCAAAGCTATGGTTTTTCCAGTAGTCATGTATGGATGGGAGAGTTAGACTATAACGAAAGCTAAGCACAGAAGAATTGATCCTTTTGAACTGTGGTGTTGGAGAAGACTCTTGAGAGTCCCTTGGACTGCAAGGAAATCCAACCAGTCCATTCTAAAGGAGATCAGTCCTGGGTGTTCATGGAAGGACTGATGTTGAAGCTGAAACTCCAATACTTTGGCCACGTGATGGGAAGAGCTGACTCATTTAGAAAGACCCTGATGCTGGCAAAGATTGAAGGCAGGAGGAGAAGGGGACGACAGAGGATGAGATGGTTGGATCATATCACCAACTCAATGGACATGAGTTTGAGTAAACTCTGGGAGTTGGTGATGGACAGCAAGGCCTGGCGTGCTATAGTCCATGGGGTCGTGAAGAGTCAGACGTGACTGAGTGACTGAACTGAACTGAACTGAGAGGCACGTTGTAGTCAGAATCTGAAATTGTGATAGTTCGTTTCAGTTTGTGTTATTGTTGTCTGTTTATTTCTCTCTATCCTGCAGTAAGTATAGCTATTGGACATTGCAAGTGAAATAGGTGTTATGAAAAGCTTGTATAAAAGTATTACAAAATGTGTTTCTTTTATGTTTCAGGATGATTAGGAAAGTGGACTATGATTAGTTCTATAAATTCTGCCTTGTTTATTAGAACTGTCTAAAATTATTTAAATTGTATGCTGCTGCTGCTGCTGCTGCTAAGTCACTTCAGTCATGTCCGACTCTGTGCGACCCCATAGACGGCAGCCCACCAGGCTCCCCTGTCCCTGGGATTCTCCAGGCAAGAACACTGGAGTGGGCTGCCATTTCCTTCTCCAATGCATGGAAGTGAAAAGTGAAAGTGAAGTCACTCAGTTGTGCCTGACTCTTCGCAGCCCCATGTACTTCAGCCCACCAGGCTCCTCTGTCCATGGGATTTTCCAGGCAGTAGTACTGGAGTGGGGTGCCATTGCCTTATGGTAATGCCTAAATTGTGTGGCACCCATATATCACGGGTCAGAGTGTGTGATTCTGATCCATGGACTGGCTCCTTGTAATAGCAGGGTCTTCTGTCTTGAAAATGATGAACAGGATGTACAGGTGGACAGCAAGGCTCAGGAGAAGGAAGAAGAAGAGGTGCTGAAGGAGGAGCAGCAGGAGCAGAGAGAGGAAGAGGAAGAAGTAGATGAACAGGATGTGATGAAGGTGCTGAGGAACCTGCTGATGGCCCTGTTCATCAAGTACTGGATCTACATCTGCAGCAGGATGTTCTTCTTCATCAGCTTCAAGGGTAAAATCGTGATGTACAAGATCATCTACATGGTGCTCTTCATCTTCTATGTGGCCCTATATCAGGTGGGTGCTTGTGTCCACCATTTACCATCCTCACATCTGTCCAGGGGTGTGCCTGAGCTCCCTTTGGCCAGGCACTGTGTTACTGTGACCTCATGAATACATCGTGTAAAGCGGTTGATGAGATTCAAACAATACAGGCTAGGAATCATAAAATGAGGAATTAGCCCCTTCCACCTGTTCACTAATTTGAAATATTATGTTCTTAAAAAGTCAGAAAATTGGTTACAGTGGCATCCTTGTCTTGTTCTTGACCTTAGAAATGTCCATTGACAGATTACTGGTAAAAAGATGTGGCATATTTATACAATATAATATTACTCAACCTTAAAAAGAATGAAATAGTGCCATTTGCAGCAACATGGATGGACCTAGAGATTTTCATACTAAGTAAATCAGACAGAGAAAGACAAATACCATAGGCTGTCACTTACATGCGGAATCTAAAATACAGCACAAATGAACTTATTTCCAAAACAGAAACAGACCTACAGACATAGAGAACAGACTTATCATTAACCTAAAAGGAAGGTGAGACTAGGGATAAAATTGGAACTTGAGATTAACATATGCACTGCTGCTACTCCTGCTGCTGCTAAGTCGCTTCAGTCGTGTCTGACTCTGTGCAACCCCATAGCCGGCAGCCCACCAGGCTCCCCCGTCCCTGGGATTCTCCAGGCAAGAACAGTGGAGTGGGTTGCCATTTCCTTCTCCAGTGCAGGAAAGTGAAAAGTGAAAGTGAAGTCGCCCAGTCGTGTCCGACTCTTCACGACCCCATGGACTGTAGCCTACCAGGCTCCTCCATCCATGGGATTTTCCAGGCAAGAGTACTGGAGTGGAGTGCCATTGCCTTCTCTAAACATATACACACTACTACCTATAAAAGAGATAAACAGAGACCTACAGAATAACATAGGGAACTATACCCAGATTTTGTAATAACCTATAAAAGAAAAGTGTGTGTGTAATCACTTTGCTATACACCTGAAACTAACACAACGTGCGTGCATGCCAAGTTGCTTTGGTTGTGTCTGACTGTGACCCTAATGACTGTAGCCCACCATGCTCCTCTTTCCATGGAATTCTCCAGGCAAGAATACTGGAATGGGTTGCCATTTCCTTCTCCAGGGTATCTTCCTGATCCAGGAATCAAACCCACATCTCCTGCATTGGCAGACGGGTTTTTACCATCTGAGCCACAAGGGAAGCCCTCAGATTCCAATCTACATCATCCCAACTCTACGAGCAACATAGCCTCAAAAACTAAAAATGAACTTGACTTTGCTTTCAGACATCTGTGAATGGAATCACCTGTCTTCGTTGAATGGAGCAGGTATTTTTGTGAGTTTTCCACTAACATGCTTTTTCCTCATTTGTTGTTCACCGTCTGACTCATAGGTGCACTATGAGTGGTGGAGGCAGATCCTGAAGTACTTCTGGATGTCAGTGGTTATCTACATGATGCTGGTGCTCATCTTTATATACACATATCAATTTGAAGACTCCCCAGGCTTGTGGCAAAACATGACTGGACTGAAAAAAGAAAAGTAAGTAACTGTGCTGGAGAGCAGGGTGGAAAGTGACCCACCAGGTGAAGTTGCGAGGGCATGTTGTTCCAAACACATTGCCGGGAAGGAAGTTTTAGTAAAACCTGATGTCATCACTAGCTGTAAGTTCCTCCAGAACAGAACTCATTGGTCTTGGTTGTTTGGGATTCTCATGACCTAGGCCTGAGCTTTTGGCACATAATAGGTACTCAATAAGAATTGACTGGAAAGTGAATTCTCAGCCCCTTATGGCTTTTCTAGTGTCTGTTTCATGTGAAGCTCACCTGCCTGGCTCCTCACAGTCACACGTTCTCCATTCCTAACTGGATGCTCGTAACACAGAGCATCAGTCTCCCTCCCTGATGGAGCCGGTGCTGAGATTCTAAGCAGTTGTTGTTCAGCTGCTAAGTTGTGTCAAACTGTTTGTGACCCCATGGACTACAGCACGCCAGGCTTCCCTGCCTTCACCATCTTCTAGAGTTTGCTAAAACTCATACCCATTGAATCGGTGATGCCATCCAACCATCTCATCCTCTCTCGTCCCCTTCTCCTTCTGCCCTCAATCTTTCCCAGCATCAAGGTCTTTTTTAGTATGCTGGGGCTTCCCATCAGGTGGCCAAAGATTTGAAGCTTCAGCTTCAACATCAGTCCATCCAATGAATATTCAGGGATGATTTCCTTTAGGATTTACTGGTTTATCCCCTGCTATCCAAGGGATTCTCAAGGAGTGGTTGGCCATGGAGACTAGCAGTGATGAGCTTTTTCTCATGCATGAAATAGACAGGACTCTAGCTTTTTCTACTCTGCTCCTCTAAACTTCCTAAATTCCTTTAGAAATCGGACCAGAACTGGGCATAGTGTCCAGAGGAGGAGCCATAGAGCTGAGTGTCCAGAGAAGGAGGCATAGAACTGCGCACCTTGCCTGAGCCAGATACTCTTCTGCACCTGAATATCAACAAGAAGCCAGAGGGAGTCTGAGTCCTGTGGAATTTACATTCTAGGACAGGAGACAAACCAAAAAGCCTACTTTATGTCAAATAAATCACAAACAGACACATCTGTGAAGGAAACAAAAACAAGCGGAGATAGTGAACAGTGAGGGCACAATACTAGAGATGGAGTGGTTCAGGCAGGCTTTCCTGAGGAGGTATCATTTTTAATTTTTGGCTGCACCACCTTTTTGGCATGTGTAATCTTAGTTCCCTGACCAGCACACATTTACCATGCCTTCAGCAGTAAAAATGCTGAGTCTGAACCACTAGACTACCAGGGAAGTCCCAGGAGATGTCATTTAAACTCCTGAAGAATAAGAAGGAGCTTATCTTTAGAAAACTGAATTGAGAGCTGAGAGGTGGAAGAACATTCCAGGAAAAGAGAACAGCAAATGCAAAGGGCTTGTGGCAGGACAGAGTTTAGTGAGTGCACTGAATAGCATGAAGGCTCGCCTGCAGGGAGGCTGGAGGTCAGGGCTCCTAGGTGGTGATGGTTTGCATCTCATTCTCTGTGAAATGTCTACAAGTCTTTAAAGCACCCTTGACTGGCTGAGAAAACAGTGATATGTGGGGGCCAGAATAGTAGACACAGCCAGGTGGTCAGCCAGCAGTTGGGGGGGCAGTCCTGTGATCGAGGATGGCAGCCTCACCTAGAATAGGAGTCACTAGAGAGGAAACAAGAGCACAGATTCAGGAAATGAGAGTGAAGGGATGTGGATGGTGGGGACAGGAAAGTGTTGGGGTGAGGGGGCATTCTGACTTGGGCGTTTCGCACGAGGTAGACGGTTGTGCCAGGGAAGACTGGAGTGGGGAGGGGGTGAGAACAGCTTAGCTGCTTCAGGAACATGGGGAAATGGAGACTTCTGTCTTGAAAATGTTCAGTGTGAAATCACTGAGAAATAGCTGAAATTCAGTGGACATTTGGGTGAGTGAGCCCACAGGGGAAACCCGCCCTGTTTCACAGGCTAGAAGACCTTGGCCTGAAGCAGTTCAGGGTGGTTGAGCTGTTCACGCGCATTTTCATCCCCACGTCCTTCCTCCTGGTCTGCATCCTGCACCTGTACTACTTCCACGGCCGGTTCTTAGAGCTCACCAATCTGAAGTCCATCCCCAGCAAGGAGTACAGTGCCATCTATAGGTGAGCCCACGCAAGCGCAGCCAGACCCTCCCATCCTCTCACTAAGACTCTCAACCTGTACTTGCCATGACAGTCAGCCTCTGAGTGGGAAAAAATTAGAAGAAATGTGGGGTGTTTGATGGCACTTTATGAAACAGTAGGTAGTCATTTGGGTTTCCTATGTGGTGCTCATGGTAAAGAACCTGCCTGCCAGTGCAGGAGACATAAGAGACACAAGTTCGATCCCTGGGTCAGGAGGATTCCCTGGAGTAGGAAATGGAAACCCACTCCAGTATCCTTGCCTGGAGAATCCCATGGACAGAGGAGCCTGGTGGGCTACAATCCATGGGGTTGAAAAGAGTTGGACATGACTGATCGACTTAGCATGCATGTGGGTAGTGATTTATGACATTTCATGGGTGATCTTGACAGGCGTGTGAATTGGTCCAGAGGAGTTGTGCAGACTGAAGTTCCTTTGCGATGGTGATGTGTCTTTTGTATCTGGGGTGATGGGGGTATTTTTAGAACTGTTTAAGGAATCTGGCTTAATTCAGAGGGTGAGTTTTCTGTTGCACTGACAGGCAGTAAGGAAGTCTCTATAAGTGAAAGCGTAGTACAGAATTCTCCTTTTCGTTTCGGGAAGGAAGGACCTCGGCTGAAAGGTTCTGCCATCTGCGAGTAACCAGAGTAACATTTAAGGAAAGAGTGAAGGCAGTGATTTCTGTGACCAGTTCCCTGTTGCTGTGTTCCATCAATAAATACTAATACAAAGTGTTTCCAAGTAGCCAATGGGACCCGTCTCGCCCTGGCCATGTGCATGGAGCCATAGCGGGTCAGCACACATCCCTAGGCCTGCTTGATCTTGGGAACATTACAGGCATTCTTCTAAATGAGCCTTGATACAGATTTTCCTCTCTGCTTCACATAATAGCGTGTGATTCAACTCCTGGAAAACCCTTGTTGCATAGATGAGGGAGCAAAGTGCTGCCTTCAGAGGAACACAGATGCCACAGGTGAAGATTCCCCTGAGCTCATCAAGGGAAACAGTCCATGGAAAGAAGATGAAGCAGTAATTCATTAGGCATAGTTCATGAAATGTCAGACTGTGAACATTCTGCTGTGCTAGGGGGTTGTTGTTGTTCAGTCACCCAGTCATGTCTGACTCTTTGCAACCCCATGGACTGCAGCACACCAGGCTTCCCTGTCCATCACCCACTCCCAGAACCTGCTCAAACTCATGTCCATCTAGTCAGTTATGCCACCAACCATCTCATCCTCTGTTGTCCCTTTCTCCTCCTGCCTTCAATCTTTCCCAGCATCAGGGTTTTTTTCAGTGAGTTAGCTCTTCACATCTGGTGGCCAAAGTATTGGAGCTTCAGCATCAGTCCTTCCAATAAATATTCAAGGTTGACTTCCTTTAATATTGACTGGTGGAATTATGGAAAACTGAGTGTGTTGAACAGGGTTTCCTTAAGTACGTAAACATGGTTTAATTATGTGGGTTCTGAAAAAGGATAGCAGCCTCCTATCAAGATGTGTCCTTCTGTTTTCCTTCACTGTCCGGCCAGCCTGTAACCCCCTCACCTGTCTGGACAGGAAGGAGGCCCATGGTCTGGTCGGTCTGAGGCCATGGCTGGCCCTCCTTTGGCTGAGGCTTAGCCCCTAGAACCCTCTGAACTGTTACTTTTGTAAGAGAATGTAAACGGCGAGGCAAAAATGAGTAATGTCAGTAGTATGTATGGTTTGGGGTCAAGGGATTTCATTTTTGCTTCTGTGAAAAGAGTTTTCTAGGAACTCAAGGAGTTCAAAGGACTCATCTGAGTCTGGTAGTTTGGGATTTCATGCAGGAGTTTCCTATAAAAGTCCCCAAATTTCTACCTGGAGCATGGGATGTGTATCCCATCATTTTCACAACTCTTTTCCATTGTAGTGTTTTCCTTACTAGTGACTTTTAATCCCTAGGGCCCTAGTAAGTGGCTACATTAGAGTCAAAATGATGAAGAAAGAGATCTTCAGAATTGGATTGACTGTCATGCTTTGCCTTCTTTGTTCCTGCCCTCTTAGTAGATGCTACACCAAAAAAAAAAAAAAAAAAAATCCAAAACTGGGAATGATCAGTATGTTTTATTCCTTAACTTGATTCTGGTCCTGTTGTTTCTGTAAACAGCCAGCTATCCTTTGCCTGTTTGTCTGTTGTTTGTGTGGCTTGTGTCTGCCCTGTAGGCAAGTGTCACTTGTGTCTGAAGAATTCATCATGTAGAGCCCTCGAGAATTTAATGTGGATCATCAAAGCCAAACTGAAAGGTGAATTTTGGGGGGATCATACGATTTAATTAATTTATGTTTTGAAGTATAGTTGTTTTACAATGTTGTGTTACTTTCTGCTGTACAACAACGTGAATCAGCTATATGTATGCATATATCCAATAAGAGAAGAAAACAAAAAGAAAATAAGCAAGTACATGTCAGCACACTTTATTCCACTGACCTCAGAACATTCTTTGTTCATTAAATTAGCAACTCATTTCTGACATTCTGTGGTGATCTACCTGCTTGACATCTCTAAAAGAAATTGCTTTTGAAGGAGAACCTCTCTTGAAAGTCCAACGGCAATACAGAATCTTGACCACAGTTCTCCAATTTCACAGGCATTTTCAATACAAAACCAACAAGTTGCATATGAGCTTATATTTTCATCTAGCTAAACTTCATTTTATATAAAAAAAAGTAAAATTCCAGAGATGTGAAATTTACTCAGAGCCCACAGTATTACAGATACAATAACATTAGTCGATGTCTGTCTTGTGACAATCAGGCTGAAATGAATAATTTATTGCAAATGAGGAGGACTACCTGCATTATCTGTAATAGGCCTTTTCCTAATGTCTACTTTATTGCCCAATAACATTCCTTCAAACATTCATTTGAATATGAATAAAAAGATATGCTCTTTAAAAATTGAGGAGCAAGATCATACTCATTACTATTTGCTATGAACTAAGCTGGACCCCCGAGAGTCACTGAGCTCCCTAAGGCTACAGCCCCCTCAGCCGGGCTCCCGCACTCTTCGCAGATCTGATCTGTCAGCTCACCTGGTGCCCGAGGATGGGGTGTGTTGCAGGCTTCTTACCCTTGGAAACATTTGCATCCACCACATATGCTTCAGATGGCCACA
The DNA here is from genome assembly GCF_055505025.1 of Bos grunniens. Lineage (NCBI taxonomy): Eukaryota > Metazoa > Chordata > Mammalia > Artiodactyla > Bovidae > Bos > Bos grunniens. Next base: position 111,614,490 of record NC_141194.1, on the reverse strand, counting down.
GGATGAAATTAGTCCATGCAAAGGTTGCCCGACATTACACGTTATTTAAGAATTAAAAAAAAAAAAAATCCCTCATTAAACTGTGAATGACTTGATTCCTAGGGGATAGTTTGCCGTGTTTCTGAGAAAGCATGACCTGACTTGCCTCAGCAGTCTCTGTGTCCTGCCCTTCACCACTGCGGTGCCATCCATTCTCAGATTAGCTGCTCAGCTCAGGGCTCCCAGTCAAAACACACTGTGGCTGCCATCCTGGAATGCACGTGGTGTTAGGGCCCCTGCACCCAGCGTACAGTAGATGACTGTAGCATGATCTGTGATCTCTGACTCTCCTTATAACTCTTCTGTTCTCATCTCCTTTTTTTTCTTTCTGTTTCCATTACTTTGAGCAGCATCAAGAAAAACTTACCAATCCACCACAATGAGTAAGTCCCCCTGTGAAGCCATGAAATACTTGCTCTACACAATGCTATTTCATGCTTCTCCATCCTAAACTTTGACCATTTTCTCCTGCGGGAAAAAATGTCAAGTTTAGGTGTTGATAGCTCTCATGACTGACTCTTCACTAGAATCTGAATTGGAAGAGCTCACCAAACCTGAGTTTACAGTTCATTTTTTAGAAAGAGCTTTAAAAAAATAAAAAACAACCAGATGCTAAAAAGCCCACATGCCAGGCTGTGTAGTGACTTCCATTTTGTTCATCCTCTTCCACGTGCCACTCACTCTCAGCTCCCAATGCCCTTCCCTCCCTGACTTAGCTGCTCTCTGCCAACAGGCTGGCCCACCCCGAGTGAAGCCTTCTGGACCTCACCATGATGAAGCTGACCGCCAGCCTGGAGGTAGCAGAAGTCAAGCAGCTGGCTGGGCCTGGGGAGGAGACACTGCGGGGGATGCCCTGCAAAAGCCAAGAAGGGTGAACCTGACAGGAACAGTGAGGACGAGGATGAGGACGAGGAGGATGAAGATGAGGAGGAGACGTCAGGTAAGCTGCCTGCCCAGGAGCCGCTTGGATGCTGGCTCACAGGAGGAGGAAACAAAACGCTGACTTGCTCCAAGTGAATAAAATATATACTCAATATATAAGTATATAATAGAATATATATTCAATATATGCTCAAGTATATACTTGACCCGGGCAGTGAACTAGAAACTGTGGGAGCAATCTGTACAGGCCAGGCTTCCACTCACAGCTGCACACACGTCCTGCCTTGCAGATCTGAGGAACAATTGGCACTTGGTGATCGACCACCTCACAGTGCTGCTTCTGCTGTTCCTGGAGGGCTTCTACCAGCTGCAGACCTTCCTGTGGTGGATACTGGAGCTGCACATCATCAAGATCATGTACTCCTACATCATCTGGGTGTCTGTGAAGGAGACAAGTGTCGCCGTTCTGTCTTCAGGCCAGACCCAACCAGGTGTCTCGTCCAGCTGGAGCCCCAGGCCGCTCGGACTTAAGGTCCCCCACTGAGCGCGGATGGGGCAGAGATGGACGCTGACTCACAGATGTGGTTGTGCACCACATGCCCACCCACCGTGGGTATGTCTGAATTCCTCACAGCTTGAGGGCACCGCTCAGGTGTGTTCTCTCCCAGGAGAGGTTCCTGAAGCTCCAGGTTGGGCCAAGGACCCCCTGAGTGTCCTCCCAGAAGCCTGTTCACCTCTGTAGTTTCCTGTTGTGATGTTACTTAACATCACCTGGTTGTACACTTGTCTGTGTACAAAATGTATATCTTAACACCCACGACCGTTTCTTGTACATAAGAGCTCAGCCAACCTTTGCTCAGCTCAGAGGAACGAATCAGTCAAGTTGCCTAAAAACATCTAGGTTTTTAGATGTTGTGCCATGTGACATATTTTTGTCTGCATTTCCAATTTTGTGTTCTCAGGTGTCTCTGTTCAACTATGTGTTTCTGATTTCCTGGGCTTTCATTCTGCCATACGCCAAGCTCCACCATCTGCCCTCAGTGTCTGCACCGTCTGGACATGTGTGATCATCGTCTGTAAGATGCTGTACCAGCTGCAGACCATCAAGCCTGAGAACTTCTCTGTGAACTGTTGATTGGTGAGCCTTGGAGATGGGGGTCTCCTTGCCTGGCCTTCAGGGAAGGGAGGCAGAGCCCGGGGTACCCACGTCCCCCAGCACTCGCCATCAGGCCTTCATCAGCTCAGTGAGTTAGAAGTGTCCTGGTCCCGTCTCTCCTGATGCTGACTCCCTCTGAAGTGGGTCCTCCCTCCCCATCCCTGAGTCCCTTTGCTCAAAGCTGAAGGAGACTAGTCTGAATTTTCCTGACTGTGGGGCCGTCTCTTACTCCCTTCTTTCTTCTTTTCAGCCAAATGAAAACCAGACGAACATACCCCTGCACCAGCTGAACAAGTCTCTGCTCTACAGCACACCCATTGATCCCATGGAATGGATGGGCCTCAGGAAGTCATCTCCTCTGCTCATCTACCTGAGGGTAAGGCTTCCTCATCCTTAGCATTGCCTCTGCCAAGTTCACGTCTGCAGCCCTTTCCCTGGAGACCATTCACCTCACCTTTGAGAGCAGCCTCATCCTCTAACATGGGGTTTGCAGTCACCTCCAAAACACATGACTGAATATTAAAATCGGTATTGAATTGTGCTGAAAAGAAATCAGCTGAGTAATTTGAGATTCGTTGAATAGAGTATGACAAATATATTCACTGGAATGTTATGAAACCACTTAAAGACTGAGGTAGATTGATGATATTATCAGACACTGAAAGATATCCAAAATATATTGTAATGTTGAAAAAGAAAAGCAAACTTCAAAACAGGATACATAGAATGATGTCTTGTAGGCACAAAGAAAAAATATTGAGTAAATTACACCAAATGGTCAGAGTAATTATTTCTGAGAAGTAAGCGTAGCATGACAAGAAATGTTTGCTCTCTAAATTCTACATATTTTAATCAGTGGCATCTATTATGTTTAGAAGTAGCCACATATAAACAGCATGTCTTTGAAAAGTGAATTCTGATTTCAAATAGTTGTAACAAGCATAAGGAAAGCAATATAGTTCAGATTATTCACATGTTACTATGATGGATAGTTGGAGCATTTTACTTTGATGGATTATGCTGATGATGTAATTAAAGCCTTTGTACTCAACTCCTAGAGTCTGAAAGTGTACTAAGCATCTCTTCTCTCTCTTGGTGTAGATTTCTGGTTTTTTGCTCATATGACCAATATTGTTTGTAACATACAAATGATGTCTACCATTAAGAGCTGTTACAAAGATACAACCAACTCATATTTGCAAGGGGTGATTAGATTAATGTCTGGCACATAAATGTTACCTATTTTATATTATTATTTTGTAGTATGCTCAGCATATTTTTCACTCTACTGCTCTCTCCAGCCAGCTTTCAGAGGTACTGTGTTCAAAACTTGCTAAGTTGAGCCCCAGTCTGCAGCTCAGTCTGTTTCCCAGGGTCCCTATAGGATGCTGAATAAGAGTTTCTCACGTTTCGTTGAAGAGAAGGCTGGACAACCCTTCCGAGTAACTGGACCCAGCTGTGTGGTTTGGTGGTACTTTTTCTGGATCTGATGTGACCATTGCCAGTCATTGGTGTAGAGGTTCTAAATCCTGTTATCATGAAAATTAGCCTGATTTGCAAACTGGAGATGACTCCACCCTTGTTACCACAAAACAGGGAAAATGAGCATTAAAGTCAAGACTGTTTCATGGATGTGGGATCTGATCACACACTGTCCCTTTAGAAACCCACAGTGAAATGAGATGGCTTTTTGAAGAGACTGTAAATGACCATGTGGCATCACCTGTATTTTCCTTGTTTTTTAGAACAACCTGCTGATGCTGGCCATTCTGGCCTTCAAGGTCACCATCTACCACCATCAGGAGTACTACCAAGGATGGAACAACCTCTCAACCCTTGTGTCTAAAACCATCTTCCACAACATCACAAGACTCCAGCTGGATGATAGACTTGTTAACTGTGCCAAGTATTTCATCAAGCACTGCCGAGGTCCAGCCCCGGCTGATCCAGGGTATTTGAAGGAGAGACGGCCTAGGCGACTATTTATATGTTAATTAGAGATATAAGAGTAATAGAATGAGGATAGCTCAGTAGGAAAAATTCAGTGGAGAAAAGAGGCTGAGTAGCTTGGTTTACGTGGAAAATCAGTATAACCCGTGACACCAGGTTAGCTCTGACCACGGAGGCTGCAGGCGCCCTCTCGACTAGCGGAAGGTGCCCCACCTTAGACACCTTCTCGAGTGGGTCTTAGAAGCCCAGGCAAATAAATGGTCGCAGAGGATATCCACGCTCCAGATGGAAACTTCAGCCAGAAGGTGAAAAGAAAGAATGACATGGGGAGACCAAGCATTGGTGAGCAAGGCCCGTAGCTTTATTTTCAGCAGGGGCTTATATACCCTAAGTTACACATAGAGGATAATAGGGTGTGCAAAGTCAGCAGTTTTTGATCCTTATCAAAATCCAGGGTTTCTTTCCTGCAAATTTATCGTATACAAATGGTTTAGGTGATTTACATCATCTTCTGGCCAGAAGGCCTATTAACATTTTATGACTCTTGACAAGGACTTATCAACAAAGACTTATATTCTCTAAGAGTAATTATTTTAAGGTTTGGTGCCATCTTCCAAAGATAAAATTGCATTCCTATAGGGTGGATGTGTAATGGGTTTACAACAAAGGAAAGAATTTATTACCTTAAGGGTCTAAAGTTACTAACACCAAGGCCACTACTTATTTTTTCTACATACCAACTATTAATTAATACATATTCAAGGATACAATTCAGGGGATGTGAAAACTTGGTAGCAAGCATTGGCTCATCAATGAAATCTTTTACTAGTTTTATTCTGACAGTTTCTAACTCTCTGAGAGGCTCTAAGCTATTTGAATATCTTAAGCTTCCTGTGCCTCTCGAGGCTGGGAGACTGTAAACAATCGTATGCATAGCTGTAGGAGTCCGGGTAAACTTGTCAGGTGAGTTAGAGAGCCATCTGAGGGGTTTGGATTTAAACACTCTTAATTGCCCAGGAACTTTATTTATTTATTTATTTATTTTTAAATTTTATTTTATTTTTAAACTTTACGTAATTGTATTAGTTTTGCCAAACATCAAAATGAATCCATCACAGGTATACATGTGCTCCCCCTCCTGAACCCTCCTCCCTCCTCCCTCCCCATACCATCCCTCCAGGTCGTCCCAGTGCACCAGCCCCAAGCATCCAGTATCGTGCATTGAACCTGGACTGGCATCTCGTTTCATACATGGTATTTTACATGTTTCAATGCCATTCTCCCAAATCTTCCCACCCTCTCCCTCTCCCACAGAGTCCATAAGACTGTTCCATACATCAGCGTCACTTTTGCTGTCTCGTACACAGGGTTATTGTTACCATCTTTCTAAATCCATATATATGCGTTAGTATACTGTATTGGTGTTTTTCCTTCTGGCTTACTTCACTCTGTATAATAGGCTCCAGTTTCATCCACCTCATTAGGACTGATTCAAATATATTCTTTTTAATGGCTGAGTAATACTCCATTGTGTATATGTACCACAGCTTTCTTATCCATTCATCTGCTGATGGACATCTAGGTTGCTTCCATGTCCTGGCTATTATAAACAGTGCTGCGATGAACATTGGGGTACACGTGTCTCTTTCCCTTCTGGTTTCTTCAGTGTGTATGCCCAGCAGTGGGATTGCTGGATCATAAGGCAGTTCTATTTCCAGTTTTTTAAGGAATCTCCACACTGTTCTCCATAGTGGCTGTACTAGTTTGCATTCCCACCAACAGTGTAAGAGGGTTCCCTTTCCTCCACACCCTCTCCAACATTTATTATTTGTAGACTTTTGGATCGCAGCCATTCTGACTGGTGTGAAATGGTACCTCATAGTGGTCTTGATTTGCATTTCTCTGATAATGAGTGATGTTGAGCATCTTTTCATGTGTTTGTTAGCCATCTGTATGTCTTCTTTGGAGAAATGTCTATTTAGTTCTTTGGCCCATTTTTTGATTGGGTCATTTATTTTTCTGGAGTTGAGCTGTAGGAGTTGCTTGTATATTTTTGAGATTAGTTGTTTGTCAGTTGCTTCATTTGCTATTATTTTCTCCCATTCTGAAGGCTGTCTTTTCACCTTGCTGATAGTTTCCTTTGATGTGCAGAAGCTTTTAAGGTTAATTAGGTCCCATTTGTTTATTTTTGCTTTTATTTCCGATATTCTGGGAGGTGGGTCATAGAAGATCCTACTGTTATGTATGTCAGAGAGTGTTTTGCCTATGTTCTCCTCTAGGAGTTTTATAGTTTCTGGTCTTACGTTTAGATCTTTAATCCATTTTGAGTTTATTTTTGTGTATGGTGTTAGAAAGTGGTCTAGTTTCATTCTTTTACAAGTGGTTGACCAGATTTCCCAGCACCACTTGTTAAAGAGATTGTCTTTAATCCATTGTATATTCTTGCCTCCTTTGTCAAAGATAAGGTGTCCATATGTGTGTGGATTTATCTCTGGGCTTTCTATTTCGTTCCATTGATCTATATTTCTGTCTTTGTGCCAGTACCATACTGTCTTGATGACTGTGGCTTTGTAGTAGAGCCTGAAGTCAGGTAGGTTGATTCCTCCAGTTCCATTCTTCTTTCTCAAGATCGCTTTGGCTATTCGAGGTTTTTTGTATTTCCATACAAATTGTGAAATTATTTGTTCTAGCTCTGTGAAGAATACTGTTGGTAGCTTGATAGGGATTGCATTGAATCTATAGATTGCTTTGGGTAGTATACTCATTTTCACTATATTGATTCTTCCAATCCATGAGCATGGTATATTTCTCCATCTATTAGTGTCCTCTTTGATTTCTTTCACCAGTGTTTTATAGTTTTCTATATATAGGTCTTTAGTTTCTTTAGGTAGATATATTCCTAAGTATTTTATTCTTTCCGTTGCAATGGTGAATGGAATTGTTTCCTTAATTTCTCTTTCTGTTTTCTCATTATTAGTGTATAGGAATGCAAGGGATTTCTGTGTGTTGATTTTATATCCTGCAACTTTACTATAGTCATTCATTAGTTCTAGTAATTTTCTGGTGGAGTCTTTAGGGTTTTCTATGTAGAGGATCATGTCATCTGCAAATAGTGAGAGTTTTACTTCTTCTTTTCCAATTTGGATTCCTTTTATTTCTTTTTCTGCTCTGATTGCTGTGGCCAAAACTTCCAAAACTATGTTGAATAGTAATGGTGAAAGTGGGCACCCTTGTCTTTGGAGCTGTAAGTTAACTCTTTGACAGAGAGAGCGAGATGATGGTGGGGGACAGCCCCCAGTAAAGTCAGAGGTGAGAGCACAAAGCAATAAAGTAGGCAGACTCTGGTTTTGGGGGCAGATGCTCGAGAATATCTGGGGGGACTCCTGAGGCTTGATCCCACCTTTGCGTATGTCGAGCCTCCTTCCTCATGACCTTTGTCATGAGTGGAATGCCTCACCGGCTCCCGGCAAAGTACTTCTTCCACAAGTTTGGTCTGGAGGTGAGTTTCCTTGCTGACCTGTTCTCTTTCTCTTTTCTCTGAAAATTCCAGTGGCTGCTTTCAGCCAGGTGGCCACGAGGGCTTTGTGGCACGTCTCCACACCCTGATTTCTGTCTCCTTGGGATCCAGGGGTCTGGGGGAGAAATTCCATGGCAGGGTTCCTTGACCTGGTGGAGAGTCTCCAGGACTCTGCCTGTCCCCTGCTCTGCGGCTGTGGACACAGCTTCTCAGGACGCCCAGTCTTACAGATGCCTGGGTGTGTGTTTAGTGCCTTCTGAATGTATGATCTCAGCCAGAGCACACTGTTTTGACCTGAATAGTGTGGAAGGTCTGCCCTCAGTACTTGGAACAGTGATTCTTATTGATGGTCAACTGGTCAGTCTTCTTTCTTCATGATGAAAACACACTGCAGAGGCAGAGCAGGTGAAGAACTCAGGAACACGGGTCTCCACTGCCCCTGGGGGCTGCCCACTGATGCCACTCCCCTTCCCTGTAAAGCCAACTTTTTGCCTCTTTCATCCTCATGCAGATCTGTTTCCTCATGCCAGCTAACGTGATTGGCCAGTGCATAGACTTCTACACCATGATTCACACCTGCTGGGTGATTGTCGTCCTGTACTGGCACAGGAGGAAGGCCATCATCGAGATCTGACCCACCCAAGTACTGCTACTTCCTGGCTTGCATCATCACCTTCCAGTATTTCGTCTGCATCGGCATCCCCCCTGCCCCCTGCTGAGGTGTGTCCCCCCCCACCACCAGCACCAGCGCTGGGAAGAGGGGAACTCAAGGGCATGAGGGGCTCCCTGACCAGCTCCTCCCACCCCACACCCAGCAGACTACCCCTGGAGGTTCAAGGGCGCCAGCTTCAATAACAACATCATCAAGTGGCTGTACTTCCCTGACTTCATCGTTTGGTCCAACCCTGTGTTCCTCTTGTGTAAGTGGGGAGCTGGGGTCCCGCCTGCTCATCTTTCCCCTAGCAGTGCATTCCTGCCTGCCCCCCCCCCCCAACCGCACCTCTGCACAGTCTGGACAGGCTGTTATGTCTGCAGAGTTAATACCATGTTAGCATTCCAAACACTTTTTTCACTTTAGTAATTTTATCTCCTGCCACATACCCCCACTATCCAGCCCCACACACGTGTATGCACCCACCTTCTTGGGGGGCAGTGCTGTGGGGGTGGATGGGCCTGGTCTTGGGGAAGCAGTTGCTTCTTGCTGCCACCACAGACATAGACCTACAAACTGGACAGGGTAGCTGAAAGGACAAGGCCAGACCACAGATGCTTCTGTTCCACCAGATGATTTCATGCTGCTCCTGTGCACCTCACTGCAATGATAGATCTTTAAGGATGAGAATAAGGCCGCCATATGGATCATGGCAGGTGACAACGTAGAGATCTGCATGAACCTAGACGTGGCCTCATTCAGCCAGCACAACCCTGTGCCCAACTTCATCCACTGCAGGTAAAGCAGCCACCCGTGGAGAGCCCCTGAGAAGATGTGACCCCCAAAGTCCATGCCCCCAGCTCCTCTGCCTTTCCTGGGCACTGACCTGCTTATTGCACCATGAAGCCAAGAATCCCAGGGCCAGATGGCTCGGTGATCTGGAGGCCAAACCTCCTTGTTATCCTCTGTCCTCCATGAACATGCCCAGGGCAGTTCTGGGGAGCAGACGCCCCTGAACCCCAGGACAGCCAGGGCCTCATGTGCTCCCAGCAGCCCTGGAGGTCCTCCCCATTGCGTGTTGGCTGGTGTTTGCATGCTGTTCCCACAAGCTTAGTTTTTTGATTTCTGAACCCAAAGCAGGTCAGGCTGAGGAATGAGGGCTGGGGCTCCTACAGGGGGATTCACAGCTGCAGGCAGGGAAGGGGAATGGATGGAAAGCCCACAGTACACAAACATGTACACACAAGCACACACACACTCACACTCAAACATGCCAGCAGCTTAGTTTCACCAACTTCAAGTCACACACATCAAGAGGACTATGGGTGTTCAGATCCCACCAGGACTGAATCATGGATGTTGCCTGTGTGACCGTGGGATGCTGAGAAACACTCACATCTTATGCACTCTCCCATATGTGTGACATCAAGGATGAGTGAAACATAGTTTAGAGAAAAGTCATGGAACTATTCAAAAGTGTTGAGTATTTTAGTCTAAGAAGAGTACAGTCCAAAAGTCCACTTCTGTGACAGTGTTCTCAGTTCAGTTCAGTCACTCAGTCATGTCCGACTCTTTGTAACCCCATAGACTGCAGCATGCCAGCCTTCCCTCTCCATCACCAACTCCATCACCGTGTCCATCACCAGCATTCTTCTAGGGACCACTTATTCTCTAACCACACTGAGAACAGTGTAGCACCTATTTTATCAGAGATGACTTAAGAGCTCCCACAAAATAACAACTCAGTTATCAAGTATCTGATAGCACAATTGGTGCTTCTGTGCTTCTCCCAAAACTTGGGAAGAGAAACAACCAAAGCAAAGCCTCCAAAGCCGAGAGCCTCTGAGCAAATGAATCCAGACAGGACACGGCTTGTAGGAACGATGTCTGTCAGCTGATACCCAGCGGGGGAACCTCCCAGAGCTCCATCACTGGGGGAGGATGGGGCCTGAGCATTTGCCTGTCTGCAGAGTGAGGAGTGGTCCCACAGAAGGGATCCTGGCTCAGCCCAGGGAAGTGCAGAGAGAGTGCTCACAGAGCCTGCAAACTCCATGTCGGTGTGTAAAAAATTGAAAGTGGTAGTCGCTCAGTCATGTCTGACTCCTCAGGTACTAGACAGAGAATGTTGCTCTTGTGGGAAGTTTGGCCCCAGTTTGATGATAAAAGTGCACACAGTCTTTTCACAAAGTACTGCTCTGTCCATCACTAACTGGGTGAGGATTGTGCGTGGACCAGCCAGCGATCAAAGTGCCTGTCTGGCCTGTGCCTCCAGGCCAAGTCAGGAGGAGGATGTGTGAATGCATTCCCTTCCTCGACTAGACCCTCCCAACTTCATCTGTGCTGCAGTCTGTGTTGTCTCTTGGTTTCATTGTCCAGGTTGTACCTGGACACATCCATGGTGGTCATCTTCAGCTACCCCTTTTGGTTCGTGCTCACCATCATCTTCATCACTGGGATGACCCGCATCAGCATCTTTTGCATAGGCTATGTGGTGGCCTGCTTCTACTTCCTGCTCTTCGGGGGCGACTTGCTTCTGAAACCCATCAAGAGCATCCTGTGCTACTGGGACTGGCTGATCACTTACAATGTCTTCATGATCACAACGAAAAACAGTCAGTAAGTGGCTTGTGCCGTGTAACACATTTGCGGTCCCAGCTTCAAAGCAGATGACCTGTTGGGTGGTTATAGAAAGCCCTCAGCCCCTCATGCTGCTCTTTTAAAAGCCCCAAATAGGATGCTGGCAAACTCAGAATGACCGTTTATTACTCCTTGTTTTGCCATTTTAAGCAGAATCCTTTTTGCTCACTTCTACCCTCTCAAGGACAAGAGGATATGTATTTGTAGGAAAAAAAAAAAAAACCTCTAAAATGTATTTTCTCAATTAAAATCTATCCCTTCTGAGGAACAATTGGATATCACTCCAGGACAGGCTGCATGTGGCCCTTTAAATGAGTTGAAATAGTCATGGGATGTCTTCACAAATTATATTCTGTTGACTGAAACTGACTTTCTTACTGGGAAAGCACCATGCAAGTGTAAATATTGATAGAATGGACAAGGTTTTTCACTACATGGTGTAGGGTACAGATGGGAGGGATGGGCCCCCAAAGGTGCAGGTGTTTTATGGTGCCCTGATGCATGGTGGACACAGGAGCTTCATAGCTGCCCTAAGCACTGGCGTCTTGACTTAAAAACAGCTAAGATGGTGCAGGATTGAGACCAACACTTCCTGTCCACAGAATGTGGCCGGTTCTCTGTTAAATTTCTGCCTTCTAGGCCACAGTGTGGCCCTTCCCTGGTAGATAAACCACCCACGGGTCATCCCAGAGTCTCATGAAAATTTTAGGCCACAAAGATAGCTTTTAAGCTCTGTATTCTGTCAAGAAATTAAACAGTGACCTTTCAGGAGCTGAAGGAGTTAATCCACCTCTAGCTCTAATTTAAACTCAATCCCAGGGCCTGCTGCTCATGGCTGTAACTGACAGAGCGTTAGAACAGTGGTGGAATTGGGTGGGAGGTGAGAAGGAGTTTCAAGAAGGAGGGTACATGCATATACCTATGGCTGATTCATGTTGATGTGTGGCATAAACCAACACAATATTGTAAAGCAGTTATCCTCCAATTAAAAATTAATTAAAAATAAAAGAACAGTGATGCGTGACTGCCTGCTTCTCCCCTTCCTGGCACTTGAAGATGAGCTCACCAGGCAATTCTCCTGGAAAGCATTTGACTTTGGGTGTGGGGAGGCACATGCATTGCTGTGTTTAGAGGTCTAGGGAAGCCAAGTCTATGTAACCATGAGTGTGTCTTTGAATAATTTAATTTTTCTCCAGTCCATGTGAATGGTTAAGTTTCTAGTTGGTAGTAAAAATTATTTTTATTCCTCAGTTGGACTCTAGCAGTGCGTGTTTGTCTGTGGGGTGGTGTCGAGAGTTATAGGACAGGGGTGAGGCAGGACAGGAGGTCATGCTTTCTCCTGAAGCCAGTCCAGTGGGCAGAGACGGGCGCCTGGGAGCTGATCCCTCCCAAGAACTGTTCCTGGAAAGTATGTGACTGTGGAATCCACTCATTCACTCATTCATTCTGTAAACCCAGGTTTCAGACCTGGTCTTCACTTTTCTGTTGTTGCTGTTTAGTTGCCCAGTTTTGTCAAACTCTTTGAGACCCCATGGACTGCAGCACAACTGGCTTCCCTGTCCTTCACTATCACCCAGGGGGTTTGCTCAAACTCATGTCCATTGAGTCAGTGATGCCATCCAACCATCTCATAATCTATTGTCCCCTTCTCCTTCTGCCTTCAATCTTTCCCAGCATCAGTGTCTTTTCCAATGAATCAGCTCTTCATATCAGGTGGCCACAGTATTGGAGCTTCAGCATCTGTACTTCCAACTAATATTCAGGGTTGATTTCCTTTAGGATTGACTGGTTTGATCTCCTTGCTGTCCAAGGGAATCTCAAGAGTCTTCTCCAGCACCACAACTCAAAAGCATCAATACTTCAGTGCTCAGCCTTCTTTATGGTCCAACTCTCACATCCATACATGACTACTGGAAAAACCATAGCTTTGACTATATGGACCTTTGTCGGCAAAGTGATGTCTCTGCTTTGTAATATGCTGTCTAGGTTTGTCTCTGACCAAATGAATCCTGGATTAGTGCTCACCCATTGGCTATTGCAAAGTCTGGCTTGTTCCTATGACACTCTAAGTATCCTCTTTGAAAAGAGAGGTATTTCTCAGTGCAGAGAGCACCATGCTGAGGCTTCTCCTCCTTGCTTCTTGGGTTTAACTCCCAGAAGTGAAACACCAAGCACTTCACTGGGTGGGACTGGATTTTAGGAGCCATCAGAGCACTGAGCTGTGGGGAATTCCTGCATGTGTTGGGATTGAAAGATATCAACCTTGTTTTCTGGGTGCAGAGTTTCAGGATACTCCTTTCCCATTTGTTTTTCAGATAGGAGCGTGTGGCTGTATTGAAAAATTGGTTCAAAATAGTTAATGGTTGATCCAAGCATTCAGCCTGGCCTGCACAGTCAAGGGATACACAAATGCATGAGTATGAAAAGCAGATTTGGGAACAGAGGGACAGAGAAGGGAGGGCAGAAGTAGTGTTCTAATTTAAATATCTGGGTCAAAGCCCCTGAAGGAAGAAAATGAAGGGACACCCAACTCAGTGTCTTCATGGAGCTGTGGGATGGTGCCTCCAGGGTATCTGTGGTCAGAACACCCCTACCCCTAAGATAATCTTTGATCTTCTTCTACAAATATCCCATCCCTCTTCCCAAGCAGGTATTTAGCAACTCCCTGAACTTCCTGTATTTATGATGGGAAATGTCACAGATGCCCATGCACACCTATGACTGCTGGGTGGATCATCAGAGGAGCTCTGCCTGCAGAGCCCCCACCCCGAAGCTCAGAGAAGCTCCACTGGATGGACAGTCGGGAGGAGCAGCAGAATGTCTGTAGTTAGACTCCCTCCCTGATGGAAGCGGGACTCCCATTCCCACCCTGTGCCTCTTGCGTCAGCACCCTGGACAGCGCCACTGTCCTCTGTTCTCCATAGGGCCTGGAACCTGGCTCTCCCCGACCTCCACCCCCACCCCCGCCCTGCCCTGCCTTCCTGTCAGATGATGAAGGAGGCAGTAGAGCTTGTTTGACTTGGGGGGTCAGACATGCTGTTGACACCTCTTCTTCCAGTAGACTGTAGCTACTCTGCTAGTCACCCTGGAAAGGGCCCATTCCCAGAACATGTCTTGTTTGTGCCGAGATTCCCTCTGGTGTTGGGACAAACAGATGTGATTTCTCCCTGGCCTTTCCTCCTGAGCCCTAGAGTATCCAGAGCTCACTTGTGGCCATCCTTCTGAACTGGTGCTGTTACCATACTTGAAGTTTGTGCCCTTGGCTGTGAATAAATCCGTTCACAGGGACTCAGTGTCTCGGAAGTTTGCTCGTATGTCTGTGTAATCGTATCACAGAGCTTATAAAATAACAATGAAAATGAGTATTCATTTTAATTTTTTTCTTTTTCTTTTCCCCTCCCCTAGCTGATGACGACTCGTCATGTAAACTGCTTAGTGGGGAGGTGGGGATCATTTGGGACAGCATATGCTTTGCCTTCCTCCTGCTACAGAGAAGAGTGTTCATGAGTTAATATTTTTTGCATGTGGTGGTGGATATAAAAGCCTAGAAGATCCTGGCATCCAGGTGGGTCAGGCTGTGGAATCAGGGATTTCTCCTAAGAAACCTGCTGGGAAGTGACATAGCCCCCAGCCTGCTGTCTGAGCTTGCCTGTAGAACCCACAAGGAATTAAGACACATTCCTTCCAGGAAAAGTGATCCAAGGCTTTAAGATCTAGAACAGAAGAGTAAAGAGGAAGACTCTGGAGGGAGTTACACCTTACCAAGACTAGGATACTCTTGAAGTTCAAAGACAGATTGGACATTGAGCTCCTCGGTCCAGACCTCAGTCCTGGAGTAGCTCCTTAGAGCCTCCTGAGTCAGAACAGAAGCAGAGACCATGTTGGTCCAGAGTCTAGTCCATCTTCCCCTGCTGCCTCCATTTTAAGGAGAAACTCCTGACAGTAGAGAAAAAATATTCATCTGTTACCTTTAAGAGTATAGCTGGAGGAGCCCATCTCCCCAGGGGAGGATGGAGGGTGTGTGAACCCATTCACAGGGATGGGGCTTCTAGACCGGACTTGGGACCCCCAGCTCCAGCCCAGAGACTCCAGGCAGCAGCCCACCCAAAATGTTTTCTCTTAGTAACTGTTGTCAGAGAAAGTGGCCAATACCGATAAAAATGCTCATTCATTCTGTTTCTGGCTTTCCTTTAGAGGGGTTGAGCTTTTCCATGCCACCATTGTAAAGGCTGTAAAGGCCAAAATCGAGGAGGAGAAAAAGTCCATGGACCAGCTAAAGAGGCAGTAAGTACACTTCCCTTTCATTTGGGGTACACCTGATCCTGTCCCACCAGATCCTGGCTCCCAGGGAGCCCCAAGCCCTGAAGAAGCCATTTGTGGTGACCTTCACACCTACCCAGGTGTTTGCTCTGTGCTGACTGATGTGGAAATTGTCCAAAGGAGGTCACAGAGGAGTTGGGGCAAGGGGAGGAGCTGCCATGGGCAAGACCAGCGTCAGGTCCTAGTTTAGATGATTCTTCTGGAGCCCCCAGCAGGTCTCTAAACTCTCTGAATTCCAGTTTCCTGTTTTAGATTAGGACTCGGTTCTGCCTGATCCTGGTAAATATTAAACAAGCTAGTGAATGAGACAGGGTCGTTCCCAGCAACACTAACTCAGAGAGAAGTCCATCATGTCTGTGGGTGAAGTGAAGGAACATAGGTTCTCACTTCAGAAGGATCTTTAGAGATAATACGGTCCAGTCTGATCAGAAGCTGCTGACGCATGTAGTAGATGACTTAAAACCCACAACAAACCGGAGGTGGCACTAAAAATACACCCACATTTCCATGTCCAGTTCATGGCCTCCTGTCCCACTGGGCCATTCTGGAGAAATCAAGTAATGGACTAACTCCACCCAGGAGATCTGAGAAGTCTTTTTCTTTTTTAATTAGCCCACTGAAAATAGTTATTTTCTTAGAGTGAAATCTCTAGCAATAAGTGGAACTTCTGAGGAAGGCTAGTGCCTCACATGTCTGGGGCCAGGTTTAAGAGCTGATGGCCATAGAATTCAAAACCTAGCCACTTTCTCCAGGAAAATGGAGAGACTCTGTCAGCCCACCTGGAAAGTTCCCTGCGTTTCTAAGACTACTTCATTCCATCCTGACCTCATCTCCCAGCTCCTTTCCCTGTGCAAAAAATATTTGCCAATATGAATCACACTATCCCATGGCATGGTTATTTTCATAATCAGAGGTATGAGGTATATAACATATATATATATATATATATATATATACACACACACACACACACACACACACATATATAGCTATGTAGCTACTACTATTGCTGTTTCTAGCTATCTAAATCATGTCTAGAGAAATAGCAAATTTGACCTCACATGTAGTATGTGTTCCTAATTTCCCATAAGTGAGACCACTTACTATAATTTACATCACTGGATTTTTCCATTTCCTCAAATGAGAAGTCAAAGAAAGAATGAAGGCAATGATCATTGTTAAATACAAACAAATAAAGAAAATATTTAAGCTGCCCAAAGCAGAAATGTCACTTAAATCAGTTTTAAAACTTGGGCCATACATTTAGAATTTTAAGAAACCAGGAAATGAAATGTTTTAGGACTTCCTTAGTGGTCCAGCAGACTTCCACTGCAGGGGTGGGGCAGAGTTTTGATCCCTGATCTGGTAATTAAGATCCCACATGCCACACAGTGAACCCAAAAATGTTTTTTGTAAATTTATTTATTTATTTCAATTGGAAGCTAATTACTTTACAATATTGTAGTGGTTCTGCCATACATTCACATGAATCAGCCATGGGTGTACATGTGTCACCCATCCTGAACTCCCCTCCCACCTCCCTCCTCATCCCATCCTTCTGGGTCATCCCAGTGCACTGGCCCTGAGCGCCTTGTCTTATGCATCAAACCTGGACTGGCGATCTATTTCACGGATGGTAATATACATGTTTCAATGCTATTCTCTCAAATCATCCCACCCTCACCTTCTCCCACAGAGTCCAAAAGTCTGTTCTTTATATCTGTGTCTCTTTTGCTGTATCACATATAGGGTCATCGTTACCATCTTTCTAAATTCCATATATATGCATTAATATACTGTATTGGTGTTTTTCTTTCTGACTTATTTCACTCTGTATAATAAGCTCCAGTTTCATCCACCTCAGTAGAACTGATTCAAATGCATTATTTTTAATAGCTGAGTAATATTCCATTGTGTATATGTACCACATTGCCGCACAGTGAGGCCAATTTTTTTTTTAATTAAAAAAAGGAAATGATATTTTTCAAGAGGGTATATGTGGGAGATGAAGCTCAACACTGCAGTTTCTGAATAGATTTCCTGAATAAACAGACAAAAAGCTACAAGACATTTTCCCAGATCCAATAAGAGATTAGATGTGACACACAGAAGAGTTGCGGGGTCTGATAGAACACTCCAGAATGTTGAAATAGCAACTTACTATGTACAAAACAGTTCTCACATTTATATGTCTTTTCATTTGATCTTCACAACTATATGAGGTAGGCAGCATTTTTTTTTTAAAGAAGAATGCAAAACCTGGGAGAATAAAAGAAACAAGGAGACAGTTGTTGCTAACAAGCAACCATCCACAAGTCCCAAATGTTGCCACACTATCCACGATTTTGGCTGTCTGCACAAAAGTGTATAGGTAACTGTGGGTGTAGGCTGTGTGCATAAGTGTGTAGGTAACTGTGGGTGTAGGCTGTGTGCATAAGTGTGTAGGTAACTGTGGGTGTAGGCTGTGTGCATAAGTGTATAGGTAACTGTGGGTGTAGGCTGTGTGCATAAGTGTGTAGGTAACTGTGGGTGTAGGCTGTGTGCATAAGTGTGTAGGTAACTGTGGGTGTAGGCTGTGTGCATAAGTGTATAGGTAACTGTGGGTGTAGGCTGTGTGCATAAGTGTGTAGGTAACTGTGGGTGTGTCCTTGGCGTTGCTGCTGGTGTTTTGTTGTACAGGATGGACCGCATCAAGGCCAGGCAACAGAAATACAAAAAGGGTAAGGAGAGGATGCTGAACTTGACCCAGGAGTCAGGGGAAGGCCAAGACCTCCAAAAACTTTCTGAAGAGGATGACGAGAGTATGTTGAAATATTTCCTTCTTCACTCAGTACCTTGATGTTGGGTAAAAGCATGATATAGGGTAGTTTTATGAAATAATATTACTATTCATTCTAGTTTTATGTTCCAATTGTGAGTGGAATGTGTTTGTTTCAGAAAGTACATATTTAATGAATCCATGATTTTATGAATAGCCCCATATTTAGCAAGATGACTTCTCTTTCACGGACATGAGCTTCTGAAGAAAATAGGATGAGTTGGCTTCATTTGTTCCTTTAGGGAAGATATTTAGATATGTAGTCTACAGTTGTCTTTGATTTCTATAAAATTTATACAAAAATTAAATACATAGGCCTCTGAATAAAAGTAGTTAAAATATTCAATTATGGTCTGTTCCAATGAAACTTGAGATGAAATAACATATTTATTATATCTAATTATAGATTTGTTATATCCAGTTAAGTTTAAAAGTTCTAAAAGATGCTTGCATGCTTGTCTATTTGAAGGGAATGGAAAAATAATACATGGTATTCTTCCAGTGCATAGCATCTATTTATCAATAGTAAATTGATATTTTTCCAACCATGCATTAAAATGATCACAAGAGATATTTCAGGTTATTGGAATGGATGTATTACAGCAAATTATTTGCCACTAAATTCTTCTATAGTATCTGGGTGGTGCTTCTTTTTGTTAATTCTATGGAAAATTCAATGTGGGATGCATTTTTGACAGATAATCCTTTTCTTATTATACTTTTTATATGCCCTCAGTCACTAAAAAGAGAGTGAAAATGTGGCATTCTGTTAATAGAATACTGAATATTTACCTTGTGAAATTGATTGCTGAACCACCTAAATGTTCAGAGTCAGTAGAATTTCTTTTCCTGACCTCGGGTGTACTTTTGCAATGTGTCTAGATTTTGACAATTGAGTTGTTAAAGCATGGTTTTCAAAGTTTGTTTTCTCATTTCCTGAGAATTAATATTTGGACATATTTTGTTTTAGGAGAAACAGACAAACAGAAAACAAAAGGCAAAAAAAAGCAGTGGTGGCGGCCTTGGGTTGATCATGTTTCCAGTAGGTTTTCTCAATCCTCTTACAATTTCATCAATTCTAACCCTTACATCCTTGACCAGAATTCAGGTGTCCCTGTGACCCGTGTGTTCCATGCATGGTTTGATGCTTGTGACTTGATAGGAGGGGCAGAGGGGAGAAACACTGTGATCTCTGTGGGTCTCTGAGCCCGACTGATGGAATCTTCCAGAGCAGTCAGCTGACTACCATGTGGCTCACTTGCCCCTGAGCACCACACATGGGCTCAGAAAGAGAAGAGGGGTTGATGGTTTTGTTATCCAGTTCTGAGGTCCAGAGCTCTGCTGAGGTGTGTTTGTTCCATGGCTGAAAACCCTTATTGAAAATGCATTTCAGCTCCTCCTGGAACTCTGAATTTAAACAGAACCACTGTATTTGGAATGCCCGTGACCCTCTTTGAAAAGCATTGAGCGTGAATGCGAATGAGCTCCCCTTCCCGCCCTGGCCCACCCCATGCTGTCATTCTGAGAGCACTGATTCCATTTTCATGTAAGGGTAGTTGGCAATTTATTAAACACAAAGATGGGGATACCTTAAGACAGTTGCTTTCTTATCCTGCCTCCTCAGTTTCAAAAAAGTTCTAAACTACCCTCCAAATCCAATGCCCAGTGTGTGGGTAGTCTCAGAGTCACCAGAGCTCAGACAGGACCCTTCAGAGCAAAGTCAGACGATGGTTTTGGAAAAGCAGAGCTCTATAGCCACACAGAGTTGGTGTGTTTCACCCTATCACAGAAAAATAAAATGAATGAGTAATTGCAAAATGCAGCAGCTATGCCTGCTCCACTTAGCAAAGGATGTAGCACTCACTTACTCTTGGCAATGGCATTCTAATGGAATGATCCATTTCAGCCTGACCCACTTTGAATTTGTTAGAATATTGAATAATTATTAATTATCTTACAGATTATTCGTAATGTCTTCAGACTTTTATGTCTTGTATTGTGTCTTCTTTACTGCAGCTTATCTAATCAGACAAGTAATATCACAAGGTCCCTAACGTCAACAGGATGATATTCAAAATCAGTAGGAAATCATTCGGAATCCTTTCCCTCACCTGATTCTTACCATCATTTAGATCTGGTTTTGGCCTTTCACCCAAGAAGTAATTTCCTAAAATCAGCAAGCCAATTTCAGGAGTGATATTCAAAATGCTTCATATACCTGGATGTAATCAAATGTAATCCCAAATATTGAATTTAGCATTATGGTGTGAAAAAAATCCATGAGTTCTAAAGAGTTTCATTTCATCCGCTGCTTGAGTCAAAAGACAAAGATTCAAGCTGAAATTCTATGTGACCCACTGTCTGCTGGCGTGTCAGTCATGCCAACAGTCTCCTGTGCAGATGCTGTGTGCCAATTTCTATCAAATCACAAGTAAACTGTGCCAATCTGTCTGTTTTTAAAGGGGCCTTTGCTAGTTTTGAGAGACCTATCCATTTCAAAATGCTGTCATACTGATGTTTTGTCCTTTAACTGGGGGTATATGCCCACTGCAGTCATCATGGGTCTTTCCTTTGCTCATGTAAACATTGCATTTTGGAAGGAATTGGATATGGTCTTCGATCACCACCTTATGAGTTGGTTATCCTTGAAAGAACTTCTGAATGTTGTTGACTTTAGTTTCTGATTCATTTCACCCTCATTATATCAAGTTCTTGAAGGCTGGGATTACAGCACCTGTGCCTTGTCATAAAAATTCCAGTGCAATGATGCCAGGATGTGTGTCATTGATAGTTTGGAATCAGATATTTCTTTTTACAAGCTGGGGAGGAAAGGAAAGGAATTGATGTGTGGCTTATTTTTGTTGACAATGACGAGTTCCAAAACCTATCTTTAGATTTGGAAGCACTTTATTGAAAGCCCATTTTCCAATCTCTTAAGTCATTGGGCTTTTAAATATTTCTTAGAGATGCCAAGTTAAGAATAAATGTCTTTGGAATACCCTTGGCAAACCTGTTGATGATATAATAATGTTGCTGTGTTGTTCACATTATTGGTGAGCATCTGAGCTCTTAACATGTTCTGTAGGTGACATCCTCCCAGTTCCACATCTATGTGCACACAGACCATCGCATCATTGCTGTTCAATGATGCCTTCCATGCTGGTAAAACACATTTGTTTCACATCAGTTCTGTACAGCAGAATCAGTGACAAGCCTCACTTTGTTGTCAAATATCTGAAATAAAGGACCAAGTCCCTTGGGTTGTAGGTGGTGGGATTTTAAAAGCCAGCTGTCAGCATCAGTGTCCATGGTACACACACGGACCCAGGCTGGAGGCAGGATCCCCATCAGAACTCACAAACATAAAATAACAGTTTCTCTACTTATTATTAGCAGATAGAACTTCAGAAAATATTATCTAGGTTTCATTTCAATAACAATTTATAAAGGAATAGGAGATCTTTTTAAAAAACTTTCTTCCTTTTTTAATGTGTTAATGGCACATGTCGCATACAAATTGGCAGCATCTTTCAAACAATAAAAATCAATGTACAACTTCTCATGATGAAAACTGACTTCAGTGGCCACGTGAAGAAAAGTTCTTGAAGGTATGATTGAATACAGTTGAAGCTGTAGTTGATTTTAGAGCCGATAATGAGGGTAAAATGTTCAGTCCTGGAAATCTCGGTGTTTACCAAATGACCACATGACATCAAGTCCGTGTGACTTTCCAGCAAGTCTCTTAGCTTATCTGAAGCATTACTTTCATGGTCTCCATCTCGGTCTGACGTAATGCTATGACTTTGGTTCATTCTTGCTTATTCTTACCTTACGTTGAATTGCATTTATTTCCTCAGGCCTGGGCCCAGTCCTCTGGGCTTGGTTCCTTCTTCAAAATAAACATAACAAATTACAGTGCTTCTGTTCAAGGATATAAGGCCCAAATCATTCATTCTGCATCTTCATGGATGAAGGTTTCAGATATGTCTGAAAACATGGGCAAAATTTCTCACTGTCATGTTTAGTGATAGCAACTAATTTTCAACAAGCCAAGGTTTCCTGTGACCTTACAATGGATAAGTCCAGAAGATACCTAAAGACATCACATGATGTCATCCAAAAGACACCTCAACATTTGAAAATTCTAATATAACTTGAAAATACGCATATGTTTTCCTGCAGTGATAGTAAAGTTCTTGTAGCATCAGAAATGCACATGCTGGGTCTCTTTTCTCTGATAAAATAGTCATCAAACTGATAAAGATTCCATTCTCAAACTTCTTGAGCTCTCTGAACATTTCAGCTCTCTAGACTGTCCCCGTGCTTAAGACACAATATGTCTTTGCAAGGAAAATGCCAGCAAGGACCATCCATACAGTTTGTGCTTTGTGTCTTGTGGTCAATACACTTCCCCTCAAATTTCAGTAAGCAACTGGGGGACTCCTTGTTGACCGGAAGCCTAACAGTGCTAAACCGTATGGATCATGTCCACCTGGCTCCTTCTGTCCTAGCCTATGAGTAGAAACAGCCAGAGTGTGGTGGTAGTGTTTTTGTGACTGTGCTTTTTTCTTTTCTTTTCTTTTCTTTTCTGTGTTATTTGCCCATTTCCTCCTCATGATAATGTGTGATTAAAAACAAAAAAAAAAGCTCTTTCAAATGCCTTACAGCCTGTGTTATGGCCTGTGTCTGCACAGTATAAAGTAAAGCAGAAGGTGATGACACTGACTCCTGGTCCCTAATCATCCCAGTTAGCTTTGCCATAACAATTTGGACCCATTCAGATAACAATGAAGCTTCCACTTCCTCAGACCTTGTCTGAGGTCCCAAAGTGCTGAACTGTGACATGATAGTTTTCAGTCTTCTGGGCCATCTTGGTAACAGAACTGGTTGCTGCAGGCTTGATCTGGTGCATACATGTACAATTTCCTATGAAGAAGGAAGAAAATGCCAGACGAACCCAGCAGCAGCCAGGTCCCCTCCATGGCCTCCACAGACCATGTAGCTCAGCCCAGAGTGAGGCCTCCTCATCTCCTGTTTCCTCCTCCCCACTGATGCCTTTGATGGACAATTTATGTGTCTTTGGGGGGCATTTCATAAATATGCCCCCAACTGTCTCATATTTCTTCCAAGAAATAAGTACATATTTTGCTTTACTTAGTGGTCAGGAGAGGAGATTACTATTTGTTTGAAACGGATAGTGAAGAAGAGGAAGAGAAAGAATAAAAAAAGGAAGATGAAGAGCCCCCTGAAGGTCAGCTTTCCAGCTAACTATGGGGATAAGGATGTCACAGCCTTGGTTGGTTGAAGAGGTTTTCTTTCTGACAGACCTTGACCACAGGCCTCAACTTCCTCTGTCGTGTTAATGCATGGTAGCTCTCAGAGGTTCTAGTTCACATCTGAAGTCACATGGTTCTCACTGTCCTGTCCTGCCGCTTGCTGTAAGCATTGCAATTGTTACTGCCAGAATTCCTGCAACGGCACTGGTCCAGCCAGCTGTTCATTTACATAAGAAATTTCTGATACTCTAAACAAAATTAAGGCTGCCCTGGGTGTACTTCCTTTCAAACTTTGGATCACTTGAGTGGACTTCTAGTTCCATAGGTGAAATAGGTAACCATGAAAATAAAATCCTCGCTTTGTTTTAAACACTGTCATTTCGAATTTTGCAAATCAGATCCCTTTGTACTTCTAAAGATTTTAGACTGTATTAAAATCATGAAAACCTCCAGCCCAGTTTTGATGTTCTCAGTTTAAATTCGTCTCTTTTTCAGAACCTGCCATATCATTTTCGGTGACATGAGTCACCAGCCTAGTACTATGTATCCAGCAATTACATCATCAGTGTTTGTTAAAGATGTGGGCTTGTCATTAGAGTTACATATGTGATGAAAACTCAGATTTCCATTCAGTTCAGTTCAGTTCAGTTGCTCAGTCGTGTCCAACTCTTTGCAACCCCATGAACCACAGCACTCCAGGCTGCCAGAGTCTACCCAAATCCATGTCGATTGACTCGGTGATGCCATCCAACCATCTCATCCTCTGTCGTCCCCTTCTCCTCCTGCCCTCGATATTTCCTAGCATTAGGGTCTTTTCAAATGAGCCAACTCTTCACATCAGGTGGCCAAAGTATTGGAGTTTCAGCTTCAACATCAGTCCTTCCAATGAACACCCAGGACTGATCTCTTTTAGGATGGACTGGTTGGATCTCCTTGCAGTCCAAGGGACTCTCAAGAGTCTTGTCCAACACCACCGTTCAAAAGCATCAATTCTTCAGCATTCAGCTTTCTTTATAGTCCAGCTCTCACATCCATACATGACTACTGGAAAAACCATAGCCTTGACTAGACAGACCTTTGATGACAAAGTAATGTCTCTGCTTTTTAATATGCTGTCTAGGTTGGTCATAACCTTCCTTCCAAGGAGTAATCATGTTTTAATTTCATGGTTGCAATCACCATCTGCAGTGATTTTGGAGCCCAGAAAAGTAAAGTTAGCCACTGTTTCCACTGTTTCCCCATCTATTTCCCATGAAGTGATGAGACCGGATGCCATGATCTTTGTTTTCTGAATGTTGAGCTTTAAGCCAACTTTTTCACTCTCCTCTTTCACTTTCATCAAGAGGCTCTTTAGTTCTTCTTCACTTTCTGCCGTAAGGGTAGTGTCATCTGCATATGTGAGGTTATTGATATTTCTCCTGGCAATCTTGATTCCAGCTTGTACTTCTTCCAGTCCAGCATTTCTCATGATGTACTCTGCATGTAAGTTAAATAAGCAGGGTGACAATATACAGCCTTGACATACTCCTTTTCCTATTTGGAACCAGTCTGTTGTTCCATGTGCAGTTCTAACTGTTGCTTCCTGACCTGCATACATGTTTCTCAAGATGCAGGTCAGGTGGTCTGGTATTCCCATCCCTTTCAGAATTTTCCACAGTTTATTGTGATCCACACAGTCAAAGGCTTTGGCATAGTCAATAAAGCAGCTGCTGCTGCTGCTAAGTCACTTCAGTTGTGTCCAACTCTGTGCGACCCCATAGACAGCAGCCCACCAGGCTCTGCCGTCCCTGGGATTCTCCAGGCAAGAATACTCGAGTGGGTTGCCATTTCCTTCTCCAATGCATGAAAGTGAAAAGTGAAAGTGAAGTCGTTCAGTCATGTCTAACTCTTCACGACTCCATGGACTGAAGCCTACCAGGCCCCTGGGTCCATGGAGTTTTCCAGGCAAGAGTACTGGAGTGGGTTGCCATTGCCTTCTCCGCAATAAAGCAGAAGTACATGCTTTTCTGGAACTCTGTTGCTTTTTCAGTGATCCAGTGGATGTTGGCAATTTGGTCTCTGGTTCCTCTTCCTTTTCTAAAACCAGCTTGAACATCTGTAAGTTCACAGTTCACGTATTGCTCGAGCCTGACTTGGAGAATTTTGAGCATTACTTTACTAGTGTGTGAGATGCGTGCAATTGTATGGTAGTTTGAGCATTCTTTGGCATTACCGTTCTTTGGGATTGGAATGAAAGCTGACCTTTTCCAGTCCTCTGGCCACTGCTGAGTTTTCCAAATTTGCTGACATATTGAACGCAGCACTTTCACAGCATCATCTTTCAGGATTTGAAATAGCTCAACTGGAATTCCATCACCTCCATGCACTAGCTTTGTTCGTAGTGATGCTTCCTAAGGCCCACTTGACTTCACATTCCAGGATGTCTGGCTCTAGTTAAGTGATCACACGATCATGATTATCTGGGTCGTGAAGATCTTTTTTGTACAGGACCCCACAGGAACTCATAGTGAGCAGGGTGGCTGCTCCCTCCACCCCAAGAGTAGAGGAGGCCTAGAGAGATGCAGCCTCCCTGCCTCAGCCCCAGAGAGCTGAGCCTCCACCATGCCCTAGGCCGTGCCTGGGTCCTGAAGGTCTTCCTCGTGCTTGCTTGGCTTGCTCAGCTCAATCATCTCTACCACAAGCGTGATGCCCAGGATCAAGCCACAGACAGGAGTGAGGCAGGCGACACCTGGGGACCATGGGCCTCGGCTGAGAATCGTACCTGGGAATGGTCTGAGATAGGCCACTTAAAAGTCTCCTCTTGAGGGGTCCCCTCAGTCCTCCGTCAGGGTCCTCACCTGAACTCCTTCAGAACCTAAGAATCTGCCCTCCAATCTCTGAAGCCCCGCACCTTATATCACGTCTCCAATGTCCTTGAGATCGTGTGCTCATGCAGCCACCAGAGTCGCCCCAGGCTGACAACAGGTTCCTGGACCTGTGGGGTTCCCTGTGTCCTCCCTCAAGGTCCTCATCTTGAGCCCTGGCAGGTCTGGGGATGCCCCTTGTGTTGACCAGAGGCAAGACCCTCACACCAAGCCATTACTTCACTGAGACCCCAAAGGGAAGTCTGTGGGCATGACATCAGGGCTCCATGCCCAGGGTTTCCCAGAGCTGAGATGATGCCCCTGGCCATCCTCAACCCTCCTTCTGCTCTTCACTTTAACTCTCAGCAGGTCTGGGTACTACCCTCTCACCCTGACTTTTCTCCCCTTAAAATCAGGCCCACCCCAGCCAGGACCCCTGAGAGGCAAGCAGGAGTAGGGGGCTCATTACCTCAACCCTGCCAGGGTCTCCCAGGGCTGAGAGCAGTGATGACCTGGATGTCCTGGGGCCCCGGAGCCCCTGTCAGGATTCTATCTTGACTCCTAGCACAGCTGGGCTCCTTCACTCTGCTGACCTGAACCCGGGCACCTGACCCAGGCCCTCACTTCTCCCCTCCCATCGGGATCAGTGAGTGACGTTACATCTGGACGCCACACCCCATGGTCCCCCAGGGCTGTCGGGAGGGCAGCACATGCATCCCCCGGGGATCCTCAGCCTCCACTGGTCCTCACCTCGAGTCTCCACAGGACGTGGGCCCCTCCCTCTGCCCACCTGTGACTGCACCCCAAAGACCAAGCCTCTGAATCCCTGAATTCACTGAGGAAGTAAGGGTGCTTGGGGTCTCAGCCTGATGGCCCAGACTGGGGCACCCAGGAGGCCCAGTAGGGGTGGAGTTGTATTCTGTGGGGCTCTCTGTTCCAGGGTGCCTGGACCCCCCCACCGTCTCTCAGGAGGGGCCTCCTTAACCCTTGAGAGAAGGCTGCAGTCCCAGCACAGATGCTGCATGGGGGGCTTCTGCACCCATGACAGTCGGGGAGCACAGGTAACCACTCACCTTTCCAAGGGGACCCCTCAGCAGTCACCAGACTTTGTAAACTTTTGTATTAAAGATGTTTTAGCCAAAGAGGGTGAGGAGTGGCAGGCGAGTTAGCAAGAATTCAGCAGCTTAGAGATGGCGTTGGCTGCTCATAGTGACTTCACACTCCTCCTCTGTGGGGTATCCCCAGGGTCATCTGGTGACTCTCCCACTGGTCGGCATGGATGCCTCTCCACGGGCCCTGCTTCTGCTGAGTGGCCAGAGGGGCTCTTGGAGGCCAAAAACTCCTTTGTTTTGGGTTCTAAGTCCTCACTGGTTGGGCGACCTTAGACTCTTCTACCAGAAAGGAGAGACATTCGGGGGGAGGGTGGGTGGCTGACCCGCCCTGCCCCTGGGGCCCCTGAGGGCCAAGGACTCAGCCTCACTGCAGTCCAGCCCAGCCCCCATGATGGCCTGGCAGCCCCCAGCCCCCCTAGAACCCCCCAGAGCACTACTCAGAGGCCAGAGGTGCTGCCTGAGTGAGACTTGGGCATCCCCAGGTTTGCTGAGGGCAGGGGCATGCAGAGATCATCGTCGGGGGGTTTGCATGGGGCCTCAGGAGGCCCCCTGGCTGGGACCTCAGACCCTGGAGATGGGGACCTTCCCTCCCTTTTCAGAGGCTCAGCGGATGGCTGAGCACCTTGCTGCCCATTCACAGGCCTTGTTTGTGGAGTTGCGTGTGAACAAAACCAAGGTCATGGTGTCTCATCAGCCTCCCCTGCCAGTTTGTAGCTTGATTCATCCCCGGGCATTTCCTCATGACAGTTCCCACAGAGTCCTAGGCGGTTCCTCCTGCAGAGAGTTGGCACTCCAGAGGACCACCAGGTTTGCTCATCATAGGCTAAACCTTGTTTCTGTCATCCAGAAATCAAACTCTTCCAGCCTTCCCACCTCCTCCGTTTGGCCATGGCACCTCCCTTTGTGAAACGACAGATCAAGGGAGCCCAGAGGATGAAAGAGCCACTGAGGACCCAAGATGAGCACTGGGCCGAGGGAGGCTCGGGCAGAGCTGGTGGGAAGGGAGTTGGCCGTGGATCACCAGCTCCCCGGGGTCTGCCCAGTTGGGCCTCCAGGGTCACCCTTGCCTAGTTGGAGCACTTGTGACACAGGGCCCCTCTCTGAGACACCCTGTCTGGTTGAATTGCATTTCCACTCTCCTAGACACTGTCGCCTGTGTGGCCCTGGGGACAGAACTAATTCTGTGCCTCTGGAGCTGCCTGGCTTCTCCTCTGGTGACCTGGGCACGCCTGGGGCTCAAGACAGTTTGACTTTCCAGGGCCAGCCCATCAAGTCCCTGCTCCATCCCTACACTCCTGTGTGACCTTAGGCTGCTGCCTCTGCCCAGCCCAGGAAGACCCATGCTTAGTCCCTTCATTCTGCAGCTATCAGTCAGAATCTACCAAGGGCTGAGTGGTGGGAGTGAAGTACCACATGAGTCTCTTGATGTCAGGCAGCCTTGACTTTGTAAATAAAAGTTGCCTTTTGTGACAAGCAGATGACTTGAGATTGCAATCTGAACATCTTCACTTTCTCTATAGATTTACAGGTAAGCAGGTGCCACACATGCTGAGGTTTCTAGGAATGTGGTTTTAAAAATAGCAGCATCTGCATGTGATTCCAGGTCAGGAGGCATATGGAAGTCAAGACAAAAAAATCGAATGAAACCTTCTGAAAAGTTAAGGCGTTCCCCAGGCAGTGAACCTTTGTAATGGGCTGTGTTTTGTCTTGGAAGTGAGCAGCCTGGTCGGGCGTCACAGCAGCTCAGTGCTGGGGCTGACAGAGCCCTGGCCTTCACCGCCCCAAGTCCTTTCTCAGGGGACTCCTGTGCCTGCACCAGACTGCCAACAAGGGAGACCTGGCCTTCCGGTTCCAGTGGACTGGTGTGTGCGCTCTCTCTCTCCTGACCTTAGAGCCCTTGTCTCTGCAGTGCAACCCTGGAGGGCTATTTGCTATGCTCCTCAGGACAAACACTCTTTTA
The DNA here is from genome assembly GCF_055505025.1 of Bos grunniens. Classification (NCBI taxonomy): domain Eukaryota; kingdom Metazoa; phylum Chordata; class Mammalia; order Artiodactyla; family Bovidae; genus Bos; species Bos grunniens. The sequence goes on along the minus strand of NC_141194.1, from coordinate 111,585,328 downwards.
AGAGAGAGCATGTTATAAACTGGACACCCCAGCGAGCAGAGGGTGCTGAGGTGTGACACCCTTAGAGTGCTCAGCTGAAAAAGGAAAAGAGAAAGGAGAAAATGTCACCAGATGCAGGCCCTGCAATGAAGCCAAACCTTGGGCCTGCTGTCCAGACACCAGTGAGCCCCCAGACTAAACACCCACAGACCTCGGGCAGGGACCACGGGCTCCAGCCCTGTGCGTCTCAGGACAGGAAGGGCTCTTTTGGGGCCCCCGACAAGGGGAGGCTTAATTTCTCCTCATCTGTCAAGTGAGGAGCCTGCTTGACAGTGTCCCTTTTTCTATGAAGCCACTCTGCCAGGCTCTTGTCCAGCCCTTGATAGGTCTTTTCAATGAGTGGGTGCAGAGCATCTGAGGGGCTTCCCTGGGTGTGTACGAGGTACCTGCTTTGTGCCGGGGGTGGGCGGCCATCTGTCTTACCTTCCTGAGCGAGCAGCTGCCTGAGGGGACTCACATGCTCAGCCAGGCCCAGGATGGAGGCGCTGAAGAAGTGTGCCGGGCGGGAAATCCCTCGTGTTTTCAGGCTCCTTATTGCCATGCAGTGTTCTGACCACAGGGCCGCCTCTATCTGTCTGAATAGGGTGCATATTTGGGGTCCTCTGGGTGCACACCTGAAGGCTGTGGGGATTACTGGAAAGAATGCCTGGAGATTATGGGGAAGAGGGGCTGCCTAAGCAGTAATAGAAGGGGTTCCGTGCCTGAGCCATGGTTGGGAATCCAGATGGTGCACAGAGGCACCAGCATGGCCACTGGGAGCTGCCCAGGGAGCAGGCTGAAAATCTGGGTGGGCACAGTGGTGGGGCCAACCACCACCACAGGAGGAGCCATCTGGGCAGGAGGCCAGGTGAAGCAGACTCACGGGCCCTTGATGGGCAGGGCCACCTCCATCAGGACAGGGATTAGAGAAACTGGAGCCTGTGTGCACTCGGGCTGCCAGGCATCAGGACCCATCAAGTGGTTAGGGACTTCCATCCCGGACCAGCAGCAGGGCGTCATAGGTCCCAGCCAGGGCGGTGATGGGGGCGAGTTCCAGGTGGCCTGCTTTTTCCTGGGCACCCTCAGGGCAGGGTGACAGGCCGGCCTGTGGCTGCATGGTGCTGGGTGCAGGAGGGACACCCAGGGCTACCAGCCTGCCCTCCACCTGCTGAGACACAGACTTAATGCCCCCTCTACTCTTCATCTTCCCAAGGAGGTGTGGGCTGTCTCCCTTAAAAAGGGGACTGTAGCAGAACTGTAATGGGGTTCACCAAGAGAGAGAGAATAGCAAAATCCGAGTCTCAAAAGGCTTACTGAAACCAGCACCCTCCCAGCTAGGCCCCTGGGTGCCCTCACCCAGCCACCCCCAGGCCTCATGGAGAAAGTGGGACCCTGTCCCACAGGACTCAGTGTCCCAGCTTGCCCATCCTCAAGACTCAGTAATTCATCATCTCTCGACCTTGGAAAATGACAGAGTGGCCCAAGAGTATCCGCACAAGGCCCAGAGAGGGGACTTGGCATTTGCAGCAGGCAGACTGCAGAAGCTTCCCTGCTTTCTATACAGGTGTCGACCCCTGGCCTGCACTTCCTCGGCTGACCAGGACACTTCCCAGGAAAGGACCTGTGCTTCCCTGCACTAAACTTCTGTTCTACAGCTATGGGAGTCATGTGCTTAGTCACTCAGTCATGTGCGACTCTTTGGGACCCCATGGACAGTAGCGCGCCAGGCTCCTCTGTCTGTGGGGATTCTCCTGGCAAGAATACTGGAGTGGGTTGCCGTGCCCTCCAGGAGATCTTCCCAAACCAGGGATCGACTCCAGGTCTCCCGCCTTCCAGGCAGATTCTTTCTGGTCTTAGCCGTGAGGGAGTCATGGGGGTACACAAACCCCTCTCCCTGCCTGCCTCCACCCTGGGCCCATTTTTGCCCTGGCTGGAGGAGAGGAAGGTCCAGCATTTGAGCAGTGTCATCTCTTTCCCCGATGTGACTGCGATCTAAGGGCCCATGGGTCAGCGGTACAGAGTGACACCTGGCCCCTGGGTATCCTGACCTGATCCCTACTGTGCATTCAGCTTACCTGCAGCATCTCACACAGACATCCCCACCGGAGAAAGAGAGGAGGGGCAGTGACTTCTTTGCACTGAGAATGCTCAGGCTCTCCCCCTCACAACTCGCCAACACGGCACTGGCAGCTCCGGCAGTCATGCCAGTCCCCAGTCCTATCTTTACATACAGCTTTCCCTGCAGGCCGGCCACCGTCCCCGGCGGCCCTGAGGTTTGGACCCACCCCACCCCCAGGGCCCAGCAGGTACTCCCCTGCCCTTACCTTGCTCAGGACACAGACAGGTGGCTCATCCGTGAGCAGGGTGGTCAGGCAGAGGGAGGTGAGCACATCCTGGCACTCTTTGCTGAATCCATACAGGCTAAGCTGATGGAAAAAGCTCTTCATGAGGTCTGTCTCAAATACCTTGTCTGAGCCCACCCTCTCCAAAATGTTCTCGAAGAGCTCCTCACTGATGCCTATGCAAGTGCCATCTTCCTCCCACCAGATGGACACAAAGTGGTGACTGTTGACGATGGTCCTCAGCTTCCTGAGAAAGGGGAGGGAGAGGAGGCTGCCCTCTCCCCGAGGCAGGGCACCACACTCAGTGTGCAGCCTCTTCAACAAAGGCTCTTCCCCCAAAGCCTAAAAAGTGCTCTCTTCCAGCAGCAGCCTGAAGCTGCAGTGGCCCGTGGGCACGAGCTGGGCCAGGACGGCTGAAAGGTCCACAGGGAGGGGTGCATCTCCCTGAGCCGAGGGCCAGAGGCCCTGTGTTTGGAAGAAAGGGAGACTCCCCAAAGCCGGGCACCCCATCCATCACGGGGCCCTCCTTGTCCATAGCCACACAGAGGGTGGTGTGTCCCTCCTTGGAAATGGGACAGTGCAGTGGCCAGGAGCAGTCCAGGCTCACAAGGGTGCTTGGCCCCTCACCAAAGGCCTCTGCTTCCTCAGGGCTGACATCACAAGGCAGCCATTAAGTGAACTAATAAAGGGCTGGCTGCACCCAGGCTGGTCAGCATGTCAGCCTCCTGGTCCACGCTCATCATGGCAGCAGGCACCATGACACTTGTGCATGGGTGTGAAGTTTCAGGCTGAGCACTCATACAAACCGGGCATGGCCTTCTGGTCCTGGAGCCCTGACGCCAGGGAGACATGCACCGACAGACGTGTGACCCTCAAAGTCAGCCCCTCCTCTGTGTTCATAGGTGCCTTGAGGGTTCGGCATGGCACCCTTGTGCTCAAGCACAGCCATGTCCTGGGTGGGGGTCCACGGTCAAGGGTACAGCCACCTGGCCCTCTGTGCACTGTCCCTGGCTGGGAATCCAGTCCCCTACTCAAGCCCCTGCTGCAGGAGCGGCCACCGGCCTACAACCTGCCACCAGTCTGCAGGAGCCCCAGGATGGGGGCTGTGGAGGTGATGGGTGAGATCCTGGGGACACAGAAGGAGGACAGGCCACCATCCTCTGGGCTCCGCAGCCTGCCCATGTCCACCCCAGGCCAGCCTTGCTCTGCACACCACGGTCCCAGGAACGCAGGAGGGGGTGGTCACCCTGGGCCTTCATGCACACTGTAGCTTCCTTTCCTGTGACTGATGCCCACGGGACCTCTGTCCAGCTCTGCATCCAGGCTGTGAGAGCTGCCATCCTGCTCTTGGGCCTGGTGCTCTAGCATCAAAGTGGTGGCCATGCAGGGCAGCCCTCACATGCAGCCCACCCTACTAATGCCCCACAGCCCAACTCTGTTCCTGGGGTTGAGGATCTTCCTGAGACTTCCAGAATCAGAAATGCCTCTGACCTTGTGGTGTCAGCCATCTGGGACCCAGGCACTCGGCCCAGTGGGTGAAAGAGAGGGCTCGGGTGAGGAGATGCCACGGCGGGCACCACAGCACTGCTGATCCCCAGTTGCCTGGCTCACCCAATCTAAGACTCTGCTTCCCCACATGGGTAATCCTAGGGGCACCTGCCTCACAGGGTGCTGAGGACTTGGGGGAGGTACAGGAGGTGGCGAGGGTGCTGACACTTAAGACTGTCACATGGTTATGGGGAAGTATGCTGTATCTCACAGCAAGTCTACATCTAAGGCGCGTAAGCACTGATCTCCCGGTGGACCTCGATTCCATGCTGGAAGCCTCCCATCACCATTGAGGGATTCCTTGTCGATTCTTGCAAACTGGGGGCTGAAACACATCTGAATTAAATGTTTCTAGACACAGCTCGGGTGAGCTAGATAGAATTGCCCAGTGTTCCCCTTAGACAGAAGCCCTACTCAGTGCCCTCTCATGTGATCCAGGGATGCCTCAGACCCCTGAAAAGCTGAGTTCCATTTTAGACTGTCTGGGGCCCAGCAAACACTCTCGGCTGCCTCCTCAGCTTTCAGGATTGTGGCAGGGTGCTCCCTGCCAATGGCTGAACCCCTGGGCCCGCATTTTCCCCACTGTATGTTCTGGTTGCCCCTGCATCCTCCTGAGAGATGCTCACCCACCCCTGCTCCCCTTGGCTGTCCATGGCAACTTGATTTTCCCTTTTGTTCTGGCCAAGAGACCTCCCAGCGTTCTGGTCCAGAAAACTACTAGAGCTCGTCAATGAATTCAGTGAAGTTGCAGTATACAAAAATAAAATTAAAAAAAAAAGAAAATATAGAAGTAAAAAAAAATTAATATATAAAAATCTATTTGCATTTCTGTACACTAACAGCACATAGCAGAAAGAGAACTTCAGGATATTACCCATTTACCATTAAATAACCCCATGTAACTTCATCAAAAAGAATAAACTACCTAGAAATAAACCTACTTAAGGAAGCAAAAGACCTGTACTTGGAAAACTGTAAAATATTGATGAGAGAAATTGAAGACAGCACAACGAGATGGAAAACTTTACTGTGTTCTTGGATTGGAGGAATCAATTTTGTAAGATGACTATACTACACAAGGCAATCTATAGATTCAAATTATCAATGGTATTTTGCATAGAACTAGAAATTTGTATGGACACATAAGACCCCAAATAGCCAAAACCATCTTGGGAAAAAAGAACAGAGTCGGAGGGACTTCAGTGATGGTTCAGTGGCTAAGACTCCGTTCTCTCAATGTAGGGGGGCCAGGTTTGATCCCTGATCAGAGAACTGGATCCCACATGCAGCAACTAAGAGTTAGCATGGTGCAACAGAGATTCATATGCCACAACTTAGAGTTCATATGCTACAGCTAAAGACCCTACATGCCACATCTAAAAAGATCCCAGGTGCTGAAACTGAAGATTCCAAATGCTGCACCTGAGCATCCCACACGCCTCAATGAATATCAAAGATCCCATATGCTGCAACAAAGACCAGACACTGTCAAATAAAGTAAAAAGAAAAAAGAACAGAGCTGGAGGAATCAAGCTTCTTGACCTTAGACTATACTACAAAGCTATAGTAATCAAAACAGTATGGTACTGGCACAAAAACAGACCTACAGATCAAGGAAATAGGATAGAAATCGTAGAAACAAGCCTATGCACCTATGGTCAGCTAATCTACATCAAAAGAGGCAAGAATACAGTATACAGTGGACAAAAAGACAGTCTCTCCAGTAAGTGGTGCTGGGAAAACTGGACAGCTGCATGTAAAAGATTGAAATTAGAACATTTTCTAACACTATATACAAAAACAAACTCAAAATGGATTTGAGACCTATGTGTAAGATTGAATATGTAAAACTTCTGGATGAAAACTTGGGCAGAGCTGCCTGGGCGGGCTGGGAGGTGCGGGTTGAAAAGTCTCGTTCCAAGTTTGGAGAGAGAGAGAAGAGCGCCTCAGACCTCGGTACCCGCAAGCGGGGAGGAGGCATCAGAGAAGGACGCAGCGTCTGGGGGGCTCCCAGGCTGTAAAACGGAGCTCAGGCTTCGAGAGCTAGAAGTGTGTGACGCGCCTAAAAAAAAAAAAAAAAAGAAAACTTGGGCAGAACACTTTTTGAAATAAATCACAACAGCCTTATTTTTGGATCCATCTCCTAAAGTAAAGGAAATAAAAGCAAAAATAAACAAATGGGCTTCCCAGGTGGCACTACTGGTAAAGAACTTGCTTGCCAATGCAGAAGACATAAGAGATGAGGTTTCGATCCCTGAGTTGGGAAGATACCCTGGAGAAGGACATGGCAACCCATTCCAGTATTCTTGCCTGGAGAGCTCCATGGCCAGAGAAGCCTGGTGGTCTACAGTCCATAGGGTGGCAAAGAGTCAGACACAACTAGAGCTACTTAGCATAACATAGGGACCTATTAAACCTAAAAGCTCTTGCACAGCAAAAGAAACCATTGAAAAATGAAAAGAAGCTACTGAATGAGAGAAAATATTGCAAATGACTGATTTGGGGCTAATATCCAACATATACAAATAGCTCAAAAACATAGCGTCAGGAAAAAAAAAGAAACACACACACACACACTTTAAAAATGGGCAGAAAAACTGAAAAGAAAATTTCCAAGGTAGATATACAGATGGCTAACAGGCACATGAAAAGATGCTCAACATCACTAACCCATCAGAGAAATGGAAATCAAAATCACAATGAGATGTCACCTCATACCTGTGAGAATGTCGATCATCAAAAAGAACACAAATAACAAGTGATAGCAAGGATGTGGCCAAAAGGGAATATTTGTGCACTGTTGTTGGGAGTGTAAATTGGTGCTGTCACTATGGAAAACAGTAGGGACGTTTCTCAGAATACTAAAATTGGGCTATGTGACCCAGCAATTCCATTCCTGAGTATATATCTGATAAAAACACTAATTTGAAAAGATACATGCTCCCCAATGTTCATGGTAGAATTATTTACAGTTGTCAGATATGGAAGCAATCTAAGTGTCCATCAACTGGTGAATCTATAAATAAGGTGTGGCGTGCACACACACACACATATACACATAATGGAATACTACATAGACATAAAAATGAATGGCATTTTGCCATTTGCAGCAACATGGATGGACTTGGAGGTCAATGTGCTAAGTGAAATGAGTCAGTCAGAGAAAGACAAATACTCTATGATCTCACTTAGATGTTGAATTTTAAAAATAAAACAGACTAATAACCTCAGATACTCAGATGACACCAACCTTATGGCACAAAGCGAAGAGGAACTAAAGAGGCTCTTGATGAAGGTGAATGAGGAGAGAGAAAAAGCTGGATTAAAACTCAACATTCCAAAAACTAAGATCATGGCATCTGGTTCCATCACTTCATGGCAAATAGATGGGGAACCAATGGAAACAGTGACAGATTTTATTTTCTTGGGCTCCAAAATCACTGCAGATGGTGACTGCAGCCATGAAATTAAAAGATGCTTTCTCCTTGGAAGAAAAGCTATGAACAGCCTAGACAGTGCATTGAAAAGCAGAGACACTACTTTGCTGACAAAGGTCCATCTAGTCAAAGTTATGGATGGTTTTTCCAGTAGTCATGTATGGATATGAGAGTTGGACCATATAGAAGGCTGAGCACTGAAGAATTTATGCTTTTGAACTGTGGTGTTGGAGAAGACTCCTGAGAGTCCAGTGGACTGCAAGGAGAGCCAACCAGTCCATCCTAAAGGAGATCGGTCCTGGGTGTTCATTGGAAGGACTGATGCTGAAGTTGAAACTCCAATACTTTGGCCACCTGGTGCAAAGAACTGACCCGTTAGAAAAGACCCTGATGTTGGGAAATATTGACTGCAGGCGAAGAAGGGGAGGACAGAGGGTGAGATGGTTGGATGGCATCACCAACTCAATGGACATGAGATTAAGCAAGTTCCAGGAGATGGTGAAGGATTGGGAAGGTCAGCGTGTTGCAGTCCGTGGGGCCCCAAAGAGTAGGACATGACTGAGCAACTGAACAAAAACTGAATATTAACTTAGCAGATGCTGACTCACAGACACAGAGAACAAACTAGTGGTTACCAGTCAGGAGAGGGAGGGAGGGAGGGAGGGGCAAGATAGAAATATGGGAGTAAGAGGTACAAACAATTATGTATAAAATAAGATACAATGATATATTGCAAAACATGGGGAATATAGCCTATATTTTGTAATAGTTATAAATGGAGCATAACCTTTAAAATTGTAAATCACTATATTGTACATCTATAACATATAGTTCTGTATAGCTGCTATACTTCAATTTTTAAAAAAATGAATTTTCTCAAATGGTTCTGGGGTTTCTAGAATTAGCTCTGTAATCTGCTTAGGTTTAAAGCTGGTAATGACTCTGTAGTAAAGACAGCATCAATAGTCTATGACAATAGGTTTATGGAAAATATCTCCTTTGGATATGCCTGATGAACCACTTAAAAGAAGTGCTGGGTGCAAGGTGTTCTGTGACTGTGTATATGATACTTTTTGACATTTTTGAAACACCGATAGATATGATGAGCTTCCTGATTGTTCCCAGTGTAGTTGGAAAGCGTGGTGAAAGAAAAGGATTAGCTCAGTTTACAGTAAAAGACCTAAAAGATTCTACATGTACCCATAAGGAGACAGTTATCACCTGTAGATAAAGGGTTGAGATTGCTAATGATCACATGCAAGCACTCATCCTGCAACTGGTTGAATTACAGTGGAAGTTGAATTCTGCCACTAGAGTGTTTCCTGGTAAAATGAAGGCGCTGACTTGGAAAGAATGGGATTCTGTACACTGTGATAGAGCTGTGTGGGGAGACCCTGAGGAAGCTGGGGACACTGAGCCCATCAAGTCTGGTGAGTCATCCTTGCCAGTAGAAGAATCCTCCCCACCCTCAGTTGGAAGCAGCCTCCTGACCCCAGTGGGATCAGCCTCCCCACAGAAAGCTGCTGCTGCTGCTAAGTCACTTCAGTCGTGTCCGACTCTGTGCGACCCCATAGACGTCACCCCACCAGGCTCCCCCATCTCTGAGATTCTCCAGGCAAGAACACTGGAGTGGGTTGCCATTTCCTTCTCCAATGCATGAAAGTGAAAAGTGAAAGTGGAATCGCTCAGTCATATCCAACTCTGTGCGACCCCATAGACGGCAGCCCACCAGGCTCCGCCATCCCCGGGATTCTCCAGGCAAGAACACTGGAGTGGGTTGCCATTTCCTTCTCCACCACAGAAAGCTAGATCAGGCCAAAATGATTCACTAAGCATAGATTCTGCATTTAATATTGCAACTCTGGGTGTTAGAAAGCACTTTTATTGGTTTGTCTGGTTGGTTGAACTATGGACCAAAATTTGGCCCACAGTGAATGAGCTGGAAATGTCAGCCCTGCCTTGGTTTAATACAGAGGAAGGCATTCAGAGGTTTACAGAGATTTGACTGTTAGTGTGGATTTGGCATTGAAGACATAGTCATCCATACTGGGAGAGTCCTGAAGGCGTACCTTTCACCTTGTCCCAGCACCCTTGAAGAACTCTGTGATTGCTCTTCTCTGCAGGCCAGAACTCACAGTAGGAACTGCAGTCACTGAACTGGGAATCCTAAATACAGTGGAGTATTTAGATCCCCAGATGGCTGGAGCCAAATGGGAGCACACAACCACTAAGGGCCAGGTGGGCCTGGTTACAGTAATGGAGAGAAGAGTCAAAGCACATTCACAACAGGCTGACTTGGGCACCTCTATGGTTTTATCTAGTTGCTCATGATCTTTCTAGAAGTAAGAGTTAGAAAGCCCAGTAAGTTCTTACTTGATCTGTATAAGCAGAGATGTCACAGGTCAAATGAACAAAAGTCTACTCTGAATCACAAAAACAGAGAGTCACGGTCCTTTGATCAATTCCCAGACTTGAGCCATTAAAACTCTCAGAAGAGAATGCAGAGGTACATTTTTATGACATTGGATTTCAGAAATGGATTCGTAGATGTGACACCAAATGCATGAAGACCAAAATGAAAAAAGACTGTGGGTGAACCTCAAAAACATCATGCTAGGTGAAGGAAGCCAGCCACCAAAGACCGAATATTATGATTCCATGTATATGAAATATCCAGAATCAGATCAGATCAGTCGCTCAGTCGTGTCTGACTCTTTGCGACCCCATGAATCGCAGCACACCAGGCCTCCCTGTCCATCACCAACTCCCGGAGTTCACTGAGACTCACGTCCATTGAGTCAGCGATGCCATCCAGCCATCTCATCCTCTGTCGTCCCCTTCTCCTCTTGCCCCCAGTCCTTCCCAGCATCAGAGTCTTTTCCAAAGAGTGAACTCTTCGCATGAGGTGGCCAAAGTACTGGAGTTTCAGCTTTAGCATCATTCCTTCCAAAGAAATCCCAGGGCTGATCTTCAGAATGGACTGGTTGGATCTCCTTGCAGTCCAAGGGACTCTCAAGAGTCTTCACCAACACCACAGTTCAAAAGCATCAATTCTTTGGTGCTCAGCCTTCTTGACAGTCCAACTCTCACATCCATACATGACCACAGGAAAAACCATAGCCTTGACTAGACGGACCTTTATCTACAGATAAGGAAAGAGGATTAATGGTTACCTAAGGCTAGGGGCTTCCCAGGTGGTGCAGTGGAATAGAATCCACCTGCCAATGCGGGAGACATAGGTTGGATCCCTGGCTTGGGAAGATCCCCTGGAGAAGGAAATGGCTATCCACTCCAGTATTCTTCCCTGGGAAACCCTATGGAGAGAAGGGCCTCGCAGGCTGCAGCCCATGGGGTTGCCAAGAGTCAGACATGACTGAGCGACTGAACACACACACACACAAGGCTGGAGGGGGGCCGGAGGGAGGTGGTGGTGGATATAGTGTCTGTGAATGTTCATCCACTTGGGTTCTTACTGGTGTGCTGGATATTTTCTAAAATTGATTGTGGTTATGCTTGTCTGGCTCTCCAAACACACTAACAATAACTGCATTTTACACTTTTAATGGACGAATTGTGAGCTATATGAATTTGTATTAATAGACTTATTTCAAACAATATTTAAAAAGAAGAAATAGAATATCTAAATAAAACTTTTAAAAGTCAGGATTTGGGGGACTTCCCTCGTGGTCCAGTGTTTAGGAATCTGCCTGCCACAGCGGGGAATGAGGGTTTAATCTCTGGTCTGGGAAGATTCCACATGCCATGGAGCAACTGGGCCCATGTGCCACAGGTACTGAAGCCCGTGCACCCTAGAGCCTGTGCTCTGCAACAAGAAAGTGGTCTCCACTAGCTGCAACTGGAGAAAGCCTGCGGGCAGCAACAAAGTCCCAGCACAGCCACAAATAAAAGAAATAAAATTCTTTAAAAATTAAGGGTTTTGAATTAGTACATACAAATTCTTTCCACAAAGAAAAGCCCGTGCTCAGATGGCTTTACTGGTGAATTCTAACAAACATTAAAAGAATGAACACTGATCCTCACACACTGTACCAAAATGTTAAAGAGAGCGGAAACACGTCCCAACTTGTTCTATGCAGCCAGTATCATATACCGAACTGAATAAAGTCAGCACAAGGAAAGACAACGATAGACCATGACAAAGGTACGAAGTGCTCAACAATATGCTGATCAACTGGATCCAGCACCACACAAGAGGGACGATACACCATAGCCAAGTTGGGTTTGTACCAGATATGCAGTTGTTTTAACATGTGAAAATCAATTAATGCCACGTATTATATTAATGGAAGAAAGTACAAAAATCACAAGATTATCTTAATATATACAGGAATAGCATTTGGTGAAATCCAATACATTTTATAATAAAAACTGTTCAGTGAGTTAAGAATAGAAGAATAATTCCTCAACCTGATAAGGGTATCCATAAATAAAAGCTCACAGCACACATCATGCTCAATACTAAGATGCATTCAATGATACACTGAAAATGAGTGAAGAGTAAATTCTCCGGTATGTAAAATATATGTCGATACAATTGGTTGATCTGTTGTTTGTCTTGGTCTCATGGGTGCTCTTTCTGACTGGTAGAGAGAAAGAACAACTACCAGGAACTTACGGCTTGCCTCTCTGGAGACTAACTGAACTTGGTAGCTTCCATCACCATGGCCCTTTCTCTTCCCTTCACCCTTTCCCACCCACTGCCTGTTACCCACAGGTACCATCTTGGCTGGGCACTGTGTGACCCTGGGAAAGGAGAGCAGAGAAAAGCAGAGGGAGTCATATGTGGGGGAACGGGACTGGGAGATATGTCAGTATGAGAGAAAGGATGCTTTTAGAAAATCCATAATGGTTGCCAGCCATTTAAAATTGGGAGCGGCAGCATCAAACTCTGGATTTACGGCTCAATTAAAAAATGGTTCAGGGGGAGCACTGACAATACTTGGCCCCTGTGCTGGGCCAGTGTTTCCCCTGCAGCTGGGCAGCTTCATTCACTTTTATCAGCCACCGAGCTCCCACCAGCATCTGCATTTGTGTGTTCCTTTTGTCTTTCCCTGCACCACAGTCTTCTGTTCTGGCCACAGAATGACCCTACTGGGACATCTCACATAGGACTGCACTTCACACTTGTGGGTTAGCGGTACATGCAGTGGCCTTCCCCTCTCTCTGCTACTGTTAGCTCTTCCATGAAGCCTCCTCCCGTTCTTCCATTCATATCTGACCTCACTCTTCAGTCTCTCTTCTGAACCTTGCTCAGATCTGAGTAGGCAAACTCCACACCTGCCTCTGCCCTAGGTATTTTCCTGCTGTTCTAGGGCCTCCACTAGACTCTCAGGCTGGTTTCTGTCTTACAGATTGCCACCTTGACTGCCATACCCCCTAGATACCCTGTACATAGTTCAGTTCAGTCGCTCAGTCGTGTCCGACTCTTTGTGACCTCATGGAGACTGTAGCACGCCAAGCTTCCCTGTTCATAGCCAACTCCCAGAGTTAACTCAAACTCATGTCCAATGAGTTGGTGGTGCCATCCAACCATCTCATCAGTGGGTGCCTAATATTTTACAGACTGGATGGTCCTGCTGTCCCAGCCTGGTGTTAAGGAAGGAAAGTTGCTATCACCATAGGAAAAGATTCAGCACAGAAAACTATGGTACACTAACTCAGAGGAGCAGTGACAAGTGGAGGCATTCAGCAGCAAAGACCATGGGAAAACACTCCTTGCTTGAACTGAGCTAAGCCTGTCCAGAGATATTCCCATTCAGAGATATTTCTCAATGTGGCTCAGCAGTAAAGAATCTGCCTGCAGTGCAGGAGATGAGGGTTCAATCCCTGGGTCGGGAAGAGCCCCTGGAGGAGGAAATGGCAACCCACTCTACTATTCTTGCTTGGGGAATCCCATGGACAGAAGAGCCTGGTGGGCTGCGGTTCATGGGGTCGCAAAGAGTCGGACACAACTGAGCGACTGAGCACGTAGGATCTCACTAAAATTGGAAGTGGCCTCATTCCTTCCAACAGCAATGCTCTCCTGACGGTGGCTGGTAAATGGCGTGTTGGCAGCTGGGGGAGTGAAAGGTGACCTGGCCTCTGCAGCCAGTGCTTGCAAATCTGACAGTCACGTTTTCTGACCACCCCGTGGGCAAAGCGCTACTTCCCCCTCCCACCAGAACAGGCTAGACTTCAGGGGTGACATACAGAGCACAGCAATCAGTATTTATTGCCTGTCTCCACCTGAGACATTAGGAGAAAACCAAGAACAGAGGTTTGGAGGTGGGGTGGGGACTGGGAAGAGAAGTCCTAACTTCTATTTTCCTTTAAACCATTAAGATCAATTTTTTCTCCGTGGGCCCTACTCTTCAGTCATGAAAAATTTCTTCTCCAAAGTGAATGAAATCATGCTCCTAAGGAACTGAGAACGACTCTTGCTAGGTGAGTAACTAACTGGAGCTTCTAGAAAGTCTCCACGGAAGAAATCAGGCACGATTTCTCCTATGAGTGCGTGCTAAGTCGTTCATGGACTGTAGCCCAGCAGGCTCCTCTGTCCATGGAATTTCCCAGGTAGGAACTCTGAAGCGGGTTGCCATTTCCTCCCCCAAGGAATTTTCCTCGACCCAGGGATCAAACCCACATCTCCTGCGGCTCCTGCATTGCAGGCGAAATATTTACCACTGGGTGGCGGTAGGGGTTAAAGAACCCTCTTGCCAATGCAGGACACGACTGAAGCGACTTAGCAGGCATGCAGGAGCCACTGGGGAAGCCACTCCTGACCATGGAAGACACAATGACCCTGCATTCACAGACTCTACAAGGCAGAGGAGCACAGCACAAGGCGCAGTGAACACGTGGTGACTTGTCCCCTCCCCCTCCTGAAAGTGGAAGTGAGTCTCAGTCGTGTCAGACTCTTTGCCATCCCATGGAAGCTGCCAGTCGCCTCTCTGCATGAAATTCCGGGGTTGCCATCCCCTTCTCAGGGATCGAACCTGGGTCCCTCTCATTGCAGGCAGATTCTTTACCATCTTAGGCACCAGGGACGCCCCCCCCCTTCTGGGGACCTCGTTAATATGCAGATCCTCGCTGTGTAGCTGGGTGGAGCCTGTGATCTTGGTTCTCTTCTCTGCATCCAGGTGATGGGGTGCTGCTGGTCCAGAACCACTGGTGGGCTGCAGAGGAGGGCAGGAGTTGGGGTGGGGGAGGAGGGTGGGTTGCAGTGGAGACAAAGGAGCAAGAGTGGGCCTTGGCTCACCCCAGGCACAGGTGGGTGCACCCTGGTGGTCCTTGAAAAGGCTTGGGATTTGTTCAAGCAGCCCTGGCCTGTCACAGCTATTTTTGGCTCCTCCCTTCTTAGAGATCAGACATTCTCTGGTGTCTCAGAATCATGGTAAAGCATCTGCCTGCCATGCAGGAGACCAGGGTTCGATTCCAGGGTGAGGAAAATTCCCTGAAGAAGGGAATTGCAACCCATTCCAGTGTTCTTGCCTCAAGATTTCCATGGATGGAGGAGACTGGCAGAGTCAGACACGACTGAGCGACTTTCACTTTTCCTTAAAGATCCACCAAAGGATGGTGACGGCCCTGGAACCGGTCAGTGTGTGCAGGCAAATGTCAGTGTGTAGTGTTGGGCACGGGATGGGACGGGCTGGGACGAGATATGACCTCCCCAGTGTGTCCTTCCCCGAAGTGCCAGAGAGATGAGTGGGATCGTTCTCAGGGATGCCCTAGGGAACACGCAGGAGACCCCACACCTCTCCCCAGTCTCTTTCCTCAGGAGACCCCGGGTCCCCTCGGGAGGTGCCCGCAGCACTTGACCGTTCTCCCTCAGGGGACCGGTGTCTCCGCCAGACCGGGCACGCCCTTGGCCCCAAGTGAGCAGGTGCCCCAGGGGTGCTGGCCTGCAGCAGTTTCCTCCCTGTCAGGGCGTCCGTCCATGGGTGCAGGTGGCAACCCGCACCGCTCTCGTCGCTGTCCCTACTTCAGGACCCGCAGCACCCCCTCGGTGGCACCATGCAGGCCCTGGTCTCCCCGGGGACCAAGGCCATCTTCATGGCTCTGTTCCTCTTCGCTATCCTGCTCATCCTCTGCGTGATCTTGTGGTACATTTGCCGGGACCTGTACGATGATTACATCCGAAGCAGGTAAAGCTCTGCCTCAGCCCCCTGAGGCCCCAGCCCCGTGACCCCGCTTTTGTCCCTGGAATCTGTGTCTCTTCCCAGGACCCCGAGCTCTTCCTATGGATTCTGTGTTGCTCCCCGGGACCCCAAGCCCTCTCCCAGTCCTGCATCCTTCCCTGTACTCTGGGTGCCCCCATCTCTGACCCCGTGCTTCTTCCCCAGACGGCTTGCCATTCCCTTGTACTTGGAGTTTCTTCCCTGGCCCTGGTGCCCCTCCCCAGATTGCTTGCCCACGACCCAATTCCAAGCTCCACCTCTCACCCCGCGAGTTCCTCCCCTGGACCCAGCGCCCTTTCTCAGAACCCTAGCACCCTCTCTTAAGCTCGACATCCCTTCCCTGCACCCCGTTGCCCTCCCCGGAGCCCCGGAGTCCACTGGGAAATCCCCAGGACTCCATGTTCTTCCCAAGACCCTGTGGTTCCATCCTGATCTGTGATCCTGTGCCCTCTCCCTGGAGCCCCCTCTCTTTATTGGAGCACTCTCCCCTCTTCCAAGCTCCAAGGCCCTCTCCCTATCTCTGAAATCTGCTTATTGCCCCTACTCCCCACCACAGCCCCACATCCTCTTCTGACCCCACACTCTTCAGCTTTCTCCAGACCCTGGAGAAACCCAGTGTCTTTCTTCAGAAACCTATAGCCCACTGGCCAGCACCCTTCATACCTCCCCAGGCCCAGAGCCTCCCTGAGGACCTTCCCAGGATGCCTGGGCCTTCTCCCAAGTTTATGCCCTTCCTGGGGTCCTTTGCCATTCTCCGGATTCTGCCCACACCAAGCCCTGTCCCCACCCCTAGTACCTGCTCCCCTTTCTAGCTCCTGACAGGTACGCAGGCTCACTTCACTGCCCCCTCCCACTTTACTGTTGGATTTTGTGTCTGAGCAGCAGGTGAGTGAAGGCCAGTGAGGGGAATTCTGGCGGCCAGGGGCCTCCTGTCCCCACCCTCCCCCACCCCGTAGCCTTTCCACACTGCCCTGCTTGTTCCTGGCATGGATGTGCTGTTCTCCCTCTCACAAGTAGAACTCTGGGGTTGCTTGAGCCTGTACACCAGCAAGCAAGTCGTGATTTGACACATCACTCCTGTGTCCTGAGTTGCCTCGAATGAGATTCAGTCCCACAATGCGGTTCCTGACTGGCTAAGCATGGCCTGGGAGATTAAAGGGTGCACCGGGGATGAATTCTCTGGTGGACGTGGAGTAATAGAAGCTGGACCACGCTAGTTAGATCAACCGCTTCTAGTTCTGCTCTTCTGATGGGGCAGATCCATCTGTGGGCAGATGGTTAGTCAGAACGTGACCAGGTGGACACTGGGGCATCTTCCACTGAGGCTGCTCTGGGAGAAGTAGGTGGGAAGGTGGGCAGGGAGTGCAAGGCTGCTGCCTTTGGTGGCCTCGGCATCACTCAGACATGAAGGCAGCCCCAAAGACACGGTTGAGTAGAGACCTGAAGTGAGTTCACTCCAGATTCTCCCTGGAGAGGCCAAGGGTGTCAGAAGGAGGGAGTACGGCATCTGCAGTGGATCCTCTGGATGGACATGTGTAGGGTGGTGCGGGCGCATGGTGTGAGAGCCGGATTCCCGTTCCAGACCAGCTGCTTACCAGCTGTGCCACTGCGCACATTACATCTCCAAGCATCTACTATTTTATCTGTAAAAGAGAATTAATGATGGTGTCAGGCTCATTGAGAGGAATACATGAAATACTGTATTTAAGCTGATAAACAGTCTTCCATGGAGAAAATCTGCAATGAGCGGTGGTAGTTCTTGTGGACTGCCAACCGTCCTCTAATGATAACCTGTTTTACTTATTTTGGAGGCATAAGTTACATGGAGTAAAATTCACTATTTTCAGCATACAATGCTAAGTTTTGACAAACACATTAAGCTGTGTAACTACCAGTGCAAGCAGGATATGAGTATCTTCTATTAATAGCCTAATACTAAAAATATTTTCCTTTCCATGTCTTTAAGTCCAAGAAAAGCAGCATCTAAAGCTTGTTTTGAAGAAGCAGGGGCAATATTCATTTATATTTATATTCAATATAAATGGTCGTTACTTGTTTAATATTTTAGTGGTTTGAGATTTGCATGGTACTGGTTTACTGCCCCACCAAAATGCTTCATTACTTTTTTCACCAATATTCATGATACACTACAAAGAGATTTTTTTTAATATTACCCAAGCAATAAATATACTTTCTGGAAAAAAAAAATCATACAGCCCAGAAGTGAAAGGAGCAATCATTCCACATAGCCCGCCCCCATCCTCCTTCCCAGAGGAAGTAACACTGGTAACCATTCAGTTCTTCCCGACTTTCTTTGCCCCTCACCGCTGCCCCTCGGTCTCATGCTCAAACACACAGTGCTATTTGTTTCTATTCTTCATATTAAATGGGATTATACTTTAGATTTCAGAGGGCCAGGAAGGAATTCCCAAGCAGAAGAAAGTCTCCAAGGAAGTACCAGGGCCCTGCTCGCCTGTCTTCTCCTCCTGCCCTCAGACATGGCTGGGAAAGGGAAGCCTGTGATCCAGGTCTCTGAGCAGATTGCTTTGAGTTTCTTTTGTGAAATCCTCCGATGAAAGGTGCTACATGAAGTGCAAAGACTATTTTTAAGAGTCAGGCCGGAAGCACTGGGCATTTTCATAGAGGGCAGAGGAGGCACAAGGTCCGCATTTCTGGGTGGCCCACTTCTTGACTGCCCACTTCCCCGGGAGTGGCAGGCAGCTCCGTGCCTGTTGTTCCGCCCTTTAGGCTGCAGGGTAGAGTGCCAGAGTGGCTGTCCAACGCTGATGATGTGGGCTGCTTTTGAACTGGAAACTTCCTCCCCTTACCTACAGAAAGCTCACAGCCTATCTCAGTGGTCCTGTCAGTGCTTCTAGATACTTCCTCATCAGCAGTGTGGAGGACAGATTTGAGGTCCTGGGAGTAGAGAGCAGTTAGAAGACCAGAAAGAATGAAGGCCTGAATTCAGCCCGTGGCCATGGGAGAAAATGGGTTCTAGACATCTCTGACTTAGAACTGGGGGACCTTGGTGGCTGGATGAGTGTGGAGGCTTAGGTACTGGTGTGGGTGGGAGAAGGAGAGGAGACACAAAGCCGATCCAGTTCTGGCCAGGTAAGAGGCCAGTGACCTCATTAACATGTCATGGGCCCTGGGGCACAGAGGTTCCCTAGGCCTGTGTTCCTGGCTCCTGATAACATTGCCTCCTTGATTTTCCTTCCTCTCATCCTACTGCCCAATGTGTCTAACCAAGGGCCTGGCTCAGAGAAAGAGCTCAGAGAGCAGTAGCGTAGTTATATCTCTTGAGGCTTCACTTGTAGCTTTGGTTTTTGCAGAGGCCACTGGCTTTGTTCTCACTTGGCGAAGTTATTTGTGCCCACAGATGGGGTCTACGCAAAGCCTGTGGCATACTGACCAGAATATGTGTGAAAGTCAGCTTGTACACATAAACAGGTCCCTGCCTCACTGTGCAAACCAGAGCCTCCTCAGCTCCTAGCTCAGCTTAAAGAACAGCCTCTGAACCAATTACAACTATGTGTTCAAACCTTGGGGTGTGACATGGATTATGGAGTTTTCCTTCTTCCAGTCCCTCCTCGAGAATCAACTTGTGCCATGCGGCACTGACAGGGGATTTGGATCCCTGAAGCAGGTCAGTGAGCTTAGAACTTCAACTCCCCCAACCCCAAAGCCCCGCACAGATGTTATCACCCTACAGTATTGATCCCAGGCTGGCCTCCCCTACCATCTGCTGGTGCTTGTTCAGGGAAGTTAACAAACACAGTGGGTGCTAGGGAACCACACGTTTGGGGTGCTGATGTTACTCTTGGCTCTGCAGCTGACAACCAATCAGCGGATGCCTCACACAGGCCTTTGGAATACCTGCCTTTTTGCTATGTCCCTTCAGCCTGAACAGCAAGATCCCTGGGAATTCTGCTGCCCTGTCATGGATTGGAGGCTGTAGGTGAGTTGCAGCTGTTATCAGAGACAAGCAAATGACTAAAGCTGTAGGTTGCACTTTCTTCATATCCTTCCAAAAGTTATCCTGTTAAAATGTTATATCCTCTTCTAGGTGTTGTATCAGTAAATTCAACCAGAGAGAACCTTTCACGTGTATATGAGTGTAATATACATCTACTCCCAAGCCCTACCCCACATCTGAATCCCCCTCTAGAAAATCACTAGCTAGAAATTACCCATCACATCCTTCTCTAGGAAGAAAAGCCATTCTCTGGAACTTACCCCATTCAAATTGTTAAAGGTTGGTTCAGGTTGGAACAAGTATCAGTACATCCTTCTTTCTTTCCCCTTAAGTTTTTAGTTCAATCCTTCTTAATGGTTGAATAATATGTCATTGACCAACTAAGCTATCAGGGAAGCCCTGCATAGATACACATTCTGTTTATTCATTAATTATTGTACATTTGGATTTATATCTGTATAAATTGGTACACTGGTACATACCAATATATTGGTATACACTAGTACATTGGTTTGCTATGACCAGTGCGTTCTCTTGGCAAAACTCTATTAGCCTTTGCCCTGCTTCATTCAGTACTCCAAGGCCAAATTTGCCTGTTACTCCAGGTGTTTCTTGACTTCCTACTTTTGCATTCCAGTCCCCTATAATTAAAAGGACATCTATTTTGGGTGTTAGTTCTAAAAGGTCTTCATAGAACCGTTCAGTTTCAGCTTCTTCAGCGTTACTGGTTGGGGCATAGGCTTGGATTACCGTGATATTGAATGGTTTGTCTTGGAAATGAACAGAGATCATTCTGTCATTTTTGAGATTGCATCCAAGTACTGCATTTCAGACTCTTTTGTTGACCATGATGGCTACTCCATTTCTTCTAAGGGATTCCTGCCCACAGTAGTAGATATAATGGCCATCTGAGTTAAATTCACCCATTTCAGTCCATTTTAGTTGGCTTATTCCTAGAATGTTGACATTCACTCTTGCCATCTCTTGTTTGACCACTTCCAATTTGCCTTGATTCATGGACCTGCCATTCCAGGTTCCTATGCAATATTGCTCTTTACAGCATCGGACCTTGCTTCTATCACCAGTCACATCTACAACTGGGTATTGTTTTTGCTTTGGCTCCATCCCTTCATTCTTTCTGGAGTTATTTCTCCACTGATCTCCAGTAGCATATTGGGCACTTACTGACCTGGGGAGTTCCTCTTTCAGTATCCTATCATTTTGCCTTTTCATACTATTCATGGGGTTCTCAAGGCAAGAATACTGAAGTGGTTTGCCATTCCCTTCTCCAGTGAACCACTTTCTGTCTGACCTCTCCACCATGACCCGCCCGTCTTGGGTGGCCCCGCACGGCATGGCTTGGTTTCTCTGAGTTAGACAAGGCTGTGGTCCGTGTGATCAGATTGGCCAGTTTTCTCTGATTATGGTTTCAGTGTATTTGCCTTCTGATGCCCTCTCACAACACCTACTATCTTACTTGGGTTTCTCTTACCTTGGACCTGGGGTATCTCTTCACAACTGCTCCAGCAAAGCGCAGCCACTGCTCCTTACCTTGGACGAGGTCACCCCTCCTGACCCTGAACGTGGAGTAGCTCCTTTCTGTCCTCCTGCACCCACGCAGCCACCACTTCTTGGACGTGGGGTTGCTCCTCTCGGATACCACCTCTGACCTCAGACGTGGGGTAGCTGCTCTCAGCCACCGCCCCACACGCTAATAAAGTAATGCTCAAAAGTGTCGAAGCCAGGCTTCAGCAATACGTGAACCGTGAACTTCCAGATGTTCAAGCTGGTTTTAGAAAAGGCAGAGGAACCAGAGATCAAATTGCCAACATCCACTGGATCATCGAAAAAGCAAGAGAGTGCCAGAAAAACATCTATTTCTGCTTTATTGACTATGCCAAAGTCTTTGACTGTGTGGATCACAATAAACTGTGGAAAATTCTGAAAGAGATGCGAATACCAGACTACCTGATCTACCTCTTGAGAAACCTATATGCAGGTCAGGAAGCAACAGTTAGAACTGAACATGGAACAACAGACTGGTTCCAAATAGGAAAAGGAGTACGTCAAGGCTGTATATTGTCACCCTGCTTATTTAACTTATATGCAGAGTACATCATGAGAAACACTGGGCTGGAAGAAGCACAAGCTGGAATCAAGATTGCTGGGAGAAATATCAATAACTTCAGATATGCAGATGACACCACCCTTATGGCAGAAAGTGAAGAGGAACTAAAAAGCCTCTTGATGAAAGTGAAAGAGGAGAGTGAAAAAGTTGGCTTAAAGCTCAACGTTCAGAAAACGAAGATCATGGCATCTGGTCCCATCACTTCATGGGAAATAGATGGGGAAACAGTGGCAGACTTTATTTTGGGGGGCTCCAAAATCACTGCAGACGGTGATTGCAGCCATGAAATTAAAAGACATTTACTCCTTGGAAGGAAAGTTATGACCAACCTAGATAGCATATTAAAAAGCAGAAACATTACTTTGCCAACAAAGGTACATCTAGTCAAGGCTATGGTTTTTCCAGTGGTCATGTATGGATGTGAGAGTTGGACTGTGAAGAAAGCTGAACACCAAAGAATTGATGCTTTTGAACTGTGGTGTTGAAGAAGTCTCTTGAGAGTCCCTTGGACTGCAAGGAGATCAACCAGTCCATCCTAGAGGAGATCAGTCCTGGGTGTTCACTGGAAGCACTGATGCTGAGACTGAAACTCCAATACTTTGGTCACCTCATGCAAAGAGTTGACTCATTGGAAAAGACCCTGGTGCTGGGAAGGATTGGGGGCAGGAGGAGAAGGATATGACAGAGGATGAGATGGCTGGATGGCATCATTGACTCGATGGACATGAGTTTGGGTAAACTCCGGGAGTTGGTGATGGACTGGGAGGCCTGGCGTACTGCAATTCATGGGGTCGCAAAGAGTCGGACATGACTGAGCGACTGAACTGAACTGAACGGAGTACACTGGTATTGATATACATTTATCAGGAGTGACCATCATATCATCTGAAGATTAGATCAGAAAACTCATAGAGAGTCAGTCATGGAGGACCAGAATAACCTAACCTTTCCTGCCATATAAAATCCCTCAGGGCCTTTCCAGGTTCAACATCACATACATCTCAAAGCAAAGGTGGCAGGGAAGACAGAAGGAGCCGTTTCCATTATGTTATAAGTGAAAACACAGGTGTGGACAAACTCACTAGCATGCCTTCAGCTAGCATTCACTAGCATGCCTTCAGCTCCTCCACCAGCCTGACATCTCCCAGGAGATTGGGTCACGGTCCATTGGCTACCTCCAACGTGCCTGGAAGTGTGGCAGCTCTTGACATGATTCAGGAATTAAGCCCCAAGGTGAGGTCTGCAAAGTTTCTTGATGTGCTGGGCAATTTTAAGTAATGGCAGTTTTAATGTATTCACAAATAATTTTAAAGCAATTTGTTTGGGGTCCCTATAACAGATGTGGTCCCTACAATGGCTGTTTTTCTGAGAGCATGGCAGGAAGCTGCCTGTCTGGCTCTTCTCACTGGCACTCCTTCCCTGTAGGGAACTGTCTTTGCAGGCGCTGGGTTATTTTGTCTACCCTGGGCTACTGACCACCAGTGCCGGAAAGCAACATGCATCTTCAAGTACCAGGGGAGCAGACATATGAAAAAACCCAGAGGTAGGCTCAGAAGAGCACAGAAATGATGGAACTAATTAGAAGCTGATCGCAAATAATGAGTATTCCTGTTGATTTGAATTTCCCACTCGGGCCAAGGCTCCCAGTTGCCTCTGCTATAACAGCAGGATGTGTTTGATGCATAACAAAAGCACATGCCCATGACAGGGTGTGGAAAAAGCATAAATGAGTGTTTGGGGATGAGCAGCACATGTCAGGATGTTGATCTACTGACACTTATTTATCTAAATGAGAAGAGGCTAGGGAATACCAGTCATCTGGTTTCAAATCATTACTGTGACCTCTGTGATCTGAAATGGCAACAGAGATGACTGGGAGAGTGAAATGCAAGTTTTACCCTGCAGTTCTGCTATTGGAGGCTTAAGTCATGGGAAGGGAGGCATCCATGTAGAACATTCGAGAGGTGCAGTAACACCCTCTGGAGCATGGGAGGATTGGAGGGCTTCCAGGCCTCCATCAAGGATAAGGATAACCATACACCATGCTTGGCAGGAGGCTGTGTTTCAGGTTCATCACATCTCAGTGGAGCACACATTTTAGCCCTGTTTTACAGACTTTCCAAGTTCTGTTAATCGAGCTGAATGACAGAATCCTGAGGCTGCACAGCAGTGTCTGGTGAGGTCAGAATTTGCTGGTTTAATAAGCACTCACTTGGCATTTACTATGTGGCAGGTGCTGTTGAATGTGCTTTACAGATATTACCTGGTTTTGTCCTCAAAACTGTCCCATGAGTTAGGTACTATTGCTATCCATGGTTTACAAATGAGGAAACTGAGGCACAGAGAGGTCAAAAGCTTACACAAGATCACTCAGCCGGGAAGTGGAAGAGTCAGGATTGAAATCCAGGCTGGCTGGATTCAGAGTCCCTGTTTATAGCCATGTACTTTGCCAACTCTTTTAAACCTAAGTCTGACTAAGTATTCTCACTCAAAACCGAATACATTTGTGATTATCCATTTTTGTTGTCTATATGCCTTGGTATTTCTAGAACATAAAGAAGGAACTTTGTTATGTGGCCATTTATTGTTATTCAGTTGCTAAGTCACGTCCGACTCTGCGACCCATGGACTGCAGCACACCAGGCTCCTCTGTCCTCCACTATCTTGGAGAGTTTGCTCAAATTTATGCCCACTGGTTAGGTGATGCTATCTAACCATCTCATCCTCTGCAGCCTCCTTCTCCTTTTGCCTTCAGTCTTTTCCAGCATCAAGGTACCCTTCATGGATCACAGCTTTGTCGAGGCAGAGGGGCTTGCATAACTCAATGAAGTTATGAGCCATGCTGTGAAGGGCCACCCAAGACGGACAGGTCACAGTGAAGAGTCCTGACAAAACATGGTCCACCAAAGGAAGAAATGCCAATTCAATCCAGTATTCTTGCCTCGCTGCTGCTGCTGCTGCTGCTAAGTCGCTTCAGTCGCGTCCGACTCTGTGCGACCCCATAGACGGCAGCTCACCAGGCTCCTCTGTCCCTGGGATTCTACAGGCAAGAACACTGGAGTGGGTTGCCATTTCCTTCTCCAATGCATGAAAGTGAAAAGTGAAAGTGAAGTCGCTTCAGTTGTGTCTGACTCTGTGTGACCCCATAGACGGCAGCCCACTAGGCTCCCCATCCCTGGGATTCTCCAGGCAAGCACACTGGAGTGGATTGCCATTTCCTTCTCCAATGCATGAAAGTGAAAAGTGAAAGTGAAGTCGCTCAGTCCTGTCCGACTCCTAGCGACCCCATGGACTACCAGGCTCCTCCGTCTACGGGATTTTCCAGGCAAAAGTACTGGAGTGGGGTGCCATTGCCTTCTCCATTCTTGCCTTGAGAATCCTGTAAAGTGTATGTGGCCAGATTGCCTATTGGATCATGAGTTGCTCAAGTCAGAGTTTACATGTCATGCTCTGTGGTCCTGGTGGCCCCCATGGGCACTCAGTAGAAAATCAGAAAATGACTTACAGATCACATGATCTGGTCATATCAACTTTATTTGGCCCCCAATACATGTCAACAAGGCCATAAACACAAACAGGAGCAATGACGCAAGTACATTTCTGCAAACATCTGTAAGAGAGGTGCCTGATACTTACACAGCCAACATAGACAAACCATTTTAGCCCATGGGTAACTGTAAAAAGTCCCATTTTCTAGGAAAATCAGATCAATGCTGTGAAAGAACAGGATGGTGGCAAGAGAGAGCAGCTCATAGAATGACAAGCTAAGCCAGTGTCCCTCAAGTGCTGGGGGAGCTGTGGTGGCATTTAGGAGGAAATGACCCATCAGGCACAGTAGGAAGGCAACTTAAGCTTGGGGCTGGGAGTGGAGTGTGCTACAGAATGGTTGCAGAAGTGTGAGATGGAGCCCTTCCCTAAAATATTCCCCAAGAAGTTCAAATTTTTAAACATCTAATTACTTTAAATGTAGTCCAAATAAACTGATTTTCACCATTTAGAACCTGCTTTCTTGGCATACTCTGAAAAACTGTACCCCAAACCTGATGGGCATAGATAACAGTAACTGGGCATAGATGAGATAACTATAACCTGGAACCCATAAGACTTCAAGCCACTGCTGCCTTTCGGAGCTCTGTGACCCAGAGATTCCCCATCACCCTCCGATTCCCTTTCCACTGGGACTTCTCTTGCATCTTGCCCTTCTGGGTGGTGAGTCTTTGCCATGATCTCTGCAAGATCTCTTGCTGTGAGGGACTTCCCTTCACATGCCATCCTGTCAAAGCACCGCCCATATAAAGCTTGTCACATGCCACTGCCATATCATGGTCATAATCAGCCCCCATACCTCAGACTCACGAACAATTATGTGTGAAAGTCTAGAATCAACTTTAACATTCATACACCAGATTGTTAGATGTGGTTATTTCTGAAGGCAGGGCTGAATTTTGAGGAAACTTTGTAGAGGGAAAAAATGATTTGTCTGAAGTTTAAAAAGTTTTCTCAAGAAGAGTGCATGCACCATTATCATTGTAATTACAATACATAAATAACTCTAACAGCACATTTGTTAGTTATTGTCACTCAGTCATGTCCATCTCCTTGAGACCCCATGGGGTGTAGCCCACCAGCGTCCTCTATCCATGGGATTCTCCAAGCAAGAATACTGGAGTGGGTTGCCATGCTCTTCTCCAAGGAATCTTTCCAACCCAGGGATTGAACCTGGGTCTCCTGCATTGCAGGTGTTTTCTTTAACATCTGAGCCATCAGGGAAGCCAAAATAGTTGCTGTATATCAGATAAAGTAACTGCTAGTTGACACAACAGGCAAAACCTGAAATTTAAATGGCTCAACTTGGGGTTCCCTGGTGGCTCAGACAGTAAAGAAACTGCTGGCAACGCATGAGACAGGAGATGCAGGTTCCATCCCTAGTTCAGGAAGATCCCCTGGAGAAGAGAATGGCAACCCACTCCAGTATTCTTGCCTGGAGAATATCAGAGGAGCCTGGCAAACTTCAGTAAACGGGGTTACAAAGGGTCAGACACAACTGAGCCACTAACACTAACTCTGATCTGAGGGGGCCCCAGTTCCCATGCTGTTTCCATTCTGGAATTCTACCATTGGATAGCCATGTTTGCTGCTTCGAGAAAGAGAAAGCACAGAAATGGCATACTGGCTCCAGACCTGAGCAACAATGCTCCTTCTCGTATCTCTCGATGGTAATGGCTAGTCACATGACCCTTCCTAACTACAAGTGGACAGGCGATGTAGCGTCCCCTGTGTCTGGGACGGAGGAAAGGAAGACAAGATACGGACAAGCACTTGTAGTCTCTCTCGTATAGTGATCCACAGTAGGTGCTCAATTAAGAGTGGCCATTATCATTTGTTATGACTAGCTTCTTCATTTCTTGGAAGAGTTTCTGGGAAAGCCAGATTTGCCTTGATATCCTCCAGATACCTAAGTGCCTCCTATATGTCAGTTGTTTCCAAACACAGTGTCACATTAATCTTAAGAGAAGCATGTAAATGTCTGTCAGGTGGATTTGCATGTTACCACATAGCACATTTCTGTACTTCCCTTTGCGATCCTGACTGTAACACTGACTGTAACGTCAGTCGAATGAGAATGGTCTCTTTTGATGCGAGGCTATCTTCTGGGAGTTTCAGCTGCCTCCACACAACTGGACTTGCCTGAGCACCTGCCCAGGTACCCTTAGGCACATTGACAACCATGACATTCCTGTGGGTCAGGTACCAGACAAGAGGCCAAGGAAAGATGGATAATTATTTTTTTTTATTTTAAAATCTGAGCTACCAAGGAACTGTTTCTTCACCTCAGAGGAGGATCCCACAGTTTTCAAGAGTTCAGCCTTGAAAACCTTGGCTCCACTTCTGTGGCCCTTCCTCATCTACCACGTAGGATGGAGGCTTTGGGTTTTGACCACCTAGTAAGCTCATCCATCTGGGCATGTGTTCGGTGGCCAGTTTCAAAGAAGACACCCCATTAAAATCTGGCTGGAAATGTCAGGGGTTTTTAAAAATCCCTCTCTTTAACTTCAGGTTTATATCCAAAGAACCTGCTGATTATGTGGCACATCAGAGTACTCACACACCCAACAAGAAAACATTTGGAGAATGTGTTGAAGTTGCCCAGAAGGATTACCAGGTGTCTAAAGGTTACTATCCAAAGCCAAGGAACTGTTCTGGAGTTCTTGAGGGGTTCTGGAGTGAGGGCTGGGACAGCCAGAGGACTTCTGCAGGGAGTTGGAAAGCTCTGTGTAGAGAAGGACAGGAGATCCTCCTGTGCAGCCTTCAGAAGGGGCAGCAGCGAGGAGCTGGTCGGACTAGCAGGTTCAGTTGGGCAGGAGGCCCCATGGCAGCAGCAGGGACAGGGTGCTGCCCTCACGTGGGAGGCGCTGGGACTGGACAGAGACGCCAGTCAGTTCTCAGCAAACCCCAGAGCAGCCCCACAGTGCTTCTGATTCTCCTTGACCCCTTCCTTCCGCAGGCCTGCTTTTTCTCACCTCAGAGGCATCGTGTAGCACTGAGAGAGGAAGGCGTGAGAGGTCAGAAGGTTGGGCCGCAGCCTGGGCGGGGCGGGAAGGGTGGGAGCTCCAGAGAAATTGAGACCAGGGCTCGGAGCCCACCCTGGCCCTCACTAGCACGTGGTCCTCGGAAGATGCCCAAGGCCCACGGCCTCAGTTCTTCATCTGGGAGGCGAGCAGGTGTGAAGAGCCCCGTGTGTTGGGCTGCAGGATGGGCCTGAGGGACAGGACAGAGCTCAAAGGGTCTGGCAGCTGTTAGCCCTGTGATGGCAGCCCAGGAATCTCTCACACTGTTAACCCCAGAAACTCCCCCAGTCTCTCCTCCTGCATTTTATTTTATTATCCTGTTCAGCACAGAATTCAGTCTCCTCCAGAGGCTTCTCATGTTTTGTTATTTAGCTTTTGTGGTCGATATTGTACTTCTCATTTGCTTCATTTTCTCTTCTTTAGTTTGCCAGGGTAGATTTTGGGAACAGAGACAGCAGCCTACACTTCACCACCATCTTGAGAGCTACAGGTAAAGCACTAAATCTGTAAATAATTTAAGCAGACTTGAAACCTTTGTAACAGTTTTCCCCCATAAATGAATATGGTATACTGCTAGAGACTTTTTATTTGAGACTATTTATTTGAGACTTTTTTCCCCATGCTGCTGCTAAGTCGCTTCAGTCGTGTCCGACTCTGTGCGACCCCATAGATGGCAGCCCACCAGGCTCCCCCGTCCCTGGGATTCTCCAGGCAAGAACACTGGAGTGGGTTGCCATTGCCTTCTCCAATGCATGAAAGTGAAAAGTGAAAGTGAAGTCGCTCAGTTGTGTCTGACTCTTCATGACCCCATGGACTGCAGCCCACCAGGCTCCTCCATCCATGGGATTTTCCAGGAAAGAGTACTGGAGTGGGGTGCCATTGCCTTCTTCGATATCTATCTATAAATTTGTGTTGTAGTCTCTATTAAGATTTTATATATTTTGTTAGCCTTCTTAGGTAATTTTTGGATTTATGTTGCAAATGGGGCATTTTTAAATTACATCTTCTAAATAGTGCTTTGTGTATGTGGCAAGGCTCTTGGTTTTACTGTAGTAATCTTCCATACAGTTTTTTCTCATTTTATTAATTTGAGTATTCCATGTATCGGTTTCTTTGAATTCCCTATGTGGATGACCATATTGTCACAAAATATTATCTTTTTCAATATTCATACTTCTCATTTCCTTTGACATGCACAGTCCTAACTCTCTGTTCCAGAGAATTTTTGCATTGTACAAGGGAGAGCATGCATCTTTGATGTGTTCCTGTCTTTAATGGGAATGCATCAAACATTTCACATGTAAGTATGTTTGCTGTAGATATTAGGAAATGGAAGTTCCTTTCTAATGTCAATTTATTAAAAGTCGTACTCATGTTGAATTGATTTCAGAGGCTTTTTCCACATCCACTGACATGCTTCAATGATTTCCCCTAACTTGTTACTGTGGAGAATTATACTTGAGCTATTTTCTAGTTTGAATCATACTTTCATTCTTTAGCCATAACCTGTCTGTTCATGTAATCCACTGCTATATTGAATATGCTATTAGTTTGCTTAGAATATTTGCTACTGTGTGGGTGAACTTTGCTCAAGTGTTCTTTGCATGGTAGGAGTGGGAGTACTCATCTGGTTTTATAGTCAAGGAGAGCTGGTCTGGGAGAATAAGTTAACTAATTTCCCAGTTTTTTTGTATGTGCTTTAGAAGAGTTTACATAAAATGGAGATTACTTTTTCCTGACCATTGGTAGAACTGCCCACCCAAACTGCCTGTCTTGGAACATTTGAAGGTAGCTTGGGTGTTGACTACAATTAAAGTTTGTATTGTTTAAAGTTTCCTGTTTCTTTATGGACTGATTTGGTCTTTTTAAAAAAAATTGTCCATTTCACCCAGAATTTCAAATTTAATTGCATGATATTTATAATAAAACTTTATTATTATAACAGATACTGTAAAACACATACAGCAGTAGAGAATGGTATAAGGCACACTATATACTTGGCAGTTAGCATCAATCATCTGCAGTACATGGCCGGTCTGGTTCCAATGTACCCTCACCCTCCCCACATCTCTGCCAATGGACTAATATGAAGGTAGTCCAAGACAACAGGATGATTCATCTCTAAGTATGTCAGCATGCATTTCTAAAAGACAAGGAATCTTTTATAAAACATAAACCCAAAACAATGATCATTCCTAAAAATTTAAATGTTTTAACAAGAGCAAATATCTAGTAATTTTTCACATTTACCTTATACATTAATTTTTTTTTTTAGTTTGTTTGGATCACAAATACCGTCTATATATTGTGATTTTTTTTTTTTATGTTCCTTGAGTCTTTTTTAATCAATAGGTTTCCCCTGCATCATCTTTTTTTCTTGTAGCTTTTGTTGTGAAAAAAGCAGGTTTTTTATTTTTCAAGTTTTCCATAATATAGACTGTGTTGAATGAAACAGTTTGGTGTCATTTAACACGTTTGGCCCCTCAGCAGTTCTCTAGATTGGTAGTTACAGGTAGAAGTTTGATTAGCTTGTTTATTTACAAGACTGCTACCTAGGTGATGGCATGTACTTCCATTAAGAAGAACATAATGTTTCTTGTCCTTTGTGCTGAGTTGGCAGTCACTGATGATCCTCTCCTTCTTTTACCCCTTGGGGGTTGCAGAGGGGTAATTTGCAAAGTTGCTCATTCAGTTTTAGTTTATTACCATAAATACTTTACATGTAGAAACTTTTCCTTGTCCACCATTTGCTTCTCTTGAGGGAATCATATAAGCATAGTTGCTGTGCTTTTACATCATTTAAATATCTTTGGCATCTATAGTTTATACAGTTTTAACTTATATTGTTTACATGTTATTTTTTTCTTTAGTATCTGCTCATATTTTTTTTTTAAAAAGTCTGTTCATAAATATTTTCAAGTAATTGGCATTTGTTTTTTGGCCTTGCTGCTTTCTCTTTTTTTTGTATTGCATTTTATTTTTATTTTTTAATTAATTAATTTATTTTCATTGGAGAGTAATTACTTTACAATATTGTAGTTGTTTTTGCCATATATCAACATGAATCAGCCATGGGTGTACATGTGTTATTTCTATACTTATCTTCATTATTTCCTACCTTCTCTTACTTAAGGTTTCATATGATGTTCATTACCTAGCTTCTTGAATTTCTTGGGTGATTTAAATAGCTCTTATTTTCTAATACATCTATTTAAGGCTATATATTTCCCTTTGAGCACCATTTTGCCTCTGTTGCACAAGCCATGCTATTTAACTCCATGTATATTGCTTGAATTATTTTTTACAAGTTTACTAAATCACTTTATTACTTATGCTGTTGGAATTTTTCAATATATGCCCAAAAACTAGTGAGTGTGAAAATTATTTTTGAGAAGACTGTGAAGATGATGATGAAAGATACATTATTTGGGGAAAGTTTCAGAGCCCGGGATATTTTGTTTTATTATTATTATTATTATTAATTACAGAAGAGACAAACATTTAACTTCTGGTGACAGAGCTGGGTTTACACCAGGAATGCAAAGGAGTTTAAGACTAGAAGATCAGTCATTATAATTGGCTGCATGTAACAGTCAAGGATTGTCCAGGAAAACAGAAACCACTGTAAATATTTACCATGGAGGGAACTTAATGCAAGGGGTTGGTTACAAAAGTGGTAGGAAGCCAAGCAGGAGAGAATTGGGAAACCCCATTATTAGCAACACGAGTAAATCACTCATCCCTAGGATGGAAGGACAAGGAAAGGAGACAGTGTTACTGGAACCTGGGTGTTAGATTCAACAGGATTCAGAGCCATGATGGGTCAACCTCATGGTTGAATGGCTGGAGCCATGAAGAATATGGAACCATTGAAGGACAAGCCACCTGATGCAGAGGAAGGAAAAAATGTTTGACTGCTCTGTCTTCCAGGCTTCTAATCTCTTGCTGGTGTTTCTGGTTAGCTGAGCCAAAATGGCAGCCAATTGTTGGCTAGTTTGATTGCAGCCTGCTGGAGTCGGCCCCTGTATAATCTAGAACAGAGCAAGGAGGAATGAGGGATGGATCTGGGAATGTATAAGCCCAGGATTGCCTTATTACAGTAACAGATTGAGAAAAATCAGACCTACATCAATACAGAAAAATATCTAATAAAAATCAACATCCAGTCATCATAAAAATAAGTGTTAGTCCAAAGTATTCAACTGGGTAAAGAGTTTTGGGGAGGAAGACCAGAGAGACAAAGTGCCATTCTTATGACATCATATCAAGGGCACATTCTATCAACATGATTTATCACCATTGATATTGACCTTGATTACCTAGCTGAAGTACAGTTTGTCAGGTTTTCTCCTCTCTTGAGCCCAGATGCAGAAATAAGGACGAGAGGAAGCTAGCACTTGAAAAACTTCCTAAATAACCAGCCAGAAATCACTGCTACCTGTGGCTAACTTGTCACACAGATTGCAACCCAACAAAAAATATTCAGCCCTATTTCCTGCAGTGAAACAGAAGTCTTCCAACATGGGAAACAATAAAAGGGATCATAGTGTAAATAGAGAATATATGGGGGTTTCTGTCCAATTCAAGGGACCCTGAATATCAGAGGAAGGGGTGTGGGCCTTATTTTACATGCTAAGTCACTTCAGTCATGTCACACTCTTTGCGACCCTATGGACTGTAGTCCTCCAGGGTCCTCTGTCCATGGGATTCTCCAGGCAAGAATACTGGAGTGGGTTGCCATTTCCTTCTCCAGGGGATCTTCCCAACCCAGGGATCAAACCTGCATCTCTTATGTCTCTGGCATTGGCAGGCAGGTTTGTTTCCACTGGCGCCACCTGGGAAGCTTTTATTTTATGGATGGTAGAGAAATAAGCAGCAGAGTGACATGATCACACCTGGGCTGTCTCATCTTCCTCAGTTCCTCTTGGGAGTGGGATTTGGATCTGTTTTCTTATATACTATCCTCACTGGATATGAGAAAAGCTTAAATGTTCTCAGTTTGCGATGTACTTATGAATACCTCAAAAGAAGGGCACCATTTAAACTCCCATCTAAGAACAATCCTTTGCTCATTTTGAGATCAAGTTGTTTCAATAAGACACACTTTCAGTTCACCTGTGTTCTCTTTATGCTTTCAGATCAAACTCCATCCAGTGACTGCTCGACATCATGGCCCCAAACCCAGGAAAGCATGAAGTCTTGATGAGGAGCTGAAAACACCAGCTGAGCATCCTCACTGTGTATTATGGACTCTCTAACCTGTGGTCATGTGCACCATTCATTTGCATCAGAATTTTGGTCTTAGGCCTATTTTTGTGCTTAGGTATCTATCACCTTACTGTCTTGACCTCTCTGTTGCTAGAAGGGTGGATTTGCTAACCAAACACAGTCTCAGGTCCTTTTGACTTAAGCAAAAGTGAACAGAATTATAACTGCTCGTTTCATACACTCCCTTTTGGATAATAGTGACAGGAAGGCCAAGCCTGGAACTGGCACTGTGCAGCACTTGTTTCCTGTGTGCTGACATCTGACACACACACTATAAGGGAAGGGCCAGAACGTTTATCCCGTTAGAAGAGGCAGGTCTCTGTGTCTTGAGTGTGCCAGAGGGTATTTCAGGAAAGGACTGGGTTTTATACTTCTGGAAGTCACAGAATACTGTACTCCTCCAAACCTAAATAGCCTTCCTATTGTGCCTGGTTGGTCATTTCCTCCTAAATGCCACTTTGGTTCTCCCAGCACTTGGAGGACACAGGCTCAGCTTCTCATTCTGTGAGGAGCTCTTTCTTGCCATCATTTTGTTCTTTCACAGCAGTGATCAGATTTTCATGAAAAAAAAAAAAAAGGAATTTTTTTAAAGCTACCCATGGGCTAAAATAGTTCTGTCTCTGTTGGCTATGTAAGTGTCAGGCACCTCTCCCACAGATGTTTGCAGAGATATACTTGTGTCACCGCTCCTGTTTGTGTTTATGGTCACGTTAGACCTGTTAAATGTACTGATGCTGCTGCTAAATTGCTTCAGTCGTGTCCGACTCTGTGTGGCCCTATAGATGGAAGCCCACCAGGCTCCCCTGTCCCTGAGATTCTCCAGGCAAGAACACCAGAGTGGGTTGCCATTTCCTTCTCCAATGCATGAAAGTGAAAAGTGAAAGTGAAGTCGTTCAGTCGTGTCCGACTCTTAGCGACCCTGTGGACTGCAGCCTACCAGGCTCCTCTGTCCATGGGATTTTCCAGGAAAGAGTACTGGAGTGGGGTGCCATCGCCTTCTCCGGTTAAATGTATTGGGGGTCAAATAAAGTTGATCCAACCAGATTGCAGGAGCCTCGAGAAAGACATTATTTAGTGAACACTTTCTGATCTCCCACTGAGTGCCAAGGCCCATGGTGGACACCAGGACCACAGAGTATGACAAGTAACCCTTACCCATTGGAGCTCACAATCTTGGTAGCTTAGTTGCTGCTAAGTTTTGGCAATTTTTCAGAGTTCTGATAAAGTTGGTTCTGACAATTTCTGCTTGAGCTGTTTGATATTTCTGAGGTTCTAAAGATTTTCTTTTTAGAAAATTTTAAAAGGTGATATCCGTTCTCTAATAGTTGTGGTACTATAAAGGTTATACATTTCATCAGGGGTGAGTTGAGTAGTTTCTGGATTTTGAGTAATTTTAAAATTCCACTTAAGTTCTTGAATTTATGTACAGTACATAGATTTTTTTCTTAGTGTTTCCTTTTTATCCTTCCAACATCTTTAGTGTAGGGCTTATAGAATTGTAGTGATAGTCAGTATTTCATTTCTGATACTAGTCATTTGTCTTCTCTTTTTTGATTTTGTTTATCTGGCTAGAGTTTTATCAATTTTGTTGATCTTTTCAATGAACCAGTTTTTTTTCCCATTATTTTTTTTATTTTTGATTTCAATTTTTTTCTTTTCTGTTTTTGGTGTGTTTGTTTGCAGATTGCTTTGGGTATAGTTTTCCTTCTTTTTCTATGTTAACGTGGAAGCACAGATTATTGATTGAGGTCTTTCTTCTTTCTTAATCTAAGCATTAAATGCTATAATTTTCCCTCAACACTGATTTAGATGCATCCCATAAATTCCAATATGTTGCCCTTTCATTTTAATTCATTCCAGTGTAGTTTCTACATCCTTGAGAATCTCTCTTTTACCTGTGATGGTTCTTTAATTTCCAAGTGTTTTGAGATTTTTCTTCTCCTTCCATATTGTTTGATTTCTAGTTTGATTCTTTTCTTGTCAGAGAACATACTCTGCATCATTTAAATTTTTTTAGTTTGTTTTGAGGATACAGGATTCTATCGTGTTGAATGTTTCACATGTGCTTGAAATAAATGTGCATTTTGCTGTGGTTGATGCAGTGATATTTAGATCCATAGTATTTGTGAATCACGCAGGGCACAGCCTGCCCCTTGGGCAATGGTTCAGTTCTCCATGCTTTTGATATTCTGTCTCTGGTGAAATTCCTGCATGTGCAGCTCAGGTTGAACTCAGGAGTTCCTACAACTTGCTGGGATCCCTTGCTCACCTTTGCTCTTCCCCGCTATCTGCCCTCACTCTGGCTATCAGGAGACTCTCCTTGTGGTCCTCTCACACGGAGTTGAGGGTATTTAGTTTCCTCACTCTGTTGTGTACTTCCCTTGAATGGATTCGCCTAGATGACCAAGTAGTTAGATAATACAATAACAGCACAACAGTGTGGGATCTTAGTTCCCTAACCAGGGATCAAATTCATGCTCCCTGCATTGGAAGTGCAGAGTCTTAGCCACTAGACTGCCAGGGAAGTCCCGGTTTGTCCTTTTAGATTCCACATGTAAATGATAACAAACCGTACGTATCTTTTTCTGTCTCACTTATTTTACTTAGCATAATGCCCTCAAGCTCTTTCCAAGTTGTTGCAAATGGCAGGATTTCCTTCTCTCACATGGCTGTATACTGAATATGTTGTATCTTTATCCATTCATCCACTGACAGACGCTTAGGCTGTATCCATATTTTGGCTATTGTGAACAATGTTGCAATAAATGTAGGAATGAAGATATCTTTTCGATATCCTATTTTCATTTCCTTTTGATTCCCTGGTGGCTCAGATGGTAAAACATCTGCCTGCAATGAGGGAGATCTGGGTTCGATTCCTGGGTTGGGAAGATCCCCTGGAGAAGGAAATGGCAACCCACTCCAGCACTCTTGCCTGGAAAATCCCATGGACAGAGTAGCCTGATAGGCTACAGTCCATGGAGTCGAAGAGTCAGACACGACACGACTGAGTGACTTCACTTTCACTTTCACTTTCATACACTCAGACGTGGAATTGCTGGATCATATGGTAGCTTCCTTGATTTTGTTCTTTGATGCACAGACTTTTTTTTTTTTTGATGAGGTCCAATTTATCTATGTTTTTCTTTTTTTGGCCTGTGTTTTTGGTGTCATATGCATGAAATCATTACCATTTAAAATATTTCTAGATATATAAATAAACACAGGATAAGAAGTACACATATAATTCGTTGCCCTGTCAACCAACGGGTGCCCAGAAGCAATGACCCTTCAGTACCAATGAGCACACTCAGTGCACACATCTAGTTTTGTCAATACCATTCGGCAATAAAAGGAACAAGGGCTCCATGGAAAAATTGATGATTCTAGAATTGGGACAGAAAATACGGAAAATGAGCCTGAAGCATCTTGTACGGTGTGAAAAAAAAAAAAAAGTGCTCAAAAAACTTTCAAAAGAGGAAGCAACATTTCCAGGGGTATGACAAAGGTATATACAAAGGGATTTGACAGGAAAAGCTCCCAATGGCCAATCTGAGAACAATTTGAAAATTAAAATATATAAAGTTGCACTCTTGCCTGGAAAATCCCATGGACAGAGGAGCCTGGTAGGCTGCAGTCCATGGGGTCGCTAAGAGTTGGATACAACTGAGCGTCTTCACTTTCACTTTTCACTTTCATGCATTGGAGGAGGAAATGGCAACCCACTCCGGTGTTCTTGCCTGGAGAATCCCAGGGACGGGGGAGCCTGGTGGGCTGCTGTCTCTGGGGTCGCACAGAGTCGGACACGACTGAAGCGACTTAGCAGCAGCAGCAGCAGTATTGGATTTTAACCCAAAGTGTAATAAAGATACCATGATTCCATACTGAGAAACATAAATAATTTCTTACTTACACAAACAAGGATAGACAAGTGTTCCACACAGAAAAACCCCAGTTTATGCAGACACTCCCACTTGTAGAAAGTGGAGCATAACTCCCCACCCCTGAAGCATGGACTGCACATCATGACTTTCTTCCAAAGAGGACAGGATAGAGAGGGGACATACAACAATCATTTTATCACATACACCTGACAAGCAGTACCTCAGCCACATGATCAATGAGAGCATCATCAGTGATCAGTTGTGCTAATAATATATACACTTGATACAATGTGATGAGAATAGGATTTTACATCTGTAAAATTCCTCCCCCAAACTTGTAATCCCAGACTAGTCATGAGTAAAATATCAGACAAATACCAGTCACGGGACATGGTGCAAAACATCTACCGAGTACTCCTCAAAACTGTCAAGATCATCCAAAGCAAAGAAATGTTAAAGCTAAGAGGAACCCAAGGAGACATTACAACTAAATGTTAGGGTAGTTTCCTTGCCAGGATCCGGGAATGGGTAAAACCTATAGAAGTCTGAGTAAAGCATGGGCTTTAGTTGATAACAAATAATGCATCAATACTTCCTCCTTAATTGTAATAAATATAACATATTACTGTAAGATATTAGGAATAGGGGAGACTGGGTGAGGGACATAAGAGATTTCTGCTATTTTCACAATTTCTTTTCAAATCTTAAAGGGCTACAAGGGTTAAAAGGGTTATAAAGGAAAAGGTGAAAACAAAGTCTTGTTTTCAAAAGAAAAAAGGCAAGGAAATTTTGGGCAAAACATGCTGAGTACGTTAAAAAAGGAAACAGAAAGGAAACCAAACACAAGCACACAGAACCTGTAAGTGTGAAACAACCCTTGCTAAATTAGCTTCAGCTTTTCCTGTCCCTTAACCTTCAATCCCATATAATATACTAATCGGGCCTCTTCCACCACAGAAACATCTCTGGATCCACTTTTTTCTCAAGCCCCACAAACACTGCCCTGATCCAACCTCATAGACGTTTTGCCACCAACCAAGGCCAGGTGTAGACCTGGAACCCTGTACTTGCTCAAAAACCGCTTTAAGACATCTGCCAGTATTATTTGCCACAGAAGTCTGTCAAGATCCAGGCAGGGGTAAGTGTCTTGCCAAGGATACAAGGGTCCAGAGCAAACCTTTAGCTGTGCGTACATGTGGGTGTTCCGTCGATCAGTCGTGTTTGACTCTTTGTGACACCATGGACTATGGCGCAGCCCCCACCCCGGCTCCTCTATCCATGGGATTTCCCAGGCAAGAATAGTGGAGTGGGATGCCTTTTCCTCCTCTAGAGTATCTTCCCACCCAGGGATCGAACTTGCATCTCCCACATTGCAGGCAGATTCTTTAACAGTGAGCCTCCAGAGAAGCCATGAGGAAACACAGGGACTTCTCAGAGGAACAGAACATTCACTGAGAATCCTTAACCCAGGGGAGATGCCTGTCCAATCTGTGATGCCCAAGGCAAAATTAGCTTGGGAACAGGGTGGTGTGTATCCACACAGAGACTGCTGCAGAAGATGCTGGATCCTGGAAATGACCCCCAGATAAGTCGGTGGGGGCGGGGGGCAGTTTGGGCCTCCTAGCAATCAAAGGCCTGAGGTTCTTATGTACCCAGAGCAAGAATCCAACCACACTTAGCAGTCATATCCAATAAGGTGCATGAGGAGTACCTGTAATGAGAGCTGCCACATATACATCCTGGAGTGCCCCCTGGGGCTGTGGTCCCAGCCTTGGCCCCAGAGCACAGACGTCCTCATGGAGGCCAGGGTGGCAGCTCATCTGCAGCGGCATTTGCTCCCCACTCCCTCTCCCGGCCAGCCCCGGGCAGGTCTCATGAGATCTCCAGGGGCTTGCTGCTTCCATGTCTCTGGGGCTGCTGACCCTCTTTGCAGCCTGCACCCCTGGGACCCCAGATTCCTCTCCTGCCTGGCTCCTTTCTGAATCCTCATTGGAGTCTGGGGCCTCTGGCGCCTGGGTGAGCGTCCTCCCAGGCATCTGCTAGAGCTTGTCCTCTGCTTGAACAGCCTGAATGGGGACACCAAAGTGCTAGCTGGATCTGCAGGTGGCTGACCAGATACACCTCTGCCTCTCACACTCAAGCTCAAAAGCCAGTACCTCACAGTCACATTCAAAAGATCCTGAGTTTACTGTAACACGTTCCACAGGGATTCCACAGGGAATGGTCTGATATACTTCAGGATCTTAGAGATGTGCCCCGTACTTCCATGGCAATGATTACTAGTGACCCACCAAGAGACTTGCCCAGGGGCTGCATCAAGTCCTGCTGGCTCCACCTGAAGCACCGTGGAAGGGGATGCTGCTGTGGGATTTCCAAATAAAGTTACACACATGAGGACATCAGGACCAGGGCCTAATCCACTCTCAGTGCATGGGGCAGGATGGGGGGGCAAGCAGGACAAAACCCAAGGCCAGGTGCCGGGGGAGAGGGGGCGCTATGGGCAGCAGAGGTCGGGGGCCTCGGGGCTGGGACCCACAAGGAGGACACCCCCAACCCCAACAGGGGCCTTTGGCAGCTGGCTGCTGCCCTCCTGATGGAGACTGAGCACAGCCCTGAAGAGGCTGACAGTGCAGCTCATGGGGGGCGGGGGCGGGCTGTGGGTCTTTGGGGAAGGTGGGTGGAATTCCTGCAGCCAGCTCCCTGTGGGGCAGCCTCTGTCAAGGGTCAGAGGTACAGGACTTTAGTCTCTGGGAGAGGAACCACACTCGGAGAGATGTGTGTCTGTGTGTTATCCTGACTTGAGGATCAACCCCCAGGCGCCTGTGTCCCTTCAAAACAAATGGTCGTGACAAAAATGCTTCTGCTCAAAATTCACTGGCCCTGGGTCATCACATGACCCTTCCTAAGTGAAGAGGCCTGGCAGGGTTGTGCCCCCATGTGTGCAGGGAGAGAGGAAGACAAAGGTGACTGAACACCTGACATCTCTTCAGTTCCATATTGCCTAGCAGATGCTCAACAAAGAGCAGCAGTTAAAAATCTCCTTTGTTTTGGGGAGGAGAGTCTGAGCAGGTCACATGGGTCTTGAAATTCTCCACCTTTTCCAAGTGTCCACTGACTATCTGGCAGCTGCCATATACGTGGCCAGAATGACATCTCCTGTTCTGTTGTTCTCTGGCACTCAGCACAGAGAGCTGCCCCTCAGCCCCCTGCACCCATTCACACCCCCCACTGCAGTGACCTTACCACCTCCTTAGGCCCGGAAGTCGCTCCTGCCTTTTGATGCCAGGCACAGCCTTAACCTGTGTCTCTGCTGCCTCCACACTTCTGAACCTGCCTGAACCTGGGGACGCTGGCGGATGTTGCATCTTTCCTGGCTAGTACTTATTTCTTGTGTTATTCGGATCTCATAGTCTGTCCCTCTCCCATGGAAATTGTTTTGTTTTCAAGACACCTCAGAGAATTGGCAGCTCAATTGGAAATGGAAGGATTTGTGTACCTTTTTTAAGTTTCTACCTGTCACTCTTAATAAACGCAGTGAGAAAATAAACTAAATATTACTTAGAAGAAAAAAAAAAAAAAAGAAAGAAAGAAAACCACTCAGAATTGCTGTTCTGTGTTTTCCTCCCAGAGAATATATTATTCAATGTCAGTGTTTGTGTGTGTTTCAGGGTGGAGAGCAGTGTCTCCAGCTGGGCACAGCTCACTCAAAGATCCCAGGATTCTAGTCACACGGCAGGTCCTGTCCACTTTTGCAGCTTCTCTTCACTCATTTCATCCAAATGAAATCTAGACCATGCTCACAAGTGAAAATAATAAAGTCCAGATGCCCAAATAAACTGTCATTTCAATGTACTTGGTAATCAGCTTCCCAGGGCAGAGAGAGGAGGGCCAGCACAGGGAATACTGGGCCATACATAAAAGAGCAAGATTCACATTTCTCTAGGATTCCTAGCAGATGGTGGGTAGAAAACACCTATTTCATCCCTGTGGTCAACAGCTATGGGACAAGAGCCAGGACCCCTTCCTTCCTGCCCTAGAAAGAGATCTCTCTGGGGTTTATCCAAGAAGCAAAAGGACACCTCACAGCAATGATCCATTTCAGAGATTCCCCTCATCCCCAAGACAAAGCTCATGTGACTGCAGCTCCTAGACCATCGCTGTAAGTGCAGGGGTGTCCTGCTTCTGCTAGTGTGTCCACCGCTAACATGGCCGTTCACGGAGCAGAGAATCTGTACACGTCTTTGGAATAAATGAGCCAGTGAGCAGGGGTCGCAGATTGTCTGCTACTTTCTTTAATAACTAAGGAAAATTCAATACACTGAGATAATTTAGTTACTGTGAATGACATACAAGAAGGACATAAACATGAATTCACTATAATTACTTTTATTATCTAATTCTTCTCCATTCAATACTATTGCTACATAAGTTCACATTTTCAAAACAGTTCTGATTCCTATTCCATTGTATTCTGTTCAGGACCACAAAACAAAATGGAAGACTTCCCAATCTCTTTTACAAAACAGCAAAACTCTTGTTTTTGAACTGGGTAACCAAAAATACACTGGGTTCAGTATCATTCACCAAGCTAAGATACTGAAGTTTCTTTAACCTTCTATGAAACCAAACTTTGAAAAATTTCTAAAGAAAACAGAGATGAATCCCCATGTCATTATAGAGAACAGCAACCAAAGACGCTACACACACTGGTTCTCCCAACTGGCCCTCACTTCTGACTGAAGGCTGACTACTCCCTCTTCAATCACAGAGGGAAGGATCAACCTGGCTGCTGCTCTGGCTCAGGCCCCCTATTCCTCCTCCCTTGCAGCCTCTTCAGACAGGAGTGGGAAGGCCCTCAAAGGCCTTTGTCTGACCCTGAGCACAAATGCCATGACTTGCTGTTTGCTGGTCTCCTCATAGGCCCGGGGACCCCACAGGAACTCATAGCGGGCAGGGTCACTGTCAGGCACCTGCCGGTACTCCAGGTACCCCTCCCGCACCCACACTTGGGTCAGCAGCTCCCTGGGCTCCCCAAAGATGCAGTGCTCCCTCCCAACATACACCCCGATCCTGCTGAGTGCTCCCCAGACCACCTCTGCAGGGGCCAGGTCTCCACTCCACATGATCATGCTGAGGACCAGCACCAGGAGGCCGGCCTTGGGCAGGCCCTGCCCATCGCTCAGCATCTCATCGCAGGTGAGGCCCAGTGTCGGGACCATGACGTAGATGTGCTCTGTGGGATCCACCTCCTTCACCTCCACACCAAAGATCACCTGCAGCCACTCTAAGGCTTGACTGAAGACCACCGGGAAGTACTCCTGGTTATCCCTGAAGACCTTATTCAGCATTTCTGCTGGGGAGGTCAGCTTCTTGGCTCGATACTTGAGGAGCAGGAACGTCATAAGGTTAGTCATCATCTCATCCAGAATTTCTTGAGGCAAGGCCTCCACAGGAGTGGAGGAGGATGCTGGGTGGTAGGAGGCCAAGTGGGATGCAGCCTCCCCCACCTCAGCCCCCAAGGGCTGCGCCTCTACAGGGCCCTGGGCCTCGCCTGGGTCTTGAAGGTCTTCCTCGGGTTTGCTGAGCGCACTCATCTTGACCACGAGCACAACGCCTGAGGTCGAACAAGACATGGAAGTGAGGCAGAGATACAAATGGGGACCAAGGGCCTCGGGGAGAGAGGAGGTGTGAGTGGCCTTGGCTAAGAAACGCATCCTGGATGGTATGACACAGGCCACTTACAGGTCTCCCCTTGAGGGGTGCTCTCAGACCTCACAGGAGTGCTCCTCCTGGGAGGCCAGTCCCCTGGATACCCGAAAGAGGAAGTGAGGTGGCTCCCCAGGGTGTGGTCAGCACAGCCCGAGATTTCCGGGGCCAACAAAGTGGGAGGAATTGGGGCCTTCTGGGGCCCCTCTCTGTTCTGGAATAGGGAGCCTCTGGTTCACTTCAGGGCACCCGC
This sequence comes from Bos grunniens, assembly GCF_055505025.1. Lineage (NCBI taxonomy): Eukaryota > Metazoa > Chordata > Mammalia > Artiodactyla > Bovidae > Bos > Bos grunniens. The sequence continues at coordinate 111,542,022 of NC_141194.1, read as the reverse complement.
TCACCTTGACTTCTGATACTGCCTGGACTTCCTCTGCTCTCTGAACTCAGAACACAGGCTTCAGACCTCTGGTTTCGCCTCCTGGTTCCTGGAGCTCCTGTGAGATAAATGGAGGAGACAGCTAAGCGCTGTACTGCGGCACAGCCCTGGGCCTTCTGTGCTGGTAGGAGGGGGTGGACTCTGTGAGGTGGTGAGTGGGTCTCTTGTATTGCTCACCCTTCCCCTGGCATGGCCTGGACCGTCCCCTTTGGAGGAGTAGAAAAAAACTCAGAATAAGACACAAGCCCGAACAGAAAGCGCTGAGGGGCCCCACATGTGGCCGCACCTGCCCAGGGCCTCGCGCGGGTCCTAGGCTAGGGAGATGCTCGATTCAGCTCCTCCTCATGTCCTGCCTGGCCTCCCAGCACTGACCACAGGGGAGGGGGTCTGCTCAGTCCAGCCTCTGCCAACCTGAAGCCTCCGCCTGTAAAACCTCACCTCCCGAGGTCCCTAAGCCAGAGGTCAAGAAACTGCTCACCCTGCTCACCCCACTCTGGGCCCTCCAAGACCCTCTTGCAAGGGTCAAGATCCCTCCCTGTTGGGGTCTAACCGCCTCAGTCCTTCCTTGCATGGAGCCTGGACTCCAGGCAGCACCCGAGGCTGTCCCGTCCGCCATTTTGAGACCTCGCCACTTTCACAAGGCCTCCAGTTGCTCTGAGACCCGCATGTTATGAAGTCAGACAGACCGAGTGTGCTCTTCTCACAGCAAAGTCTCCCAGGGCCAACTACAGGGGCAGGGATCTGTGGGGTTCTGTCGGTCCTCACTCAGGGTCCCCCCAGTCCTTCAAGCACCTCACCTCGCCTCCGCACAGGACCTGGATTCTCGCCTCTCCGCAACTGAAGCCCCGCCCCTTATACCAGGACCCCAGTCTCTTGAGGACCCGGATGTCAGGAGGTTAGCGCATGCCTGTTGCGCTCATCCTGCCCGCACGGTTGCCCTGGACTGACAACAGAGATGGGCTTCTCTGAGGTCTCCTCTGATTAGGGGTCCAGGGTACTCTAGTCCCTCTTCAGGGTCCTCAGGGTCTTCAACCCTGCAGGACCTGGGAATCGGCCCCCCTGAGGCCCCGCCCCATATGCGAGGTCCCCAGTCAGAGACCCGGATGTCAGGAAGTGCGACCACGCACTTTGGGCTCATCGTATCCCAGGGCCACCAAGGACCGACAGCAGCTACAGGCTTCTCTGAGGTCTCCTCTGATTGGGGTCCAGGGTCCCCTCAGTCTCCCTCAGGGTCCTCAAATTGAAACCCTGGAGGAGTTGGGCTTCTTCCTTCTGCTCACCTGAGGCTACACCCCCTTTTCCCAGATCCTCAGTTTGTCTGAAACCCAGATGTCAGGAAATGCAGCATGTGCTCATCTACCCTCTGTGCTCCCTGAGCCTTGATGTGAGGGTCCCGCCTCCAGTCAACACAAGGGGCATCCCCAGATCTGCCAGGGATCAAGATGAGGTCCCTGAGGGAAGATACAAGGAACCCCACAGACCCCTGACCCTGCTGTCAGCCCTGGGCCGCCCTGGTGGTAGGATGAGCACTTGGCAGCCTGTTCTGACTTCCGCATCTGTTTCTCAGAGACATTAGCTTGGTAAGCTGCAGTCCATGGGGTCGCTAAGAGTTGGACACGACTGAGCTACTTCACTTTCACTTTTCACTTTCATGCATTGGAGAAGGAAATGACAACCCACTCCAGTGTTCTTGCCTGGAGAATCCCAGGGACGGGGGAGCCTGGTGGGCTGCCATCTATGGGGTCACACAGAGTCGGACACGACTGAAGTGACTTAGCAGCAGCAGCAGCAGAAGGGGCAGGGCCTCAGATGGGCAGAGGGAAAGATCTTAGTTCTTTTGAGAGTCAAGGTGAGGACCCTGAGGGAGGACTTAGGGGACCCTGGACCCAAGAGCACAGTGGGCTCTGGGAGGACATAAGGCGGATGAGCACATGCTGCATTTCCTGACGTCTGGGTCTCAGAGAGACTGGGGAACCTGGTACAGGGGTCTGACTTCCTAATATCCAGATTTCAGACTGGTGTCCTAGTATAGAGAGCAGACTTACTGACATCCAAATCTCAGAAAGCCTGGGGTCCTGGTATGAGGGTTGGAGCGTTAGTAGGGGAGGGGAGAGGAAAGAATCTGAAGTCGTACCTGGAGATAAGGTGAGGTCCCCGAGGGAAGACTGAAGGGACCTCAAGTGGAGATTCTAGGGATCCCAAGGTAAGGCTTATGGAACTCCACAGATCCCTGTCCCTTCCATCGGCCCTGGGAGCCCTCAGGGTGGGAAGAGCACACTAGGTCTGTCCTGATTTCCTGACATCCAGTTCTGTGAGACTGGGGACCTGGTGTGAGGAGCAGGGACTACGGTGGGGAGAGGACAGAGCCCAGGTCCTACCGGAAGTGAAAGTGAGGACCCTGAGGGAGGGCTGAGGGTAGCCAGATCTCAGACCAGAGGCAACCTGGTAGTCCCCGGGCAGGACAGCCTCGTGCCGCATTGCCTGACATCCCTGTCAGAGAGACTGGGGACCTGCTGATAGCAACGGAACCTGCAAATGGCAGACAGTACACTTCCAGGTCTTGTCTGGAGTCTAGGCTCCATGCAAGGAAGGACTGAGGTGCTTAGACCCCAACAGGGAGGGATCTTGGCCCTTGCAAGAGGGTCTTGGAGGGCCCAGAGTGGGGTGAGCAGTTTCTTGACCTCTGGCTTAGGGACCTCGGGAGGTGAGGTTTTTCAGGCAGAGGGTGGAGGCTTCAGGTTAGCAGAGGCTGGACTCCCCAACCCCAATGGAGGACTGAGCAGACTCCTGCCCCTGTGGTCAGTGCTGGGAGGCCAGGCAGGACGTGAGGAGGAGCTGAGGACCAAGCATCTCCCCAGCCTAGAAGCTGCAGGAGACCCTGGGCAGGTGCTGCCACATGTGGGGCCCCTCAGCGCTTTCTGTTCAGTCTCAGGTCTTGTTCTGAGTTTTCCTGAAGGCCCCAGAGGGGAGGGACCAGGTTGTGCCAGGGGAAAGGTGAGCACTACAAGGGAGCCCTGAGGGGACCTCCCACCACACAACTGAGGGGACCTCACAGAGTCCACCCCTCGTACCGTCAGAGAATGCTCAGGGCTGTGCCACAGGATACCACTGAGGTGCCCCCTCCATTTCTCTCACAGGAGCTGCAGGAACCAGGAGGTGAAGGCAGACATCTGAGGCCCAGGTCCTGAGTTTGGAGAGCAGAGGAGGTCCAGGCAGTGCCAAGAGTCAAGGTGAGGAGGGTGCCCTGAGTGTACACCAAGGGCTTCCCATCCCAGAACAGAGGGGGCCCCACAAGGGCCTAATCCCCTTACCTTGTCAATCCCAGAAATCTCGGGCTGTGCTGACCACACCCTAGGGAGCCACCTCACTTCCTCCTTCAGATAGCCAGGGGACTGGCCATTCCAGAGGCATGCCCCTGTGAGGTCTGAGAGCACCTTCCAAGAGGAGACCTGCAAGTGGCCTGTGGCTGCCCAGGGTGCGGTTCTCAGGTGAGGCCATTCACAGCCCTTCTATCCACCATCCAGGCCCGTGGTCCTCATCTGTCTCCATTTGCCGCCATGCCTCACTCTGTGGTTTGATAGCAGGCATCATGCTTGTGGTCGAGATGATTGAGCTGAGCAAGCTCGAGGAAGACCTTCAGGACCCAGGCAAGGCCCAGGGCCCTGTGGAGGCACAGCTCTTTGGGGCTGAGGCAGGGGAGGCTGCATCCCCCTCAGCCTCTTCCCCCACAGTCTCCTGCTCCGCCCTTGCAGAGGCCTTGCCCCAGGAAGCTCTGAATGAGATGGTGGCTAACCTGATGAAGTTCTTTCTCCTCAAGTATCTGGCCAAACAGCTGACCTCCCAAGCGGAAATGCTGAAGAAGGTCCTCAAGGATAACCAGGAGCACTTCCTGGTGGTCTTCAGTCAAGCCTCAGAGTGCCTACAGGTGGTCATTGGCATGGAGGTGAAGGAGTTGGACCCCGGGGAGCACACCTACATCATGGTCCCCACCCTGGGCCTCACCTGTGATGAGATGCTGAGCAGTGGGCAGAGCCTGCCCAAGGCCAGCCTCCTGGTGCTGGTCCTCAGCCTGATCATGCACAATGAAGACCTGGCCCCTGAGGAGGCAGTCTTGGGAGCACTCAGCAGGATGGGGGTGTATGTCGGTAGTGTGTACTGTGTCTTTGGGGAGCCCAGAGAGCTGCTGACCCAAGTGTGGGTGCAAGAGGGATACCCAGAGCCTTGGTATTTGGTAGGGTAGGGGTGGAGCCAGGGGCATGTTTGTCAACCCATCTAGGGCCTGGCCCCCTGAAACAAGGCGCATGGCAGCAGATGGGAGCCTTTGCAGGCAACCTGAAACATACTTTTCTGTACTTTCAGACAAGAGACAAGCTGGGGATCACATCTCTGTCCCCAGACCCCCTTCCCCACACTAGGCCAGGGCTGCCTCTCCACATCACCTCTGTGACATCATGAAACAAGTAAGGAAGCAGACCACTTAATTGGCTGCCCGGCCCACGACCCAGATTCTAGAATCTCCAGACAGTATTTATTGGGCACTACCACCCTGCTCTGAGGCCCTTCTGCCCTGACCATTCACTGCTTGGGTAGAGAATGCTCCTGAACTAGACTGGCTCCATGGATAGTCAGAGTTCCAACAAGCCATGTGCAGCTCCACTCGCCCCATCCACTGATGGAGAGCCCACAGCAGGGCATCCCCCTGATGTCACCCAGATTCAAATGTGGATTCAGAGGAAGCTTTGGAGAAGTGGTGAACCCAGAACCCAGATCCGGGCCCCCAAGACAACCTGCCCCACAGGGCCCGAACCTCTTCCTCTCGTCTGGGGGCTCAGCCCACCCAGGACAGCCACCTAACTCTGCTCTTGACTGCCACCGTCCCTGCTGTGTCCCTGCCTCCCAACTGCCTGATCAGAGTAAATGCTCCTCTACCTGTCCCCGATGCTACTATCTGAGCTCAGACTGCATGGCCTGGGGCCGGTGCTGTCAGCCTAGGCACCCCCACCAGCCTGAACCCCTCCTGTCTCTCCTCCTCCCACCGGTGTTTCATATACCATGGTTCTGTGTCACCCTGCATGCACATCTGTCCTCATCTGCCCCGGATGGAAAGCATACCCGAGCCCTCTCCTGTTTCAGCCCCAACGTGTCCATGGTGCCCTGGTGGGGCTTCCGGTGGTCCTAGGTCTCCTTCCTCATCGCCCAGCACTCGGGGTGGCTGTGCTGGCCATGCACTCTGCACAGAGCTCATCCGGGACCCAACACTTTCTCATGCAGTTCTGCCCCTGGACCACTGGCTCTTCTTGTCCTGACCACCTACTGTCCTCCTTCCAGGCAGGACCATAACATCCTTTCTCCATCCGCCCGAGTGTCGGGTGCTCTCATCTGGGAGTTCTGGGGCGCCCTGTGTCTTCCTGCAGCCTGCCTTTGCCCCCCTCTTCCTCCCAGGCTGTGGCTGCTGTGCACAAGTCTGGACTGCCCCCCACCCCCGAGGTTAGCTGAGTCCCAGGAAGGCAGGATCGGTGTCTCACTGGTGCTGTGGGAATGTTGAGTCAGCAGAGCAGTGCTTTCCCTTCCAGTGTGCAGCCTGCTTTCTCCTTGCAGAAGCCTCCCAGCCACAAGTTGAGGGGCAGAGGCTGCCTCCTGGATTTGAGGCCTCAGCACTGCCAGGACCCGGAGTGGTCACCAGATCCAACTCCCTCATGCTGGCACCCTGCTCCAGCAGCCTCCAGACACCCCAGAATCTCCTGGTAGTGGTTTCAGAAAATGAGTGAGGGTCCTGTGAATGGTTGGTGGGCTGCTGCTGTTCCTCCCAAATCCTGGTTTTGAAGTAGACTTTGCCCAGTGAACTGGAGACCTATGACACGTGGCTGCTGATGGGGCAGCTGTGAGGACCTGCTCCGTGGCGTTTCTCTGCACCTGTCCCTTCCCTGTCTATGGGGTCACACAGAGTCGGACACGACTGAAGTGACTTAGCAGTAGCAGCAGCAGTCCCTTCCCTGCTGCTGGCCCCAGCTCTCCTCACGTGCCCAGATGTGGGGACTGAGCCACAGGGAGTGCTGCCTCCCACCCCACCTGGGTCTCTGAGGCTTGGTGAGGGTTCCACTTTCCTCCTGCTGTGCGTTTACAGGCAACACTGACCTGGGACGGGCTCAACCCAGATTCTCGGGTTCCCGCATGTCCTCCTTGGCCGATGCGGTTTCCTCTCTGAAATGCCTGTTGCCCATCTCTCCACTGAGCTGTGTGTCTTTTCTGTGCTGAGTTTTGGGCACTTCTTTTGGGTCTGGGTGCTTATCCCGCCCTGGTTGGTTGTGTTTCAGATTCATCCTCTTCTGTTTGCAGGCTAGTGGCAGACTCTATTCACCCGGTCTCTTGGAGCTGTAAGTGCCCCAGAGGTCGGTGCGTGTCCCTCAGACCCTCCCGCTGGGGGCCGCCATCCACCCCCAGGCTTGGCACCTGGGGTGAGCACTCCTCAAGGAGACACTGCCCTGGCATCCAGCACTCTGCCTGTGAGAGAGGGCTCCTTCACATCCATGTCAGTCCCTTGGTCGCTGCCTAGCTTCAGTTCCAGGCCTTGGACTCCCACAGGACAAGCCCAGGAGCAGCCGTGTAGCTCTGGGACATCAACCAGCCTTCCCCTCTGTCCCCGGGGCAGCTCCTGTTGGCTCTGCCCCTCTCCATGCAGCCCAGATCGAGGGGCCAGCCTGAGAACCAACCGCATTTCTGATTTCATCTCAGTTTCACTGCAGTTCCTTGAGAGGACATAGGTGTCCACTTTGTTGCCGCTGCTCCCTGCCCAGGGGATGGGGCACCGCCCAGGGGGACCTCGGGAGTTTATGTGAGCCTCTGGCACTGCCCCGCTCACATTCACATCACAGGCCTTTTTATCGCATCTGACCCGGGAGCGGGAGATGCTGGTTTGCATGTCTCCATCACTCCATCACTCTGGGGACAATGTGCTCTTCACTGTCCTCCATCTGGACAGGTTGGCCACGACACGGGCGCCAGGCCCCCCAGCACTGGATGGGGCTTCTGGACACCAGGCTGCAGCCCACTGAATAGGTCCAGCTGTTTTGTTTCTGAGATCAAGGAGCAGGGAGGGCGGTCTGGAGGGCACATTGCCATCCCATACCCATGGTGGGAAGACTTCAGTGAATGGACTCTTGTGCTCTGGGCAGGAGACCCATCTGGCTACCCTATGAGTACTTGCGTGCACACCATGGTAACTTGGCTAAGCACAGAGAGGGTGTGAGGAGTCAGGAGCAGAGAATGTCCATGAGGCGCCACCAGAGGTGAGAAGGTTCTCCAGTTCATCAGTGGGACATGTATCCCCTCCTCTTTTTCTGTGTATTTCTTTTACTCACTGGAATTTACACAGGGTTTCCATTTGGCCTTACCATCTTTCACTCATATCACATGTTCGCCCAGGTCTCACTAAGCCCTGCACGTGGCTCTGGGGGATACTGCATTCCAGACTCTCCCAGCTCAAGACCGACTGATGATTCCTTGGGACTGGCCTTGTGTCCCTTGCCCTTTGACCCCCTCCACTCAGAAAGCTCAGCCCAGGGGGTCCTCCCAAAGTGACTGCAGAGTCAGAGTTAACTAGTCTGTCACGTCATTGTCAAGTTGACCCTGTGTCTGGCAACATCCACCCCTCTGAAGGTCCCACCTCCCTACATAGGGTCACTGACCAAGAGCCTGAGGTCCCTTTGGGAAGGGCTGGGGTCATTCCCTTGTTTGCTGTGGTGCTGCAGCGTCCTTCCCCCGGAGGCCCACCCTATCCCTGTTCCTCAGTTCGAGATCTGAGAATTGGCTTGGGGGCCGAACATGGATGAGGGATCTTGACCTGTTTACTGGGGTGGCTGCCCTTGGCCTCAGTGTCATTGTGGAGCCTACCTTAATCCGTTGCCCATCCATTGAGCCCCCAGGAGGCCATGTACTGACCACCTGCCCCACTCTGTGGGTCTGGTCTTCTAGGGGGCAGCAGCCCTCATCATGGCCCCTGGCTCCTGGCCACTCAGTGCGACCCTGCAAACTCTGCTGCAGTCCCTGGGCAGTGGGGACAGGGAGTGGGGAGTGTCGTCCATCTCCTCCATCATGAGGCCCGGCGAGCCTGGCCTGTGTTGTGTGGTGACTTTGCTCTGCTTGGTGGCCGAGCAGTAGGTGACCACCTCTTCTCATGGTTCCTTGGTTCTCCTGCTGGTAGTGCTGTGGGTCCTGCCACAACTTGGGGCGGCGAGCTCCCCTGCTTCCTGGGAGGGAGGGCTCCAGTCCCATTTGCTCCCTTGTGGGTGGGGGTGGGAGGGCACCAGCTCTTTATCCGGTGGGGGGTTGGGCTGCTGCTGCAGGCTCAGAATTTCAGAGATGTCTGGGTAGTCCTGGTCTTCAGGGGCCTGCCTCCCAGTCTCCCTGGCCTTCATGTCAGGGATGCAGGTTTTCCCAAGAGGACCTTTGATGCCAGTGGGTCAGGCCTGCCTTAGTGGAATGTTCAGTGTCTTTGAAGTTCAGCTAATCCTGTAGAATCCTGGGCTGATGTTTGTCCACTGTCTGAAGCTTTGTCAGATACCGGGGAGACCCTGGCTCCCCCGCCCCCAGTTCTCACTGTTCTTCACCCTGAGCTGCTCAGCCCCCTGTGGACAGCAGAGCAAAGAAGTCACTTCCCTCTATTTCCCCCTTGTCCCACACTCCTGGATCTTCTCACTTGCCAGGGATTTCCTCTCCCACTGCCAGCCCAGTGAAAGTTCTAGCAGCTGGGCTGTGGCCTTGAGCCCAGGGCTGAGTGCACAGGATGGGTCCTCATAACCCGTGGGGCAGGGGATGTGAACCTCATACCAAGGCCCCATCTCGCCACCTCTCCTCAGACGTCTCCAGGGCCAGCCTCCTCGGGATGGGTCCTTCCTGAGGCTATTCCCGGGGGTGGGGTGGGGGGGAGTTGGTGCCAGAGGCTGGCTGGGGACTCACCACAAAGGGGACAGGGAGCAGGCAGAGGTGGGCAGGGCATCCCTTCACCTGCAGTGTTTACCTGACTGTTCTTGCCAGCCCGTCGGGAGGTGCAGAGCACAGACAGGCATTGAAAGTGTCCACAGTGGGCCCTGGTGGTCGGGCCCTCACAGTGCCTGAGGCTCATGATCACTACTGACCAAGCAGGAGAACTGACAAAAGGAATTGGTGCCTGAGCGGTGGCCGTGTGTACACACAGGACGCCAAGTGCCTTTGGCTGGGTGGCGCCACGCTCTGCCCTGCACACAGGCTGGTGCGAGGGGCTCTTGACGTCTTTCTCATCAGACTGGGTTGGGCAAGAGAACTGCTTCCAGTGTACTGGCCACCTGGCCATCAGCTAGACCTGGTGTAAGCACAGCCTGATGTGAGAGGGCAGGTCTGGGTGCCAGACCTCACGAAGCAAAGCACATTCAATTCCAAGACACCCGTCCTGCAAGAGGCTCCTCCACTGTGCAGGGCGTCAGGTCTCCACTCACCCCTGCATCACTCAGGGCTTGGGGGTGGGGAGGCTGGAGCACATCTTCCAGGCAGATCTGTAAAGTGCAGAGTCTGAAACGAAGCAGAGGTTGGGGAGCATGAAGAGTGGGGAACCAACCACTGACTCACATCAAGGGCTTTTTAGATGGGAGTGTCATCCGGGCTGGGTCTCATAGTGAAGAGGGTCTCCTTGGCTGGGAAATGGGGGAAGGGCCCCCAGAAGGGTCAGACCCATGGAGGGAACTGAGCCCAGGTGTGTAGCTGGATCAAGGTCATGGGAAAGGGCCTGAGACACTAGCCTGGGTCCCACTCGGGCGACTCTAAGTCATCTGGCCTTTGCCCTGCGTACAGTTGGTCAATGCTCTCACTTGCAGTTTTAAAGGCAAGCCATTGCCTCTCTGCCTGAGAAGAATTCATTGATTCAGTCATTTGGTTAGACGGTGATTGGACAAAGCTTTGTGTGCCTCCCATACACAGGGTCAGGCAGCAGATACACGAGGGGTGCACAGGTGAGTGCGTGAATTTGAGCAAACTGGGAGATGGTGAAGGACAGGGAAGCCTGGCGTGCTTCAGTCCATGGGGTCACAAAGAGTAGGGCACAACTTAGCGACCAAACACACACACAGGTGAGGGCGTTGGGCCCAGATTCTCCTGGCTCCCGGCAGAAGGTTGATTTGCCCCCTGTGGCACCCAGTGTCCCCCAGGCTGAGCAGAGTGGCTGCTGCTGATGCATTGTGCAGAGAAGGAAGACGTGGTGCAGGTTTGCCCAGACCAGCTCCCCAGTGGCCTGAACTGTGGCAGCTTCAAGCGCCAAGAGGAGTTTGGCAGTGTGGGCCCCTCGCTTACTGCCTTTGAAGGAGTATTGCAGGCAGTGAAGACAAGATGATATGGGAGGCTGGCCTTGGCCTGCTGTATTGCCCACCTAGTGTTCCCAAATGGCACCTGGAGGAGGCTTTAGGAAAGGGGCCAGCTTCGCGTCTGAAATGAAACTAGAGTTTGACAGTAATGTGCTGCTTGCTCGTTGTGCCATCTGCTGGCCAGCTCTTCCAGCTTCACTTTTTTTTTTTTTTTTTAATTGAAGTATAGTCAGGACTTCCCTCATAACTCAGTTGGTAAAGAATCCGCCTGCAATGCAAGAGACCCCAGTTCGATTCCTGGGTCGGAAAGATCCCCTGGAGAAGGTAAAGGCTACCCACTCCAGTGTTCTGGCCTGGAGAATTCCATGAACTGTATACTGTAGAGTTCATGGCGTCACAAAGAGTTGGACACCACTGAGTGACTCTCCCTCACTTTCACATAGTTGATTAACAATGTTGTGCCCATCGTTGCTGGTGTACATCAAGGTGATTCACTATATAAATACTTTCAGATTCTTTTCCATTATAGGTTATTGTATATGTTGAGTATAGTTCCCTGTTCTATACAGTAGGACCTTAATTATGTATTTTATACATTTTTGTTCAGTCACTCAGTCATGTTCAACTTTGTGACCCCATGGACTGAAGCATACCAGGCTTCCCTGTCTTTGATTCTCTCCCAGAGTTTGCTCAAACTCATGTCCATTGAGTCAGTGATGCCATCCAATCATCTCATCCTCTAGTACCCTCTTCTTCTGTCTTCAGTCTTTCCCAGCATCAGGGTCTTTTCCAGTAAGTTGGCTCTTCACATCAGGGGGCCAAAATATTGCAGCTTCAAGTTTAGCATCAGTCCTTCCAATGGGTATTCAGGGTTGATTTCTGTAGAATTGACTGACTTGGTCTTCTTGCTGTCCAAGGGACTCTCAAGACTCTTCTCCAGCACCACAGTACTACTATTTTATACATAGTAGCGTGTATCTGTTAATCCCAAACTCCTAACTTATCCCTTCCCCTGATTTTCCCCTTTGATAATAAAAAGTTTATTCTCTGAGTCTGTTTCTACTTTGCAAATAATTTCATTTGTATCATCTTTTTAGATTTCACATATAATTAATATCATAGGACATTTGTCTTTCTCTTTCTGACGTACTCTACTCGGTATGATAATCTCTAGGTCCACTCATGTTTCTGCAAATGGTATTACTTCATTATTTTTCATGGCTGAGTAGTATTCCTCTGTGTGTGTGTGTGTGTGTGTGTGTGTGTGTGTGTGTGTGTGTGTACACCACATCTTCTTTATCTTGTTTATCTGTTGATGGACATTTACATTGCTGCCATATCTTGGCAATTATAAATAGTGCTGCAATGAACATTGGGATGCATGTATCTTCTCAAACTAGAGTTTTTGTCTTTTCCTGGAATATATCCAGGAGTGGGATTGCTGGATCATATGGTAGTTCTGTTTATAATTGTTTAAGGAACCTCCATACTGTTCTTCGTGTTGACTGTACCAATTTACTTTTCAACCAACAGTGTACAAGGGTTCCCTTTTCTCTACACCCTCCCCAGCATTTATTCTTCATAGGTTTTTTAATTATGGCCATTCTGTCCAGTGTAAGTTCATACTTCATTAGAGTTTTTATTTGCATTTCTCTTATTATTAAGAATGTTGAGCCTCTTTTCATGTGCCTTTTGGCCATCTGTGTCTTCTTTGGAGAAATGTCCATTCAGGTGTTCTGACCATTTTTTGATTGGATTGTCTTTTTTTTTTTTTTTTTTTTTTGCAGCTTCAGTTTTAGTTAAAAGTGGTTGGTAATAAAAGCTTCCATGGCAGAAAGCTCCATGCAGTGCTTGGAGGGTGTAAATATAAAAATGAGGTGCTAAACCTAATATGTAATACATTGTAATGTATTTCGTTTCCTGTTCCTCCTCTGACCATTTCTGCCTTCTTAATCCTTTTAACTTTCCCAAGGCATGGAGATGTCAGATACACAGCAATGGATATTAAAATGGATTCTTAACTCTCATTACCACAAAGATATAGAAACTGAATTTGCATGTTCCGTACCTTAAGCCTATAGCAGGAGCCCAGGCATTGGCACAGAAGCCAATTATTTGTATCCCACGGGTCTGTGAGGGTGGATGGCTCCTTTTTTGAGTGGATGTGTGTCCATGTAGCTCATAGGCTGGGCCAGTGCATAGGGCACACAGAGGGGCTGCCTATTTGTGCTCATGATGTGAATGACATGATCCAGAACCTGGGCTTTTGGATCCAGGGACCTGGGTTTGGACATCAGCTCTTCTCCTGCTGTATAGCCTTGGCACTTGCTATCTCTGGGTGTCTCTCCTCTGTTGAAAACCAGGTAGCACAAGATGCCGCTCATGTCACAGGGCTTTTCCAGGGCACAGCCTTGAATGTCATGTTGTCTCCCACTGGGGCTCAGGGTCTGTCTTTGCTTCTACTTCTGCAGTTGGGAGGTTATTCCAGCCACACTGCCTATGAAGATTTTTCTTGATTCCCAGACTTTGTAAATTTCAGAATCCTCTAACAGTGCTCAAGGGACTCTAATGTGACCTTGGTGAAATTCCCTTATGCTATCTGGAAGTTGTCAGTTGTGCATGCAGAAAATGAGATGGTTGGTCCAGAACAGGGATTCTCCAACCTTTGTGTCCATGGGATATCTGGCTGGCAGGTGGTGTGGGGTTCAGCCTCCCAAACAGATCAGAGGCAGGCTGCTCAGCTGAAGCGAGGCCTGCTCCCCAGCCCCCTTCTTCCTATTCTCTTCCTGGCCCACTCCTCATAGAGGCCCCCAAAATGTGCCAGAGAACACAGTTTGAAAACTAGATCTGAGATTTCTGTGTTCATTCAGATCCCTCAGTGATCTTGTCAAATGTGGCTTCTGATTCACATGTTCTGAAGTGGACCTGAGATTCTGTGCTTCTGACCAGATCCCAGTTGATGCCTAAGTGTCTGGTCTGGGGATAACATTTTGCAAAGCAAGGGTCTGATCACAGACTGCCTTTGACTTTTCACATCCTTTGATTCGGAGTTCTTACTGTTATTCTGATTGTGTCATAAAATAAAAATCTGTGTTGAATGGATGTGTCTATTAAGGGCAACATCCTCAAGTATACAGATCTGAAAACTGACCTGGGAAATAAAGGAGACAGAAAGTATTTGTTTCTCAACTGCGAGTGTCTGAAATATCTGTAAAATATTTTCTGAAGAACACAATTTCGGTTAAGAAGCTGTTTAACTTTGTCAAGAAGAGTTCCACTTTGGTTTGGTTGTAGTCTGGATCATAGCGAAAGCGTTAGTCAATGAGTTGTGTCCAACTTTGCAACCCCATGGACTGTAATCCACCAGGCTTCTCTGACCATGTAATTTCCCAGGCAAGAATACTGGAGTGGATAGCCATTCCTTTCTCCAAGGGATCTTCCCAACCCAGGGATCAAACCTGGGTCTTCTGCATTGCAGGCAGATTCTTTACCATCTGAGCCACAAGGTAAGCTAATGGACACTTTTCTAAGGGAACTTCTGACAGAAACAAGTGACCTGCTTTCAGACCCTAGCTGAGGCCTGTCTCCACACTCTAGGTCTAAGTGAAGGTTCAGAATTGTGGACAGCTGTTGGTATGTCTGGCATCCATGTGCTTTTTTTATAATCTTAATGATGTGGCATCTAGAAAGATACCTTCATGTAAGTGGCCTCCACCCTTTCTGTCCATTGCTGAGTTGAGTGCTCCAGGTTCAGAGTTGGTAGAGTGTTCTGTCTTCGGCACTCTGTTGGGACTCCTCTGGTGTGTGTCCAGAAGACTGGCTGCTTTGACAGACCATAAGGCTTTGCTTGTCAATCTTTGTCTGTTTCAATTCAGTAACATCATGGCTAAGGTGAGGAACCCACTTTAGCAAGGAGACAAAAGCCCAGTTGCTAGAGTAGCCAGTGTGTTGAAATGTCAGGTATCCTTTGTGGAATATGGCAGGAGAACAGTGTGTGCTCGGTGGCATTGCCCGAGCCCTTCATTAAGAAGGATGACCACTTTCCCATGGGGTGGAGGTGGCATGTGCACCATCTGAGGAAGCAATTGAGACTGAACACCAGGGAGGCTGGATCCAAACACAGAGGTGTTCCTTAGGTGGTCAGTCAGTGAAAAGAACAGTCTAGGGGATGTGTGTTCCCAGGACTTGTCAATGGGCTTCTTTAGCATCAGGCACCTGGGAAGCCCAGACGGAGTGTGCCCAACCGCCCCCTCCTCCAGACGCTGAGAGTATGGCGACTGGTCCATCAATAGCTTTGTCAGTGGCCACCGGTCACCTTCTTTCCTTCATTAATCCCTTCACTCTCTGGTGTGTGAGCACCTCCTTGGTGCCTGGCATTGGGTCTACAAGGGTGGAGAAGATGGGGAACTTGCTGACAAGCCCCAGACAGGTGGACAGAAAGGCGCAGCTCCTAGAATCTGGAATCTCTGAGGAGGGATGCCAGGGATGGTTGCCGGGGGCCATAGGGCTCAGTGTGTGTCTGGGGTACCGATCCAGAGTGCATTGCCTTCCCGTCACATCCCCAGAGCGTTTGGGTCACCGCAGGCACATGTGGAGGGCCCGTGCCTAAGCCTTCCTTGCACACCTTTGATGAAGCATGAGAGTCTTTTTTTCCAGCCACCTCTCTCCCACTCAGTTCCCCCTGGCATAAAATCAGCAGTTAGGAGTAGAGGAGTCTCAGATAGAATCCTTAAGAAGAAGTTTCTGGAAGAATACCCCGTCTGTCCAGTGCTTCCTGAGCTCTCTTAACCTGGGGCCTGTGCTGACACGACACAGGCAGTTTACTAATCCTTCTCCAGCCCCTCCCACCCAGGTCACCCTGGTAGCATAACCACGAATCCTAAAACACAGCTTTCCCCCAGGCAACCCCTGACTCCCACAACTTGGTGTTCGAGTGCCTGCAGCTCTCTGGCCTCATCTTGCCCGTCTGTCAAATGAGGTCAATGAAAACAGTTCTGGGCCCAGGATCAGCCGTTGCTCTCCATGCTTCTTGGGGCTCTGACCCCTACCACAGGCCTTCCTCCCTTCCTCGCAGCAGCACTTCCCCCTGTCTCCCCGATGGTCATGGACTCGCCTCCACTCCTGCAGCCTGCTCCCAGTGTGCCCAGCCCTTCACACTGCTGCTCACAGCGATTCCTCCCTCCTCACTTCCCGTGTCCTTCTGAAGCCTCCGAGGCTGACTTCAGGACTGTTCCTTCCTCCCCACAACTTCCAGAACCCTCTCCATAGTACTCGTTTTGTGAAAGGATACCTTGGGCGGTTTCTGTATGTATGTGTTTGTGTGTGTGTGTGCATGTGTGTGAAACCTTCCAGAACCCTCTGTATAGTACTCCTTTTGTGCAAGGTTACCTGGGGTGGTTTCTGTTTCTGTTTCTGTGTGTGTGCGTGTGCACATGTGCATGCACTGTTACCCCAGCTAGACTGCAATCCCTCTGAGGATAAAGACCCCACCCAGTTTACCTTGGTACTGTCCCCAGAGATGCTTCTGCCAGAGGAGACACTGACTAGGTGCTGACTGTTGGCTTCCAGTCATTTCAGTTCAGTTCAGTTCAGTCGCTCAGTCGTGTCCAACTCTTTGTGACCCCATGAACTGCAGCACGCCAGGCCTCTCTGTTCATCACCAACTCCCAGAGTCCACCCAAACCCATGTCCATTGAGTCGGTGATACCATCCAACCATCTCATCCTCTGTCATCCCCTTCTCCTCCTGCCCTCAATCTTTCCCAGCATCAGGGGCTTTTCAAATGAATCAGCTTTTCACATCAGGTGGCCAAAATACTGGAGTTTCAGCTTCAACATCAGTCCTTTCAATGAATAGCCAGGACTGATCTCCTTTAGGATGGACTGGTTGGATCTCCTTGCAGTCCAAGGGACTCTCAAGAGTCTTCTCCAGCACCACAGTTCAAGAGCATCAATTCTTCTGCATTCAGCTTTCTTTATGCTGTCACTTGGCACTCATCAACTCTGCTGTACCACTCATGATTCGGCAGGTGATGAGATGGGCCCTGGCCAGGCATCAGTGTGTGCGAGTTGAGTAAGTGAGGCAGATATGTCAGTAATCTCATTGGACGCAGGACCACTCTCTGTAGAAACATCTGAAGTGCGAGGATGCCTCTCCCTGTGAGAAGAGGAAGGCGGGCTCTGAGTGGCACACTGCAGAGTGCATGGGGTGTGGATGGTAGTGAGACAGGAGTCCACCCCCAGGGGCAGTCCTGACCCCTGCACTAGTGACCTGCTCCCTGTCCCCATAGAGGGTGGGGCCTGGAACATGGGACATTGGAGGTCATTTCAAGCTCAGCACACACTGGATGCTATGACTGTACCATCCAGGAATTCAGTGTTGACAGACTCAGAGGGTTGTCTTTGTCTTTGTCTTTTTGGTTTCTGCCTTACTTGACTCGATGCTGTGCTGGCCTGGCATGGTTCTTCTCTGATGCTGGCTCAAGAAGCCCGCCTCCTTGAACTGCTTCCTCCTCCTACCACTCAGTGTCTACCCAACGTCATGCCACGTTTCTCACCTCAGCCATGGAGGAAAGACAGCTCTGTAGTTTGGGTCCTTGTGTGGTGTCCCCTCTCAAGCTATCCATTCTTTAGGTCACATGCTAGTCACTCACTCCCAGGTACTTTTTATTTTTTTATTTTTTGAGCCCTCAGTAAATGTAGATGTCTTTTTAATTTTTATTTATTTACTTTGGCCTTGCTCTGAGGCATGTGGAATCTTAGTTCCCTGGCCAGGGATCGAACCCATTTCCCTGCAGTGGAAGCAAGGAGTCTTAACCACTAGACCACCAGGGAAGTCCCACTCCCAGGTACTTTTGCATTCTGGTTATCTGGAATTCGTCCTGATGCCTTATCCTTGCTTCTGGTTAGACACCCTCCTCCCTTCTGCCTTGTTATCTGAGTCACAAGCCTTTTCTTGGTGTTTGGTTTCCCTTCTGTAAGTCTCTGGACCAGACAGAGATGAACAGCGAAGCTAATGAAGTTTAAGATTAAGCTTCAGAGTCATTGGAATTTCCAGGCCTGGAAGGGGCCCTAGCATTATGATATATGCCAGAGTCTGGTTTGTAAAATCAATGAAAGGTGGTTTAGCCACAGTTGGCTCAGGGCATCTCTGTGTCCATTCTGCTGCCTCCATCCCTCTTGCTCTGGTATTGGGTGGCTATGTAGTTACCATGGGCACATTGGGAATCTGGCTAAGGGGAGATTAAATCAGGAGAAAGTAGTTTGGATTTTGAGAAACATATTTTAGGTGCTCACAACCAATTCTGTACACATTCAAGTTATTCCTAGCTGTCCTGTATTGAAATAGCTTCCAGGAATACTCAAACTTACCATGCCTCTGCGCAGTATCAGGACAAGAGGTGAGAGGCTGAAGGGAACATTGTGATGTTACTGTGCTTCACAGCACTAGGTACCAGAAGAACGCTGACAGTGAGGGAGCATCACAGGTCACACTATGTGGAGCTAGAAGCTAGTCTATGGGAAAGTCTTTCAGTCATGATCAGATATGTAAAGCCAATGAACATAAGTTCTGTCCTGTCAGGAATATACTCAGTGTGCAGTGGATGCAATTATAAACACAAGATATATTTATATTCCCCTTTGGATGGGGCTTGTGTGAAAAGATGTTCTTCAGAATTCCTGACATTGTGGGCACAGACATGAAACAAGACCCCAAACATTGAGGGGGGTGTGCAGATGAATTAATGTAGCAGGCCTGAGACTGCTGTTCATAGAAAGGGCTGCTTATAAGAGTGGCCTTCTGCTGGTGTCTAGCATCGTGGCCCTCAGAATGTCCCCAGTTAACAGAAAACTGTGCTCAGACCATTTATACAGTGTGCTTTATGCCAAACTCCATTTTCCTTCTGGGAGACTGGGATTCTGGTGCACAGTAGGCAGATGCTGTCTATGTGACCAGCCCTGAAGAAAAGCTGTGGGCTCCGAATCTGGGCTGCCCTGGGCAGAAACATTGCACACCTGTCAGTGCATTTTCCTTGCTGAGGGAAGGGTATCCTCTCTGTAGCCCCACATGGGAGGGAGAGAGCATAAGGAAGTCTGCACATGGATTCTTCTAGGCTCTGCCTGTCTTTCTCCCTGTGATCCACCTTTGTGTCCTTACTGCATTGCTGTACTTATATCTTAGCTGTGAGTGCAACTGTATGCTGAGTCCTCTGAGTCTCCAACATCACTGCAGATGGTGATTACAGTCATGAAATTAAAAGATGCTTACTCCTTAGAAGGAAAGTTATGACCAACCTAGACAGCATATTAAAAAGCAGAGACATTACTTTGTCAGCAAAGGTCCATCTAGTCAAGGCTATGGTTTTTCCAGTAGTCATGTATGGATGTGAGAGTTGGACTATAAAGAAAGCTGAGTGCCGAAGAATTGATGCTTTTGAACTGTGGTGTTGGAGAAGACTCTTGAGAGTCCCTTGGACTGCAAGGAGATCCAACCAGTCCATCCTAAAGGAGATCAGTCCTGGGTGTTCATTGGAAGGACTGATGTAGAAGGTGAAACTCCAGTACTTTGCCACCTGATGCGAAAACCTGACTCATTTGAAAATCCCCTGATGTTGGGAAAGATTGAGGGCAGGAGGAGAAGGGTACAACAGAGGACGAGATGGTTGGATGGCATTGCCAACTCAATGGACGTGAGTTTGGGTAAACTCCGGGAGTTGGTGATGGACAGTGAGGCCTGGTGTGCTGTGGTTCATGGGGTCGCAAATAGTTGGACACAACTGAGCGACTGAACTGAACTGAACTGAGTCTCCAACTATAACAGAGAAGTGGCACTATTACAGAGGTGTGTCGGGGATTTATGGTTTTATTTATTATGTCATTTTTCCTTAATTTTGAGATATGTCTAGCATTTGTCAACTTTTTTCAAATGTGTGCTCTATTATATTTCTTCTCTCATTTTAAATATTCACTTTTGTTCCTAATTTTGTATTGGTAATTTTGTATTCTTATCCTTAAAGAGGGCCTCAAGTATTATAAAGCTTCAGGTCCCACACAACCTGGATCTGCCTCTGTCATGGATCCAAAACTTGCTATCTCTGATTGATTTTGTATTGTCACCCTGTATTTCACAGGTGGAGACATTAAAACCCAAAGGTGAAGATAAGCTTACTTGGCAAAACCGGGCTAGGATCCAGGTCTTTAAACTCCCAGTTTAATACTCTGTTCCCTCCCTTCCTTAAAGAGTTTCAATGATCTGTCTGTAAATGCTGGTCATGACACAGGTTGGACATCCACTGGATACTACTGAGGAGACTGAAGCTCTAGTCCCCTTTCTGTCAGTAGATGGATAATCTTGAATGATCCCTTTCTCTTCTGGAGCACATTTTCCCCTTTTGTAAACAAAAGAGGCTGGACTGGATGCTCTTTAGAGGCCTGTTTCCTCTCTGATGTTCCCAAAGATTGTCATTCTAGAAACGCCGAATCACAGATCATAGTTGAAACCACTCACCTTCTTGTCCTTGGATCTTCCCCACCTCTAAAAATGGAAATACAGTTCCTACCTCCACTGTTTGTTGTGTAGCCTCTGGCACCATTCATGATCAAGATCAGATCAGAGATCAGATCAGTTGCTCAGACGTGTCCGACTCTTTGCGACCCCATGAATCGCAGCACTCCAGGCCTCCCTGTCCATCACCAACTCCCAGAGTTCACTGAGACTCACGACCATCGAGTCAGTGATACCATCCAGCCATCTCATCCTCTGTCGTCCCCTTCTCCTCCTGCCCCCAATCCCGCCCAGCATCAGAGTCTTTTCCAATGAGTCAACTCTTCACATGAGGTGGTCAAAGTACTGGAGTTTCAGCTTTAGCATCATTCCTTCCAAAGAAATCCCAGGGCTGATCTCCTTCAGAATGGATTGGTTGGATCTCCTTGCAGTCCAAGGGACTCTCAAGACTCTTCTCCAACACCACAGTTCAAAAGCATCAATTCTTCAGCGCTCAACCTTCTTCACAGTCCAACTCTCACATCCATACATGACCACAGGAAAAACCATAGCCTTGACCAGATGAACCTTTGTTGGCAAAGTAATGTCTCTGCTTTTGAATATGCTATCTAGGTTGGTCATAACTTTCCTTCCAAGGAGCAAGTGTCTTTTAATTTCATGGCTGCAGTCACCATCTGCAGTGATTTTGGAGCCCAGAAAAATAAAGTGTGACACTGTTTCCACTGTTTCCCCATCTATTTCCCATGAAGTGATGGGACCAGATGCCATGATCTTCGTTTTCTGATTGTTGAGCTTTAAGCCAACTGCTTCCATCCTTCTATCCAATCAGAAACAAAAGTTTTCAGTACGATTCTCACTCCTCTCCTCTGGAATCAAAGAATCTTTGATCAGCAAACTTAAACTTTAAAAAGGAAAGAAAAAGATATATATATATATACACACACACACACACACTGCTTTTAAAACTTTTAAAATGGAAGTATACTTTGCAAACAGGAAAAATGCACAAATATTAAGTAACAGATTAATGGTTTTTCACAAAGTTGACCCACCAATAACCAACACGTATGTAAAGTAATAGAACATTGCTAGAATCCCTGTGATCCTTTCCAAGTGTATACTTCCGCCTAAATGTGAAAGTGAACATCTCTCAGTTGTCTCCAGCTCTTTGAGACCCCACTGTTCTGACTTGTAACATCTTTGATTATGTAAATGTAATCCTACATTACATACTCTTATTGCTTGTGAGATTCATGGAGGGTGTCATGTGAGCAGTATTTCCCTTATTTTCACTGCCATACAGTATTCAGTTTATGACTACATTGTGGTTGATTATCCATTCCACTGTTTGTGGATATTGGCATAGTGTCCAGGTTTTTGCTAATACAAATAAAGCTGCTAAGAATAGCCTGGTATTGAATTTCATTGGTAAATATATGCTTTTGTTGCATATATGTCTAGAGGTGGAATTGATGATTTGTAGGATGTACATATGTTTCCTTAGCAGATATTGCCAGGTAGCTTTCCATAGTGCCTGTAACAGTTTATATGACCACCAGCAGCATGAGTTCCAGTTACTCTCCATCCTTGGTAGCACATGCTGTCACTTAGGATGATGTGCAGGGGGATCTTATTTTGGTTTGTTTATCTATTTACTTACATAGAGCACACTTCTATGCTATACAATTTCATGAGTTTGGACTGAAGCACAGAGCTATGGATCCATCACCACAATCTAGGTACAGAAGGGTTCCCTCATCCGCCCAGATTTCCTGGTCTGCTTCTTTGTATTTACCCTTCCCCCATTCCTGAGCCTTGGTAGCCACTGGTCTGATCTCTATCCCTATAGTTTTACCATTTCCAGATTGTCAAGTAAGTAGAAACATATGGTATGTAGTCTTTTGGTTCTGGCTCCTCTCACTTAACTAAATGTATTTGAGATTCGACCATATGGTTATATATACCAGCAGGTCACTCCTTTATATTGTTGGGTGTAGATGTACCACATTTTCTTTATCCATTCACCAACTGAGGAACATTTGGTTTCTTTCTAGTTTTTATATCTTATGAATAAAATTGTTACATGTATATATTTATTAGAAGTTGTTTTGTTTTTATTTCTCTTGAGTAAATATCTTTTCCTGTGCTTATTTATAATTATTGAATATGTTTTTGTTCAAGGTGATGATTTTTTAAAATGTGAAACTACTCATTAGATTACTGTACCTTTTAGAACAGAAGTAAAGTGCACTATGTTTTATATTTTAGGGAACTATCTGCCAAAGTGTTTTCCAAAGTAGCTATACTAGTTTACACTGGCACCAGCAATGGAACCTTAAATTTTTTTAAAGATATTTTCTGGGTATAGACTTCTGAGTTGCATAGTTTCTGATGAGAAATTTGATGTAATTCTTATTTTTTTCTTTCCATGTAAAGTTTCTTTTTTCTCTGGTTGCTTTCAAGATTTTTCTCTTATCTTTTGTTTTCACTAGTTTGAATGTGATATGCCAAGGGGAGGTTTACTGAGGGCTCTTAACCTCTGTATTTGTGGTTTGTTGTCTGCCATTTAATTTGGGGGAATTCTCACCCATTATGCTGTCATAAAATAAAAAATTAAAAAATTAATCTCTCATCCCTCAGTCTTCTTAGATTCCAATTACATTCATGTTAAACTGTCTTATATTATCTTGAATATTCTTCTAAAATTTCTTCGTGTTTCAGTTTGGGTGGGCTTCCCTTGTGGCTCAGCTGGTAAAGAATCTGCCTGTAGTTCTGGAGACCTGGGTTCGATCCCTGGTTTGAGAGGATCCCTGGATAAGGGAAAGGCTACCCACTCCAGTATTCTGGCCTAGAGAATTCCATGGATCACAAAGAGTCAGGCATGACTGAGTGACTTTTACTTCACTTTCAGTTTGGGTAATTTTTGTTGATGGATCCTTGAGTTCACTGATCCCTTCTTTGTCTGTGCTGAGATTAGTGATGAGCCCATTGAAGGTATTCTTTATTTCTTCTACTGTGCTTTTCACTTCTAGCATTTCTGTTTTGTTCTTTCTTAGTTTGTTTTTCTACTGTAGCTACCTGTTTATCTTGCATAAGATCTACCATTTTCATTTTTTAAAAGATTTTTTGATGTGGACCATTTTTAAGTCCTTATTGAATTTGTTACAATATTGCTTGTTTATGTTTGGGGTCTTTGGCCATGCAGCATGTGAGATGATAGCTCAACAACCAGGGATTGAACTCACGACTCCTCTGGTACTGGAAGATGAAGTCCCCACCACTGGACCACCAGGGAAATCCTTCATCATTTCCACTTGAGCCTTTAACATGTTAACCATACTTATTTAAAATTCCTTGTCTGATAGCTCCAATATCTGTTGTATCAGATTCCAGTTCTGGTGATCACTTTGTTTCTTGGGAGAGTGATTTTTCTTGCCTTT
The DNA here is from genome assembly GCF_055505025.1 of Bos grunniens. Lineage (NCBI taxonomy): Eukaryota > Metazoa > Chordata > Mammalia > Artiodactyla > Bovidae > Bos > Bos grunniens. Next base: position 111,518,711 of record NC_141194.1, on the reverse strand, counting down.
TTGTGTGTTTTTACTTTGTTTGAAGCCAAACAGGTTGTGTAGGACAGTGGAGACTGAGGTAAGAAAATGTGCACACATTTCCTTTTGCTGTGTCTTTAGGGTTTTGAGTGAACCTGGTTAGGAGTTGGGTTGGGTTTGGGGTTGTTGTTCTGTCCACCCTCAGTGTGTGACAGACTTCAGATTCCTGTAGTGATTTCTTGTCTTAACATGAGAGTTAGTTTTTCAGAACAATGACTTTTCAACACTGAGCTTTGTCTTCCCTTTACACTGTGCCTCAGATAGTCTCTTTGCATACCCTTGTCTCTCCTCTGTCCCTTTCCCAGTACTATTCTGCTGTTACTAGTTACTTGGATTTGTTTGGTTAGTGATATGGGGAATTGAGAGGGTGATATTTTCTGTTGTTCTGCTTAAGCCTAAGTGCTAAGTCTGAGATATTGCCTCAGGGTTATGGCCTTCTCAAGTCTTCGGCCTCTTGTGTGTTTCTGTGCCCAACAGATTTCCACCCTTCCCCCAGGAGTTTCCTTCTCCCAGCTACAATGAATTTCCGTAATTGCCCTAGAGTGTGTTGTCCTTTTTCCACGAGAAAGGCATCTTTCCCTCTAGGCAAGATAGGGGAACTGCATGGGGTAGATTCTTATCCCTCCTGCATGGCTAATGTTCCTCTCTCCAAGATATGCCTCTCAGTGGTACATTTTTAGGGCTCATTCTGAGCTTTTCTGAAAGCCCCCAGTGGGATCCATGGAAAAAGAGCTTGCAATAAAGTGCTGACTCCCCCAGTCTCTGAGACACTCAGAGGCTTCATACTATCCAGCCCATCCATAATCTGCCTTCACCAATTCATCAGTGTTTCTAATGGAACTCTTCTTACTGGTAAGCATAACCCAGGTAAGTGAGTGCTCACATCTCTCCTCTAGTAAGCACTGTATCTCCTTATATTTTGGGCAAATGTGCTTCTCTGCAGACAACTCTCCAATGCAATTGAAAAATTCTTGAATTTGGTTAATTTGGCTTATTTTTTTTTTATCTTAACTCTGGAAATGATGTTTCTTCCACCTTATTTAATACCAGAGTGGAAGATGAAATTTTAGATTTCCTTAAGACCAAACTGCTCAGCCCCTTAAACCGCTTAGAGTTACTTATCCACTGGACTGCACAGAACTCCTCCTTCTTGTGACTTTTGCTCCTAAAATGTTCTGGTGTGCTTGACCATTTTGGGCTGTTCCTATTTTCAGGTATTTAAAAATCCCTTCTGCTTCTGCTTCCTCTCAGCAGATATTAATACTATATTTTTGGAGCTATTAATGGGTTATATCTACCTGGTTATATTTTGGGTTTCATTGGGGTACATTCTACCTAGCTTTGTTGTACATATTGCATATGGGTTTTGTTGTATTATTCTCACACTTTATATGTTTTACATGGGATATTCAAATTTAGGGAGATTCAAAACTATGATGCAAAAGTAGGAAGTCAAGAAACACCTGGGGTAACAGGCAAATTTGGCCTTGGAATACGGAATGAAGCAGGGCAAAGGCTAATAGAGTTTTGCCAAGAGAACGTACTGTTCATAGCAAACACCCTCTTCCAACAACACAAGAGAAGACTCTACACATGGACATCACCATATGGTCAACACTGAAATCAGATTGATTATATTCTTTGCAGCCAAAGATGCAGAAGCTCTATACAGTCAGCAAAAACAAGACTGGGAGCTGACTGTGGCTCAGATCATGAAATCCTTATTGCCAAAATCAGACTTAAATTGAAGAAAATGGGGAAAACCAGTAGAACATTCAGGTATGACCTAAATCAAATTCCTTATGATTATATAGTGGAAGTGAGAAATAGATTTAAGGGACTAGATCTGATAGAGTGCCTGATGAACTATGGATGGAGGTTCATGACATTGTACAGGAGACAGTGATCAAGACCATCCCCATGGAAAAGAAATGCAAAAAAGCAAAATGGCTGTCTGGAGAGACCTTACAAATAGCTGTGAAAAGAAGAGAAGTGAAAAGCAAAGGAGAAAAGGAAAGATATAAGCATCTGAATGCAGAGTTCCAAAGAATAGCAAGGAGAGATAAGAAAGACTTCCTCAGCGATCAATGCAAAGAAATAGAGGAAAACAACAGAATGGGAAAGACTAGAGATCTCTTCAAGAAAATCAGAGATACCAAGGGAACATTTCATGCAAAGATGGGCTTGATAAAGGACAGAAATGTTATGGACCTAAAAGAAGCAGAAGATATTAAGAAGAGGTGGCAAGAATACACAGAAGAACTGTACAAAAAAGATCTTCCCATCCCAGATAATCACGATGGTGTGATCACTCACCTAGAGCCAGACATCCTGGAATGTGAAGTCAAGTGGGCCTTAGGAAGCATCACTATGAACAAAGGTAGTGGAGGTGATGGAATTCCAGTTGAGCTATTTCAAATCCTGAAAGATGATGCTGTGAAAGTGCTGCACACAATATGCCAGCTAATTTGGAAAACTCAGCAGTGGCCACAGGACTGGAAAAGGTCAGTTTTCATTCCAATCCCAAAGAAAGCCAATGCCAAAGAATGCTCAAACTACCACACAATTGTACTCATCTCACACGCTAGTAAAGTAATGCTCAAAATTCTCCAAGCCAGGCTTCAGCAACATGTGAACCATGAACTTCCAGATGTTCAAGCTGGTTTTAGAAAAGGCAGAGGAACCAGAGATCAAATTGCCAACATCTGCCGGATCATTGAAAAAGCCAGAGAATTCCAGAAAATCATCTATTTTGCTTTATTGACTATGCCAAAGCCTTTGACTGTGTGGATCACAATACACTGTGGAAAATTCTTCAAGAGATGGGAATACCAGACCACCTGACCTGCCTCTTGAGAAATCTGTATGCAGGTCAGGAAGCAACAATTAGAACTAGACATGGAACAACAGAATGGTTCCAAATAGGAAAAGGAGTACCTCAATGCTGTATATTGTCACCCTGCTTATTTAATTTATATGCAGAGTACATCATGAGAAACGCAGGGCTGGAAGAAGCACAAGTTGGAATCAACATTGCCAGGAGAAATATCAATAATCTCAGATATGCAGATGACATCACCTTTATGGCAGAAAGTGAAGAAGAACTAAAGAGCCTCTTGATGAAAGTGAAAGAGGAGAGTGAAAAAGTTGGCTTAAAGCTCAACATTCAGAAAACTAAGATCATGGCATCCAGTCCCATCACTTCATGGGAAATAGATGGGGAAACAGTGGAAACAATGTCTGACTGTATTTTGGGAGGCCCCAAAATCACTGCAGATGTTGACTGCAGCCATGAAATTAAAAGACGCTTACTCCTTGGAAGGAAAGTTATGACCAACCTAGTTCAGTTCAGTTCAGTTGCTCAGCCGTGTCCGACTCTTTGTGACCCCATGAATCGCAGCACTCCAGGCCTCCCTGTCTATCACCAACTCCCGGAGTTCACTGAGACTCACATCCATCGAGTCAGTGATGCCATCCAGCCATCTCATCCTCTGTCGTCCCCTTCTCCTCCTGCCCCCAATCCCTCCCAGCATCAGAGTCTTTTCCAATGAGTCAACTCTTCGCATGAGGTGGCCAAAGTACTGGAGTTTCAGCTTTAGCATCATTCCTTCCAAAGAACACCCAGGGCTGATCTCCTTTAGGATGGACTGGTTGGATCTTCTTGCAGTCCAAGGGACTCTCAAGAGTCTTCTCCAACACCACAGTTCAAAAACATCAGTTCTTTGGTGCTCAGCTTTCTTCACAGTCCAACTCTCGCATCCATACATGACCAATGGGAAAACCATGCTATGCTATGCTAAGTCACTTCAGCCGTGTCCGACTCTGTGTGACCCCATAGACGGCAGCCCACCAGGCTCCCCCATCCCTGGGATTCTCCAGGCAAGAACACTGAAGTGGGTTGCCATTTCCTTCTCCAATGCATGAAAGTGAAAAGTGAAAGTGAAGTCGCTCAGTCGTGTCCGACTCTTAGCGACCCCATGGACTGCAGCCTACCAGGCTCCTTCATCCATGGGATTTTCCAAGCAAGAGTACTGGAGTGGGGTGCCATTGCCTTCTACCTTGACTAAATGGACCTTTGTTGGCAAAGTAATGTCTCTGTTTTTCAATATGCTGTCTAGGTTGGTCATAACTTTTCTTCCAAGGAGTAAGCGTCTTTTAATTTCATGGCTGCAGTCACCATCTGCAGTGATTTTGGAGCCCCAAAAGATAAAGTCTGACACTGTTTCCACTGTTTCCCCATCTATTTCCCATGAAGTGATGGGACCAGATGCCATGATCTTTGTTTTCTGAATGTTGAACTTTAAGCCAACTTTTTTACTTTCCTCTTTCACTTTCATCAAGAGGCTTTTAGTTCCTCTTCACTTTCTGCCATAAGGGTAGTGTCATCTGCATATCTAAGGTTATTGATATTTCTCCCAGCAATCTTGATTCCAGCTTGTGCTTCTTCCAGCCCAGCATTTCTCATGATGTACTCTGCATATAAGTTAAATAAGCAGGGTGACAATATACAGCCTTGACGTACTCCTTTTCCTATTTGGAACCAGTCTGTTGTTCCATGTCCAGTTCTGACTGTTGCTTCCTGACCTGCATACAGGTTTCTCATGAGGCAGGCCAGGTGATCTGGTATTCCCATCTCTTGAAGAATTTTCCACAGTTTATTGTGATCCACACAGTCAAAGGCTTTCAGTTTCAGAGTTCAGTAAATATATGGGAGGGAAAATCTGGCAGAATAGTGGGCTCAGTTCCCCCTCTTTCTTTCTACCCAGTGCTCTGCTGGATTCCCTCCTCTTACCAGAGAGCCCTTAGTCCTTGTTCTTACTCATATCAATACTCACTTACCTCATGCCCAGAATCAGCAAACATTCTGAGGGAAAAATTGCTACAGTGTGTCATTGCCTCTCTTCCCCCAAGCCCTAGTTGCGTCATCATGCTCTGGTGTCTTCAAATAGACGTTTTTAAATTTTATCTGGAATTCTTAGTTATTTTTGTTGGGAGTATTAGTGTACTACTAGCCTGTCCATCACATTTGTAATCAAAAGTCCACCTGTTCCCTAAGTATTTTCAAATGAAACTTTTTCATGAACTGCAATAATTGCTGAAGGGAGACATTTTAGGAGATTTCTTTTCACATAGATTCATCACTGCTTTCAAGAAGAAACTCTCTTAAAGACAAATAAATATATATGACTGAGATTCAGGGAAACTGTTACATGATTACATCATTTCCCTGACCTCTGTTTTTGGGTGGCAAAGGTAAGGAGTTATTTAAGTGAGTACCAGAATAATTAGGTTAGAAACTAGTTGTTTACAGATAGTGCAAAGACAAATATCAATCCTAACTTCTGTAATTTGGGCTCTGAATGAGTGAGGCGCTACTGCTTTCTGGACTTTAGAAGCCTACTATAGAGCTACTCTCCAGTACTCTTGCCGGGAAAAATCCCATGGACAGAGGAGCCTGGTGGGCTGCAATCCATGGGGTTGCTAAGAGTCAGACACGACCTCACTTTCACTTTTCACTTTCATGCATTGGAGAAGGAAATGGCAACCCACTTCAGTGTTCTTGCCTGGAGAATCCCAGGGATGGGGGAGCCTGGTGGTCTGCCATCTATGGGGATCCACAGAGTTGGACACGACTGAAGCGACTTAGCAGCAGTAGCAGCAGCATAGAGCTGCTACTCAAAATCCTTTCCCCTTGGTATATTCATTCTTCTTCTGCTGCTGCTAAGTCACTTCAGTCGTGTCCGACTCTGTGTGACCCCATAGACGGCAGCCCAACAGGCTCCCCCATCCCTGGGATTCTCAAGGCAAGAACACTGGAGTGGGTTGCCATTTCCTTCTCCAATGCATGAAAGTGAAAAGTGAAAGTGAAGTCGCTCAGCTGTGTATGACCCCCAGCGACCCCATGGACTGCAGCCCACCAGGCTCCTCCATGCATGGGATTTTCCAGCCAAGAGTACTGGAGTGGGGTGCCATTGCCTTCTCCATTCATTCTTCTAGTAAAACATAAATAATCCTTTGTGTTCTTCTCAAGGACTCAGACATAGACACTCGCAATAAATCACAGGCACCATGTCCTTCTTTGGAGATAGAGGGCTTTATGCTTAGGAATCTACCAGGGAAGAGGAACCCCTTCGAGAATAATTTCCTCTGCTAATTATCATGCTTTCTGTCACAGTGCCACAGACACCCTTGTGTGTATCTTGCACAGCTGTGCAGAATGTTTCAAGAGAAAATTAAATTGTGTATTCTGCAAGGTCTCCACTCTAGAGGATCTCCAGAAAGGGTGACAGGGCTTCAGAAAAACAAAAGACTATCTTCTGTTCCCAGGCCATGCGTTTCCATAAAAGATGTGTTTGGATCTTAGCTCTATGATTCACCAGCCACATGACCTTGGGCCACCGACTCACCTCTTCATAAATTTCCTCATCTCTACACTCATCCTAACAATACTGGCTTCATAAGGCTGTTGTGAAGATCAACTCTAATAGTGGGAGAGAAAGTCATTTGTAAATTTCAAAATGTAGCGTATCAGAAATGGGTGTGAGCCCTATTTTTTCACCCCATTTTAGTCTCAAGTGCCAGGACAGGAAGAGATCTAATCCCACATTTCATCTAATACAGTAATCTTTTCAGTGTCCCAGACAGACGGCCTTTGAGCTTCTGCATTCAGAGTTCTTTCAGAGATGGGATAGCTTTCCCTTATGCTTGTCTGCCAGCCCATACACAGAGCCCCAAGATACCTGGAACTTCTGCTCTCCTATTACCGAAGAGGGAAGAGCAATGAAGTCTTCAGAAACACAGAGCTCTGTTGTGCATTTAGTTCTGACCTGCTTCCAGTCTGGGAAATGTGCAACTTCCTGTTTGGATGTCCAGTCAACTCTGAAAATGGGCTTGGTTTAAACTAGACCCCCTTCTCTAAACACATGGGAATTCCTAAGGGAAACCAAGTGCTTGTCCACCCCTCATGGCTTCTTTGGGTCTTTGGGATGCTTCTTCCCCTGAAAGGTCAAAATCACTTGTGATTCTGGTAAGAGCCGGAAGCATCTAATCACCTAAGCACTTGCTGTATGGAATGGGGAAGCAGAAGGAGGGACTGTTTGGCGCTATTGGATGAGCTGACTAATTTATGCTGACCTTTTTTATATGTAAAAAATATTATAAAATCATTGAAAGTTATTTAATCTTATTGAGATTATACACATGTATTATTTATTTCACATTAGTTATTTTCATCTGAGGCTACCAAGTAATTTCTTCTTAACATTTGGCCTGCATAAAATTAGCAGAAACCTCTGCTATCTGCAAAAAGGCTACAGGAAATGATCTCTAAAGTTCTTTCTTGGCTTTAAGATAGGTCTACAGTCTTTGGATTCCTTCTTGTAACCCTTTTAGAATGCCTTGGACTCTTTTCCAGTGTACTTGGGGCTGGCTTCTTGTACAGCCTGAAGGCAGGACAGTAGCTTGCATGATCTGTCACCTTCCTTTGGTCTGAGATTCACTGGTGACTTGTAGGACTCTTATAGGCGCAGTTATAGTCTAATATTGGAATTCTCCACAGTCTGCTACTTGCAGAAATTCAAACTCTTTGAGACAGTTGCAATAAAAGAATTCTATCCAAAAAATTTTGCTGAATTGTGACTACAAACAAAACTAGCTTTGTGGGGACAAAATGTGCTCCTGTCAAGGGAACCTTATGTTTGTTTTCCAGCCTCTCCTCCCAGAGTTTCACTTCTAATCTCTCTGCAGAAAGAAACATTTCAACAGGGAAACAAGTTGAAACTGAGACAAGTTATTTTAAGTTCCTGAACTCCCATCCGTACCTCAGAAGGAACTCCTCTGTTCACAAGCTAAAGCTGTCCATAGCCTGCTTCCTTCCCAGAACAATTCTGTTTGGATGTTGGGTGCCCACCTTCACAAGCACTGTGGGCTCCAAATTCAGTAAGTTCAGTAACATGAATGTCTTTCCACAGTTGGAAAGTATTTTATACTTTTGTGTTATCAAACAATGGGATAGTGTCTCATATTTTATTGATAATATTTAGAATGCTTACTATCATAAAGGGATTTGGGAGTTATAGTTAAATTGTTTTATCTGGATAATATATGACTCCTTCATTCTGCAAAAACAAAGTTCTTTATATACAGTATACATTCTCATAATTTTCAGTCTGAGAGACTTGGGAGAGAGTAGGGACATCGTTAGTTCTCATTCTATATATGGAAATAATACAGTATGGAGAGGCAAACATATTTGCCAAGACCAAGATTCTCCACTCCATTTTGAGGGTGTTCCAGGATGTATCATGGGATCTCCCAAAATTGCTCTAAAATTCTCAAAACCAAATCCATCTTAATTGGCTTTAATTAAAAAAAAAATCTCAGCATTTTAGGTTTAGGGTCAGTGAGTTTTACAAAACAATTTTTTTTTTTTAAGTAGGACCAATGAAACATCATAGCTCAGTTGATAAAGAATCCCCAGTTATCCTTGATAAATCCCCTTTGTCCTTGATAAAGGAGACCCTAGTTCGATTCTGAAAGATCCACTGGAGAAGGGATAGGCTACCCACTCCAGTATTCTTGGGCTTCCCTTGTGGCTCAGCTGGTAAAGATTCCACCTTCAATGTGGGAGACCTGGGTTCAATTCCTGGGTTGAGAAGATGATCCCTGGAGAAGGGAAAAGGCTACCCATTCCAGTATTCTGGCCTGGAGAATTCCATGGACTGCATAGTCCATGGGATCACAAAGAGTCATACATGACTGAGTGACTTTCACTTTCAATGAAACATCAAAAGAACAAAGCCTCTGGGAAGTTTGGAAGAAGTGAGTACCAGAAGAAGAATTAAAATAATCCAGGTCAGGTATTGAGATGTATAAATTCTTGACTCTTTATTTTCGAAGGCAATGTGTTATGTGATGTTACATCTGAAGACGCTTCTCTTCTGGGCATGCTTTTCATAGCACTTGGGAATTATCCTAATGGCCTTTTATGGTGACCTGATTTCTTCTCTGTTAGAGAAGTGAGAAAATATATGTACATTTGAACAGTGAACATTTTAATTTGGCTGGAGCACAGACTCATGGGGTGATTATGTCAAATACGCTTGGGAAGTTAGGTTGGGACCACGTTTTGAAGGATCTTGAATACATACTGGAAAATGTCAGTTTTCATTCCAATCCCAAAGAAAGGCAATGCCAAAGAATGCTCAAACTACAGCACAATTGCACTCATCTCACACGCTAGTAAAGTGATGCTTGAAATTCTCCAAGCCAGGCTTTAGCAATACATGAACTGTGAACTTCCAGATGTTCAAACTGGTTTTAGAAAAAGCAGAGGAACCAGAGATCAAATGCCAATATCTGCTGGATCATTGAGATGTCAATAAAACAGAAATAGATGTTTTCCTGGAACTCTCTTGCTTTGCCATGAGTTGATGGGACCAGATGCCATGATCTTAGTTTTCTGAACATTGAGCTTTAAGCCAACTTTTTCACTCTACTCTTTCACTTCCATCAAGAGGCTCTTAAGTCTAGTCAAGGCTATGGTTTTTCCTGTGGTCATGTATGGATGTGAGAGTTGGACTATAAAGAAAGCGGAGCGCCGAAGAATGAATGCTTTTGAACTGTGGTGTTGGAGAAGACTCTTGAGAGTCCCTTGGACTGCAAGGAGATCCAACCAGTCCATTCTAAAGGAGATCAGTCCTAGGTGTTCATTGAAAGGACTGATGTTGAAACTGAAACTCCAATATTTTGTCCACCTGATGCAAAGGGCTGACTCATTTCAAAAGCCCCTGATGCTGGGAAAGATTGAGGGCAGTAGGAGAAGGGGATGACAGAGGATGAGATGGTTGGATGGCATCACCGACTCGATGGACATGGGTTTGGGTGGACTCTGGGAGTTGGTGATGGACAGAGAGGCCTGGTGTGCTGCAGTTCATGGGGTGGCAGAGAGTCAGACATGACTGAGCGACTGAACTGAACTGAATACATACTGAGATGCTCCCACGTTTTTGATAGGAAGTTTGGAAGCACTGGAAGTTTTTGAACAGCAGCTAGAGAAGAAATGGCCACTTAAAATGGCCAGAGTTAGATTCTACGACTATTAATATGGCTAGAATGTGTAGGTTTGGCCAGTTTGAAACAAAGGAAGACTGAGAGATCAATCAGCAGTCTTGCAATGATCTCGATGAAAGTTGTTATGGAGGTTGTCCAACTTTACTGTGGGCTTTGTCATTGTGCTGATGTTTAAAAGCAGGGAATTCCCTGGAGATCTAGTGATTGACTCAGAGCTTTCAGTGCTGTGGCCTGGGTTCAATCCCTGGTCAGAGAACTAAGATCCTGTAAGCCACTTGGTACAGACTAAATAAATAATAATAATTAAAAAAAAAAAACATATGAGGTGTTGCCTCTTAAATTCCTCAGATTTTCTTGCCCTTCTGGCTAAGATTTTGCCTGGCTCAATTTTAAAAAAAATGCTTTGCCTCACCTTTCAGAGGTTCAAAAGCACTTGTTCAGAATGTGCTTCTCAAGCTGTGTATAGTACTTTTGGGATCATGAAGTCTATGAAGTTCTGTGGAGCTCTACGTCCAGCTTGGCCATCTCCAGTTTATTGCCTTGAAAGAGAGGGCATCACTTCACACAGGCCAGCTCTGAGCAGTTTTCCCCATGTATGCTCTCAGATGTTCTATGTGTGAGCTTGAGAAGTAGGGCCTCAGTCCATTCTCATGTGGGGGGAAATGGAGGATTTTTCTGTGATATTTGACAGCCATGATTTGATTTATATTTGAAGAGGAAAATATAAAGGCTGTGCAATTTTGACTTGTTTTTCTGCCCCTAGAAGTTTTTTTACTAAGGACACAGTGGCTTGGGATACCCAGAAAATATTTTGATTTGTTTCATTGAAAAAATTATTGTTTGCATATCTTTTGTTATATGAACTTTTGGCCAAGGTGGTTTCTATACTTCTTATGATAGACTAATTCCATCATCTCCTTGCTAACAGAAACAATGCTGAAAATGGTAGAATAATCCTAAAGTTATGGGAGTGACATAGCATCCATAGAAACCTTGAGCAAGTACCATGAATCTTGACCCCTATGGTTAATTTATAAGCCCTTGGGATGTGTTCCTTCACTGTGAATCAAAGGAAACCTATCATGTCACAGGTAAGTTTGTGTATTGATGCCATATTGACTTTGTTGCTACCCTGTCCTTACACAGACATCTGGTCCCCACTGCTCTAGTTATTATGATGAGTTGTGTATTTTTATTTCAGAGATCTGTTTGAATCATTTAATTTCTATTTTGACCTACTTTTATCACTGCCCATGTCTGCCCCATTCCACTAGGTGGCACACTTACCCATGAAATTACTGTAGCCATACCATAACCGAGCTTCCCTGGTGGCTCAGAGGTTAAAGTGTCTGCCTGCAATGCAGGAGACCTGGGTTCGATCCCTGGGTCAGAAAGATCCTCTGGAGAAGGAAATGGCAGCCCACTCCAGTACTCTTGCCTGGAGAATCCCATGGATGGAGGAGCCTGGTGGGCTACAGTCCAAGGGGTCGCAAAGAGTCGGACACGACTGAGCGACTTCACTTTCACTTTCATACCATCACCAGTAGTGGGCTGCATTGTGCTTTTCTATGAGGAGGAAAGACTTCTGGGATGCGGTGCGGGTATCCTTGTCGCTCTACTCACAAACTGGGCACCAAGATGCTGTTTCATACCTGCCTGCCCTTCAAAGTCTCATAAATGTTAATTGGTGCTATGGCAGGCATGGGGCAAGATTTGAGCTAAGCCACAGTCCCAACCCTCCCAGAGTTTGCAGTCGATGGTGCCAGGGCCAGGACAGGGGGCAGACTGCAGAAGAGCTAGAGAAGGGGGCCATGGCAGGGAAGGAAATGCTTCTGACTTGAAGCTCTGCGTGACTAGAGGTTCTAAAGGCCTGGAGATCTGAGACTGATTTGTGTGGCTGTTGGCATAGGGTGAGGGGTTCCCTGGCAGACAATGGAATGGAGAGGCTAGCGTCACTGCATTATTTCACCAGCAGTGCCCCTTGGTTCGGCCCCACAGACTAAAGGAAAGCAATGGTCACAGATGCTTCCTCCTGTCCCAGAACTGACTGGGCTCTCCCACAGTCTCAGAAACAGATCAGATGAGTCCCCACTGTTCCCGAACCAGTGAATCCAAATATCTGTAGCTCTATCATTTGGTTTTATCTTATGTTTTATTTTTGAAAAATAAAAAAATAGAAAATCATACCCACAAAAGAAACCACCTATGTTCATACCAACAGAAATTAACTATTCTTAGTGTGTTGATATTGACTCAGCAGGTAAAGAATCTGCCTGCAATGCAAGAGACACAGGAGTTGCGGGTTTGATCCCTGGGTTTGGAATATCCCCTGGAGGAGGCAATGGCAACCCACTCCAGTATTGTTGCCTGAGAAACCCCATGGACAGAGGAGTCTGGCAGGCTACAGTCCATAGGGTCACAAAGCTGTACACTACTGAACAATGTGTTCATATATTGGTTTCTGAAGTTTTCTGTGTTTATACTTTTAAAAAATTATGCAAGCCCCTTCATCATAACAAGGCTGTGATTCATGAAGGGTCATATGTAATTTTTCTAAATTTTTTTAATTACATAGATATCACATTAATATATTACCCCTTTTCTAACTTATTTTCATCTATATCTTTCCCACTCATAACAGGACCAGTTCTTGGACTCAGTTATGGAATACCAACATGCTTAAACTTAAATGCCTCACAGCATGATGGCAGCAGAGAGAATAGTTATGTTGTTTTACATTTTCTCTCTCCTTGCTACTTAAATGCAAATTTAAATTATTTTCTGGAGTTTAAAAGTATATTGTAGGGACTTACCTGGTGGTCCAGCGGCTAGGACTCCACGCTCCCAATGCAGGGAGCCCGAGTTCAATCCCTGGTCAGGGAACTAGATCCCACATGCAGCAACTAAGAGTTCGAATGCTACAACTAAAGATCTCTCATGCTACAATGAAGATCAGAGATCCCACATGACACAACTAAGACCCAGCACAGCCAAATAAATAAGCATTTAAAAAATAAAAATAAAATTACATTGTCAAAAAAGTACAAAATGCAGGAAGATGAAAATAAACAAATTACCTGTGGTCCTATCACTTGGAGAGAACCAGAATTGATGTTCATTTCGGGTATATTTCTTTCCAGTCTTTTTTCTACATAGTTTTTAAACAAATTTGCTTCGTATTGTATTTAATGTTTTATAATCAGCCCTCTTCACTGAATGTTTTATGATTTAAATATTCTTCTACCTCATGATTTGTAATAGGTGCCCAGTATTTTATTCTATAACTACAACTAGAGTTATGTCATACTTTATAATTACTATTGCTAGACATTTGATTGGTCTCCTTTTCTTCTTTGGTTATTATCATAATGTATGTTCTTGTACATGAATCTTTCAGTGACAGTATGACTATCAGAATAAATTTCTAGAAGTGGAACTTCTCAGTTAAACAGTATAACATTAAAAGTTATTCTTTTATTGAATTTTTCTTTATCAAAGTAATATATTTTTTATAGACCATGTAGAAATCACAGGTACATAAAAAGGAGAATGAAAAAGGACATAAATGTCACCCATACTTTTACCTCTCAGAGGTAATCATTATTAACATTTTATTAAAATCCTTCACTCTTTTCTCTGTACTCTGCATTTTCTTTCATAAAGCTTTTTACTTAATATATTCTGAATTTTCTTTAAAGTTTATTATTCTACACCTTCAGTGCTTACATAGCATTTCATTGTGTGAAACTACAATTTATTTGACTAACTCGCTATTGTTAGACATTTAGATTATTTTTCTCTAATATAAAAATGTAGAGATGAGCATTCTGTGGCTAAATCTTTGCAAAAATCCCCGATTGCTTCTTTTGAATAAATACCTAGATGTGCAATTGTTCCATACATAGGCACATTTTTCAGGCTTTTGATGAATATAGCTAAATTGCCCTATAATAATTCTCATATTAGAGGCAGAATATGCCTTATTTATCTGAATTCTTGATATCACTGAATTTTTTCCCAATTTGACTGCAAAGAATTAACATCTTATTTTAAAATGTACATTTATTTGGTTGCTATTAAAATTGAACTTTTTTCTACTCTTTATTCTTGTCCACACCAAAGTGATTATCTGGGTGGTGAAGACCTTTGTCCAGATAATCACGATGGTGTGATCACTCACACTCACTTAGAGCCAGACATCCTGGAATGTGAAGTCAAGTGGGCCTTAGAAAGCATCACTATGAACAAAGCTAGTGGAGGTAATGGAATTCCAGTTGAGCTATTTCAACTCCTAAAAGATGATGCTGTGAAAGTGCTGCACTCAATATGTCAGCAAATTTAGAAAACTCAGCAGTGGCCACCAGACTGGAAAAGGTCAGTTTTCATTCCAATCCCAAAGAAAGGCAATGCCAAAGAATGCTCAAACTACCACACAATTGCACTCATCTCACATGCTAGTAAAGTAAAGCTCAAAATTCTCCAAGCCAGGCTTTAGTAATACGTGAACTGTGAACTTCCAGATGTTCAAGCTGGTTTTAGAAGAGGCAGAGTAACCAGAGATCAAATTGCCAACATCCATTGGATCATTGAAAAAGCAAGAGAGTTCCAGAAAAAACATCTATTTCTGCTTTATTGACTATGCCAGAGCCTTTGACTGTGTGGATCACAATAAACTGTTAAAAATTCTTCAAGAGATGGGAATACCAGACTACCTGACCTGCCTCTTGAAAAACCTATATGCAGGTCAGGAAGCAACAGTTATAACTGGACATGGAACAACAGACTGGCTCCAAATAGGAAAAGGAGTACGCCAAGGCTGTATATTGTCACCCTGCTTATTTAACTTATATGCAAAGTACATCATGAGAAACACTTGGCTGGAAGAAGCACAAGCTGGAATCAGGATTTCTGGGAGAAATACCAATAACCTCAGATATGCAGATGACACCACCCTTATGGCAGAAAGTGAAGAAGAACTAAAGAGCCTCTTGATGAAAGTGAGAGAGGAGAGTGAAAAAGTTGGCTTAAAGCTCAACATTCAGCAAACTAAGATCATGGCATCCGGTCCCATCACTTCATGGCAAATAGATGGGGAGACAGTGGGAACAGTGACTGACTTTATTTTTTCGGGCTCCAAAATCACTGCAGATGGTAATTGCAGCCATGAAATTAAGACACTTACTCCTTGGAAGGAAAGTTATGACCAACCTAGATAGCATATTAAAAATCGGAGACATTCCTTTCTCAACAAAGGTCCATCTAGTCAAGGCTATGGTTTTTCCAGTGGTCATGTATGGATGTGAGAGTTGGACCATAAAGAAAGCTGAATGCTGAAGAATTGATGCTTTTGAACTGTGGTGTTGAAGAAGACTTTTGAGAGTCCCTTGGACTGCAAGGAGATCCAACCGGTCCATCCTAAAGGAGATCAGTCCTGGGTGTTCATTGGAAGGACTGATATTGAAGCTGAAACTCCAATATTTTGTCCATCTGATGTGAAGAGCTGACTCATTTGAAAAGCCTCTGATGTTGGGAAAGATTGAGGGCAGGAGGAGAAGGGGACGACAGAGGATGAGATGGTTGGATGGCAACACCAACTCAATGGACGTGTGTTTGGGTGGACTCTGGGAGTTGGTGATGGACAGGGAGGCCTGGCGTGCTGCAGTTCATGGGGTCACAAAGAGTTGGACACGACTGAGAGACTGAACTGAACTGAACCCTTGTCTAATTTTCTGTTCTGATACAGAAATTTAAGATATTCTTTATCATACATGGAGATTTTCTCCTTTGGCTAAGTGTTGGGCTATAATATATATCTATATATTCTAATATTAAATTGCACTCCTAAAATAATAATCCTATGCTTATGTTGTAGTATTATTTTTGTCTTGATGAATTTGATTTGCTGGTATTTTGTTTAGGATTTTTGCATCTATGTTCTTAACTGACATTAGTTTTCTCTGTGTTTAGTACATGTATTAATTATGTTTTGTGTGCAGGATAACTTTAGCTTTATAAAATGAATGGAGCTTAGTTTCTTCTTTTCCTCTATGCTGGAAACTACTTTTAGAGGATGGAAATTATTTATCCCTTGTAAATTATAAAGGAGTTGTTCATGAAACTACCTGGACACTATAAAATCATTGGAGGAAATGTTTTTAAACAGCACAGTTTCCCCTCCATGTTTTCTACATCTTTGTGATTCTACTTTGCTAAGTAACCTAGGAAATCATCCATTTTATTGAGATTTTCAAATTCATTAACAGTATCAAGATTTATTGAAATTTATTACATATACTATACAATTCATCCATTTAACGTGGTTGTAGTATGTTCATGGAGCTGTATATTCACAGCCATCACCAAAAAATTTAGAACAACTTCAGAATCCCCAAACGAAACTCTATAGCCATTAGCAGTCACTCTGCATGCCCCCTTTATTCCACCTAAGTCCTAGGCAACTACTAATCTGCTTTTTGTCACCATAGATTTGCCTACTCTGGACTTTTCTTATATTAATAAATGAAATCATATGATATGTAGTGTTTTGTGACTCACAGTTAAGGTAATGTTTACAAGGCTCACTCTGTTTTAACATGGACTAGTATGTCAGTCTTTCTTTAACTTTTGCAAAATTAGTAGACTTTTATTTTTAGAACAGTTTTAGTTTTACAGAAAGTGAGCAGATAGTACAGAGTTTCCATATACTCCTCTCTTCTTACTCCTCTGACCATAGTTTTCTCCACTAACATCTTGCATTGGTGTGGTTCATTTGTTAACTAAAGTTCACAATTTACATGAGGGTTCACTCTGTGTGTTGTATAGTTCTGTGTGTTTTCACAAATACATAAAGTGAAGTTGCTCAGTCGTGTTGGACTGTTTGCAACCTCATGGACTGTAGCCTACCAGTTTCCTCCATCCATGGAATTTTGCAGGCAAGAATACTGGAATGGGTTGCCATTTCCTTCTCCAAGGGTTCTTCCTGCCCCAGGGATCGAACCCGGGCCTCCAGCATTGCAGGCAGACACTTTACCATCTGAGCCACTACTGTGTCCACAATTACAATATTGTATGGAAAAGTTTTGATGAGTAGTTGGAGCACAGGGGATTTTTGGTACAGTGCTTCTCTCCCCCAGAACCTCTGGAAACCACTGATTTTTTTTTTTGTACAGTTTCCATGGTTTTATCTTTTCCACAATGTCATGCAGTTGGAATCATACAGTATGTAGCCTTTACAGATTGTTTTCTCTTACTTAGTAATATGCATTTAAGATTCCTCTGTGTCTTTTCATGCCTTGATAGCTCATTTCTCTTTTAGGATTAAATAGTAAAAGATGCTTGCTCCTTGGAAAAAAAAGCTATGACAAACCTAGACAACATATTAAAAAGCAGAGACATTACTTTGCCGACAAAGGTCCATCTAGTCAAAGCTATGGTTTCCGGTTGTCATGTATGGATGTGAGAGTTGGACCATAAAGAAAGCTGAGTGCTGAAGAATTGAGCTTTTAAACTGTGCTTTTGGAAAAGACTCTTGAGAGTCCCTTGGACTGCAAGGAGATCAAGCCAGTCAGTCCCTAAAGGAAATCAGTCCTGAATATTCATTGGAAGGACTGATGCTGAAGCTGAAGCTCCGATAACTTTGATCACATGATGTGAAGAATTGATTCATTGGAAAAGACCCTGATGTTGGGAAAGATTGAAGGCAGGAGAAGAAGGGGATGACAGAGGATGAGATGTATGGATGGCATCACTGACTTGATAGACATGAGTTTGAGCAACGTCCAGGAATTGGTGATGGACAGGGAAGCCTGGCCTGCTGTGGTCCATGGGATCGCAAAGAGTCAGACACAACTGAGCAACTGAACTGAATATTCATTTGTCTGGGTAGACCACAGTTTATTTATACATACACTAACTGAAGGACATCTTACTTGTTTCCAAGTTAAGGAAATTATGAATAAAGCTGCTGTAAACATCTGTGTGGAGGTTTTTGTGTGGACATGTTTTCAACATGTTTGGGTAAATACCAAGGAGCATAATTGTTGGGTCATATAGTAAGTGTATGCTTGGTTTTGTAAGAAAATGCCAAATTTTCCTTCAAATTGGCTGTTCCACATTGTATTCCCACAAGTGATGAATGGGAGTTCTAGTTGCTCTACATACTTCCTAACATTTGCTGTTCTCAGCTGTTTAAATTTTAGCCATCCTGGTAATGCATAGTCAAAGCTGTGGTTTTTCCAGTAGTCATGTATGCATGTGAGAGTTGGACCATGAAGAAGGCTGAGTGCTGAAGAATTGATGCTTTTGAACTGTGGTGCTGGAGAAGACTCTTGAGAGTCTCTTGGACTGCAAGGAGATCCAACCAGTCAATCCTGAAGGAAATCGACCCTGAATATTCATTGGAAGGACTGATGCTGAAGCTGAAGCTCCAATACTTTGGCCACTTGATGCAAAAAACCAACTCATTGCAAAGACCCTGATGCTGGGAAGTATGGAGGGCAGGAGGAGAAGGGGATGACAGAGGATGAGATGGTTGGATGGCATCACTGACTAAATGGACATGAGTTTGAGCAAACTCTGGGAGATAGTGGAGGACAGAGGAGCCAGGCATGCTGCAGCCCATGGAGTCACAAAGAGTCAGGCACGAATTAGTGAATAATAACAGATAATACATAGTAATATTTCATTATTGTTTTAATTTGTAATTCTTTAGTTATACATGATGTGGAGCATCTTTTCATATACTTATTTGCCATCTATATGTCTTTTTTTGGTAAAGTCTTCAGATTCTTTGCCCATTCTTAAATTGGATTGTTTACTTTTTATGGAGTTTTAAGTTATCTTTGTATGTTTAAGGTACAAGTCTTTTATCCAAGCTATATTGCAAATATTTCTCCTAGTCTGTGATTTCTCTTTTCATTCTTCTGACAATGTCCTTCGCAAAACAATTTTTAAGAATAAAATATATTTTTACAGCTAAATAATATTTCACTGAATGGCTAGTCCAGATTTTTTTTATTCATTCACTAGTTGGTGGACACTTGAGTTGTCCCCTTTTGGCTATTATAAATAGTGCTACTATGAATATTTGTGTAAAAAATTTTGTTGGACATATATTTTCATTTCTATTGGATAGATACCTATGAGTAGAACTGCTGGGTCGTATGGCTACTTTATATTTAACTTTTTGAGGAACTGCCAAACTGTTTTCCATAGAAACTGCCTGGCTTCTCCAAAGCAACTGTACCGTTTTACATTCCCACTGGCAATGTGGAGGGAGGGGGTTCCATTTTGTCCCATATCCTCACCGACACTTGCTATTGTCAGTCTTTTTGAATATAGCTGTTGTAGTGGATATGAAGTAGTATCTCTGTGTTTTGATTTGCATTTCTCTGATGACTCTATGATGAGCACATTTTCATATGCTTATTGACCTTTTGCATACCTTCTTTTCCTCTTAACTTTTGCATACCTTCTTTTCCTCCTCACTTTTTATATTCTCTTCCATGAGAATTTCACTGATTTTACTAACACCTTCATATAGATGATTTTCAAATATTAACTTCCATATCTGATCTTTCTTCTGAGATTTTCTCAGAGATTAGTGTCCTGATTGCATTTCAGAATTAGTATATCCCAAGTGAAACTCATCTGCTTTCTTCCCAAGCTATTAATTCTTTCTGTATTCCTAATTCTGTTAATTTTACTATTATTTTTCTAATCACCTGAACTTGAAACATGGCATTATATCTAGATGTAAGAGAAATGGGATAGGAAAGAGTTGATTCATTACCAAGTTCTCTGTTAATTTTGTAATATTCTGCATCTCTTTTCTCTTTATTCTCTCCTTCTTGATCTCTAACCTCTTTTGAACTTTCTCAGTCTCTTATTCTCCTGGTTCTCTTATCTCTTATTATTTTATCTCAGGTTATTTCTTACCTTAAGTGACCTTAATTTTTACCTTAAATATTATTTTTACCTTAAGTGAACTTCCCCTTTCTTGACCATCTTCCATAATCATCGTAAATCTGTCTTGGTTATTTTTATGTAATTCCAAAGTGTGACCTGTAATGTACACACATAATTCCCAAATATATGTTCCTAGTTCTGAAATATCCTGAGAACTTCAGACACATATATCCAACTATCTGTATGACATTTCTATTTCATGGACTTCTTAAACTTAATACAGTCATCATTTGGTATCTACAGGGAATTGGCTCCAGGACCCCCGCAGATACCAAAATCTGAGGATACTGAAGTCCCTTATATCAAGTGACATAGTATTTGCACATCCTCCTGTGTACTTTAAATAAGCTCTAGATTAGTTACAATATCTAATACAGTGTAAATGCTATGCAAATGCTTGTAAGTATAATGTAAATTCTATGTAAATAGTTACCAAAGTATGGCAAATTCAAGTTTTGCTTTGTGGAAGTTTCTGGACTTTTTTTTTTTTTCAAATATTGTTAATTTGCACTTGGTTAAATCTGCAGATGTGGAACCTGTAGATATAGAGGACTGACTGTGTGGTTAAACTGAACTAGTCTCCTCCCAGCAGCTCCCAAACTTGCTCCACTTTCAGTCAATAGCAACATCACTCAGCTGGGGCTCATGGAACAGAATCCTGGCCATCATTCCTTTTCTTTCCCTCTCTGCAAGAGCCAAACATTCACCAAATCTATTCAATAATGTGCTGTGCTAAGTCACTTCCATCGTGTCTGACTCTCTGCAATGCTACAGACCAGAGCCCACCAGGTTCCTCTGTCCATAGGATTCTCTGGGCAAGAATACTAGAGTAGGTTGCTGTGCCCTCCTCTAGGGCATCTTCCTGACTCAGGGGTTGAACCTGCATCTTTTAGGTCTCCTGCATTGGCAGATGAGTTCCTTACCACTAGTGCCACCTGGGAATCATAAAATTCCCCTGAATCTGCTGTTTGCATCTCCATGCTACTTCTTCATTCGAGTTTTTATCACCTCTCATTGAGATGATTTCAGTGACTCTAAATCTTGTCTTCCTGTCTCTGATCTCTCATCATGGCCCCACAACCGTCTCTACACAGTCCACAAACACAAAGTTCTTTACAAACTGAAAATTTAGTCACGGTCATTTCATTACCATGGGAGCTTCCCTGGTACTTCAATGGTAAAGAATCTGCCTGCAATGCAGGAGACCCCAGTGTTCAGTTACTGGGTCAGGAAGATCCCCTGGAGAAGGGAAATGCTACCCACTCCAGTATACTGGCCTGGAGAATTCCATGGACTGTATAGTCCATGGGATAGCAAAGAGTCGGATACGACTGAGAAACTTTCACTTTCATTTCATTACAGAGAACAAACAAAAACAAGAACATCAATACTAACAACAAAATTAAAACATGAAAATGTTTAGAGTCTCCCTGGTAGCCTGTCACTTTTCTAAAGCATGTAATTCAAGGTCTTCAACCTAGCATGTGCTTCCAGCCTACTTTTTAAGTGTCATTTGTCATTGCATCCCGCCCCCATCTTATCTCAGGCTCCAGCAAGATTCTTCTGGGATGTTTAAAAAGTTACCTTGGCTCAGATTATTCTTCCTGCCTTGTCTCATTTCATCCTTCAAAAACCCTGTCCAGGTGTCCCCTCTCTGGAGAGCATTTTCTAAGGCTTCCAGCTCTGAAATTCTTCTATACTTCATACAGTGTCTTGTTGCAACTCTTTTGTTTATATGTCTGTCTTCCCTACTAGACTGTTTAGTTCAGTTCAGTTGCTCAGTCATGTCCAACTCTTTGCAACTCCCATGGACTACAGCATGCCAGGCTTCCCTGTCCATCACCAATTCCCGGAGCATGCTCAAACTCATGTCAATCGAGTTGGTGATGCCATCAAACATCTCATCCTTCATCGTCCCCTTCTCCTGCTGACTTCAATCTTTTTCAGCATCAGGGTCTTTTCAAATGAATTAGTTCTCCCAATCTTCGGTATCCATTTTTACTTGAGAGCGAGATTACTGGCTTGATTGCTCTCTCCCCCTTTTGACTCTCCTTTTTCTCCACCAGATTGCCTCTATCTCCTCTTTCTCTTCTCTACCCAACTCTGTGAATCTCTTTGTGTGTTCCCGGCTGTGGAGAACAATTAGGGAACTGATTATTGGCTAGATATGTCTCTCATGATTCCCCCTTTTATCCTCCTGGCCACCTCTGTCTCCTTCCTCCCTCTTCTCTGTGTAACTCCGTGAACATCTCTGAGGGATCCATACTGTGGAGAGCATATAGGGAAGTGAATACTGGCTAGCTTGCTCTCTCCTCTTTTGACTCCCCCTCTTCTCCTCCTGGTCACCTATATCTCCTTCCTCCCTCTTCTCTTCTCCATGTAACTCTGTGTACCTTTCTGGGTGTCCCTCACTGTGGGGAAACTTTTCATTATTAACCTAGATGTTTTATCATCGATGCTGTATAGATGGAGAAGTCTTGAGGCTACTGTAAAAATAAGACTGAAAACCAGAGGCAGGAGGCTTAAGTCCAAATCCTGAGAACACCAGAGAACTCCTCATTTCAGGGAACATTAATCGATAGAAGCTCATCAAAAACCTCCATACCTACACTGAAACCAAGCACAACCCAAGGGCCAACAAGTTCCAGAGCAAGACATACCACGCAAATTCTCCAGCAACAAAGGAACATAGCCCTGAGCTTCAATATACAGGATGCGCAAACTCACACCAAACCCATTGACATCTCAAAACTCATTACTGGACATTTCATTGCACTCCAGAGAGAAGAAATTCAGCTCCACCCACCAGGACACAGACACAAGCTTCCCTAACCAGGAAACCTTGACAAGCCACCCGTCCAACCCCACCCACAGCAAGGAAACTCCACTGTAAAGAGGAACCACAAACTTCCAGAATACAGAAAGGCCACCCCAAACACAGCAATCTAAACAAGATGAAAAGGCAGAGAAATGCTCATCAGGTAAAAGAACAGGATAAATGCCCACCAAACCAAACAAAAGAGGAAGAGAGAGAGAATCTACCTGATGAAAAATTCTGAATAATGATAGTGACAATGATCCAAAATCTTGAAAACAAAGTGGAGTTATAGATAAATAGCCTGGAGACAAGGATTGAGAAGATGCAAGAAATGTTTAATAAGGACCTAGAAGAAATAAAAAAAGATTCTATATATAATGGATAATGCAATAAATGAGATCAAAAACACTCTGGAGGGAACCAACAGTAGAATAACAGAGGCAGAAGATAGGATAAGTGAGGTAGAAGATAGAATGGTAGAAATAAATGAAGCAGAGACAAAAAAAAGAAAAAAGAATTAAAAGAAATGAGGACAACCTCAGAGACCTCTGGGACAATGTGAAACACCCCAACATTCGAATCATAGGAGTCCCAGAAGAAGAAGACAAATAGAAAGACCATGAGAAAATACTTGAGGAGATAATAGTTGAAAACTACCCTAAAATGGGGAAGGAAATAATCACCCAAGTCCAAGAAACCCAGAGAGCCCCAAACAGGATAAACCCAAGGTGAAACACCCCAAGACACATATTAATCAAATTAACAAAGGTCAAACACAAAGAACAAATATTAAAAGCAGCAAGGGAAAAACAACAAATAACACACAAGGGGATTCCCATAAGGATAACAGCTGATCTTTCAATAGAAACTCTTCAGGCCAGGAGGGAATGGCAGGACAACATAAAATGATGAAAGAAAATAACCTACAGCCCACATTTCTGTACCCAGTAAGGATCTCATTCAAATATGAAGGAGAAATCAAAAGCTTTACAGACAAGCACAAGCTGAGATAATTCAGCACCACCAAACCAGCTCTCCAACAAATGCTGAAGGATCTTCTCTAGACAGGAAACACAAAAAGGGTATATAAACTCAAACCAAAAACAATAAAGTAAATGGCAATGAGATCATACTTATCAATAATTACCTTAAATGTAAATGGGTTGAATGCCCCAACCAAAAGACAAAGACTGGCTGAATGGATCAAAAACAAGACCCCTATATATGCTGTCTACAAGAGACCTACCTCAAAACAAGGGACACATACAGACTGAAAGTGAAGGGCTGGAAAAAGATATTCCATGCACATAGAGACCAAAACAAAGCAGGAGTAGTAATACTCATATCAGATAAAATAGACTTTAAAACAAGGGCTGTGAAAAGAGACAAAGAAGGACACTACATAATGATCAAAGGATCAATCCAAGAAGAAGATATAACAATTATAAATATATATGTACCCAACATAGGAGCACCACAATATGTAAGGAAAATGCTAACAAGTATGAAAGGGGAAATTAACAATAGCACAATAATAGTTGGAGACTTTAATACCCCACTCACAACTATGGATAGATCAAATAAACATAAAATTAATGAGGAAACACAAACTTTAGATAATACAATAGACCAGTTAGACCTAATTGATATCTATAGGACATTTCACCCCAAAACAATGGATTTCACCTTTTTCTCAGGTGCACATGGAAACTTCTCCAGGATAGATCACATCCTGGGCCATAAATCTAGCCTTGGCATATTCAAAAAACTGAAATCATTTCAAGCATCTTTTCTGACTACAATCCAGTAAGATTAGATCTCAATTAAAGGAGAAAATCTATTAAAAATTCCAACATACTGATGCTAAACAACACGCTGCTTAATAACCAGCAAATCACAGAAGAAATAAAAAAAAATCAAAATATGCGTAGAAAAAAATGAAAATGAAAACACAACAACCCAAAAGCTATGGGACACTGTAAAAGCAGTGCTAAGGAGAAGGTTCATAGCAATACAGGCTTACCTCAAGAAACAAGAAAAAAGTCAAATAAATAACCTAACTCTACACCTAAAGCAACTAGAAAAGGAACAAATGAAGAACCACAGGGTTAGTAGAAGGAAAGAAATCTTAAAAATTAGGGCAGAAATAAATGCAAAAAAAGAGAGAGAGAGAGAGAGAGAGAGACCATAGCAGAAATCAACAAAGCCAAAAGCTGGTTCTTTGAGAAGATAAATAAAATTGACAAACCATTATCCAGACTCATCAAGAAACAAAGGGTGAAGAATCAAATCAACAGAATTAGAAATTAAAATGGAGAGATCACAACAGACAACACAGAAATACAAAGGATCATAAAAGATTACTATTAGCAACTATATGCCAATAAAATGGACAACTTGGAAGAAATGGACAAAATCTTAGAAAAGTACAACTTTCCAAAACTGAACCAGGAAGAAATAGAAAATCTTAACAGACCCATCACAAGCAAGGAAATCAAAACTGTAATCAGAAAACTTCCAGCAAACAAAAGCCCAGGATCAGATGGCTTCACAGCTGAATTCTACCAAAAATTCAGAGAAGAGCTAACATCTATCCTACTCAAACTCTTCCAGAAAATTGCAGAGGAAGGTAAACTTACTAACTCATTCTATTAGGCCACCATCACTCTAATACCAAAACCAGGAAAAGATGCCCCCCAAAAAGAAAACTACAGGACAATATCACTGATGAATATAAATGCAAAAATCCTTAAGAAAATTCTAGCAAACAGAATCCAACAACACATTAAAAAGGTCATACATTATGGCAAGTGGGCTTTATCCCAGGGATGCAAGGATTCTTCAGTATCCACAAATCAATGTAATACACCACATTAACAAATTGAAAGATAAAAACCATATGATTATCTCAATAGAGGCAGGGAAAGCCTTTGACAAAATTCAACATTCATTTAAGATAAAAAAAAAAAAAAAACCTCCAGAAAGCAGGAATAGAAGGAACAAACCTCAACATAATAAAAGCTATATATGACAAATCCACAGCAAACATTATCCTCAATGGAGAAAAACTGAAAGCATTTCCCCTAAAGTCAAGTACAAGACAAGGGTGCCCACACTATCCACTACTATTCAACATAGTTTTAGCCACAGCAATCAGAGCAGAAAAAGAAATAAAAGGAATCCAGATTGGAAAAGAAGAAGTAAAACTCTCACTGTTTGCAGATGACATGATCCTCTACATAGAAAACCCTAAAGACTCCACCAGAAAATTACTAGAGCTAATCAATGAATATAGTAAAGTTGAAGGATATAAAATTAACACACAGAAATCCCTTGCATTCCTATACATTATCAATGAAAAAACAGAAAGAGAAATTAAGGAAACAATTCCATTCACAATTGCAATGTAAAGAATAAAATACTTAGGAATATGTCTACATAAAGAAACAAAAGACCTATATATAGAAAACTATAAAACACTGGTGAAAGAAATGAAAGAGGACACAAATAGATGGAGAAATATACCATGTTCATGGATCGGAAGAATTATAGTGAAAATGAGTATACTACCCAAAGCAATCTATAGAGTCAATGCAATCCCTATCAAGCTACCAATAGTATTTTTCACAGAACTAAAACAAATAATTTCACAATTTGTATGGAAATACAAAAAACCTCGAATAGCCAAAACTATCTTGAGAAAGAAGAATGGAACTGGAGGAATCAACCTGCCTGACTTCAGACTCTACTACAAAGCCACAGTCATCAAGACAGTATGATACTGGCACAAAGACAGAAATTTAGGTCAATGGAACAAAATAGAAAGCCCAGAGATAAATCCACACACATATGGACACCTTATCTTTGACAAAGGAGGCAAGAATATACAATAGAGAAAAGACAATCTCTTTAACTGGGAAAACTGGTCAACCACTTGTACAAGAATGAAACTAGAACACTTTCTAACACCATACACAAAAATAAACTCAAAATGGATTAAAGATCTAAATGTAAGACCAAAAACTATAAAACTCCTAGAGGAGAACATAGGCAAACCACTCTCTGACATACATCACAGCAGGATCCTCTATGACCCACCTCCCAGAATATTGGAAATAAAAGCAAAAATAAACAAATGGGACCTAATTAAACTTAAAAGCTTTTGCACAACAAAGAAAACTCTAAGCAAGGTGAAAAGACAACCTTCGGAATGGGAGAAAATAATAGCAAACAAAGCAACTGACAAATAATTAATCTCAAAAATATACAAGCAACTCCTGCAGCTCAATTCCAGAAAAATAAACGACCCAATCAAAAAATGAGTCAAAGAACTAAACAGGCATTTCTCCAAATAAGACATACAGATGGCTAACAAACACATGAAAAGATGCTCAGCATCACTCATTATCAGAGAAATGCAAATCAAAACCACAATGAGGTACCATTTCATGCCAGTCAGAATGGCTGCTATCAAAAAGCCTACAAACAAGAAATGTTGGAGAGGGTGCAGAGAAAAAGGAACCCTCTTACACTGTTGGTGGGAATGCAAACTAGTACAGCCACTATGGAGAACAGTGTGGAGATTCCTTACAAAACTGGAAATAGAACTGTCATATGACCTCGCAATCCTACTACTGGGCATACACACCCAGGAAACCAGAATTGAAAGAGACACGTGTACCCCAATGTTCATTGCAGCACTGTTTATAATAGCCAGGACATGGAAGCAACCTAGATGTCCATCAGCAGATGAATGGGTAAGAAAGCAGTGGTACATATACACAATGGAATATTACTCAGCCATTAAAAAGAATGCATTTGAATCAGTCCTAATGAGGTGAATGAAACTGGAGCCTATTATACAGAGTGAAGTAAGCCAGAATGAAAAACACCAATACAGTATACTAACACATATAAGTGGAATTTAGAAAAATGGTAATGATAACCCTATATGCGAGATAGCAAAAGAGACACAGATGTATAGAACAGTCTTTTGGACTCTGTGGGAGAGGCAAAGGTGGGATGATTTGGGAGAATGGCCTTGAAACATGTCTATTATCATATGTGAAATGAATCGCCAGTCCAGGTTTGATACATGAGACAGGGTGCTCGGGGCTGATGCACTGAGATGACTCAGAGGGATGGGATGGGGAGGAAGGTGGGAGGGGGGTTCAGGATGGGGAACACGTGTACGCCCGTGGCAGATTCATGTCAATGTATGGCAAAATCAATACAATATTGTAAAGTAATTAGCCTCCAATTAAAATAAATAAATTTATGTTTTAAAAAATACAAAAACAAAAATCACATGAGTTACTTCTTCACAACAGGTGGCCAAAGTATTGGCGTTTCAGCTTCAGCATCAGTCCTTCCAATGAATACTCAGAATGGATTTCTTTTAGGATTGACAGGTCAGATCTCCTTGCAGTCCAAGGGAATCTCAAGAGTCTTCTCCAACACCGCAATTCAAAAGCATCAAATCCTTGGCGCTCAGCTTTCTTTATAGCCCAACTTTCACATCCATACATGCCAACAGGAAAAACCATAGCTTTGACTAGATGTATTTTGTTAACAAAGTAATGTCTCTGCTTTTTATTATGCTGTCTATGTTGGTCATAGCAGGAGCAAGCGTCTTTTAATTTCATGGCTGCAGTCACCATCTGCAATGATTATGAAGCCCACAAAAATAAAGTTTGTCACTTTTTCCATTGTTTCCCAATCTATTTGCCATGAAGTGATGGGACTGGATGCCATGATCTTTGTTTTTTGAATGTTGAGTTTTAAGCCAGCTTTTCCACTCTCTTCTTTCACATTCATCAAGAGGCTCTTCAGTTCTTCACTTTCTGTCATAAGGCTGGTGTCATCTGCATATCTGAGGTTATTGATATTTCTCCCAGCAATCTTGATTCCAGCTTGTGCTTCATCCAGCCAGGCATTTTCCATAATGTACACTGCATATAATTTAAATAAGCAGGGTGACAATATACAGCCTTGACGTACTCCTTTCCCGATTTGGAATCAGTCTCTTGTTCCATGTCCAGTTCTAACTGTTGCTTCTTGAACTGCACACAGATTTCTCAGGAAGCATGTAAGGTGCTCTGGTATTCCCATCTCTTGCAGAATTTTCCACAGTTTCCACTGTGATCGATACAGTCAAAGCTTTTGGCATAATCAATAAAAGCAGAAGTAGATGTATTTTTGGAACTCTCTTGCTTTTTCTATGATCCAGTGAATGTTGGCAATTTTATATCTGGTTCCCCTGCCTTATCTGAATCCTGCTTGAACATCTATAAGTTCTCGGTTCACGTACTGTTGAAGCCTGGTTTGGAGAATTTTGATCATTACTTTGCTAGCGTGTGACACGAGTGCAATTGTGTGGTAGTGTGAACATTCTTTGGCATTGCCTTTCTTTGGGATTCGAATGAAAACTGAACTTTTTCCAGTCCTGTGGCCACTGCTGAGTTTTCCAGGTTTGATGGCATCTTGAGTGCAACACTCTAACAGCATCATCTTTCAGGATATGAAATAGCTCAAGTGGAATTCCATTGCCTCCACTAGCTTTGTTTGTACTGATGTTTCTAAGGCCCACTTCACTTCACATTCCAGGATGTCTGGCTCTAGGTCAGTGATCACACCACTGTGGTTATCTGGGTCATGAATATATTTTTTGTACAGTTCTGTGTATTCTTGCCACCTTTTAAAAATATCTTCTGCTTCTGTTAAGTCCATATCATTTCTGCTCTTTATTGTGCCCATCTTTGGGTGAAATATTCCCTTGGTATCTCTAATTTTCTTAAGAGATCTTTAGTTTTTCCCATTTTATTGTTTTCCTCTATTTCTTTGCTTTGATAACTGAAGAAGGCTTTCTTATCTCTCATTGCTATTCTTTGGAACTCTGCATTCAAATAGGTATATCTTTCCTTTTCCCTTTGCCTTTAGCTTCTCTTCTTTCCTCAGGTGTTTGTAAGATGTCCTCAGACAACCATTTTGCCTTTCTGCTTTTCTTTTTCTTAGAGATGGTCTTGATCACTGCCTCCTGTACAATGTCACAAAGCTCTATTCATAGTTCTTCAGGCACTCTGTCTATCGGATCTAATCCCTTGAATCTATTTGTCACTTCCACTGTGTAATCATAAAGGATTTGATTTAGGTCACACCTGAATGGTCTAATGGTTTCCCCTACTTTCTTCAATTTAAGTCTGAGATTTATAATAAGGAGTTCATGGTCTGAGCCACAGTTGGCTCCTGTTCTTGTTTTTACTGACTGTATAGAGTTCCTCCATCTTTGGCTGCAAAGAATATAATCAGTCTGATTTCAGTATTGACCATCTGGTGATGTCCATGTGTAGAGCTGTCTCTTGTGTTGTTTGAAGAGGGTGTTTGCTATGACCAGTGCATTCTCTTGGCAATCTGTTAGCCTTTGCCCTGTTTCATTTTGTATTCCAAGGCCAAACTTGCCAATTATTACAGGTGTCTCTTGACTTCCTACTTTCACATTCCAATCCTCTATGATGAAAAGGATGTTTGGTGAGGGGTATTAGTTCTAGAAGATCTTGTAGGTCATCACATAACTGTTCAGCTTCAACTTCTTCAACATTACTGGTTGGGGCATAGACTTGGATTACTGTGAAATTGAATGGTTTGCCTTATAGATGAACAGAGATCATTCTGTCATTTTTGAGATTGCACCCAAATATTGCATTTTGAAATCCTTTGTTGACTATGAGGGTTACCTCATTTCTTCTAAGGGATTCTTGCCCACAGTAGTATAATGGTCATCTAAATTAAATTTGCCCATTCCAGTGAACATCAGCATGTTAGGAATCAGTGAACTACTAGACAGTGAGTCTCCAAAGACAGATTTTGGCTGATTTTCCAGATACAGAGTAGATGCTTAGTAAATATTCATTGAATGAATGATTGAGATGGTTCCTAGGCTTCATGTGATCCTGAAAGTCTAATTCCATGTGTCATCAAGTGTGCAATAACAAAGATAACACGAGTTTCATCTTTTATTCTCTTCCTTTGTCCAAGAGCTCAAATTGTTTGATTTCTTGGAGGTAGGCAAGATCACCTGGCTGGTATCCAAAGGGAATGCTTGGTAAGAACCTGATTCAGTGAAAGAGGACTTAAATGCTTTCTGGGGGCTCTGTTCATAATGGAAATGCTTCTGTCTCCTCTTTGCCTGGCTCTTGGCATAACTTCTGAGAGCTCTGTCATGCTAGGAGTTACTTCTGAGCCATTGAGAGATTAGATCACATTAAAGGGATGGACATCGTATCGCATTCTGTCATTGCTAAATGCCTGCAGAGCTGTGAGTTCTAAGAAGCAATTGGTGACTGGAATTTCCCCTTGAGGATGAACAAACTATATGGGAGAGAGTGAGTGATTAGAACAGGTCCAAGAATCTCTAGTCCAAGGACTTGAGTGAGTTTATATTCCCCTCTGGGCCAGCAGGATACAAGCTTTTAAGAACAGGGGTGTAACTTGGTGGAGAATAGCCCAGCATTGCTCTAGCATCAAATTCTTCAGGTCCATCAAATCAATTTGGTTTCCCTGGGCTTTGTGAGACTGAACGTTGAGACTGTTGTTCCTAAGAGTGACATTGCCAGGAACATCTCAGGGGACTCAGCATTAATTTGAGTGGACAAGCTTCAGGAAGTCCTGGATGAGCCTCAGGAAGCCAGGTGGTTGAGCCCAGTGTAACTTGTGGGGTCAGGCTCCATACCCTTTCCCATGGAACCCTGAGCAAGTGTGAAACTGAAGTCAGCAGGGAGAAAGACAGGCTCAGTGACCTTTCTTCAGGGGTGCTCAGCTGTGAGTCCCGTCTCTGGGGGGGTTAGCACTGTCCCTGCCAGAGACAGGGACATATTCTTCTCTATATGATGTGCTTTTCTAGGGTGCACCTCCACCCCCAGTTAGGCCAGTGTCTTCCCTTTGGGCCGAGTGACTTTACCCTGATGCCTTGGTGAGCCTAATGGAAACTAAAGCTTAGTAGACTTTTGTTTTATTGAAGGAAATTGTTATTTCTGGTCCAGAGAGACTAAGCAGAAGTTAAAATTGCAGAAATATTTTTGGAATGTTGTGTAACAGTTTACAAAACCCATCTGATTGGTTCACTCTTCATATAACCCAGTACCTGGCACTTAGTGGATATTCCCATGTTTGGCATATGAATGAACCTGGGATTTGTTATTCTAACTTACAGATGTGGGAATTGAGGCCCAAGCAGGTGAACTGAATTTCCTAAAACGCAAATGTCTTGTTAGTCACTGTGGGGGCTTGGCTTGAAATCAGGCTCAATGCAGATTAACATTTACTGAGCACCTATCATGTGAGACATTTGCTAGTGATAGACAAGCACAGTCCTTGGTTTTGAGAAGTTTATGGGCTTGCCAGGAAGTCAGACCCATAAAGAAATTGATTCAGAACAAAGTCCTAAGCACTATGATAGAGAACTCTGTGCGATGTGATGGGGAGGGGTGGCTAATCCAGTCTGATTTGGTCACAGAATACTTCTTGAAGAACTGACATCTTGGTTAAGTTTTGAAGGTTCGGTAGAGGTAGGCCAAGAGTAGAAAAACAGTATAGGCTGAGAGATCTGTTTCAATAGGGGCACAGAGGTGTGAGCTGGCATGCTATGTATTCTCTGCAATGGTCTTTACTGAGGGGGAAGAGGCAGGAATGATGATTAGAGAGGAATCAGATCATTGAAGGTAACAACTTGGCCTCACACAAATTACTTTCCAACTTTTCGGACTCATTCAAATCACTTGGGAAAGTTAAAAAATATAAAGATATCACATCTATGTCCCAGTGAATTTCTTGATCAGCTGGCATTGACGGTGCCTTCTGGGGAGTTCTTGTGCTTACCTTGTGGCTCAGCTGATAAAGAATCTGCCTGCAATGCAGGAGACCTGGGTTTGATCCCTGGGTTGGGAAGATCCCCTGGAGAAGGGAAAGGCTACCACTTCAGTATTCTGGCCTGAAGAATTCCATGGACTCTATAGTCCATGGGGTCGCAAAGAGTTGGACACGACTGAGCAACTTTCACTTTCACTTTCTGGAGGCAAACAGGAAGCCACTTACAGGTGGGTATCGGGGGAGGGACATGGGATGTCATACTGCACCCTGTTGGTGGTGGTCCACATGGAGGCAGGTGGGTGTGAGAAAGCTGCTTCTGGAGGCACAGAGACCATTTAGGAGGCAGCTGAATTTGTCTAAGTGAAATTCCATGGTGAATGGAATAGGGGTATAGCAGTGGGGATGGAGGGGAGAGGCAGATCAAAAGCGATTTCAAAGTCATAGAATCCTTATGATGTTTGGGGGTGGTGGCAAGGGAGAGAGAAGTGTCTAGCATAATTCTCTGGGTTTCTAGCATAGCTGCCTGGGTACAGTGTGCTATTTCTGACCAACATCAGGAGTGGAAGGTGGAGAGAGATTGAGGAGCAAGTGATCAGTTCAGCTTGGAACCTGCTGAATTTGAGG
The DNA here is from genome assembly GCF_055505025.1 of Bos grunniens. NCBI lineage: Eukaryota > Metazoa > Chordata > Mammalia > Artiodactyla > Bovidae > Bos > Bos grunniens. Next base: position 111,485,350 of record NC_141194.1, on the reverse strand, counting down.
TCATGTGGGACATCCAGATGGGAAGTTGGCTAGTGTGTTCACAGCTCATGGCTGGAAACACAGAACTGGGTCCCTCTGTCTGGGGGATTTAAAGCCACGTGGGTAGCAGATATCTTTCTGGAACACTGGTGAAAAGTGTACCTTCAATTATTCTACCCCTTTCTATCTTCAAGGTTTGTTCTCATGGGGAAGCAGAAGGTTTTTTTTTTTTTTTTTAATGTTTCAACAAGACGGAGTAATGAAAATGACATAAAAGGTGGATTTAAGGAAGCTGAGTTGAAGCCCTGCCTCTGTCACTTCACCACCCTGCACAGAACTGAGTCTGTCTCAGCCTCTATGTCTTCACTGATAAGACAAGAGTCATAGAACCTCTGTCTCACAGAGTTATTGAGGTCCACTGAGAACACAGACGTGAAAAATGCCATGTAGAGAACCATAAAAAACATTAGCTTCCTCCACTCCCCAGATACTTGAACCAATGCATAGGAATTACAGGGAGGCAGATGTAAGGAAACTTGACCCCATGTAAGGAAACTGTCCATGCCTTGAGCTGTTGGATGATGGGAGGAGCTTTGGGAGACCAGAAGCTCTGAGGCTCTGGAAGTCTTTAAGTGGAGGCTGGATTCCTAGGGCTTCTGTTGAGAGTTTTTTTGTCAGAGTGGAGTTGCCTTGGATGATCTCTGTGCTCTCTTTCCTGACTCAAATAGTGTTTGAGTTACTAGGAAATTTCTTTACCTTTCCTTTGAAAACTTTTACACTACTTAGATTTTGTTCTAACTGTAAAAATAACACAGACACATGGTTATTTCTTTTTCTTTATAATCTCTTAAAGCCCTGGGTGTTTTGGTTCCTAAGTGGAGTCTTGGTTTATATACTCAACAACTAGGTAAACAGATTCAGGTCTTATTGCATGGGGGCATTTTTCAACATTTTTAAAAATTTATTTATTTTAATTGAAGGCTAATTACTTTACAATTGTATTGGTCCTGCCACACATCAACATGAATCCACCATGAGTGTACACGTGTTCCCCATCCTGAACCCCCCTCCCACCACCCTCCCCTACCATCCCTCTGGGTCATCCCAGTGCACCAGCCCCAAGCATCCTGTATCGAACCTGGACTGGCGATTCGTTTCTTATATGATATTATACATGTTTCAATGCCATTCCCCCAAGTCATCCCACCCTCTCCCTCTCCCACAGAGTCCAAAAGACTGTTCTATTCTAATGCTTTTTAATGAGGATTTTGTAGATGCTGAAATGTATCTATATAGTATAGTTCAGTTCAGTTCAGTCGCTCAAGTATAGTTCAGTTCAGTTCAGTTGCTCAGTCGTGTCCAACTCTTTGCGACCCCTTGAATCACAGCACGCCAGGCCTCCCTGTCCATCACCAACTCCCGGAGTTCACTCAAACTCATGTCCATCGAGTTGGTGATGCCATCCAGCCATCTCATCTTCTGTCATCCCCTTATCCTCCTGCCCCCAATCCCTCCCAGCATCAGGGTCTTTTCCAATGAGTCAACTCTTCCCATGAGGTGGCCAAAATATTGGAATTTCAGCTTCAGCATCAGTCCTTCCAATGAACACCCAGGACTGATCTACTTTAGGATGGACTGGTTAGGCCTCTCTAAAACAGACTTGGTGTGGTGGGGCATTCTGATGTCTTGACAATTTCAAATTATACCTTCTTTTAAAATGACTGATCTTAAAAAATAAATAAATAAATAAAATAAAATGACTGATCTTTATTACTTACAAACAGAAATGGTATTAGAAACAACAAACAAAATATTGCCTAGTAGAGGTCTTGATACAGTATGCTCCAATGAGTAGGTAAAGATCATTTGAATCAGCATGCTAATTATTTATACACAAATGTATGTTGTCAGAGAGCTTGGAAATATGCTGTTTTCTGAACTGGGTAAAACATCCCCTAAGAGCTCATATTTATACTCTTAAATTTTACTCAGAAACCCGTTGTTGTTGTTTTCTTAAATAGATTAAGGAAAGGTAAAATATGCCAACCCATGATTAAATTATCACAAATCTAGCAATGGTTTGAATTGAATTATATCTACTACTGTGGGCAAGAATCCCTTAGAAGAAATGGAGCAGCCCTCATAGTCAACAAAAGAGTCTGAAATGCAGTACTTGTGTGCAATCTCAAAAACAACAGAATGATCTCTGTTCGTCTACGAGGCAAACCATTCAATTTCACAGTAATCCAAGTCTATGCCCCAACCAGTAATGCTGAAGAAGCTGAAGTTGAATGGTTCTATGAAGACCTACAAGACCTTCTAGAACTAACAGCCCCCAAAAATGTCCTTTTCATCATAAGGGACTGGAATGCAAAAGTAGGAAGTCAAGAGATATCTGGAATAACAGGTAAGTTTGGCCTTGGAATACAAAATGAAGAAGGGCAAAGGCTAACAGATTGCCAAGAGAATGCACTGGTAATAGCAAACACCCTCTTCAAATAACACAAGAGACAACTCTACACATGGACATCACCAGATGGTCAATACCGAAATCAGACTGATTATATTCTTTGCAGCCAAAGATAGAGGAACTCTATACAGTCAGTAAAAACAAGAACAGGAGCCAACTGTGGCTCAGACCATGAACTCCTTATTATAAATCTCAGACTTAAATTGAAGAAAGTAGGGGAAACCATTAGACCATTCAGGTATGACCTAAATCAAATCCTTTATGATTACACAGTGGAAGTGACAAATAGATTCAAGGGACTAGATCTGATAGACAGAGTGCCTGAAGAACTATGAATAGAGGTTTGTGACATTGTACAGGAGGCAGTGATCAAGACCATTTCCAAGAAAAAGAAATGCAAAAAGGCAAAATGGTTATCTGGGGATGACTTACAAACATCTGAGGAAAGAAGAGAAGCTAAGGCAGAGGGAAAAAGGAAAGATATACCTATTTGAATGCAGAGTTCCAAAGAATAGCAATGAGAGATAAGAAAGCCTTCCTCAGTTATCAATGCAAAAAAATAGAGGAAAACAGTAGAATGGGAAAGACTAGAGATCTCTTAAGAAAATTAGAGATATCAAGGGAACATTTCATGCAAAGATGGGCACAATAAAGGACAGAAATGGTATGGACTTAACAGAAGCAGAATATATTAAGAAGATATAGCAAAAATACACAGAAGAACTATATAAAAAGATATTCATGACCCAGATAACCACAGTGGTGTGATCACTGACCTAGAGCCAGACATCCTGGAATGTGAGTCAAGTGGGCCTTAGGAAGCATCACTATGAACAAAGCTAGTGGAGGTGATGGAATTCCAGTTGAGCTATTTAAAATCCTAAAAGATGATGTTGTGAAAGTGCTGCATTCAACACGTCAGCAAATTTGGAAAACTCAGCAGTGGCCACAGGACTGAAAAGGTCAGTTTTCATTCAAATCCTAAAGAAAAACAATGCCAAAGAATGTTCAAACTACTGCACAAATTGCACTCATGTCACATGCTAGCAAAGTAATGCTCAAAACTCTCCAAGCCAGGCTTCAACAGTACATGAACTATAAAATTCTGGATGTTCAAGCTGAATTTAGAAAGGGCCGAGGAACTAGGGATCAAATCGCCAACATCCATTGAATCATAGAAAAAGCGAGAGAGTTCCAGAAAAACATCAAATTGTGCTTTACTGATTATGTGAAAGCATTTGACTGTGTGGATCACAATAAACTGTGGAAAATTCTTCAAGAGATGGGAATACCAGACCATATTACTTGCCTCCTGAGAAATCTGTATGCAGGTCAGGAAGCAACAATGAGAACTGGACGTGGAACAACAGACTGGTTCCAAATCAGGAAAGGAGTACATCAACGCTGTATATTGTCACCCTGCTTATTTAACTTATATGCAGAGTACATCATGAGGAACTCTGGGCTGGAGGAAGCACAAGCTGGAATCAAGATCGCTGGGAGAAATATCAATAATCTCAGATATGCAGATGACACCACCGCTATATGGCACAAAGCAAAGTACTGAAGAGGCTCTTGATGGAAGTGAGAGAGGAGAGTGAAAATGTTGGCTTAAAACTTCACATTCAGCAAACTAAGATCATGGCATTTGGTCCCATCATTTCATGGCAAATAGATGGGAAACAATGGAAACAGTGACAAACTTTATTTTCCTGGGCTCCAAAATCACTGCAGATGGCGACTGCAGCCATGAAATTAAAAGACGCTTGCTCCCTGGATGAAAAGCTATGAACAACCTAGACAGCATATTAAAAAGCAGAGATATTACTTTACCAACAAAGCTCCATCTAGTCCAAGCTATGGTGTTTCCAGTAGTCATGTACGAATGTGAGAGTTGGACTATAAAGAAAGCTGAGTGCCGAAGAATCGATGCTTTTGAACTGTGGTGTTGGAGAAGACTCTTGAGAGTCCCTTGGACTACAAGGAAATCCAAACAGTCCATCCTAAAGGAAATCAGTCCTGAATATTCACTGGAAGGACTGATGCTAAAGCTGAAACTCCAATACTTTGGCCACCTGATTCGAAGAACTAACTCATTTGAAAAGACCCTGATGTTGGGAAAGATTGACGGCAGCAGGAAAAGGGAATGATGGATGATGAGATAGTTGGATGTCGTCACTGACTCAATGGACATGAGTTTGAGCAAGCTCTGGAAGTTGGTGATGGACAGGGAAGCCTGGCATGTTTCCATAGGGTTGCAAAGTGTCAGACATGACTGAGTGATTGAATTGGGCTGAACTGAACCAAATTGAATTATATTTTATGTATATATATATATATATATATATATATTTTTTTTTTTTTTTTGCCAATCACTAGTGTAACACACATATTCTAAATGAGGCCAAATTTTCTGTCTAACTTTCTCTACACAGAGATTCTTTAAATGAAAGTCTCCACTTGTGCTGTTTGATGAGGAATCATCTTTCTGATAGTTTAAGTGATTTCCTAGCTCTTTTAAAAACATCAGCAAAACAGTTTTCCCAAATAAAAGTAATTTCATACCTAGCAAATATTATAGCTATGTAAAAAGTAGATGAACAATTTTGAAAAGCCAATAATATAAGAAAATGCATTCAGTCCTAATTGTGAGTAGACCCGAATCTCGTCTTTTTTTTTTTTTTTTGGCAGGACCTTCATGAAATTTGTAAGGTCCTCCCTGGGTCAGCTTTTAATTATCCTTTTTCGTTGCACTGTAGGTATGCCAAGGGGTGGTGGAGAGAAGCTTCTAGTTGATCTTTTTAAATAGTACCTGTTTAAATACCCTTACCTCCCCCACCTCACTCCCTGCCCCAGGTCCTCATCCACAGGGACCATTGGGCCAACAGAGAGTGAGGACTCTGGGATGGCCTGAACCTCAGGTGAGAGGGCCAGGTGGGGCACCAGTTGGGGTGGAAAATTCAAGAACAGGGAATATGGTGTAGTGGAAGTTAGTAGGAAGGGAAAAGGAGAGAAAATCTATTAACAAGTCAAAATGGGGAGCCAAGGAGTATTAGGTCACAAGCCAAATTACAGAAGATGGATCAGAGTTAGGAGTAACAGATAGAGGGAATGATGGAATATAGTTCAAGTCTAAGCCTGTCAAACCCTGCTTGGGCCATGGTGACCCAGCAAGTTGTTAAGCTTTGGTCTGACTATAGATGCACGCTGATCAGCTCACTAACCAGACTATTCTGCAAAGGCCTTGGGGTTTATATTCACTTGCACCTCATAGATACCTCTATATCAATAAGTCACTCCACATGACACTTTGCCTTACATTTTCTAGCAGGCTGGCTTTGGGGGTGATGGAGTATACGGAAAGAGCCCTGCCAGGAAGGGACTAAACTCTGCTGGTAACTGGCCAGGAAACCTTCGGTGAGTCATCGAATCTTTCAGAGCCTCTGTTTCCTTGTGTATTAATATAAAGTGAGGCTCATTGAGGTAGGCTCTTCCCTGGTGGCTCAGATGGTAAAGCACCTGCCTATAATGCAGGAGACCTGGATTGGATCCCTGGGTCAAGAAGATACCCTGGAGAAGGAAATGGCAACCCACTCCAGTACTCTTGCCTGGAAAATTCCATGAATGGAGGAACTGGTAGGCTATGGTCCATGGCGTCACAAAGAGTTGGACACGACTGAGTGACTTCACTGGTATAGAGACCTACAGTTTATCCATCAGTTGTGAGTTCTAAATCATAGGAAAGAATTTTGTGGCCTTTGCCATTTGGCTTGTTTGAGCTGAAAAAAAGAAATGAACTCTCAGCACTACCAAAGTAAAATCAAACTCTAGATAGTCAAATCCTTTCCCCAACTTGTTTGCCAGAGCCAGGGCTGTTGAAGAAAGTCTATCTTCTGTTGGGCTGTTTAGCATTTGTGGAAATAAACAAAGCAAAGTGCACAGAGTTCTGCAGATGCAAAAGCTTACATGCTGTGTTATAGCTGAGGGCCACCATGTTCCAGGGACTCCCTGAGGCTGACAGCTCCTAGCGATGTAAACACCCCCCACCCCCACCCTGGCAAGCGGGAGACCTTTAGTCCTTTGCCAGAATCACACATGCTCCTTTGCTCAGGGCTGAGGTAAGACTGAGGACCTTTTCTGAATGCCACCCCCGCATGGGTCCCACCCATGGGAGACAAAAGACATAAGGGCTGCCAGTGAACTTTAAAATGTTAATTTAAAAACAGCCCTTAATTACAAAAAAAGTAGCCTTAGTTATAGCTTACCACAGGCCGACCACACATTTCTGAATAGTTTTGCAAATGAAGAAATAAGTGAGTAGTTGATAAGTGAGGCCCAATTCCTCATTTGCATGCTGTCCTGCACATAAATTGTAATATGGCAACACCACAATTTTCAGCCCAATCACAAGTAAAACACATGAACACAGTTTGTTCGTTTCCCTTTTAATTGCACTACAAAGAAGAGTCTTTCTGTCTTTTGCCTTTTTTGACATCTCATCTTAAAAGCAGAAAGACTTTAATCTAGCTAAATCTATGTCTATACCCAATAAAGCTTGTTTTCATTTTCTTACCCAGCCAGCTAAGATTTATGCATTAATTATTCAACTGATGCATCTTAAACATCCTAGTTAAAACACACACTGTAGGCCAGGAACTGTTCATCCCCCCACCGCCCAGCACATTTTTGTTTGCCCGCAGGCATGAAGACTTAGAACTGTAAACAGGTAAACTCAGACTTTCCATGTGGCGAGGTCAACAGAGCTCATGGTGAACATACAAAGGATAGAAAAGTAATTATTGAGATTCAGGTAAGCGATTTCTTAGGCATTTTAGCTATCATGCTGTGGAATAATTGTAAACCCACCAGGAAGGAACTACAAAACACAACCTTTCCCCAGTGGCTACATCAAATTTTTTTCTTTTTTTTTTTACATTCTTTAGTTTGCGCCAAGCCTTTATTTAATCATTAAAAGGAATGTTATTTTAAGTATTGCTTCTTCAATAACAGTATTTGACTGAAATTGTACAGAATGGTGACTTTGCCCAGGGTGCGACTTTCATATGCCGGCGTGATTTGAGGCAATCAGAGCTGTTAGTAATGGAATACAGAGCTCTGTGGCAATTTTATTTAAAGTTTTGTTTAAGGTAATATTACATCTGACTAATGTAGCCAACTGTATCCAGCCAGTCCCATCAATGACAACATAAAATCGTTAAACACCATGTCACATTCATCAAGTGCTTCGGCTTTGGTATAATTTTATGAGCATGCCTTATTATATTATGTTATTACTATTGTTGAGAGATCAGTAACAGCAGCAAATATTCCAGGCACACTACAGAACCCAAGGTGGTGGGTGTCTTAGCTTTTTGACTAAATTCAAGACCTAGCTTCTAGGTCTTGGCAGGTGCTCTTACCTTGTCCAGGAATGTTCTTCAAGTCTTGGTTAAAAGGCCTTTTCGAGAGGTACCCCTCTTCCCTCTGGTATTCTTGATCACTGCACCCATTTGTTTCCTTCATAATATTTATCACAATGTAAAATGATAACTATTTTTTCTTGTTTATTCTCTCTCCTGCAAGACAAGGTGCTAAAAGAGACTACAAAGACAGACGAAGGCAGAGATCAAGTCTATTTTTATTCACCCATCTATCCCCTTGCCCAAGTAAGTAGGGACTTTGAATATTTAGCGAGGGGACTCTAAACATTTTAATGAGTAAGCTAGGTAATGTGGAAACATTATATAGGGGCGGGGATCTCTTATGCTGAGGACTTCCAGAACAACCTCGTGGTCGTGTTCGATCCTGTGGAGACCTGTGGGACTGTACAGCAGACTAATCATGGGCATACTGGACATCTCCTCCTGATGATCCACAGGCATCTCCAGTCAACATTCCAACCTTTTGACTCATCTGCTTGCCCCTCAAATCTCTTTTTCCTACTCAGAGTCTTAGCTTGGGTAGTGGTACTGTCATGTATGTCAACATCCAAGAAAAACACCTGGTGTTCACTCTTCCCCCTCTCTTCTCAACCCCAGCACCCAGTCCTGTCCTTTCCACTTCCACTGACATGACTTTGATTCAGGTCCCCACTATCACTTTTTTGAAAAATGAAGTGAAAATGTCACTCAGTTGTGTCCAACTCTGCAACCCCATGGACGGTAGCCTACCAGGCTACTCTGTCCATGAAATTCTCCAAGCAAGAATACTGGAGTGGGTAGCCATTCCCTTCTCCAGGGAATCTTCCAAACCCATGGATCAAACCTGGGTCTCCTGCATTGCAGGCAGATTCATCACCATCACAGGCTCAGACGGTAAAAATCGCTTATTTAGGCTCCTGCAAATGCTTCCTGTTGGGCACACTGCCTCTCTGGTCTTATAGCCTGAAGACTACCTCTCTCCCTGAAAAAAGTCAAACACTATCTTCCCTCTCTGTTCCCAAAAGTCAAGAAGAACTGGCAGTGTACAGAAGTAGCTGGAACCTAACTAAGAGGTAGTCTAAGATTGTAGATCTATGATTTCTTCAAGATTAATTTCATTTTGTTTTTCTGCTATGGTTCCAAGAGAATAAGCTATTAAAATGTTTTGAGCTTCCTAATGAAAGCACAGAACTATGCCAGCAGAACGCCATAAAGGTTTCCTTTCTTTATTTTCCACTAGCATCTATCTCAGAGGAGGCAATGGCACCCCACTCCAGTACTCCTGCCTGGAAAATCCCATGGACAGAGGAGCCTGGAAGGCTGTAATCCGTGGGTTCGCTGAGGGTCAGACACAGCTGAGCGACTTCACTTTCACTTTTCACTTTCATGCATTGGAGAAGGAAATGGCAACCCACTCCAGTGTTCTTGCCTGGACAATCCCAGGGACAGGGGAGCCTGGTGGGCTGCTGTCTATGAGGTCGCACAGAGTCGGACATGACTGAAGTGACTTAGCAGCAGCAGCAGCATCTATCTGTGATGGATGATATGACCATGAATCTTCACTTAAATATGGAATCCTGCAATAATCATAAAATCCCAGAGTGTCAGAGCTGGACAAAGGCCATCTGGGTCCTACGTCTGAGGCCCAGGGAAGGGAAGGGCATTATTTTTTTCTTCTTTTCTTTTTCTTCTTCTTCTTCTCTTATGCCTGAGTGCTAATTAGTGAGATTGGAAAGAAAGTCTAATCTTAATAAGGTGACTTATGCTTCAGTGGTGATTGCCATAGTGGGGAGGCATTTGTGAGCACTAGAGGGTTCTAGAAGCTGCCCTGGGGGCCTCTGTATATATCAGTCAATGGGGTCCCAGGTAAACAGGGCTCTGGGATACCCATCCCAATATGAAGTTGTGTTTTCATCTGTTTTATACGGGCTACCACTACCATTGAATTGAAATAACTTCATATTAAGAAAGTTTTGAAAACTGTGCCTCAGGAACGCACTGGTGGTTTGCTCCCTCATTTGAATATTCCAGCTAATCTATTTCTGTGGTTTTGTGTTTATTTTTGTTTTTATCTATCTCTTTCCAATGATAAAGGACAGGGAAAACTCCAGGCTTGCTCCCGTGGGTGTGGTAGGTAATATGAACATAGATTGTAACTTGTTGGTGGACCAGTGCCCAATGCTGGGGTTTTATGATTTCTTGGCTGTGTGTTAGTGTGGATGGGTCAGGGCAACCTAAAGGGTCCTGCCCTCCTCTCAGGCCAGGGAGGACATGGTTCCTCCTGGTGGAAGGTGTGTTGGTTTTAAGAATCTAGTATCTTTTCTCCAGCTTACTTGAATTCCACATCTCTAGTCTTCGACACCGACCAGTGGTAAGCGGCCAGTGGTAAGCAGCCAGTGGTAGCTTCCCTGGTAGCTTAACTGGTAAAGAAACCGCCTGCAATGCAGGAGACCCAGTTCTATTGCTGGGTTGGGAAGATCCCCTGGAGAAGGGATAGACTACCCACTCCAGTATTCTTGGACTTCCCTGGTAGCTCAGACAGTAAAGAATCTGCCTGCAATGCAGGAGACCTTGGTTCAATCCCTGGATTGGGAAGATGCCTTGGAGAAGGGAACAGCTACCCACACCAGTATTCTGGCCTAGAGAACTCCATGGACAGAGGAGCCTGGCAAGCTACAGTCCGTGGGGTCACAAAGAGTTGGATATGACTGAGTCACTTTCACTTTCTTTCAGTGGTAAGCGAGGTAGAATGGGTAGCTTCTGAGAGCCAGATATTATAGTGGCATAGTAAAACACTGGTGACTGTCCACGGAAGTGGGTGACTGATATTGCAAACTGATGACGTGCATCATTATGATGGGTCCCAGGAAGTGACCTTCCAGCTTCCAGCATGGAAGGTGATGGTGGGAGGGACATGGTAATGGTGATGATGAATAGGGGCTTTGGAGGAGGGATAAATGGTATGAATGTCTCTCTTGATTGTTTTCATTTGGTGCTCAGCTCAGTTCAGTTCAATCAATCACTCAGTTGTATCCAACTCTGCGACACCATCGACTGCAGCACACCAGGCCTCCCTGTCCATTGCCAACTCCCGGAGTTGGACATGCTCAAACTCATGTCCATCGAATCGGTGATGCCATCCAACCATCTCATCCTCTGTTGTCCCCTTCTCCTCCTGCCTTCAATCTTTCTCAGCATCAGGGTCTTTTCCAACGAGTCAGTTCTTTCCATCAGGTGGCCAAAGTATTGGAGTTTCAGCATCAGCATCAGTCCTTCCAATGAACACCCAGAACTGATCTCCTTTAGGATGGACTTGTTGATCTCCTTGCAGTCCAAGGGACTCTCAAGAGTCTTCTCCAACTTCACAATTCAAAAGCATCAATTCTTTGGCCCTCAGCTTTCTTTATATTCCAGCTCTCACATCCATACGTGACTACTGGAAAAACCATAGCTTTGACTAGATGGAGCTTTGTTGGTGAAGTAATGTCTCTGCTTTTTAATATACTGTCTAAATTGGTCATAACTTTTCTTCCAAGGAGCAAGCATCTTTTAATTTCATGACTGCAGTCACCATCTGCAGTGATTTTGTAGCCCCAAAAAATAAAGTCTGTCACTGTTTCCACTGTTTCCCCACCTATTTGCCATGAACTGATGGGACCAGATACCATGATCTTAGTTTGCTGAATGTTGAGCTTTAAGCCAACTTTTTCACTCTCCTCTTTCACTTTCATCAGGAGGCTTTTTAGATCCTGTTCACTTTCTGCCATAAGGGTGGTGTCATCTGCGTATCTGAGGTTATTGATATTTCTCCCAGCAATCTTGATTCCAGCTTGTGCTTCCTCCAGCCCAGCATTTCTCATGATGTACTTTGCATATAGATTAAATTAGCAGTGTGACAATATACAGCCTTGATGTACTCCTTTTCCTATTTGGAACCAATCTATTGTTCCATGTCCAGTTCTAACTGTTGCTTCCTGACCTGCATACAGATTTCTCAAGAGGCAGGTTAGGTGGTTTGGTATTCCCATCTCTTGCAGAATTTTCCAGAGTTTGTCATGGTTCACACAGTCAAAGGTTTTGGCATAGTCAATAAAGCAGAAGTACATGTTTTTCTGGAACTCTCTTGCTTTTTCCATGATCCAACGGATGTTGACAATTTGAGCTCAGATGCAGTGATGTACTCTTGATACTTCTTGACATGATACAAGGCACCCCTAACTTTGGTGAGCCTGTGTAAGGGCACAAAATACAGGTTTATTGTAAACTCTTCCTTCTCTCCAAACTCTTGGCTCTGTCCTTTACCTTGAGGGGCCCTCCACAGAGGCCTATAGACACCAGCTTTGCTCCTCAAATTGTGGACCCCCCCAGTTCAGAGCATCAGCATTACCCAAGCACTTGTTAGAACTACTGACTTTCAGAGCCTACTCTGCTGCTGCTGCTGCTGCTAAGTCACTTCAGTTGTGTCCAACTCTGTGCGACCCCATAGATGGCAGCCCACCAGGCTCCCCCGTCCCTGGGATTGTCCAGGCAAGAACACTGGAGTGGGTTGCCATTTCCTTCTCCAATGCATGAAAGTGAAAAGTGAAAGTGAAGTCGCTCAGTCATGTCCAACTCTTAGCAACCCCATGGACTGCAGTTCACCAGGTTCCTCCATCCATGGGATTTTCCAGGCAAGAGTACTGCAGTGGGGTGCCATTGCCGTCTCCCCAGAGCCTACTCTAGGCCTCCTTAACCAATGTCTGGACTTTAATAAGACCCCAGGTGATTCACAATCACATTAAAGTTTGAGAAGTACTGTCATAGCCCACAAGGTCAAGCTTCATCATCACCAGGTGAAAGGGTGACCACTGTTCAGTGACCACCCCACCCCTCATTCACCACTCAGGCCTAGGGTTGTGTCCATCTGTGGTTTTGTCCATTCTTAGGAAGGCAAAATTAGGGAAGAGGATTGCCAGGCCATGAACACAGAGTTGGGGTACCTGGGCAGGAAATTTCAAGGTCTTGGTTAGTCTAAGAGTGGCATAGAGGAGGGAAGCATAGTCTTTGAGTGGGCAGGTCCCCTTAGCCCCATAGATTCCTTGCTCTATGGGCAGTGACCTTGTTGTCTCAGTGTAAGTGTGATGCTGTTTTCTAAATATCCATGTGAATGGGGTAGGGTGGGAGTCCTTCATGAGTTTTTGAGGTACTAAGTGGCTGCCAGTTCCTTGGTGGCTTTTTGTGGTGTTGGGGAGTAGTAGTGGTGGGGCCATTATTGTTTGAAGAGGGAATCAGATCACACTCTTCCAAGCACACTCTTCAGTGGCTGGGGAGACACAGCTGTTGACTTCTCTATAGAAGATGTATGGTGGAGGGGCCACCTCTAGTGCATAATGACACCAGACCAGCTGTCGATCTCCAGTGGGAGACAGTTGGATGTGTGTGTAAAGGGCTTTGAACACCTGCCTCCACACCTAGGATACAGCCAGTGACTGGCATGGTTGGGGTGAGGTGGCCAGTGAAGAGATGAGTATGCCATTTTGCATCCACACCCCCTGCATAGTACCATGGTTATGGGACAGAAGCAGGTCTGAGGTGAAGTCCGTTAAATTGCCATCATGTTTCAACTTCTTCATCTGTCTAATGGAACTAACAGTTCTTGCCTGCTTGCTGTGCAGCAGTGTTGGATGGCTCTAGTGAGATAATGATGTGAAAGTGTGATCGTTCATCTGTCAAGTGTAACATGCATAGCTGAGCATCCTGCCATTTGCTGTCTTTCCTCTGTGAGTGTGTTTTCCATGGCATCTGAGTTTAGATGTAAGGTGCCCTCCCCTTAGCAATGCACAAGGCTCTGTGCAAAGCCATCTCTACCCAGTGCCTTCCAGCTGCTGCGAGCAGTATAGAAGCGCTGCTGTGGTTCTCAGTGTTTTAGTTTCACAGGTGGGAACAGGGGGTTTTGTATTGACAAACATTTTTGAAAAGACAAATAACTGCCTCTGGAAGGAGCCTTCTTTTCCTTTCCAAAAACTCATGTTTACTGGTTTAAATTTATGCGGCTTTATTTTTTGGCCAGCGCTGAATGGTATTCCACTGAGCAGTAATTATTCCTTTGCTGTTGTCGGAGTTTACTGAGAGAAGGGAACTAAATCCAAAAGAGTGAATCCATCTGGTACATATGTTGATGCTCTTTCTGAGGCCACTGACACTGAAATGTTAATGCTAGATTTTTATCTCCTGGTGTCATTTTAGATATTGATATAATGGGAGCTAATGCTCTGAGCTGCTGAATCAGAGGCTGAATTTCATCTCCTTCCACAGCACTGGAAGCCCTGCACAGTAGATTGATGACCTTGGCAGAGCACAGGAGTAAAAGAGACCTTGTGTTCCAGGCCTGCCATCTGATTGTCAGACTTGAGTTGCCCCAGTCCCGATCATGAGTGGGGACTAGTGATCAGCAGCCAGGAGACTCAGTACCTTCTGGACCTGCAGCATGAAAAACTGAGCAGATAGGAGAAGTCCACCTACCCCCACCACTGCCCAGTAGATAACATCTGCAATTAGTCTGACATTCCAAGTACTAAGTTCCCCTGCTCCTTGGAAGAAAGTTATGACAAACCTAGACAACTGTATTGAAAAGCAGAGACCTTTTCTGTATTGAAAAGCAGGGACCTCACTTTGCCGACAAAGGTCCATATACTAAAGGTATGGTTTTTCCAGTAGTCATGTACAAATGTGAGAGTTGGACTATAAAGAAGGCTGAGCCCCAAAGAATTGATGCTTTCGAACTGTGGTGCTGGAGAAAACTATTGAGAGTCCCTTGGAGAGCAAGGAGGTCAAATCAGTCAATCAGAAAGGAAATCAGTCCTGAATATTCATTGGAAGGACTGATGCTGAAGTTGAAACTCCAACACTTTGGCCACCTGATGCAGAGAGCTAACTCATTTGGAAAGACTTTGATGCTAGGAGAGATTGAAGGTGGGAGAAAGGGATGACAGAGGATTAGATGGTTGTATGGCATAACTGGCTCAACGGACATGAGTTTGAGCAAATTCTGAGGTAGTGAAGGTCAGGGAAGCCTGGTGTGCTACAGTCCATAGGGTCACAAAGAGTAAGACACAGCGGCGGACCAACAAAGTTCCCCTGGGAACACCCCCTGAGGCCCATGAGCACTAATTACTCTGCACTTGTGCTTTTGGCATTCAGCCCAGTTCAGTTCACTCACTCAGCCATGTCCGACTCTTTGATAACCCATGGACTGCAGCATGCCAGGACTCCCTGTCCATCACCAACTCCCGGAGTTTACTCATATTCATGTTCATTGACTCAGTGATGCCATCCAACCATCTCATCCTCTGTCGTCCCCTTCTCCTCCCACCTTCAATCTTTCCCAGCATCCAGGTCTTTTCAAATGAGTCAGCTCTTCCCATCAGGTGGCCAAATTATTGGAGTTTCAGCTTCAGCATCAGTCCTTCCAATGAATATTCAGGACTGATTTCCTTTAGGATGAACTGGTTGGATCTTCTTGCATTCCAAGGGACTCTCAAGAATCTTCTCCAACACCACAGTTCAAAAGCATCAATTCTTTGATGCTCAGCCTTCTTTATAGTCCAACTCTCAAACCCATACATGACTACTGGAAACACCATAGCTTTGACTAGATGGAGCTTTGTTGGTAAAGTAATGTCTCTGCTTTTTAACATGCTGTCTAGGTTGGTCATAGCTTTTCTTCCAAGGAGCAAGCATCTTTTAATTTCATGGCTGCAGTCACCATCTGAAGTGATCTTGGAGCCCAAGAAAATAAAGTTTTTCACTGTTTCCATTGTTTCCCATCTATTTGCCATGAAGTGATGGGACTGAATACCATGATCTTAGTTTTCTGAATGTGGAGTTTTAAGCCAACATTTTCACTCTCCTCTTTCACTTCCATCAAGAGGCTCTTCAGTTCTTCTTCACTTTCTGCCATAAGGGTGGTTTCATCTGCATATCTGAGGTTATTGGTATTTCTCCCAGCAATCTTGATTCTAGCTTATGCTTCATCCAGCCCAGCGTTTCTCATGATGTACTCCGCATATAAGTTAAATAAGCAGGGTGACAATATACAGCATTGAGGTACTCCTTTCCTGATTTGAAGTTGTCCATGTCCAGTTCTAACTGTTGCTTCCTGACCTGCATACAGATTTCTCAAGAAGCAGGTCAGGTGGTCTGGTATTCCCATATCTTGAGGAATTTTCCAGTTTGTTGTGGTCCACACAGTCAAATGCTTTGGCATAATCAATAAAGCAGACTTAGATGGTTTTCTGGAACTCTCTTGCTTTTTCTATGATCCAATGGATGTTGGCAATTTGATCTCTGGTTCCTCTGCCTTTTCTAAAACCAGCTTGAACATCTGAAAGTTCTTGTTTCACGTGCTGTTGAAGCCTGGCTTGGAGAATTTTGAGCATTACTTTGCTAGCGTGTGGGATGAGTGCAATTGTGCAGTAGTTTGAACATTCTTTGGCATTGCCTTTCTTTGGGATTCAAATGAAAACTGACCTTTTCAGTCCTGTGGCCACTGCTGAGTTTTCCAAATTTGCTGGCATATTGAGTGCAGCACTTTCACAGCATCATCTTCTAGGATTTGAGTAGCTCAACTGGAATTCCATCACCTCAACTAGCTTTGTCCATAGTAATGCTTCCTAAGGCCCACTTGTCTTTGCAATCCAGGATGTCTGACTCTAGGTGAGTGATCACACCTTTGTGATTATCTGGGTCATGAAGCTCTTTTTTGTACGGTTCTTCTGTGTCTGTTTGCCACCTCTTCTTAATATCTTCTGCTTCTGTTAGGTCCATACCATGTCTGTCCTTTATTGTGCCCATCTTTACATGAAATGTTCCCTTGGTATCTCTCATTTTCTTGAAGAGATCTCTAGTCTTTCCCGTTCTATTGTTTTCCTCTATTTCTTTGCATTGATTGCTGTGGAAGGCTTTCTTATCTCTCCTTGCTATTCTTTGGAACTCGGCATTCAAATGGGTATATCTTTCCTTTTCTCCTTTGCCTTTCATGTCTCTTCTATTCACAGCTAATTGTAAGGCCTCCTCAGACAACCATTTTGACAACCTTTGACATTAGGGTGTGGCTGAGGCAAGCACGTGCTCCAGGAACCCACCAAATCCTATCCTGCCTAGTTGAGGCTCTGAATCCATCCTAGGCTTGGCTAGGCCTTTCCCTGGGGTACTTGGCTCTGTCTCTCTACCTGGATGCCAGCTAGGGTCCAATTCAAATACAATCTTATGGGAACACAGCGCTTTCACCTGCCTGATGAAAGCTGCCTTCTGCCACTGCTGCCCAATCTCTCCTAACCAGATTGCTATCGAAATACCCAACTTGTGTTTATTGTAGTTTTCTGATCTTTGTAACATGGGGGGCTGCTCAGCCCCTTGGGGACAACTTGCGCTTCTCCAAGTTCTGCCTCCATTTGACCTGTGCTCACTCACCTTCTCCTGCTCTCCTGACACTGAAGTCTTTGGAGTCCCCATTATCGCTAGAAAAGTTTTGCTGTAAAATATGGGAAATACCTTACTTTATCCTGTAATGCAGTTATATATCTGCGGGACACTCTGTACCACTCACAGTTCACTTGGAACTGAACCCACCCACAGTTCCTGCCTTCTCTCTCAAGAGGTATTAACCAAAGTGGCCACAAGAGGATTTGCCAGCCTCCCATGAAATAAAATGCTATTCAATACCAAACATCAAACTGTCCAGATTTATTAGCAAAATCTGGCTGCCCTAGCTTTTTGACAATGTTCTCTTTCCCCTGTGTCCAAGGTGATATAGACTCTCCAGGGTGAATTCTCATTGGGAGAATTTTGAAGGTGCTGTATGTCACTTGTGTGTGGCTGAAGAGAAGACAGCAAAAGGATTATTACCATTTCCCCTGAAAAAACTGTGAGAGAAGGTTATTGATTATTTTCCAAATACCTTCCACCTTCATCATAGGATATTATGATCATTAAAGAGGCACTGTCATATATCTTTTTTAAAAAGTTTTCTCCTTTTTGTTTTCATAACATTCATTGTGCCCAAGTCCTTCTTGACAGCCCAAAGGTGCTGTTTCTTTCTTTACGCATAGAATTTGTCCTTGCCCTTCTGACAAATGGACTCGAACTGCTATTTCTTCTATCAGTTGGTGCCTGGGTTTATGTCAAGGTCTTTAGGAAGGCAGAAAGGTTCAGTTGCACAAATCATTGTTGACTGCTGCCAATGTGCTTCCCCTCTCTCCTATACTTCTTTTCCTACCCCTGATTCCCACTGCTTTCCATTTAGAGTTGGAGCTGTCATTTTTCTTTCAGAACCCCAGGTTTGGGGTTAAAAAATATGTCTAAAAGTAACACGTCAGCAAACTTTTTGGTGAGCATCCAAAGTCGAAGGGCATTTTGTCTATACAGTAACCAGCTCTCCATTTTATGTAGATTACCCACAGCACATAATTTAAAAGTCCTTAATTACATGTATTTATTGTACATGAAGGGAAACATGTGCTGTTCACAGAGTTACAAGTCATGTACAATAGCGGAATGTGGTGTGGTTGTTGGCAAGAAGCTACTGGAAAAAAGACTGGAAGGTAAAGTAAATTTAGGTCAGATTTTTAAGAGTTGAGATTTTTGGCTTTCAGAACATGTTAGTATCCTTTGAACTCAAGATGTTGGATCAAAGTAATGATTCTATCGACATTCTTAGAACTTTTGCTTAGTTTAGCAAGAGGTGAAAGAGAAAGCTATTAAAGCTGAAAAAGTGATCCTAAGCTCTAGAGGCTAGGCTAAGTCATTTCAGTCATGTCCGACTCTGTGCGACCCCATAGACAGCAGCCCACCAGGCTCCCCTGTCCCTGGGATTCTCCAGGCAAGAACACTGGAGTGGGTTGCCATTTCCTTCTCCAATGCATGAAAGTGAAAAGTGAAAGTGAAGTCGCTCAGTCATATCCGACTCTTAGCGACCCCATGGACTGCAGCCTACCAGGCTCCTCTGTCCATGGGATTTTCCAGGCAAGAGTACTGTAGTGGGGTGCCATTGCCTTCTCCTAAGCTCTAGGGACCATGTTAATCAGAGGTTAGAGCATCCAGTATGGCTTGGAAGTACAGCTCTGCATCAGTCAGAGATGTATGTGCTGTATTGTTTGGGAAGGGAGAGAAGAGTTGGTCTTGGAAGGATTGTGAAGGAAGGACAGTAGAGCTGGGTACTTTTACACCTATCTCCAGTCAGAAACTTATAGTTTGATTTCATTATTATCTTGAAATATTGTAATGCCCCAGAATATGCAGAAGTCTATATTTAAAAGTGAGCATGAAAACTTCAATATACTTCAGATGTAAAGGACAAATTTGTTTCATTTATATGATTCCACTTCACAAGCAGCCATGATCAAATGAAGCCATGATCAAATGAAGCCATAAGCAAATGACTGGGCTTGCCAGAACAACCAACAATAGAGCCATTTAGGAATGCAGTGGGCTTTGGGGTTAGGGGATAGGAGCTATTGTTCACAGTACACCCAGATCCAAGCATACATAGCTAACCCTCTGGTCCAAAGATACAAGCACTATCCCTATTCCCCACACACCCTCTTCCAAGTGTGCATCATGTTATAACAGGTGGTATGGCTGATTGAGGTGGCAGCACACATGGAAACACAGCTTTCGCTAGAGGTTTCTCTCTCCTGATGTTTGGATGAGTTAAATGTTTTGGATGTATCTCCTGTCTCTTCTAGATGATGAAATGGGTGTCATCATGAGCCTTCATTTGTTTTGCTTCATCTCTATGTTACTTTGCTGTGAGATGCACAGGTCTTTCCTAGGCTGCTCTGCCTCATTCATTATTGGGGTATAGGAGGTATTACTTCTTTAAGGAAGTACAGTACAAATTCCTCCAAACATGAGCAAAGAAACTAAGGAAGAAAAGACCCTAGAAGGAGGTATCAAGGTCCACTTGGGCTGGTGTCCTATTGTGACAGAGATGCTCCTAATCCCTTGGAGAAATACACACTTTCATGATGGCTTTAAAATACAATCTCCCAGTTCTTCTGAACTTGTTCTAAGTGTGCCTGATTAGTTAAATCAAAACTCTTCATTTATCCATATCTACTGTTTTTTATCATTGCTTCTTTTGGAATTATGATCCTGGAGGTAAAAGTCTTACAAAATATGTAGAGTTAGTGTTTAATCTAGAGGAACATGTCTTAAAGGTCACATGGTAACTGAGTTTCTCTATTAAAAACAATGTAGACTAGACCCTATTTTCTTCATTGGGAATTCGAAGCTCTGGAGAGGAAATTCACATACATCCCTGCTGCTACCAGTATCTTGTTTCTTATACTGGGTCCCCACTAGAGTATACATACATAGAATGGTTTAAAATTATTTTTTATCAATGTACTAGTACAATTTTTTTTTTTAAACCAGGCTTATAACAACACAGACAACAAAAACAATCAGGCCAGCACTGCTCCCTCTTCAGCTTGCTCCTCTGGACCAGTCACTTTTCAACTGTTTTAGTTCTTGCCTTTGGCACTGACTTTCATATTTTATATTTTTTACTGCTATTACTTGACTCATTATTTTCAATGTTGTTTGTTGACTTCTTGTAATGGTAGATGACAATCCAGCTGTTTCGAAGTCATGCTTGGCTAGTTTATGCTGCCAACAAACCATTCCTAATTACCAGTGGATTTGTACAACAAAAGTTTATTTCTTGCTCCTGCTACATGTTCACCCTATGTAGTTAGGGAACCTCTGGCTTATGTTGCTCCTCAAGGCTGATGAAGGTGCCATCACAACACCTGATTCCATGATCTCTGCAATAGGGGCGAGTAACAGGGTGACTATACACTGATTCTCGAAGCTTCTGCCCAGTCATGTCACAAGTTAGTTTTCCTCTTGTATTATTGACTGAAGGAAATCATAGGGCCACGGTGAATTTTAAAGAAGGCCACAAAGTGCAGTCTTAACAAGTGCCTAGAAGGAGGTGCCCTGGAATATTTGTAACTGGCCCTCATGTCTGCCCCAGAATCCCTCAATTTTCCCATCCCTATTCAGTTCAGTTCAGTCACTCAGTCGTGTCAGACGCTTTGCGACCCCATGAATCGCAGCACGCCAGGCCTCCCTGTCCATCACCATCTCCTGGAGTTCACTCATACTCACGTCCATTGAGTCAGTGATGCCATCCAGCCATCTCATCCTCTGTTATCCCCTTCTCCTCCTGCCCCCAATCCCTCCCAGCATCAGAGTCTTTTCCAGTGAGTCAACTCTTCACATGAGGTGGCCAAAGTACTGGAGTTTCAGCTTTAGCATCCCATCCCTATTACTCTAATAAAAATAAATCATATTTTTTCAAAATTAGTATTCAATATTTATATTATTATCAGTTCAGTTCAGTTCAGTCGTTCAGTGGTGTCCGACTTATTGTGACCCCATGAATCGCAGCACGCCAGGCCTCCCTGTCCATCACCAACACCCGGAATTCACTCAGACTCATGTCCATCGAGTCAGTGATGTCATTCAGCCATCTCATCCTCTCTCGACCCCTTCTCCACCTGGCCCCAATCCCTCCCAGCATCAGAGTCTTTTCCAATGAGTCAGCTCTTCACATGAGGTGGCCAAAGTACTAGAGTTTCAGCTTTAGCATCATTCCTTCCAAAGAACTCCCAGGGCTGATTTCCTTCAGAATGGACTGGTTGGATCTCCTTGGAGTCCAAGGGACTCTCAAGAGTCTTCTCCAACACCACAGTTCAAAAGCATCAATTCTTCGGCGCTCAGCCTTCTTCACAGTCCAAGTCTCACATCCATACATGACCACAGGAAAAACCATAGCCTTGACTAGACGGACCTTTGTTGACAAAGTAATGTCTCTGCTTTTGAATATGCTGTCTAGGTTGGACATAACTTTCCTTCCAAGGAGTAAGCGTCTTTTAATTTCATGGCTGCAGTCAACATCTGCAGTGATTTTGGAGCCCAAAAAAAATAAAGTCTGACACTGTTTCCCCATCTATTTCCCATGAAGTGATGGGACCAGATGCCATGATCTTCATTTTCTGAATGTTGAGCTTTAAGCCAACCTTTTTACTCTCCTCTTTCACTTTCATCAAGAGGCTTTTGAGTTCCTCTTCACTTTCTGCCATAGGGGTAGTGTCATCTGCATATCTGAGGTTATTGATATTTCTCCCGGCAATCTTGATTCCAGCTTGTGCTTCTTCCAGCCCAGCGTTTCTCATGATGTACTCTGCATATAAGTTATATAAGCAGGGTGACAGTATACAGCCTTGACATACTCCTTTTCCTATTTGGAACCAGTCTGTTGTTCCATGTCCAGTTCTAACTGTTGCTTCCTGACCTGCATATAGATTTCTCAAGAGGCAGGTCAGGTGCTCTGATATTCCCATCTCTTTCAGAATTTCCCACAGTTTATTGTGATCCACACAGTCAAAGGCTTTGGCATAGTCAATAAAGCAGAAATAGATGTTTTTCTGGGACTCTCTTGCTTTTTCCATGATCCAGTGGATGTTGGCAATTTGATCTCTGGTTCCTCTGCCTTTTCTAAAACCAGCTTGAACATCAGGAAGTTCACGGTTCACGTATTGCTAAAGCCTGGCTTGGAGAATTTTGAGCCTTATTTTACTAGCATGTGAGATGAGTGCAATTGTGCGGTAGTTTGAGCATTCTTTGGCATTGCCTTTCTTTGGGATTGGAACGAAAACTGACCTTTTCCTGTCCTGTGGCTACTGCTGAGTTTTCCAAATTTGCTGGCATATTGAGGACAGCACTTTCACAGCATCCTCTTTCAGGATTTGAAATAGCTCAACTGGAATTCCATCACCTCCACTAGCTTTGTTCATAGTGATGCTTTCTAAGGCCCACTTGACTTCACATTCCAGGATGTCTGGGTCTAGGTCAGTGATCACACCATCGTGATTATCTGTGTCATGAAGATCTTTTTTGTACAGTTCTTCTGTGTATTCTTGCCATCTCTTCTTAATATCTTCTGCTTCTTTTAGGTCCATACCATTTCTGTCCTTTATCGAGCCCATCTTTGCATGAAATGTTCCCTTGGTATCTCTAATTTTCTTGAAGTCTAATTTTCTTAGTCTTTCCCATTTTGTTTTTTTCCTCTATTTCTTTGCATTGATCACTGAGGAAGGCTTTCTTATCTCTCCTTGCTATTCTTTGGAACTCTGCATTCAGATGCTTATATCTTTCCTTTTCTCCTTTGCTTTTTGCTTCGCTTCTTTTCACAGCTATTTGTAAGGCCTCCCCAGACAGCCATTTTGGTTTTTTTTTTTTTTTTGCATTTCTTTTCCATGGGGATGGTCTTGATCCCTGTCTCCTGTACAATGTCACGAACCTCATTCCATAGTTCATCAGGCACTCTATCTATCAGATCTAAGCCCTTAAATCTATTTCTCACTTCCACTATATAATCATAAGGGGTTTGGTTTCGGTCATACCTGAATAGTCTAGTGGTTTATTATAGCTTTGTAAATATTGTTCCCTGCAAGCCAATGCAATTAAATGTACATGTCCTTTTTAAAATTGTGTTTTCCCCAGGGTTAATAATTGCCTAATTTTTATTTGTCAGGTTCTCCTTTAGTCTGCCTCCAGATATTTTGGGATGGGGGATATGTGGATGCGTTCCTGCCAATCCATATTATAGACTTGCATTTAATCCCTCCATTCTCTGTCACGTGCCTCACCCCACCCTCTACTATACCCAGTGTCTAGTGCCCTGAGTGTTTCTCATGCTGTGTCTTTAGAGACCACGTCTTTTGTGTCCTGGGTGCAAAAGGGGTGAATGGAACAGTGGCCTGGTTAGCAGCATGGAATGAAGGAAATGTGGGAATCTGCTCTTTCATGTTCATACCTTCAATCCCTGTTTTCCTGTATCTTACCCCTAATTCTAGGGCACCTGGTGTTTTTAAGTCCTAAGCCTTCTTAGAACTCTCTCAGGATAATTGGCTCACTTTTCTTTTTCATTTCCTTCACTCTTCTAAACTGATACACATTCCTCCACCGACTTCCCATCTTCAAAAAATGTGTTGACACTTCTTATCCATTAAGGTCTCCTTTCCCATTTCTTAGTTTGTGTGGATTTTTACACCTCTTTTCTCTCTCTCTTATTGTTTTAACTCATTTACTGTTGTTTTAATAGGGCTTCAGGGGAGAGACAAAGAGAGAAAGAATCACATGTGGTCAATCTGCCGAGTTTAACCAGAGGTCAAGCTGCGCTAAAATGTGGTTTTCTGTAACTTGTGTTGAACCAAACATGGCCTTAAAATGCGATTTCCTTTAACTCATGCTGAAACAGACATAACCTTAAAATATACCTGAGATCTTCTAAATGAAAATAGCATTATACTTGGATAGGTGACATACTTTCACTACCAAATTTCAAGGACAGTCTTGAATTTGGATGGAAATTGAATTGTATTTAGCATTTTCTGGGTTTGAACATGGTAAATAAGTAAATGAATGAGTCAATGAACAAAAAGGGAATACGCTCTAATGTATAGTCTCATTTCAACACTTGAGATCCTCTTTTTACCCTTACCTCCCCTACTCTGGGCCCCTGGTAATGGACTTCTATGGACTGTTATCACCCAGGTTCCCTTGTCCTCTGGCTTCCAGGGGATTTGGCCAATGGGAGGTATCCATTGCGGGTGGTGATGGGGGGAAAGAGGAGGATCAGAGAGTCAGGAGGAGAGAGAGAGAGAGAGCTCTGGGTATTTATTTCTCCAGCTTCTTCTCTGTCAGGTCACATCTGGCAACAGTGATGTTCCTCTATAGTGTGCCACACCTGCTGGGTTGTCCTGTTCTGACAGCCTAGGTTTTGACCAGATTCTGTTCCCCTTCCCACTTTAGGACTAGGATGGTAGCAGCTTCTCCCTGCTGCTGGTTCAGGCCTGCTGCACAGCCCTTGGTCCACTTCACCCTGCCCAGACCTTCAGCCGTACTTTTCAAACTTGTCCTCTGATTCCTGCCTGGAGCCTGGCTGACACAGATGTTAGAGGAGAGCTATCTCATTGTCGTCCAGGTACTGTTGAACAAGTACTTCACTTGAGGGGTCACTGTTTCTGTATCTGAAAAAGTGCTCAGGTGGTGAAGGTGGTCTAGTCTCCTGCCCAAGAGCCCCTTCCAGTGCTGATATCTGCACTTCTACCTGATGCAGTGGTGGCTGGTCCATAGTCAGCTCCAGCTCTGGTTCTCTCTTCTGGCTTTGTGGCCCACTGTGGATAATCCTGAGTAGTGGATGATTGTGAAACATTTTCTTTCTTCCTTTGTGAGACAGTTTGCTGGAGTAAAAACAGTACAGATTTTGGAGTCAAACCAGGGTCCAAATTCGGGCTCTGTTACTTTCTTATTGGATGACCTTGAGTGGCTTCCCTGGTGGCTCCCTGATAGTAAAGAATCTGCCTGCAATGCAGGAGACCCAGTTCAATCCCTGGGTCAGAAGATCCCCTAGAGGAGGATATGTCAACCCACTCCAGTGTTCTTGCCTGGGAAATCCCATGAACAGAGGAGGCTGGACCATGGACAGCCCATAGGGTCACAAAAAGTTGGACACGACTGAGCAACTACCACTTTCACTTTCACTTGAGTGCATTTATTAAACCTCTCTGAGTCTCAGCTTCTTCATCTTAAGATGAGGGTATATTATGAATACTTTTAGTTACCTGTCCAATAGCCATCCTCTTCTTCTGTTACAAGAATGCTGATTTCCATAAGGTATGGAGAGGACATTTTAGCTGGGTGTTTTGAAACTTGCAGCTTGTGGTGGTCACTACTGTTTACTAACATCTGTTTATCCCCTTCTGGGAATGCAAAAGACTAACTTCCAAGCCCTCTTGTGGTGAGGCAGGCCTGTGTGGTTAGGTCTGGTCAAGGAGCTATGAGGGAAAACGACCTGTGTCACTTCTGGGCTGAAGCAGAGAGGAGCACGTGTGCCACGTCCATGTGCTCTCCACACCTGTTGTGGCAGAAGGCAGCACTCCTCATGGTAAAGCTTTTATGATTCAGGGTCCCCAGGAGACCATGCAGAGCACAGAGCCTCATCAAAGTGCAGTGAACATGTAGCATTAGCGAGAAGTGAACTGTTATCACGTGAAGCCAATGGAGTTTTGAGGTTCATTTGTCATTTAATCGACAGCTAAAAGCCTTCCTCTGGGCATAGGACATCATCTTCTGTGAAAGGCTGTTTGAATTAGACTTTCTGGATTTTGTTTCTAGCTCTGTTATTTATTAGAGACTCCCTAGTGGCTCAGACGGAAAAGAATTTACCCACAATGCGAGAGACCCAGGTTCAATCCCTGGGTCAGCAAGATCCCTAGGAGAAAGGAATAACAACCCAATCCAGTATTCTTGCCTGGAGAACTCCTTGGAGAGAGAAGCCTGGCAGGCTACAGTCCATGGGGTCACAAACAGTTGGGGATGACTGAGCAACTAACACTTTTACTTTCTGTTATATATTAACTTTTATGACTTTGGGCAAGTTACTTAAACTTTCTGTGCCTTGGTTTCCTCATCTGTAGCCCAGGGTTAGTAATACCTCTTCCTTTGTGGAGTTAGTGTGAGTATTGAAGAAATTAATATACATGGAGCACTTAATAGGGCCTGGCAGGCAGTTTGTGCTTTGCTGTCACAGAGTATATATTTCAGAGTGTCCAGCACAGCATGTGACTCTCATCACCAACTGTAGCTGGTACCTTTATTGATATTGTAAGGACTAGAATGAGCCATGTAAAGTCTTGTCATTTTAATAGCAATCATTTTAATATGCAGCCCCTCTTATTTGGTGATTGTGCTTTTGTTTTGAAGTGAGAAGAATTGCTCTCTAAGACTTCTACAACATAGGAGTCCTTAAGTGTGTGGATTTCAAAGGACATTTATGAATACAAAGTAAAGAACTCCTGAATTGACAGGCAGGTTCTTTTTTAAAATTAATTTATTTATTTTAATTGGACACTAATTACTTTACAATATTGTAGTGGTTTTTGCCATACATTGACATGAATCGGCCATGGGTGTACATGTGTCCCCCATCCTGAACCTGCCTCCTCCCCATCCCAATCCTCAGGGTTATCCCAGTGCACCAGCCCTGAGCACCCTGTTTCATGCAGCAAACCTGGACTGGTGATCTATTTCACATATGGTAATATACATGTTTCAATGCTATTCTCTCAAATCATCCCACCCTCGTCTTCTCCCACAGAGTCCAAAAGTCTGTTCTTTATATCTGTGTCTCTGTTGCTGTCTCGCATATAGGGTCATCATTATCATCTTTCTAAATTCCATATATATGTATTAAGATACTGTATTGGTGTTTTTCTTTCTGACTTACTTCACTTTGTATAATAGGCTCCAGTTTCATCCACCTCATTAGAACCAATTTAAATGCATTCTTTTAATAGCTGAGTAATATTCCATTGTGTATATGTATCACAGCTTTCTCATCCATTTGTCTGCCCATGGACATCTAGGTTGCTTCCATGTCCTAGCTATTGTAAACAGTGGTAGGCAGGTTCTTTACCACCAGTGTCACCTGGGAATCCCATTGGCCTGGCAGCAGAACCTTAATTAAGTAGGGAAGGTACTCCTCAGAAATGGCACTGTCCATAGGTGGAAGGCAAAGCAACCCACAGAGAACCTGTAGTCAGGAGAATCTACTCCTGGGTAATGAACCTTTGACTGCATTTGTAATTTCTGGTCCTTAAACACTGTCTGTCTGTGCTGTCTGTTTTGCAGATGAGGGCACTTAAGCACATAGAGGGGAAGGGGCTGGTCTGGAATAACAGAATCAGTTCACAGCCTAGGCAGGACTAGAACCCAAGATTCTTGACTCCCAGTTCACTGCTAGGTAAAAAAAGCCAGGCTTGGTTGTTGAACACATGTGCCATTTGGAAATAAAGCCTTAAGATAAGGCTCCTTTGCTTTCTCCTCTGCCTTGTGCATAGCACCTCATGAGTTTTGTTGCTGCTGGAGAGCTCGTGCCTTGACAACATCAGAAGTAGCTTAGCATTCTCTCTCCTGTGCGATGTATTCATTGGCTGGAAGAGCGTGCTGTCCATTCCAGTGTTTGGATGGGCTGCCCAGAATCACCACAGGCTTTGCTTCTTAGCCAATGAGAGGAAGGCAGATATGAAAGCACTCAGCGAGTGTGCTGCCTTTGTGTGCCTCTCCTTTCACACAAACATAGGAGGGGCTTTCTGTGGATCAGCTCAGTTCAGTTCAGTTGCTCAGCTGTGTCCAACTCTTTGCGACCCCATGGACTGCAGCATGCCAGGCTTCCCTGTCCATCACCAACTCCCAGAGTTTACTCAAATTCATGTCCTTTGAGTCAGTGGTGCAACCCAACCATCTTAGCCTCTGCCGTCCCCTTTTCCTCCCACCTTCAATCTTTTCCAGCATCAGGGTCTTTTGCAATGAGTTAGTTCTTCGCATCAGGTGGCCAAAGTATTGGAGTTTCAGCTTCAGCATCAGTCCTTCCAATGAATATTCAGGACTGATTTCCTTTAGGATGGACTGGTTTGATCTCCTTGATGGTTTGATCTCCAAGGGACTCTGAAGAATCTTCTCCAACACCACATTTCAAAAGCATCAATTCTTTGATGCTCAGCCTTCCTTATAGTCCAACTCACATCCATACATGCCAACTGGAAAAACCATAGCCTTGACTAGATGGAGCTTTGTTGGTAAAGTAATGTCTCTGCTTTTTTTTTTTTTAGGAAACAATACAGGTTTACTGTATAGCACATGGAATTATGTTCAATATCTTGTAATAAACATAATGGAAAAGAATCAGAAAAAAAAAGAATACATATAACCAAATCACACCTGAAGTTAACACAATCTTGTAAATCAACTGGATTTCAAATATATATATATATATATGTATATCGATATCAATAGGTCCCCAAAATAAATTTTAATGGCAATGATAAACCTAAACCCTTTAGAGAGGATTTTTAAGTGTTTGAATAAAGATATAGGCTCAAGTCTATGATTTCCAGCTTGGTTTTCCAAATATTTACCATGTATTTTGGCTCCAGTTGATTAACATTTGTTTCCTTCTTACATAATTTATAATTTTATCATTATATTATCATAAAATTTCAGTTCAGTCAGTTCAGTGGCTCAGTCATGTCTAACTCATTGTGACCCCATAGGCTGCAGCATGCCAGGCTTCCCAGAGCTTATTCAAACTCTTGTCCATCGAGTTGGTGATGCCATCCAACCATCTTATCCTCTGTCATCCCCTTCTCCTGCCTTCAATCTTTCCCAGCATGAGGGTCTTTTCCAATGAGTCTGTTCTTTGCATCAGGTGGCCAAAGTATTGGAGTTTCAGCTTCAGCATCAGTCCTTCCAATGAATATTCAGGACTGGTCTCCTTTAGGATGGACTGGTTGGATCTCCTTGCAGTCCAAGGGACTCTCAGGAGTCTTCTCCAATGCCACAGTTCAAAAGCATCAATTCTTCAGTGCTCAGCTTTCTTCACAATCCAACTCTCACATCCATACATGACCACTGGAAAAACCATAGCCTTGACTAGACAGACCTTTGTCTGTCTTTTGTCTCTGCTTTTTAATACGTTTAATATGTCTGTCTTTTGTCTCTGCTTTTTAATATGCTGTCTAGGTTGGTCATAGTTTCTTTTGTCTCTGCTTTTTAATATGTTTAATATGTCTGTCTTTTGTCTCTGCTTTTTAATATGCTGTCTAGGTTGGTCATAGTTTCTCTTCCAAGGAGCAAGCCTAGTTTAATTTCATGGCTGCAGTCACCATCTGCAGTGATTTTGGAGCCCAAGAAAATAAAGTTGGTCACTGTTTCGATTGTTTCCCATCTATTTGCCATGAAGTGATGGGACCGGATGCCATGATCTTTGTTTTTTGAATGTTGAGTTTTAAGCCAGCTTTTTCATTCTCCTCTTTCACTTTCATCAAGAGGCTCTTTTGTTCTTCTTCACATTCTACAATAAGGGTGGTGTCATTTGCATATCTGAGGTTATTGATATTTCTCCCAGCAATCTTGATTCCAACTTGTGCTTCATCCAGCCTGTCATTTCACAAGATGTACCCTGCATATAAGTTAAACTGGGTGACAATATACAGCCTTGACATACTCCTTTCCCAATGTGGAACCAGTCCATTGTTCCATGTCCAGTTCTAACTGTTGTTTCTTGACCTGCATACAGGTTTCTCAGGAGGCAGGTCGGGTGGTCTGGTATTCCCATCTCTTTAAGAATTTTCCACAGTTTGTTGTGATCCACACAGTCAAAGGCTTTGGTGTAGCCAATAAAGCAGAAGTAGATATTTTTCTGGAACTCTTTCACTTCTTCAATGATCCAACGGATGTTGGCAATTTGATCTCTGGTTCCTCTGCCTTTTCTAAATCCAGCTTGAGCATCTGGAAGTTCTCAATTCACATACTATTGAAGCCTGGCTTTGGGAATTTTCAGCATTACTTTGCTAGCATGTGAGATGAGTACAATTGTGTGGTAGTTTGAACATTCTTTGGCATTGCTTTTCTTTCGGATTGGAATGAAAACTGTCTTTTTCCAGTCCTGTGGCCACTGCTGAGTTTTCCAAAGTTGCTGGCATATTGAGTGCAGCACTTTCACAGCATCATCTTTTAGGATTTAAAATAGCTCAGCTGCAATTCCATCACCTCCACTAGCTTTGTTCATAGTGATACTTCCGAAGGCCCACTTGACTCCACACTCCAAGATGTCTGGCTCTAGGTGAGTGATCACAACATCATGATTATCTGGGTTATTAAGATTTTTTTTTATATAGTTCTTCTGTGTATTCTTGCCACCTCTTTGTAATATCTTCTGCTTTTGTTAGATCCATACCATGTCTGTCCTTTATTGTGCCCATCTTTGCATGAAATGTTCCCTTGGTATCTCTAATTTTCTTGAAGAGATCTCCAGTCTTTCCCATTCAGCTAGTCTCCTCCCATTTTGGATTTTGCTGAAGCATATAGTCCAACGCTTTGAGGAAGTCTAGGTTTTCTCTGTCTCAGGAAATTACTGATAATATCGGAGCCAGAAGGAGGTGAGTAAAATGGGCAAGAAGATTCGTAAAAGTCATGCCAAGATTCTGATTTCTAACCCCACCCAGTCCTCCCCCAGCAGTTCTTTCAGCTGTGACTTGATTTCCAGGAAGCAGAAAGCAATAGTCTCCTGATTGGATTTCAGGCTAAATTTTAGGCAATTAAAAGTAAGGGAAGTCAAACCTACTTACATTTAAAATCAAAGTCCACATCTCTCCACTGGGAGGCAGAGTCTGTGTGTATACTTTGCAAGGTGGGTCTAGTTCTAAAGCCAAACTTGGAAGTGGTTCCTGTTGGTAATTAATCTCTTGCTCCAAGTTTATAGCTTGTCTTTTTGGAGTTAATCACTTCCAGGAAAGGGCAAAGATCTTATAAGTGAAGAAATAGAAAAACATATTAATTGTAACTGGACTAAGGCCATATCATGAGAGCTCGAAAAATCAGAGATCTTGGATAAAGGGAAAGCCATTGGACAGCTGGACTTTATGATAGAGAACGTGATTAGACTCCACTGTTACTTTCTGATCACCGCCTGTTGCTACCCCAGGATGGTTATTAATAATGGTCAATTCTGCTTAGCTTTCCATGGAAGGTACTGTCCTATTTAGAAAAGTATACTCATTTATCTGAAGTTCTCTAAACATGTAACAACTGCCTCTTGTAAGTCATGTTTATCTTTTTCTGGTAGCGCTTTCTGTTATTCATCTCTCTGTCCCTCATTCCTTTGGTAACAAATATGTACTAGAGGTGATAAAGAACCTGCCTGCCACTACAGGAGACGTGAGAGATGTGGGTTTGATCCCTGGGTTGGGGAGATCCCATGGAGGAGGAAATGGCAACCCACCCCAGTATTCATGCCTGGAGAATCCTATGGACAAAGAAGCCTGGCAGGTCACAGTCCATGGGGTTGCCCAGAGCCAGACATGACTGAAGCAACTGAGCACATGCAGTAAAAATAGTGGCATTGCTGTTCCAACCACTGGGACAGTTCCCTTCTTCTTTATTTTGCTAACTTCTACTTACTCTTTTGAATTCAGTGTGAGGAACCCCTCCTTCCTGGAAAACTCTTCTTGATCATCCCTATCCCAGTTGGATTTAGATGCCTTCCTCTGAACCCCCTCAGCCACCTCTCCCCCTGGCTTATCTCCATCCTTGTGACACATTGTATTTTACTGTACACTTTTATTTGGTTGACAGACTTTTCAACTGCCTCTCCACTCCCAGATGGTCTCTCCCTATATACATGGCTCTCCCAGGTGAAGGCAACTGTTGAAAGAATCATTACAAATGCACAGAGTGTTCCAAAAATACCCAACACTGAGCCACACATGTGTCCACAGGGACAGTGCCAATGTCCCTGTTGCTGCCACAATGCCTAGTATATATACTGCTGCTGCTGCCAAGTCACTTCAGTCGTGTCCGACTCTGTGTGACCCCAGAGACAGCAGCCCACCAGGCTCCCCCGTCCCTGGGATTCTCCAGGCAAGAACACGGGGGTGGGTTGCCATTTCCTTCTCCAATGCATGAAAGTGAAAAAATAAAGTGAAGTCGCTCAGTCGTGTCCAACTCCCAGCGACCCCATGGACCGCAGCCCACCAGGCCTCTCCATCCATGGGATTTGCCAGGCAAGAGTACTGGAGTGGGGTGCCATTGCCTTCTCCAGTATATACTAGCACCTCCATAAATGTTTATTAAGTACATGAATGAATGATGGTGGTGTATTAAATATGTGGATAAACTTATGTTACCAGAATGTCATTTTGCTTATTGTTAGAGTCTTCCCTCAGTTTCTACCAAGCTGGGCCATGATCTTGTTCCTTGAGGAACAATGGGGGCAGAGCCAGCCAGATTATGTTTGCCTCTGCTCATTCCTGGGTCAGTCTGATGTCTGCAGCTGCAAGGAGGTACCTCTCACATCAGGGTTTGGTCTTCTCCCTTGTTAACCTTTGACTTCAGCTATCATGACCCTGTTGATGAATGAGCCTCAGTGTTCTGCTACTGATGTCCTGTCCTTTGGAATTATTTTTGGCAGCCCTTAACTAGGAACCATGTAACCTAGTCCTGTCCTGGGCAGACACACCTGGCCCTCTACCATCTTCTGGTGGACCTAGCTGACAGCTCTATTGATCCTTTCTGTTACATTCTCCATCTAGTATTGCATTTTCCTGCACAGAATTTGATTTCTAGATCTAGGTTCTCAGAACAAAAAAGGAATAGTCTTTGGAATCAGAAATAATTGGCTTTGAAGGGAGTCTTCTATTATACTTGCTAGTTTTATCCCTCTGAGTCTAATTTTCTCAGCTGTAAAGATGGGAATAATAATCACAACTTGGTAGAGTTGTTTTAAGCATAGTGCCTGCCATGTATTTGCTGAGAAAAAGGCAGTTCCCTCCCATGTTCCATAATGGTGTGTTGACTTTTGTATTCAAAGCAAACACTTAGGCCTTTCCTTTCAACACATCATTTTTTAAAGGTGTTTCTGTAGATGGTGATGGTGATTTGCTTCTAGGGCAGGCCTGGCCACACCACCAGGGCTTCTGGCCTCTGGTCACATAGCATGTATTGTATCTGTCACTAAGATGGGATTCAGTTAACACATAGGGCATAAGTAACCATCACTGTTTAAGCCAGCATTGTCACAATAATAAATTTTTAGAAAATTTTATCAGACCTTTTGCAGTAGCATATGCAAGAACATAATGTACACCAAGGAACCCAATTATCAAAGCATTCTTTAGTATGGCTCTTCAGAGAAATAGAACCAATAGGAGAAGTCCCATGATCTTCTGCATTCACGTCAGAGATGTGCATAAAGCTGGAGGTGTAGTTTGAAGGCCTGAGAACCAGAACATCAGTGGTGTAGATTTCAGTTCGGGTCTGAAGTCTTGAGATCTAGGGACACTGAAGGCAGGAGAAGACTGAGGCCCTAGTTCAATTAGTCAAGCAAAGATTGAATTCAATGCCCCTCTACCTTTTTGTTCTAGTCAGTCCTTCATTGGCTCAGCTGATGCCCACCCACATTGGGGAGGGCCATCTTCTTTACTCAGTCTACCCATTCAGATGCTAATCTCTTCCCAATACATCCTCAACAGATACACCCAGCCCAGAAATCACATTTAATCAGATATCATCTAATGGCCCAGTCAATTTAACACATAAAATTAACTATCACACTGCCAGGAAA
This sequence comes from Bos grunniens, assembly GCF_055505025.1. Taxonomy (NCBI): domain Eukaryota; kingdom Metazoa; phylum Chordata; class Mammalia; order Artiodactyla; family Bovidae; genus Bos; species Bos grunniens. The sequence goes on along the minus strand of NC_141194.1, from coordinate 111,451,248 downwards.
CCCTTATTTTTCTCCCTGCCTCATATTCTGCCTAGCCTGATATTTTCAGTTAGACCTGTAGGCATCTAGATCAGGCTTGCTTGGAATTAACTTGCAACAAGGTTGTAAGGGAATCCCATGGACAGATGATCCTGGTGGGCTACAGTCCATGGGGTCACAAAAGAGTCAGACAGGACTGAGCAACTAAACAACAACAACAAGGAAGGGAATAAACACAGGTATTTATTTAGGATCAGGGTCAAGGGCAAGGGTCTTGACTTGTTCTCTGGCTGCCTTGTTTGCTTAGCTAGGACAACCTTGCTGATTTTCTGGCCCGTGAGCATCTTGCACTTTTCCTTTAACATTTTCACTATTCATAGTTGTTGACTTGTACCGCTATTATAGCTTCCCAGGTGGCACTAGTGGTAAAGAACCTGCCTGTCAGTGAAGGAGACATAGAGATTGAGGTTCAATCCCTGGGTCAGGAAGATCCCTTGGAGGAGGGCATGGCAACCCACTCCAGTATTCTTGCTTGGAGGAGCCTGGTTGGCTACTGTTCATGGGGTCACAAAGACTAGGATGCAACTTAGCACACACGGTACTTATTATGTGCTTTTTTGTTGTAAAAGAAAACACATGATAAAAATTCAAATACAATAAGCATATTCAGTGAAATGTAAGTCCCCTTCTCCTAGTGACCCTATGTCACCCAGGTCCCTCCTCCAGAGGCAAGTGCTACAACCACCTTCTTGGGGTTCCCTCCAGAGTGAGTCTGTACATGCATAAACATAAATGTAGATATCTGCATATACTTGGGGCTTATCCCCCGACTCTGTTTGCCAGCTGTGTCCTTTTGCTTTCTCTTCTTTTCTCTGGAACCAGCTCTCCTACCCTGTTGTGGCTTCATCATTCCCTACTTCTTATCTGCTCTCAACCTGCTGCCTAGAACTGGTAAGACCCTGATCTGGAACAGGAAGAAGTGGGAGTCATCATTTAGAAAGAAAGAAAAAGAAAAGCATTTCTAGTTTCTGCTTCCATTGTATGTTGTCTAACCCTGCAAAATTAAATTACATCTGTTCATCTGCTACTGACTCACTGTATTCCATGAGCAAGCCATCTGCATTTTTCTTCACAACAACATCTTTCTCATCAGGATGCTCTGGCAACTAATGTTTTAAAATTCTCAGAAAAAGTCATAATATTAAAGCCTTTCCATCCTAAGCATCCAGAAATTGAATTGAAACCAAAGCATAGAGAAGTATTATGGAAGAAACTAAATAGTTTATAAACTGAGCAATGCCATGTTGAAGATTAAATCTAGTTGATTGGGAATTCATTTAGGGCCCATCTGAATTCTGTGTTCCTACACGTGGCCACATACACAGTCCACCAAATGCATCTTCACAGAGTAAGGTGTCTTGAGGTATTTAGAAAATGATAGCATCATACAGGTAAAGGAACAACTAAATCTATCCGGGGAGGTGATCAATTCCAACAGACATTGGGCTAGACTATGATGATTGGGAGTTTCTCAGATGGACAAGAGGGTGAAAGGCATTTGAAGCAGAGGGAAAATATCAGAAGAGTGCAGAATTGTAGAACTGCCCTGGCATTTTCTGAAAAGGTAAAGAGTCCATTTTGACTGAGGCATGAAGTATATGGCTGGAAAAGTAGCCAAAAGACAAGCTTTGGAAAACATACTCTAAGCTAAGAAATTTGGACTGTTTTTCCTGTAAAATAACAGGTGGGCCCTGGAGAGCTTCAAGTATAGAAGTGATGTTGACAAATTTTTTTCAATTTTATTAACTTATCATAGACTTTTTTTGGCTGCCCCATGTGACATGTGGGATCTTAGTTCTCCATCCAGGGACTGAAGCCATGCCCCCTGCAGTGGAAGCATGGAGTCTTAGCCACTGGATCACTAGGGAAGTGCCGGTTTTCAAATTTTTAGATAATTTGTAGAAGCAGCAGTGTGGAAATTTGATAGAGGGAGACCAGTAAAGTGGGAGACCAGTGCAAAGTGGGAGACCAGTTACCAGCTGTTGCTTTTGTGGGTCCCAAGTGAGAAAAGATGGGGACTTGAGCCCAGGCAGGGACAGTGCGGGCAGAGAGGAGGGGGCATTTAGATGCCTGTCTGATGGGTGACTACTTGGGGTAGGTGGGGAGGGTAAGTGGAAGAAATGAGAGGATGGATGATGGGGGAAAGGGAGTGGAAATGAGGCCACAGATCTTTAGAGCTGGAAGACACCACAGAGATTATCCTCAGCTAACTAAGTACCTTCAGTTTCATCCCAACAGGTGATGGTCTGGCTCTTCTCTGAACACCTCCAGTGACAGGGCGCCAGTTAGAGCTCAAGGCAGCTTACTTCATCTACAGGTTGCTCTATGAGAAAGTTCTTTAGGCTGCACCAAAATCATCAGTTTGTATCTTCTACTACTTGATCCTAGATTAAACTCCTTGGAGCCACATGGGCCAAGGCCAATCCTGTGAAAGGCCAATGTGAAAGCTCTTCACATACCTCCAAACAGTTTTCATTTCACAAACCGCTATGTCTTCTCTTGTCTAGAGTAAACATTAAAATTTTCTTCTGCTGGTCATCAAATGACACCGTTTTCTATCCATCTATTATCTGTGAGGGCACAAAAGGCTACCGGTGGAGTAAAATGTGTCCATTTCTTCCCTCATGAATTTTTACTGGTCCTGCTACTGCTAACTCACTTCAGTCGTGTCCGACTCTGTGCAACCCCATAGACGGCAGCCCACCAGGCTCCCCCATCCCTGGGATTCTCCAGGCAAGAACACTGGAGTGGGTTGCCATTTCCTTCTCCAATGCATGAAAGTGAAAAGTGAAAGTGAAGTCGCTCAGTCGTGTCCAACTCTTAGCGACCCCATGGACTGCAGCCTACCAGGCTCCTCCATCCATGGGATTTTCCAGGCAAGAGTACTGGAGTGGGGTGCCATTGCCTTCTCCGTTTACTGGTCCAGATAAGCTAAACAAAAGGAATCTCATATTAAAAGCAACTTGGAAAGGAATAATATGAAAGTATTTGAGGAAGAAATAGTGAGAACCAGTCTGGTAACATAATTTCAGGAGCTTAAGGGTGGTAGTGATACCATTAACGTGGGCTATTAGAAAACTAGAGATCACTCTCATTATGATGGGCGGAATGAAGATGTTAGGAAACCACAGACTCTGGAGTAGGAAAGGCCATTAGAGATGAGCTATTCCAAGTCCATTGTTTTACAGGTGGAAAGAGTGACGTTTGAAGAGGTGAGAGACATGCCCAGTGTTCCACAGTGGGTCACTAACAGAGCAAAGACTAACCCCAGACTTCTGGCTTCTAATTCAGTGCTTTTCTACTGTACCACATGTTCCCTTAACTTGGGACACAAGCAAGGGCCAGCGAGTAAAGGATGCTCTTTTATGACCTTCTTGCTAACCACTGTCAACAAATTATATTTCACTCTGAAATATATTCAAATGGTACAGAATTATATGAGAAAGTTTTGAAGATTCTTGTATTGCTTTCTGAAGCATTCCTGCCACATTCACCAAAGACTCAGAAGTTCACATCACTTTTAGTTTTGAATCGATGTGAATATCAGTGAGGATAAGTCCCCTTTATGGCAAGAATTTGTACACTGAATGTTTTAATAACATGGGAGTGTCGATAAGACATTTAAAGTAGGAATGGAAATATTGGCCAATAATGCATATTATTGTGTGATAAACCTACTGATGTAATCATACTATTACAGTATCAGTATAAACAAAAATTCAAAATGGTCGAATTCCTCCTGACATGTGAGCAGGGTACCTGAATTTTCGAGTGTTCAAAATTGGGAGCTATTGCAAAGAGTCTAGGCTATTGGAGATGTGGCACACACTCTGAAGGCATTCTGTGGATTTTTTTTTTTCAAAAAAGTTAAAGTATGCCAATATCCAGATTTCATACTTAGTAGTCTCCCAGAGGCCACAGGAGCAGACCTCCCATGAAGCTAGGTCCCTATCAAGCTGAGGGGCTTCCTGGTGGAAACTACAGTAACTTAGAGGAGCCACCTGCCTTGTGTCAAGAGGTCCAGCCCCTGGCTCTGTCTCTGTGATGAGCTTCAGGGCCATTTAGCAGCCTGAAGACTTAAGTGAGGACTTAGCAGCGTGACCAGAGTCTTCAATCTTAAAGGCAGAGTTACTTATCATAGTTCTGTTTGCCAGCCCAGAAGGAATGAATGCAGTGCAGAAGCTCTGTAATCATTTTACCAGAAAGCAGTGCATGTTGGTTCATCAAGAGGGCATCCCTCTCAAAGAAGGAGAATGGAGAGACCATTTTGAGGACATAGATATAGATTGTATTTTACAGAAAAACATGTACTCATGAAACATATCTAATTTTAAGATAAAATTAACATTTGAGAGAAAAGATTTTTTTTAATCCTGTTAAATGCCTTTAAAAAAATGGGCCTACCTCTTTGTTCCAATCTTAAAGGAGAGCCTACCCTTGCCAATCCATGCCATAAATTATTCGATACTGATTTTATTGTCACACTTTGAAAATACTCTCTCACATATGTTTATCATGGCCTGTAAATGTTCAGAATAACATTTGGAGACCAAGTCACTAATCAGAGTAAGGGAAATAGAGGTCTACATAGAGAGGTTAGCACCCATTAATGGGCCCAGTGTTTAGACCTAAGAAACCTTTGTAAGACAACTCTCTTGTAAAGCAAGCAAAGTGACAGTGATAGTGAAGTCGCTCAGTCATGTCCGACTCTTTGAGACCCCATGGACAGTAGCCAACCAAGCTCCTCTGTCCATGGGATTTTCCAGGCAAGAATACTGGAGTGGGTTGCCATTTCCTTCTTCAGGGGATCTTCCCGACCCAGGGATCAAACCCAGGCCTCCCGCATTGTAGGCAGACACTTTACCATCTGAGCCACCAGGGAAAGCAAAACAAGCTCTCAAATAATAGTTCAAAATGAAAATTCAAAAATGGCAGGCTGTGTAGCTCAAAGTGATGACTCTATTTTAAAATCCCACTTGTTCTGTCTGTCTGTTTAGGCATGTCTGACTCTTTTCGATCCCATGGACTGTAGCCCACCAGGCTCCTCCCTCCATGGGATTTCCCAGACAATAATACTGGAGTGGGTTGCCATGCCCTCCTCCAGGGAATCTTCCTGACCCAGGGATCGAACCCGTGTCTCCTATGTCTCTTGCATTGCATGTGGATTCTTTACTGCTGAGACAATGGGGAAGCCCAGTGTCCTCAAATGGTACATGTTTGTGAAAATCCAGCCACAGTCAGTCCTCCATATCTGCTGAGGCTGTGGATCCCATGGATGCAAGTGGCCAATTGTACTTCGCCATTTTACATAACAGACTTGAGCATCCCTGAATTTGGGTGTCTACAGGTGGGGGTAGTAGTCCTGGAAACAGCCCACCTGGATACTGGGGGACAATTATATACTTAGCCATAAAAATTCTCTAGTTGAGCAGAGTACAGCTTTGGCATATTAGCCCAGTAACTCCCAGCTATAGCCCTGAAGCTGCCTCCATCCCTAAGTCAGTACATTGAGACTCACAGGCTCCAGTTGTATCGGTGCTACTTGTGGAGTCAACATGTTGTTTAACCCAGACAAGCCAAGGTACTTTGCTCCTGGAAAGGGGTAAGGAGAGAAAGTGACTGTTTTGTTCCCATTTTCCTCATAGTACATTAGAAACAAAGCATAAAGTTGGCTGGGATCAGGGTTTGCATTGCCCACAGCACCTCAACTTTGATTTAACCAGATGCCATAACTATAGCAACAGGGAAATATTAGAAATTTGAGATTAACATGCTACTGAAATTTACTGAATGTAGCACACTTTGTGGGGAGTTGCATATTGTAGGTATTTCCTTTATTTTTTAAATGGCAATGTAAGTCAGGCTATGGAAAGAAAGTTAATTTATTGTATATAATGGCTGCTACTCCCTTGATCTACATCTATAAATGTGTGTTATGAAACCAAATGAGCTAAATCAGCTTGATTGTCCACCGAATGGATGGAAATTGGGCTATCATAATGCTATCTTCAGATTTGCACAGCTGTTGGAATATCGAGCTGAATTAGGAGACCAGAGTCACAGCCTCTGTTATTAAAATCATGATGCGATCTTAGTCAGGTCTTGAAAGGGATTCTGGGTCTCAGATTCTGCATATTTTTAGTGCTGGAGGCTGAACTGTTCCAGCTGTCCCATTCTAGGCTTCTGGGATATTTAGGGTTAAGTTTATCCCCGCTTTGGCTCTGGAGGGTACTGATGAGGTCCTGTGGAATGAGAGCGAGTCACACTATGGGGTCCCTGGATCAATGAGGTGGTGGCATGTATGACTGGGGGTCTCCTTACAGGCTTTCCTCTGGTCAGGGAACTGCTGTCACTGCACTGAGTAAGGCCCTGAGCCCTATCCTGTCTGTATTCAAGGGAAATGTAAAGGGTCTCGGGTTACTGAGGCAATGTAGCTGTAAGTTCTTCTCAGACCCCGTGCCTTAGTCACAATAAACAGATTCTTGGTGTCTTCCTATGACTAACCCCTTGCCTTCTTCTCCACACCCAAGAGCTCATTCCTTGTCTGTTATCCACCCTTCTTTTATCAGAGAGCTGAGGTCTCTGTCTTAGCTTCATACTTGGTGTCCTTTTCCTTTGAAAGTGAAAGTGAAGTCACTCAGTTGTGTCTGACTCTTAGCGACCCCATGGACTGCAGGCTACCAGGCTCCTCCGTCCATGGGCTTTTCCAGCCAAGAGTACTGGAGTGGGGTGCCATTGCCTTCTCCCACATCTATGCACTGCTGCTGCTGCTAAGTCACTTCAGTCATGTCCAACTCTGTGCTACCCCATAGACGGCAGCCCACCAGGCCCTGCTGTCACTGGGATTCTCCAGGCAAGGACACTGGAGTGGGTTGCCATTTCCTCCTCCAATGCATGAAAGTGAAAAGTGAAAGTGAAGTCACTCAGTCATGTCCGACTCTTAGCGACCCCATGGACTGCAGCCTACCAGGTTCCTCCGTCCATGGGATTTTCCAGGCAAGAGTACTGGAGTGGGATGCAATTGCCTAGAATAATTCTGTTGTTCTTTTCAGTCTTCAGGTCCGAGCTTGACCACTGCCAGAACTCTCTGGATTTGATATCCGCCTGCAGAGATTATAGCTCATGCCTCCTCCCTACTGTTCACACAGCTCCTGGTTGCCTGCTATTGGCCCTCACTGAGGCTGCTTTCTACCTGCCTTGACTGGTCCTCTGACTACTGCTTATTACAAGACCCTCATAAGGTGTCTCCATTTGCTTTGTGGGGATATCACCCTGTTACCCACTTCTGGGCCTTTCTGATACTATTAGCCTCTACTTTTTGTCATTGGAGACCTCTACATTTGTTATTGGAGACCCTACCCTCAGAGCCTTCCTGGGCCCATCTGGTCTCTAGGTCTTGGACCTCCCCACACTGGTCTATCTCAACCTCAGTTGATGTCCAGTTAGAACCTATAAAGTCTGTGTGGGCATTTCTTGGGCCAGGTTTTCCTACATGGGCTCATCCCTCAGGATGGAAACTATTGTGTCCAGATTCAACCAGTATGTGCCAGTTAACAAACAGCCTTATAAAACTTTTCAGTCAATGACTTGGTAGGATAAATTGAAGTTAAAATTATGAGATGGACAATGAGGGAGAATTTCGAAATCTCTGTAGCCTATGGTAGGAAAAGAGATGCTACTGGGAATTTTTGAGCCAGGAAGAGATAATTAGGTGAAAAGTGGAAAATGTCCTTGTGATCTGTTGAGAAGCAAAGTTGCATGTGAATTTAAGGTGAGGCTGTTATTGTTATTAGTAGTCAGCCTAGTAGTATTCAACTCCTTGCAAAGTTACAACTGGCTTGATGAAATAGCCCAGAATCCTAGCTGCCATAGCAGGCACATGCATACTAGCTAGCTACTTATGAGGACTTATTCTTTCTGAACCTCAGTTTCCTCATCTACCAAATGAGGCTTTGTGGAGATCATATTAGTATCTTTGCTTATTCATAAGCTCTCAGGGTGGCATCAAGAATATCAGTTAGTGGACAGTGGATGTGAAAGTGTTTTAAGAACCAATGATGCATCTTACAGATTTTTGGTCCTCCTTCCTAGATGGGTGGGGGCCATAGACGTGGAACTTCTTGCCCAGCATTGGTGGCCAGCAAAGATTGAGATCAGTGTTCTGAGGGAAGAGCAGGTCAGAAATAAGGCAAATGGCCTGATGTGGAACCAGAGGAGACTAGGGAGACAATATAGAGCTGAGGGCTTTGAGGAGCCATAAGAGCTGATGCACAGGGAAGTTTGAAGGAGAGGAATTTCCTGAACTAGAATACAGGGCCAACGGCCTTCTTTTTGTTTAACACTTGCTGTTGCTGATCTAGCAGCTTGGACTGAAGCTATTTTGTAAGCAGTTAATAGGGTGGAAGAAGAGCAGATCAAAAGTGAGGGATTATTCTTATAAGGTTTGACAGGATTTAGGGACCAGGGAAAGGGTACAAGGCCAGTATCAGCTAGCCCAAGGTAAACCAGTTCAGAGGAGAATGGTAAGTGTCCTAGGTGAACAACAAAGGTGGGCTGCATTTCAACACTGTGATGATTAACTTTATGGGTCAACTTGGTGCTGCCCAGTTGTTTGGTCAAACACTAATCTGGTTGTTGCTATGAAAGTATTTTTTACATGTGATTTAAATTTGAATCGATTGACTTTGAGTAAAGCAAATTGCCTTCCATAATGTGGGTGTGCCTCATTCAATTAGTTGAAGGCCTTAGGATGAAAGAAAGGTTTCCCAAAGAAAAAGATTTCCCAAAGAAAAAGAAATTCAGCTTCAAGACTGTAACATAGAAACCTTTCCTGAGTTTCTAACATGCCTGGCCTGCCCTGCAGATTTTGAGCTCAGGACCACAGCATCAGTTCTTACCTGAATTTCTAACCTATTGACCTGCACTATGAATTTCAGATTTCTAGCCCCTGCAATTACATGAGCCAATTCCTTAAAATCACCCCCCTATGTACATACATATACACACACACACACACATAAAAAGCCAAATACATGTGTATATATATATATATATATATATTTCCATGTGTATATTTATTTACTATAAAAAATAATTAATAGGTGTGTATATATACGCATCAATGTCTACCTATCCTGTCGGTTTGTTTTCTCTGGAGAATCCTGACTGAAACAGACACATAAAAATGGCAGAGTAGCTTAGAGCAGAGCAGTTGCAAGATCGTTGAGAACCTTGAGTTGCCATTGTGAGTTCTTTTACCAAATTTGTCAGTGAGTCACAAAGTATTGAGTCTCTGCTGTGTCTGCTGAGTGAGTATCTACTGTGCCTTGGAAGTTGGCCAGCACCACCGTGATCAACTCAGATCCCTGACAGGTCAACCCAGAGCTTGACTGAAAGGCTCTCACGTTTGCACCCAAGAAGTTTTACTCCCCTGAGAAGAACACCGAAGGCCAGGCATCCTCTACCAGGGTTTAGGGATCTGACTAGAGAGGGCTTCCAGCTCTTTCAGGCTGATAATGGAGTCAGGGGACTTCTGAGGGTCCTCTCACTCAGTCTTACCGGAGTCAATGCCATCAACAGTTACCACTCATTTGGTTTAGCTTGCCATGGTACAGATGAGCCCTGGAAAGGAGAAGCCCTTCTCCAGGCCACACAGCAAGCTGGTGGTGCAGTCAGGCTGATCGTTCAGATTGTCACACAATAAGTAAGGAAGAAAGGAGAAGGAAAGAGAAGCCCAGATTCCCCTTGTGCTTTTTCTATGGGTCATTTGTTCAGTCATTGTCCCAACGTTAGGAAATGTTTTTCCCAGCTGGATAAGAAGGAAGGAAAAGAGAAGAGTCTGAGTGGTAAAGTAAAAGAAAATAAAATAGAAAAACACATTTATAAGAGCCCTCACTGATCAATCACAAAGCTGAAGACAATCAGTGTAAATGAGTTTCATTAAAGAGCGAATTAACTTTTCTAGGGGCTTCCCTAATGGCAAGAAAACCATGGCCCTGTCCAACTGCCTCACCATCTTGACCCAGGTATTTGTCCTTGTTAAAACAAAGGCACACTTGGATCATGGTTCAGCAGATCTCCCTGTTTCTCCCTATATTTGCTGAGGAATTTAGTTGTCTCCCATGAGTATACTAAATTGAATTGATCAATGAAAATGGCATATGTGTTCATTTGTTTTAACTTGACCGATAGCTCCATCCATTAAACCTACAATGAAGTTGTAATTCCTTGAAAAAATATTAATGAAAAAACATGCCTGCAATTCAGGATGAGTCAGTAAAGATAACTGTCTTTCCTTTGCATTCAGGATTGCTGCTTTGTGCTTGTGTTTTCCATTTGGGATTTGTTAAGTGTAAATCCTCCTTACACATCACTGAAAGCATTAAGATTTATATGGCAGAATATAGTATGCTTTAGGCCTTTAGGAGAGAGCAGATGACCTAATAGGGTTTTCTTTTCCTTTTTAAATTTTATTCATTGATTTTTTGGCTGTGCTGGATCTTTGTTGCTGCGTGGGGCTTTTCTCTAGTTTCAGCGAGTGGGGTCTGCGCTCCAGTAGCAGTTCAAAGGCTTCTTATTGCAGTGGCTTCCCTTGTTGCAGAGCATGGATTCTAGGGCACGTGGGCTTCAGTAGTTGTGGCACATGGGTTCAGTAGTTCTGGCTCCTGGGCTCTAGGGTGCAGGCTCAACAGCTGTGGTGCATGGGCTTAATTGCTCCACAGCATGTGGGATCTTCTCAGATCAGGGATCAAACCCACGCATTGGCAGACGGATTCTTAACCACTGGACCACAAAGTAAGCCCCTGGTAGGGTTTTCTATCTTTAATTTGTACTATTCTTTGTGGGATGGCATTTAAAAATAAAACCTCATATTTGGGAATGTAGTGTTCTGCAAACAGCATATATTAATATTATTACCAATATGGGATGTTTTATTGCATTTTCCACAGAGTCCCTGAGCTCCTTATTGAGATGCATTCTCATGGCAAAGCATCATTCGTGGCTACTGAGAAGGGCTTTAACCTCTGATCTGCTCTGTCCCTGTTTGGAACACAGCTTAGCTTTGATCAGCTCCTTAAAGAGCCATCTGTTTACATCCTTGCATAGATCTGTGGACAGTATTTGCCAAGTACATTGGAATCTTGGTGAACAGGTGCCCCTAGGGTAGGGCAGGTACTTGTCAGCTCTTTCCTTTGGTAGCTTTCCTTCTAGTTTTCCTCTTCCGCTCCAGGATGCTTCTGTGATCTCTATATTCTCCCCTTTTATTTCTTTTCTTTTTAGATCATTTTCTCCCTTCTCATCTACCAACTGATGGGACAATTGAGTGACTTTCATCCATTCATTCAAGCATTTACTGGGTTATACTTTATGCAAAGCACCATACAATTGTCTGAGTTTTTAGTTATTCTTTTCTGGTCTTGTTCTTTCTTAAATTATGAATGTTATACGTATTCATGGTAAAAATGCAAACAGTACAAAAGGTTGTAAAATGAAGAGCCCCTTTAAGCCACTAGTCTCACTCCTTAAGCATACTCATCAGTAACAATTTCTTGTGTATCCTTCCAGAACTTTTCTATGCATATAAAAGTGTATGTAGGCATATATTTATGCATCTATATACATATAGGTTCATATATACCATATATGCTTTTTCAGGAAACACTGACTGGAGCTAGAAACAGTTTTGTCAATTCACTTCTATGTATATCTTGGTGTGCCTGCCAAGTCAGCACATGCAGTCCTGCTGATTCCCTTTAAGGCTGCATGACTGAAGCATGACTTTAAGAAAGCCCTGTGGTTTTGATGAGTTTACTACAGAGGGCACTAAAGATGGCCAGTTTGAATGTATAAACTCAGTTTTCATTCACTGTCCTCAGGTTTCTTTTACCTCTTCTCTGTATTGAGGGTGTTACCCAGTTATGCATTCTGATACTTAAAGGATTCCAGTGGCCTGAAAATGCTTCAAGGAAATCAAAATTAGCTTGATCAGTTTCCCTGCCCACACACCATTGATCCACTCTGGCCTAGGAAACTGCCAAACTAGTCTCCAGGACTTGTCCCAACACTTGATGACAGTTTCTTTCCTCCTTTTCATGAGACTTTCTTCTTCAGCTTCAGCCAGGGTTTTCTGGTCTGGCCTCATCGACTATAAAGTTCTTGCTTATTTGGACACAACACTTCAAGAAAATTAGAGATACCAAGGGAACATTGCATGCAAAGATGGGCTTGAAAAAGGACAGAAATGGTATGGACCTAACAGAAGCAGAAGATATTAAGAAGAGGTGGCAAGAATACACAGAAGAACTGTACAACAAAAAAGATAATCACGATGGTATGATCACTCACCTAGAGCCAGACATCCTGGAATGTGAAGTCAAGTGGGCCTTAGAAAGCATCACTACAAACAAAGCTAGTGGAGGTGATGGCATTCCAGCTGAGCCACTTCAAATCCTAAAGGATGAATCCTTTAGGATCCTAAAGCTCTGTCCTCAATATGCCAGCAAATTTGGAAAACTCAGCAGTGACCACAGGACTGGAAAAGGTCAGTTTTCATTCCAATCCCAAAGAAAGGCAATGCCAAAGAATGCTCAAACTACAACACAATTGCACTCATCTGACACACTAGTAAAATAATGCTCAAAATTCTCCAAGCCAGGCTTCAGCAATACGTGAACCGTGAACTTCCAGATATTCAAGCTGTATTTAGAAAAGACAGAGGAACCAGAGATCAAATTGCCAACATCTGCTGGATCGTCGAAAAAGCAAGAGAGTTCCAGAAAAACATCTATTTCTGCTTTGCTGACTATGCCAAAGCCTTTGACTGTGTGGATCACAATAAACTGTGGAAAATTCTGAAAGAGGTGGGAATACCAGACCACCTGACCTGCCTCTTGAGAAACCTATATTCAGGTCAGGAAGCAACAGTTAGAACTGGACATGGAACAACAGACTAGCTTTAGATCCTGTTCACTTTCTGCCATAAGGGAGGTTTCATCTGCATATCTGAGGTTATTGATATTTCTCCCGGGAATCTTGATTCCAGCTTGTGCTTCTTCCAGCCCAGTGTTTCTCATGACGTACTCTGCATAGAAGTTAAATAAGCAGGTCATGAGAAGCACTGGGCTGGAAGAAGCACAAGCTGGAATCAAGATTCCCGGGAGAAATATCAATAACCTCAGATATGCAGATGACACCACCCTTATGGCAGAAAGTGAACAGGATCTAAAAAGCCTCTTGATGAAAGTGAAAGAGGAGAGTGAAAAAGTTGGCTTAAAGCTCAACATTCAGAAAACGAAGATCATGGCATCTGGTCCCATCACTTCATGGGAAATAGATGGGGAAACAGTGGAAACAGTGTCAGACTTTATTTTTTTGGGCTCCAAAATCACTGCAGATGTTGACTACAGCCATGAAATTAAAAGACACTTACTCCTTTGAAGGAAAGTTATGACCAACCTAGACAGCATATTGAAAAACAGAGACATTACTTTGCCAACAAAGGTCCGTCTAGTCAAGGCTATGGTTTTTCCAGTGGTCATGTATGGATGTGAGAGTTGGACTGTGAAGAAAGCTGAGCACCGAAGAATTGATGCTTTTGAACTGTGGTATTGGAGAAGACTCTTGAGAGTCCTTGGACTGCAAGGAGATCCCACCAGTCCATTCTAAAGGAGATCAGCCCTGGGATTTCTTTGGAAGGAATGATGCTAAAGCTGAAACTCCAGTACTTTGGCCACCTCATGTGAAGAGTTGACTCATTGGAAAAGACCCTGATACTGGGAGGGATTGGGGGCAGGAGGAGAAGGGGACGACAGAGGATGAGATGGCTGAATGGCATCACTGACTCGATGGACATGAGTCTCAGTGAACTCCGGAAGTAGGTGATGGACAGGGAGGCCTGGAGTGCTGCAATTCATGGGGTTGCAAAGAGTCAGACACGACTGAGCGACTGAACTGAACTGAACTGATCCTTACTGGTTTTCATTTGCTTATGTGCAACTTGAGTACTCA